>NC_139143.1:25370119-26665976 GCF_964270905.1 Leucopleurus acutus
TTAGTTTTCGCACTTTGAACTTTTTTTCATAGACATGCACTTGATGATTTGAGGAGAGTTCCCACCTCACTAGGTTCTGCCTGAAAAGACTTCTATAGATTTGACTTTGCAATAAAAAAAAGTACTATTGTGATTATTTGTCCTGTGACCCTAAATATCACTAAATATTTAACACTCAGTTTGTTCATCAGTATAATGAGCCCAGGGTATCACGGAGAGTGAGTGCTAAGTCTAGTGCTTGGCACATGATAAGAACTTAATATGTGGTAGGTATGTATCTTTTATTAGTATTCTTTTTTTTTTTGTTTTTTTGTTTTTTTTTTTTGTGGTACGCGGGCCTCTCACTGTTGTGGCCTCTCCCGTTGCGGAGCACAGGCTCCGGACGCGCAGGCTCAGCGGCCATGGCTCACGGGCCCAGCCGCTCCGTGGCATGTGGGATCTTCCCGGACCGGGGCACGAACCCGTGTCCCCTGCATCGGCAGGCGGACTCTCAACCACTGCGCCACCACGGAAGCCCAGTATTCATTTTTAATGATATTTAATGACATGGGTCAAATAATCATATTGAGTTATAAAAGTAAATTACAAAACTGTATCCTGGGTCTTAAAAAGTGAAACTGGACATATGTTTTGTGTGTGTATTGATTAACAGTGGTTGTCTTTCTGGGTAATTGCATTATTATCTTATGTTGGTTTTTCTCATTATTTTACAATTAAAAAAATCTATTTTGCCTCTAAAAAAATAAATTTATTTATTTATTTTTGGCTGCGTTGGGTCTTCGTTGTTGCACGCTGGCTTTCTCTAGTTGCGGTGAGCGGGGGCTACTCTTCATTGCGATGCGCCAGCTTCTCATGGCGGTGGCTTCTCTTGTTGTGGAGCACGGGCTCTAGGCACGCCGGCTTCAGTAGTTGTGGTGCGTGGGCTCAGTAGTTGTGGCTCACGGGCTCTAGAGCACAGGCTCAGTAGTTGTGGCGCATGGGCTTAGTTGCTCCGTGGAATGTGGTATCTTCCCAGACCAGGGATCAAACTCATGTCCCCTGCATTGGCCGGCGGATTCTTAACCACTGCAGAGAAGTCCCACATTCTTTTACAATTTAAAAAACTCCCCACAAACATGACTGTTTGCCAGAGTGAGAACTTTTTTCTTCCCTTCCTCCCTTCCTCCCTTCCTTCCAGAATGCTGTTGAAAACTGCCGTGACAGCCTGCAGAAATAATGTTTAACTTTTTTTTAGCTAGAGGGTAAATTGAGAATACCTCCACCCTGTTTGGGATAGGATGCTTACTTTGTAGGATATATGGATGACATTTGGTGTTTGGGGCACTAAGGGTATTGGTGGAAAAGAATGCAGAATTATAGGGTGGCTGATCATTATAAACGTCTCCCAAACTCTATTTTGACTTTTTGAAAAATTTCTAAAGTAGGTTTTTATCTGTCTGAGGTAAAATTAGATGATCTGCCAATCAAATTTTTATTTCTCTTGTGTTACATTTGGGTTAAAAGAAGATAAAATCCTGACTGATCCGGTGGTAATAAAATTTCTATCAGAATTTCACATAAAAAGCACAAAGTAGTAATGACTGTCTTCATGTGAAGATATTAAAAATTTTAGAATATATAATATAGCCGCTTCCTTTTTAACATTTGTTAGTGTATGTTTAATAAAATGCAAACCGGACTCAGTAGTAACAATGGGAAATTATGCATTATTGCTGGAATAACTTAAAAAGCGTGTGGAGAGATTTAATTTTAGGTAACAGTCAACCTTTTGTTTTTACTCCCATAATATAATTCAAGAAATGGTAGCTGTAGACTCTGAGACTAGAAGCATAGTGAATGCACCGGAAGTACTGAAGTTTGATTTCTCAGGTAGGTTACATATATCCTCTGTGTGTCAGTAAACACTTTATAGTTAGATCATTCGGGTGGACTGAAGTTTTTCCTTGAGTTATTACAAATTCTAAATTAGCAGAACTGGAGAAAATGAAATCTTCTCAGACCCAGGATATGCTGGACCTATGACTTTGTATTCCGACCCATACCTGGCTATCTATTCTTACTGACGGGATGTGGTGATAAGGACAGTGGCCTGACAGTCAGGCGGCTCTAGGCTGCTTCTAGCAATAACCTTTAACTGTGTAACCAAGCAATCCTGATTGTCTTTGTTTTTCTCTTTAAGTTGTGGTAAAGCATATATAACATCAAATGTATCATCTTAGTAATTTTTAAGCATATGCTTCAGCGGCATTAAGTCCATTCATATGGTATTGCAGGCATCACCACCATCCATTACCAGAATTCTTTTCATTCTGTAAATCTGAAACTTTGTGCCCATTAACAGTAACTTCCCCTTCCCCCTTCTGTCTCTGAATTTGACTACTCTAGGTACCTCATATAAGTGAAATTATATGGAATTTGTCCTTCTGTGACAGGCTTATTTCACTTAGCTTAATTTCCTCAAGGTTCATCCCCGTTGTAGCTGGTGTCCTAACTTCCTTCCTTTTTAAGGCTGAATAATATTCCATCGTATATATACACACACCATTTTGTTTATCCATTCATCTGTAGATGGACACCTGGATTACTTCTGCCTTTTGGCTATTGTGTGTAGTACAGCTCTGAACATGGGTGTTCAAGAACCTTCTTTAAATTCTTTGGTAAATATATCCAGAAATGTAATTGCTGGATCATATGGAAGTTCTATTTTTAATTTTTTGAGGAACTGCCATACTGTTTTCCAAAGTGGCTGTACCATTTTACATTCCAACTAACGGTGCATAAGGGTTCCAATTTCTCCACACCTTTGTCAACACTTGTTATTTTCTGTTTTTTGCAGGCACTTTGGTTGCATGTGTTTGTGACAGTCAGTGCAAGTTTGTATGTGTATATGTTGTTTCAGACTTTTCTTGGATACACAAACTTTCTGGACCACAAGATTTACCTGGAGTAAGATTGCTTGCTCCAGACCTGTTGAATCAGAATCTCCAGGCCTGGAAATCTATGTATTTGACCCCAGATGATTCTTATAACCAGGCAAATTTGAGAAGTACTGACTAGAGCTTTATTTTCCATGATTATTGATCAGATAAGTTCATAAATCTTCAATAATCTACCTCTTGGTAGACATTATCTTATTAAAGGATATGTAAAAATGACTTCCCCAAAGCTTGTTTTTTGGCTGCATTTGGTCTTCGTTGCTGCGCACCGGCTTTCTCTAGTTGTGGTGAGCGGGGGCTGCTCTTCGTTGAGGAGCGTGGGCTTCTCATTGCAGTGGCTTCTCTTGTTGCACAACATGGGCTCTAGGTGTGAGGGCTTCAGTAGTTGTGGCACGTGGGCTTCAGTAGCTGTGGCTCATGGGCTCTAGGGCGCAGGCTCAGTAGTAGTGGCGCACGGGCTTAGTTGCTCTGTGGCACGTGGGATCTTCCCAGACCAGGGATCAAACCAGTGTCTTCTGCATTGGCAGGCGGACTCCCACCCACTGCGCCACCAGGGAAGTCCCCCCAAAGCTATTTTTTCTTAGTTCAGTCCAGCATTTCCCAGCTTAACCATGATCAGTCTTTTGGCAGCAGATTTAGCTTCTTATTCTAGGCTATTATTCCTCAAAACATACTTTGGTAAATACTGATTTGGACTAATATTTCTTAACTCTCATTCCCTGGGAAAATTTTACCATTCTGAAAATTTTACAGCTCAAAGGTCTTATTAGACTTAGTGATTTATAACCTTACTTAATATATTCAAGCTAACTATCAATTAACTATCAATTAATTCCCTGTGTGAAAGAGGTCCTTTGTTTTCTATGTGCCTACCATAGCCTTCTGCTTATAATTAGTGGGAGCTGGGTTTTTTTTAGTGGTTTCTTAGGTCATTATAATTATATTAGTCTTACATTTATAGACTTATTCATTGTAGTCTTTTGATACTAATGAAAGAGAAGGATGTTTTTCACATGTGAGGGAGAAATGTCTAGAGATTCTTACTTCTTGTGCCTGTAGTAGAGTGAGTCTAGTACTTCAGTATGTTCTATGGCTAATAAAAGTGAAGCTCAGCTTGATGTCTGCAAAGCAGAAAGTGTTGGGTGTTATCTAGAGCCCCAGAGTCTAGTATAATAGCTACTAGCCACTTGTGGTTATTTAAATTTAAATTGATTTAAATTTAAAAATTTAGTACTTTAACCACATACCTACATTTAAAGTGTAATGGCTAGTGGCTCCTGTAGATATAGAGCATTTCCACCATTGCAGAAAGTTCTATTGGGCAGTGCCCATCTAGAGGGTCTAAAACGTGATTATGCTTTATTGTTTGACCTACATGAAGTATGTCAAAACTGCCATGTGTCTTTTGTGGAGATGATTTGCTGAATAGAACTGTGGAGCCAGAAGCGTTTTCTTTATATCTGAAGATAAAAATTTAGAATTAGAAAATAAACCCATCCAAAAAACAAAACAACAGCAACAATATACTCTTCAAAAAACTCAAACACCCACAGAAAGGATTTGTTTATATACCCATCAATTCTTAAAAAATTTTTATTGAACTATTTTTATACATATATAATACATATGTTTAATATATATACAAAATATATAAAAGCAATGTTTATGTAAATTATATATAAATTATATATATGTACGCACACATGCACGCACACACACACACAGCATACAGATTGATGAATTTTTACAAACTGAATACCATAGTGTCACCAGCACCCCATATGCCTTCTTCCTTTTGTGTTGTAAGAATTGCAGAGCTTGTTTATTTACTAACTAATGTATTTTCTATTTTCTATTTTCTATTTTCTATTTTCTATTTACTAACTAATGTATTTTCACTTCGAAATATTAACTGAATGTGAGACACCATATCACAAGGACATTCATCTTCAATTTATGAAATAAAAATTGAACTCTGGGGCTTCCCTGGTGGCGCAGTGGTTGGGAGTCTGCCTGCCGATGCAGGGGACGCGGGTTCGTGCCCCGGTCCGGGAGGATCCCACGTGCCGCGGAGCGGCTGGGCCTGTGGGCCATGGCCACTGGGCCTGCGCGTCCGGAGCCTGTGCTCCGCGACGGGAGGGGCCCCAGCAGTGAGAGGCCCGCGTACCGCAAAAAAAAAAAAAAAAAATTGAATTCTGAAATAAAAGCGAATTGAGGTTGCATTTCCAATCCTCTGTAGTGAATACTGTCTTCAATTTGTGAAACAAACGCTTTTAAAAAGAAAAATTTTAGTTGAAGTGCACATAATAGAATAATTATAAAATACAGTCTTTTAGGTTTTTGAATTATCTTTTATTAGACACAACTATAAGAAGCAACAAAAAGCACTATTTGTGAATATTTGAGAGAAATTTTTTTGAGTATTTACTACCTCTGTTCACTAGTAGACTTCTGTTTGAGAAACCTAGAGATTACCTGTTCTCTAGATCACCAAAACATCTA
The DNA here is from genome assembly GCF_964270905.1 of Leucopleurus acutus. Lineage (NCBI taxonomy): Eukaryota > Metazoa > Chordata > Mammalia > Artiodactyla > Delphinidae > Leucopleurus > Leucopleurus acutus. The sequence goes on from NC_139143.1 coordinate 25,375,558, forward strand.
TTTCATGTACACTGAAGAAGAAAAACTTACAGAATTATCTTCAGATTTAGTATTATAATAAATATTTAAGAAATGAATATAACAAGTTGGAGTGATTAAACTCTTCCCAAAAGGGACAATAAAACTATTAGTATTTTTTCCAGTTGTAAAGCAAAGTTTGGGGCTCTGATGATGGTGAAAACCAAAGCACGTTTATAAATATTGATTGTTTTATACCTGTGTATTGTTAATGGTCTGCAACAAAGACTTTCACTAGCTATTGTAAGACTAGTTTTTTCAGATATTTTTTGGAATTAGAATTCACAAAAATTTATTTTATATCTTGAGTTAGTACAAACATATATATTTATAACTGAAACTAGTAAATAACACCTTACTACCTGTGATCTGGGATATATTTTATTCCATTCATCTTTAGGCCCTTGTTTAGCTCACTTAAAAAGTACCCTACTAGGGCTTCCCTGGTGGCACAGTGGTTGAGAGTCCGCCTGCCGATGCAGGGGGCGCGGGTTCGTGCCCCAGTCGGGGAAGATCCCACATGCCGCGGAGCGGCTGGGCCCGTGAGCCGTGGCTGCTGAGCCTGCGCGTCCGGAGCCTGTGCTCCGCGACGGGAGAGGCCACAGCAGTGAGAGGCCCGCGTACCAAAAAAAAAAAAAAAAGTGCCCTACTAAATTGATTTTACAACCCACTAATGGATTGCAGCTGGCTATGTGAAAATTCTGTTCTAATCTCCTACAGAATAGTTCAGCAGTTGCTAACTGAGGGACCCTGCCTTCCTCCCTCTACATGTGGGACTGAGGGTATAGGTGCTCCCCTTCATGGATACTATTGGTTATCCAAATTCAGGTCTCCCTCTATCAGTAAATGTGAACTCCTACCACCTGTTAGATCCTGTGGCTGTCACTTCCTATTCTTAATTAACTCATGTCTACTTAAAGCTTTGACAGTGGTTTAAGGTGTGCCCACTCTCCTGGGACTGGGTGTTCATTTTGGTCCCAGGAAAGAGCCATGGTGAAGGCATTTCTGCTCAGAGAGTCTGCAGTCTGGCTACCATCACCCCTTCCTCCATTTATTATTTTTTTTAAATTCAGATAAAATTCACACAACATAAAATTCACCACTTTAACCATTTTAAAAGTGTACAATTGGGTTTTTAGCATATTTAGCGTTGTGCAAACATCACCACTATCTAATTCTAGAAAATTTCTATCACTCCAAAAAGAAACTCTATAGCTCCCAATTTTCCTCTTCCCTACCCCCTGGTCTAGTCTATTTTCTGACTTTATGAATTTGCCTATTCTGGGCAACTCATTTAAATGGAATCACACAATATGTGGTCTTTTGTGACTGACTTCTTTCAAGGTTCATTCATTCCTTTTTAAAAATTGAGGGATAATTGACATATAACATTAAATTAGTTTTAGGTGTACAACATAATGATTTGCTATTTGTATATATTGTGATTTCATTCCTTTTTATGGCTGAATAATATTTCATTGTCTGCATATACCGCCACATTTTGTTTATACATTCATCAGTTGATGGACATTTGGGGTTTTATTTCCACTTTCTATTATGAATAATGTTGCTGTGAACATTTGTGAACAAGTTTTGTGTGGCCATATCTTTTTATTTCTCTTGAGTATATACCTAGGAGTGGAATTGCTGGATCATATAGTAACTCTGTCTTTTTGAGGAACTGCCAAACTTTTCCACAGTGGCTGCACCATTTTACACCAGCAATGTATGAGGGTCTCAATTTGTCCACATCATCAAAAACACTTGTTACTTCCATTAAAAAAAGTTATTATGGCCATCCTAGTTGGTATAAAGTGGTATCTCATTGTGGTTTGATTTGCATTTCCCTAATGATAAATGATGTGAGCATTTTTTCGTAGGCTTATCGGTCATTTTATATTTTCTTTGGAGAAATGTTCAAATCCTTTGCCCATTTTTAAATTGGGTTGTCTCTTTATCGTTGAATTGTAAGAGTCCATTATTCTGCATAGAAGACCTTTATCAGATATGTGATTTTTCATATATTTTCTCCTATTTTGTGAGTTGTCTTTTCATTTTCTTGATAGTGTCCTTTGATGCACAGAAGTTTTTAATTTTGATGAAGTCCAACTTACCTATTTTTTCTTTTGTTATTTGTGCATTTAGTGTCATATTTAAGAAAGTGTTGTCTAATGCATTGGTCACTAAGATTTATATCTTCATTTCCTTATAAGAGTTGTAGCTCTTCCATTTAGTTCTTTGATCTATTTTGAGTTAATTTTCATACATGGGTTGAGGTAAGGGTTCATTGTTTTACACGTGGCTATGCAGTTGTCCCAGTATTATTTGTTGAAAAGACTATTTTTTTTTCCTCCCTCTGTCTTTTTTTGAGGTGTCTTTTATTTACACCTCTGTATATAGGAGGTAAAATGGGGATCGTTTGTAGATTCACTCATTGGTTCAGTAACATGTATCCAGTAATATTCCTCTTTTCTTTTTTCTTAAACAACTTTATCAAAGTATCATTTAAATACCATGAGGTTCACCACTTTAAATGTACAATTCAATGATTGTGAGAGGACAGAGAAGGTAAAGGCACATTAGGAAAGAACCAGACCCCCTTCTAGAATACTTTGGTGGGTACCAAAGGCTATAATTGTAGATACAGCCTATGAGACAAAAAGTGCTTCTTTTGTTCTAAAAAATGTGCCGTGTCGTTTGTCTTCTGATAATTTCTTGGTTGTTTCCAAGATGAAGATATAGGACAGAGCTTCTAGGTTTTAACATAAAGGAAAGTCTAGGGAAGCTCACGAATTGTTGGCCTATACCAGGAAAGTAATTTCTCTGGGCCTGAGTTAACTACATTTTTCACTGTCTTGCTCCAGCTGTCTCTCATCATTCACCCATAAGCTTGTGCTTATAAAGTCCTCTTCTTGGTTGAAAATTCATTTACTATGTGTGGTTTTATAATAGAAATCTAATCATGTGATATATTTGCAGGAAGAAAGATATAAATAAGAGACAGTACTTTACTGACTAGACTTTATTTTCCTATTGTTGACATCGTTTATATTTTGGCAAAAGGGAGTTGGATCTCATAAAGAAAAAATTCCCTCTGAACGTTTGCCAGAATCAGTTTACTGTCATTTCTAGTTAAAAAGGTTTTCTTTTTTCAAACTTAACGTACACCTTCTTTTTGAATAGCAGATGGGAAAGATCAATGAGCTGCTATGGAGAATTACAGGGTTTTTTCCTCTATTTGATCTTTGATCTTAAGGCAGCTTTTAACCCTGTAGTAATCTCCCAAGAGATTTGAGGAAATATTTTGTAAAACAAAATTATAGGGACTATGAATACATGATTGGTGTTCTCAAAGCATTCTGTCAAATGTAAAGTAAATGCTTTTAAGAAATCATTATCAGCTGTTATGTGTTTTTTATTAGGCTGAATCCTTAGTGTAGTTTATGTCTAAATGCATTATTGTAATTTAGTTTTGAATTTATTTTATTGTTAGGGAAATAGAGTTTTCTTGATATATCAACAAACAGCTGGAAAAAATCACATCAGTGAACAGCCAAAACTCTCTAATTAGGTTTTAAGACTAAATATTATATTAGAGTATTTTAATTTGGAATTTGGAATGTTGCTTTTAAGTTGACTTTTCAATGCGCTTTAAATTTGGTTTCATAGTCTTATCTTTTAGCAAATAAGTTCATGCATTAATAAAAACAAAATTGTGCAGAAAGAGCATTTCTTCCACCCTTAAAACATGACCCACCCCCCCCACCCCCACCCCAAAACAGGCCAGACAGCTGCAAGCTTATGATTTTTTTGGAATACATCAGAGAGCTTAGGTTACAGGGCCACCAACTGGCTTGAGGTCTAAGGAGAAACAGGTGCCTACAGAGAGAGATGTGAGCACTTACCTGGGGCAGTCACTGCAGGGCACTGGTAAGAATTTAGCTAGAATAAAGAAATTGATGGATGCTGAATGTGGAGACTCTGCAGGCTGCACATACAGGTAGAGTTTATCTCCACTTGCAGCCTTTTTTCTCTGTGAACTCTACCAGGTGTTCCCCCAAAAGACAGGTGAAATTCCTGAGAAAGCATCCTCTGGTGGTGCAGGGATTGTGGAGAAGAGCAGCTGCTGTAGATGAAGGAAGAAATTACACCAGTACCCTTCTTCCATACCTTTCCTTTCTCCTCTACTGAATAAAAACAGGGGAAGGGCAGAAAAATCACTGTTGCCTTTAGGGTACTGGTAAAAACCCATTGCACTTGAGGGTAGGAAATAGAATCAAAGCTACCGTTGGGTGGCATGATGGGTTGAGAACCATAGTTGGGTAAGGGGCAGGGGCACTGAGAAGGCCATATTCCTGAGACCCAGGGACACAGTGACTGTCTAAGATTTATGCATAATCGGAACAACAGGAAATCCCTATTCCTGTCTCCTGTCACCAGAGTGGTAAGCATCAAGTAACAAGTAACAGTGGAATACTGCTGGGGGAGTGGCCAGACCATGCAGACTTCTCTGAGGCGCAGCACAGAGGGAAGGACCTAAAGCTGAGAGTACGGCAGACATTGAGAACGAGTCCCCACTCTAAACACTTTAAACTCAAGTTACAGGGAGAGGAATTTGAAGACTGTGGTGCCCTGAGGGTAACCATATCCGTAATACATCTCAAACCTAGCCTGATTTCTGACTCGATTAACTTAACCCCCCACCCGAAAGGCATAGCAAAAGGAAAGGGTATGCCGCTTTTTATGCATAAAAACTACTGTCTTGGTTCCTAATCTCCTTCATAAGTTCAACTTTCAACAAAAAAATTAGGTGGTGTCCAAAAAGGCAACAGAAAAACCCAACAAATTGCCAAGAGACAGAGCAATCAACAAAATCAGATTTAGATATGATTTTGGGACTATCTGACTGAAAATAACTATAATTACTGTATTCAAAGCGCTAATGAAAAAGATTAAGCAATATGATAAATTAGATGAGTAGTTTTAGCAGAAGGATAGAAACTGCAAGAAAGAATTAACTAGAAGCACTAGAAGTGAGAAAAGGCAGAAATGAAGAAATCCTTTGGTGGGCTTATCAGTAGTTCTGACAGCCAAGGGAAGAATCAGTGAGCTTGTGAATAGGCCAATAGAAATTACTGAAAAAGAGAAGAAAATCAAAAAAGAGAAAAAAGAGTAGAAAAAACACAGAACAGAGCCTCTAAAAGCTATGGAATGGTATCAACAGATCAAACGTAAGCACAATTGATAACACTGTAAACCACTAAAAAATTAAACTGGAAAAGGTAAAACTATAGGAAGGGAAAACAGATCAGGAGTTGTCAGAGTTGGAGATGGGGAAGGGGTTGATTCCAAGGGGCAATATGAGGGAATTTTGGGGTATTCTGACTGTGGTGTTGGATACATGACTCTATCCATTTACCAAAACGGAACCGTATACCTCAAAGAGTATATTTTACTCTATGTACATTAAAAACAACCAGGATGTGAGAGGAAACTAAAATGGAATTCAAACTATTACTAATATACCTAACAAATGAATAATACTTCACCAAAGAGACAGGAAAGGAAAAGAACTATCCTAATTAATGTTGGAAAATAGTCTTTTGACTGGATATTGGAAGGCTAAAGACAAAAGAGAGCCGCACACAAGCACTGTACTCTTGTTAGCATATTTGTTTCTCACAGAAGTATGGATTAACAATTCTGAAACTATATATGTTTACTAGGGTTGAAAAAATAGGTATAGTAGGTAAGGAGATTCAGTTTTCTGACTGTCAGAGAAATTACAGATAAGGAAAGTGACAGATTAGAATGAACCCTGTGGTGTTGGAGTATAATCAGAAATGTCATTAAGAATTCATTCTGAATATTTTAGGTATATATGTAAATAGATATAGAAATAAATATAGATGTATGTGTGTGTGTGTGTGGGTATTATACATACATAGACGGTTGACCCTTGAACAACATGGGTTTGAACTGCATGGGTCTACTTACATGCAGGTATTTTTCAATAGTAAACAGGGCTTCCCTGGTGGCGCAGTGGTTAAGAATCTGCCTGCCAATGCAAGGGACACGGGTTCGAGCCCTGGCCCGGGAAGATCCCACATACCGCAGAGCAGCTAAGCCCGTGCACCACAACTGCTGAGCCTGTGGTCTAGAGCCCACCAGCCACAACTGCTGAGCCCACGTGCCACAACTAGTGAAGCCTGCATGCCTAGAGCCCGTGCTCCGCAACAAGAGAAGCCACCGTAATGAGAAACCTGTGCACTGCAACAAAGAGTAACCCCTGCTCACCGCAACTAGAGAAAGCCCACGCACAGCAACGAAGACCCAACTCAGCCAAAAATAAAACAAACAAATAAATAAATACATTTATAAAAAACAATAGTAAATGCTACAGTACTACATGGTCCGAGGTTGTTGAATCTGAGGATGCAGAGGATCTGAGGTTACAGAGGGCTGACCGTAGCTAAACGAGAATTAATCCCCATGTTGTTCAAAGGTCAACAGTATTTCTTATCACTGTCCACTGGAAGGGTCTAGAACAGAGACAGCCCAGTGGCAGTGAGTACACATGGTTCCCATATCTTGTTTTCTAAATACCGTTATCCAATTAAAGAAACTAGGGTTCCTTCAAGAAGTGGTTGATCCCAGGAGTGGGTTAGAGAAAATACAAGATGAGCCTGGAGCATCTTGTGGTACCAGAACTAAGGAAGTTCTTAAAAGAAGCGTGCGGACATGTTGAGAGGTACAGGAGCCAACCTGAAAGAGCTCTCAATGGCCAAAGCTGGAACAATTTGAACCACAAAATGTCACAATAGTTTTGGATTATAACTCACAGAATAAAATAATATTTATGAACCCATACTGATACAAAAAATAAAATAAATGAAGAAATAAGTGGGGAGGTAGCATATAGAAGAATTTGAATTCTAAATGTAGAAGGGACAAGGGAAGTAGAAAATCATCGTTAGAACACCACAGTAGTAATTGTCACAGGCAGGATCCAGTGATGGATGCTAAAATTAGTGGATCAGAGTTTGATAAGAAACAGGATGTTTGGAGAATCTTAGTGTGTCTCTTCCAAGATATTAATTAGAAGGGCAAGAGTAACTTTACTGTTGATAAACCTGGCAAAGAGAAGCGCGCCTCACCTTTGTGGTGTTCTTGCCAAAATGCATAGCCTCAATTTAATTGTGAGAAAACATCAGATGGACCCTAAATACTTGATCATTACTCTTCAAAGCTATCAAATGTCGAAGACAAGGAAAGATTTAGGGGTTGTCACAGATTGGAGGAGACTAAAGACAGAGGATACATCCTAAATGCATTGTAGAATCCTGGACAGAACAAGGATGTTAGTGGAAAAATGTATTTGGGTAAAGTCTGAGTAAAGCTTGTAGTTTACTTGATAGTATTGCATCAGTTTTTGTTTCTTAGTTTTGATAGTTATGGTATGATTAAGTAAGATGTTAATATTAGGGGAAGTTGGGTGAAGAGTATTTGGGAATTCTTTGTACTATTCACCTTTTCTGTAAGTTTAAGATTATTTTAAGATAAAAAGTTAAAGGGAAAAAATGTAGGTTTTTATTTAACTGCTGCCTGATGACTGAGATATTCTAAAAGGAAAGCTCTCATCCCCAATTAAGAGACTTAAATTTGTAAATTTCCGTTCACTTTAGGAAGATTAGGTTTTTTTGCAATCCTCTACTATTTTTATATAGTTTTATTAAAACAAGGTTTCATAAGTAAGTTTCCCTCTCAAATATTTTAGGTTCTGTACGTTTTATTTCTTAAGTTGGTGTGCAGGAAATTTGAACATGTAACTATTACTAAAAGCTTCAGGCCTAAAAATTTTTTTACAACTTGGCATTTACTTCCACCTCTTATTTGCATTGTTGACTCATGAAATGTTGAGTAGCAGCTGTGTGACAGGTGCTGAGCTGGTACCCATGGTACAAAGACTTTTAAGGGAGGTCTGTCCCCTTGATAACTTGCAGTTATTTGGAGCATGTAGGAAACTCTGTAGTAGAGGAAATTTCACTGTCATGTGGGACATCCTATTCAATGTGGTTTTATTTCTCCAGTCTCTTCATGCCTTCTGTTTGGAATTCTTCTCCTGTTTACAGTCTGAACACCTCAACACTGTTACTTTTTTTCAACCCACTAATGGCTTTCCTAACTCAGAGAAGAGTGGTAGGTCTTGTCCTGGTTGTACATTGTCTAGTACTACAGTTTCTTAGAATGCCTTTTGCTTAACAGACTACTCTTACCAAAGAAACTTTGGAGTATAAATAAAATGCCTTCACTTAAAAGTTTGCTGCTTTGTTTTGTTTATTTTGTGGTGTTATTCATGCAATAAGAAAATAACTTATGAAACCTCTTTGTAGAAAAAGGTATGTATACGGAATTCCCTAGTGGCCTAGTGGTTAGGATTCTGAGCTTTCACTGCTGTGGCTCAGGGTCAGTCCCTGCTCGGGAACTGAGATCCCGCGAGCTGCGTGGTGGGGCAAAAAAAAAAAAAAAAGTATACATACATGTTTTGCAGTAATTTCAGATAAGCAGATCTCACCAAAGCTTATTTGTTGACCCCAGATAAAGAATCATGTTTTGGGGCAAAAATGAAGTATCAATTTATCTTGATACTTGATTTATTTCTTATCATATCAGTAAATGATTGGGGGGGTGATTATGATAACTCAAACAGTGAAAAGTTGTCCAAAAAAAAAGGACTGTGGGCTTCCCTGGTGGCACAGTGGTTGAGAGTCCGGCTGCCAATGCAGGGGACACGGGTTCGTGCCCCGGTCCCGGAGGATCCCACATGCTGCGGAACGTCTGGGCCCATGAGCCATGGCCGCTGAGCCTGCGCATCCGGAGCCTGTGCTCCGCAGTGGGAGAGGCCACAGCAGTGAGAGGCCAGCGTACTGCAAAAAAAAAAAAAAAAAAAAAAAAAAAAGGACTGTGGAATGTTTTGTAATGATGACTGTGAAGGCATACAGCAGGATCATTGTAAAATAGAAGGCTGCCTTCAGAGTAGGAATATGATTTAGGAAATAGTCTGCTGTCAATTAAGTAGCCAAGACCAAGCAAGTAAGTGCTCTTCTCTTTTTCCATCAGTGGAATGAGCACGGAATATAGCTGTAGGATGATAGATCTGGGAATCTTTTACATTATTCCTGTGTCTCATCTGCAGTTACGTCAAATTCTTTTACTTCTTTCCACTTTCCATTCTTTTTTTTTTTTTTTTTTTGGCGGTACACGGGCCTGTCACTGTTGTGGCCTCTACCCTTGCGGAGCACAGGCTCCGGACGCACAGGCTCAGCGACCATGGCTCATGGACCCAGCCTCTCCGCGGCATGTGGGATCCTCCCGGACCGGGGCACGAACCCGCATCCCCTGCATCGGCAGGTGGACTCTCAACCACTGGGCCACCAGGGAAGCCCCCACTTTCCATTCTTGATGTGTTCCATTTGCCCTTATATTGTTGCTGTGATGTTAGTCTATTTGATGTTAATTGTGAACCTTCTGTTTCTTAATGATTTGGTGTCAGAGGGATTGTGCTGAATTCAGATTACATGTGTTTATTAAATGTCTTCTATGTCGTAGACTGTGCAAAATCCGCTTTCATACGCCTTATTTCGTTTGATCTTACTTAGTTGAATGAGATTGTGAGATATAGCTGGGGCACAATACCATTTTATTGTGTGGTCTGAATTGTCCTGAGAGAAGTGTGTGGGACTACTAATAGGATTATGGAAGGTAGTGGAGGAATGGCATAAAATATGTATAAAGTAATGTACAGGAAGGCCGATACATCTGTGGGAGATAAGGTTGTGTATATGTTTTGAAAGTTACCTCTAACACTAAATGCTAGTGATGACACATTTGCCTACAAAAAATCATAATGAGTTTACATTTTAAGATGGAGTACTCATCTATAGAAGTAAGTTGCTTTATTATTAATGAATCTAGGATGAGGGAAATGTGTGCTGCAGATGTACCACATGATTTACTTGCTGATTGGTAATATCTTAGATTTTATTATATGAAAATTTTCTTATTTATAGTTTAATTTATAATGTATTTGAGCTAATTTTGAGCTTTGTTAGTCATAGCTTATGACTTTGTTGGCCTTTTGTCTCTTAGAAATATTCTAAGAAAAATGCTAGAGTAGTCACTTATTACATAGTGAAGTCTCACAGCATATTGAAAACTAAACCTGACACAGTGAAGTGGGAGTTTTCTCCTGAAGTGAACATGAGTAAATGCATTAAAGAGAATCTCTTACTATTTCTTGGCTCTATGCAGATTACAGATTTTGAGTTTTTGATAAACTTTATTTCCTGGATGATCTCTCTCTTACTGGGTGCCCTCTAATTAACTTTTTAAAAAGCACTGAATACTACCACCTCCCCACCTCCTTTAAAATCTCTTTGTGAGAACAAGGAGAATGATTAACTTTCTAATTGATGTATGGTGGCATAGCTATCTGAAATACTTTCATTAAAGCAACTTATTTTTTAAAGATAGCCAAGTTAAATATGTAATCACTCTCCAGAGTAATTGAAGGAATGGATGTAATTAATAATTGTGTCTTTTTATAGGGCATCACATAACTGATAGTTCTGCTATGTACATGCAGTTGATAATAAATGGCTCTGATAGTTTCCTTGGAGCAAATGCTAGTGGATATAGTACTTTCACACTTATAGTTCAGTCTGAGTTTGACATAACTTTTTCATTACTACCCTTGTGTTGCATCTGTAGTCACACAGTGAGGTCAAAAACCTACATATATATTGTGCTATCTACGTTTTCTTCTCCTGCAGTGTAGCCAGAAATATGGCGTTTTAGGAACTGACTGATTTTTCTAAACTTCAAAAAGGTAAAGGTAAAATTGAGTTTTTTAAATGGCTCCTTCTTAAGAAAAGAAGAATTGAGTAAAAATGAAGATTAAGATTGAAGTTTCGTTGCCTAGATTGAGCTTGAACAGATTGTGGCAGAATTGGAAAGTACTTTATACAGCAGATATACATAAATTTGCTCCTTTTAGAAATTGGTCATACAAAAAGTGTGGCCTCCTTATTTACATACCTTTTCATCAAATTTTGCTGAGCAGTGTATTTGCCAGATATTTTATTTTATTTTTTTAGTTATTTCTGAGATATACATTTTAAAGTAATAACTAGAATTATGACTTATAACATTATACCAGAACATATAAGAGTTTTAGAAATTTCATGCAATGCCTGAAACATTTATATTAACATATTTCCACACAAATAACCCAAAGAAAATTTAGTATTAGTTGTTTTTTTGTTTTTTTATACTGCAGTTTCTTTTTAGTCATCAGTTTTTATACACATCAGTGTATACATGTCAATCCCAATCGCCCAATTCGCAACACCACCATCCCCACCACACCGCGGTTTTCCCCCCTTGTTGTCCATACGTTTGTTCTCACATCTGTGTCTCAATTTCTGCCCGGCAAACCGGTTCATCTGTACCATTTTTCTAGGTTCCGCATACATGAGTTAATATACGATATTTGTATTTCTCTTTCGGACTTACTTCACACTGTTTGACAGTCTCTAGATCCATCCATATCTCAACAAATGACTCAATTTCGTTCCTTTTTATGGCTAAGTAATCCATTGTATATATATACCACAACTTCTTTATCCATTCATCTGTCGATGGGTATTCCATGACCGGCTATTGTAAATAGTGCTGCAGTGAACATTGGGATGCATGTGTGTTTTTGAATTATGGTCTTCTCTGGGTATATGCCCAGTAGTGGGATTGCTGGGTCATATGGTAGTTCTATTTGTAGTTTTTTAAGGAACCTCCATACTGTTCTCCATAGTGGCTGTATCAATTTACATTCCCACCAACAATGCAAGAGGGTTCCCTTTTCTCCACACCCTCTGTATCATTTGTTATTTGTAGATTTTCTGATGATGCCCATTCTAACTGGTGTGAGGTGATGCCTCATTGTAGTTTTTATCTGCATTTCTCTAATAATTAGTGATGTTGAGCAGCTTTTCATGTGCTTCTTGGTCATCTGTATGTCTTCTTTGGAGAAATGTCTATTTAGGTCTTCTGCCCATTTTTGGATTGGGTTGTTTGTTTCTTTAACATTGAGTTGCATGAGCTGTTTATGTATTTTGGAGATTAATCCTTTGTCTGTTGATTTGTTTGCAATATTTTCTCTCCCATTCTGAGGGTTGTCTTTTAGTCTTATTTATGGTTTCCTTTGCTGTGCAAAAGCTTTGAAGTTTCATTAGGTCCCATTTGTTTATTTTTGTTTTTATTTCCATTACTCTAGGAGGTGGATCAAAAAAGATCTTGCTGTAATTTATGTCAAAGAGTGTTCTTCCTATGTTTTCCTCTAAGAGTTTTATAGTGTCTGGTCTTCCATTTAGGTCTCTAATCCACTTGGAGCTTATTTTTGTGTATGGTGTTAGGGAGTGTTCTAATTTCATCCTTTTACATGTAGCTGTCCAGTTTTCCCAGCACCACTTATTGAAGAGACCGTTTTTTCTCCACTGTATACCTTTGCCTCCTTTGTCATAGATTAATTGACCCTAGGTGCCTGGGTTTACCTCTGGGGTTTCTATCTTGTTCCATTGATCTATGTTTCTGTTTTTTTGCCAGTACCGTATCATCTTGATTACTGTAGCTTTGTAGTATAGTCTGAAGTCAGGGAGTCTGATTCCTCCAGCTCCGTTTTTTTCCCTCAAGACTGCTTTGGCTTTTCGGGGTCTTTTGTGTCTCCATACAAATTTTAAGATGATTTGTTCTAGTTCCGTAAAAAATGCCGTTGGTAATTTGATAGGGATTGCATTGAATCTGCAGATTGCTTTGGGTAGTATAGTCATTTTCACAATATTGATTCTTCCAATCCAAGAACCTGGTAAATCTTTCCATCTATTGGTATCATCTTTAATTTCTTTCATCAGTGTCTTTTAATTTTCTGCATACAGGTCTTTTGTCTCCTTAGGTAGGTTTATTCCTAGATATTTTATTCTTTTTGTTGCAGTGGTAAATGGGAGTGTTTTCTTAATTTCACTTTCAGATTTTTCATCATTAGTGTATAGGAATGCCAGAGAGTTCTGTGCATTAATTTTGTATCCTGCTACTTTACCAAATTCATTGATTAGCTCTAGTAGTTTTCTGGTAGCATCTTTAGGATTCTCTATGTATAGTATCATGTCATCTGAAAACAGTGACAGTTTTACTTCTTCTTTTCCAATTTGTATTCCTTTTATTTCTTTTTCTTCTCTGATTGCCGTGGCTGGGACTTCCAAAACTATGTTGAATAATAGTGGTGAGAGTGGACATCCTTGTCTTGTTCCTGATCTTAGAGGAAATGCTTTCAGTTTTTCACCATTGAGAATGATGTTTGCTGTGGGTTTGTAGTATATGGCTTTTATTATGTTGAGGTAGTTTCCCTCAATGCCCACTTTCTGTAGAGTTTTTATCATAAATGGGTGTTGAATTTTGTCAAAAGCTTTTTCTGCATCTTTTGAGATGATCATATGGTTTTTCTTCTTCATATTCTTAATATGGTGTATCCTATTGATTGATTTGCGTATATTGAAGAATACTTGCATCCCGGGGATAAATCCCTCTTGAACATGGTGTATGATCCTTTTAATGTGTTGTTGGATTCTGTTTGCTAGTATTTGGTTGAGGATTTTTTCATGTATATTCATCAGTGATATTGGTCTGTAATTTTCTTTTTTTGTAGTATCTTTGTCTGGTTTCGGTACCAGGGTGATGGTGGCCTCATAGAATGAGTTTGGGAGTGTTCCTTCCGCTGCAATTTTTTGGAAGAGTTAGAGAAGGGTGGGTGTTAGCTCTTCTCTAAATGTTTGATAGAATTCACCTGTGAAGCCATCTGGTCCTGGACTTTTGTTTGTTGGAAGATTTTTAATCACAGTTTCAATTTCATTACTTGTGAGTGGTCTGTTCATATTTTCTGTTTCTTCCTGGTTCAGTCTTGGAAAGTTCTACCTTTCTATGAATTTGTCCATTTCTTCCAGGTTGTCCATTTTATTGGCATAGAGTTGCTTTTAGTAGTCTCTTAAGATGCTTTGTATTTCTGTGGTGTCTGTTGTAACTTCTTCTTTTTCATTTCTAATTTTATTGATTTGAGTCCTCTCTCTTTTTCTTGATGAGTCTGGCTAATGGTTTATCAATTTTGTTTATTTTCTCACAGAACCAGCTTTTAGTTTTATTGAACTTTGCTATTGTTTTCTTTGTTTCTATTTCATTTATTTCTGCTCTGACCTTTATGATTTCTTTCCTTCTGGAAACTTTGGGTTTTGTTTGTTCTTCTTTCTCTAGTTCCTTTAGGTGTAAGGTTCGATTGTTTATTTGAGATTTTTCTTGTTTCTTGAGGTAGGCTTATATAGCTATAAACTTCCCTCTTAGAACTGCTTTTGCTGCATCATATAGGTTTTGGATCATCGTGTTTTCATTGTCATTTATCTCTAGATATATTTTGATTTCCTCTTTGATTTATTCAGTGATCTCTTGGTTATTTAGTAAAGTATTGTTTAGCCTCCATGTGTTTGTGTTTTTTCTGTTTTTTCCCCCTGTAATTGATTTCTAATCTCATAGTGTTGTGGTCAGAAAAGATGCTTGATATGATTTCAATTTTCTTAAATTTACTGAGGCTAGATTTGTGACCCAAGATGTGACCTATGCTGGAGAATGTTCCATGTGCACTTGAGAAGAAAGTGTAATCTGCTGTTTTTGGATGGAATGTCCTATAAATGTCAATTAAATCTACCTGGTCTATTGTGTCATTTAAAGCTTCTGTTTCCTTATTTATTTTCATTTTGGATGACCTGTCTATTGGTGTGAGTGAGGTGTTAAAGTCACCCACTGTTGTTGTGTTACTGTTGATTTCCTCTTTTATACCTGTTAGCAGTTGCCTTATGTATTGAGGTGCTCCTATGTTGGGTGCATATATATTTATAATTTTTATATCTTCTTCTTGGATTGATCCCTTGATCATTATGTAGTATCCTTTCTTGTTTCTTGTAACATTCTTTATTTTAAAGTCTATTTTATCTGATATGAGTATAGCTCCTCCAGCTTTGTTCTGATTTCCATTTGCATGGAATATGTTTTTCCATCCCCTCACTTTCAGTCTGTATGTGTCCCTAGGTCTGAAGTGGGTCTCTTGTAGATAGCATATATATGGGTTTTGTTTTTGTATCCATTCAGCAAGCCTGTGTCTTTTGGTTGGAGGATTTAATCCATTCATGTTTAAGGTAATTATCGATATGTATGTTCCTATGACCATTTTCTTAATTGTTTTGGGTTTGTTTTTGTAGGTCCTTTTCTTCTCTTGTGTTTCCCACTTAGAGAAGTTCCTTTAGCATTTGTTGTAGAGCTGGTTTGGTGGTGCTGAATTCTTTTAGCTTTTGCTTTGTAAAGCTTTTGATTTCTCCATCGAATCTGAATGAGATCCTTGCCGGATAGAGTAATCTTAGTTGTAGATTCTTCCCTTTCATCACTTTAAGTATATCATGCCACTCCCTTCTGGCTTGTAGCGTTTCTGCTGAGAAATCAGCTGTTAACCTTATGGGAGTTCCCTTGTATGTTATTTGTCATTTTTCCCTTGCTGCTTTCAATAATTTTTCTTTGTCTTTAATTTTTGCCAATTTGATTACTATGTGTCTCGGCGTGTTTCTCCTTGGTTTTATCCTGTATGGCACTTGCTGCACTTCCTGGACTTGGGGGGCTATTTCCTTTCCCATGTTAGGGAAGTTTTCAACTCTAAGCTCTTCAGATATTTTCTCTGGTCCTTTCTCTCTCTCATCTCCTTCTGGGACCCCTATAATGCAAATGTTGTTGTGTTTAATGTTGTCCCAAGGTCTCTTTGGCTGTCTTCATTTCTTTTCATTCTTTTTTCTTTAATCTGTTCTGCAGCAGAGAATTCCACCATTCTGTCTTACAGGCCAGTTATCTGTTCTTCTGCCTCAGTTATTCTGCTATTGATTCCTTTTAGTGTAGTTTTCATTTCAGTTATTGTGTTGTTCATGTTTATTTGTTAGTTTTTTACTTCTTCTGAGTCTTTGTTAAACATTTCTTGCATTGTCTCGATCTTCGCCTCCATTCTTTTTCGGAGGTCCTGGATCATCTTCACTATCATTATTCTGAATTCCTTTTCTGGGAGGTAAATGAAGGTCTCCACTTCGTTTAGTTGTTTTTCTAGGGTTTTATCTTCTTCCTTCATCTGGTACATAGCCCTCTGCCCTTTCGTCTTGTCTATCTTTCTGTGAATGTGGTTTTTGTTCCACAGGCTGCAGGACTGTAGTTCTTCTTGCTTCTGCTGTCTGCCCTCTGGTGGATCAGGCTATCTAAGAGGCTTGATGGGAGGGACTGATGGTGTGTAGAGCTGACTGTTGCTCTGGTGTGCAGAGCTCAGTAAAACTTTAATCCACTTGACTGTTGATGAGTGGGGCTGGGTTCCCTCCCTGTTGGTTTTTTGGCCTGAGGCAGCCCAACACTGGAGCCTACCTGAGCTCTTTGTTGGGGCTAATGACAGACTCTGGGAGGGCTCACGCAAAGGAGTACTTCCCAGAACTTCTGCTGCCAGTGTCCTGTCCCCACGGTGAAACAGAGCCACCCCCTGCCTCTGCAGAAGACCCTCCAACACTAGCAGGTAGGTCTGGTTCAGTCTCCTATGGGGTCACTGCTCCTTCCCCTGGGTCCCGATGCACACGCTACTTTGTGTGTGCCCTCCAAGAGTGGAGTCTCTGTTTCCCCCAGTTCTGTCCAAGTTCTGCAATCAATTCCTACTAGCCTTCAAAGACTGATTCTCTAGGAATTCCTCCTCCCGTTGCCAGACCCCCATGTTGGGAAGCCTGACTTGGGGCTCAGAACCTTCACTCCAGTGGGTGGACTTCTGTGTTATAAGGTATAAGTGTTTGGCAGTCTGTGAGTCACCCACTCAACCAGTTATGGGATTTGGTTTTACTGTGATTGCACCCCTCCTAGCGTCTCACTGTGGCTTTCCTTTGTCTTTGGATGTGGCATATCTTTTTTGGTGAGTTCCAGTGTCTTCCTGTCGATGATTGTCCAGCAGCTAGTTGTGATTCTGGTGTTCTCGGAAGAGGGAGTGAGAGCACGTCCTTCTACTCTGCCATCTTGGTTCCTCCCTTGCCAGATTTTTGATTGGTTTCTTTTTCTCAAAAAATTACGGTTGCAATTAAAAGATTATTTTGCTCAAAATAACAAGTTATTATTGTTGCTAAATTTGAAAATCTCTTTATGTGTGCTTTACAGCTTTTTTTTTGTTTAGGATAAACATCTTGGAATTGGATCCAGCTCATCCTTAGCAGATGCTCTTTTCCTTTCCTTCCACCTGATGACTTTCCCTGTTCATCTGGGTGACTTCAGCTCAGCTCAAGGGCAGTCTTTTCTGACATCCCAGTGTGTACTCCACCCCCATTCCTGCCACTCCACTTAAACTGCTTTCAGCCAGGTCATCAACGGCCTAAATCCCTGGGGACGTGTTTCTTATTCCATCTTGCTGTGAAATTTGTCAGTATTGACGCCTCTCTTTCTTACGTACTGATTTCCTTTCTCTTGATTTTCTTTCCCCTTATATGATTGCTGCTTCTTATTCTTTGTGAGCTCTTCTGCTCATCCCACTAATGGTGATGTTCCTCAGATTATTTCTCTGGGTTCCTTTTTTTCTTTTTGTTTTTGCTTATGTGTCACATCCTCTTGGGGAAATGTCTTGTTTCCTAGGACTGTCATCTGGTCCTGATGACTCCTAAATAAAAATTCCCAGTCCAGATCTTTCTTCTGCATTCCTGACTCATATCTAGCTGGCTTCTGGGCACTTCCAGTAAGTGAGAAAAATCACCAAGATGTCCCATAAGCCCTTTAAATCTAGTGTCTCCAAACAACTCTTTAGGGGATCTCTCCCCCACACCTTTCTGGTCATGTCATCTCTCTCCTTAAAAACATTCAGTGCCTCTTCTTGCCTACCATGCTCTGGCTTTAAGCTATATTTCTAGCTTCATTTTCCATTGTGCCTCTGCTTTTAGGGAAATAAAATACTTGCTTTTCTACCAGTATGTCCTGAACCTGCCCATATCCTTGTTATTTTCTCTTGCTTCATGCCTCCCTCTCTTAAGCAGATCCTCGTCTCTTACAGATGCTCAGACAGTTCTGATGCCGGCTTGATCCTGAAACTTTCCCTGTTCCAGTTACTCTCTCTCCTTTTTTGTGAACTCCTGTATTTTATTGAAACCCATTTAATGGCATAACCTCATTCTGCTAATTATTCTGTATAATTATTTAGTACCTGCCTTATCTCGCCTACCAGTCTATCATATCCTTCAGGCTGGAGTTAAGACGTGTTCCCTCACAGGACCCACACACTGGGTCTGGCATATGGTGGGCATGTCCTGGCCTGTTGGGGTGTCCGATAGAGGGGTTGAGGAGTGTTAACTTTTGACAGCTCTTAGTTACCATTCACGATAAGTTCTGGCCACAGCAGGATTGATTCCTGTTCCATTTCTCAGCCTGCGTGTGGAGTCAGACTAGACTCATGTTAGATATATGTGGGGAAGCAGCTGTAGATATTTTGAACCCTGGCTGTTTTCATTTATCTTATTATTTGACTCTTAAGACGAACATTTTCCCCCACATTTTACTATCTCTGAAATTAGGATGGATTTTACACTTCATGAATTTTACAGCCTCTTACAATAACAATTGGCAATGTTATACCAGGTTTAGTAGTATATTTAATAATGGCATGTCACACAATCCATAGCCCCTTAGGTTTGATGAATTTTAGTAAATTATGGTGTGTGGTTTCACAGTGATTTCCATTCATGGGATTGTGTCACCCAAGGGTGTTATTGATTGCAGTGAACATTGTAGTTTCTATTCAACCTTCTTTCCAACCCAGACACATTACACAGTAGTTGTTCAGGTTGGGTAGGGGGGACTCCCCTCACCCTCCTGCCCATGGTGGGTTCCTACTGGTATAGATAACTCAGGGCAACCTCACCCCTTATCTCCAGTAGTTGCTTCTGTGGTGGGAACAACAACTAGATGTGTCCAATTAAAGTAAGAGTCTGAGCTTTTGTTTGGTGAGAAGAAATACTTGCTGAGTCTCCTTTTGCCTGAGAACAAGGTAGTCTGTAGCGATAGGAGCTCCTGGCAGCCATAATACCTCTCAGGGGAGACAGTCTCAGCTTCAGGCTATCTGTGGAAAAGGGCAGAGCCAAGAGAATTGAAGAGAAAGGAGCTGCGGCCCGAGAAAGTGTGAAGAGCAGCAGAGCATTAGCGGTTAGGAGTGTAGCTCTGGACTATAATGCGTGGGCTTGAAGGCCAGCTCTACCGCTTACTAGCTGTGTCCCTCTGGGCAAACAAAGTAACACAATCTCACTCCACCTCAACTTCCTCATCTGTAAAATGGGGATAATAACCCTCAGAAAGTTGTGGAGAGGCTTAATGATACATGGAAAATGGAGAGGGGGTACCTGGCACATTGTGTTTGCTTTGTTACTAGTATTGTTATTATTGCTAATCAACTCTGAAACTTACCCTCTCTCTGGGCTTTCTTTTTTTGTTCATGCAGTTTGATTGATGCTTTTGGTTGTTTTCCACTGAAAAACACCCTACTGTATACTGATGAAGTTCAGAATTCTGAGAGTAATTTGAATTTAGCTTAAAGGTAAATATTTAATAAGTAGTTTGACTTCCTGACCACTACATACTTTACATAATAGGTTAAAGTTATTCTTAAAAAATGTGAGAATTATGATTTTACAGACTGCTTTTGTCTAGGAATAAAAAAAATCAGTCCTAGCATTTTTAGGAGAGCTAACTGAACTAGCTCTCCCTCCCCCTCACTTTAACAAATAAGCATTAAAAATGATATCGGCCTTTAGCACCTACTTATAAAAATTTTAAAATTTATTTGAAAGTTCCCTTGAATAGAAAAGCAAATATTTTCAATTACTTCCTGTGTCATGTTGATATACCCATCTCCATGTTTGTTCTTGGAATCCCCGTATAATAAGTTAAAGATTTAAGAATCTTTTAACCTTTCAGATACATCTCTAAAGTTTAACTTCTTGAAAATGCAGACTCCTTTACTTTTTTTTTCCCCCCTTTTAAAACTACATTTGGTTGTAACAATGTCCATCCCATCATAGGTACTAAATGTAACCCTTGGTAAACATTCACTTACATCTCATATGTCACACTGTCTAATGACATGGGTATTGACTGACTTTTCCCCCCAAGTGTTATTGAGATATAATTGACATATAACGTATTACTTTTAGCTGTACAACATGATTGACTTACTTTTGAAAACATTCCTTTAAAAAGCAACCTTCCCTATGGCATTAAAAAAATTCGTTTTAGGGCTTCCCTGGTGGTGCAGTGGTTGAGAATCCGCCTGCCAGTGCAGGGGACATGCGTTCGAGCCCTGGTCCAGGAAGATCCCACATGCCGCGGAGCAACTAAGCCTGTGTGCCACAACTACTGAGCCTGCGTGCTGCAACTACTGAAGCCCGTGCGCCTAGAGCCCATGCTCCGCAACAACAGAAGCCACTGCAATGAGAAGCCCGCGCACCACAACGAAGAGTAGCTCCCGCTCTCCACAACTAGAGAAAGCCTGCGTGCAGCAACAAAGACCCAACACAGCCAAAAATAAATAAAATAAATAAATTTATTTAAAAAAATTCGTTTTAGAAAAATTTGACCTAAAGGTGTGTTTTGGGGAAAATACCTATCATGATTACAAGTTATCTATTACTTTGTTCTTTGGTTTACAGAAGAATACAAGGAAAAGGGACTGTACCATTGTGAGGAAGACAGAAAACCCGAAGTATCTCAATGTGACATTAGCTTCCCTCGTTATACACAGTTGCAAGGCTGAAGGTTCCGGTTTCCTTGTTTCTTTTCTACTAACCTCTTTCTCCCTGTCTCCTTGGTCAGTTGCTAAAAACATATGCTTTCAAAGGAGTTCAGTAATTTCTAAATTTATTTTATTTTTTAAATAAATTTATTTATTTTATTTTATTTATTTTTGGCTGCATTGGGTGTTCGTTGCTGCGTGCGGGCTTTCTCTAGTTGCGGTGAGCAGGGGCTACTCTATGTTGCAGTGCGCGGGCTTCTCATTGTGGTGGCTTCTCTTGTTGCCGAGCATGGACTCTAGGTGCACGGGCTTCAGTAGTTGTGGCTCGCGGACTCTAAAACGCAGGCTTAGTAATTGGGGCGCACGGGCTTAGTTGCTCCACGGCATGTGGGATCTTCCCGGACCAGGGCTCGAACCCATGTCCCCTGTGTTGGCAGACAGATTCTTAACCACTGCACCACCAGGGAAGCCCTCTAAATTATTTTTAATGGCTAATCTAACACAGGTTTTTAGATGTATAGAAAGTTTAGTTGTTTACAAAGCATTTCATATCTATCTTCTTTTTAGGATTTCTGAGACGTAGATACGGCACACATATTATCCTATTTTAGGCGAAGAAACAGTGGCTTCTAGTTAACACACATGTGGACAGTGACCTATATAGGAATATGCTTGTCCTGTCAGAGTTAAACTATTAAATAATCAGCATTTTACTTTAACAGGAAACACTAGCAGTATTCCCACTAAGGTTAGAAACAAACTCAATGTAGTTGACAAGAGAAAACAGTTAGAGGCATCTTAGCCCTTATATGGTATTTTATTTGGAAATCCCTAGTGAATCAATGGTAAAACTGACTCAATGAACCTAAAGAGCATTATGTTAAGTGAAAGAAACCAGACATAGAAGACCACATACTGTATGATTCCATTTGTATGAATTGTTCACAACAGGCAAATCTATAGAGACAGAAAGTCGGTTGGTGGTTGCCTAGGTCTGGGAGGTGGGGATGGGTAGTGACTCTGTATGGGCACAAGGTTTCTTTTTGAGGTGATGGAACTTTCTAAAATTAGATCGTGGTTTTGGCTGTACAACTCTATAAGTATACTAAGATGTATTGAATCATATATTTAAAAGGAGTGACTTATATGTAAATTATTTCTTAATAAGTGTTTTAAAAAATCTAACTCATAAAGTAAAATACTTTAATAGGATAGTAGGATATAAATTAACATACAAAAAATCAAAAGCAGACTTCCCTGGTGGCGCAGTGGTTGGGAGTCCGCCTGCCGATGCAGGGGACACAGGTTCGTGCCCCGGTCTGGGAGGATCCCACATGCCGCGGAGTGGCTGGGCCCGTGAGCCATGGCCGCTGAGCCTGCGCATCCGGGGCCTGTGCTCCGCAGCGGGAGCGGCCGCAGCAGTGAGAGGCCCGCGTACCGCAAAAAAAAAAAAAAAAATCAAAAGCCTTCATATACATAAACAATAGCTCGTTAGAAGATATAATGCAAGAGAAGACCCCACTTATAATAGCAACAGAAAAGATAAAATACTCAGGAATGAAACTTTGAAACTGTGCAAAACTGATATGAAGCAAACTTTAAAACACTCCTGAAAGGCTTAAAGGTAGAACTGAACAAAACTAAAGTCATGCCTTGTTGTAGGACAGGATGACAGCACTGTACAGCTGTAATCAAGGATTTGAGTGCAGGGAGTGAATTTGAGAGATGATCCCAGGAAGCACCTGTGGGGGAGTGGTAGTGGGGAATGAGATGAAATGCAATGAAGCCAATGTTAGGGTGTGTTCATATGAATGGGCTCCCACTGTTAGCAGCTGGATCTCAATCCTACTGGGGGCTTTTGTGAAGCTGCATAGAACTCATCTCAGAGTTCTCTCACATGAGGGCAAAGAAGCTGGAGTATTTATTCACCACCTCCTGCCCAGCTTTGGTGGCTGGCTTCTCCCTGATACTCTGGCCTGCCCTCGACAATCTTCCTCTAACGCTTTCAGGCAGAGAGTAGCTGTGGCAGCAGTAGAAAGCTGTAAGAATGTAGGGAGTGGTGAGTGCTGAGTAGACCAGCAGCTTATGTTGCAGTGGCATTCCAGATCTGTGCTGTTGAGATGTAGGAGATATTACAGTTTCAAGCCAAACTGAGGAGGTGGAGGTACTCTGTGGGCTTTGTTGTCTATGTAGTGTCATATCTCCAGTACCTGGAGAGCTGTAGTCTTCTCTGAGTGGGACCATAAATGAGTCAGGGAGCAGTTGTGCATTTTTTCTGTTGCAAAGAGTTGGTGGGCTTCTCCACCACAGGGCCTCTCTTCCCCTGTGCTCTGTCCAGACCTGCTGAGAGTCTGGCCTGGCTCTTGGAAAGAGCTGTTCTTGCTGTGACCAGTTTTACATTGTGCCTGTGGTTTTTTGCCAATGAAATTTAATAAAATAGGATAAATTAACACCGACAATTGTTTATTTTTAAAAAGCAATTTTTTTGGTTCGATTTGCCTCTGCCAATATGAATTGTAATATATTTGTTCCTTGATCCTTATTATCACAGTATGAAATAAAGAAAGCATAATTTTGCAAAAAGATATGTTCATGTGATTTTTGAATGTTGATCAGGGAACTATATAGTGTATGAGATCCATAATGGTTCTCTGAATCAAAGATTCAGGATTTTGCAGATAACTATTTTAATTCAGTATTTTACTTGTTTTTCTTCTTATAAATCCTCAACTGCTAGCTGTTTGTTTTTTTATTTATTTATGGCTGTATGGGGTCTTCATTGTTGCACGCAGGCTTTCTCTAGTTGGGGCGAGCAGGGGCTACTCTTCCTTGTGGTGTGCGGGCTTCTCATTGCAGTGGCTTCTCTTGTTGCGGAGCACGGGCTCTAGGCGTGCGGGCTGTAGGCACATGGGCTTCAGTAGTTGTGGCACGTGGGCTCAGTAGTTGTGGTTCTCGGGCTCTAGAGCGCAGGCTCAGTAGTTGTGGAGCACGGGCTTAGTTGCTCCACAGCATGTGGGGTCTTCCGCACCAGGGATCGAACCTGGGTCCCCTGAATTGGCAGGCGGATTCTTAACCACTGTGCCACCAGGGAAGTCCCCTCAATTGCTAATTTTATTTGATGATGCCTAGTATTTCCAAAAGCTTATTTGAATGAGAAGGTTTATCAGTAAACTAGTTGGCTAATTAAAAATATCTCTTGATTTTGAAAACCTGCACAGTGTGACAGATTGAAAGGGAATATGTAAAATGAGCATATTACAGTATATATTCTCTGAAACCCACTGGTAGACGTTTATATCCATTAGTCAAGATGTTGGTTTTCACCTTTATTCCCAATAGATACACTAAGCCAGACTAGCTTAAATATGTTGCTTGGTAGTCATTTTTATTGCCAAGTTTTACTAAGTATACTTATTTTCTATTGTTGTTGTTGTTCCTTTCCTTTCTTTTTCTGCCTTCCTTTGAATTGAGTATTTTTAAATATTCCATTTTATCTCTTCTTTTGGTTTATTAGCTGTACTTTACTTTTTGTTGTTGTTGCTGTGGGATTTAAAATATTTATCTCTAACTTATCATAGTCAACTATTAAATAATATTACACCCTTCACGTATAATGTAAGAACCTTACAATAGTATGCTTCCATTTCCCCCTCCCATTTTATCATAAATTTTACTTGTATGTATTATGAACCCCACAGTATATTGTCATTTTTGCTTTAAGCAATACATGATCTTTCAAGTAAAATTTTAAAATGTGAAACAAAGTTTGTTATTCTTTAGCCACATATATAACATTTCTAATACATCTTTGCGTTTATATGAATTTCCATCTGATATTCTTTTTCTTAAGCTCCCTTAAAAATTTTTAAGTTTCAGGTCTGCTGGTACCAAATTATCTTTGTGTTTGTCTGAAATTTTTATTTTGCCTTCATTTGAAATGATGTTTTTGCTTGGTATAGAATTCTGGCTTGGCTTTCTTTCTTTCTTTATTGCCTTTCAGTACGTTATAGCTGTTCCATTGTCTTCTGGTTTGCCTTGTTTCTGAGGTGATTTCAGTGTAAAACCTTCTCAGTGACCTGTAAAATCTACGTGATCTCAAACTTTCTGACTCTTTGACTTCATTTCCTCCTCCTTCCTCCCCTCCCTCATTTAGGCAGGCTAAGTGTTTACCTGCTGTGGGATTTTGTATTTGTTGTTCCATTTTTGTGGTCCACTCTTCTCTCAGATATTCTATGACTCAGGCTTTCACCTCATGCAGGTCATCTTATGAGAAAAGCATTCTTTTGTTACTCTATATATAATAGTAATACCTTCCACTCTGCACTTATTTTCCCTCTGACCATACTTTATTTTTATCCATAATGCTTATCACTGTGTGACCTATTTTGTCTTGATTTGTTTTCTGTCTTGTTTCTTCTGTCGAATTTTAAATCCAACTGGGGAAGGAGTAAATATTTTCTTTATCTTCTAGAATAGCACCTGACACTTAATAGGGGTTCAATAAATATAATGGAAAGGAAGAAAGAAAAGACAGACAGCAGGCTTCAGTTCATTAAGGAAGTGATGGTATAAAAATAACTATCTTTGTCCTTAAAATAATATTAAATATGAGGGTGTTTATCATTTCCTTGTGTGGAAACGTTATAGCCTCTGTTAATAATTCTGTAGCTGACCACAAGTATGTTATACTCTCTGAGCCTGATAAATGATGGAATGGGGACAGGCAATGTCTGAAGTCCCTTCCAACTATTTATTCATTCATTATAAACAACTTCATAATGAGGTCTCCTTCCTAGTTTTCCCTGCCAAAATCCATTGTAATCAGGTTAAATATACAGTAGGGAGATTAATTATATCATTTTTCTTTGCAGAAAACCTTTGTTGTTTTTTTTTTAATAAGGCTCCCTCTTTATTATTATTATTTTTTAAATTTATTATTTATTTATTTATTTTTGGCTGCATTGGGTCTTCGTCGCTGTGCGTGGGCTTTCTCTAGTTGCGGCGAGCAGGAGTTACTTTTCGTTGCAGTGCGGGGGCTTCTCATTGCAGTGGCTTCTCTTGTTGCGGAGCGCAGGCTCTAGGCGCACAGGCTTCAGTAGTTGTGGCATGCGGGCTCAGTAGTTGTGGCGCATGGGCTTAGTTGCTCCGCGGCATATGGGATCTTCCCCGACGAGGTATCGAACCCGTGTCCCCTGCATTGGCAGACGGATTCTTAACCACCGCACCACCAGGGAAATCCCTTTTGTTGGTTTTTGATTGCCCTAAAATTCTTTGATCCATCATCAAAGGCCTTCCACCATGTCATTCATTCCTGTCTCCAGTTTTCCATATCACCATTCCTACTCTATATCCCATACGTATTCTCCGTTTTCTTTTTTAGATGCTGCTTTTTGTTCCTTCCGTTAGGATTTCCTGCCGCCCATTCCTATTTGTCAAAATCCTTTCTGTCTTTCATGTCTAATATCAAATGCCATCTTCTTTGTGACATCTTTCCCAGTGCTCAAAATTAAATGATTGTTTCTTAATCTGAACTTCTTTCGTACTCTGTTGGAATGAAATATTATATTTGAATATGCTTAACAGATAATAGGGCCTCAAAAGCTTCTAATTGAATTTAAAACATTAAATAATCGCATTGTTTCTTGACATAGGTAAGTACATTGGTGTAGTGCAATAACACTGACTCTAGGAAAAATCGTGCAGCCAGTGAAGTTTTTTTTAACCCCACCCTGGTTTTCCTTTGGAGGAGCATTGACCTCTCTTGCAGTGTTAAGTTGTCTTTCTCACTTTGTGCTGGATAATTGGGGCTTTGCGCGCCAGCTTTCCTCTCCCTGAGCAGCAGCCTCCTCTAGCTCCGTTTTAGAGTTAAAAATCTCCTTTTTATGTTATTGCCTTTATTTATCCTCTGTTATTTTCAAGTACGTCTAAATTCTTTAGAGTTGTTTTTAGTATTTTTTATTTAGTATTTTAAGTCCTATAAGATTGCCTTTAATACAGACCCTGGGGCTCTCTGACTTTCAGTAAAATAAAATCACTTTAAGCTTTAGTTTTATGGGCATAGTTTTCCCCATTTCTCTCATGGATTTGCAGGTTGCCTTTTTGATTTTATCATTTTATTACATTTTATTGGTTTAGTGTTTTTAGATAAAAGGCATCTCTTGATATCCTTTTATTCAAAAATTTTTGATAACTTTTACTGGTCTTCACATATTCGTAAAGGAATCTTTAAAAAAGGGAAGGGATTTGTCAAGCCATTTACTGTTCTTTATCGTAAGATACACCAACATGTACATCTATTTTAGCCTTATTGGTAGTTTCGTTTATTTGATCACAGTGAAATATTGAATATAATCTTGATGTAAATTAAACTTCTTCCTATAGTTAGTAATTTAGATTACTCCTTGTCAGTCAATGATGCAGAGTTGACCCTTGCCAATTAGACATAACAATGTAAAAATGGAAGAAGAATGGATATTTGAGGAGTTTAGAGTTTATTTCAGTGTGGGATATCCTACTTTTACAAGACCATGTCTTGACACGTACAGGTATACCTCAGAGATATTGTGGGTTAGGTTCCAGGTGACTGCAATAAAATAAATATATCACAATAAAGTGAGTCACAATTTTTTTGGTTTCCCAGTGCACGTAAAAGTTATGTTTACACTATACTGCAATCTATGAAGTGTGCAATAATAGCATTATATCTAAAAAAACAATGTGCATACCTTAATTAAAAAACACTTTGTTGCTAAAAAATGCCAACTATCATCTGAGTCCTTTGCTGGTGGAGGGTCTTGCCTGGATATTGACGGCTGCTGACTGATCAGGGTGGTGGTCACTGAAGGCTGGGGTGGCTGGGTCAGTTTCATAAAATGAGACAACAATGGAGTTGGCGGCATCGATTGATTCTTTCCTTTCATGAACGATTTCTCTATAGAATGCAGTGTTGCTTCATAGCATTTTACTCACAGTAGAACTTCTCCCCGAATTAGTCAGTCCTCTCAAACCCTGCTGCTGCTTCATCAACTAAGTTTATGTAATATTCTAAATCATTTGTTGTCATTTCAGCAGTCTTCACCAGGAGTGGATTGCATCTCACAAAAGCACTTTCTTTGCTCATCAGTACCTCTTTCATTAAAGTTTTATCATGAGATGGCAGCAATTCAGTGACATCTTTAGACTCTACTTCTAATTTTAGTTCTCTTGCTATTTCCACCAGTCCTCCACTGAAGTCTTGAACCCCTCAAAGTCATCTGTGAGTGTTGGAATTAACTTCTTCCAAACTCCTGTTAGTGTTCATATTTTGACCTCTTCCCATGAATCTCGAATGTTCTTAATGGCATCTGGAATGGTGAATCCTTTCCAGAAAGTTTTCAGTTTACCCAGATCCATCAGAGGAATCACTAGCTCTAACCTTAACAAAATGTATTTCTTCAATAATGAGACTTGAAAATTGAAATCACTCCTTGATCCATGGGCTGCAATAGATGTTGTGTTGGTAGGCATGAGAACAGCATGGATCTCCTTGTGCATCTCCATCAGAGCTCTTAGGTAGCCAGATGCATTGTCAGTGAGCAGTGATATTTTGAAAGGCATCTTTTTTTCTGAGCAGTTGGTCTCAACAGTGTGCTTTAAATATTCAGTAAACCATGTTGTAAACAGATGTGCTGTCATCCAGGCTTTGTTGTTCCATTTATAGAGACAGGCAGAGTAGACTTAGCATAATTCTTAAGGGCCCTAGGATGGTAAATGAGCATTGGCTTCAACTTCAAGTCAGCAGCTGCATTAGCCCCTGATAAGAGAGTCAGCCTGTCCTTTGAAGCCAGGCATTGACTTCTCCTCTCTAGCTAACAAAGACCTAGATGGCGTCTTCTTCCAATAGAGGGTTGTTTCATCGACATTGAAAATCTGTTGTTTAGTGTAGCCAACTTCATTAATTATGTTAGCTGCATTTTCTGGATAACTTGCTGCAGCTTCTATGACAGCACTTGCGGCTTCACCTGGTACGTTATGGAGACGGCTTCTTTCCTTAAACCTCAGGAACCGACCTCTGCCAGCTTCAGACTTTTCTTCTGCTTTCTCACTTTTCTCAGTGTTCATAGAATTGAGGAAATTTTGGGCCTTGCTCTGGATGAGACTCAGGTTTAAGGGAATGTTGTGGCGGTTTGACCTACTTATCCAGACCGCTAAAACGTTCTCCGTATGAGCAATAGCGCTGTTTCGCTTTCTTATTGTTCGTGTGTTCAGTGAAGTAGCACTTTTAATTTCCTTCCAGGACTTTTCCTTTACATTCACAACTTGGCTAACCGTTTGGTACAAGAGGCCTAGCTTTGGGCCTCTGTCAGCTTTCAACATGCCTTCTTCACAAAGCTTAATCATTTCTTGCTTTTGATGTAAAGTGAGAGACGTTCAACTCTTCCTTTCACTTGAACATTTAGAGGCCTCGGTAGGGTTATTAATTGGCCTAATTTCAATATTGTTGTGTCTCAGGGAATAGGGAGGCCTAAGGAAAGGGAGGGAGACGGGGAACAGCTGGTCGGTAGAAGAGTCAGAACATGTACAACGTCTGTCAAGTTCACTGTCTTATCTGGGCAAGGTATGTGGTACCCCCAATTATAATAGTAACATCAAAGATCACTGATCACAGATCAGTATAACAAATATCACAATAATGAAAACATTTGAAATATTGTGAGAATTACAAAAATGTGACACAAGAAACATGAAGTGAGCAAGTGCTTTTGGAAAAATGGTGCTCAACACAGGGTTGCCATAAACCTTCACCTTGTAAAAAATGCAGTATCTGTGAAGTGCAGTAAAGCAAAGCTTCATAAAATGAGTTATGCCTGTATTAATAGTAAAAATGTATTTAGTACTTCCGGATGCTTTTAAGTGCTTTACATACTCCATTATTTTTAATCCTTACAACAATCCCATTATCAATTCCTTTTGTTAATAAGGGAATTGACCTAGAATTTAGGTAAATAGTCTAAGGTCATGTAGTTAGTTGGCAGAGCTGGGTCTGGAAGTCTGGCTTCTAGTAATAAAAAAGCCTTTTTCTCACTTTTTTTTTTAACATACCAGGTTTAAGTTTAAGATTTCATTTGGAGAATAAAAGGGTTTTACTATTTAAAATAAAGATATTAAATACCACTAGTCTACAAAGTTCATTTAGTTATTATTACTTATCCTTTGATATCACTTTTACTGCACTCTTGATGCATTCTTTAATTCTGTGTTGCTGTTTTAACTTTCTGATGTTTGTGAGAAATATATTTATGTCTTGAGCTGCGTCTGTCTGGGTGTAAACTTCCCACAGATAAGTTCATTAGACTGGATGTTCCTGGAGAACTTATATTTCTTTGTATCTCCTATGTGGCACCCAGCGCAGTACCTTGACATATACATTTTTCAACAAGTAAACTTGGTTTAACTGGTTGAATAAACCCATATTTTTGTCCTTGGGAAAACAATTCTAATTTGATGTAAAATATGCTACCTATTATAGTTAACAATCTTGAGAATGTCATATGAGAACAGCGATTCTGTCCCACCCACCCCCAATTTCTTATTCGTACAGTGACACCTATGAATTTGTAGGTTGGAACAAGCTACAAAACTATGGAGCGTACTTTTCCTGCAGAGGGCTGGCTAATTAAGTGTTTTTTGAAGCTTAGCATTCAAATCTGCATTCTTACTTGATTAATATTCACCACCACTATTTTTATGCAGATCACATGAAAAATGAACCCTACATGCCAGGATACCTTGCAAGAAATTACTGTTCATCAGCATGAATCAATAAGCTCACAAGTATAACAGTATCCACTGGGAAAAGTAGAGAAAAGCTGTTACTAAGGTCATATAATATGAAAGAAAAAGGAGAAAAAAATTCATTTTTGCATTGAAAACCATAAAAATGTTTCAAGAGAAAATTAGTATGACTATCCATATTAGTATGCCTAGATCAAAAACCAATAGGTGAAGTTCTGTTATATTTTACTACATCCATGAACCTTGAAAACATCAGACTAAGTGAAATAAGCCAGACACAAAAGGACAAATATGGTGTGATTCCAGTTATATGAAGCATGTAGAACAGGCAAATTCAGTGAGACAGAAAGTAGATTAGAGGTTACCAGGGCCTGGTTGGGAGGAGGAAATGGGACTCATTGCTTAATGGTTACAGAATTTTTTTTTTGGTGGGGGGTTGATTTAAAAATTTTGGAAATAATGTTGATGATGGCACAACATTGTGAATGTAATGAAGGCCATTGAATTGTACTTAAAAATGGTTGAAATGGCAAATTTTATGTTAGATATTTTAAATTTTAAAAAGCATGTAAATTATTAGGATGGACATTTAAACATTTTCTGCAGTCTTTGAATGAAGAAAGTAACTGATTTCACAGTTAAGCAGGTCACACCACTGGCTCAGGGCTTACTCTCTGCCTGTGAGTAAGCCTTGCCTGGCATGACTCCAGGTTGTGCCTGATGTCAGAGACCTGTGAAGTGGCTCAGGTAGACAGAGGAATCTAAAAGTGATCAGCTTGTGAGACACTGGGGGCTGGGAAAGGAGCTGGCTGACCTGGAGTAGGAGACTGAAATAAAAGTTTGCAAATTTAAAGTCTTCAAAGAATGAAAAGAGGGAATAAAAAGAAAATGAGACGAGCGGTGCTAAGAAAACAAGACCAGATATGCAGTGGAGAAAGGCAGCTTGCCTTGGGAAGCTGGACAGCTGTTTCCTCTGTGCTCTGCAAGCACACACAGCTGCTCATCCCTTTGTAAATCTTCCTCTGCTGGACTGAGAGGCCAAGGGGCATGTCCATCCCTGTATTCTCAGCGCTCAGAACAGGAAAGGGACTCAGTGAGTGAGTCAATAAGGGTCGAGTACCCGGGCTGAGGGAAGGTTAATCACAGAGTTCTGGTGGCCACAGTCAGAATCAGCAGGCCAAACGACCACCAAGAGAGACACTGGAAACTGCAGTAAAAAGGGGGTGGAACAGTTAAAAATGGCTAAGTGAATACCAGCATTTACTTTAGCTGCCTCTTAAAATTCAACTAAAATAACAAAGGAAAGATATTTAAGGGGGGGGGGGAGAATTGGCATTAACAGACTACAATGTAAAAAATAGGAGAAAGAAACCCCAACAATGTTAGAAGCTGACTTAAGAAGCCAGAGACTCACTTAGATGGAAAACAAATGTTGAAGTGTAAACAGACTACAGAAAGTGAGTGTTTGCTAGCATCCTGAACCTATGAAATAATCTTGAAAGATGCTAAAGATCTGTTGAAAGAATAACAAAGAATAAATTGGACCCCCCAAGCTCTCCCTCATGTTGCGTAGCCTGGGAACTGCCCCTGGGGGGGTACATCAGGCATAGCTGAGGGTGAGGTGCCACGCTGAACACAGGGTGGGGAAGTGAAAGGCGGTACTGGGTTCCCATCCTTTGCACACTTGAATCCCAGAGCAATGGCAGGTAGGCTTATACTCCCACAGCAGGACATGGGAGGACACTTTTCTGTTTTTCTGGGGAATTTTGACCAGCCCTAGATCCAATAATCAGGCTTTGCCTCAAATCGTTCAAGGCCTCTGTTGTGCAGTATGGTAGCCACTGAGCAACATGTGACTACGGAGCATTGAAATGTAGATGGTCTGAATTGAGATGGTAAAATGCACTCTATATTTTAAAAGCTTAATAAGAAAAAAATGTAAAACATCTCAATAATTGTTATACTGATTACATGTTGAAATAATATTCTTGATATACTAGGTTAAATAAAACATCCTATTAAAATTAATTTAACCTATTTCTTTTTAATGTGTTGCTACCAGAAAGCTTAAAATTACGTATTTCTATTGGACAGCACTGCTCTGTAATGGAGCCTCCTACTCAACAGTCTGCTCTTGCTCACTCAGCTTCAAAAAAGCTTTTAATACTCTACCATAGGGACTTTCCTGGCGGCTCAGTGGCTAAGAATCCACCTGCCAATGCAGGGGACACGGGTTCGAGCCCTGGTCTGGGAAGATCCCACATGCCATGGAGCAACTAAGCCCGTGTGCCACAACTACTGAGCCCATGCACCACAACTACTGAAGCCTTCGCACCTAGAGCCCCTGCTCGCACAACTAGAGAAAGCCCGTGCACAGCAACGAAGGCCCAACTGAGCCCAAAATAAATAAAATTAAAAAAAAAATACTCTGCCATAGAGGAGATAGTCAAAGATCATTAGACTTTTGAGGAAACGTATTAATATGAAAGACAGAGAGAAAACAAACTTAAAAAAAAAAAGGAGCCTACTGGAAAAGAAACAATGCAAGAGGAAGAAAACAAAATGAAGCAACAAAAACCTGTTGTGTTAACCTTAGGGAAAATTTACCATAACCCTGTTTTTAAAAAAACTCAGAAAACAAATATTCCTGGAAATTAAATCACAAGTGCAGAAATGAACTGTAGTGGGCCAAATAATAGCCTCCTAAAGATGTCTGTGTCCTAATTCTGGAACCTATGAATATGTTACCTTACGTGGCAAAAGGTAATGAAGAATGTGGAGGGAATTAAGATTGCTAATCATCTGACCTTAAAATAAGGAGATTATTCCTCGATCATCCTGGTGTGCCCAGTTTTATGACAAGAGTGCTTTAAGGATAGAATAAGGAGGCAGAAGATCAAGGTCAGAGATTTGAAGATACTACACTGTTACCTTTGAAGATTGAAGAAGGGGCTACAAGCCAAAAAAGCTTAAAAGGGCAAGGAAGTAGATCTCCTGTAGTGCTTCCAGAATGAACGCTGCCTAGTGACAACTGATTTTACCTCAACGAAAGCTACTTCTGACCTTCCAAACTGTAAAATAATAAATATACAGTGCTGTAAGTGAATACAGTTATGGTATTTGTTTTAAGAGCAATAAGAAACTAGTATGAGCAGCTAAATAAAAAGGTTAGAAGATAAAGTTGAAGAAGTTTCTCAGAGAGTACAACAAACTAAGTGGATTCTAGAATGCATGAGACTGCTCCTACAGTTTGGGGCTAGAAGTAAAGAGAACCAGTAGAGGCACAGTGACCTCATAGCCATGCAGTAAACATGTATTGAGCACCTACTTCCTACAGTGCACTGCAGTCAGTGATAATTCAGACTATAGTCAATTTGGAATCACCATCATCTAAGGTTCATTCATAAATAATTCACTTTAACAGGTTGGAAAGGATGCATGAAGAACTATAGTTTTTAAAAAATTATTATTATAATCTTTTTTTAAAATTAATTATTTTTGGCTGCACTGGTCTTCTTTGCTGTGTGCTGGCTTTCTCTAGTTGCAGCGAGCGGGGGCTATTCTTTGTTATGGTGCGCGGGCTTCTCATTGCGGTGGCTTCCCTTGTTGTGCAGCACAGGCTCTAGGTGCACGGGCTTCTGTAGTTGTGGCACGTGGGCTCAGTAGTTGTGGCTCACAGCTCAGTAGTTGTGGCACATGGGCTTAGTTGCTCTGCGGCACGTGGGATCTTCCTGGACCAGGGCTTCAAACCGTGTCCGCTGCATTGGCAGGCAGATTCTTAACCACTGCGCCACCAGGGAAGTCCAGAACTATAGTTTTATTTCCAAGAATCTGTGATCCTGTCCAGACCTGGTCTTATGAATGGGCAGAGAAGATACTCACATACTTGGCATGATTTCCCAAGGAGCAAAAAGATTCAGCTGCCCCCAGATATCTGATCCATTGGTTTGCTCTGATATATCAAATTCCCACCAACAGAAAGCTTTCAAGATAATAAGTCTTCAGAAAGAGTATTAAAATGCAAATATTAACAGGAAGGTAGTGCCCACTAAAATTTTAGCATAGTTTAGGGAGGAGAAACAGTCATGGAGAAGAGCAAAAATGGTTAATTGGGAAGACAGCCAGCCATATTTGGTGGGAATTTGATGAACTTTCCCATTTTCTTTCTCCAGGTTCTGAAATATCCCTATTTTTATAAGACAGGTCTCACTTCTCCCAGCTGTGGAATCCTAAGCCTAGAGGCAATAAATCCTATCTGAGTTTAGAGAAGAAAAGATTGCAAATTAGCATGGGAGTTTTTGGCTAAAAATTACTGAGACTATATCTGTGTTAAAAGTTCCAAGGGTTTATTAGTTTCATTATCCTCTTTTGGATATTATCCTCATTAGAGTAATATGAAATATACCTAAACCTAAGTAGTAAGCTGTAAATTAAGACAGCATTTTGTTACAAATGCTGTGCTGCTCACCAGGATTTGCCCAATGTAGATTCAGAAATCTGAGTCCAATATTTAGGCTTACCTAATTCAGACATATATTTCCATTTACATATGTGTATATATCTGTGAACATATATGTATGAATATATGTGAAAAAATGTATGTATGTATCCTGTCTACATGTATATTATACAGATAAAATATATACATAAAAACCTTCAGAATGATGACAGTGAGGACTATTTACATGATACAACACATTTTAAATCTCAGTTCTTGAAAACTTGTACTGAACCTTAACCTGTGTGAAGAAGAGAATGGTTCTCATTGGGATAGCTGATACTTGCTTCAGGGCTTTGTTAATTTATTAGATAATGTTTTTAGTTTTTCCTTACATATTTTCTAAGAACAATCTTTAAATGCCACTAAAATGATTTATTTAGAATCTTTTGCTTTCCTCTAATATATTAGTATATCCTTCACATTTCTCACTGTTGGTGTTACTTATAAATAACAGTGTGTGATATCTTAGCCCTTGTGTTCTCTCTCAAGAGACTGCCTATTCTGTTTTGCTTTTTGTAGCCACTTCTTTCTGACTGCTCAAGGGATAGGAGGGGCCTAGGGTCCAAGGAGAAAACTGGATTTCCAATGGGGTAGATATAGGGAGACATTTCTGTGCTGCACCGTTAAACATCAACCACTCCCTTTCCACCCATAAATAGCAATTATAGGGAATTATTCTTTAATCACTTCATGTTCAGTATTTACATTAGCACATCAAAAGAGGATATTTCATCGTTAAGGTTAACAGTTATGATTTTTAAGAGTTTTCATCATTTGTGCACTTTAAAAAATCCAATTTTGATTTGCTAATCCATCCTCATGAATGTAGCTCCTGTTAAATAAACCATCCTGTTGGGAATAGAATTGTTGTAATTCCATTAGTAATCTTTACTGGTGAAAATTAGCTCTTTACTCAGTTTTTGCCTAGTGAATTTTAGTCTTGGCAGCGAGTACAGTCTAATGATTAAGGGCATGGGTTCTGGAGTCTGACTGCCTGGGTTTGAATATAAGCTGCACTATTTACTCTGTGATTTTGGGCAATGTAACTTATTTTCTCTAGCCTCAGTTTTCTCATTTGCAAAATGGGGCTAAATTTGGTACCTCTCTCTTAGAATTATTATAAAGATTAAATAAAAAATATAGCACAGTTCCTGGTATGTTGTTAGCACTAGTTTAATGATTATTGTGAAGAGGCAGCAAGGTATAATGGAATTAGACAAACAGGGTTTATAATCGTAGCACTGAGATGGGGGTCGGGGTGGAGGTGTTTTTATACACGACCTTGACCTTGAGCAAACTGTTTAACCTCTCTGTATTGATTTCTTCAGCCTAAAAATTTTGGGTAACCTTTCTTATCAAATAATTGGGAAGGTCTGGTACATAGCAAAACTGTAAAACTGCACACTATGTCATTCTCTTCTTCCTTTCTTTCTAGTTCGCTTTAGGAATGCTGCAAATTCAGAAAACCTTTTAACTCTCCACCCCTTTTCCAAAAAACCCAGCAAGTTTTCTTTTATAATACATGGTAAGTAGTTGTCATTCAATATGTTTTATTTAGTTTTATTGGGATCTTTTTTTAATGCCTGCCCTATTTTTTGGCTGAATTATAGGAAACAAGTAGAAGGCATTGAGAAGAGATCAAGTATTAGAGAGCTTTAAGGTTTTATATCTAAAGAATAAATAGAAAATAAAAGAATAGGCAATGCAGTTGTTTTGTTTTCTTTAGAAGCTGTGAGGTAAGAAACTAAAGAGATGCCTGGTAGGTCAGGGAAATGAAATCGGGGCCCTGTGCTCTGTCTTTGGAGATGGAAATATCAGCAACATTAGTAAACTATATTCAAGCTGGGAGAGTGCTGTAGGAGCTACCCAAGGGATTGTGAAAGTCATTCTTATTCACTGGGTGGCCAAAGATGCTGAGAGTTTGCGATGATCTGATGGTGATCAACCTGAGATCATCATGGGCCTTTCTGTAGCTTCTTGGGGTTGTACTGAGAATGGTAAATCCAAACCAAGTTGACTCAGCCAGGAGGGCAGTGATAAAAGAAAGAGGAGGGATAGTAGTTTCTATTCCTCAGACTTGCTTCAGGGTAGCGATTAGCCTAGGGAGGCGCCAGGACTCTGTGGAGAATTTACAAGTTTTAGTTTTTCCTTTATCCTGGGCAGCCAGAAAGCTGGTGTTGTGGTTATGGAGCTCTGAGGATAGTAAAATATTGATAGGAAACAGCAAGGTGGGTATCACATGACTTCATTCTGTGTACCACCAGCTTGTTTCACAGAACAATGTCCCCTTTTTATAAACATGTATTTTGAAACACACACACACACACACACTTACTATCCTGAAGGAAAAAAAATCTTAGCTAATATAGCTACTTCTGCACATAATTTCAAAATGCCAGCATGATGCCCTAATGATAATATAAAGGAGAAATAAATGGAAAGTTATCATAAAATAGTGTATGTTACCATATATGAACGTTTAG
The DNA here is from genome assembly GCF_964270905.1 of Leucopleurus acutus. Taxonomy (NCBI): domain Eukaryota; kingdom Metazoa; phylum Chordata; class Mammalia; order Artiodactyla; family Delphinidae; genus Leucopleurus; species Leucopleurus acutus. The sequence continues at coordinate 25,413,251 of NC_139143.1, forward strand.
GTACTAATAGAATTCATGGAAGAATTACTGTAAATGTGCAGCTCTAATTGAGAGTGATAGAAATGTATTGAGTTGGTGATTCAGATAGCATGACATTATCATCTGAAATGATGAAAACCTCTTGGTAAAATTTTGGACAAAAAAGAACTAATTTTCTTCAGTGTACCTAGTACACTGAAGAATTTCCCAGAATTTCCCAATTTCCTAGTACACTGAAGAATTTCCCAGAATTTCCCAATCCTGGAAAATTCTGCATGTTAAGTATACTAAAACAATACAAGAATTGCTTCTGCCCATATGTAAAAAGGAATTTGGTTCTAGACCGAAATGTGCTAGTTGGACATTTGAAAGCTGTGTGGGATTGTGACATATATTGCAGGATGTAAGCGCACTTGTCTTCTGCAGAGTGAATGCCTATGGTGCCCCCCAGTCATAGTGAAAACCAAACGACCCTCACAGCTTTCTACCACACCTCCCAGGGATCAGTGCCAACCCTTCTGAGAAGAGGTTGATTCCATCCACATTTGCCAAGGGACAGTGATTACTGCTATGGTCCCATCCAAATCTCAGGAGATTCTCCCCTTGCCTCTCATTGCCAAACCCATTACATAAGGTGTCTGTTTCTGATATTACCTAACAACTAGTTTGGAAATGCTTTGTTTGTTTGGGAAGGGAGCTTTCAGCATATAGAGACAATATTGCATAATGGCTGTGAGCAGGAACTCTGGAATCAGATTGCCTCCATTCCAATCCAGTCACTGCCACTTACTAGCTGTAGGATCTTACATGAGCTACGTAACCTCTCAGTGTCTCTGTTTTCTCATCTGAAAAGGGATAGGTCCATTGAGTTACTTACCTTGTGGGACTGTTGTGAGCGGCTACGTATATGTGCTTTGAGTAGTTCTTGACACATAGCACTATGCACACAGTGTGTGAAAGAGACTTGTGAGAATAGTGAACAGGCTTTAAGAGGTGAGAAAGGAAATCATTAAATTGTAAATATACAGTGCAGAAAATTACAAAGATCATGTATTTTGGATTTTCTCTCATAGAGAACGTTTACCAGAGTTCTAAATAGATTTTAATGGATAAAATTCTTCATATTCTTTCCTTTTCCTCCCTTTCGGCGTGATAATAATGGTTAATAGCTAACAATTATAGAGCTCTTAACATGTACCAGGCGTGGTACTAATAGGTTTATAAGTATTGTATCATTTAGTTTTTAAACAAACCTATGAAGTTGTTACTGTTGTTATCTTCATTTTAAAATGCCAGCATTTTAAAAAATGAGACAGGTTGAGTAATTAACTCTGAGAGTCACAGTTTAGAGTCAGACTCAATCATCCAACTCCAGGGTCCGTTCTTTGAATCACTGGGCAACACTAAACAATGAAATGAGCAAATTACAGACAGCACCCAAGAGAAGTCTCAAGTGTCCAAGCCTGTGAACAATCTCAGATAATTGTGTGGGGTCACTAATCCTTGACATTTTCTGGTTGACTCTAGGATTTTTATGTTCAGCAGTCTGGTGGAGGTTTGGTTTGTTTTAAACATGCATTAGGGTCTAGATCAGGGCTGTCCACAAGTACTTTCTGTAATGTTCAGTATGGTAACCAGCCAGTAGTCATATGTTGCTCTTGAGCACTTGAAATGTGGCTAGTGTGACTGAGGAATTTTAAAATTTTATTGAATTTTAATTAGTCTAAATATAAATAGCCGCATGTGGCTAGTATTAGTGCAGGTCTAGGTAAGTAAAGGGGACGCAAAGAGAAAATGCAGGACTTGCAAAACCACCACCCTGTGTTTCAGTAGGAGCGAGTCTGCTATAAGGTATAGAAAATAGGGAGTGGGACTGACTTCTTTCTGCCTTTTTGGATACAGAGGCCTTAGTGCCATGCCTTCAGAGGTGTCCTTTGTTTAGCAGGTGGGTACCCCGTGTAAAGTCCTCTGGTGTGCTCACAGGTCATCGGCTTTAGGATCCCTAGCACTGCTGAACTGGCTCCAGAAACCTTTAATTATTGCAGCATATGTTTCAGTTTTCAGGCTGGAGGAAATTTATTCCCTTCAGCCTGAAGTCAGCACAGATGGGATCTACAGCCGAGACCTCGATACGAAAGAACTAAATTGCTGACCCTTCACAGTTGCCATGATGCTGCTGACATCAACAGCTGTGGTTTCCACAGTATGTGGAAAGCTTTTATAACAAAAATCAGAAAATTTCCATTTAGAGCCATCATCGTGATGTGAATTCAAGGTAGGTAAATGAAAGGTAGCGTAAGTTGCTGGCTTTATTTAAAAACAATCAACAATATTAGAACAGAAGTAGGTTGTTTGTGTTTGGTGCGTCCATGAATAGTGCAGTATACATTCCAATTTAAGTGTGTATTCAAACATGAATAAATTTCTGTGAAGACGTTGACTTTGAATCAGGGTATCTGAGATGTTTTTCTATGCTTAGTTTCATCACAAATGTAGGTATGCTTAAACATAGATATTCTTATTTCTTGAGCTCTGTAAAGTGGTATCATTGCTGAATGTAGTCTTATGGGATTTTTTTGGTACTCTACATTTTCAAGATTCATCTGTTATTGCATGTAGCTATAGTTCATTCATTTTCACTGCTATATGATAGTCCACTGTATAGACTATATCACACTTTATTCATTCTCCTGTCAGTGGGCTTATGGGTTGTTTCCTAGTTAAACGTTCTTTCGGTTGATTACACTTTCTGTTGTGTTATTGTTTGAAGGTAGCAAGGATAGGGCATAGATTATCCACCTCTCAGAAGGAGAGAGCAGTAGGAAGGAGGGACCTGGAATATAGGCTATATTTAAAATAGGGAGAAGAGATGGGAACTAACATATATTATTTTCTGGGTACCTGGCACTGTCACATATGTCATCTTATTTTTTCTCATAACAGTCATGTGAGAAATTTTATTATCTTCATTTAATAAGTGAAGAAATGGACCCACACAGAGGAAAACTAACTTCTCCAAGATCACACAGCTAGTAAGAGATGGAGCTAAATGTTCAACCTTGGTGTCTCTGACCCAAATCCTTTATGTTCTCTATACATGGAGCTGGCTAGAACCGTCAGGATTATATGACCCTGAGGGGAGACAAAGTATAAATGGAAAGAGGTTACAGTTTGGCTTTGTCACTTAAACCAACAAAGTCAGCATAGCACCAGGGAAATTTGAATTCAAGGTAGGCAAATAAAGGAAAACAAAAGCAACTTTATGTTCCAGGCCGTGTGTATGGCTCTCCAGCACAAATCTTTCTGACCCTACAACCTTCTGGCTTGGGCTGTGACTCATCCAGCCAGCTCTGTAGTTTCACTCTTCTAGAAATTGTCCTTCAGTCAGGGATGAAGTAAAAAAAAAGTCGTGTAGTCCCAGGATTACCCTTAATCAGCCACAAGTAGAGTAAATTGACCTTGATTTATCAGCAGTCTGCCATGTGAAGATTTGGGGTGTTTTTTTCAATGGTGAATCTTTATGAAAAAATAGGATAGAATTGGGTGTCAGCTTAGCAAATGAGAGAACTTCATTTTTTTTCTGTCTGTAACAATTTGCTACAGCTACTGTGCAATTCATAATAAAATGTAAGTATGCATTCAAAATTTATTTCCATAATTTTAAATTATTGACTGCTACTGCTAGCCCAGGGATCACACAGCCTGGGTGACTGTGTGAATAGAGAAAAATGTCTTTTGGTAAACAGAGGCTGGAAATTGGCATTGCTCTTTGCAGGTGACTGTTGTTCTTGTTCATGTTTTATTTAGGTGTTTAGCAGTGCCATTTGAGTTTTTAATTAAAGTTGTGCCTGTGCTTCAATTGTTTATGAAGCCTCACATAGATTTAATCATCAGAACAGCTTGATGAGGATTTGCAAAGGTGAGCTTTATCACTTCACACCGCGGCTTCTGGTGTCTATCTAGAATGTGAAGGGAGCCTTGATTCATAAGAACATTACAAATAGCTCAATGATCGTTGGTGTATATTGAGTAGAGAATGAAATGTGAAAGTCTATTACAGATACTCTGTCTCTATTAACCTTTCCAACCTTCCATTTAGTTTGATGGATAGAGGGATTTGTGCCCTGAAATCACAGAGGTATCACGTGCTCAGATGTGGGATCATCTTTAAGATGGTGTTGTTAATCATTTTAGCACATCAGGACTCAGTTTAAGTGGTTTTGAACAGTTTTGCTTCACATTTCTTATGGTATTTCATAAATTTGGAAAATAGGTTATCAGCAAATGTAATCTTAAATTTACACAATAGGATGAATAAACATCTGTATTTTGATATGTTAACTCCATATATATTGAATTAATGTTCCTATGATTACAATAAAAATATTGGAATTTTTTGCCATTCTGTCGGAAAAAGAAAGGATGGGTGAAGGTAGTATATACTGCTTAGAGAGGTTATTTTATCCTAGGCTAGAATGCATTATAATAATAATATAATATAATATGTTTCTGGGCTTTAAAAATAGTATTACTAGGATGTTTTAAAACTTTATATGGTTATTATATACCTTATTTTTAGATTTTAATATTATCAGTGTTTTCCATTTTAATGGCTCTTCTTGGTTACCTAGAAATGTTTTTTTTAGCTTTTAAAGTGATCATTGAATTAATCTAAGAAAATATAAGTCTTAAGATACTGTGATATTCAGCTGTCCCAAACACTTTTTAAAAAGATAGTATCATATTCACTATTTCCAGTTTTTTTTGATTTATAAATTTCAGATTTTGTGAAATTTCTGAATTTCATGTGTTTCTGAAAAAGGGCAATGGTGGGAATAAAGTCATTTCTTTCCATGTGAATGTTTTTATTTTTCAGTACTTTCCAAAGAATACATGCACAGATACCATGTAATTCGTAGTCCTTTTTTTTTTTTTCCTGCCCAGGATAACCGAATGAATAAAGTTAGTGTATTAGGTCTTTTATTACATGGCTAGTATCGTTTGTTTTGCTTTGTTTTTTTAAAAAAAAAGTCTTAAGTTTTCCATCTCAACTGCAGTAGCTTGAAAGGGGCAAGAATTTGGAAGTGGCTAGGAATCTATACTGTATCAATATTAGAAGTCATAAAATAGCACCATTAATGACTAATGTCAACCATGTTATTGTTTCTTAAAGTTACCTAAATACCTCAAGGACTTTTAGGAAATGGATTTGAAATGAAAAGTTGAAGTGCAAGTCATTGCTAGTGTAGCTGCAAAGCTTATTTATAAAAAGCACTTAACATACTGTGTTTTAGTTCCTTGTTAATTATTTTCCAGCTTAAGATGAAGCTTTGTGAAGGCAGGTACTGTTTCTGCTTTGTTCTGTGCTTATTCCTCACTGCCTAAATGGTATCTGGCTTAATAAATAATTGTTAGATGAATAAATGAATGAGTGACTTCTTAAATGGATGACATATGTTAAAATTAGTCACTTAGCAATTGAACATTTTTTTTAGGATTATGTACCTTAAATATATAGCTTTTTTTTTTTGTGGTACACGGGCCTCTCACTGTTGTGGCCTCTCCCGCCGCGGAGCACAGGCTCCGGACGCGCAGGCTCAGCGGCCATGGCTCACGGGCCCAGCTGCTCCGCGACATGTGGGATCTTCCCGGACCGGGGCACGAACCCGTGTCCCCTGCATGGGCAGGTGGACTCTCAACCACTGCGCCACCAGGGAAGCCCAATATATAGCTTTTGATCTTAGAGGAGTTTCTTTGCCTTTTATTTCTTTTAAAAAAGCAATCTAAGGGGATAAAAGGCAAAGATGAAAATTGTCGCTTAAAAATATGACTGTAATTTCAGTGATCTTGTTGAATGGCTTTTTAAAATTATTTTTTATTGATGTATAGTTGACTTACAATACTATATTAGTTTTGTTGAATGGCTTATTAATGTCAGAGTTTTTAATACTTGGATGCCATGAGAGCATTATATAAATTAATAATTAAAATGTACTGATTTGTAGATCAGAATCTTTCATTTCTATCCTTGAATTTTATGTTTCTAAACACAAATAATTTTTTTCTTTTTTTAAAAAATTTTATTGGGGTATAGTTGATTTACAATGTTGTGATAGTTTCAGATGTACAGCAAAGTGAATGTTATACATATACATATATCTACTCTTTTTTAGATTTTCCCATATAGACCTTTACAGAGTATTGAGTAGAGTTCCCTGTGCTATACAGTAGGTCCTTATTAGTTATCTATTTTATATAGATAAATATGTATATCTATATAAAATAGATAATAGTTATCTAAATAGATAACAGTTATCTATATTTTATATAGATATAAAATATCTATATTTTATATAGATATAAAATATCTATTTTTATATAGATATAAAATATCTATATTTTATATAGATATAAAATATCTATATTTTATATAGATATAAAATATCTATATTTTATATAGATATATAGTAGTGTGTATGTGTCAACCCCAATCTTCCAATTTATCCCTCTCCCCCTTACCCTCTGGTAAACATAAGTTTATTTTCTACATCTGTAACTTTATTTTGTTTTTGTATATAAGTTCATTTGTAGCCCTTTTTGAGATTCCACATATAAACAATATCATATGATTTTTGTCTTTCTCTGTCTGACTTACTTCACTCAGTATGACAGTCTCTAGGTCTATCCCTGTTACTGCAAATGGCATTATTTTGTCCTTCTTTATGGCTGCGTAATATTCCGTTGTGTGTATGTACCATGTCTTCTTTATCTGTTTCTCTGTTGATGGACATTTAGGCTGCTTCCATGTCCTGGCTATTGCAAATAGTGCTGCAGTGAATAGTGGGGTGCATGTATCTTTTTGAATTATGATTTCCTCCAGATATATATGCCCAGGAGTGGGATTGCTGGATGATGTGGTAGCTCTATTTTTAGTTTTTTAAGGAACCTCCATACTGTTCTCCATACTGGCTCTACCAGTTTACATTCCAACCAACAGTGTATGAAGGTTCCCTTTTCTCCACACCCTCTCCAGCATTTTATTGTTTGTAGATTTTTTGATGACGGCCATTCTGACTGGTGTGAGGTGATACCTCATTGTAGTTTTGATTTGCATTTCTCTAATAATTAGTGATGTTGAGCATCTTTTCATGTGCTTTTTAGCCATCTGTATGTCTTCTTTGGAGAAATATCTAGTTAGATCTTCTGCCATTTCTTAATTGGGTTGTTAGTTTTTTTCATATTGAGCTGCATGTGCTGTTTGTATATTTTAGAGATAAATCCCTTATCGGTTGCTTCGTTTGCAAATATTTTCTCCTGTTCTGAGGGTTGTCATTTCATTTTGTTTATGGTTTTCTTTGCTGTGCAAAAGCTTTGAAGTTTAATTAGGTCCCATTTGTTTATTTTTGTTTTTATTTTCATTACTCTAGGAGGTGGATCGAAAAAGATCTTGCTGTGATTTATGTTAGAGTGTTCTGCCTATGTTTTTTCTATGAGTTTTATAGTATCCGGCCTTACATTGAGGTCTTTAATCCATAAACACAAATAATTTTAAAGTTGATGTTAATATATCTTATTTATGGACATGGAATGTCTCATATCTAGTCTCTATAATAAAGTTTACAGGATGACATATTGCTATAAATGCATAAATGACTTTATAGCCTGGTAGGATATAAGATCTTAGGGGTAGGTATCTGTCTTTCTCATCTTTTCTTCTCTTTCCCAGTACCATTTTCAATGGTAGTTTATTTAAATATGTGTATGTGTATAATTGAAATCACAAGAGAAAATCTACAGCCATCTCAAGATTACTCCTTTATGGTATGACTGGGTATGCTAGGCAATTGACCATGTGTGAATCAGTCTTTTAGGAATAGTAGCAAGAGGGCTGGGTATTAGATCTAGTTTGATTCCATCTATTTTATACAGCTTTGTCCAGACTGAATTCTCCATTTCCTTGGCTTCTGAGAGTGATCTCACCTGTTTTTCTTCCTCCCTTGTGCATATCTCATTCTCAGTTTTTGTTTTCTGTTCTCCTGCTCCTTTTGGCTTCTGCTTATCTAATTAACCTCAGCCCCCAGTGTCCCCCTGTTTATGCTCTGTGCGGCAGTCATTCTAGGCTAGTTATGGTTCTGTGAATGGACTGTGCTCTTTCATGCCACTGTACTTTTGTACATGCTATTCCTGATGCCTGGAATATCCTCCATTTTCTTGTCAGCCTGCTGGAGAACCTTACCGATCCTTTAGGAACCATGTCAAGTATTTCTTTTATAAAGTTTTGTTTTCTTATTTTCAATAAATATTTATTTTTATTTATTTTTGGCTGTGTTGGGTCTTCGTTGCTGCGTGCGGGCTTTCTCTAGTTGTGGTGAGTGGGGGCTACTCTTTGTTGCAGTGTGCAGGCTTCTCATTGCGGTGGCTTCTCTTGTTGCAGAGCATGCGCTCTAGGCACGTGGGCTTCAGTAGTTGTGGCACGTGGGCTGAGGAGTTGTGGCTCGTAGGCTCTAGAGTGCAGGCTCAGTAGTTCTGGAGCACGGGCTTAGTTGCTCCATGGCATGTGGGATCTTCCTGGGCCAGGGCTCGAACCTATGTCCCCTGCATTGGCAGGTGGATTCTTAACCACTGTGCCACCAGGGAGGCCCTGTAAAGCTTTTCTTAAGCAGAGTTCATTGCCACTGCACCTTGTACATACCGCTGTTAAAACTTTTATCATACCTTTAACAGTTGTTTATATATATTTTTCCCTACTAGATCATGAGCTTCTTAGGGGCCTGGCAATAATAAACATTTATTATTTTTGATAATGGGTAAGTGAGGGAGTTAGGGCTTGTGCTAGAATAGCTCCTATCTTCTGAGACAGTTTTCTAGCACAGACAGCAAAGGAATCAACCATCTCACGTAGTCAGGAAGATGACAGAGCTAGTATATGATTGGACTATGTCCTAAAAATTCATGGTCCAACAGGCAGATAAGAAATTGAACAGTTTTCCCAAGAGAGCACAAATTCTAAGGATTCCTAGCAATCTCTGGAAAATTGATGTCACAGTGACACACTTTTTACTTTGTCTTAAGCCACACTTTGCAAAGAAATATTATTACTATCTAAGTACAGATTTTATACTTGCTGACTATATGAAAGCTTTGGTTATCGTATAAATATCAAAATAAACTGAGATTGCATAATAGTTTATTCTTTGGTTTTATGAAAGCTATCCTGAATTAGTCCAATATGCACAAAATATTCATATATGATGATGACATTAATCCAATTCTAATTCAGAAGCTTCCTGATGATCCATATAGGGTGATAAAGAGGAGCAGAAGCTCAGAGGGCTTTATAGTTCGAGGTGTAATTAGTAAGTGAGCCTGTGTGAACCATCACTTTTGAATAATAAATAATTAACTAGCTGAGAAGGTAAAACTAAAATTTCTAAAGAGTATAGGATTGAGAAAAATGGAGACATGCTGTATCATTGAGATACAGATACAAAATTCCCTGTAACGCCTGATTTGCAGAAGACAGTATGTCTCTATGAAATAGATGCATTAAAAGCAACTCCTACTTTTATCTCAATCTTAAAGTGAATGATATTTTCCTAAGGCTCCCCAGTATTTTGGGGTGTGTTCCTAAGGCTTCCTCCATGGTGAGATACAGTAACCCTCACTGCCACACAGACCCTTCACCAAGCTCTTATTTGCACCAGACATCTTCCTTTTTCCTGATAGATCGGGGTCCCCAATCCCCGGGCCATGGACCGGTACTGGTCCGCGACCTGTTAGGAACTGGGCCCCACAGCAGGAGGTGAGTGGTGGGCGAGCGAGCAAAGCTTCACCTGCCGCTCCCCATCGCTCACATTACCGCCTGCACCATCCCCCCCGTGCCCCCTCCTGCCAGTGGAAAAATTGTCTTCCACGAAACCGGTCCCTAGTGCCAAAAAGGTTGGGGACCGCAGTGATAGACTACCTCATACATTTTGCTTACTTTGTACTTTTAAAATCAGGTTTAAAAGCTCCTCTACCCTCTCATGTACTTGACGTAGGTGTCTTGACATCTGCAGGCTCTGGGCATGTGATGTCCTTGCTCATAATTTTCAGGCGGGGGCAGAACACAGAGCCAGTGATTGCGGCCCCCTTCCCTGCCTCACGGCGGTGGTCCCCATTGAAGGGGTGATGCACGTGGTCCATTTGTGAAAATGGGGGAACTTGTCACAGGCACACTGACAGCCAGTGCTTTGGCTCTGTCTACTTGTAGAGAAACCCTCAGGGCAATCAGATGACTCTGAAAAGAGTAAATTTGTCTCCGGCTGAAAGGAAATAGAAAAAATCTTTCCCCGTAGGAATGTATGAGTGATGTTGGTGTTGAGGTTGCTTATCTGGCCAATGTTGAACATTTCAGGGATGGAGAAAAATGACTTATTTCTCTACATGTACTTGCATATATGTGTGGATTTGTATGGTAATATATTTAGTTGGTTTCATCTCAAACATTTATATTTTAAAATCCATGTTACTTGGTTATAGATTGTTTGCTTGGGGATAATGGTAGAAATTCAATCTTCTGTTTTGTTTAAAAATGGAGGGAGTTTGAACCCTTTTGTTCACGTTAAGGCTGTTTTCCCAGGTGGTTCTATCCAACAGGTGGCCAAATTGTCACTCTTACATGATAAAGAATAGCTAAATTAATGAGTTGATTACTGCTGTTTATTGTTCAGTCTCTTTACAGCAATAAGATTTAAGCTTGAGTACTTGATACTGGTGGTTTCTTGTTTGGAGATATTCTAATCTCTACATCAAAAGACTGTGATGCAGTGAAGTTCAAAGCAGGATTCTAAAGGTTGGTAGCAATGATTGAGGCTTTGCATCTGCCGAATAGCAGTTATTCTGGTGCTGTATGTTCATACTGCAAGGCCCTCTCTGTGGTGTTCTGACATCAGGTCTTGTCTGTGTAGTCAGGTTTGTGTACAGTGGGTTTAAACTTCCTTTCATTATGGAGGGGAGGTGCACGGGAGGGATCTCACAGTGTGTATTGGTTAGTACTAGCCGTTTGGATTCCATTCTTCAAGGAAATGAGTACTTCCTCAGTTTCCAGATGTGTTAGAGATCATTGGTTTCATCACTTACACACCTGTGTTATATGAGTTAGTTTGTCTAATATTTTAGGTAAATGCTAAAAAGAGCAATCAAAATACAAATATCATTTGCCTACTAGTCTAACCCCCTCCCTGAAGAACACAGGATAACATTTTGAGGATATAACACTAGGGAGGAATAATATAACTGTTTAGATTTTCCTTGTTTTCTGTTTATATGAAATAAGTATAACTAAAACTAAGAAAAACAGAATCCATATGGAAAAATCATCTTCTTTCAACAGCTAAAGCTAGCTTTCATTTTTTACCATAGGATGTCACAAAAGTACAGAAAGGAGTTAGAAATAATTTTCCTTTAGAATTTTTTATATCATAAATTTTGTTCTTATGCTACTTAGCTTTTTAAAAAATATTACATTAATAGAAAAATGCTTACATTAAAATTTATTGCTTTGGTTTAGATATTTAGATGCAGTCCTTTCTTGAAGATGAGCTAAGTATAATGCTTCTGTTTTGAACTTTGTGAAGTATGCAGGTATCCAGAGCACAGAATCAGGCTGCCTGGGTTCAAATTCTGGCTCTGCCAGTTAATAACTATATAATAATGGGTGAGTTAATTTTTTTTAAGTTAGTGCTTTTAAAATATGCAATTCACATGCTATACAATTTGCCCATTTAAATTGTACAATTCAGTCTTTTTCAATATATTCTCAGAGTTGTGCAACCATCACCAGTTTTAGAACAGTTTTGTTCCCCCTAAAAGAAAATCTTTAACCATTAGCTCTCACTCCATAATCTGGTGTATCATATGGTAACTCTATGTTTAATATTTTGAGGAACTACCAAATTGTTTCCAAAGCGATGCACCATTTTACATTCCCACCTGTAATGTGTGATGGTTCTAATTTTTCCTCATCCTTGACAACACATTTTTTCTTAATACAGCAGATTTTTATTAGTTATCTATTTTATACCTATTAGTGTATACATGTCAATCCCAGTCTCCCAATTCATCACACCCCCCCCAACCCCCCCGGGGTTTTCCCCCCTTGGTGTCCATACGTTTGTTCTCTACATCTGTGTCTCTATTTCTGCCTTGCAAACTGGTTCATCTGTACCATTTTTCTAGATTCCACATATATGCGTTAATATATGATACTTGTTTTTCTCTTTCTGACTTACTTCACTCTGTATGACAGTCTCTAGGTCCATCCATGTCTCTACAAATGACCCAATGTTGTTCCTTTTTATGGCTGAGTAATATTCCATTGTATATATGTACCACATCTTCTTTATCCATTCGTCTGTCTGTGGGCATTTAGGTTGCTTCCATATCCTGGCTATTGTAAATAGTGCGGCAATGAACATTGAGGTGTGTGTGTCTTTTTGAATTATGGTTTTCTCTGGGTATATGCCCAGTAGTGGGATTGCTGGGTTATATGGTAATTCTATTTTTAGTTTTTTTTTTTTTTTTTTTTTCCTGTGGTCTGCAGGCCTCTCACTGTTGTGGCCTCTCCCATTGTGGAGCACAGGCTCTAGACGCGCGGGTTCAGCGGCCATGGCCCACGGGCCCAGCCGCTCCGCGGCATGTGGGATCCTCCCGGACCGGGACACGAACCCGTGTCCCCTGCATCAGCAGGCAGACTCCCAACCACTGTGCCACCAGGGAAGCCCTATTTTTAGTTTTTTAAGGAACCTCCATACTGTTCTCCATAGTGGCTGTATCAATTTATATTCCCACCAACTGTGCCAGAGGGTTCCCTTTTCTCCACATCCTCACCAGCATTTGTTGTTTGTAGATTTTCTGATGATGCCCATTCTAACTGGTGTGAGGGGATACCTCATTTTAGTATTGATTTGCATTTCTCTAATAATTAGTAATGTTGAGCAGCTTTTCATGTGCATCTTGGTCATCTGTATGTCTTCTTTGGAGAAATATCTATTTAGGTCTTCTGCCCACTTTTTTTTTTTTTTGCGGTACGTGGGCCTCTCACTGTTGTGACCTCTCCCATTGCGGAGTACAGGCTCCAGATGCGCAGGCCCAGTGGCCATGGCTCTCGGGCCTAGCCGCTCCGCGGCATGTGGGATCCTCCCGGACTGGGGCATGAACCCAGGTCCCCTGCATCAGCAGGCAGACTCTCAACCACTGCATGACCAGGGAAGCCCTTCTGCCCACTTTTTAATTGGGTTGTTTGTTTTTTTAATATTGAGCTGTATGAGCTGTTTATATATTTTGGAGCTTAATCCTTCATCCATTGATTCATTTGCAAATATTTTCTCCCATTCTGAGGGTTGTCTTTTTGTCTTGTTTATAGTTTCCTTTGCTGTGCAAAAGCTTTTAAGTTTCATTACGTCCCATTTGCCATTTGTTTATTTTTGTTTTTATTTCCATTACTCTAGGAGGTGGGTCAAAAAAGATTGTGCTGTGATTTATGTCAAAAAGTGTTCTTCCTGTGTTTTCCTCTAAGAGTTTTATAGTGTCCAGTCTTACATTTAGGTCTCTAATCCATTTTGAGTTTATTTTTGTATATGGTGTTAGGGAGTGTTCTAATTTCATTCTTTTACATGTAGCTGTCCAGTTTTCCCAGCACCACTTATTGAAGAGACTGTCTTTTTCTCCATTGTATATCCTTGCCTCCTTTGTCATAGATTAGTTGACCATAGGTGTATGGGTTTATCTCTGGGCTTTCTATCCTATTCCATTGATCTATATTTTTTGTGTGCCAGTACCATATTTTCTTGATTACTGTAGCTTTGTGGGGTAGTCTGAAGTCAGGGAGTCTGATTCCTCCATTTCCGTTTTTTTCCCTCAAGATTGCTTTGGCTATCTGGGGTCTTTTGTGTCTCCATACAAATTTTAAGATTTTTCTTCTAGTTCTGTAAAAAAAATGCCATTGGTAATTTGGTAAGAATTGGATTGAATCTCTAGATTGCTTTCGGTACTATAGTCATTTGAACAATATTGATTCTTCCAATCAAAGAACATGGTATATCGCTCCATCTGTTTGTATCATCTTTAATTTCTTTCATGAGTGTCTTATAGTTTTCTGAGTACAGGTCTTTTACCTCCTTAGGTAGGTTTATTCCTAGGTATTTTATTCTTTTTGTTGCAATGGTGAATGGGATTGCTTCCTTAATTTCTCTTTCTGATCTTTTGTTGTTAGTGTATAGGAATGCAAGAGATTTCTGTGCATTAATTTTGTATCCTGCAACTTTACCAAATTCATTGATTAGCTTTAGTTGTTTTCTGGTAGCATCTTTAGGATTCTCTATGTATAGTATCATGTCATCTGCAAACAGTGACAGTTTTAGTTCTTTTCCAATTTGTATCTTTTATTTCTTTTTCTTCTCTGATTGCTTTGGCTAAGACTTCCAAAACTATGTTGAATAATAGTGGTGAGTGTGGACATCCTTATCTTGTTCCTGATCGTAGAGGAAATGCTTTCAGTTTTTCACCATTGAGAATGCTGTTGGCTGTGGGTTTATCATATATGGGCTTTATTATGTTGAGGTAGGTTCCCTCTCTGCCCACTTTCTGGAGAGTTTTTATCATAAATGGATGTAGAATTTTGTCAAAAGCTTTTTCTGCATCGATTGAGATGATCATATGGTTTTTATTCTTCAATTTGTTAATGTGGTGTATCCCATTGATTGATTTGCATATATTGAAGAATCCTTGCATCCCTGGGATAAATCCCACTTGATCATGGTGTATGATCCTTTTAATGTGTTGTTGGATTCTGTTTGCTAGTTATGTTGAGGATTTTTGCATCTATATTCATCAGTGATATTGGTCTGTAATTTTCTTTTTTTGTAGTATCTTTGTCTGGTTTGGTATCAGGGTGATGGTGGCCACTTTGAATGAGTTTGGGAATATTCCTTCCTCTGCATATTTTGGAAGAATTTGAGAAGGATGAATGATAACTCTTCTCTAAATGTTTGATAGAATTCACCTGTGAAGCCACCTGGTCCTGGACTGTTGTTTGTTGGAAGAGTTTTAATCACAGTTTCAATTTCTTTACTTGCGATTGGTCTGTTCATATTTTCTATTTCCTCCTGGTTCAGTCTTGGAAGGTTATACCTCTCTAAGAATTTGTCCATTTCTTCTAGGTTGTCCATTTTATTGTCATAGAGTTGCTTGTAGTGCTCTCTTAGGATGCTTTGTATTTCTGCAGTGTCTGTTGTAACTTCTTTTTCATTTCTAATTTTATTGATTTGAGTCCTCTCCCTCTGTTTCTTGATGAGTCTGGCTAATGGTTTATCAATTTTGTTTATCTTCTCGAAGACCCAGCTGTTAGTTTCATTGATCCCTGCTCTTGTTTTCTTTGTTTCTATTTCTGCTCTGATCTTTATGATTTCTTTCCTTCTGGTAACTTTAGGTTTTGTTTGTTGTTCTTTCTCTAGTTCCTTTAGGTGTAAGGTTAGATTGTTTATTTGAGATTTTTCTTGTTTCTTGAGTTAGGATCATAGTGCTATAGACTTCCCTCGTAGAACTGCTTTTGCTGTATCCCATAGGTTTTGGATCGTCATGTTTTCATTGTCGTTTGTCTCTAGGTATTTTTTGATTTCTTTTTTGATTTCTGCAGTCATCTCTTGTTTATTTAGTAATGTATTTTTTAGCCTCCATGTGTTTGTGTGTTTTATGTTTTTTCCCCTGTAATTGATTTCTAATCTCATAGCGTTGCGGTCAGAAAAGATGCTTGATATGATTTCAATTTTTTTAAATTTACTGACGCTTGATTTGTGCCCCAAGATGTGATCTATCCTGGAGAATGTTCCGTGTGCACTTGAAAAGGAAGTGTTATCTGCTATTTTTGGATGGAATTTCCTATAAATATCAATTAAATCTATCTTGTCTATTGTGCCATTTAAAGCTTGCGTTTCCTTATTAATTTTCTGTCTGGATGATCTGTCCATTGGTGTAAGTGAGGTGTTAAAGTCCCCCACTATTATTGTGTTACTGTCGATTTCCCCTTTTATAGCTCTTAGCATTTGCCTTATGTATTGTGGAGCTCCTGTGTTGGGTGCATATATATTTATAATTTTTATGTCTTCTTGGATTGATCCCCTGATTGTTATGTAGTGTCCTTCCTTGTCTCTTGTAACATTCTTTATTTTAAAGTCTATTTTATCTGATATGAGTATTGCTACTCCAGCTTTGTTTTGATTTCCATTTGCATGGAATATCTTTTTCCATCCCCTCACTTTCAGTCTGTATGTGTCCCTATGTCTGAAGTGGATGTCTTGTAGACAGCATATATATGGATCTTGTTTTTTATCCATTCAGCAAGCTTGTGTCTTTTGATTGGAGTATTTCATGCATTCACATTTAAGGTAGTTATCGACATGTATGTTCCTGTTACCATTTTCTTAATTTTTTTGGGTATGTGTTTGTAGGTCCTTTTCTTCTCTTTTGTTTCCCACTTAGAGAAGTGTTGTAGAGCTGGTTTGGTGGTGCTGAATTCTCTTTTGATTTTTACGTCAAATCTGAATGAGATCCTTGCCAGGTAGAGTAATCTTGATTGTAGGTTTTTCCCTTTCATCACTTTCATCACTTTAAATATATCGTGCCACTCCCTTCTGGCTTGTAGAGTTTCTGTTGAGAAATCAGCTATTAACCTTATGGGAGTTCCCTTGTATGTTATTTGTCATTTTTCCTTTGTTTCTTTTAATAATTTTTGTTTGTCTTTTTTTGTTTCACACACACACTGTATTTTATTTTTACAAGAGAGAAATACACTGACACCAAGCATTGTGAATGGATGACCACAACAAAAGCAACAATGATTGCAATTACCAAACATGAAACACACTCATACTATGTCATAATATTGACATTCAGTCCAGTAATCCTCCACTGTAACAGCTCCTTTACTTTGCAGTGAAAATTGATTTGTATATTATTTTCCTCTGAGTCCTCGTGGGATTTTTTTTTTATTTTTCAAACAGAAAGTCACAAAAATTATAGTCATCCTCATCAGTTCACTCAATCCCATGTAATTAATTTTTTTTTAATCTTGATCTTTTGTTAGCACTTTTATGAATTCATGAGTTTTCCATTAGAGTTCTGAAAATCCTTATTCAGTTCAGCAGTATAGTCAGACCAGAAACCTGTACTTGTCAGAGTGTTTTCCATGAATTCCTTGAAGATGAAGCCCTTTTATAGGAACGTTTTTGCAAAAGTGTCAGAGTACACCCAGAACTGTCGGTAAATGACAAAAGACTTAAAAATGACCACAGTTAAAGATTTGATGAAAGTTCATAATAATGCAATTGACAAGAAAAGTTAGTGATTTCTGAGATATACATTTTAAAGTAATAACTAGAAATATGACATAACATTATACCAGAACATATAAGATTTTTAGAAATTTCATGTAATGTCTGAAACATTTATATTAACATATTTCCATACAAATAACCCAAAGAAAGTTTAGTGTTAGTTGTTTTTTTGTTTGTTTGTTTATACTGAAGTTTCTTATTACTCATCAGTTTTATACACATTAGTGTATACATGTCAATCCCAATCACCCAATTCAGCACACCACCATCCCCACCCCACCGCAGTTTCCCCCCTTGGTGTTGTCTACATCTGTGTCTCAACTTCTGCCCTGCACACTGGTTCATCTGTACCATTTTTCTAGGTTCCACATACATGCACGTATGTTCCACATACACGTTATTTCTTTGTCTTTAATTTTTGTCAACTTGATTACTATGTGTCTTGGCGTGTTTCTCCTTGGGTTTATCCTGCCTGGGACTCTCTGCACTTTCTGACTTGGGTGGCTATTTCTTTTCCCGTGTTAGGGAAGTTTTCGACCACAATCTCTTTATATATTTTCTTGTGTCCTTTCTCTCTCTCTTCTCTTTCTGGGACCCCTATAATGTGATTGTTGGTGCGTTTAATGTTGTCCCAGAGGTCTCTTAGGCTGTCTTCTCTTCTTTTCATTTTATTTTCTCAATCTGTTCTGTGGCTGTGAATTCCACCATTCTGTCTTCCAGGTCACTTATCCATTCTTCTCCCTCAGTTATCTGCTACTGATTCCTTCTAGTGTGTTTTTCATTTCAGTTATTGTATTGTTCATCTCTGTTCGTTTGTTCTTTAATTCTTCTAAGTGTTTGTTCTTTAATTCTTCTAGGTCTTTGTTAAACATTTCTTGCATCGTCTCGATCTTTGCCTCCATTCTTTTTCCAAAGTCCTGGATCATCTTCACTGTCATTATTCTGAATTCTTTTTTTGAAAGGTCACCTATCTCCACTTTGTTTAGTTATTTTTCTGGGGTTTTATCTTGTTCCTTCATCTGGTACATAGTCCCCTGCCTTTTCATTTTGTTTGTCTTTCTGTGAATGTGGTTTTCGTTCCACAGGCTGCAGGATTGTAGTTCTTCTTGCTTCTGCTGTCTGCCCTCTGGTCAACAACACTTGTTTATTGTCTGCTTTTTTATTATATCCATCCTGGTGTTTGAAGCGGTATAGCATTGTGGTTTTGATTAATATTTGTCTCCCTGATGATTAATAGTGTTCAGCATCTCTTCATATGCTTTTTGGCTATTTGTATATCTTCTTTGGAGAAATGTTCATTTATTTTAATTGAGTTTTTTGTTGTTGACCCTTCTCTGAAGTGGTGGTAAAGCTAGTACCTTCCTAATGGAGTTATTTTGAGGTAAACAAATTAATATATGCTAACTGCCTAGAGCAGTGCTTAACACATACTAAATGTTCCTTTATGTTGGTTACTATTATTGTTATCACTTATAACAATTTCTTCATGTGCTATATGCTTCCTAGTGACTCTATTTTAACTTCTCTGAGGGAATTGTGAAAAATAACCTTGATCTTAAACTCCCAATTCTACCAACACTGGTCTTTGCTACGTATGTTCAGTTTTTCATTTGTTTAGCAAGCATTTATTGAACACCTATTATGGGTCATAGTTTTTGAAAGAATTAGAAAATGCAAAGAAAAAATATGATGGTTCTTATTTTCAGAAAGTCTGGAGAGAGAGATACCAAAATGATAATTGTAGAGTAATGAGTGCTTTAATATAGGTGTGCAAGCTGTGGTGAGAGCCTAGGATTCAGTAAAGGCTTTATAGCCAACCTGAAATTTGAAGGATGAGTTGGGTCATGCACAATGTTGGGGTCACTGTTCTGGGTGGTGCAAGTATATGTTTAAATGCATAGTAAGATGAGAATTATAGGGCTGCTCCGCTATGCAATGCTGAGACGTAGTGGAAATGTAGTATCAGCAGGAAAGCGAAACACCTTTCTTACTTCTGAACCTTTAATGCTCAGAACATTCTTGTTGTTCCCCTTCTTAACATGTCCAGATTTTCATTATGAAATGTCTTTCTTTTCATTATGAAATATCTTTCTTTGTCTCTAGTAATATTCTTGTCTTAAAGACTATTTAATATAATTGCCACTGCACTCTTGTGGTTACTGATTTGTTTTGTTTTTAGCCAGTTTGTATCTGAATGTATAGTGTATCTTCTCTAGATAGCATACAGTTTGATCTTGCTTTCTTTAATGCAGTCTGACAGTAGTTCCCTGTAGATTTAAATGTTTATTAGTTCATTCACATTAATGTAATATTTGATGTAGTTGAGTTTATGTCTGTCATTATGCTGTTTGTTTTCTGTGGGTCTCATCTTTTTATTCCTCTGTCCTTTGTTACTGTCTTCTTTTTTTTAAGTAAATCTATTTTGAGTGTACCATTTTAATTTGCTAATTTTTTTTTAAATTTGCTAATTTTTAAAAGTCATCTTTTTTGGATTATTTCTTCTGGTGATGGCTCTGGGGCTGCTTTGTCCAATGCCACATAGCCACTAGCCACCTGTGGCTGGTGTGCACTCGAAATGTGGCAAGTCTGAATTGATATATGCTAAGGTGAAATACAAACTGGATTTCAGCAACATAGTATGAAATGCAGAAAGTAAAATATCTCATTGATAATTTTTATATTGATTCTATAAATAAGCCTCTAGCAGATTTTGAAAAATAAATGCTTTCCAACTTGTTATCTGCTTTTGGTCTATTTTCAGTACTCAGAAATGTTGTAATTTTTAGTATAATTCTGTCCGATTTTATACTTGTTCTGTGTAGCGTTGAATTACTGATTTCCTCACGTAGCCATAACTAGAAGTTTCTCCAGAACTGTTACTTTTCCTTCAGGTTTTTCTTTTTCTGAGGAGACTTCCCTGTCTCATACTACTTCTCTGCTTTAGATCTCTCTGCTATGTGTTCTGGTAACATCCAGTACTTCTTTTCATTGTCAGATTAATTGTTGCTTTATGCTAGATTGTAAACTCCAGGAGGCAGGTACCTTTTTAAATATTGTATTTCTCTTGCATACACGGTGTCTGGCACATAGTAGCAGAATTTGTTGGATGAATTTATGTTTTCCTAGCATTTGAGTCTGGTTTGATCATATGTTAACTTAAATTTTGTTGAGGATAATTTGGAAGATAGTAAGAACTGCCCTTTATGAAAGACCAAGTATGAGGCTACTTACTACATTAAATGTTTTGCATATATTATTAATTTTACTTCTTAAAATAAAGTTAGCAGTATTGTCTCCGTGTTATACACAAGGGGTAGGAAGTTGAAAAAGCTAACTAAATTATCCTAAATCATATGAGTATTAAGTGTGGAGCCAGATTCTAATCAAGAGTCTGACGCCCTTACTATATACTAAGTGCTGCAATACATTGCCTCACACAGTGTTTACAAGAGGTATTTATCCAGTGGTTTCTTTTTATTTAAAGGCAGCCTCTAAATGCTGATGGTAATTTCTGAGCACTGGTCCTTGGCATTGTGCCAGCCAATGTGCTTGCTCTACTCTGCACCTGCCTTCCTTATGGGTTCTTCGTGAAAGTCATGTAATGTGGGTAGTCCCCTGGTCACCAAGCCCCAAAGGATATTAATTTGCTAGTCAGTACCTCCAAGACTCTTGCTTATTGTGTGGTTCTGCTTCCATGTTCTGCCCAGAAAGAGTTGATCTTTCTGATACCAGTACAAGGATCCCCATAAGGGGATTGGGAATTATGTAATAACGTGGACAGTTCTTCCCATTAATTCTCTAGCTGAGCATATTCTATGTCCTCCGTAACACCAGTGACTTACTATTGCTTCTTTATCTACTCTAGCCCTCTTTGTTCCTCCTGCTTCCTAGATAAAAATTATTAAGCTATCCAGACAATAAATTATCTCTGGTTCTTGACAACCTTGCCTCCAGAACAGCCTTCCACTTCCTTGGCCAGTTGTCCCAAATCACCCAGCACAAACCCAGAGCCCATTCTGTGAGCCCCCTAAGCTCATTCTAATTCCCGCATAGAGATGCCTGGTTTCCCAAGACGTGTACCCTTCCTTGTGGCGAAGCCGATAAAGCTAACTGGCAGTCTTTGGGCACAACTTTACCCCCGCAAATGAGGTGTGGATGTTATTACTCTCTTGCTACTCACAGTATGGTCCATGGACAGGCGGCATCAGTATCATCTGGAACCTTGTTAGAAACGCAGAGAAGCCCCCTCCAGACCTAGTGAATTAGAATCTGCATTTTTAACAAGGTTCCCAGGTGGTTTCTCTGAAAACACTATTCTGCTGGATTCCTGTTTCTACTGGTCCATGTCTGTTTTCTTTCTTGTTCATGGAGAATATTATACACAATTTGATGGGGGAGTGCTATTTGTACAGTGTTCTTCATTGAATCACTTCACTTAGGTTATTCTTTATCTTTTCTTTCTTTTAGGGGAAACATTTCTAATGTTTATTCTAAGTAACAGAGGCTAGCTCCTTTTTCTCCAAGCAACATGACTTAATTTATTATGTGAGGATTTGAGGTAGAAGCAGAAATGCAGTAAGGCATTTGCTCTTAATATTTATAAAAATTTTAAAGTTTATAGAGCCATGTGAGTTTTAAGCACTGAGGAGATATTGAAATATTTAGGAAATTTGCGTATTTTGTTTCTCTGTCTCACACGTTTTATGCTCATCATTTACGCAGATCAATTTTCAAATCTTTGGTATTGTGTTACGTACATAGAGTTTAAATAATTTAGCTATTAAATTCAGTGTAAAAGACATTCTGGAAACAAAGAATAAATTTTCAATATTTGAGCACATAGGAAAACCTAGTCTTGTAAGATTTTGTTTAGTAAAATGTCCAGACAGAAAATATCAATGCTTTGCCCTTCAGAATCTTAAATAATTTATTTTCTTCTTCTTATTTTTTTAAATGTGTGAATGAAAAGTTTCTTTATTAGAAATTTGGTCAGGTTTTTATCACGCTGCAAGTCTTGGGCAATATTATATATGTCTCATGGGTGAAATATTTCTAAGGTGAAAAGAAAATCAGCCCAGTTCAGCTACTACAAATAATGTCTTTTGACAGCTAATAAATAGAAGAATCAATTAAGTACCTTTGTCTTTTATTACTGAGTTGTTGAAGTATGGTTTTCATTATAATTTATTTTCTAAACTAAGGCTTTTTAAGGACAGTAAGTGGTGATACTTTTGTAGACACACACACATACGTTACATATAAAATTTCTATCAAGTATAGTCTTATCTTGTTCATCAGTTACATTTTCTTCCCTTTGTATTCATCTCTGCTTAGAACATTATGGGAATTCATTTCTAAATTTAGTCTCAACTATAAATAGAACTGGAACTGGAAGGTCTATGAGATCTGACCTTAAGAGGAAGATGAAAACACATTATACTTCCAATTTCTAGTTCTGCATGTAAAGAGCATAGAATTTATCACTCCATTTTAACAAAAAGTAAAAAGCTAAAGACACTGAAAAATCAGCAACTCTTCTTGGATCTGTAAGAGAGGTAAGGAGACAGGGCAACCTACTGTCTCCCAAACTGAAGAGACAGACAAGTTAATCCATGGAGTCCCAGCTTTCCAGAGCAAAAATTCATGAGCAGAAACCAATCCTGGAGTAGGAAAACCTGAACTGTAACAGATGAATTGATGGGGGCTCAGTGTAGACAAATCTGAGGGTTAAAAACACCAGGGGAACCTAGTCATGCGAGGGAGTCCATACTTTTGTGAGTTTTATCTCAGGGAGCTTGACCAGATTCTCACAGTAAATATTGGAGAAAAATTCCCTCATGCTTCTGGTAGGGGAAGGGGAAGAGGAACCATTTTGAAAAACACCAGAGTGCTTTGTACTTCCTAACAAGGCCTGCCCTAAGAAGAAATTAGTTTATCATATCCTAACCTGCTGGGGTATTACTGGAGCCTAACTGACCTGGAGAAAGGGTAATACCCAGTCTTGTCAGCTCTAGCATTGCACCTGACAGAAGGGAAATACTCACCTCCAGTCCTTTCTGCCTTCCATGTGGGAAGAAGGAAATACCCAACTCCAGTCCACTCTAGCCATTCTCTCACCTAAAGAAGCAGAAAAAAAACCTGATTAACACTTGTGATGTTCACGGTCCAGAAGCACTGGCTCATTAGAAGGCTGAAGCCTAATCATAAGACCGTAGAACACTTCCTTTCTCCCCACAACTCACCACCTCATTACTAAAGGTCTATTTACAGTGGTTCCTTTTACCCAGTATGTCATATCCAGCTATCGAGAAAAAAAAATCACAAGGCATACTAAAAGGGGACAAATACAATTTGAAGATAAAGAGAAAACTTCAGGGCTTCCCTGGTGGCGCAGTGGTTGAGAGTCCGCCTGCCGATGCAGGGGACACGGGTTCGTGCCCCGGTCCGGGAAGATCCCACATGCCGCGGAGCGGCTGGGCCCGTGAGCCATGGCCGCTAAGCCTGCACGTCTGGAGCCTGTGCTCCGCAACGGGAGAGGCCACAACAGTGAGAGGCCCGCGTACCGCGCAAAAAAAAAAAAAAAAGAAAACTTCAGAACCAGATATAACAGAGATGTTGGAATTATCAGACTGGGAATTTAAAACAGCTATATGCTAAGGGCTCTAATGGATAAAGTAGACAACATATAAAAACAGATGGACAGTGCAAGCAGAGAGATGGAACTCCTAAGACAGAAACAAAAAGAAATGCTAGAAATAAAAAATTCTGTAACAGAAATGATGAATTTCTTTAATATTAGTAGACTGGACATGCTTGAGGAAAGAATCTCTAAGCTTGAGGATATCTGAATAGAAAGTTTCCAAACTGAAAAGCAATGAAAAAAAAATAGAACAGGAAATACAAAGACTATAGGACTACAAAGAGTGTAACATAATTGAAATGTGATTACTAGAAGGAGAAGAAAGAGAGAAAGGAACAGAAAAAATATTTGAAACAAAAATAAGCATTTCCCCAAGTAATGTTAGGCAGTGAACCTTAGATCCAGGAATCTTGGAGAACACCCTACAGGATAAATACCAAAACACTATACCTAGGCATATCATTTTTAAACTACAGAAAATCAAAGGAAAAAAATCCTAAAGAAGCCAGAGTAAAAACACACGTATAGAGGAACGAAGATAAGAATTTACATCCAACTTCTCAGAAACTATGCAAGCAAGAAGAGTGTAGTGAAATATTTAAAGTGTTGGGAGAAAAAAACTCTAACAACCTAGAATTCTGTACCCTGTGAAATTATCATTCAGAAGTGAAGGAGAGGACTTCCCTGGTGGCGCAGTGGTTA
The DNA here is from genome assembly GCF_964270905.1 of Leucopleurus acutus. Classification (NCBI taxonomy): domain Eukaryota; kingdom Metazoa; phylum Chordata; class Mammalia; order Artiodactyla; family Delphinidae; genus Leucopleurus; species Leucopleurus acutus. The sequence goes on from NC_139143.1 coordinate 25,437,944, forward strand.
AGGATCCACCTGCCAATGCAGGGGACATGGATTTGATCCCTGGTCCAGGAAGATCCCACATGCTGTGGAGCAACTAAGCCCGTGCACCACAACTACTGAGCCTGTGTTCTAGAGTCTGCAAGCCACAACTACTGAGCCTGCGTGCTACAACTACTGAAGCCTGCGTACCCTAGAGCCTGCATGCCGCAACTGCAGATCCCGTGTGCTGCAACTACTGAAGCCCGTGCGCCTAGACCCCGTGCTCTGCAACAAGAGAAGCCACCACAATGAGAAGCCCATGCACCACAATGAAGAGGAGCCCCCACTTGCCACAACTAGAGAAGGTCCATGTGCAGCAACAAAGACCCAATGCAGCCCCCCCAAAAAAGAAAAAAAAAAAACAAGTGAAGGAGAAATAAAAACTTTCTCACACAAACAAAAATTGCAGGAACTTTTTGTCAGTAGACCTGCCTTGCAAGAAGTTCTTTAGAAGAAGTTAAAAGAAGTTCTTCAGAGAGAAGAAAAATTATATATAAATAATATAGTATTGTTGCATCTAATAAAGAAAGAAAAAATATTGAAGAAGGAATAAGTGAAGGTAAAATAAAAAGTTCTTTTTTTCTTCTCCTTCATTGATCTAACAGATAACTGATTGTTCAAAATATATGCTTATGTATATATCGTATATAAGTATTTATTTACACATAAGTAAAATGAATCATAGCAGTGATACAAGGGATTGGAGGAATTAGGATTATTTTCTTATTATAAGGTACTCGCACTACCCATGAAGCAGTATAATATTATTTGAAAGTGGACTTGGATTAGTTGTAAATGTACATTGCAAAGTCTATGGCAACTACTATAAAAAGTTAAAAAAAAAAAAGAGTAGGAGATAAAAAAGGCATTAAGAACAAGGGCACCAAATAGAAAATAGTAACAGGTATCGTAGATATTAATCCAACTCTGTCAACAATCAGTTTGAATGTTAATCATCTAATATGCATCAATTAAAAAGACAGAGATTGTCAGAGTGGATCAAAAAAACAAGGCCCAAGTATATGTTGTCTACAAGAAGCCCACTTTAAATATAAAGACACATGTAGATTAAAAGTAAATGGATGGAACTTCCCTGGTGGCACAGTGGTTAAGAATCTGCCTGCCAATGCAGGGGGCATGGGTTCGAGCCCTGATCTGGGAAGATCCCACGTGCCGCAAAGCAACTAAGCCCGCATGCCACAACTACTGAGACCTGCATGCCTGGAGCCCGTGCTCCGCAACAGGAGAGGCCACAGCAGTGAGAAGCCCGTGCACCGCAGGGAGGAGTGGTCCCCGCTCGCCGCAACTAGAGAAGGCCTGCACGCAGCAACGAAGACCCAACGTAGCCAAAAATAAAATACATAAATTAAAAAAAAAAAGTAAATGGATGGAGAAAACTATACCATGGTAACACTAATGAAAAGAAAACAAGAATAGTTACATTAATGTCAAAGAAGACTTCAAAGCAAGAAAATCCCACAGGAGTAAAGAAGTGCATTACATAATGATGAAGCAGTCATTTCTCCAATAAGATATAGCAGTTCTTAACATGTATGTACAACAGAGCCTCAAACTATGTGAAGCAAAAACTGATGCTACTGCAAGGAGAAACAGATGAATCCACTATCATATTTGGATACTTCAACACCCATCTATCAAAAATGGACAGATCTAATAGGCAGAAAATCAGGACATAATTGAACTCATCAATCATAATTGAACAGTATCAATAAACTGAATATAATTGACATTATAGACTACTTCATCCAACAATAGTAGATTACACATTTTTCTCAAGCTGACATGGAACATTCACCAAGATAGGTCATATTCTGGGCCATCAAACACTCCTTAACAAATTTAAGAGTAGAAGTCATAGCAGTGTCTGCTCTGAGACCACAATAGAATTAAACTAAAAATCAATAACAGAAAGATAATTGGAAAACCCTAAAATATGTGGAGATTAAACAACACACTTCTAAATAACACATGGGTCAAAGAAATCTCAAGGGAAATTTAAAAATATTTTGAACTAAACAAAAATGAGAAGACAGCTTATTAAAATTTTGGGGATGCAGAGAAGGTACTGCTTAGAGGGAAATTTGTAGCATTGAATATATAAGAAAAGAAGAAAGATCTATAATCTGTCGTATAAATTTCTACCTTAGGAAACTAGAGAAAGAAAAGCAAATTAAATCCAAAGTAACCAAAAGGAAAGCAATAATAAGATTTAAAGAAGAAATCAAATTGAAAACAAGAAATCAATAGAGGAAACAAATGAAACCAAGAGCTGGTTCTTTGAAAAGATCAATAAAATCAATAAGCCTCTAGCCAGGCCAACTAAGAGAAAAATAAGAGAATACACAAGTTACTAATATCAGAAATGAAAAAGGGGGCATCACTACAGATCCCATGGACATTAAAGGATGTTAAAGGAATACGATGAACAACTTTATGCCCACATATTTGATAACCTAGATGAAATGGACCAGTTTCTTGAAGGGCACAGTCTGCCAAAATGCACACAAGAAATACACAATGAATAGGCCTATACCTGTTAAAGAAATTGAATTAATAATTAATAACCTTCCCAAACAGAAAGTACCAGGCCCGTTTTGGTTCACTGATGAATTCTACCAAATTTTAAAGAAGAAATTATATCCATTCTCTACAATCTCTTTCAGAGGATAGAAGCCGAGAGAATACTTCTTGACTCATTTTGTGAGGCCATCATTACCCTAATACCAAAACCAGGTAAAGCCCTTATAAGAGAAGAAAACTTCAGACAGATATCTCTTATGAAGATAGATGCAAAAATCCTCAATGATATAGGAAAACTACAAAACTAAAAAAGAGCTTAATAAATGGAGAGACATTCCATGTCCATAGATAGGAAGACTCAATATTGTCAAGATGTCAGTTCTTCCCAACTTGACCTGTAGATTTTATGCAATCCCAGTTATAATCCCAGCAAGTTATTTTGTGGATATGGACAGACTGATTCTAAAGTTATATAGAGAGGCAAAAGGCTCAGAATAACCAACGCAATATTGAAGAAGAACAAAGTTGGAGAACAGACACTACCCAACTTCAAGAATTTCTATCAAGCCACAGTAATCAAGTCAGTATGCTATTGCAAAATAAAAGACAAATGGATCAGTGGAACAGAGTAGACAGCACAGAAATGGACTCACATAAATATAGTCAACTGATCTTTGGCAAAGGAGCAAAGGCAATATGATGGAGCAAAGATAATCTTTTCAACAAATGGTGCTGGAAAAACTGAACATCTGCAGGCAAAAAAAAATCAATCTCACACAGAACTTAAGAGTCTACACAAAAATTAGCTCAAAATAGATAATAGATCTAGATGTAAAATGGAAAATTATAAAACTCCTGGAAGATAGGATAGGAGTAAACTTGTAACACCAAAGGCACAATCCGTGAAATAAATACTTGATAAGCTAGACTTCATTAAATTTAAAAACTTCTGCTCTGCAAAAGACAATGTTAAGAGAATGAGAAGATAAGCCACGGACTGGAAGAAAATATTTGCAAAAGATATAAAGGACTGTTATCCAAAATATACAAAGAACTCTTAAAACTCAACAATAAGAAAACAATCTGATTTAAAAATGGTCTAGGGACTTCCCTGGGGGTGCAGTGGTTAAGAATCCACCTGCCAATGCAGGGGACGTGGGTTCGAGCCCTGGTCCGGGAAGATCCCACATGCTGTGGAGCAACTAAGCCTGTGTGCCACAACTACTGAGCCTGTGCGCTAGAGCCCACGAGCCAAAACTACTGAGCCTGCGTGCCACAACTACTGAAGCCTGCGCTTCTAGAGCCCATGCTTTGCAACAAGAGAAGCCACCATAATGAGAAGCCCGCACACCACGACGAAGAGTAGCCCCCGCTTGCCGCAACTAGAGAAGGCCTGCGCACAGCAGCGAAGCCCCAACGCAGCCAAAGATTAAAATAAATAAATAAATAAATGGAAGTAACACCTAAAAAGAAAATGGTCTAAGGATCTTAACAGGCATCTCACCACAGAAGATATAGTGATGGCAAGTAAGCATATTAAAAGCTATCCTACATCATATGTCATCAGGGAAATGCAAATTCAAACAACAATGAGATACCACTACACACCTATAAAATGGCCAAGATCCAGAACACTGACAACACCAAATGGTGGTGAGGATGTATAGCAGCATGAACTCTTATTCACTGCTAGTGGGAATGCAAAATGGTATAATCACTTTGGAAGGCAGTTTGGCAATTTCTTACAAAATTAAACGTACTTTTACCATGATCCAGCAATCCTGCCCCTTGGTATTTACCCAATGGGATTGGAAACTTATGTCCACACAAAAACATGCATGTGGATGTTTATAGCAGCTTTATTCATAATTTCCAAGACTTGGAAGCAACCAAGATGTCCTTCGGTAGGTGAATGGATAAATAAACTGTGGTGCCTCCAGACAGTAGAATGTCACTCACTGCTGAAATGGAACGATCTGTGAAGCCATGAAAGACATGGAGGTACTTAAATGCATATTGCTAAGTGAAAGAAGACAATCTGAAAAGGCTCTGTACTGTACAATGCCAACTATATCACATTCTGGAAAAGGCAAAACTATGGAGACAGAAAAAGTTCAGTGGTTGCCATGGGTTGAGTTGAGGGGAGGGGTGAATAGGTGGAGCCTAGGATTTTTAGGGCAGTAAAAATATTCTGTATGACACTTTAATGACATATGTTATTATATATTTGTCAAAACCCAGAGAATGTACAACACCAAAAGTGAATCCTAACGTAAACTATGGACTTTGGGTGATTATAATGTATCTTGTAACAAATGTAAAGTTTGTAACAAATGTGGTGCTGAGGGCATGTTGGTAATGGGAGTAGCTATGAATGTGGGAGAGGCAGGGAGTATATGGGCCATCTCTGTACCTTCCTCTCAACTTTGCTGTGATCCTAAAAGTGCTCAAAAATTAAACCTATTAAAAAAAACCATGAAAATCAAAAAGAGTACATATAGCATGGGAGAAAAAATATCTGAAGGTTGATTTATCTCTCAGGATAGTTTTCTTGAATATTTCCATGTCATGATATTGCTTTAAAATAGATACATTTTATTTTCCAATTTACCCAGAAGAAAATATTTTATATGAGATACATGTATAGTGAAAGCAAGCCACATGTTTTCCACCCTCCTTCTCTCCTTTTGACTCCATGTCAGGTTTGTCTATTGAATACCTGCAGGAACCCCCAGGTGTTTACTTTCAGACACTAATTACACCCACTGTTGCAGATCATTTAATTTTTAAACAATGCCTTTATCTTTTCCTTAGCCATAGTTTTTTTCCTGCCGTATCTTTCACATTCTTTTTGTGTATTGTAGATAACAAGAAAAGAATAAATGCTAGCACACTTTGGAATGTGTATGACAGGTCAGTAGAAACAAAGGTGTTGGGATTTATTGTGGTCTAAGAAGAAGAGTGAGTTTTGCTGAAAGGAGTTATTTGTTAATTCTGGTAGATTAACCAAGTAGGGACACTTGGGCAGAGGAGTGGGAAGAAAGATGAGTGGAATGAGATGCTTATCCTTGATGGGTATGAACCAGCAGCAGCTGGTGTGCCTGTCTAGGGGTCCTTCTTGGACTGAACTTGATGGTGATCTTTCACATATACTTTCACTTGAAAGATTTGTCCTTTGAGGAGGACAAAATGCATTTGATAGTGATGTTTGGTATACTAAGATGATAATACTAAGCTTCAAGTTTTGCTACTTTTTCTTATAGTCATTTCCCCATAACTTGTGATAAATGTTTGCAGTGTACTCAGTGTGGAATGAGGGTTGACTGTTGGGTTGGCAGTTTTTTTCCTATGTACAAACCCATATATATATATGTATGTGTGTGTGTCTGTTTACAAACCTATATATATTTCTTATAAATTTTATCATTAGATTAAGCTCTCTGAATCATTCATCCATTCACTAAATATTTAATGAGCTCCTGCTATATGCTTGGCCCTGTACCAGATGCCAATGAAATAAAGACATGGAGGGGGATGAGGTAAAGAACACATGAGTAAGCCTCTAAATATAACTCAGTGAAATAGTCCCCCAGTGAGTGGAGGACTCCATTGTGACTTACTTTAGTTTATAATTTGAATATGTTAGAGATGCCAGACTTCATGGCAGCTGTGTCTTGGGAAAGACAGATGTACTTTGGAAATTCACTGTGAGGCATATTTTAAAAGCATCTTCTCTTTTTACTTATCACTTTCATTTCAGAATTGCTCCATTGGCCTTGAAAGTCAATTTAAAGTTTTTAGAATAACATGTTATTAAGAAAATAGGAATTGTTTCACATGCTGTCTATAGTCCTGGGAGCACTATTGCACTTTATAACTCACTTGTGCTTTTATTCCTCCTTGCCTTTCCCCTAATCATGAATTTTCCTTCTATTCCTGGTAGCATTTTTGTACCTCTTTTCTTTTAGTCTGGGTACTTTTTAGGTCTACTAAAAGGCTGTACTATCACCTTTACCAGTAATTGTCGTGTATTGCATGTGTCACTGAAACAGTGTATATTTTAAATTTGAAGCTTCATGTTGGTGAAGTAAATTAGACCTTCCTTTATCAGTGTTTTTTCAAACAAATTTATGTAAAAGGATGGCTACCAGTTTTAAATTTTCAAATGGTTAGGTAATTGGTTAAGTATTTGGATTGATTATAATTCTGTATTTCTCCTGATCAGTTTCTTTTTGACTTAATTTGGTATAACATAATATTGTATGTAGTGTGTGTGTGTGTGTATGTGTGTGTGTGTGTGTGTATTCTGTACTAAATTTTATGGACCAGGGATAAATCATCTTGATATTTTGACCATCTTCTAAAAAGCATCATGACAGCTTTTATTTCATGTGATATGTTAGACTTTGCTGCCTACCATTTCAAAGATAATATATTTTGAAACCAAAGAGGCTTCATATCCAAAATAATTGCTTACAATTCCATATCAGATATGGCTATTCTTTGTAGGTAAGACCAGTGTTTTTCTACTTTTAATGCAATATGAATCACCTTGAGTTGATTCATATAGATATCATATAGATATGATATAGAATCTGCATATAGATGCAGATTCTGATACGGTAGTTGTGGGGAATTTGTTAAGCTCCCAAATGAAACCAGGCTGCTGGTACCAGCAGTTGTCACCTTCTGTCATTTTGGGAGGAGGTTATTATCAGGAAGTCTTCTTTCAGTGATTGCTGAGATCTCCTATCTCATTCAGTTGACTTCCCAGCTGGTAGATCTTGCTGTGAAGATAGAGGCCAGGTTAGTGATTCCTTAAGCATCTTTCATGCCTGTAAGGTCCTTTTGCCTTCCCTCTGTATGACCCCACCCCCGAGGGGAGGAGGGGCACCTCACTTGAGGAGAGGTTGGACCCATTCTGTGAGTTGCTTATTTAGCTGACCTCTGGCCTAAGAATGTCAGAACTTGTGTTTATGATATATGTAGAGACAGACACATTTTAACTTGGAGACATAGTCTTGGCATGACAAGTGCAAATAAAATTAAATGAATCTAATAATGTTAAGTGTAGGAGAAAGAGTCCCATTTAATAGAATACTCCAGTAAATCTTTTTGAAAAGTGAATATAAGGAATTCCTTTTTAACAAATGATAATTATTCCCTAATTTATATTTTTGTTAGTGTTTCTGTTATTGGCTTTTTAAAAAGAAGTGTTATTCTATATGTGCACATATTTTCACTTTTGAACTTATTTTATAAAATTTCAAACTTGCTGTATAAGTCATAGTTGGGAAAAACATGGTGGTGTATACTTTTTCCCCTAGAACACTTTATCTGTAAGTAGTTTGCATTATTACCAGGTGAGAATTTTGAGTTTGCCCTTAAACTAAGCATTTAACAAAATTTTGAAAACCGTATTGTGTTTGTTGGGATGTTTATCTGAATGAAGTAGAGACCATTTTGCTTTTATCTTTGAAATAGTACAAGGTTTGAGAAACACAAAGGGCTAAAATTAGACTATTCGATCTGAAACTTGCCTCTTGACCTCCAGGAAAGTCATTTTAGAAAAATTTGCCGATTTTCTTTTAAAGATTTCAACCATTGTTGGTGTTGGTGGTCTAGTTGAAAGTACTTTTATATGTAAGTGCACTTATTCTTTTAGCAAATATTTATTCACTGTGTAAAATGTGCAAGGTACTGTGAGGGGCATTGATGGGATTATAAAGAGGTACCAGATGCCGTTCAACTTTTAAGGAAATCCACAGCCTTCAGTGCACTTATCAATCAATCTGTGTTCACTGGTCTTCCTTCCTGGTATAAGAATATCTTTAAGTCTTCTGATTGTGACTTGACTGCAGTTTGTCTATGGTATTTTACGGAAAGGCATTGATATACTTTGTCTCTCTTCCCCACTCTTTTACCAGGCAATGTCTTTAATCTCATCAGTGTTATCCTTTGTTTATTTTATTACCTGTATCTGTTACGTTATATTTAAATAATTTAAATGAATTACTTAATATCTCCTCTTTTGCATATAAGCATATCCTGGGCTCACTAACTCTTTCAGTGCTTTCACCTCTAACAAAATTAACAAATCTGCTTATTCAGATTGCATTTAGACCCTTTATTTTGAGAGCCTTTCTTGGGACTTCCTGAACTCATATCTATCTTGCATGTATTCTCTATGTCAGGTAAAAAGTCTGCTCTGTTCTCTAGTAGCTGTGGAGGGAGAGAGAAGGTGAGAAAAATGTTTCAGGTGAAGGGTAGAACAGGCTTGACCCATTTCTACAGCAGGAGGTGAGGTCTGAGCGTGGGGAGGTTAGAATCTTCCCAGGTGGGATTTAGCCATTGTGTGGACGTTCTATTTCTTTCCATTTCTAAAGGAAGCAAAGGGCTACGTTCACTTTAGGAGTAAAGAGTTTTCTTTGCCCCAACAATCTCTCTCCTTCTCAGACTTCAGAACAGAGCTGAACTAATCAGAGGAATCACTCTTGGTTGTCTTTTTTTCTGTAACAGCTTTGCTGAGGTATAATTCACATACTGTACCATTTAGTCATTTAAAGTATACAGTTGAGTGATTTTTAGTGTATCCATAAAGTGGTGAAACCATCACCACAATCAATTTAAATGTTCTAATTTAATCACTCCAAAAGAAATTCTGAGCCTTTTAGAGGCACTTCCCACTTCCCCAATCCTCCGCCGCCCCGACCCAGCCCCAGGCAACCACTGGTCCACTTTCTTCCTCTATGGATTTGATGATTCTGGGTATTTCACATCAGTGGAATCATATAATATGTGATCTTTTGTGACTGACTCCTTTCACTTAGCATAATACTTTCAAGGTTCATCCATGTTGTAGCATGTATCAATATTTATTTCTTTTTATGGCTCTAAATCCTCACAAGGAGTGTCCTCTAGCTGTTCCCATAGTCTGGAGTGCCACCATCCCCTTTTAACCTTATTCACTCAGAAATTCTCATCCATTCTATAGTTCTGATTTCGTTGATCATTTTTAATGAGCTGCCTTCTGACAGCTCTTTGTTTCTAATCTTGAGTTTTCCTGGATTTTTGTTACATATTTTGACTAAAACATTTGTCATTTTGCATCAAGGATATTTTAAGAGTAGAATGTAGGTAGAATGAGCATGGCCTTTGAAATCAGGTAACATCCAACGTTATCTGTTCGTACCAGACTTTTAACTCCATATGGCTCCGTGTCTACCTTAATCTCACTCAATTCCTCACCCTTTCTTAACACTGGCCCCCATCCTTTCTTTTCTATCACCTGGAGTGTGCTTTATCATCAGCAAAACCTCTATATCCTGAAGGTCTTCTCTGAATACTCTCTCCGTGTTGCTCTAACTGAAATCTGACTGCCTTTTAAGGACAGTGCTTCCTGTCCTCCTAAGTAGTGGCTATTTTTTCTCATATCCTAAGTACCTCAGCGTCTAGAGAGGTACTAAGACCATGCTGCTCTTAGACCATTTCTCTTCTCCCTCGAAATTGCCAGGTCCTTTGAAGCATTTGCCATTATATCCCCATCACCTCACCTTCCGGTTATTCCTTTACATGCATGGCTCACTTTTTCTTTCCTCATCATTACTCTTGGTGTCATTTTTGCTGAAGCGAATATCCACCCAGCACCTGGCCTCTTCATCCCCATTTCTAATTATCTTTGCCTTTATCACAGTTTAGCTACCTCTTCCTGTGGCCATACCCTAGAACTGGTGGTGACCAATAACTATTACTTCTGTTACTTCAATTTCAGGGTTCCCACTCTCCAACTACTATCTTACAGATGTCTAGCACAGTCCCTGACACCACATAATAGGTGTATAGTAAGCATTACTGCTGTTCCTGCTATTCTGCTTCTGTTGTAGCATCAACAGTCCTTGAAAGCAAGAACTGTATCTTATTATGACCCCTGTTTCTCCAGAACCTCCCATAGTTCATCGTACAAAATGGTCCTTAGTGATATTTATGGGCCCAGTAAAATAAAGAGCAGTAACAATAGGCAGGATTTGGCTTTCAAAAGATCTTTATATCAGAAAAAAAGATAATTAAATTTTACCATTTAAATATCACATAGTTTTAAAAAAACATTTGAGTAATGACATTTCAAAAATTGTTTTCTTTCTCATTTCCTCTGGGGGAAAATAGATGTTATAAATTGTTGCCGTTGGGATTCTTTTAGTTTAGTCAAGGTTGATCAATTATAAATTTCCATTGTCTAAGGATAATTGTAAATGAGCTATAAACAGGGAGATTGCTTTTTAGTAAAATGAGTCCGCTTACCTGAAAAGAGTTAATTATCTTTTCTGTGTTGAAAGACTTTTTACTATTAACCTAATGAGTGGAGAGGAGAGGGAAGTTGATGTGTTAAGATTTTCTCAGCCTTTCTTATAATCTCTGTAGAAAAATAAAAGTATAAGTTGCCACTGTATTATTTCTGATTTTTTTGAGGTAAGAGAAAAATATGTAAAAGTTTTCTACTTATTTGGGTCAGATGTTGACTTTCTAGAACATTTAAAACTCATGTTGGGCTTCCCTGGTGGCACAGTGGTTGAGAATCTGCCTGCTAATGCAGGGGACAGGGGTTCGAGCCCTGGTCTGGGAGGATCCCACGTGCCGCGGAGCAACTGGGCCCGTGAGCCACAACTACTGAGCCTGTGCGTCTGGAGCCTGTGCTCCGCAACAAGAGAGGCCGCGATAGTGAGAGGCCCGTGCACCGCGATGAAGAGTGGCCCCCGCTCGCCGCAACTAGAGAAAGCCCTTGCACAGAAACAAAGACCCAACACAGCCAAAAATAAATAAATTAATTAATAAACTCCTACCCCCAACATCTTCTTTAAAACAAAAAAAACAAAAAAAAAAACGCATGTTGACCAACAGTTTTTCCAGAAACACTAGTTTCATTATTATTGTATTCATGTGTGGTTGCTTTTAAGCTAAGAAGTAACTACCATTTCATTATATCCATGAATATTTCAGTAAATGACTTCTACTTATACTGCTATTATACTTTTTCAATAATTTTTCATAGATACATGAAGGACTTGAAAATGACTGGGAAAAATATTCCAAATGTTTATAGACATTCAAGGGTTTATAAAATTCTGAATGTCTAGAAGGTTAAACTTTTTAATATATTAATATATTTCTACCCAGCACTTGAGGTATTTCAAATAATATCTAGAAACGTCTTTTGAGAGTTTACCATTAAAATATCTCTTAAAGTAATAATAATAATGTGATGATAATAAGGAGTATTTCCTATAAACCAAGCACAATAAGTTTTCCACATGTTTTATTTAATTCTCATTACAACCAAATAATTTTGGTATTGTTATTATTCCCACTTTTGTTCAGTGGTTTAGAGAGATTAAATGGCTTAGTATCACACAACTACGAAATGATAAACTGGAATTCAGTTCCAGGCCATATGGCTTCATTGTCAATGATTTAACTACTATATTGTATTCTCTTATAGTGCCTAATTGAGGAATAAATACAGACATAGTCTGTGAGAAATTAATTTACAAATCATGCATCCAACAAGAGATCAAACTCAGTAGGTTTAATCTCTTTAAAAGACAACCCAGGGCTTCCCTGGTGGCGCAGTGGTTGAGTCCGCCTGCCGATGCAGGGGACGCAGGTTCGTGCCCTGATCCGGGAAGATCCCACATGCCGCGGAGCGGCTGGGCCCGTGAGCCATGGCCGCTGAGCCTGCGCGTCCGGAGCCTGTGCTCCGCAACGAGAGAGGCCACAACAGTGAGAGGCCCGCGTACCGCAAAAAAAAAAAAAAAAAAGACAACCCAGCAGAAAGTGGGCAAATGATATGAATAGGCAGTTCACACAAAAGAAACCATGAATGGTGAATGAACTTGAAAAGATGCTCAAACTGTGACTATTTATCTAGAAAATGCCCAGTAAAAGCACAGTGAGACAACGTTTCACACCCATCAGGCTAGCAGAAAGTAAAATGACTGTCAACAGGGCTGACAAGATATGGATTTAAGAGAACTCTCACTAGGCTGCTGCAGGAGTGTAACTTCCTACAACCACTTTGGAGAGCCATTTGTCAATATGTGAAATATTTCAAGATGTGCATTCTTACAACTCAGCAATTCTACTTCTACGAATATGTATTCTGAAGCAGCAGAAGTCAAAGTGGGGTCCTGAAATGTCTGGGGGTTCCCCAAGGTACTTTCAGAGGACCTCTAAGTTTAAAACTATTTTTATAGTAATATTAAGACAGTATTTGCCTTTTTCACTCTCATTCCCTCATGAGTATACAGTGGAGTTTTTCAGAAGCTCCATGATAACCATAAATGAGAATCCAGCTGCATTCTATTAAGCCATATATTTAAGAGATTTGCATAAATGTAAAACAGTGCCACTCTGCTCATTAACTTATTTTTATTTTGGAAAATATAGTTATTTTCATAAAAATGTGTTATATCAACATGTAATGGAATTATTATTTTAAATGAATGAATAAATATATTAAAATTTTCTTAATTTTAGTCTTTAATATAGTAAATATGAATAGAGATAACCCACATAAATAAAACCTCTTTGGAGTCCATCAATAATTTTTTTTTTTTTTTGCGGTACGCGGGCCTCTTACTGTTGTGGCCTCTCCTGTTGCGGAGCACAGGCTCCGGACGCGCAGGCTCAGCGGCCATGGCTCACAGGCCCAGCCGCTCCGCGGCATGTGGGATCCTGCCAGACCGGGGCACGAACCCGCGTCCCCTGCATCGGCAGGCGGACTGTCAACCACTGCGCCACCAGGGAAGCCCCATCAATAATTTTTTTAAATTTAATTTTTATTTTCTATTGGAGTGTAATTGATCTACAATGTTGTGTTAGTTTCAGGTATACAGCAAAGTGATTCAGTTATACATATGCATATATCCATTCTTTTTAGATTCTTTTCCCATATTGGTTATTACAGATTATCAAGTAGAGTTCCCTGTGCTATACAGTAAGTCCTTGTTGATTATCTATTTTATATATAGTAGTATGTATACGTTAAGTCCAGATTGAGACCAAATAGTTTTGAAAATCATTGTATATGTGTACAATGCAGGTAACATTGTTTTCTAAGAGTAAAATAATTGACCCAAATGTCCATCAATATGGACACGATGCCAATTCTTTCAATGTGGAATGGCAACATAAATTGTGATATATCTTTATATATACACATACATACACACACATTCATACATAATTATATATTAATCAGACAGTATATATTTGTCAGATGTTCCTTACCTTATATGTCAAATAAAATGATTTTTGAGACTGTATTTTTCTAAGTAAGTACATGATAAAAATAAGTGCAAAATTTATTAAGAATTAAATATTAGTTCATAATATTGCAGGTTTGTTGACCTTAACCTCAAAAGGTAGAAATAAAAGTGCTACATAAGCTACTCTATTTGACTAGAATGCACAGTAAGCAGCATTTATAGGACTTGGTTTTTTGGAATGTAGAACATGTTTATTGTTTTATTTCAGGAGTAGTATACTGTGTGTTTATTGAAAAGGAAGCATCATTTTATTATATCTTTATGTATACATTTCCACTGTAATGGCTTAAACAAATAGGAAGTTATTTTTCCCATCCAAAAGCTGGAGGTTGGTAGCTGCTGGCTATTGGATGTTATCGGGGTCTTTCTGTCTGATGGTATTTGTTCTCTTGTTGCCTCTTGTGCAAAGAAAGTTGAAATGGACAAAGTGTCTCTCATTAGCAATATAGTTGATTCTTGTTATTCACCACAAACACTGAATTAGCCAAAACTGAACCATCACTCCTAGGGGATATACAAAGTTAGGTTCCTATAAGTCTCTGGGCACACTTTAATCAGCCAGTCAATACATAACCTTGTTTTGTGTGTGTTTCTGTTTATAGATACCTTATTTAATACATATTGTTGATTCCTTAACGTTGAACTCATGGCCAACAGCACTATAACTCACGCCTGAATGAAGCTTATCTAACACACATATTTCCTGGGTAACACACATCACAGCTTTCTTGTGCTTAGGACACTAGATAGCACTGCAGCACTGTACTAGCTGGCCGTTTAAAATAGCGAAATCATCAATGAAAAGCACAAAAATGAGTAAAGTGTGGCACTAGATAGACCTTGAAAAGGGTTCTCGTTTACAGTATGAGAGCTGAAATAAGAAAGCAGAATGTCACTTCATTTGACCTCAGCTGGGAACATGTGCATTGGGTAACTCAGCTTTTTTTGCCTCTCCACACATATCCACGAATGACTACAAAAATGGTGCAAGTATTGATTTGGAGTTACAAATAAATTTTAGTGAGTAGGCAGATTTTCAAATAAACAACCCATAAATAATGAGGGTCAGCTGTATCTCTTTACAAGTCATTTGCCAGAACTGGGTAACAGGGTCTGTTATTAGAACAACCAGTGGCCATGGGGCATGAGCTTTTTACTAGTTTAGACCAGTGATGATTTATCCCCCTGGAGTCGGCAACCTACACTTTCTGAAATCCAGAGATCTCTGCTATTTCAACAAATCACAGTACCCTTGGCAGGGAAGAGTGAAGTGGTTGTTGGGTAAGCAATGGACAGTGCCTGCCATGTGCCTAATCAGGTGCTTGGCACTTGGAAGGGACTTGGCACTTTTTTGTTGAAGAATGAATTGGTGAATGAATGACGGGGTCATTTTTGGAAACAGCCTTTGATTTCTCTCGTATCTCAAAGATTTTCCATTTGCATCTGAATTTTTTAAAAAACGTGGTGTTTTGACTGGCCAACTCCAAATCAAAGTGAAAGTTAATGTAAGAGAATAAAGAAATTTTACTTTATATGGATTAACTTCAAGTTAAATAAGTCAGAGAGAATAATAAGAAATGAAGCATCAGTTGAAGTTGAAACTTGTATTCAGAAAGAGGCTAAGTAGCCCAGGTTTCATGTGGTAAAACTTTTTCTTTCTTTTCATATTGTTCCTTTTCTGAAATGATTGCTTTTTATATTTTGGAAGATGTTAAATCTAGAAATATTAGTTTTTAAATATAGTATGATAGATATCATTATTTTAACTTATCAGGTTCTCATATATTATCAAAGAGTAAAACAATTTTACTTTTTAACACTACATTTGTAGCAAATGCCAGTTAAAAATAAATTCAATTAATAAAGTATAATTTCATTTAAGTTTTGTGTAAACAAAGCATACATTTGCGCTTACTATTCCAAACATTGGAATAAATTGTTGATCTTTCTGTGTCCTGCCTTAGACCAAGAGCAATTTAAAGCCATTAAATAGTACATATTGCTTTTTCACTGAAGTTGATGTTTATTTGATTATGGAAGTAAAATAATATTATTATATAGAATTGGAAAAGAGAAAAAAGAGGGAAAATCACCCCAATTCATATCACTCAAAGAAAAGTTTCAACAATTTGGTCTATTTCTTTTCACTCTTTTTTTTCACACATTACAAGAACTTAATTTCACAAAGTATATGTAGTATGAAAAATCCATTCAACATTCTAGGTGTAGCCTTTATTATTATTATTATAATAGACTTAGAATAACTTACAACTTTAGGGACAGAGAAGTATATTTATTACTATCAGTTGCAGAGCAATAAATGAAGCAGCCAGGTTTAAAGTATGGTTCTCCTAGAACTTTTTCTGCTCAGCTTACCTTCTCTATTCCATACCTGTCTGCATACTGAGCTGGAGTCCACATTTCAGGGCAAATGAAATTGTCGTCTTGTACATTTCTAATTTCCATTTTGGTGCATTGTCACGGTTTCTGATATCTTTTCTCCCTAGGTCTTTTAGATGTCGAACACTCTGGTAGTTCTCCTCCCTTTCTGTACCTGCTCTAAGCAAAATGTCTATTGCCGGAAATCACAGCTAAGGGTCTAGAGAAAGATAATGCGATTATCTGATTAAGGTAATTCATACTAAGTTGCAAATGATTTGTAGTCATAAGGTTTTTGGGGTGATGTCTGCATTTCATCACAATATGTTATCAAACTCATAAGGATGTTTGATAAGTAGAGTATGTGAGGGTAACGTTGGGGGGCTGTGGGAGAACCTTATATCGGCCATAGTACCTGCTCGCTGTAGGAGGACAACACAGGCATGAAAACCCTTGCATGACCCCTGTTAACTCTCATTCAGCGGCTATCAGCTGATGATCATTCTCCTTAAAAAAAACATCATTAAGAATTTACAATTAATTATAATGCATTGGCAGGTGAAACATTTAATTCTGTGTCTCCTAAGGACTCATCTTTTAAGGTTTCTTTATTTTGGTATTAGGTCAGCACAGTGTTTCTTTATAAACTTAAAGTGCCATTTTATTCTCCAAAGTTGAGAATGAGTTATTTGAGATTTCATTAATGCTTACTTCCAGGAGGACTTGAGGAAATTTATAGTTAAAGGTTAAACGAAGTAATATACTTAATTATAAAATAGAAGAGCAAATTTTTAAGCAGCCAGGAGAAAATGGCTTCCAGGCCTCTGAAATGAACAGATAAATACAGTTCGATAGTGATTTTGACTTTTGGATTTCTCACTGTTCAAGTTAAAATGGAAACATGCTGCTGATAACCTCATTTTCTAATTAGAGGTAGCATGATAGATAATTCATTCATGGTGATAAAGTATACCCTGCATTTGAAACCAAGGTGAGCAGCTTTTGCCATTTTGAAGGCTTAGGTTCTAGTATATTAATGAAAATGTTGACCAGATTTTCTTGTACCTTCTTTGATATTTTACCCATGGTACTTTTATTTTTATGTGTATGCTGTGTGATATTTATAATAGCAATACTTAACATATTTAAAGGGTATCTGATTTCAGTCTTTAGGCAAAGTCAGGTTTTTTTTTTCTTCCTCACTTAAAAAAAATTTCAAGAAGACTTAGGGAAAACGAATATACCTCTTAGACTTATCAGAGTTGTATTACTCGACTAGGCTAAAGAGGTTTCCTATTTAGAAACAAAGATGTTGTCACTAGAAAACAATCCCTCTTCAGCAATTCGTTTTGGTCACAGCTTTCTTCAGTCTACTTGTGTGTGCTCTGCCTAAGAAACACCTTTAAGTCACCAGTTTTCAATTCTTAGCTGTTAGAGTGACCCACAGCACACAATATCCAATTTTGTAGAGAAATATCATATAATGAGGAGAGTTTAAATCTGTACTCTTGTAAAAATGTTAATTTTCTCAACTTGTAATAGACATTATTTTACATAAAGCAAGCAAAATATTAGGAGTTGTAATTACCTTTTAATATTACTGAAGATGTAACAGCCTTCTCTGATTTTAATTTCCACAGATGAAACTTTCATAAAACGTTTTTAGCTTCTTGAATCAGACCACTTTGAAGTTAATCATTCTGATCAAATTAAGAATAGTAGTAATACAAACTTTAGTGAACGTGATTGAGCAGTGAAACACTTAACGATGCTAGTCAAATTTTGAAATTAGAGCCAAGTATTATGGGAACATGTGGATTTCAAAAAAAAAGTGGTGAATTTTCTGTGTGCTTGCAAGGAGATGACCAGATTTGTGGCACATGTGGATTTTGCTTTTTTAGCAACCATGGAAGAGGTGTGGGATTTTCAGATATGGCACAGAAATAGGCAACATTATCTTGAGCACTTTGAAAATATACTTAGCATCCTCAGTTTTAACTCTATGCTTAGACGCTCTATTAGCAGCCACTTTATGTAGATTACCTCACATAGTCTACCCAACAGTTTTAAGAGTAGTCACTTATTCTCACTTTACAGAGGAGGAAATTGAGGCTAAGAGAGGTTACAAGGTTACACTGCTAGTAGGGAGTGGACTTGGTGTCTCAGTCCTTTCAGGGTGCTGTAATAAAATGTCACAGACTGTGTAGCCTCCTAAGTTTATTTCTCACACTTCTGGAAGCTGGGTAGCCCAGTATCGAGCAGCTAGCCTGGTCACATTCTGATAAGGGCCCTCTTCCTAATTCATAGCTGGCACCTTCTCACTTTGTCCTCACGTGGCAGAAGGGCTAAGGGATCTCTGTGGGGTCTCTTTTATGAAAACACTAATCTCATTAATGAAGGTTCAACCGTCAAGACCTGAGCACCCCCCAAAGGTCCCACCTCCTAATATCTTTGGGGGTTAGGATTTCAACTCATGAATTTAGGGCAGGGGGACACAAACATTCGGACTATAGCACTTGGACTACAGATTTTGAACTCTAAACTGGTAAAATATTTTCCCTCCTAGGTATGGTGCCTTCCTTTTCCCTTATAACACCCTCTCCAATTCACTCTTTACCGGTCAGAAAGTGACTTTTCCTTCTTCTGAACTAGGACCCTGTAGACTGTGCTGCTTTTCAAAACACGGTTTTGTATTGTAGCTCATTCTGCAAGTGGTATGTGTTGATCTGTCCTCCTTTACCACGAGCTCCTAGAAACAGTGACTGTAATACCCTCCTCACACCCACCCACCCACCCAGGACCTTACACCTTACATGGTGGCCAGTCACTGAACACTTGTTGATTTAACTGCTGGAGTTTGTGTTCATCAGGTAGCATAGTCTCCGCCAGTACAGAAGCTTTAAGAGACCAAGGACAGTGAAAAAGGGAAGTCCCCGAGTAAGAGGGTCTGCCTCTCTTGACTAACTTGGCTCAAATACTTTGCTGTGCTTTTCTCTAAGTGCTAATGTGGGTTTAAATTACTTGTGCTTCTCCCATGAAGTTATGGTGCCTGTGAATCACAGATTCATTTTCCCTGAAATATTATCCATTGCATTTTCTTGTTTTGTACTTTAAATATTAGAAATAGGAAATAAAGTGATAGGGAATATAGAAAAAGGAGTCCAAACCAATTCTTTCTATGTTCCTGTGTTATGAATCTATTATATATTATTTTGATCACATCTGCTGCTTTGTATTAAAGACCATTTGATAGGTGGATGGTGGATATGAATCTCTTTAATTTTTAAAAAGGCCTTTGGGCCCAAACCCACACAGTTACCATCTCCAAACAAAAATGGAGGATGCCTTTAATATATTATTATGAATATTTATGCCTAAAGGAGTTCTTTAGCATTTTCCAGTGTATTTTATTTGGCCAGAGTACATGTTGCACTACCCTTGCATAGAATAACATGATTCTATTTGGGATAATCCCTTTTTCATAATGTAGAACTTCTTTTGCTTCAGAAATTTCCAGGGGGAAATATAGTCAAGTACTTGGTTACATGACATTAACATTTCTAATGAATCAGGATTCTGAGGTTTTAAAGATATTAACAAACATAAAAATTCTGTAAATAAATATTTCTGTGGTATTTTTGTTTAAAAAATTGTATTTAGACTTCTTT
Organism: Leucopleurus acutus; assembly: GCF_964270905.1. Lineage (NCBI taxonomy): Eukaryota > Metazoa > Chordata > Mammalia > Artiodactyla > Delphinidae > Leucopleurus > Leucopleurus acutus. The sequence goes on from NC_139143.1 coordinate 25,457,871, forward strand.
CACTTAGGTATTTTGGCTTTCTCCATTTAAGAACAAATGGAGAGTTTTTATTCTTTATTTTTAAGAGCTTGCCCATCATGACATTCAGTATTTCTCATACTCCATAGAGCATCTTGGGTCTTAATTATGTGAAAAAATACTTTCATAGGAATTCTACTCAGGGAATTTTCTTAAAACTTGTATAAGGCCTGGGTACTAAATCAGACATCCCATAAGTCAACACTTTTTCCTTAGCACCTATAAGTGGTACAGGCTTTACTCAATGCGCTCTGGTCTTTTTCTCAGCTCAGATTTCTTCCCAAAGAAATCAGCCACAAAATAAATTTCCTCATTGATCAGCCACAAAGTAAAATCTGGTCCTTGAGATATTCACGGTGCAAAAGATCACTGGGCAGGGATCTTCACCTTGAATGAGGAGGCTGCAAAGGCACACCCTGGGCTCTGGGGTTGCTTCTGATTGTGCTGGGCTGTGCTCCATCCAGATGAGTGTGCTTCAGCGAGCGGGAGGGTCGCCTGGCTTCCCTGTGGTGTCTGAGCCTTCGCCTGCATCTGACTGGTCAACAGTGAGCCAGTTTCCTTCCACTGTGAGGATGGCTGTTGAAGGAGAGATTCAACCCCAGACACACTGGGAGACTTCTAGGAGATCGAGGCATGTTACTAGGAAGGAACCCTGTATGATAAGTATATTATCTATGAATGTGTTGTAGATGCATTGTTTTCCTCTGTAGGAAGTTTTAAATGGATTCTGTACGTGCCAGGGCTGGGGGAAATTTGGGATAGAATTTGTTCATTTTCTATATCCTTTCCAGGAAACTTCTTTCTCTCTACCTGGCAACTGGCCGTATTATTTTAGGGCAGAGTTTCTAAACAGTAGGATACTTTTGCCCTCTGATAACCAAGAAGGACAGAGAGATGTTCCCTTAAATAGTACTCCAGTTGTTGGGATCTGAGGGAGCCAATTAATCCCCTTTCCTCTTTGATTTCTTAGAGACAGTGGTTTCCCCTATATCCATATACGATTGACCCTTGAATAACATGGGTTTGAACTGCGTGGGTCCACTATGTTTTAGTTTTCACTATGTTTTAGTGAAAAAAGCGCAGTTTTTTTCACTAAATACACACTACAGTACAACACCATCCGAGTTTGGTTGAATCCGTGGATGCAGACCCTCAGATATGTAGGGCCAAACTATAAAGTTATACATAGATTTTCAGCTGCATGGAGGGTTGGCGCCCCTAAGCCCCATGTTGTTCAAGGGTCAACTGTATGACTTTTTAATTTGTATAGCAGCAGAACAATTAATTTAGCTTTATTTTAATTTCCTTTCCACACTTCAGTTGCCTAGGCTATTGGAGAAACTAATTACGACCCAACTTTTACTTGGAAGAGAGGACTTAACTTACGCTCCGTGAATCACTGTATCTGGAGCACTGGAGCAAGCTGAGAATTTTCTCTGATTTGACATTGTGTTCAGTAACATCCAAGTTTATATGAAAAGTGATAAGGGAACCCTTTTTGCTTTTTTGGGATGGGGGCCTAAAACTTCCAATTATTGTAGTATACAATAATTTTAATATCTTTTAATATCTTCTTTAATTTAGAGGTAGACTGCTACTATTTATCTCTTAAGTAGAGGGGAAAAAAGAGGTTCTGTTACTGATACATTCCTAACCTGTTTCTTTAGATTCCTTTTTATTCAGAAGTTCCAGTTCTGGATGGACTCTTGAAATAATCGCTTTGCAAACAGGATGTTTGTGGAGTCTGTGAGAATTGTATGTTGCTCACTTCTCTACTCCTGTGAGATTATCATGTTTGGCCTAATAATAGGCACAAATTTTGTTATCTTCAAATTTTATTTATATCTTTTTGTTACATAGGAGAAGCAGAACCAAATAATTTTGGAATTAGAAGGAAACATTTAATTCATGCTCCTCTGCAGTGCTGGAATTTCCTGTACCTATGTCTGTAAATGTACCTATCAGATTCTCCTTGAACATGTCAAATGACCTGGAACTCCACCTCCTCAGGGCATTTCTTTTGATTTTTGAACAGTTGCTGTTGCCACAGCGATCTTCTTTACCTTTAGACAGAATCTGTCCCTCTCTCGCTTCCATTCAGTATTTCTTGTTTTAGCCTCTGGAGCTACCACCTAGAATAAGTGATCCTTTTTATTTAGGGCTTCTAATTAATTCTGTTTTTTATTTGACATGTACATTTCTGATTTTTTAAAGAAAAATGTGGGTTTGTCTTTCAGTTGGAAATGATGTGTTGATTTTTTTTTTTTTAAGAGAGAAAGAATGTTTTCATAAACTGTCTGGGTGGCTATGTTTCTAATACTTATTTTCCTCTCCCACTGCTGCCCAAATTGTTTCTCTGCAGGGAGACCTTACCAGGAGGCTATTACTCTGAACGTTACTCAACAGGGAAAAGCAGTAACTCTTCAAAGCCTCAGTGGTTCCTCTAATCAGACACACTACTTTTCTCTTGGATTCAGTTGACCTTTTTTTTTGAAACTTGAGAACTTAAATTTATTTGTTTGGTTATTTGATATGTAAAAGTAACCCCAAACATTTAAATAACTCATGTTAAGGAATTTTTTTTCACACATCAAATGGCAGCTGAATTATCCCAGTACTTTGAATCATCTTGCTATTTATTTTGCTGAAATTCTGTGTTAAAATTCATTAAAGCCTGTGGTTGAGAGCTATGGGAGGGAGAAGATGAAGTTTTAATATTTGCTACCAGGTTCATCACTGATTTTCCTGGGTATTTTGATTCTGCTTATTATTTTTATTTGTTTATTTATTTTTTTCTTTTTCCTTCCTTTTTGCGGTACACGGGCCTCTCACTGCTGTGGCCTCTCCCGTTGCGGAGCACAGGCTCCGGACTCACAGGCTCAGTGGCCATGGCTCACGGGCCCAGCCGCTCCGCGGCATGTGGGATCTTCCCGGACCGGGGCACGAACCCGTGTCCCCTGCATCGGCAGGCAGACTCTCAACCACTGCGCCACCAGGGAAGCCCTGCTTATTATTTTTAAAAATGGAGATGAAACACTTTGTATAGTTGGGAATCTTTATTTGCAAGCAACAGAAATAGCCTCTGAATAACTTAGATAAGAAAAAAGGAAATGAGGGGAAATCTGAGGAGCCAGGTCTAAGGAAAGCAGGATTCAGGGGAGCCCCAGGGACCTCATCCTTAGGAGTGTTCCTGCAGAAAGCATACTTTCCCAGTCTTGGCTGCAGTTCTCAGTTTGGCTTGACAGGCTTTCTGCCAGGGATCTTTTGGCAGTTTGGGGCTTCTTCTGTTTTCAGGTCTATTGGAAGTTGCCTTCTTTGTTTTCTCCCACAAATATACTGATTTAATTGAAGTCTTGAAGCTAGTAGTGTGTGTGTGTATGTGTGTGTGTTTTCTTTTTCCTGCTAATATTTTTGGGTTTGTTGTAGATATTTTCCAGGGTGGGGAGTGATGGTTAGGTTTTCCTATTTCCTACTTGCTCTGTCATTTTTTTATGGGGAAAGTTAAGGAGATTAAAAAATTATGCCACTGCGGTCAACATAAACATTTAAAGCTATAAATGTTCCTTTAAGTATTACTTTAGCTGTATCTCACGTTTCGATTTTTTTTATTATTTAATCTAATACATTTTCTAATTTTCATGACAACTCTTTGATCCTTGAATTATATAAGCTTTTAAGTTTCTATAAATATGAGATTTTACTGGGTTTATTTATTTTTTTTTACTGATTTCTAATCTAATTCTTTTATGGTTGGAGAAAATTATCTGTATAATATTGATTCTTTGGGATTTTTAGATTTGTTCTGTGGCCTAATGTGTGGGCATATTTTGTAAATGGCCAGTGGGTGCTTGAAAAGAGTATGTGAATACACATTAATATAAAAGGTGCAAGGGTCTGTGTTTTGCATGAGATCAAGTAAATTATAGAGCTCCTTATTCTTTATGTGCTTGATCTATGAATTCCTGAAAAAGACTTGATAACTAATACTTGTACTTAGTATATTCCAGGCATTATTTTTAAGGCCTTACTTGTATTAATTTATTGTGTATTGATCATTTTTTTTAGATGTTACTTTATGTATTTTTAGACTGCGAACATTTGTTACTAGGTACTTAATACCTAGTGATTGGAGTCTTTTATCTTTGTGTATTGACCTTATTCATCTCTAGTAATATTTTTAACCTTAATGTCTCTTTTTCTGATATTGATATAGTTACACAGGCTTTTTTCTATTAGTGTTTAATTAATTTTAATATTAATGTTAATATTGCCTAAGCATATCCATCTCATTCCACCTTTGTATGTCCTTTTATTTGGAGTGTGTCTCATAAATAGTCTATGACGGGACTTCCCTGGTGGTACAGTGGTTAGGAATCCACCTGCCAATGTAGGGGACACTGGTTCGTTCCCTGGTCCAGGAGGATCCCACATGCTACGGAGCAACTAAGCTCGTGCGCCACAACTACTGAGCCTGTGCTCTAGAGTCTCCAAGACACACCTGCTGAGCCCGCATGCCACAACTACTGAAGCCCAAGCACCTAGAGCCCGTGCTCCGCAGCAAGAGAAGCCACCACAATGAGAAGCCCGCGTACCGCAACGAAGAGTAGCCCCCGCTTGCCACAACTAGAGAAAGCCCGCATGCAGCAACGAAGACTCAGCACAGCCAAAAATTAAAAAAAAAATTTAAATTAAAAAATTAATTAAAGAAAAATAGTCTATGGGTGGATTTTGTTTTTATCCAGTTTTGTCTAAGAGTGGTGGTATAATATGATGGTTAAAAGCAAGAACTTTAGGGCCAGGTTGCTTGGGTTTGGGTTGTTGTCTGGGATGTTGATATCTGACACCTGTAATTCTACACTTGGGGGTAGGAGGTGTTTGGACTTTGCTTTATTTAGACTTTTAACCTCCCCCCATGTTATATGCTCCATATCTCACTGCTGCTCTCCTATGGGTGAGGTATCTGGTATATTCAAGTTCTGATTCTCTGCAGCGTTCAGTTGTTACCGTTTCAATGTCACCTGCCACTTGAACTTTATGGTGTGTTTCCTTAGTCATCTGCTTCTTATCTCTTGAAAATGTATTGAAGTATCTCTAAAATGGACATAATAAAACTGCTTAGTTATAGGACTATCTGAAGTTAAGTGTGAGTCAATAGATGTAAAGAACTTTGAACACTACCTGGCACATCAGAAGTGCTTAGAAAGATTTGTTCCTGTTTTGTCACTGTTGTTAATACTATAGTTTGACTTTTAATGCTCTTGGCTGCCTTGAAAGTATCTACAGTCCTGTCTGATATTTGTTACTGTGAATTTCATCATCAGATTTATTGTTTTTATTTTATAATCCAAGTTTTTCTTTGTTTTGGCTTTTTTCTTCCTCAGGCGATTTGGGGAGGACATAACTTTGGTGCATCTCAATTTAGCAAGTTGAAAGTAGTAATTGAATTGAATGGAAATTGAAAATCATTTCCCAGAAGGAGTATATTATAATTAAACTACATGATAAATTTAAACTTGTAAAATTTTTCTATTTGAATGGTGTAGGGTACTTTCAGTTAGTTGATAGGCTAGATTCTTAATTTCATATGGAGACATTAAAAACTCTATGAAAAAAAGAACTCTATGAAGTGAAATTTTTTGCCTAAGTGGGAATCTCTGTGTTTTCATTAAATTTATGTTAAAAAGAACATTAGTGGTGGTGACTGTTACACAACAATGTGAATGTACTTAAGGCCACTGAAGCTGTACACTTAAAAATAGTTAAAGTGGTAAATTTTTTGTTATATATATCTTACCACAATTTTAAAAAAAAGAACACTAGTTATTAGGTATATGTCTCACATTGAAGGTGAAAGAAGATGTTCATCACTGTGAAAATCTAAATCTCATGGACCATACAGATAGAGTGAGCAGAACATATTGGTGTCAATACCTTGACTTATGTTTTCTTTCTTCAGCCATATATGATTCTCATTCATTTCCTAATGTGAACTTTATTTTTTAACAGGAAGGAAAAGCTGATGCGATGCTCTCAATGCCGAGTTGCCAAATACTGTAGTGCTAAGTGTCAGGTAAGAAGGTTCTGCTGTATGTAAGCTCTCTGCTCTTAAATTGGTTCTCCGGGCTTCCCTGGTGGCGCAGTGGTTGAGAGTCCGCCTGCCAATGCAGGGGACGCGGGTTCGTGCCCCGGTCCGGGAAGATCCCACATGCCGCAGAGCGGCTGGGCCCATGAGCCATGGCCACTGAGCCTGCGCGTCCGGAGCCTTTGCTCCGCAACGGGAGAGGCCACAACAGTGAGAGGCCCACATATCGCAAAAAAAATAAAATAAAATAAAATTTGTTCTCCATTATGCCTGTTGAACTATTTCTGTTTCTTCATAATCTTTTATTTATTTTAACTTGTTTTTTTCTTCAACTTAAAAATCATATATGTATATGGTAATAATTATATATACATAATATATACATAAACTCCATATAGTGTGTGTGTGTGTGTGTGTGTGTGTGTGTATATATATATATATATATATATATATATATCACTGAAGAAAAGTTAAATGTTTACTCCTCTCCATCTTCTTGTCCTCTTGACTTCAGTCCCATTTCCCAGAGCTAACCACTGTTAAGGTTCTTATGTATCTTCGCAGCATTTTTTTGGTGCAAATACATTCATGTATCTTTATCTTTTGTTTTTAAAAGCAGATACAGGTTATTCTGGCACAAATTCTTTTATACCTTGATTTTCTTTTTCATTTAATAATCTATCTAGAAAAACTTTTTGTATCCTCGTGTTCATTCTATCATATGAATGCACCACAATCATAATTTCCCCACTAATGAATGCCTAATTTTTTCCCAATATTTGGTATTGCCAGTACTGCACCAGGCATCCTTTCGTGCACATTTTTGCACACTTGTGCAAATTGATTGTAGGATAAATTCTTCCCCGTTGTACTGATTAGTAAAAGGATATATGCATTTTGAATTTTTCAAGAGAATGCTCAGTTGCCTTCCAAGAGTTTGAGTTAATTAACAACAACTGACAGTCTATGAGAGTACTGCTGTTAACATCTTTGAAATTCTTTAAAGGATGTATAATTAACATTCAACATGACCTTTTCTTCTAACCTTATGGTTAATCATTTAATAAGAAATTTAATTATGCTCTAATGAATTAGGTCATAATAAAAAGTCTAATTGGAGGGTATGTGTCTGTGTCACTTGCCACCCATACTTCAGGGAACTTCAAGTTAAGAAGACTACATATAGGGCTTCCCTGGTGGCGCAGTGGTTGTGAGTCTGCCTGCCAATGCAGGGGACACGGGTTCATGCCCCGGTCCGGGAAGATCCCACATGCCGCGGAGCGGCTGGGCCCGTGAGCCATGGCCGCTGAGCCTGCGCGTCCGGAGCCTGTGCTCCGCAACAGGAGAGGCCACAGCAGGGAGAGGCCCGTGTATTGAAAAAAAAAAAAAAAAAAAAAAAAAAAAGACTACATATAGAACCAAATGAACTGTATTATTTGATACAGATTTTCCAGTTGAGCTTCCTTTCTGTTCTCAATGAACTAAACATTTACTTTTATTTTCCCTTGTTTTTATGACTGTTTTTCCCCAGGGCTACTTCCTCCTTTTGTAGTACACTCAAGAAAAAAAAAAAACAAAACCCATTATCTGATTAGAATGAGTAGAGGGAGTCTGGTGGGTAGGTATGTCATTTTGATTCATTATAGTGCATGTGTTTTTACCACATATATTAGCTGTTTACTGTAGCATCAATAATAATGTCATCGTCAGATATACTGTAGAAGGTAATGGGAAAATAGCTAGTAAGATGAAAGATATCATATATAACACAGCTAGTGGACATGCTTGTCTGTGTGCGGGGGATAGGGTGTGTGTGTAGAGGAGATGGGATGGGAGTCAAAGAATGGCCAGAACATATGCATTTAAACTGCTCTGTTAAGCTCACCCTTAAGGTACAGCATTAAACATTGTAATTATTGTGGATACCTAACAAAGCAGCACAAAATTAAACTGACAGACTGAACTATGAACAGTAATGAACAAAAGCACTTGGAATGGAAATTGATATAGAGGATGCGAATTCATAGCATAAAATCCAAAATACGTTTACCCTAGGGGGACATAACTTTTGTCAGTAGCTTAGCGTTTGATGTATGGGGCCATAGCATCAATGAGCTCTCCACCAGAAGCTGAGGTGTTACAGGGTATAATGTCCCCTGTGCTCATAAGGAAGGTATCAGTGGCATCAGTTTTCACACTTCATTTTTAAACATAAGCGATACAAGGATACTTTTGCATTATAAAAATTAGCACAATATAGACTAATGCAGGGTGAAAAGTAAAAGTCTTCCTCCAGCATTCTTCTCCCATTCCTACTTCTCTCTTCCAGAGGTAGTCTCTCTGTGTTTGTTTTGTGAGTGGAGGATACACACCGAACTGTTAGTCTATGCGTCATACGTAGTATACACATACATGTATATATTTACTGCTATGTACAGAACTGTTTGTATTCCTCTGTATCTACCTTGTTATGAGATGTCATATAATGTAATAGAGGGGTTATATATTGGATCCAGTCTTATTTCTATATTGGCATAATCAGCATATCACAGATGATTATGAGATCAAAGAGGAGGAACAGGCTAAGTTTTCTTATGAAAAAACATTCTCAAAATTTGTAATATAGATAGCAAGTAAACCAATTTTAAGCAAATTCACCAATTACTATTTCATCTCTGCTGGATTTACTTTGATTCATAATATGTACATTTCTAATTGAATTAATTGCAGAGCAAAACAAGCAGCTGGATACCACATCAAATTGCAGTTTACATACTTTTAAAAAGTACTATATTAGCAGAAAGAGGCTCTATTTTTTGTTGATAATTATAGGCCTCTTTAAAAATGTGAATCATATTTTTGAGTGTGCATTTTATGTTTAGTTGTAGAATGATTTGATTTATTTTTGATGAATTCCACATTAGTAAGCACTTAACAGCGTGATTTAATAAGTTGGTTTCTGTAGTATCATACCCAAAGTGATGATAATGAAGAAAGCCAAGCCCTTGGTTTTTATAAATAGCTCTGTGCCAGGCTTCAGGCTGATAGAATATGTACTGGGTGCTCTGTAGAGAAGTTGGCTTTGTATCTAACTGTAAACAAAAGGGGAATATTGTATAAAGGTTAAAATTATTTGATCATATTTAACTTTTTGACTTCTGCAAATGTCTGCAGGCCTGAGCTTTTCTTTTCTCGCTTTACATTTGCCTGCAGAGTGATCCCATCTACTCCCATGGCTTCAGTTGACATCTGTATATTAATTATTCTCAGTTCCCATCTCCAGCCTCCTCCTTTCTCCTGAGCACCAGACCCATATCTTACGGGGCACCTCTATTTGGGTGTTGCTCCGGCATCTGAAATGCCATATATTTATACCTGAGCACATTATCTTACCCCAGACCTTCTTTCCTTCGCATTTTTCAACCTCAGCGAATAATCTCACCAGCCACTCAGCAGTCCTAGTTGCCAGGGTGTCATCAGCTCTGATTTACGTTCTTTCCTGGCTCCACATCCCCTTAATCATCACGTCCTGCTGATTCTATCACCTGGAGATCTGAATTGGTTCACTTCTCTCTAGCTTCTCTACCACTACCCTTGTGCATGTTACCATGATCTCTTTCCTAGGTTAGCTGCAGTCTTTAAACTCTTACAAGATTCTATTCTCTTTTCTACACAGGAACCAGAGTGATTATTTTATTCTAGAATGTAAGTGTGATCTGTCAGTCACCAGCTTGAAACCCTGGCCCTCTCTTTCCTCAGGGTGAAATTCAAACTGGCAGATTTTGCCACGTTTTTACCTCTGGGCCTTTGGCTATGGGTCTGGAGCAGACCTCTCCCCCCAGCTACTGAACTCCTATTTATCCTTTAGAACTCAGATTAAATGTCACTCCCTTTTTCCTAACCCCCTGAGACTAAGTTTGTATCCCTCCTTTATCATACAGAAATTTAATTGGGTTAATTGCCTGTTTCTGTAGTTAGATGTCAGGCTCCTTGAAGGTATGCTCTGTGCATGGGTCACTGCTGCAGATGTAGCATAATTTGTTGAGTGAATGAATGAATGAATACATTCATCAGTGATAATTGTTGAATTCGATTTTTAAAATTACATCATCTCTAAATAACCTGTCCGTAGTAATATTTCTTTTTTAGATGGAAATATAAGTGGGATATAACATTGTATTAGTTTTAGATATACAACATAATGATTTGATAGGTGTGTATATGGCAAAATGATCACGACAATAAGTTTAGTTAACATCCATTGCCACACGTAATTATAATATTTTTTCTTGTGATGAGAACATTTAAGATTTATTCTCTTAGCAACTTTCAAATATACAATACTGTATTGTTAACTATAGTCACCAACCTGTACGTTACATCCCCAGGAATTTTTTGTTTGTTTGTTTTTTGTTTTGACCACGCTGCATGGCATGTAGGATCTTAGTTCCCCAACCAGGAATTGAACCTGCGCCCCCTGCATTGGAAGCACAGAGTCTTAACCCCTGCACTGCCAAGGAAGCCCTCCCCAAGAATTATTTAATTTTTATAAACCGTTTGATCATCTTCACCCATTTCTCCCCTCCCCCACTTACCCCCATCTCCTGCCTCTGGCAAACACCTGTCTGTTCTCTGTATCTATAATTTTTTAAAATTTATTTTTATTTATTTTATTAATTTTTTTGGTTGTGCCAGGTCTTAGTTGTGGCAGGCAGACTCCTTAGTTGCGGCTCACGGGCTACTTAGTTGTGGCATGCGAACTCTTAGTTGCAGCATGCATGTGGGATCTAGTTCCCTGACCAGGGATCGAACCCAGGCCCCCTGCATTGGGAGTGCAGATTCTAAACTACTGCACCACCAGGAAAGTCCCAATATAATTGTTTTTTTTTTAGATTCCACATATAAGTGAAACATAATAATATGTCTTTTGTTTTCTTTTATTCAACAAATGTTTATTTAGAGCCATCAAGCTGGGTCTGCTGCATTTCTAGATTGTGACACTTTCTTAATCCTCTTCTCTAACTCAAAAATTATGGAGCCAGTGACTATTATTGGCGCTCAGGAATGCATCCATGGGAAAAAAAAAACAGACAAATATCCTTGCCTGTGTATAATATAAATTCTAATAGGGAGAGATAATTAAAAACATTTTTTTATTGTGGTAGTCACAGGATATAAAACATACTATTGTAACCATATTTAACTGTACAGTTCAGTGGCACTAAGTACATTCACGTTGTCGTGTAACTCTCACCATCATCCATCTCCCGAATTTTTCACCTTCCTAAACTGAAACGCTGTCCCCTTTAACACTAATTCCCCATTCCCCCTTCCCCTCCACCACCCCCCGGCCCCTGGCATCTACCGATGTACTTTCCGACTCTATGAATTTGACTGTTCTAGGTACCTCGTACAAGTGGAATCAAGCAGTATTTGTCTGCACCTAATGTATATTGGAATGCATTTTTAAGGTTTTAATATGTCTTAATTCATCAGTATAGGCATAGTCTATTAACTTCCTGCTCTGACAGACAACAGAATTTAGCTCACCTATGTCAGCATCTGCTTCCTCTCTGTCTTTTTATATAGCTATATCAGGATCCTCCATTCATCCAGAGTCTATCCAATAGATATTTATTGAGTACCTGCTAGCTAGTCACTGTTCTAAGTTGGGATTTTGGTGGTGGGCAGCTAGCAATGAACAAATAAACAAGGTCCTGGATTTCGTAAAGTTTATAGGAGTGAGGAGACAGTAACAAATGCCATGATTATATGAGTGAGTGTGAGTTGGATGAGCGTGAGCTTGCCATTGCACAGATGGTTACAGAAGGGCTTCCTGTATAGGTGACATTTGGCTGGAGTCTAAAAGTACCCATGCACGGAAAGATCTCGGAACAGTTTTTTTTTTTTTTTTTTTTTTTAATGTAAAAGGAACAGTGAATGTAAAGGCCCTGAAGAGGAAAAAAGCTTGTCATGTTAGAGGAATGAAGAGGAGTTTGAGGTAAACAGATTAACAAATTCATATGAAAAAAATGTTTTGCCAGAGTGTGTATCCTTATTATTTTACCAAATATCACCACAAACAAAAATGACTGAATGACTTACAATTAAATAATGCTAAAATAACATTTTTGCCTTGCTTTTTACAGAGTATTGTGAAATTATGTGTTCTGCATGTTTTTGAGTTATAGTTACTTCTGGTTAGCTGGAAAATAGAGAAATTTAGTGGTCAAAACTGAGACTTTGTCAAAAACATTTTTTCTAGTTCATTACACACCTGGTTCTCAGAATTTAAAAAAACTAATTATTAATAAATTTAAATTATACTTCTTTGGGGGAAAAAAAGGAGTTGGATAATGGTGGATACATGTCGTTTGTTCAAACCCATAGAATGTTTGACACCAAGAGTGAACCCTCATGTACACTATGGACTTGGGTGATAATGATGTGTCCGCCTAAGTCCATCAGTTGTAACATATGCGCCACTGTGATGGGGATGTTGATAACAGAGGAGACTGTACATGTGTGGGGGGCAGAGGGTATATGGGAACTTTATGTACTTTCCTCTCAATGCTATGAACTTAAAACTGCTCTAAAAGTTAATGTCTTAAAAAAATAAATCATAGGGAAAAAAAGCAGTTGGAGGTGAGGCCAATGAGGAAGGACTTGATAATGGATTCATCCATCCATTAATTTACTCAGCAAATATTAGTGCTGGTGCCGGGACTTTCCTTGGCTCTGGCACAATATTATTGAACAAGACACAGAAAACCCTTGCCTTTATGGAGCTTTCATTTTCCTTGTGAGACAGATATATAATATTGTCTTATTTTTATGCCTAAAATAAAGGGAGCAAGAGAAAATGATAGGGATTGGGAGGCTATTTTTACATATGTATGTGTGTGTGAATACATATACACACATATGTACATATACATATCTATATTTAACTTCTTTCTATATATCTAATATATAGATATTGAGAAAGAGATATATCTATGTATCTATATCCATATTCGTATCTATATCTATAGTGAGATAAGTATTTCTGTATCTGTCTGTCTGTCTACCTAAGACCTCTCAGGAGGTGGCATTTGAGTGGAGATCTGAAAGAAGTAAGACACGTGAAGATTGGAGAAGGGAGTTTCAGGTTTGATGTACATCACATGTAAAAGCAGGAATGAATATGGTGTGTTCACTGAAGGACAAGAAGGCCAGTATGGTGGACCAGAGTAAGCAACAAAGAGAGTTGTAGGAGATAGATTAGAGAGATAGGAGGGGCCAGGTTATGAGGTCATTGTGTACTATGGCTAAAAATAAACATTTTGTTCCATGTGTGATGGGCTGCTATTGTAGGGTTCCAGGAAGGGGAGGGGGCATCAGTATTATGGTCTGAGATTTTAAAGGAATTTTCCTGACTGCTGTGGGGATAGGTTATAGGAGGGCAAGGATAGAGGCTGAGAAACCAGTTAGGAGGTTGTTACACTAGTCTGGTTGCCATATAATGGTGGCTAGGACTAGAGTAGCAACAGCAAAAAGAATTGGTTAGATTTGGGGTATCTTTTGAAGGAAGAACTGACTGAATTTGCTCATGGTTGCATTCATTCATTCAAGTTGAGAACTCAGCATATGCAGGCACTGATCTAGTCAAGAGCTCTGATGGCTTGGATTAGAGTGGTAGCAGTAGAGGTGGTAATAAATTATTGGATTTGAGATGTATTTTGCAGGTGTAACTGAAAGAGTTTGCTAATAGATTAGATGTAAGAGGTGAGACAAAAAGTCAGAGATAGAACTTTTTTTAAAATGGAGTTCCATTTAATATTTATTTATTTACTTAGGCCGCGCCGGGTCTTAGTTGCGGCATGTGTGCTCTTTTTTTAGTTTCGGCATGCGGACTCTTAGTCACAGCGTGCGAACTCTTTAGTTTCAGCATGCATGCAGGATCTAGTTCCCTGACCAGGGATCGAACCCGGGCCCCCTGCATTGGGAGCGCAGAGTCTTACCCACTGGACTACCAGGGAAGTCCCAGAGATAGAACTTTTAAGTTTCTGCCCTCAGCAACTTTGGGTGAATGATGGTGCTATTTAGTGACTTAAAGAAATCTTATTGAAGAGTAGGTTCTGAGAAGAGAATTCTAATTTACAAATTTTTAGTTTGTGCCTATTAAACGTATACATGGAGATGTTGAATAGGCAACTGGATATACTTGCTCAGAATGGGGGCTGGGACCGCATGAAAAAATGTAAGAAGAATGAATATGGGGATGGGGAGGGAAAGAGAAGAATCAAGAATGACTCCTTGGGCACTTTCCTGGCTGTCCAGTGGTTAAGACTCTGCGCTTCCAATGCAAGGGGTGTGGGTTTGATCCCTGGTTGGGGAGCTAAGATACCACAAGCTGCGTAGTATGGCCGAAAAAAGAAAAAAAAAAGAATGACTCCTTGGTTTTTGGCTTTAGCAATTGGGTAGATGATGATTCCATTTACTGACATGGGGAAGACAAGACCCCCATGTAATAGCGTAATAGACCCAGTTTTGGGTGGGAAAAATCTGCTTTGGCTGTGTTAGATTTGCAATAACTGCTGTATGTCTATTAGGTTCAATTTCCTTTTCTCATGTCTGTAACTTTAAACAATATGTGCAAGCCTCCATCTGTGTTTATCAATTGTAGATCGTATCTTTTGATTCCCTACCTTTAAGGTGAAGATATTAGTATTCCCACTCTTTCCTCTCTTATCACTCTACTTTCCATAATTTGCCAGCTGTACCTTTACTTTTATATTGTCAAGGTTAGTGATATTTACATGCTGTTCTAGAACACAAAACTAAGTCCCGCGTAATGATTTTAAAAATTCAAAATCAGTAAAAAGTCATAAGTGATTTTTAAAATATCACTTTCTAGATTCAGATTCAATGCAGTCCCATTTAAAGTCCCACGGATGGATAAGCTGACTGAAATTTATGTGGAAATGCAAAAGACTTAGAAACTGAGTCCCTTATGTAGAAGAAGAGCAAAGTTGGAGGACTTAGACCACTTGATTTAAACACTTACTCTAAAGCTACAGTAATGAAGACAGTGGTGTTAGGATAGGCGTATAGAGCAATGAATAGAATAGAGCGACGGTCCCCAACCTTTTTGGCACCAGGGCCTGGTTTCGTGGAAGACAGTTTTTCCATGGATGGGGTTGGGGGGTGGTGCAGGCAGTAATGTGAGCGGTGGGGAGCGATGGGGAGTGGCAGATGAAGCTTCGCTCGCTCGCCCCCCCCCCCCGCTCACCTCCTGCTGTGCGTCTCGGTTCTTAACAGGCTGTGGACTGGTGCCGGTCCACGGCCCGGGGGCTGGGGACCCCTGGAATAGAGAGTCTAGAAATTGGCCCTGTTCTGTTTTCTTTTATGTGATAGTTAGCTATGGCCACAAGAGACGGCTCAGAGAGACTCAGGAAAAAGTTTATTACCCTCAGAGATCCTAGAAACAGGAGCGATGGATTGCCACACAGCATCGTGTGCGGGAAGCCTCAGGGTGGTCTGGAGGCAGAAAGGAGGAGAAAGGGGAAAACTGAGGCTAGAGCCTTTATTAAGGTTTCCGCAGGATTACTCAGCCATAAAAAGGAACGAAATTGGGTCATTTGTAGAGACGTGGATGGACCTTGAGACTGTCATACAGAGTGAAGTAAGTCAGAAAGAGAAAAACCAACATCGTATATTAACGCATACATGTGGAATCTGAAAAAATTGGAATAGACGATCTTATTTACAAAACAGAAATAGAGACACAGACGTAGAGAACAAAGGGGGGGGGTGGGATGAGTTGGGAGATTGGGATTGACATATATATACTATTGATACTATGTATAAAATAGATAACTAATGAGAACCTACTGTATAGCACAGGGAACTCTACGCAATGCTCTGTGGTGACCTAAATGGGAAGGAAATCCCAAAAATAGGGGATATATGTATACCTATAGCTTATTCACTTTGCTGTACAGTAGAAACTAACACAACATTGTAAAGCAACTATACTCCAATAAAACTTAAAAAAAAAAAAAGGTTTCCTCAGGAAAGGCAAGGCAGGGTAAGGTAAACAGTTTAGGATTGGCTAATTTGAATAATTCCAGAGGGCTTTGAGCTATAGGAGTGGCCTCTCCATTCCTGGTACCTGGCTCTATGAATTTTAAAGCTGATGGAGGGAGGTAGGGCTCTGGATTGGTTAGTTTGCATATCAAAGGCATGCTCCCTGCTGAGCCTTTTGCTGTCTCTAAGAATTGCCTAGCTCTGGGATAGGCAGTCTCTCTTTCCAGCCAGAAAGGTTTTTAAGATGTCATACTATCATAATATACAGAAAATTTAAAAAATATAAATGCAACCCCACACATGTATAGCCAGTTGATTTTCTACAGAGGTGCCAAGGTAATTCAATGTTGAAAGGATAGTGTTTTCAACAAATTGTGATAGATATGCACATGGAAAAGAAATGATATAAATACAGTTTTCCCCCACCAAAGTCTCATAATAGATTACAGACTTAAAAGCTAAAGCTCTAAAACTTTTAGAAGAAAACTTAGGAGAAAATCTTTGGACCCGGGGTAGGTCAAGTTTCTCAGGCTGGACACAGAAAGCACTCACTATACAAGACATTGATAAAGTGAACTTTAGCAAAGTTGAACCCTTCTGCTCTTTGAAGGCATGACTAAGAAAATGAAAAGACAAACCACAGGCTGGGGAAAATATTTGTAATGCATATATATCCAACCAAAGGGTTGTATCCATAATTTTTAAACAGTGCTTACAATTCAGTAGTAAGATTATCCAGTAAAATGGACAAAAGCTTTGAATAGACCCTTCAGTAAGATATACAGTAGAAGATGCTTAACATCATTAGTCATCAGAGAAATGAAAATGAAAACCACAATGAGATACAATTACATACCCACTAGAAAGGCTAAAATGAGAAAGACTGACTATACCAAGTGCATACAAGGAAGAACAACTGGAACCTCATACTCTGCTGGTGGGAATGTGATATGTTACAACTGCTTTGGAAAAGTTTGGTAGTTTCTAAAAGTGTTAAATGTGCAATTACCAACTAACCCATCAATTCTACTCCTAGGTAGTGTGTGTGTGTGTGTGTGTGTGTGTGTGTGTGTGTATACACACATAGATACACCCACAATTTACTATTACTCAGCCATAAAAGAGAACTATTGATATATACAGCAACATGAGTGAATCTCAGAAACATTATATGGAGGAAATAAAGCCAGATAGAAAGAAGTAGTACTGTTCTGGGACAGGCACAACTAGTCTGTAATGATGGAGACCAGATTACTGGTTGCCAGGGATTGAGGGGTTGAAAGTAAAGGCCCACAAAGGAATTTGTGGGAGTAATGACAATCTATATCTTAATTTTGGTGTTGGTTACATAAAACTATACTCTTAAAATGGGTCCATTTTATTGTAATGTGATTTATATCTCAATACATTCCTTAAAAAATATTGCTCACTGCAGAGCCATTAAGTATGCATAGTTCTTACTTCTTCCTCTGTAATAAAGTGTTCACAACCTTTCAGCCACTCAAAGAATGAGACTGCTGTTTGAGGGAACCATTATAAGATGGTAAGCATTGGGGAGGGAAGACCAAACAGAAGGCTGAAGAAATGGTCTAGATCAGTGATATTCTTAGCGTTACATTCAGCTAGAGTCTCCATTTTAACACTCCACTGCTTACTCAAAATCGTGCCAATAGTAAGAAGGTGTTTTGGGACCCTGTGGTATACAGACTTCTGGTTCACTGTCTCTTTTTCAGTCACTTTTCAATCCCATTCTCTGTCCCATACGTAGTCTTCAATTCTAAATTCTTGTTGGAGTTCTGTTTGGCAGGAGTCAAAGACTTTGCAGGTAACTGCCTCCAAAGTTACCTGCCACTTTGAGGCGGCCTCCTTTGCCCTGTTTCTGTAGCCTGTTCTCTTACCCCGACTTTCTGACTTAATGGAAATGAGGTTAAACACCTCATCCATTGATGGCCCTTCTGGTTCACTTTGGGAGTTAAAAACCTGATAATTACTTGTGTTGGGGAGATGAAATGCATGTGCCCCATCTGCCATGTTCCACTAGAACTCGGCGTTGACATTTTGATCAATCTAGCATGGAAGTTTCTTTCAAAGAAGTCCTTAGAGGTGAATGATTTATTTTGCCCTTCCAGCTAAAATGTATCAATTAGGTCATTCCATCTTGATATGACCTCTCACTAGATCAGAGATTGGCAAGCTTTTTCGGTAGAGGGCCAGATAATAAACATGTTAGGCTTTGTGGGCCATAGGATTTGTCATAACTATTCAACTCTGTTGTCATAGTGTGAAATTAGTGAGTGTAATACCATGAATTGACTATGTTTCAATAAAACTTTACAGAAACAAGTGGCAAAATGGATTTGACGTGAACCTTGTACTAGATTGACTTACTTTGGGACTCTAATGTTTTTATTTATTATAAGGTTCGTCAATTAACCAAGAAAGTGTAATTCCCATTTTCCTAAGGAGTAATACTTTATTCTTGTTTCTTTTGTCAACTTCTTGCCCTATGACCATCCTCCTGCCTTATTCTGTCTTTATATTTGGCCCTATCGGTCTAATTTGATTAAGGCTAGTGGGGAGGCACTCTTGTTCTACGTTTGTTACAGCATCCAGAAAGCTTTTAAAGTGCTAAGTCTAATGTCTATCACTAGGTCTCTAGTGTGCTCTAAGGAGATTTTACCGCAAGATTTTAATCAATACCTGTCAGTCAACTATAGCTTGTTAGCCAGCGTGCTTAGCTTTCCAGTTTTCTTTTCCCAGATTCCAGCTTTTCAGGTCTTCATGCATCTGTCAACCTGTAATTCACTAGTGTACTACATTTGACGCATACAGAAGATATTATCTATTTGCTATTAAGCAGCCTGTAAGTGAATGGAAAACTGTTGGGTCTCTTTTCTTTCCTGCAAGTTGCATGGCAGCTCAACTATCCTAAGTTTTGCCTATAGCAGACCTCTGTAGATGATTGATTGAGAGCGGAATGAGTCATGAACATGTGGTTAAAAAAAATCATGACAATATTTCACATAGAAAATGTTCAATTAATAGTGGTTATTAGTCACAAAATGAGCTTGTTGAATAAGCTGGCTTAAAAGAATTCGTTTCTTTTTTACATATTTTAAGGCAATTTCTTCTAAATATCCCCAAATCTGAGGAAAATACCATTCCAAATTTTCAGTTCTCTGTAAGCCTAACATGGGGAGGTTTCAAGCCTTTTTGACATAATTCAGATTATTTGTTATGAATGGGGATTACAGAATCATAGATTTTTATCCTTGAGAGGTTACCTTAGATATGAATGAATCCAGTCCTCTTACAGAATAAACGTCTAGTGAGCCCTGATTGTGAATTAGATGTGTTTTACTGAAACTGTATTTAATATGTATTGATCCTTCCCACATTCCATCCCATAAAATAATAAGCTGCCCTAAAATGAGTATTTAATCCAACTAAAATTCAATGTTAAATAGTATTTAAATGGGTTATTGAGCTGTAGTGGCTTTGTATCCAAGGCAGGGAGGGAAATGTTACAATAATAGTGTAAAGGTTATTTTGTGTAAGAAAGAAGAAATAAATGGATTTTCTCTTTCTATTGTAACATCTCATCAATCTTCTCCTTTCATAATTAAGCAATCAGAACCGTCTCAGACTGGCCAAAGCAAGAATTGCTAGGGATTTTCCTGACCTTTTTGCATGGCCTTAATTTCAAATAAACAGGTAAATATATAGTAAATTGTATCTCCTAAATGGTACTGATTTTAGAATAAATCACCAGATATCTATTGAACACCTGTTACACGCATGCTGCGCCTAGTTGGTAGTATACTTATTTAAGAAAAACAGACATAAACAAAGCTAAAAATAAAATAATATTTAAAAATTGATAAAAGTTTACTAAGTCTTTGCGTTACAAATTACAAAAGAATTCACTGAAGCATTTTTTTAACATTTAAAAATTAATACATTTAAAAGATTTTTTGAGTTACAACCAGGTTTTCCAAAATAAACAAACGTTAAAAAGTTGTTTATTAGGGCTTCCCTGGTAGCGCAGTGGTTGAAGGTCCCCCTGCCGATGCAGGGGATACGGGTTCGTGCCCCGGTCCAGGAGGATCCCACGTGCCTCGGAGCGGCTGGGCGCGTGAGCCATGGCCGCTGAGCCTGCGCGTCCGGAGCCTGTGCTCCGCAACGGGAGAGGCCACGACAGTGAGAGGCCCGCGTACCGCAAAAAAAAAAAAAAAAAGTTGTTTAGTAACCGTGATTTTGCTTTCTTTTTCATATAAAAATGCTTCTCCCCGAATCACAGTTATTAGATATAAGAAAGATAATTATGTTTTGCTTTTATTTATAAATATAATACATGATATTAGTCAAAGATAACAGTATTGGGAAAGTATAAAGAGAAAAACAAAAGTAGCTTTTTCTTATAGAAAAAGCTGGAAAATTATTGCCAATTTCCAGTATTTTAGCAAATCTACAATGAGCATTCTTAAGCTTATTTATGTACATCATTTAAACTAGGATTAATTGCATTATAAATATTATTTCTGTGCCAGCAAAATGCACGTTGAAAATCCTGATATTTACTACCAAACACCCATCAGAAAGATTAGGGAAACTTATGATTCCAAGGACAAGGTTAGAAAGTCCCCACTTCCCTACACCCTAGAGACTTCTGAATTAATATTTTCATTTATCTTTGCTATACTAATGAGTCACCTATGTTATCTTGTTTCTGTTAACATTTCTTTGATCACTTGTTTGGTTTTTAGTTTTTGGCATTTCTTTTTTAAGCATGAATTTTCTCTTCATGTCCTTCACTTTTTTTTACTATTTTTATGGAAACATTCACCCTTTTCTTAGTTATTTTATAAGACCTCTTTGTATTTTGGTGACAGTTAACACTATCTACATACATATTTAAAATTTTCTTTTCCTAGTTTGTCCTTTATCTTTCAACCATATTTGTTCCTTCTGATATACATGAGAATTATATATTATATATGTAATATATAAGAATTATATATATATAATAAGAATTATATATGATAAAGAATTATGTATATGATAAAGATGAGAATTACTTAAGCCATTATGCTTTCTTTTTGCCTTGCCTGTGAGGCAGCTCAAATAATTGTTGCACACAAGCACGATAATTGCTTAGTTCTCCTGTTTAGCTAAGAATTTATACTCTCCCCCTTTATATTTATGTAGCTTGGTAGTTAGATCCCAGCTCTTGAGCCTTACTTTTTTCACCTTTAATATAAGGATGACAGTATCTACCATTTGGATTATTGTGAAAATCAAATAAAATATTTTTTAATTGCTTAGTCATGTGTCTAACACTGTAGAATGCTAAGTAAATGCTAGAGGACTTTTTTTTCCCATAATTTTTACATTTTCTGTTTCTAATTTTACAACCTTATTTCATACTCATCTTTACTTTGAAAGCAACTCAGTTTTATTTAGAAATGAGTAAAGTATAAACACTAAAAAAAAAAAAATCACATTAAGAGCATTGCCATAGTGGATATGAAGGAATGAAATGAGGCAACTGTGAATAGAGTTGATAAAAGAAGTACCCCTTGTAAACAGTGTCTCCAAGATTTGGTTTACAAGGAAATAGCAGCAGACAAACCACGCCTTCACCCAGCAACCTGACACAGGCAGTCTTTCTGAGCAAAATGCTGTCTTGAACTTGAATCTGAGTCACAGTTTCAAAGTAGCTGCAGCTACTGTCTTGGTTGTGCTGCATGTTGTGCTGTAAGTGGAAAAGAGAAACCTCTTCTATGGAGATTTTATAGGCACAGAATTTGGGAGTGATTGAACTTCCAGCTCTCATTTGGAAAAGAACATACTAGATATTTGGTTTAGCTGTCTTCCACTTGCCAGGGTTAAATATTGGATACTCTGGATTTTATTTCCATATAGAAGTAATCCCATGTAAGGGGAGTCATGGCATTTCTGACATCAGACTCAAGGATAATGTCCATCCATTTAGTCCTCTTATTCCTAGTGTTGCGAGATTGGTGACTGGCTCTGTGGTCTCTTCAGCCCCACTAGCACATGGCTAGGATCCTGGGAAAAGTGACTATATAATTTATCATCCAAACCACACTTTTCAGAATGGAAAGGGACAGTATTAATAATTAGGCCAGTACAACATAAGTAAACCAAGATGGTCCTGGGTAAAAATGGCATTTGGTCATTTTAGCTAATAACCCCTTTCTATCTTGTCTTAAAAAAACAAAAAGCGTTTCTATTTTTTATGTTAGCCCTCCTGATATTTCTATACTTACTGTAATAGCGCAGAAATTCAGAAAGCTATCAGCCCTGTTTTGATTTTTTTGAACCATGTGTTTTGTTTTCTAATTTGGAGTGATATTTTCTTTTTGTATTCAAAATCACTGTCTATTATTGAATCCTATTTAATCACCTAAAAGGCTATCTTATAAATTATTAAGAAAGACGTAATGATTCTTTCTTTGGACTCTACCAGTTAGGTAACAACCAAGGGACAAATTGAAGGACAGAGGTGAAATGGAAGTTCTTGATGTCCATGCCTGGTAATTGCATACTGAATCCTGGATCATTAATAGTATTAGAATATTGCTTTCATTTTCTATTTGCAGTTATATTTAGGCTGTTGAAATTAATGTTGATGACTCACAACATTCAAAACCAGTGTAAATGAAAGTTAAATTTTTATGTCTTATATGCCCTCCTCACTCTTGTCTTAACAGAAAAAAGCTTGGCAGGACCACAAGCGAGAATGCAAATGCCTGAAAAGCTGCAAACCCAGATATCCTCCCGACTCTGTCCGACTTCTCGGCAGAGTTGTTTTCAAACTTGTGAGTATAAAACTTGTGAAATATGCTTGGGTTTTAATTTAGCATAAGCGCTTGCAATTGCATGTATTATTCATATTTAAGACTGAATTTAAATCCATGTTAAGGTAGAAGGTGGATTATTCCAGGGAGTGTCTTAAGACAAGACTTGTTGTTTTTCTATTAATCACAGCAGTGATGAAGTGCACCGTCCCTCTTTGAAGACCCTGTGTGTGATCTCCTGTGAATAGAAACCTAAAGTCCTATGTTTGGGACATGAGATGTTAGTGGTGCCTGTTACATTGCCTTTGTTACTTTTCTACTGAGAACTAATGCACAGGGCAAGTATATAATTCTTTTGGTTGCCTCTTCAAGTGAGATTTTAATTAGATGATAATTAATCTTACAAGGAAGGGTACTTATCTTTTTCTCTTTTCTTTTTTTTTTAAGCCAACATTCACTGAAATTGTTTCTCCAGTCCCTTTCCCTACTCTGCCAAAGCAGCTAGTGGATTCCCTGAAATCCCCCTCTGGCGACACCTTCCAGTTTTGGGTTTTTTTTTTTTTTTTTTTTTTTTTTGCCAGGCTTTAGAATGAATATCTCTTTATTGCAGGCTTCAGCTCTCTTGTGTCCTGTTGTCTGTTAACTTCTTTTGGCAATAAAATTTCACAGAGGAATTTAGGAATGTAAAAGTATATACCTAAAACTGGTGCCATGTTATATATCAACTACATCTTTACTAAAAGAAAAATGGATTTAGAATGCCAAATTGGCATTGTCTTTGGACTGAATATACAACATCTGTCACATATACTTACTGCTATTTTTAAATGTACATATTGTGTTGAACTAAAATACACAAATTTATTTCAGAGCTTTAATAAATTCAGAGCAACTTTGTCATTATGCGTTTCTTTAATCACTGGATATTAAAAGTATAATAATATTATATTTGAGTCTGAACTTTTTTTTTGCTTTATTAGTATTGAATAGATAGAGAACCACTGTTAGAGCAGAAATGGGTTGCTTCAGAATCACCCAGGGCTCTAGTTCTCAGTCTTCACCCCGACCTATGGAATCAGAATTTAATAGAAACTAACTGTAATGATAGCTACTTTCTGTTGAGCACTTAACTATTTCTAGGCCCTGTGCTAATTGCTTTACAAGATATACCTTATTTCATCCCACAGCAACTCAGTGCTATTATTACTCCTGTGTTTCACATAAGGAAATTGACACCTCAAGTTTAAGTAACGTGCCCAAGGTTGCAGTTTGTAATAAACTCTTATTTTTATTCATCCATCTTTGCTTTTCTATAATAATTAGTAGTAAATTCCTTACAGTGATACAAGTCTGTGGTAGAGTTGGGGAAAAAAAGAAAAGAATGGAAACTTCTTGTAAAAGAATTTTGTGTTTGGAAATTAAATTGGTGGGTCAAGTTGCAACACAGATTTTAAAGTTGTGACTGATTGAATAATTTAACTCTAAGAATGATGAGAAGGATAATATAGAAAATTATCTTTTTAACGGACTTCCATTTGAATATTTAAAGATATGCAAACATATTCATTTATATATTGGAGCACTTGAAATCGTTTTTGGTGTTTTCCCCCTTTCTTCATAGATGGAAGAAACACCCTCTGAATCGGAGAAACTTTACTCATTTTATGATCTGGAGTCAAGTAAGTGATTCTCTATCAGCATCTTAAGTTCTATCATTTATTTGCTGAGCTGATGAGTTGCCTTTTTTTTTTTTAAACTTTGTTTTTCTGTCTCTTTATTATGTGAGGCAGCAAACCTTTTCATGCTTTTATATAGACACATTAGCTTATTTAATTTATTCTAGGGTAGCTTTGGCCCTATAGGAGTTTGTGAGGTGCCATAGAGGTGTCCAAGATAGGCAGTGAGGGGAGTATAACCCTCTGTCCAGCTAGCAGAATACATTTTACTTCTGTTTTTCCTCCTCTTTCCCTTTTTCCTACTCTTGGTTTCTTTTTGATGTTAGGGAACAGTAATGTGAATGGGGGCTCCAGGGAACATTTAGATAATAAGGAAAGTAGAAAGTACCGATGACTTAGGCTCTCTGACATCACTGAGCGTTGTTCTTCTCCTGAACTACCATGGTGGTGGCCAACCTCCTTAATACTGAGAGGCTTTGCAAATCTGAGTGTGAAGTGAACGTAGGGTTTATGTTTCTTTCTATTGGCACAGATCACAGATCCTCTTTGTTGAAGTTGTAAATGACTTTTAAGTCAAAAGTAGCAAGAGCTCATGGAGTAAATGTGCTACACAGTTTAACATTTCTAGATGGAGACAAATAAAATCATCTAGTATGGATTTATGGTTATGGAATCCTAAGTGCCAATGATAATAAATTATTATTTAAGGAATCATTGGGTTAATTTATTCTGTTGAACAAGTAATTTAAAGAAAATATGTAGACCTGACATGAGCAACAGAGTTGTGCTGTAGTTTCATCTTGATCTATCTTTTCAAGATTTAATAGAGAACTAGTCATTTTTTTCTTCTTCTTTTTTTTTTTTTTTTTTTTTTGCGGTACGCGGGCCTCTCACTGCTGTGGCCTCTCCCGTTGCGGAGCACAGGCTCCGGACGCGCAGGCTCAGCGGCCATGGCTCATGGGCCCAGCTGCTCTGCGGCATGTGGGATCTTCCCGGACCGGGGCACGAACCCATGTCCCCTGCATCGGCAGGCGGACTGTCAACCACTGCGCCACCAGGGAAGCCCCATTTTTTTCTTCTTATATTACTGCTAGGTAAATAACATCTCTTGCAGTGAGTTTTACTATGAACATTAGCCCTGCTCAGTAGCAGTGTCATACACGCTGCCTTAAGTGAAGCGCTCTCAAACGTTATTAATTCAACTGTGCACTCCTAGTCCTCACACCCCTTTGTGGTATGAATGAAACTGAGTTTTTAAAGAGGTGATATTGGCTTTGGAACTTTCTCCTTCTGTTTGGGTTGAAGCAGTATCATATTTTGTTTATTATTCAACCTGAAAAGAACTTGAAAATGAGATTTCTTTGGTTGATTCATGTTTTTTTCTCGATGTACTTTCTACTTGACCAATTTCACCAATTTGAACTTAATTTAACTGAACTTTTCAGTTCTTGCTTTCTGTTTTTTTTTGTCTTTGAGATGATACTGTTTATCAGTTAGTTATGACCTGGTTGTAAATTGTTTCATGGAAAAGTCTACTTAAATTCACTAACTAAATAAGCATGTATGGTGGTTTGAACATGTGTGCAGGAGGATGTAGAAAATCTGCTAACACACATCATTACTGATTTTGGTTTTAATGTTTTTTCATCAGTGTGTATATTTATTTTGTTTTGCTAGGTGTTTGATCTTATTTTGTAGATAACGTTTGGCAGAATTTGATTGATAATGTATGATAATGATTTGTAGTTGTCAAAAAATAAAAAGATGCATTTGATCTCTGTCAGAATGGAATCTGGGTAGGAAATATCTGCCTTAACAGCTACCATTGAACACCTGAAAATTATCCATTGAAAGTTCACTGTGTGATTGTACTATTTATTTTATCTTTAAAAAAGATATTAACAAACTGACTGAAGATAAGAAAGAGGGCCTCAGGCAACTTGTATTGACATTTCAACACTTCATGAGAGAAGAGATACAGGATGCTTCTCAGCTGCCACCTTCCTTTGACATTTTTGAAGCCTTTGCAAAAGTAAGTGTTAACTTTGGTATCTTTGCTAATGCCATAAATCAACCCTTTACTCCTTATATCGTTGTTGATCCGTGAAAATCCAGGACCCTTCATGCCTTTATCAGTCCCCTGCTTTACTGAGTAGAGAATGGGAGAATGTATTGCTTATATTGAAAAGAGTATTATTTTTTCTGCTTTATCAGTATTCTTACTAATGGCCCAAGTATGTTCATTGTCAGCTCTCAAGGCACACCCTCAAAGGAGTGTGCTTTCTTTTCTCAAAAGAAAGTAACATATTCCATTATTTTTTATGAATGGATTTAAGTTTGCCATTGAGTCCATTCCGTTTTGTGGTGGTTGTTTCAGCAATGGAACCTTCCTTGAAGTGAAAGAAATCATTGGAATCCATTTCTTGATTAAGTGAATTTTAAATGATATGAAAATATAACCATTTCTGATTTTAAAATAATTGCCCAAATTGCCAAAACATTTGTTTAAATGTTTTAAGTCATGAAAATCTTAGATTAGGGATAGAAAATAGGTAAAATTTAATATTTCATTGTGGTCTCTTGGTAATGGGTACCTGAGTGCTCTTTTTGGAAGTGCTTCTGAGGGTTTGTTTGGGTCCAGAGAGAAAGAATGCACTGATTGATTCTTTTTCTTTTATAATTTATTTATTCATTTATTTACTTTTGGCTGTCTTGGGTCTTTGTTGCTGTGTGTGGCTTTCTCTAGTTGCAGCAAGCAGGGGCTACTCTTTGTTGTGGTACATGGGCTTCTCATTGCAGTGGCTTCTCTTGTTGCAGAGCACGGGCTCTAGGTGTGTGGGCTTCAGTAGTTGTGGCACGTGGGCTCAGTAGTTGTAGCTCACGGGCTCTAGAGTGCCGGTTCAGTAGTTGTGGTGCACGGGCTTAGTTGCTCTGCAGCATATGGGATCTTCCCGGACCAGGGCTCGGACCCGTGTCCCCTGCATTGGCAGGCGGATTCTTAACCAGTGTGCCACCAGGGAAGTCCCTGATTGATTCTTGATATCTACCCTAGGATAGGGACAAAGGAACCAGTATATCCTTTGTTATTATCATGTGTTTGCCGTCCTTACTTTCTCATACTGTGTGTTTGGATTTGTTTAAATATTGATCATATTTTTAATAATAAGTAAAATTTTACATTTGAGGGTGATTTTGTCAATTTTACAATTTATATGCACACATCCAATGATATACTTATCTTGTGAATATTTTTAAAGTATGTTTTATAACCTGCTTATTTTCTAAGAATTTAAATGTGATTAGTGTGATTGCTACAGATTTATTCTTGTTTTTCCCAAATGTAGTTTTATTCTTTCAGGTATGCTCTTATGATTTTCCGATAATATCATCTTAGCATTACATTCTGGTTTGTCTATTAATTAAAATTGATTTCAAAATGTAAGTGTTGTTTATAATGCATCTGAGAAGTTTCTCATGTTTATTTCATAAGCTTCTGAAAATTACAACCTATAGTAACGCTGCGTATACAGTGCATACAAGCTCTTTTGATGTTACATGCTATACAATGTAACACCTACTGAAAGATAAAAATATACCTTATGATGACTGTAACTTCATTTCTGGTGTTTCCTGTTGTTGAAAAATGTTCAAGTGCTAATTACTGGAGTTATTAGTGTTCATAATAACGAATTAAAAATACTTTCTTTGCTTAATGTAAATTGTAAATTACTATCTTATTTCTCTTGTTTCTTTTAAAATAATTTTAATCTCATGTATCTTACAATGAACTTTTCTCTGTGCTGTGTAGGGGGAAATTCTGTCATTATGATTAAGCAGACAGAATTTTAATAACGTGCTTTCCTTCTCCCCACATACTTATATTTGTTGTTGCTGCAAAAGTAAAACGTATACATTTTTGTGGTGTATGGGGGAATTGGACTCAGAGCTGTGATTTCTGCCTTAAAATAGAGGTTAATAATCAGAGGAAAGCAGCATTAACCTATGGCTCCTGTACTTCCTTGTAAAAGTTTTGTTTATATTTTATAGACTGTAGTTATTTTTCTGCTTATACATTTGTGCTTAAAAGAGAAAACTCTCCTCCTTCTCCCCTCCTCCACCCGTCCCCCTCCTTGTCCTTCATTTTTTAAAAGAATAGGATAGTCTTAAATTAAGCTAATCAGTGTCCTGCAAAGCTTAGGGATGAGCCACTGAGCTTATAACTTTGCGAGTGTGTGATGACGCTGATCATGACAAATGCGTTGGAAGTGGGTGGAGAATGCTGGACAGGGAA
This sequence comes from Leucopleurus acutus, assembly GCF_964270905.1. Taxonomy (NCBI): domain Eukaryota; kingdom Metazoa; phylum Chordata; class Mammalia; order Artiodactyla; family Delphinidae; genus Leucopleurus; species Leucopleurus acutus. Next base: position 25,486,833 of record NC_139143.1, read on the forward strand.
TTTTATCCCTATCTACTGCCCCCGCCCCATCTTACTGGCATAGAATTAATCAAAGAGAAGAAATGGGCACTTCAGAGAGTGCTGCTTTCTTTTGCTGCACCTACCTGTACAGTCTGTCAGGAGTGGTTCTATGCTGACCTGCCTTTCCCACCTTCAGGAACTAACTTTTTAATTTACGCTTCAAAGAAAGCTGGCTTCACCTGGCCTCAAAAAGAAAAGCCTGTTTTATGTTTTGCTTTTCCTCCCACTCACTTATGTTCATGCAGGTTCTGTGCAGGTATTAGACATGCGAAGCTTGTGTTTTGGCTCCTCTCATTGTCATTTAAGACAAGAGGAATTCTGAGAGCTTTTGCTGATTTGTTTCTATCTTAATTTTTTTGAATCTTTGATTATGGACTTTTCCAAACACACACAAAAGTAGAGAGACAATTCTAATGAACCCTCATGTTTCCATCACTTGGTTTCAATACTTTTCAGACTTGTTTTATATCTGATAGATGTCACACAGATGTTCTTTTCCTTTATTTGGGTTTCCAAACATTCCTTACAATTACTCTTTTGCTATCAGGCCTCTTGGCCTCCTGAGAGAGGTGTCTGTTAGTGAATTCACTGATCAAATTATGCAAGTTTTGTTTTGTTTTTGTTTGCAGCAAGCACTCTTGTCCAGGGTTATCAAAATACATGGTTAATTCTAACTCTGAAAATTATCTACCAAGGCAAAGAACCTCAGTAAGTCAAAAGTTTTACTTGGGGATGTGCATATATTTATCAAACTTGTACTGCCTGGAAAGGAAAGGGGTTGGTGGAGGATGAGAAGGTTCTTAGTCCTGAGAGCAAATTTCTTCTCTGCTGAGCTGATAGCTTTTTCTCGTAGAAGACCATGATGAATTCCTCAAAAGTTAGCAATTTGTATTTTGAACACTCTGGGGTTTTCTGTTGAAAGATAGTGTATATTTCCTGTTGGACTAGGTTCTTAGTGCCTCTTGTGCTTCTGTTGCTCAGGACTTGGTTTTGCTTGGAAAATTTCCCCCCGTCCCCCTTCACTACTCTGAACACATTATTGTGTAGCCTTTTTTCCAGTTATATTTCCAAGTGTTCCTTTTTTCTCCACTTCCTGGTTACCAGTATTAGCCTCCCACTACCCATCCCCACATTCACACACACACACAGAGCAACTGGCATTTGGGATTTAGAGATAGTACTTTACTGTATAAAATATCCTGTCGACTTCTGAACTTATTGCCTGGTTGTAAAAGTTAAGTAGGAAGAAGAAATTTTTCTAGGGGAGGAGATCAAGGAGGACTTCACATAGGAAGCAGAAATTAATGGCATGAATTTCAGAAGAGAAGATGGTGTTGGGAAACAATTATAGAGAATGGTCTAGAAATACTTGTGGGGAGCGAGGGGGTACTAACTCCTCTAACCCCCGGGTAAGAAAAATATGTTGACTTCCTATGGAGAAGATTTGAAAAGGCAGTTGTTACCAGTGGAATACATGTTTCAGTTATATTTAGTGATTACAAAAAGAGTTTGAATGAAAGCGTGATGCTTAAAATGTTTGTTTTGCTTTAGGTAGTAAGAGAAAATTAGCGAGGGTAGTAGTACCTCTAGAATTTCTACAGCTGGCGAGCTGCAGAGTGATGATCTGGTTGGATGGAAACGTGGGAGTGATTTGCTTGAAGCTTTATTTGCATAAGTTTTTTTTTTTTAACTTAGATTGTATGTTACTTGGGGGTGTGGCTGAATGGAAATAAAAGCGTACGGTATGAGGAAAGTGGTGGTTCACCGCTGACAATAATGAAGGTGGCCAAAGGGTGGGAGATGTACTGGGGATACTTGTTAGTGAGCACGGTGGAGGCGCGTGACTATTTGTATATTCATCAAAAATAGAGGCCAGACTCATCTCTGCTGGCTCTTTTTCAGATTGTTTAGAGCAGGGAAGATGTATGTTTCCATCTCCACAGGCCCCTCCTCCTTCCCACTCCCCAACTTTTTTTCCTTCCATTTCTATTTTGAAATAAGATTTCTGGTTAGATTTCAAAATGGATTTAGCTTGGCAAGACAACTCCCGTGGTTCAATCTGTTGATAGAGTTTGAAACATTTGCTACAAATATAGAGAATGTATATACAAATAATGATGACTATAAACTTTAAAAGGTGACACAATTACAGTTAGAGGGCAAATTTAAATGGGAGGTTGAACAGTAGTATGATGGCTAAGTTGCTTGTTCAGACAAGTGAGTGAAATTCTCTCAACCTCAATTTCCTCATCTGTAAATGGGAATAATAATAATAATATTTACAGATTAAAGTGAGGATTAACTCTAAAGTACTTAGAGTGTCTGACACGTTATTAATTTCTACTACTGCTGTGCCTATTTCCCATACTTATTTGTATTCTAGTATAAAACTTCAGTGTTGTATGTCTCCCTGTGTTGTCATGTGGCCAAGAGTGTAATCTGCAACTGATTGTAAACCAGTCTCAGATGGTTGCTTACACTTGTGCCCAGTGCTGGTATCCCATGCCCATGCTGAGACTTACCTATCTTGTTGAGAAAAAAATTTTGCAGGCAGAAAATAGTACCTTTCCCCTAGTAACTGGCTTGGTTTCAGCCCATAGCTATTGTGGACAGAAATCGTGTACTATGTCCTACATTTGTCGCAACTCCATGATTTCAGAGTAGTTCCTTGGGATTTCATGTAGGAAATATAAAAGCAAGCTTACTATGATGAATGAGATGTTTCTCACACGTGAATCTTAAAAGGATGAAATTAAATTGTAAGGGTTTTGTTAGTTGTTATGTCATAGTTCACTGAAATGACATGGAATGTCTCTATTCCATCCCCCCAAACATACACTGGTTATTATTGGTAATGGTTATTCTAAATTTAATGTCAGTAGACTTAGTTCTGAGCTTATTTTCTATGCATAGAGTATACTTTTTAGCGATCACTGTGCAGAGTTCTAGAACAATATACTTATTATTTTTCTGGACTTAAAACTTCCTTTTCTAAAAATGCATTTGGTAGACTGATTAGAATGTGATAAGCTCTGAACAAAATAATAGAAAATGGACTAGTTGCATAAAATGTTTCAAAACCAGACATCAAATTGGAAGCAACAAGAATAAAAGTGAACTTCCTGACCACAAAACAGATGTCATTGTTCGTGCTGCCAGACCTCTGCAAAGTACTTTTTAACTCGATAATATTATGTAACTGCAACAGAATTTTTTGATTAGAAATTTCACATCTGTTTGAGAAGATGTTCCCTCTTTTTGTCTTTTAAACAAAATAATAATTTTCCTGGTAGAATGTTATTTTTGCTCTTTAGGGCACATCTGTGACCTCCAGAGCTTGCCTTCTGAACTCTAATTTTTAATGCTATTAGGGGGAGCTGGTTTTGCAATATACACTGTGGTTGTATAGATTTGAAAGTGAGAATTTTAGGTGCTTTTTGTACTATGATACTTAAAGTTTACATTCAGTTTCATTCTGAGTAAATTCTTTTTCACTGGGGGAGAATTTTTGTTTATTGAGAAACAGTGGAGAATGGGTTAAAATGAGAACCTGCTAATTCATAGGATGAAAAGAAATAGTAATTTAATATTTTTGATTGAGATATGTTAGAAATAAGACACAAATATAATATATTTAAGATTATACTTGCATTTGCCTGGTATGTGCCATTCGAGTGTTAATAAATAGTCTATGTGATATTCTGCCATAGCCTCATAATTTTAGTAAAGTATAGAAGTCATCATGGAGGAAAAAATTACTAAATAAACCCTTATTGGGTCTTTTTACTTGCCAAAGAATGGTGTACCTCAGTAAAAGGCAAGAACAAATTTGTTTATGATATATTCAGTTTTTTAATCTTACATTTTTCGTTTAGTTAGCCCTCTCATTCTGGATGTACTGGTGCTTTATTACTTCACTGTTGCTGTTAGGCTAATTTGTGGGACAGATCTTACCACAGTTGTTTTGAAAGGTCAGGAGTGTGTGTGTTTGCCACTGGAGGTTTCAAGTTCATATAGGACCAAATTTTAGAGCCTTTTTGTTGATCAGCTTAGTTGAATTTCACTACCGTAGCATGCTATAAAGTAGTAAAGAAAGCAATCTTTTGAATTAGTAAAGTGACGAATTATCTAATTACAAAGCTTATAAGATGGCGGTATGGTAACTTTGACTGCATTACTAAATGATCCCAGTGACTGATCAGATGTGCCTGGATTCCATTAAGGAAAAAATATGCCATTAAATATTTAATACTAAAAGCAAGGAGACACACCAGGATTGCTAACCTCCAATCACCGGGGTGCATGTATCTCTACATTTGGAGGTAGTTGCTAGTTGAGACGTCTCTCTCGTCTGCTCACAACCGTTGCTAGAAGACTTCATTATTGGGATTATACTTTCCTTCTGGTTTTAAGTGAAGCAGGCAAACAGCCAACATTCGTAGCTGCATGCACATCCTGGCACTCTAATTATGAAAAGCAGATGCATTTATGATTTATTTATTTACTTTTTACAATAGATTGAATCTCTGAGGAGATTCAAGGGACAGTTCTTCTCAGAAGTGTTCTTCCAAGTAAAGTGACACTTGTAGGACACTTGAGACTTCAAAACAAAACAATTCATGTATTTTTAATGATGGTATTTATCTATTATGTTCTTCATTATTAACCATTCAGTTACTATTTCTCTTCCTTTATGTACAAATAATCTATGATGAGTTGGTGTCTGTTTATCATAGTTAAGGACCAGATGGCCAACTAACTTCTAAAGTTCAGAAGGATAATTAGTAAATTCTTAATCAGCATTTTTACTTACATGTGTGTTGGTCAAGGTTGATTATGTACATAAGGCTAATGCTCTGATTAAAACTATTAATGGATAAACGTGTTGGCCAAGCCTTGTTGCCTTATGTATTTGAGTGTATAACTTGCCATTAATTCATATAGAGGTAATATTTTAAAAATGACAGTATGTCATTATGAAATGGTAGAGGTTACTTTCATTGCTTTGGCCTTCCCTTTAGTGACAAAAACCTTTATTAGAGTACTATGTCTCCCCACTAGAGTATGACTTTCTTAGAGCTAGGAATTACATTTTATTTATTTTGAATCCCTAGAAATCTTCATTGTATACAGTAGGGTTTAATTGTTGACTGAGTTAAATAATGCATGAAAACTGTACCTTTTCTGTTTTATGGTGTATTCTTTGTTAAATATATTTTAAAATTATTACAGTACTGTAAATATACAACACTAGGTAAAAAGGAATCTTTATTATGGTAAAATTCAAGAAGTTCAGTTGATAGCTCAGAATCACAGAAGCTGTTATTATCATAAATTCTTCAGGGAATAATGAATCATTATATTAATTATTCCAGAGTTCGGCAAACCTTTTCTGTAAAATCCCACATATTTTACACTTTGTAGGCCAAGAAGCAAAAATGAATTATTACTGGCGATTTGTAATGCACGCTGAGAGGGTTACTTATGGTCTCCATGGCAACTCCTTAACTCTTCCATTATAGTGGAAAGCATCCATGGATAATATATAAGTGAACGGGTGTGGGTGTCTTCCAATAAAACTTTGTTTACAGACACAGAACATTGATTTTCGTATAATTTTTACTTGTACCCAAATATTCCTCTTTTTATTTTCCCTCAGCCTTTTAAAAATGTAAGAAAATATTCTGAGCTTGCAGGCTGTGCAAAAACAGGTGGTGGATCAGATTTGGTCCATGGGCCATTGCTTGCCAACCCTTAAGTTAGTTTTTGTAAGCCAAAAGATTTTTTTGTACACAGTAGGAGACAGCACATGTTATCAAAAACTTCTCTAATTAAAAAAAACATAGGAAATATTTTATTTGTTACCTTCTAACAAGCCACTGGTTCTACAGTTTTACATTGCCAATGACGTTTGTAAGCATAGCATGTATACAATAATTGTTTTTTGAATTTATTATTTTTTATCCTCAAAACATTTGATTCAATAAATTTAAAATGTTTTAATTCAGTAATATAGTAGAAGAGATGTAGTATTTCACTAAGGATTAGGAAGAAATAAAATTCTTAAATAGAAAAAATGTGTACTTTACTAATGTCTTACATACTTAAACTATCATTCTTGGTCTTTTGTTTTTGTTTTCTTTAACTACAGATGTTATAGTTTGTTACTTTGCCTTGGAAAGAAATACACATTTTTCTTTTTAAAAAAAATTTTATTTGTTTAATTTATTTATTTTTGGCTGTGTTGGGTCTTTGTTGCTGTGCGCAGGCTTTCTCTAGGTGCGGCGAGCGAGGGCTACTCTTCGTCGTGGTGCGTGGGCTTCTCATTGTGGTGGCTTCTCTTGTTGTGGAGCACGGGCTCTAGGCGTGTGGGCTTCAGTAGTTGTGGCACGCGGGCTCAGTAGTTGCGGCTCGCGGGCTCTAGAGTGCCGGCTCAGTAGCTGTGGAACACGGGCTTAGTTGCTCTGCAGCATGTGGGATCTTCCTGGACCAGGGATCGAACCCGTGTCTCCTGCATGGACAGGTGGATTCTTAACCCCTGCACCACCAGGGAAGCCCCAAGACACATTTTTCCTAGTAGAATTATTTTGGCTGTGTAACTCAGGTTCAGAAATTTTTTGTTTGAGTCTTCAGATCTTTTTCTTAGATAATGGATATTGCCTTCAGATTTTACTTTGTGATTTGACTATTTCTGTTATGAATGAGAAGGAGCTCTCATGGGAGGAAAAAAAAGGTTTTAGGGGTATAACACTAATAGTAATGAAAAATTATGATAAACTGCTCTGTTAAATTTTACTATTTTTAGAAACAGAGTGATAGTTTTGATGGCAGAAATCAGACATTGCTATATGATGAAGAAAACAAGGTGGTATATTATAAAGGTAAGCAGGTAAGTTTGGGGATGGCTTCTCTAAGTCAGATGAAAAAAATGTGGCCTGATCAAGAGAGAAAATAGCCCAACTTCTATCTGAAAGGGTCAATTTTCATTAAATGTTTCTTCAGTACCTAGTGTTACGTATTTAAGGAGATGTATTTAGATAAATGTTCTTTGTAAGGTATGACGAAGGAAGGACAGAAAGCCCTGTCATATTGGGCAAGCTGACTATAGCTCAGTATCTGGAAGAGCTTTGTCATTAGAGTGGTCCAAGGATGTATCAGGCTGCCCTGGCATAGCTTGGAGCTTCCTGTCCCTGGAAGTGTTTCATTCCAGATTAGAAGCACATGTCAGGATGAGTTATCTCCATGAATAAGGTAAGGCTTGATGATATGTAAAGTGCTCTGTGTTTGTCGTATTCATGGTGCATGATGGAAGAATGTAATATATCTTTCCCCATTCTCTCTATCCAAGTCCAGCTTATTTCCTTCTTTTTTTTTTTTAACCGGTACGCGGGCCTCTCACTGTTGTGGCCTCTCCCGTTGCGGAGCACAGGCTCTGGACGCGCAGGCTCAGCGGCCATGGCTCATGGGCCCAGCCGCTCCGCGGCATGTGGGATCTTCCCGGACCGGGGCATGAACCCGTGTCCCCTGCATCGGCAGGTGGACTCTCAACTACTGCGCCACCAGGGAAGCCCCAGCTTATTTCTTTGATGAAGTCCACCTGACTAGGATTGATCCTTCCTTGTTGTAAAATCAGTAGCCACTGGTATTTTCTACGCCAATCATTTGGCAATGGTGAATATTCTTTTAATTAGCTATATGTCTTCATTTCCTACATTCCCAGTTAGATGGTAAACTTTGTGAGGATAGGAGTCATGTTACCCAATTCCTTCCTTAAGCATAGTACAACCGTACAATTTTAGGCCTGAAAAGATCACAGAAACTATCCAGCTCCGTAGTCTCCTCACTTCCTTCCCTCTCCCTCTTTCCATGATGCATCAGTTGTGGCTCAGAGAAGGTTAATAAAATAGTCACCCAATGACAGGATGGATGCTAAAATTTAGTCTTTTGAGCTCAAATGCTCTTTCTCCTAGTTGATGCCTAAGTGCTCAAGAATTACTTTCTAAGTTGAAGTAAAAATGTGATAGAGCAAACAGAACTTAACGTTACAAACAACTTTCAACAATATCTATTCCTTACATATTTTTTCTAGCTTTATTGAGATGTAATTGACATATAACATTGTATAAGTTTAATATGTGCAATGTGTTGATTTGATATACTTACATATTGCAAAATGATTCTGACTGTAGGGTTAGGTAACACATCTATCACGTCACATAATTACCAAATTTTTTTTTGTGTGTGGTGAGAACATTTAAGATCTACTCACGTAGCAATTTTTAAATATGATACAGTATTATCAGCTACGATCACTATGCTATCCAGTAGATTCCCAGAATTCATTCATCTTATAGCTGGAAGTGTGTACCCTTTGTCCATCTCCCCATTTCCTGGCACCACCCCTCTCTGTTCCTTATTTTGAAGGTTATCAGCATAAAGCCAGAAAATTAAGAATAAGTTGCACCATAGGATTACTCTTAACAGCATTGGAACCTAGATTAGATTGTCTCTGTAATGATGAGTCTCAGGGACTCTGTATGGCTCTGTTTAAATGATGGTGGTTTTCCAAACCATCTGGATACATTCCCTTCAGATAACTCTGTTATAAACAGAGCTGCTTTATTACATACTTAACAATATGTGGATTTGTTTTGTATTCCTCATTTTTTTTTTGTCCCATATTTACCAGGAAGCCAGTGGGTATTTAGACACTGGTCTTTGTCTTACATGAACAGATCAAGCGATAATTGAGAGATTTATCACAAGTTGCCTAGTGCTGCACTCACCCAATTTTATTTTATTTTATTTTATTTTATTTTATTTATTTATTTTTTTGCGGTACACGGGCCTCTCACTGTTGCGGCCTCTCCGGTTGCGGAGCACAGGCTCCGGACGCGCAGGCTCAGCGGCCATAGCTCATGGGCCTAGCCGCTCCGCGGCACGTGGGATCTTCCCAGACCGGGGCACGAACCCATGTCCCCTGCATCGACAGGCGGACTCTCAACCACTGTGCCACCAGGGAAGGCCACCCGATTTTATTTTTTATTTTATTTTTTTTACTCTACAAAGTACTTTAACAAATATAATCACATTTATTACTTACAACAACCTTCTGAGTTATTGTTACTGTTCCTTTTGCAGATGATGGAATGCTTAAGGTCACATTGTTTTTAAATAAAGGAACCAGAGCTTTAACTTGACTATCATGATTTTAGATTTTCTCCATCCCACCATACTGCATTCCCACCATACTGCATTCTGGTGTTGTGTTAGTTTTGTGTTAAAGCTCTAATTATGAACTATTGTAAGCCTTAGGAGCAAAACCAGAGTGAAAGAAATGAGAATATGTATGATAAGATTTCTGTCACTAATACTAAAGCACTACTATAGGCAAAGCTTTAAATTATTTAATTAGGATTCCTTCTGTTCTCATACAGGTGGTGCATCATGTCTTACATGTCTCTGCTTCATATATTCAAATCTAAAAAGGGCTGGCAGGGAGGGTCGGGGAAGGGTGGGTTTTTCATATCAAATATTTCTGAGCTGATGCTGCCACAACTCTATGTGAAAATAAAGATGACTGAAATGGAATTTGCATGGAGTTAAGCTAACTTTTGAAATCTAGATTCCACAACCTTGAAGTACTGGATCAGTTGAATTAGGAAGAGGATTAAAAATACACTTTACAGCACTTTCTTTCCTACCCTCCTCCCCCATCATGGGTGGCAGTATTTTATTGAAATACAGGGCCAACTCAGCATCTGAAGAGGCCCATGTGACTTGCTGGTTGATGTCCTGGGCCCTGTTTCATCCTTTCTTTTCCCCTAATATTTATTTATTTATTTGGCTGCGCTGGGTCTTTGTTGCAGCATGTGTGATCTTTTAGTTGTGGCACGCGTGGTCTTTTAGTTGTGGCATGTGGAATCTAGTTCCCTAACCAGGAATCGAACCCGGGCCCCCTGCATTGGGAGCACGGAGTCTTAGCCACTAGACCAGCAGGGAAGTCCCCCTGTTTCATCTTTCACAGCCGTTCATGGGCTCTTGGTGTTTCAAGTTTAGAGCGAAAGTTGGTAAGGTATGTTGTTTTGGTGCCTCAGAAGTCTTTTGTAATAGCAGGTGACTGTGGGTTTTCTTGTTTTACGTTTGTCCGAGAGTCCATAGAGCAGTACCCACTTAAACCTCAAGTATGCAGATCTTAAGGTGTGATATTGTCCAAATTTTAGAAATCTTTTAATTGCCTTCTGTGGCATGACCTGCCGCTGATTCTCCTATGTCTCATACCAGTTTTTTAAAAAAATTATCATTCTCTAGTTCTCTTTTTACCTGTTGGATGACAAGCATTCCACTGCCATGGCCTGACTTGCTGAGCCTTGCCGTTTCCTCTGAGATCCATTCCCATATTTTCTACTTAATAAAAATCTTCTTTTGCATGATCTGTTTTAACTTCAGATTCATCCAATACTTAAACTCTTGTCTTATCCTCAGTAGGATGTGCTGCTTCTCCATCTTTTCTATCTCTTTTCTTAGCATGGCAGTCTCCTGAGTCAGCCACACCAGAAGCGTCAAGGATGCCCCTGAATATTCCCTCTCTCTTGCCTTCTATATGCCCTGCTTATGCTGCTTTTGAAATCTCTCTTAACTCTGTTCTTTTCGTTTTATATATTTTTTGCCTCTGGCCCAGTTAAGTCTTTTTATCTTGTGTACTTGGCTCTAACTAATCTTTTTGCCTCTCTTTCCCTGGATCTCAACCCATTTTTAATACTGCCTTCAGAAATATATATATATATATATATATATATATGTATATATATATATATATAATTTAAAAACTTTATTTATTTATTTTGGCTGCTTTGGTTCTTCGTTGCTGTGCGTGGCTTTCTCTAGTTGCAGTGAGTGGGAGCTACTCTTTGTTGTGGTGAATGGGCTTCTCATTGTGGTGGCTTCTCTTGTTGTAGAACATGGGCTCTAGGCACGCAGGCTCAGTAGTTGTGGCTCACAGGCTCTAGAGCGCAGGCTCAGTAGTTGTGGTGCTCAGGCTTAGTTTCTCCACGACATGTGGGATCTTCCCAGACGAGGGCTCGAACCCTTGTCCCCTGCATTGGCAGGTGGATTCTTAACCCCTGAGCCACCAGGGAAGCCCTAGAAATATATTTTTAAAATACCAATCTGATCATTTGTATCCCCTTCTTTAAACTTTGATTTCCTACTGCCTGTTGTATAAAATCAAGGTTTTAAAATATAGCATTTGAGGACTCTGCAGGCCTCATCCCATTGCTGCTTTCCTGGAAATGGATGACTGCTTGGATAGATTGTAACTTGAGGGGTGTAACCATTTTCTTAGCACCTTGCATAGTAACCAGCAAGTTGCAGGGATTCAGTCAATGCATGCTTTCGCTCTTTTACATTGTTGCATCGTCACCTGCATTTTGCTTTTCCCCCTTCACATTATTGCATCGTCAGTGTGTTTCTCACACTTCCAAAGCTTGATGATATCTGAAGCATTGTTGCTATTGCAGTAGCAAACAAAGGTAGGCAGGGCAAGTTAAGTCCTCTGGATACGGAATTATTTTTGACAGGCTAAGGTATTTTTGAGCCAATTTGTAAAGCTGCCTGTGTATATGAGAATACACAAGGAGAGGTTGTCAAAGCCAGTGTGACAAATCAGCAAAGCCTGGTTACGGCTGCTGCTGCTGCTGTGTGTGTGTGTGTAAATGCGTAAGCAAGGAGGTGGAAATCATTGTGTTCCTTTGGATCCTAAGGTAGTGTGCTTCTATCTCGGAGTCATTCTGATTTGATAGAGGAAATTTAGCTTTGAATACAAATTATCAGCAGTAGTTGAGTGGGCTTCTGCTTTGTCAACACTGCTGGGTTTGATAATTAGAGAATTACAGGGATGTGATCAGATGTTGGAATTCCATTCCTGGAAGATAACTATGTGTTTGCTAATGGTTGTCAGGCAGGCTTCTAGCTTTTCTTTAGAGCAATTGCTAAACATAAGTTTTCTACGCTGAAAATATTTTCCTCATATCAGTGATGTTTGGTTGATCTTTGTCACTTCTGACGTCCTCAAAGTCACTAAAGAGAAGCTTGCAAATTCCTTTGCATTTTGTGGAAGCAAGGCATTATGCTCTGTGGTTATAGTTAGGGCTCTTTCGGCTTATTAGAGTAGAAGGGTATTTTCTACATGGCAAGGAGTGTTTAGACTTAGAGGATCTTGGTATTTGAAAGTTCTTTTGAAAACAACTTCATGTTTTCAATTACAAAATAATATAGTGGCTCAGAGAGTGTGATAATTCACATATCTAGTAATAGTTATCAGCGTTAGTTGCGTAGGATTCAGAGTACTCTAAACTCTTGCCATTTATCATTTCACCTAACAGTCAAGATTCCTTTCCTAATTCCAAGCTTTGCATGTACAGCTCTTTCCATTCTTCCTGGCAAATTCCTTTTCATTCTTCAAGATTCACTTCAAATGCCCCCTTTCCTAGGAAGTCTTTCTCAACTTCCTTGGACATGGCCCATTATGACAGGAATGAGAAAGTTGAAGTACAAAATATAAGTGGATTAAAAAAATAAGAGCAGTCATGTCTATCATTTTATCCCTCCAGCCAGGAGGGATTAAAAAATATATATATAGGCATATATATTTTTTGGCCGTGCTGTGCAGCTTGTGGGATCTTAGTTCCCCCACCAGGGATCAAACCCAGGCCATGGCAGTGAAAGTACTGAGTCCTAACCACTGGACTGCCAGGGAATTCCGAACCTTAAATAATTTTAAACAATTAAAAATACTTATTGATTTTAGAAATAATTTCGAGGTTCTATTATATTAATATAGAATGAATGCTTAAAAAATTTTTAGTGTAATTAAGCTTTTAAAATGTTAGGCAAGGAAGTAATTTTACATTTTTGTAGATGAATACCAGGTTGGGTGCTTTTTGGATGTTGTTTTTAGAATGTTGACGTTGCAGTCCTTTCCATCTTTATTTTCAGTGTCAGCAGAATCCCAAGGATAAGAAAATGTAATTAATTCTTTCACATTGAAGTCATTTAATCGTTCTTTGCCTAACAGCTGCTTTTTATTCAGTACACTGAACATAAAATTCTAGAGTGCCTTTGTGCAATCATAAATTTTAAATGTGAACCATTCTTCCTCTGCAGTATCATATGCTATTGTTGTTTTGATTTGTCAGTTTGGTAGGCTGTCTCGCTAGAGACTGCTGTTGTAGTTGGTTAGGAGGGCGTTCTTCTGAGACTAAACCCTTTCCCCAGCTTTGTATGTCACCATGGTATTTAGTGTCATGTACTGACAGTAACGAAGTGGGGAACAATTGGTTTGCCTTGTCATTCCTAAGCTCCTTTTATTTCTAGAAAATCTTGGAGAAGTGGAGAAGTAGGGTCAAAACAAAGCCCTGGGGTTCTTACTTGGATATTTTGGGTCAGAAAGAGCCAGCTTAGTAAATTTCAGCTCCACAAATGTATACCCTCTCTGTGGGAAAAGAAGGGTAATTAACACTTCGTTTCTGACTTGTCTGGTAGGAGACATAAAAGAAATATATAAATAACTTAAATATAATTATATTGAAAGTTCCTTGAAAGCAGGACTATGCCTTAATCTTCTTTTTAAAACATTTTACATGCCAGACTCCGTACGTTGTAGTTGCTCAGAATATTCTGCAGACTAAACTAATGGTAGTAGGTCCTGAGATGGAGATCAGGTGCCGGGGGATCATTTGATTCAGGCCTTTAATGAAAGGTGTTGCAGGTGGAAGAGTCAGTGCTGACTTCCTAGAATTTAGCAGCCACTGTTCCACATAGGTCAGTGCAGACCCCAGAACTGTGAAGTAGACTGCTGTGGGTCTGGTTGCCAGAGGAGGAAGCAATCCAAGGAGATTTTTGCTTCTGGTTTAAGTTTAACGAATCTGACTATTTTTGCTTAGGAGCTTTAAGATTTTCCTTGAAATGTAACCTGAGGCTGTTCCAGTGAGTCTTGCTTCCCCTGTGTGAGCCCTCCACCTGCACTTGCTCTTCCTGGCCCTGATGGAATCCCCTAATCATGACAGGCACGTTCTCAAGTGGGAAATTTGGCTGTAGACTTTTGTTTATTTTGCTTTTTGTTTTTCAAAATAAACTGAGAAGCATCTTTTAAAAGACGTGAAGAGAAAGAGTAACCTAGGTGTCTCAGGAGCCTTGGTGATCTCAGGTTGTTTGGTATCCACGAAAGAAAACAGTTTCCAAAAGGAGATGGCCAACGTATATGGAAGTGCAGAGATGTTAAGGGGGCATAAATACGGCATTCAGTTTAGCAATTAGAAATTCACTGGTGGGACTTCCTTCATGGTGCAGTGGTTAAGAATCCGCCTGCCAATGCAGGGGACACGGGTTCAAGCCCTGGTCCAGGAAGATCCCACATTCCGGGGAGCACCTAAGCCCCTGCACCACAACTACTTAGCCTGCGCTCTAGAGCCCGCGTGCCACAACTACTGAGGCCTGTGCACCCTAGAGCCCGTGAGCCGTGACTACTGAGCCCACGCGCTGCAACTACTGAAGCCTGCACACTCTAGGGCCTGTGTGCCGCAATTACTGAGCCTGCATGCTGCAACTACTGAAGCCCGCGTGCCTAGAGCCCGTGCTCTGCAACAAGAGAAGCCACCGCAACAAGAAGCCCACGCACCACAACGAAGAGTAGCCCCCGCTCGCCGCAACTGGAGAAGGCCCATGCGCAGCAACAAAGACCCAACACGGCCAAAAAAAAAATTAAAAAAAAAATTAAATAAGAAAATAAAAAAGAGTAAAAAAAAAAGAAATCCATTGGTCTGTCTTAGATTTGAATGGATCTTAAAAAAAAAAGAGAAATTCACTAGTGCTATTTTTATATTTTATGCAGACTCAAAGTGTGAAGGCTTTTTTTGTTTTACTTCGGAATAGTAGTTGAGTGATTAGGCTTTTGGTATTTTTACCAAAATTATAAGTTATTTCTCAGGATGTATTGCTCCTAATGAAAAACTGAGTTATTCTTTCTCATTCTTAGAAGAAAATCCCTCGCCTCCCCTATATTTGAACTCAGAATTACTTCTAGGTAAATTGGTATGTTAGTTCATTGGCCTGAAAATCAGCCAGTAAGTTTTAAAGTATTTCATGAAGAGCAACAAGAGTCATGGTGATTTAGGATTTTACAAACTTTGGTGACTGTGTTATGTTCTATAATGAAAGTATCCGGGATGAAGAAGGAAGTCAGAATGGTCTTGTCTGAGCTGTCATTTGCTTTAGTCAATCCTTTGTAAAGCATCGTTTTACAGTATTAACCCTAAAGGTGGTGCACACATTTAATTTGGGGATTACTTATAACTTACTAAATTGTAAATGTAGGTTTATCTTTATGTATATGTGTGATCTCTTATTGTACTAAGGCACTAAGTAAAGTGATTATCCATTAAAAAGCCATGTCCATTGAAGAGCCATGATGGTAACGGCTCCACATGCTGTTAAAGTACAGTCACTCGCTGGCAGGTGTGTTGGAGATGTAAACCAAATTGTTCTATTTTGAATAGGGAGCTGCTTGAATGGCCATAAATGTTCGTATTTGTATATAGAAAATATAGGTTTTTTTCATGAGCGTTAAGACAATAAAGTTTTTGAAAAAAATATTTTGAAGGAAAATAATGGCATAGGTAAAGTAAAGCTTGAAGGTATATTCTCTTGCATGTTTTCAACGCAACGCAGAAATACATTTTGTGGTGCCATTGAGAAGGTTCCCAAAATCAGTGCTGTGAATACCTGGCTTACTTACCAAGTCTAGCTCTTTACAAGCTTGAAGGGAATGAGAACTTTAGTAACATGGTTTGTCATGGTTGAATGCTGCCATTAGGTATCAGGAGCATATTAAAGAGGAGAGTTGGGCTGTTAAATATCGTACTCACTTGTTAAGACAAGGTAATAGTTGAAAAATCATAGGACAAACTAACCTTGTATACTTATTAAAGAAAGGGGCCTTAAAGTATTTTTCGTTCCTTCATATTAGATTTTCTTTCTTCTTCTTCTTCTTCTTTTTTTTTTGATGTGGACCATTTTTAAAGTCTTTATTGAATTTGTTACAATATTGCTTCTGTTTTATGTTTTGGTCTTTTGGCCGCAAGGCATGTGGGACCTTAGCTCCCCGACCAGGGATATAACCTGCACCCCTGCATTGGAAGTCGCAGTCTTAACCACTGGACTGCCAGGGAAGTTTGTAGATTTTCTAATTAAAAATTCTGTGGTAATTAATAAAAGTCAAACTTCAGTTAGAATTTTCCTTCAATACATATGACTATGGAAGCTTATATGTTAATTTCAAATTATTTTTTAAAATGGTTTTATTTCCTTTATCATCCTTCTTTAATATTCATTTCTTAACATCTGTATGAGAAAGTAGCCCTTATATGCATATTATAAAATGGAGGCAGTTTGACTTGACCATTACAATTTTTTTCTAATGTAATAAGGCTGTGAAATTACCATGACCCCTAGTGTTTTATGTTAAAAGGGCGATTTGTGTTATATTGGAGATAACAAGGAAGCTCTTATGCTGAGGCTTGTGCTGAAATGAGGTTTTCTGTAATTCTATGAAATTGTTGTTTGAGTTTAACTTTTTTCTTGAGGCAATTTTATATCTTATAAGATTTTAGAAACGAATGTGAAATGGAATCTTTAATCATTGTTTCAGTAAATGAAGTCTGTGCTCCTCAAAATGTGAGCTCTGAACCCTTTGGGACTCAGCAATTTTTGTGAGCGATTTAGGACACTTCTCATAAAAGCTTGAAGCAACCTCAGGAAAAGTGAATTATAATGTTAGGAATAGATATACATTTGTAAAGTTATCCTTGTTTCTTACTCCAAATAATTGTATCAGAGTTTATTCCACACCATATCTTATGTGTGTATTGTAGAGATTCAGTGGTTCTGGGGTGAGCTGCAGCGAGGCTGTGCTCAGTGGTGGAGCTCAGGAATGTAATAATTTTCAACCAAGATGAAAGTTTCATGTCTCATTAAGTAAAATTAAGTCACAACCCACAGAGATTTATCAGTGGACTATTACTATATTATTTCAGATATAAATTTATTAATTTGTACCCAAGGGCTCAAAAGCAACAGAGGCATTGACAGAACATTAAGTTCCATCTTGATGTCACAGGTCTCTACAGTGATCTTGCTGGAAAATATTAGTAGTTTCAAGATAATTATGACTGTGACTAACTATGAATGCTGGAGATGAAGAGAATATTCCCACTTCTAGCAGCATCGGTGGGTGGGTGGGTGGGTGGCCTTTAGGCTTTGGTCTGTGATTCACTTCATTTTGAGGGTGAAGGACTTTTTTCCTCACTATTTTTTTCTGCTTATGTGTTCATTGAAGTCTTTTTTTTTAAATCACATTTTCAGTTTTCTGTTGCTTGTCATTTACTAATATTCAGAGCAATGTGTGATTTTATGGCATGTGTGCACATTACAGGGGTATTTTTTCAAATTCATTATTTTTCTGTATGCTTTGAGCTATTTTCTTTTTTTAACTGAAATATATTTCTACATGTACTATGGTTACTTCCATAGGAAGTTTTTCAATTTATTTTGCTTTGTACAGATTTTTACTACTGTATTTCTTCTGTATATGTGGCCTATAGGAATTCATTCAAATGTATTTTATATTAGGTCCTGTTTTGTTAGTTGCTAGTTTCATCTGAAATATAGTACCATTATTTAATACTGTATGTGTGATATGGGATTTTATTTACCAGTAAGATTATTATGCTTTTTTCCATGCTAAGTATCTGTTGATCTAAAATACTTAAAAAATAACTTTGTGGTGCTATATTTTATTTTTAGGTTAGTAGACTGTCATTGCATATCCTGAACTTGATATTTCCAACTGGATTCTAGTCTACAGTATATGAAGCAAACAATTACTTTCCTCCTACAAAATCACTTTAAAATCACTCTCAAGACATATATTAATAAAAGTATTTTTATAAATTGTTTGCCCTAGTTCCTTACATCTTTGCAATTCTGCAGAGAAACAACCAACTATATGTATGCGTGTGTGTGTGTGTGTGTGTGTGTGTGTGTGTGTGTGTGTGTATTTGAAGGAGAGAGGGGGCAAGAGGGGAGAGAGAAAGAGAGAGGGAGGGAGATGGATGTGGCTGTACTGGGTTATTTCCCATGTGACAACGATTTGCTTGAGCTGGGTAGCAGCTACTACTTTTAGTGAAGTGTGAGCACTCCAGTTTGCTATACTGAGCCCACTCAGCTAACCCCAACCCATTCAGACTTAATCTAAACTTAAACTTGAGCTATAGATTTTTTAAAATCACTGTAACTGAAGTAGTCTTCTTGTTTCTTTTCTCTTCCTTGTTGTGTATGTAGTTCTTTCCATTTGGAACCTCTTTCCCTATTGAAAACATTCTTCAGTGATCAATTCCAATCCCGTCTTTGCACGAAAACTCTTACAGTTTCATATGATTGAACATCTGGCTTGATATTGAATGAAGCAAAAAAGGGATTTGTTTGCTATGAACTGAAAAATGCCTCGTCAAGCACTGCTAAACTAAATCCAGAGGCTCAAGAGCTGTCATTAGGATCTGGTATCTCTCCATTGCTAGGCTCTCTTTCCATGCGATGCCTCCATTCTCAGATAGGCTCTCCCGTTGTGGTGGCAAGACAGTGGTCGCAAGCTCTAGTTTTCATCCTCTCAGCTGCAAATCCAGCATGAAAAAGAACTTGTGTTTTTGGTTGCTTAAGCAAAATTCCCAAGATTAGTGATGATTGTATCTAATTAGCATGGCTTGGGTCAGGAATGCATTTTTTTTTTTTTTTTTTTTTGCGGACGCAGGCCTCTCACTGTTGTGGCCTCTCCCGCTGCGGAGCATAGGCTCCAGATGCGCAGGCTCAGCGGCCATGGCTCACGGGCCCAGCCGCTCCGCGGCATGTGGGATCTTCCTGGACTGGGGCACGAACCCGTGTCCCCTGCATCGGCAGGCGGACTCTCAACCACTGCGCCACCAGGGAAGCCCAGGAATGCATTTTTGAACCATTTTCTGTAACCAGGAGGATGCAGTATTTTCGATTTGCTCAGCCTAGGTCACATGCCCACCCCTGCAGTTAGCTCCAAGGGGGCAGGGAGACAGATAAAGGGGAAGAGATGATTACCAGAGGAATATGGGGATGAATGCTGGATGACAAAAATGGTACTTACCTTCACCTTCCTTGCTTGCCCTATTGCAAATTCTGTGTCCCTCTGCTAAACTTCTCTGATACTGATGATCAGCAGCACATCTAATATTCTGCTTTGTATTATAGTCATTTGTTTATTCAGTTATTTGCCAGACATTTATTTAGTGCCAGTGATTTTGCAGGCATTGTGCAAGGGGATGGGAATACAAAGATAAAAAAGACACATCAGTTGCCCTTGGGGAATTCACAATACAATATGTATCATTTGTTTCCCAACTGGATTGTAAAGCTTAGGGTGTATCAGAAATATTATTGTGTTCCCTTATAGCATGTTACAATATTTTCCACAAAATAGACTCTCGATAGATAGTATAAAGTTTGTGCATGCAGCTTATTAAAACATAGTTTCATTACTTCAAACTTGCTAGATGAATGAAACTCAATTTGTGACCGTCTTGTCTGTACTCATACCTGAAAGGCATTTCCACTGTACCTGTATGCTTCTCCCTTGGCCTGGCAAGAAGCGTGCTATCTCTTTGACAGGCTCCTGTGGAGCTTGGTAATTCTTGTATCACAGTTACTTGTTGGTTTATCTTGGCTCCTGTAGTAGAACTGGATATTCCTGAGGGCAATGAATTGCTTAATACATGTTTGTTGATTTCATTCTGTTGAATGATGGAAATGTATGTGCTTTGATCGTGGGAGACAGTTGCAGTTCTTTTTTCGCTCTCTTTATAGTTATTTGTTCATAAGACTTTGTCAAGATTTTCCCTCAAGTTCTCATTGATGTTTAACAGGCACATTGGGTTTTGTTCTTCATTCAGTTTTTTATGTGTACATTTTGAACTGGTATTATTTTAATACGTGTCACGAAGTCAGGGTTGGTATTAATAATCAGAGAGGACTTATATCTCTGGAAAGCTACAACTATCTTTAGGATGGGTAGCCTTATAGAGTTAAAATGAATTCCACTGACTGGCTGGGTGTTTTCTGTTATCCAATCTGAAGTTAACATCCCTCATTTCTATTTTTTCTGCAGTAAAATTCAGGCTTCGATTTCCTGAGGTTTTTGTAATTGCTAATGAAAAAAACTTGGTGTGCTTTGAGAAGGATAAGAGCCCAGATCGAAAACTGGCCATACGCCAAGCACTGTTCCTTGCATATATTATCTTTTAAATCTTCCCAACAATTTTATGGGGGTAATACTATTATTATCCCTGTATTGTAGGAGATAAACTGAGGCTTGGAAAGGTGAAGGAACCTGCTCAGGGTCACTGACAGAATTGGGCCCCTAAACCATGTATCGCTCATTTCAGAGCCCATGGTGTTAACACCTGAAAAGCACAGAGGCATTTAAAAACCCAAATTCATACCTTGCCACCCATTTCCCCCTCCCACCACTCTGAAGGTTGATAGCATCTTCATGCTGGTAATATATTAAACATTTGCTGGACTAATTTTCTCACCAGTATTCCCAAGATGACAATTTTGTGTATTTCTTTTCATCTCTTGTGTAATAACAGTGGTAGAATATAGTCAACACATTAGCTTTCATATCTCTAAGTATCTTTAATCCTTTGACACAAACAAAAGCCATTGTCTATAATATATGCAAATATGTATTTTTCAACTGTGGTAATAAATTTCATCACTTATTTCAAACATTTATTCAAGTGTTTAAAAAAATTTTATGTGCATTATAAAAAAAATTAAAATAATCAGTAAAAGTGCAGATCAGAAATTCAAGTGCCTCAGAAACCCTGCTTCTTAGAGACCACCATTTCCATCATTCAGCAGACTGCTGTTGGGTCTATGTCTGTATCTATATCTAATATATACACTCCTGAATGCATACCATATATAATTTTCTTTTAACAGTTATATACCATTCCATGGTATGAAACATGTCAAAATATAATTAACCAGTACCCTTTTGAGTTACGTCCATTTTTTTTTTTCCATTGCATGGAACATCAGTATACATATATCTTTATAAAATAAAGTTTTTTTGTTTTTTTGTTTTTGCATAGGATAAGTGAATAGAAATGAATTTCCTGAGGCATATTTTGCATTTTTATATATGTTGTCAAATTGTATTCCAGTATGTATTGTATTAACTTATACCCCATCAGCACTGTATGAGTGCACTGTTTTTTTACAACCTTGCCAGCATGAGATATTATCATTCTTTTTAATCCTTGTCCATCTTATAAATGCTGTAAATAATATCTCTTTGTAATTTTAATTTCTTATGTTATTTAGTTCTGTTGCATTTTAAATCTTGAAGTTTTGCATGATAAAAACTTGAGACTGACTCTTTTTTCTCTGTGAAATTGCGGCCATGACGATTCTAAGCAGACCTAGACATTTTCTCTGGCTTTTAAAAGTAGAAATGTTTCTTCCTTCTTTACATGGTAGAGTCTAATATACAGGTAATGTTGTATATTCTTGATAGTCCAGTCATTGTCACAACATTATGATAGCTTTTTGAACAGCCTTATTTTGAAAGCCATTAGGTGTAGAATGTTTCAACCCGGTGGGGTATATCTTTTACTTTTAGAGCAGAACTTCCATTTCATTTCTGATGTTTTGTGAAAGAATACCTGGAACTAAATGTGGCAGCCCCTATGTGATATCTGAAATTGTACTGTAAACACAGGAGAACCCCTGTAGTGTTCTCAGCTTTCTTCTTTACATTCAAGTCCTTTGAATTTAAATCAGCCCATTAGGCATTAGTTGAGTTTGTAAGCTTTACTATACTTTTTGGTTATAGGAGAAAATTAATATTCAATATTTAAAACTTTTTTCAATTTACTACCTTTTGTAGTGCTTGATATTACTATGCAGTTATATTTTATCCCTCCCCCCACTTTTTGCCTGCAGTAATAGGTACTAATTATTATATTTTACCTCTGTAAGCATGTTCTTGTCTTTTAGGGATACTTCTCTTAGAAGTTCCTTCTTATTTCTCTTTGACTTTTGACAAAACTGTCTCTGAACCTGCAGATTTAAATAGACAAAGGAAAAAGCCTATGTTGTTTATTGTCTTTCCAGAAGAGGGTGTAGCAAGAGAGGAAAAGAGCAACTGTACTATCCTATTCCTCTTCATATTTGGCATCTCTTAAAAATTTCAGACGACGGAATATTCATCATATTGAAAAACACTCCTACACTTGTAATTCATAAATAGTATTGGCAATTAAATCCAAGATGTTCTGTTAACAGGAACCAAAAAGTAAATCTGTCTCCCTCCAAAATATGAAGATCATTGTCCTATGAGACAAGGATGAATGGGGAAAACACATATTTAGGACTGAAATGGAAGTCTTGGAAGGAAAAATCTTTTAATTAAAAGCATTACTAATCTCAGATTCAGAGCATCCTTTAATAGTTGCAATGTATCTATGGCATTTACACATCAGAAAAAATAAATTTTGACATTTGATGCATGAGAAAATATTCTTTTTTTTTGCCAAGAAATTTATTTATACTGCCGGGATTTAAAAAAAAGAAAAAAAAAAAGGATGGATTGCTGCTTCCTAGTACAAGTCACTAATTTCAAGTTTTTGCCTTTAAAAACAAATCTGCGGGCTTCCCTCGTGGTGCAATGGTTAAGAATCCACCTGCCAACGCAGGGGACACGGGTTCGAGCCCTGGTTGGGGAAGATCCCACATGCTGCGGAGCAACTAAGCCCCTGTGCCACAACTACTGAGCCTGCACTCTAGAGCCCATGCGCCACAACTACTGCAGCCCGTGGTGCCTAGAGCCCGTGCTCTGCAACAAGAGAAGCCACCGTAATGAGAAGCCCACGCACTGCAATGAAGAGTAGCCCCCGCTCGCCACAACTAGAGAAAGCCCGCATGCAGCAACGAAGACCCAACACAGACAAAAATAGTAAATAAATTAAATAAATAAATTTATATAAACAAAAACAAATCTGCTATTGTTTCTTTCACATAAGAATGGTTATTATATAATCCAGAAACACTAAGTTTTATTTGTTGAGGATTCTGATTTTAGTATTAAGCATGTAGAACATAGCAATGTTTGATGCATTGTTTCCTTTTTCTCACTCTACCCTTTGAGGCTAGCTAGTTTCTGCCTCAGCTACTGTACTGAAAATGACTTCACTAATATGCCTAGTTACATCTGAAATGCAGATCCCAATATGCCTTTTCTGTTGCTGTGTTCTGTTGAGCTCTTTGAGGCGTATGTTGTTGACTGCTCTCTTCTTGAAACCCTCCTCTCGTGACTTTCAAGACGCTTTTGTCACCTTGTTTTTTTAAAATTCCACTGACCTTTAAATATTTAGTCTCCCTCAAGGTTTATCCTTGTTTCTCTTTATTAGTCTCTTTTTCACAGTGTTTCCCTAAGGGGTATCATCCTCTTTTGTACATTCAGTTATTGCTCATTCACCAGTGAGTGAACCTTCGTCAATATTGCAGACAGCCCTCCTGAGTTCCAGCCCTCTGTTAACAACTTCTGACTGTTCACCACATATCTCCACCTCATTATTCAGTCTTTCTAGAGCATGGATGATTATCTAGCACTTTCCCTCAAATTTGTACTCACTCGTGGGCTTCCCTGGTGGCGCAGTGGTTAAGAATCTGCCTGCCAATGCAGGGGACACAGGTTCGAGCCCTGGTCTGGGAAGATCCCACATGCCATGGAGCAACTAAGCCTGTGAGCCACAACTACTGAGCCTGCGCATCTGGAGCCTGTGCTCCGCAACAGGAGAGGCCGTGACAGTGAGAGGCCTGCGCACCACGATGAAGAATGGGCCCCGCTCGCCGCAACTGGAGAAAACCCTTGCACAGAAATGAATACCCAACACAGCCAAAAAATAAATAAATTAATTAAAAAATTTTGTACTCACTCATGTATTTCCTTTACCATTTAATGTTATTATCCTCCATCTAAGTTCCTCAACCTAGAAACCTTTGGTCTTAACCTTAATCTCCATAATCTTTAAGAATAATAAGCAAAAGTATGTAATCTGTGCTAGCTATAGTTGTTATTTAAGTTGTTAATATTTTGTATGAATTTAATAAAATTTAAGATATTAGATTTTATGAAGTTTTCTGAAATCTTAACTGTGATTTTATTTTTTTAATTTTAAAAAATATTTATTTATTTACTTATTTATTTGACCGCCTCTGCCTTAGTTGCGGCATGTGGGATCTTTTTTGCAGCACGAGGGCTTATTTGCTCCATGGCATGTGGGATCCTAGTTCCCTGACCAGGGATAGAACTCACATCCCCTGCATTGGAAGGCGGATGCTTAACCACTGGACCACCAGGGAATTCCCTAACTGTTATTTTTAAAAAGGTGTCTTTAGCCAATCCTTTTCAGGGGGGCTGGAGACACGTTCTATAATTTTATATTGAAAGTAGAGAGAAAGCATGGCTTATATAGAAAATTTGATTACACATAGTTTTCAGGATTGTATTTCAGAAAAAAAACTAGTTATTTTATATATGAATATTTATATTTGTAAAAATAGATGCTATTATATATGATATAAATATATATTATAATAGTATATATAATGTAAACATATATTACCAAATCTGCACTGACTATTGAAGTTAAGGAAAGAGCTGGCCAATGAAGGAAAATATTTCTTTAATTCTGCATGCTGATATTTTCTTACAAAGCCAGTTTATTGTTGAAGCAGAGGGAGTGCAATTTTTATTCTGGTTGTCTTTGAGGACATTGAGCATGGATATGCTGTTCTGTAAAATCATTACAAATAGACAAGAAATGATTTGTTC
This sequence comes from Leucopleurus acutus, assembly GCF_964270905.1. NCBI lineage: Eukaryota > Metazoa > Chordata > Mammalia > Artiodactyla > Delphinidae > Leucopleurus > Leucopleurus acutus. The sequence continues at coordinate 25,511,833 of NC_139143.1, forward strand.
ACAGCTAAAGTTGTGGGGAAAATGTTATCGTTTCTCAGATTGTTGTAGAAACAAGTATTAGAAAAGCTTTTACAGAAGAGAAAATCTATATGATGTTCATAGTCATGGCTGAGGCTTTGCTGATTGTGTGGAAATTGTCCTGTCTGCATAAACAGTCTGTGTGTCCAGACTTCAAAATGGTCTAATTTTGAAGACCATTCAAGAACGATAACTTACTTCCTTTTTTTATTTAGAATCAATTTATTTTGAATATGTCCTTCCGACATTTTCTAAATAAAAGTAGAAGGTTAAATCATCCAAGGATGTCCTAGAGTTCAAAATATACCCCTTCCCCCAACATATACACGCACACATACACACAAAACAAAATACCAAAATGAAACCTTCGAGCTTGCTGTGAGAAATTTAGTCTTGATAATTCATACTTCCTTTGAGGATTGATTTTGTTCTCCTTTTGATGAATTCTGACTTTCTTGTTCCATGGCTGTCATCTCAGTTGTTTAATGATTTATTTTTCTTACTCATAGAATTGAGTTCTCCAGATAATATAGCTATACCTTGTATTGGTGTCAAGGTCAAAATCTTTTAATTTTATTGATGGAACTGTTATTGTAACCTGAGGATCTCTTGCTGTATATTTAAATCATGTTGTATTGCCTAAAAATGGTCATATCTTGGCTTTTGGTCCAGCAGATACTTTCATTAAATTCCTTTGCTACATCTAGTTTACTTTTCCTTGAGAGAAATATAACGGAATAATACCAGCATCATGATTGCAAATAGATTGTTACCATGGCAACCCGACAGTTTTTAATATTAGAATTTTCTTGTTAAAGCAAAACTTATGACATTGGGGACCTTTCCCTGACTATAAAAACTTTACGGTGTCTCTTACAGTTGGCACTACCCTGTGTCGGCTAAGAAAACAAAAACAGTTAATTTAAACACTTCTTTGCTCATTAACCCCTCAGCTACTATGTTAGGAAGACCTATGTTTTCTCAGCTGTAGTCCCACTCTTTGGTGTAGGGTCTTTCATAATTAGGTGCCAGTGAGATTTGTAAGAGACAGTAAGTAAAGAGAATCACAGTTTCATACTTGATACCAAAGAACTTCGCCACTGACCAACTGCATTAGTGGTCTTGGGAAAATGGCTTAGATACCCTGGTGCTGGTTTTAAAAATTATATGTGGGAATATTAATTCCTGTCTTATTTGTCTTATGTGAAGTAATACATAAAATATTACTGCCTTCTATTTATAGCAGGGGTCCCCAACCCCCAGGCTGCCGAGGGGTACTGGTCTGTGGCCTGTTAGGAACTGGACCGCACAGCAGGAGGGGAGCAGCAGGCGAGCGAGGGAAGCTTCATCTGCCGCTCCCCATCGCTCCCCGTCGCTCCCCATCGTGCCCCATCGCTCCCCACCGCTCCCCATCACGCCCCATCGCGCCCCATCGCTCCTCATCGCTCCCCATCGCACCCCATCGCTCCCCATCGCTCCCCGTCGCGCCCCATCGCTCCCCATCGCTCCCATTACCGCCTGCACCATCCTTCCCCACAACACACACACCCACCCGCCATCTGTGGAAAAATTGTCTTCCACGATACTGGTCCCTGGTGCCAAAAAGGTTGGGGACCACTGATTTATAGTGAATATAGAGATAACTAATATGTTTACACCATATTGGGTTTATGTATTATCTCATTTAACTCCCACAATAACCCTGTGAAATAGATATATTAGTCTCAATTTATATACGAAGACATTTATAAGCAGAGAGCTTAATTGGTTGGCACATAGATCTCACAACTATTAAATATCTAGGTGGATTTGGAAGAAAGAAAGAGTACTCTTTCTAGTTGCATTGCTTTCCCTGCTAATTCATGTGCCTACCATGGTAGCTGGCATATAGTTGACACTGGATATTTGTTGAATAAGTGAATACTGAGCTGAAGACTTCTTGGAAATGTAAAACTCAGTAAGACTGACCACTTGTAGGTAATTTCTTGAAGGAAATTAGAAATTAGTAATTCTTCAGCAGGGCAGGCCCTATTTGTTTCTATATGTTTCTTTATAATCTCCCATTCATTAGGCCTTCATCAGACCTTGTGAGTGGTACTATGTGTCAGGGACTTAGGTACGCAGAGATGAGTAAGACAGCCTCTGTAGCCAGTGGTCTGGTTGATAATTTGGGTAGTCAGACCCTTTGGAGGGCACATGAATTCCTTCAGGTGTATATGATACTTCTATTGAGACAACTTTGTTATTAAGGCCTAGAGACTGGTCCCTTCTTTGACCTTTTATTAGTATTAGTATAAAAATAACAAGAAATATATGACTCTGAAGTTCTGAATAAATACAGTTTGACATAGACTTCTCAGGTGTTCCAGCCATTATGCCAGCTGCGGAGTTCAAGCCAAATTATTATTTGTTCATCTTACATTTTTTTTTAAAACTTCCTTTATTAAAAGGAATTTTTAGAATTAAGTGATGACATATTTTACAGGTGAACATCATAGCTTGTATCTACAAGAAGTATAAAAAAGATGCCCATGTTTTAATTCCGCTATTGCTACTTAACAGTTGTGAATATCAGCTCTAGGCCCTAAAAATCAAGATGAAGAATGAAATACTAAGGAAAAGCAACTTCTTCTTCATCGCTGGGTATCATCTTACATTCTTTGAAAGCCGTTTATTGAGTGCCTGCTATGCTAGCCAGTAAACTATTGGTTCATTTCTTCAAATATGAAGTCATAGTACTGTCTACTATTCATAGGGGGCTCTTGCCCTTAGAGCACATGGGAAGGGCATTACACTCAGGCTGTAGGTGCCTGGGAAGGCTCTAGGAGAGTCTTTGCAGCTAGATAAATTGGGTACAAAAGTTATCAGGCAGAGAAGCAGCCTATACCAAGGCACAGATATACAAGATGTTTTTGGGGGAAGCTGCCAAGCAATTTGGTATGCGCAGGAGGCAGGAACTTGGTTAGAAATGAGGCTAACGATAGGCTGGCGCCAAGGAGTTGGGCCTTATCTTGAGGGAGACCCATTTACACATTCTTAAGTTGACAAGGGACATGGGATTTGGTGAGTGAGATGTGCACTTCAGAAAGCTCTTTCTATCTCAGTTTGGAGGATGTTTGGAAGAGAGTAAAACTGAGAGCAGGAGACTGCTGCAGTCATCAGCTCAAGAAATGATGTGGTCCTGAAGGTCTGGACAGTTGCAGGAGGCCAGGAGAGCCAGCAAGCAGTGGGGCACCTGCCTCCCTCTTCAGCTCAGTCTTCTCTGCTCACTTACACTTTCTGTCTCAGCTCTCCTGGATCCCATGCAGTTCCAGAGTGCACCATGCTTCTTTGTTTCTCTCTGTCTTTACAGGTGTTATGCTATTGGTTTTCGGTGCGTTCCTCTCAGAACTTTAACCTGACCGATTTGTGTTTATTCCACAAATCTATTCAAGCATCCACTGCTTTGTGAAGCCTTTCCCAGTTTACCCAAGAGGAACTCATGTTTCTGTCTTTGGGCTCCCCCTATGTCATATACATACCTCTTTTGCTGTACTTCTATTAATTCGACAACTATTTATTTCACACTACCATGTGCCAAGCACTGTTCTAAACAATGGGGAAATCAGTCAGTCCAAGCTTCTGAATTAATGAAGCTATCTAAGTTTAAAAAAAAAAAGCAGGATTTTGAACAGAGAAATGATTTGATCTAATGTCTCCTTTAAAAGGGTCACTCTGGTCAGAAAGAGAAAAACAAATATCGTATATTAATGTACATATGTGGAACCTAGAAAAATGGTACAAATGAACCCGTTTGCAGGGCAGAAATAGAGACACAGATGTAGAGAACAAACGTATGGACACCAAGGGGAGAAAGTGGCGGGGGTGGTGGTGGTGGTGGTGTGATGAATTGGGAGATTGGGATTGACATGTATACACTAATATGTATAAAATGGATAACTAATAAGAACCTTCTATATAAAAAATAAAATTAAAAAATTAAAAAAATTTTTTAAATAAAACAAAAGAAATGATATGGTCCTGTACTCTGGCAGTAGTAGCCATGGCTGTGCGAAGGGAAGAGGGAAGTAATGAGAATATTTGAAGAAGGTAGAGTTGCTAGCACTTGGGGACTGCCCGCTGTGGACGTATTAAAAGAAAGAAAGGAATCAGAGAGGATGCTCATGTTTCTAACTCGGCAGACTTGAGGCGTGAGTGGTGGTACCTCAGAAAGACAGTGAGTACAGCCAGAGGAGTTGACAGTAGGGGAAGAGAGAAAGAGGAGAGGGAGTTGCATGTGTAGATCATGAATTTCATTTTGGATGTGTTCAGTATGAGATGCTTGTGGGACATCCAGGTGGATGTATTCTTAAGGGATCTGGATATGTGCGGCTGAATCTCAGCAGTGATTTGGGTAGGAAATTAAGACTTGAGAATATAGTGTATATTCTCAAAAAATATAGAGATGATCGCTTATTCTGTGGAGGTAGGAATAATACAGGGAGAGGGTGGAAACAATGAAGACAGTAACAGTATGGATGGAACCCTGTGGAACAGGAATATTTAAGAGGCTAATTGAAAAGAAAGAGAAGCCGGCAAAGGTGATTGATTGAGATGAAGAGTCAGAGGAAAACCTAGAGAGAAAGATGTCATAGACACCAAGGGAGAAAAAACATCTCAAGATTGAAGTCAACAGTTTCATGCTGTAGAGAAGTCAATTAAGATGAAGACTGAAAAGTGTTAATTGATTTCAATAGTAAAGAATCCTTTAGTGAGCTTTGCTAGAGCACCTCAGAGTCATGAGTGCTGGATCTTAAGAAATTGGGCTATGAATAAGAAATAAAGAACAGGATGGGGGTTAGCAAGGTAAAAATAGTTTTTTGATTGGCTGGTTGTTTTAAAGAGTTTTGAACTTGGGGGCCAGTAAGGATGCATATTTTAAGGTAAGTGGAGGAGATGGTTATTAGTGATGAAGTGAAATTTCTGAGAAGGTGAGAGCAAAGGAATTAGCCTTGAGTCTTGGGATAGACACTTTCCCTCTGAGACTGTTGTGGGTTGTCACTATGCGGGCTAGAAAACTTACTGGAGTGACCTCACCAGTTGGAGAGCCTTAAAATGCCCCATGTCCTCAAAAGTGGAAACACATGTGCATATGCCTATGTTATACTACCTGGAGGTCACAGCCCTCTAATTTTTTAATTCACCTTCTGATAATAGCTTAAAATAAACCACAGTTTAATAAAAAGTATACCTTGACCACACTTATATTAAAGTAGCCTTCTAGAAGCACCAGGTGCTCTAAGGTGCCAGTGAACCATTAAAAGTACATGGTGGGCTTCCCTGGTGGCGCAGTGGTTGAGAGTCCACCCGCCGATGCAGCGGACGCGGGTTCGTGCCCCGGTCCTGGAAGATCCCACATGCCACGGAGCGGCTGGGCCCGTGGGCCATGGCCGCTGGGCCTGCGCGTCCGGAGCCTGTGTTCCACAACGGGACAGGCCACGGCAGTGAGAGGCCCGCGTACCGCAAAAAAAAAAAAAAAAAAAAAAGTACATGGTAAATGTAGAGGAGAGAGAGGCGTGAATGATATGTTGTGCACACTGACAACCAGCACAGCTCAGAAGGGGCCTGCCAGTGCTGGGCCTCTTGATGAGGTTGCCTACGAGGTCGTGGGCCCACGACTGTCTTCAGGGGGTGATATGATATATTTTAGGGATTCACAGTCCCTTCCTGGTGAGGAGCTGCAAATTGACCTCATGATTACCACCACGTGTAGAATAGTATCAAATGTGTTCTAGTTTGTCTGCAGTGCTTTCCTAGCACGGATGCGGTAAGAAAGACAGGCAGTTTCTCACCAAGGGTGGCAGCCGAATTGTTCTTTGTAGTCCTCCTCAATTTCGCCTTCAGGTTTTCTCAACTCAGGCTTCAGTTTTCAACCTTTTTTTTTTTTTTTTTTTTTTTTTTTTTGCGGTACGCAGGCCTCTCACTGCTGTGGCCTCTCCTGTTGCGGAGCACAGGCTCCGGACGCACAGGCTCAGCGGCCATGGCTCACGGGCCCAGCCGGTCCGTGGCATGTGGGATCTTCCCGGACAGGGGCACGAACCCGTGTCCCCTGCATCGGCAGGCGGACTCTCAACCACTGTGCCCCCAGGGAAGCCCCAGTTTTCGATCTTAATACCTAACATCAACTAAAATTATTTTCTTGAAAATGGTTATCCATTGACTTCTTTCCTTCTTTTTTTTCTTTTCCCCTCACCCCCACGCTCCCTGCCTGACCTCCCTCTGTCTTTGCTCAGCCCCTTATAAGGTTGCAGACTGCTGTTTGGGCCTGACCTTTTTACCCTTGAGTGATCTCAAGTAATAGGTTGACAATACCTGCTTGCAGTATTTTGTGTAAGGGAGACTTGTAATATGTCATACCTTTTACTGTGTCACATGGTTTATTATAGCATATACCTGCAAAAATTATACTGTACTGTGATGGAGTGACTAGTATGTTGGAGTAGATTTTTATTAGCAATATATTTGCCCATATAGTGATCATATCTTTTTAGTACGTGACAGTTATGGTAAGTTTAAGGTACAGACATATTGATTAGTTGTGGGAGGTAGTAATGACTCCTTTACTACCTACCTGTATGATAATCAAATTCATTTTTTTCCCAAGACCGATATTTTCTTCTTTCTATTGTAATTAGCTTTCTCTTTCTGAAAGTTAACTCTGATAATACATACTGAATACTTGGCATGTTTTCTCAAGTATGAAAATAAAAACTTAAACGTAATGTATAAATTACAGCTGAACATAGGTACAGACATATGGTTATTAGTGTCACTTAAATCATTGGGACTTCTTGTCAACACTGTTACAAATGTTCCCAAAGGGCCTTCAAGTTGCTTCCTTTTCTGTCCCCTGTAAATAAAATAAATAAATAAATTTTAAAATGCATGAATTTCAAATTTATTTTGCCCTTTATTTGGAGGTCCACATATAAACAGCAACAACTAGTACTGAGAAGTACATGTGCACTGGGCTTGTTAGATGCCTCACAGTCTCTAAACATTTGGTCTAGTGTTTCTGGCTAAAAGCCAGCAGCAGATTATACTTTCCGCGCAACTAAGTTCACTCTCTCACTTCTCAGAGCATGATCTGCAGAATGTACTCATAAGACATCATATTTGAATTGTAAATTTGTGTGTGAATATTATTTTACAAGTAGTCAGAAAAGAAACCAAAGGGGAACATTTTCCTAATTTGTTAGCAAGCTGTACACATAATTTGTAACTGATGCTCATCTTGACCATACAGTCAATATTCTATAGTATATGGAAACACCAATAATTCTCAAATCTTTCTTTTCTTTTTATTAAAATCACTTTATTAACCTACATATTTTCTGTCGTGCTTAAAAGCTTGCTTAATTGTACCATCATAAGGCAACAAATAGTCTTATTTTTTAAACAGGGGAAATTAGTTATTTTATAAAGTGGAAAATTGCCTGTTTAAAAAGAAGTATATAACCTCAGAGATTTATTATTACTTTTCTTTCAACTGCTCTGTATTTGGTGATAGGATAGTTGATGATGAAGATATCAGGGTGGTAAATTATGAAGATTGTGTGTCTAATTATGTGTGTTTACTTCAGAATAAAGCTAGATTCCCCCCACCCCCACCCCAAATCTGAGCAAGGGAAAAGATGGAGTGGGAAAAAAGAATACTATCGAGTTTTCTTTATATTGTGAGGTGTGTGTGCTTTTGTTCCTTCTGTCTTGGTAGTTGTGGTATTGCTTATTAATATTAGTAAAACTGAACTCCTGACACTTGAAAGAAAAGCAGTGGAATGAAGAATCACCAAATGGCCATGGCCTTGACAGTGTATTGATGTATCTGAAACTCTCACCCTCTAAGTTAAAGTCAAAGTTAAGTCCTGAGGTTTCTTATAAGCCCGGTTTTAACATTAGACAAGCTTTTGTTTTTACAGGTGCACTTCATTTGGGAAGAAAATTCCTGTAGAAAAATCATACCTTTGGAGTTTATAATTTAAGAAATTAACCATATATTCTCTTTCTGGGAGCTTTTGCTCCCTCCCTTAACCAGTTTCCTCTCTGCTCACATACCAATATAGTTAACTTTACTGTACTGCTTTTTCTTCTGTAACTGGATCAATGACATAAGTTTTGAATATCATTCAAACGTCCCCTTAAAGTATGGAAGAACGCACTTTTGGTCACCAAGGAGATGGCCTCTTTTAGATCAGTGTACTTGATTTTGCTAAGGTATCATTGTTTTCTCCCCATAGGCCCACACACCTATTGTGATAAACATACAAGTGATTCTCATCATCTGCATTGATAGTTTGGGAGTTATTTTGAGCAGAGTGGCTCCCTATATTCGTAATATTTGCAAGTGGCCCCAACTGAGGGAGGCTTCCATGTAACTACTGACCTGGGTCACCCTCGATTATGGCTTTGAAATCCTGTTGGTGAGTCTGTGGCCACTGCTAGAGGCCACGTAAAATCCCTTCCAACTACTAGCAGCTATGAATAATAGCACACTTACTGAGCATTTACTATGTGCTATGCACTGTGCTAAGCACTTTACTTGAATTATCTTGTAAAATATCCATTTGAGATCGGGGTCATTGGGTGGTAGATTCACAAACACTTTTAGATCTGTAAAGAAAATGTAGTATCAAAGTATAATTTTCAAAAAGTTAGAACTTGACTCATAGAAATACAGAAAGAAATATGTCAGTGATTTATTAACTTACTAACAAGGGAACCCGTAAAGGTTACTGCTGGTTCCAACATTAAAATATATATATACACACACACACACACACACATATCATGTCTATGTATACATATTGTATCTACATATACTTATTATACCTACATATATACAAACATTTATATATATATATATAAAATAAGATTTCTAGGTTGGAGACAAAACTGCGAATGTTCTACAGTCAGTAAAACTATAACTTTTTGGGTTATTATTTCTCTTGGACCCAGACCTACAAGTAACTTGCAGTTGTGCAGTGTCTGCACTCTAATGGAAGAGTACATGACAAAGTCAAATGCAGGGACATTCTTCTAGAGAATTAAATAAACCCTGGGTCAGCCTATTAAATGGTACCCCAATATGACACTGAAAGAACGTGTGGCTCTCTCACCTTTTCCTTTTTTTTCAATTTTTGGGTAACTTTAATAACAATGGCTTCTTTATATTCTATAATTCCTCACTTGCCTCCACCTCAGCCTGGATGGGGTAAGGGTAGGGTGGAGGCATGCGCACAACTAGGACAAACTTGGCAAGTCATGATACTTCTTCTGTTTCTTCTAGTTTCGTTTCTCTTGGGTAGCCCAGCTTCTTTCAGGTAAGTGCTCAACCCTTGGCATCTTCTCTTTCGTGCGCTGTCCACGACTGTGGGGCCATGGCTGTCCTTTGGACCGATTTGTTTCTGCTCCCGGTGCTTTGCATAGTCTGGTCCCTGACTGGCCTTGGCCCCTGTTCTCGTGATCTCTCTACTCTGGCCCCAGTCTCCTACTTGCAGCCATCCTGTCCCAGTCTCCACATTCCTCCACAGGGTCACAAGATCTCCTGCACAGTCTACACACATGGCTGTAGGGGGCCAGGAGGGCACTGCCAGATTTTCCTTCCTGTTCTGTGTTGGTCACAGTTTTGAATCAAATGGGAGGTTTCTCTTAGAGCTGTCATTCCAAAGCCAGGCTACATATCAGAGTCACCTGACGGTGCTTTAAATATATTATCAATGCCTGAGTGCCTCGCCCCAGACCAATCAACATGGGTGGGGTTGCGGTCAGGCATATGAGGTCACGGGCGTGTAGGGGGGGAAGCTGGGGCGAGGTGAGAGCGTGGCACAGACGTGTACACACTACCAAATGGAAAATAGCCAGCTAGTGGGAAGCAGCTGCAGAGCACAGGGAGATCAGCTTGGTGCTTTGTGATCACCTAGAGAGGTGGGGTAGGGAGGGCGGGAGGGAAGGAGACGCAAGAGGGAGGGGATATGGGGACATGTGTATACGTATGGCTGATTCACTTTGTTATACAGCAGAAACTAACACAGCATTGTAAAGCAATTATACTCCAATAAAGATGTTAAAACAAAAAGTTCCGAAGGCGACCCAGGTGGTTCTAATGTGCAGCAATGCTCAGGGAATCAGGTCACCACCAGTGCTGAGGCTCTTGTGCCTTCTTCATCCCTAATTGTTAAAACTGAAGTTTAAAGAATTTAGAAAACACAGTCTCTCTTGACAAGACTCAGCTTTCAGGAACGTTGTCTTGCGGTTGATTTAAAATCATGGTTTCTGGGTTTCAAAACTGATCATTGAGGCTTTCTCTTTGTACTTGGGTTTCAACAAACTTGAATATCCCTTCATATGCCCTTAATATTCAACAAACTTAAATATTCCAAAATGCAGGCAGGGTCAGGTCCAAGTAAACACAAAAAAGCAAAGCTAACTGAAGCAAAGAAAGTGGTAACTGAAGCAAAGATAGATTTAGTATAACTTGCTCGAAGTCACTTAGCAAGGGATGGAACTGGAATTTGAACCACATCTTCCAGCCATGTTTGGACAGGGAAGTAAGTTCTTCCGGTGTCCTGACTCAACAGATAGGATGCCAAATACATTTGTGGAAAATATAAACTATTATAAACTATTAGATTAGTGATTAGATCATAGGCTTGTAATGAAACTATAAAATGAAATCTTTAGCTCATCTGCCCTAATCATTACTCAAAATAGCATTTATCTGAGAAAAACATTTCTAAGTTAGAATAACTTTGGACTGTAAATATCAGACTTTTGGGGTTTGTCTTTATTAATATTTTCTTATTAATTAATATTCATGGAGTTCTAAAATGATTGTTGCTTTTTAAAATGTGATTTTATTATATTATATCTTGGGATCAAGTATTTTGCAAAGGTGTACCATTCCCCTTTTATAATGATGGTCAGTGGTAACAAATTTTCCCATTTGAATTTGTAATTCAAAAAGTCTGACTACCAAACATTTGAGAGGCAACAAATCTACTCTTTAGTCAACAAATATTGAGTGTCTTGTATGTGCCAGGCCATCTGCTAGGTGCTGAATGTACTGAGATGAACAGAAACAGTGTTTCCATATTCATAGTTATATTGGTACATTATTACTACATACAAATTCCTATTTTTTCTATTCAACTCTCTATATAAGGAGTTGGTAGAAAACAAGCACTAGTAGTCTCAGAATGTGAGTACAGAACTTGTATCGGTCTTGTGTTATACTCAAATTTACACTGACTGAAAACTTGGGGAATTAATTTGTATGGCAAAATTTCGATCAATTTGGACTTACCAAGATGGTGGAAAATACTTGCTTGTAAGAGGCATTGTTGGGGGCAGGTTGGTGATTTATGATGGTCAGGTTAAACAACAAAAAAAAAGTGCTTTCTAGTGTTAGAAGGCAAGGTTTTATTACTATTCTTCATTAAGCTTTTTGTGGGGGAGAGACTTTACTTTAGAGTCAGAAACCCTAGATGATGGAAGATTTGCTCGCATTTCATGAAATTGGGAGAATTCACCGTGTAGACCAGGTGACTCTTGGAATATGCTGCAGGTGGCCAAAAGGAAGCTGAAAGACTTCTGAGTCTGCTGCTCTCTTTGTTCCGCATTTACAACACAATACCAGATGCTAGATGCAGAAGTACTGCAACATTTCCTTATTGGGAAATCTTAATCTAACAGCTAAAGTGTTGCTGATATGCAGCATCTGACAGCCTCATATGCCAGTGTGCAGCATGTTCACCAACACTCTTGATACTGGCTCTGAGGAAATGCTTAAGGCTGCACGTGACATGGAATGTACCTCTCTAGCAAAATTTCATTTCTAAGAAGTACATGTAGTCTTCTTCAAGAGTAATTTATGTTTAAAACAATTTTTCTACTGGTTGGTTTGCTATTTTATTTAAATATTGATGTGCTGAATTTAAATGCTTGACATTAATCTGATATAGACACCTCCTTTTGTTGTTTTTTAATCAATTATTGGAAAATGGACTGTTGTGAATGGTGTATCTGAAGGTTGTGAATAGTTACAGTTGTCGTGGGGTCTGACAGATGGAATGTGCTCTGGTCTTTGTTAATGACTGGATAGTGTGAAGAGTGGGAGATATAAATTCTAAAGATATGGCCAGCAGACAACCTTGTAGATTTCTGTGAGTGCTGTAAGCTTTATGTACAAATGATCTTGTGCTTTTGATCTTACAGATGTGACCATTATATTTTTTTCTGGTCTCACAGAAGATGATGTCATTTAGGGACCAATGGGGCAGAATATTGCAATTTGGACCACATTGCTTAATTTGAGACCTCTAGTTACCAAAATAAGACATAATCACAAATATTATATATGAACAGGAGCTTTATTTATGTATGAGCAGAGCAACATTTCCTGAGGTGCTGATTATTGGCAAGAAAGGGAAAGGAAGGAAGGAGGGTAAAATGGACTCATTTAACACATTCAGAGCCCAGCTTAGCCAGAGTGAGGATTCAGAGGTCCTATCTCTTTGTTAAGATCGAGAGTCGAAGGCAAGACTTTAGGAGGGAAGTCATATAGGGGTTGTAATAATGGTTGTAGCTTATGCTTATTGAACATTTATGTACCATGTAGTACACTAAGCTCTTTGCATGTGATAGCTTGGTTTTACAAAGGTAATCTTACTATATTTGATTTAGAAAAGTAGGTGACTTGCCCACAATTACAGTTGTGGAACTTCGATCTGAACCCAGGGCCCATTGGCTTGACCACTGCTTTGTATTCTCTGGGAGCTAATGTTCCCACAGCAAACTTTAGATTTTTACAGTGGCCGTTGTTGAGAAGAACCCTACTTCCTCTGTCTCATGTTTTCCTGTACCAGGGAAGGTGCAGGAAGAAGGGGTTAAGTTCCAGTCCCTCTTAAGGAATGGTTTTGCAGCAGTGGTTTGGTGTAGGGTAGGACAACATAGAAAGTATTGACAATACTGAGAATCTGGGATTATTCATTCCTGTTTGGGGAGAGAGATTGCATCCTCGGTTTTACCTTAAATCGTTAACAAGCACAACAAACCAGATTCATGTATAATATTTTCTATGTGGTTTTTGACTGTTCAGTTATTTTAGTCATGAATACATTTCTACCATTTTTCCCCATAACATATGTTGAAGCAGAAGTCTCATCTGCTAGAAGCAGTATTAAAAGTGCTTACACAACAATAATGTTGATGCACAAGATCATTTGTATCCAGACAAGGAAGTTTAACCACTGTACTTCATTTATCTTCATCTGTCTCTAAGTGACAAGAAAAGAGATGTTGAAAAATAAGGGGAGGTAGGAAAAGAAAAAATACATTAACTTCTTGGGAACATAGTAGAATTTTTGAATCTCTGCATCGTGTTTGTTTCCATGATTCTCTTCTTTCCATGGTTTTCTTCTTTTTTCTTTTCTTCTTTTCCCTCCTCTTAATAGGTTTCAGGTTCTATTAAAGTCCAGCACCCGTGTATGTCATCATCTTCTGATGCTGGAGTCCTTTTTCTATTTGGTTTTTAACTGGATAGTGTTAAGCTCTGTTTCCATAACGCTCTGTTTAACTCATGTCTTGGGATTTTCTCGTTTTCTTGCCACAGTTAAGTATGGGTGTCTATGTTCAGGAATCAAAACTTTTTTTCTCCTCTTTTTTCTCCCACTACTTTCTCATACTATGAGCTTAAGCACAGGTCATGCTCATAGTATGCATTTAGAAGCCACATTTGTTCAATATTATCTCCATTCATATATCCTGCAGACATTTTTTTGAGTACATACTATACGCCAGGTACTGGAGATGTGCTACGTTCTGGGGAAACAAACATGACAATGACATAATCCCCTATGCTTAAGATGCTCATTTTCTTGTAGAGGAGAAACATCTGTTTAAAACAAAAGCATTGTAGTGTAGTGTACAGCTTTCCTCATCTATGAACTAAGCATAAGCATAAAAATAACTGTTTCATAGAGTTATCAAGTGAGGTGAATATGATAGTGTCTGGAAAACACCTAGCCGCAGTCCCTGGCACATAGGAGATCGTTAGTAAATGGCAGCCATTATTATTCATGAAGTACAATGGGTTCCTAAAGAAGAAGGAGATAAAATTTTCCTGGGCTCGTTCAGTAAAGAATCTTAAGTGAACTCAAGCCCATGAGGCAGGCTATACCACCAGCTCTGTGGTAGCCCTACTTCCTTCTTACTTTTGTAGTATCCAATCATATGCTAGAATTTAATTCTCAAATGTATCTTTTTAATGACTGGTAAGTGCCTGTGAGTACCTGGAGGGCAGGTGCTGTACTTCTAAGTATCTCTGCTTTTCTGTGTTCTTCCAGAAATCTGTAAGTGTTTGTTAAATGAATGAATTTGTAGAATAAATCAGTAGGTTCTAGGAAACACTTCTGTGGAACACTAGGGTGATTTTAATTGTTAGGTCCTTGCAAATAAAATAGCCAGACTGAAGCAGGCATCTTTCCACTTGCAATTGTGGAAGTAGCCGTCCTTTTCCTTTGTCATGTTTTTGATATGGGAATCTGATCAAATGCAGTTTCAACAGTAGGATGCAGTTGGGTGTTGTCGTATCTGACAAATGCAGAAAAGATGAGGCCAGCAGGGGTCAGTTTAATACCAGCCTAAGTTGCAAATACAGTACTTTTTTACTTCTCTGTAAACTGGAATGAGAATAGAAACTGAAATGTACAGTCCAAATGTAAGCTTTTTAATACCAAGCTATAGTAGAGAATTGCTAAAAAATTAGGTAGGAATACTTAACCATTTTTAATGAATGATAAAGACTACTAGTGACACAAGATGAACGATGGAAAGTAGATGGTTTAGCTCTCTTTTTTCTGACATGGCAGCATAGGACTTTCAACCAAAGTTATTTTCCTTGCTGACTGTTCTTTGTTGGCATATGCCGGAAGAAGCCTGGAAATATCATGTGCATTCCTTTGATCTTAGTTACTTGGTAGGCTTTATAACATAATACTTTAATTTATGCCTATTTTTTTGCTAGCTGGCTATAACATTAAACCAGCACTACTCATAGCTTTCATATGAAATGTCAGTATTTCACAGTTATATTTATAGTAAGAAACTGTACGTTAAATAATGACTTCTGAACACTAAAAGTAGAATAACAAAGGAATATATACATATATAAATTAGCTGGAGGTTATCTTAGAGGATTTGTATGTATGGGTTGACATTTATAAGACTAGACTCTCAAATGCTAAGGATACAATGTGTGCTAAAATTCAGAGCCCTGCCTGCTAATCTTAGTTACTGAGAATAAGTACTCTTAGCAGATAGAATAGTTGCTTTCTTGATGTCGTAGTACACTTTTTTTCTAAGGTAGTAGCTGCTTGTTACTATAATTGTTGAACTACATATTCTTATGTGAAGACTGAAGAATGTAGGACTGTTAGACCTGGAAGACGCCTGAAGGCGTCCTAAGCCTCCCGTTTAGTAGCCCATGGGCAGGGCTGCTGCTGTCAGAGCATTTCAGACTTCTTATAGTGTTCTTTTTCTATGATACCACACTGTCTTTTTTCTCTCCATACTGTGTGTTTGCTTGTTCACTATTCTGCATTTTTGAGTTTAATGCGAAATATATTACAGAAATTAAGAGCCTGTCTTTGTCTTACACCCTTCTTTTTCAGTTGTAGACTAGAACCCCATGCTCAAAAGGACTGGTCACAGCAATCTCCCATCCTGGCTTCAATGGCTCCTAAAGGATTGTTGTGAGCCATGTCCACTGGGGCCTCTTAGATCCAAGAGAGTATGGGTCTTCCCAGAAGAGAATAGGGTACTGCTTGAAAGCGCAGTATGTACCATGCTCCCTGCGGCGCTCATAGGGACTGTGGTGAGGTCTGTGATCCATACATGGTAATGCTTTAGGGTCTGGACAGGCTGGACTAGTGTGGTGTCAGGAAGGAACACAGGGCAGCATTACTCATTGAACAAGGAAGTGGCTCTGTGGTCTGGACAGGTACCTCTGCCTAGCCCTTGTGTTCTGAAAAAGCCTGCTTTATTGGAGGCATTAAGGTTTTCCTTTTTAACCATTTAAGTATCTCCCTCTCTATTAGTTTTCTGTTGTGAGTGACAGATTGCCACAAACTTAGTGGCTTAAAACGTTACATACTTATTTTTTACAGTTTCTGTGATTCCAATAGTTAATCAATTCTATAATATCCAAATTTCACAAACCTCTGATGTATTCTTCCTTTAGTTTTACTATTCTAAGATTCACGCCTGGACGTCTTATAATGCCTGACTTTTCTAGAAAAAACATAGTCGTATAGCAAAAACACTGATGTGAGCACGTTGACGTTCAACCCAGTGTTTTATGCTGGGGCTCCTGCTTCAGGCCACTACTGCTCAATGTCGTGTACTCCGTTTTCCAAATGCACATGATTATTTTTTCTTTTTAAGTAGCTAAATTACTGCATATTATTGAAAGCAATATAATGACTTAAAAGTTTTTTCTACAACTCTGGATTTTCACTAATTCAGGTTGAGAGTCCTTCCATCTAGTCCAGATTCATCCAAATTTTATTGACTAGCCCGCCCATAAACCCTGTGAAATAAAATGCCTCATCACAGATACAGGCAGCCTGAGAGTCAATCACATCCCATGGGAACACAGTCTGAAGCATCTCTGACAGTACAGAGAGCCAGTAGCTGCCATCTCAGCCGTGCTCCCCTGCCCTCCGCTATGTAGGAATTCAGTTTTACAAGTGAGGTACTAGAAATGTTAAGCCAACCCTGTTAGGCTCATTCAAGAATAATACTTGACAGAATAAATGCAAGAATCATGCTGTAGTATGGGAGAAAGAATATGAATGTATAAATTAGATTTGGATTCTAATTCTAGCTCCATCACTTGCCACCAGTTATTTAACTTAGGAGCCTCAGTTTCCTGATCTAGAAAATAAGAATATAATATCAGCATCACAATAGTAAACTAATTCTTATGGTGATAACATAGAAGTCATTAATTCAGTATTTATTGAGTTATTAATAGAGGTTATAGTTACGTCATTAAGTGTATCTACTAAGTATAGTGGCAGAATGAGTAATATGCCAAGAGCAGTTTGCTGGTATTTGAGAAGTATGATGTCAAGTATGTTCAGATGAAAATTTGAAAATGTTTCCCCAAAGCATTATTCATGTCAGATTTTAGAGATTTGCTATGGACTGGGAATAATCAAATAACATAAACCATATTTTTTCTGTTTTTATAATGGGGCTCAGAATATAGATTCATAGGTGTTTTATCAATTGATAAAATTTCAGTTCGTATGTCAACATATGATTATTAGCTTTTTAGCTTATCTAGGCTATATTTATAATTGTGGTCCATCTTTTCCCTTTGACCAAGCATATATATTCAACTATCTCTATGCTGATTTATATTCATGCTATGCATATACATTTTAATATTGCTTTATTTCATCTCTAAAAGGCAGACAAATATTCTCACAAAAAGTTGCAAAGTGAATTTTGCATTATTCAGTACTAAATATATATTTCATATCTCTGGGGCAAGACATTTGTCAGGTTCATAAAACTAGATATAACCATTCATAAATAAAAATCTCCCCAAGTGATGTTTAATGGAAGAGAATTAAGAAACCATAGAAAATGAATGAGAAAAGAAAAATATTATTTTCTGCAATTTATATTTTTTACTTGGGATTATACTCCATTTTGTGTTTCTACTACTTAAAAAGATATTTTCTCTTTCTCACTGCCATTTCAAAGACTAATATTACAATATTTTCCTTAAATAAAATAAAATTATTACTGAGGACTTTGAGTCACATTAATAAAATTATTCAACAAAAATTATTAAATAACTGCCCCTGGCTCAGGTATGTTTTGGACATACAGAGATGAATAAGTGATGTTTTGTGTCTTCATAGACTTCATTATCTGGGATATAAACAATTTACTATAATAAATTTATTAGTACTCTAATAGTAGTATGGACAAATAGTTGGGGAGTACAGAGGGAAGAACTGTTAATTCTGTTAGAGCAGTTTGGAAATGATATTTGAGCTCGTCCTGGTAGGGTGAATATAAACTTGCCTGATGTTGAAAAGAAGAAGGGGTTTAGAGGGAAAGGCATGGCATTTCCAGTAGAGTTCTCTCCTTGTCCTTTAAAAAAAAATGAACTTTTTAGGAATCTTAAGCGTTGATATACGGTGAGCAAAAAAAAGTGAATGAGATGACTGTTAAGGATGACTAAAATGGAAGAGTTGTTGGGGGGATCTGCATGATTCCCTTTTGGAATCAGGTTTTCAGCACACAGGAGAACTGAAAAGTTAGCGGTGTCTTGAAGAACAAACTCAAAATTGTAAGGAGGTGAGTCAACTGCATCTGCGTGTTTTTTTTTTTTTGTTTGTTTGTTTGTTTGTTTTTGTGGTACGCGGGCCTTTCACTGTTGTGGCCTCTCCCGTTGCGGAGCACAGGCTCCGGACGCGCAGGCTCAGCGGCCATGGCTCACGGGCCCAGCCGCTCCACGGTATGTGGGATCCTCCCGCACCGGGGCACGAACCCGTGTCCCCTGCATCGGCAGGTGGACTCTCAACCACTGCGCCACCAGGGAAGCCCTGCATCTGCGTTTTTATAAATAGCAAATACGTGTACCTTAAGCATTAAAAACATTTGCGAAAAATTAGTTAATGGAGAACAGAATATTCTCAAACCCAATACTTTGGGGAAAAAAATCCATTTTCTCATTAATTGGAAGATTGTCAATGTAAAGGGATGGCAGTAATTCTCAGTTACTTTCACATAATCCTACTTAAAAAAGCAAGCACTGCGGGAGTATTTTCTGTTGATTCTTTGGTTTATCAAGATGCCCCACAGGAGAAGACTTACACAAGCTGGACGATGAGCTCATTTATTAAGATACATGGTGGTCACTGAATGCCATCATGTTTCTGACATGTTTATTCCGCCTGCTGATTTGCTGACTTTTTGTTGTTGTTTCATGTTTATATTGAGGTCTGCTGAACATGTGAATATCCTAAGAGCTATCATCCCTGAAATATGTGTTCTTTAAGAATGACGACTGCAGGTTCTCTGGAGTCAATCTTGTCTCTTTCTGCTGGCTCATGTTTATGAAATGAGGGTTTATTCTTTAAAAAAAAAAAGAAGAAAGAAATATATGCTGACCAGGAATGTCGGTCTGATCCATCGTCAATAAAGAACCATGCAAGAACAATTAACGAGTTGAGTTTATGTTTCACAAAATCAGGATAAACAAAAGCTAGCAGGATTCTTTCTTAGGCGTATTTCTCTTCATATGTACCTTTGATTTAAAAATCACTCTCCTTTGGGTTTTTATTTCTTCAAGATTACCAGTTGGAAACCGACTTTCTTCTTTAGTAATAAGATTGCTGGTACTGTATGCATCATAGAATTGCAAGAATTAAGCAACAGAGTCCATGTAGAATGTTTGGCACATAGCAAGCACTGAATAAATAGCAGTTATCATTCTTGTGGTCACTACTACCAGGACCTCCACCACCCCCACCGTCTTCATCATTCTTGGTAAATGCTTACTCTCATATTGTCTGTTACTGCAGAGTCACTGACAGGTAATGAGGAATAGCCAGTTAGGTGTCAGATCTCAGGGATTCAGGAAGCCCATAAACGTTGTGGACCGAGAAGGATTTGGTCTAGACTGCATGCTCTTTGTCTGTGAAAACAGTGCCTGCAGTCCCCACAGAACGATTACAAGGCACTGCATTGCATTTAAGGCCTTGGCATTAAGAAACTATTCCTTGAAAGGCATGGTCTTGTTGAGGTGTGAGAATAAAGTCATACTGAAAAAATAGAAAAGTTACCATGTTTCATTAATGCTAAGATGCAGATCTTTTTTCGCATTTTGTTTTGCCCGAAATCAGTGTGCATTTTAAAGTCAATGGCATGTTATACTTCGACAGCATTTTTTCTTTTAACATAGATAATAATGCATCTTAAAATCATTGGCATCTTAGATTTGATGACATCTTACAAATGCTTAACCATGTGGTACTCGTGAGAAGGGTAGTGAGAATCTAGAAAAAGAACAGTCAAGACCAGACCTTAGAAGGCAGTCGTGGGACTTGGGTGCAATCCGTGTATCTGACTGGGGTCAGTCAAACCCTGTGGCTTCACTGCCACTTCGCGGCTAACGTTTACATTCATCTGCTGTGCCATCCTAACTGCTTCTGTGTTATTTCAGGCCCAGGTTTCTCATCTGGATTACTTTGATAATCTCCCTCTGTCCTTCTTCTCTAATGTACCCTTTGAAATGCTCTAAGAGTCCTTTTAAAAACAGTCAGGTCTTGATACCGCTGTCTTCAACAGCCTCTAAAAATTGGCCTCCCGTGATGGCACAGCACAAGTTGGAAGCATGACCTGGTCCCAGTCCTGAATCTGTCACATACTAGTCACATGTCCCTGGGCAAGGTTGTCAGCCTCTCTGAACTGGTTTTCCTAATTATAAGATTGGGGTGCTAACAATTCTTTATCTCAGAAGATCATAATGTTTGCTATTTACCTTGCAAAGGGCTTGGTACATAGTGGATGTTTAGTAAATATTAGTCTTCTTGCTTAACTCAGTTTCCTCATCTGTAAAATAGGGTTGATAATTTTTTCCCTGCTAATGTGGTCGGATTGCTCTGACGGAAATAATTTACCTGAAAGCATAAATTATTTTTATGCTTAAAATTATTACATTTTTATGCTTTAAATTACTATTTTATAAACTATAAAATCCTTTGTCAGATTAGAGATTGTTTTTACCAAAGCATTCTAGGCCTTTAAGGAACTCATTCCAGGGTTTCTTTCCAGTTTAGTGTACTCCAGTCTATTCCAGTCACATACCTTCCTGTACATCCCCAGAATATGCCAGGTACTTTGGCAAAGTTTGTTCTGTATGTTTATGCTATAGGAATTTTACTCTCCACTATATTCTGTATCCACATCCAGTAATGTCCAGTTCAAATATCCTTACCTTTTCTGATTCTACTAGAAAAAAAATTGCTTTTTCCCATTTTCCCTCAGAAGCTGTAGGAGTTTGGCCTTCTTTTTTTGGGGGGGTGGCCTTCTTTTTAATGTTGATTTTATTCTGATTTATATATTTTAAAAAGAATTTTTTTTCATTTATTTTTGGCTGTGTTGGGTCTTTGTTGCTGCATGCAGGCTTTCTCTACTTGCGGTGAGCGGGAGCTACTCTTCGTTGCAGTGCGTGGGCTTCTCATTGCCGTGCCTTCTCTTGTTGTGGAGCACGGGCTCTAGGTGTGCGGGCTCAAGTAGCTGTGGTACACGGGCTCAGTAGTTGTGGCTCATGGGCTCTAGAGCGCAGGCTCAGTACTTGTGGCCACAGGCTTAGTTGCTCTGTGGCCTGTGGGATCTTCCCGGACCAGGGCTCGAACCCGTGTCCCCTACATTGGTAGGCTGATTCTTATGCACTGCGCCACCAGGGAAGCCCTCTTCTTATTTATATTGTGTTAATTGTTTTGTCTGTTTTCTTGTCCACTAGACTGAAAGCTACTGAAAGGTAGGGACATGTCTAATTTAACAAAGCATTTTGTCCACAGAAATTGTGTAGAATATGTTGAATTGAACAAGGTACACGAAGGCAAGCACAAAGGCATTCTTGACAACGGGGTTAATGGCTGAAGAGGTAATGTACATGGAACATGTAGAGCCCAGTCGTGTTGACTGGAATGGCTGGAGTGTTTGGAAGAGTTGTGAGAAAGAAGTTTTGAAAGGTAGAGTAGCATCTGTTTATGGATGTCCCCAACACCAGACAGAGAAGATGGAACTGTATCAAGACAACCATTTTCAATTGTTATTTACCAGCAGAATTTTCTTCTCACATTTTTACAACAAAACCCCAGTACATATGAAAGAGAAAAATGGAGTTGCTTTGGTTGATAGAGACACTGGCTTCCCACCCTCCCTGCGAATCCTCTCCCCCATTAACATCATGTTTGCTCCTCAGCAGAACAGTTGGAGTGTCATGAAGCAAGGTTTGAAAATCAGTGTGTTACAGATTAGGCTGGTACCTTCTTGTGCAGGAGAATGACATGATGGGAATTATGCTTCACATCTGGTAACAATGTGAAAGATAGATTGGAGAGGAGGTGTTTGATTTCCTTTTTAGTTGCTTCATTTTCTTTCTGTACTACCTCAGAATAACTGCCAGTCTTCAAGGATTATCCTGTTGAACAGTTTTTCCTACTGCGTGCTCTCTCAACTTCTTGCAGAGCTGTTGTCTCAGTTTTACTAATCTTCACACTGGTGACCGAGCTGAATGCCTAGATGTCTGACTTTACTAACTAAATCTTTCCCAGGCTGTCAAGACCTATCACTTCTGCTTATTTAGTGTACCTGTGCCACGTTTGGGCAGGTTGTTGTTTTCTTTGTAGGCAATAATATTAGTTTTGAGCCCTGCTATAGCTTGTTCTTTGTTCCTGTCTTCTACTGCTTGTTCAAAAACATACTGAAAATGGGCCTTTGGAAGATGATTGTATTGAATTATTGTATCCAGAATAATTATATACTAATTCAAAAGGAGATGAATACCCAAGTGATAGAATAAAATGAGTGATTAGTTAAGATACAATGGGTTTTGCTTCTAACAGGAAAAGTTTCCATCTATCTGGCTTCCCTCAGAGGACTGTATTCTAAACCTGAGTTTCCTCATACCTATATGTAGGTTATAAAATGAAAAAAACAAAACGAAACATTTGTTTTTATTCTACTGGGGCAATATGGTCTTTTGGCTAAGACTTAGAAATTAAGAGCTTAATATATCTATCTGTTGGTTGTATAGACATCTTACATCAAAGTAATTAGTAATTTGGAGATAAAAGATTAATTGTGTACCACCTAATAAGGAGGAACATAATTATCTAAGCCAGTTACAATCTTACACATTTTTCATTTAATACATGAATAAGTGGCTAATATAATTTCTTTTTCTGAGACATAGTTTTTTAAATGTTCAGATTTATCACTAATCTTTGGGTTTGATCATGCCTTTGGAAGGAATTAGTGTTTTCTTTATAGAATTAAAAGGTAAAATTTGTTGAGGGAGTATAGGATAATTTAGAAAGAAATCAGTAATTTTTCCCATTTTTACTATTAAGTTATAAGCAGTTATTTTGAATGGTAGTATGAAAAGGTATGTGTTTGTGTTTTAAGCAGGATGCTGTTAAATTAAGAAAAATAAATGAGGTCATTTTTCTGGAATCCTACATTATGGAGATCAGCTGATTCAGGAACAGGCATTTGCCTACATACTATGAAGCTTTAAAGGTCAGAGAGTAGAAAGGTGTCTAGTCTCTTCAACCCCAGACCTACCAGAAAATTTATTTCCCAGCTTCCTTAATTCTTTTTTTTGTTTTAAACATCTTTTTTGGAATATAATTGCTTTACAATGGTGTGTTAGTTTCTGCTTTATAACAAAGTGAATCAGCTATACATGTACATATATCCCCATATCTCCTCCCTCTTGCGTCTCCCTCCCACCCTCCCTATCCCGCCCCTCTAGGTGGTCACAAAGCACCGAGCTGATCTCCCTGTGCTCTGCAGCTGCTTCCCACTAGCTATCTATTTTACATTTGGTAGTGTATATATGTCCATGCCACTCTCTCACTTCATACCAGCTTAATTCTTATTCTAATATAAAGCTAACATTTAATGAACCGTAACTCTGACCTGGGCATGTGCTAAATATTTTATGTACGTCATGTCATTTAGTCCTCAATAATCTCTGAAGGGTAAGCTAGGTGCAGTTGTAATCATCTGCATTTTACGATGTAGAAACTGAGGCTTAGAAGTAAAGTAACTTGCCCAAGATGAGGTAGTTTGTAAATGGCAGAGGTAGCATTCAAACTCCTTGATGTCCGACTACAAAGTAATCTTCACACTGTGTGGTTTCCTTATGTTGCTTTTTTGGCCAACACTATGCATTATGCCCTGAGTCTATGAAAATGCATTAGAAGACTATACCCATGTCATGTCTGTAACTGAATTGGGTATGCAGGTCACACAGTCTTGAACTAATTAGATGATGACTGTGTGCTGGTTTATTTATACACTAGGTTGAGGTAATGTGCACCATGCTGCACGTATCACACTGCGCCACACTTCCTTCTCCGTGTAAGTTTGAAGTACAAGTATTTGCCATCTGATGTGGGTTGCCTGGATGCTCATAATCAGTGAAATAATTCCTCTTCTTAAAAATTATTTTCAAAATATGTATTTTAGTGTTGAATAGCAAGCTATTTTAAGGTAAAATCACCCTGGATCCAGATATCTATTTAAATGCTATGTTGTAGAGACAAGTAACTTATTTAACCAAGTAATTCAGTGAATCTTCACTAAGAACCTAATATGGGCTAGGTACCCATGCTGGATGTCAGGGACTGGGTATGTGGTGCAGTAAAAGAGAGATGGATTTTTAGGATAGTTACTGAGCTAAACATAGGGCCTGGTATGTACGGAAAGTACTAAGAAATGTTTATTAACTGAAAGGAAGGCCAGAGTTGAAATTGTGGTCTAAAATGGGCAAATTAGTTAGTGTTCTTAGTTTGTTTCTTCATCAGAAATATAAGGGTAATAAAATCCACATCAGAAGGATTGCTGTCAAGATTAAATGAGTTAATCGACAAAACGAAAAGACAGCCTACTGAATGGAAGCAAATATTTGCAAATGATATGACCAATAAGGGATTAATATTCAAGATATATAACAGCTCATACAACTCAACATCAAAAAAACAAACAACTTGATTAAAAAATGAGCAGGAGGGGCTTCTCTGGTGGCGCAGTGGTTGAGAATCCACCTGCCGACGCAGGGGATGCGGGTTCGTGCCCTGGTCCGGGAAGATCCCACATGCCGCAGAGTGGCTGGGCCCATGAGCCATGGCCGCTGAGCCTGCGCGTCCGGAGCCTGTGCTCCGCAACGGGAGAGGCCACAACAGTGAGAGGCCCACGTACCTCAAAAAAAAAAAAAAAAATGAGCAGGAGAAGTGAATACACATTTTTCCAAAGAGGAAATGGAGATAGCCAACAGGCACATGAAAAGATGCTCAACATCGCTAATCATCAGGGAAATGCAAATCAAAACCACAATGAGATAACACCTCACACTTGTCAAAATGGCTATAATCAAAAAGAACCCAAATAACAAATGCTGGCAAGGATGTGGAGAAAAGGGAACCCTTGTCACTCTTGATGCGATGTAAATTGGTACAGCCACTGTGGAAAACAGTATGGAGGTTCGTCAAAAAACTAAAAATAGAACTACCATATGACCCAGCAATTCTACTTCTGGGTATATATTCAAAACAAAAATAAAAGCACTAATTCGAAAACATATGTGCATCCCAAAGTTCATAGCAGAATTATTTACATTTTCCAAGGTACAGAAGCAACCTAAGTGGCCATCCACAGATGAATGGATAAAGAAGATGTGGTTAATATACACAATAGAATACTACTCAGCTATAAAAAAAAAACAAACTAATTTTGCCATTTGTAGCAGCATGGATGGACTCTGGAGGACATTATGCTAAGTGTTAAGTCAGACAGAGAAGGACAAATACTGTATGATATCACTTATATTTGGAATCTAAAAACATATGACAAACTAGTAAATGTAACAAAAAAGTAGCAGATTCACAAATAAAGAACAAATTAGTGGTTACCAGTGTTGAGGGGCGCAGTGTAGGGGTGGTGGAGTGGGAGGTATTGGGTTGACCAAAAAGCTCATTCAGGTTTTTCCACACAGTCTTTTGGAAGAACCCGAACGAACTTTTGGGTCAACCTAATACACACTATTGGGTGTAAAATTGCTCAAGGATTTACTGTACAGCACAGAGAATATAGCCAATATTTTGTAATAACTGTGAATGGAAAGTAACCTTTAAAAATTACATAAAATGTTTAAAAATCTTTTTAAAAAATATTAAATGAGGTAAAATATGGAAGTGTGTCCAGGAGTGTGTCTGACACATATCAGATGGTTAATAATTGTTAGTAAAATAGTGAAAAATAAAGAACACCTTTCCCTCTTCTCAAGGTGTGTCAAGGTTTAGGACAGGGGATTCTTATACATTCTGAAGTTGGACTTTAGTTGTCATTTCCCTGTATTTGCTTTAAAGTTCTGTCTGAGCTTCACTAATAATCCAAAGGGATTTGGGACTCTAAGAAGAAAACACATGCAAACACACCCACACACTCCCCCACATCTGCCCTCATACTTAATTCTCCTTCTCTTGTTCACAAATTTATTGCTTAAACCCATGAAATATTTTTACATTTAGATGTCCTCTATAATAACAAAAGAACATGGGAAATGAGCAGAAGCAGCAGAATTGTATTATTGGATTAAAATTTGGATACAGAAAGAGATGTGTAGGTATTGAAATTTCAACAGCTTATTTTTTCCTCACTTCTACACATTTTATGGTTCTTATAAACAGATTTATTGCATTTTTGCCTCGTGATTGAAAATCGACAGAAGTAAAGCCTAGTGATGCCAAAGGGATGTGATGTATGTGTGACACAGGCTGCTGTTTGTGCCCATCTGCACAGAATGCCACATATTTTAAAGAACTTTTTCCTCTCTTTCTTAATAGGAAGAGAAAATGATCTGTTTTTCCTTTTAGACAACAGTGAACTGATTCGTTTTGGTCCCTATTGCTGTTTTTAAGAAGAATTGCTAGTGTGAAATATGCTAAATGCAAAGCTGTGTTTTCGCTTAAGGTCAATTCATATTTTAATAATGTGTTTTGTGCTTTGTCTATCTTTAAATTTAACCATTTAAAAACTTTGATTGCTAAACTGATCATTTTATACATAATTTTTTAAATCCCATAGGTCATTTGATGACCTTTCTATATTTTTTGATTTTATGGATGTCTTCGTTTGAAGATTATCATATCTTTAATGCTAAAAATGCCTCACATTTTCTGAAATTGGATTTGAATCATCATTAAAGGATCGAATGCTATGACCGTAAGGTGGCATTAAAAAGCCAGAAACACTTATTAAATTTAAACTATTACTTTCAAGCACAGATTTTCAACCCTTTTAGAAATACTTCTGAGTTAAAATTGAAATGTCAAATAACATAAAATTTAAAATACATATTTGGTTCATTATTACCATCATATAGTATTAAATATTAAACATTAATTTATTTCATGCTGCTGGCAGGACACAATGATTCAGGGTTTAATGAAAAAAGTATTGTCTGCTTGATGACTTCCATGTATTGTAATAGAACTGAGTGTTTATTTACTGTGGATTAATAGGATTTGTTCTGCTAGTGCATACTTAAATATGATAAGTCATGTATGAATATATTTATTTCAGACACAATCTATAACTGAAATCCACAAATTCTCTTTTTTGAAATATGCCTTTGTTTCTTCTATGAAAGGAGTATTTATGAAAAGATGCCTCTGCCTTATACACTACATTGCTTACAGTAACCAAGGCCTCATTAAAACCAGTTGCTTTGTACCCAGTGATAGGTTTAGTGTAGGTAGTAAAATCTGGCTAAATGAATCTGAAAAGAAATCTGCTTTCAGTAAAGGGAATGAATCTAAAACAATAGAATGTACTACTCAGAGCAGAATTAAACAGAAATCTTGAACAGAGAACAAATTCATTTCATTATATTTTGGAGTCAATGTAATTATACATATGATTTGTTCCTACCACTGAATGTATGACCTTGGGCAAGTTACTGATTTCTCTGTGCTTCAGTTTCTTTACCTGAAAAATGGGTATAATAATAGTTCCCACCTGTGCAAACACTGTGTAAGTGTTATCTTTTTGTTATTGTATGATATGTAGAGTAGGGTAGGGAAATGGGAATAAAGGATGAAACCCTTCAAAGTCAACTGAAATAGTACACTGTCAAGGCCCCTTTTAGGGATGCAGGCCGGCTGTTGTTGCACTTGAGATGAGCTGCAATCACAAAGTGATAACATTCTGTAGATGTGTCTTATATCTACAACCTACCTATAAATATCTCAAGGAAGGCACTACTATTTGAAGTCAACTCAGGTTACTTTCTATTATGAGAAAAAAAGTTGTTCCTCTGTGAAGTTCCTTTCCCTCACCCCCAAACCTCAAATCCAGCAACACAATCCTCACCTCCAACTCAAATAGACTACCCACTCCCAACTCAAATTTGTGTTGGTTCTACCTATTGATTTTCTTTGAATTAAGAAATCACATCTGAAACAAACTTCCAGAACTACATGTAGGGTGTCTTTAATTGTTAGAAGGGCTTAAAGTAGTTGGCATTCATGTTTTCATTTTAGTTTATTGATCTCTTAAAGCTATTAACTATTATTCAAAGATGGCTACCTTTTTTGGTTTTTATTGAGGTATAAATGACATACAACACTATATTCGTTTCAGGTGTACAACATAATGATTCAATATTTGTGTGTATTGCAAATTATCACCACAATAAGTCTAGTTAACATCTGTCACTGTACATCCTTACAGACTTTTTCTTTATGAGAACTTTCAAGATTTTCTCTCTTAGCAACTTGCAAATATGCAATACAGCATTACTAATTGTAGTCACCAGGCTGTCCATTACATCCTCTTGACTTATTTATAACTGGAAGTTTGTACCTTTTGGCCCCCTTAACCCATTTTGTCCTCCCCCAACCCTCCACCTCTGGCAACCACCAGTGTGTTCTCTGTATGTATGAGCTCAGTTATTGTTGTTTTTTTTAAGATTCCACATATAAGTGAGATCATAAAGTATTTATCTTTTTCTGTCTGATTTATTTCACTTAGCATAATGCTCTCAAGGTCCATCCCTGTTGTCTCAAATGGTGAGATGTCTTTCTTTTTCATGGCTGAATAACATTCCAATATATGTATGTGTATTTATTTATTCTCACCAACACTTGTTATTTCTTGTCTTTTTTTTTTTTTTTTTTTTTTTGTGGTACACGGCCTCTCACTGTTGTGGCCTCTCCCATTGCGGAGCACAGGCTCCGGACGCACAGGCCCAGCGGCCATGTCTCACGGGCCCAGCCGCTCCACGGCATGTGGGATCTTCCTGGACCGGGGCACGAACCCGTGTCCCCTTCATCGGCAGGCGGACTCTCAACCACTGCGCCACCAGGGAAGCCCTATTTCTTGTCCTTTTGATAATAGTCATTCTGACAGGTATGAGATATCTTTCTGTGGCTTTGATTTGTATTTCTCTCATAATTTGTGGTGTTGAGTACCTTTCCATGTGTCTGTTGGCCATCTCCGTCTGTTTACATCTTCTTTGGAAAAATGTCTATTTGTGTCCTCTGCCCATTTTTTAATTAGGTTGTTTGCTGTTTTACTGTTAAGTTGTTGGAGCTCTTTATATATTTTGAATATTAACCCCTTATCTGATACATGGTTTGCAGATATTGTCTCCCATATGGGAGGTTGCCTTTTCATTTTGTTCATGATTTTCTATGTTGTGAAGTAGCTTTTTAGCTTGATGTGGTCCAGTTGTTTATTTTTGCTTTTGTTGCCTTTGCTTTTGGTGCCAGATGGCTGCCTTTTTAAAGTTTGATTTAGGACAGTTGTATTTACAGTCTAAAGTTTCATAGTCATCTTTAAAAGTATCTATCAAACTTACTTTTTTCTTGTTTTGCTTGGTAAAATTATAAATGCATGAAAATAGCCTTAAGAAATGGAACTTCAGTTGTAATTTAATTTCTGATTCCATTAGACACATGCTACCATTTTGTCAGTGTTACAACCCCATTGACTATTTCTGATGTTACCAGCGGGCTCCTTTTGGATTATTCAAGGTGTTATATAAGTGTAATGATGTCTTACTGGTTTTCTGTAAACTTATGTGTTTGGTCTGGTGAAGATTTATTTTTCAAAATAAAATATTCTCTTATGAAGTTTGCACATTATATGTCTTTACACCTAGCTTATGAGAAAAATTATCTGCATTGCGTGCTGTAGTTTTGCAGTCACTGAAAATAGTGTTCTGAACTTAGTTGCTTTTCTTTCAATAGACATTCCATGACAACCAGATTTCTCAAGAAATAGTTGAAGATGTGAGTATTGGACTATGAAAATGAAATTTCAAAGGAGTCACAGTAGACACAAGGTGAGGATAGATTAGATAGTGTTGCCAAATTTGTAGAGAAGTGTTAGACTGGAGAATCAGTATATCATGTGAATATAGAGAAGTCCATTTTTTAAATGTAGATTTCATAGCAAGAGCTTTTGAGACAATTTTGCAGCTGTGTATCAAGAGAAAGAGAAAGGGGAAAGTAGAGTTGGTGGGAGAATGAAGAAAAAGGGGATGGAAAGGAATGCGTTTGAATTCACCCTGCAAGCACTTAAAATGACTAGTGGGGGCTTCCCTGGTGGCGCAGTGGTTGAGAGTCTGCCTGCCGATGCAGGGGACACGGGTTCGTGCCCCGGTCCGGGAGGATCCCACATGCTGCGGAGCGGCTGGGCCCGTGAGCCATGGCCCCTGAGCCTGCGCATCCAGAGCCTGTGCTCCACAACGGGAGAGGCCACAACAGTGAGAGGCCCCCCACCCCCCCAAAAAAAAAAGACTAGTGGACTCCATAATAGCACATTTCCACAAGCAGCTCAGTTTAGAGGCAAGTTAACATGGACCAGATTTGACTACCTGGGGGAACTGCTATCAGCAGAAAAGGGACAAAGTTTAATATAAAAAGGACACGATCACTGATCTGAGGGGGAAGTAACTTGCAAGTTCATAGAATATCCTATCTAAGAAACAGTTGTCAAAGGAGATATATTGCAGTGAAAGGTAAGGGCAATAGACTTAATGTGACCTTATATTATTAACTGATAAGGAAAACAAGTTTTCAAAGTACATAAACACACATGCACACAACACACACACACATACACACACAGAGACAAACTTTTTTTAAAGGGGAAAGGGAAGCTGTATTTTGATGTTGCTTTAGATAAAAACTGTTTAATCATGCTGCACCATGATTCTCAAATATGACTTTAAATGAAGACTTTTACAGAACCTATCATTTTTTTCAGGAATATTTTTTCCAGTGCATTGAGGAAATTAAAACAACAACAACAACAACACTGTATAAAGGTCCATTCTGGGCACTTTTTCATGAATTAAAACCTGGGGAAAAATTCATGTAAATTTTATGTCTTTTCTACATCTTGTGTGGAATGTTGCATAACAATAATAGTGATATCATCCTATGTTTTGTTGCCCTTACAATTTTCACATCTTGTTCATGATCTCAGTTGATCCTCAGAACACTGTGAAGCAGGTAGATGGTTTCCTCATTCTTTAGATGAGGAAGGTGAGGCCAGACTGGTTACATGATTTGCCCAGAGATGTGGGTCTACAATCCAGGCTTTCGGAGCTTGAATGCAGAGCTATCACGTGAGGATTAGAACATAAGCACAAGGAAACCCAGGAGCAGCTTTGGTTTAGGAAAAGAAGTATTTAAATACTGATCAGTAGTTGATGGTGGAACAGATGACTCAGACTAAGCTTTATCAGGAAAACCATGCAGAAGAGGCAGCCTTTGTGAACTAGTGAAAGCAGGCACTTAGATCTGAATTGAAGTGAAGTTTCCAGACTTAGAGAAATTAGTTTGTGTGTACTAATTGGCCTGATTTCGTCAAAATTACTTTCCAATAAAATACTGTCTCTGGAGAAGTTTTGAGTTGGAAAGAAGAGCAACTTTTGGATGAGACAGGAAGATTTTAAATCTTGTGAAATCTTTTCAAAATCCAAAATCAGTGCGTCAGAGCCCAGCTTCTGTTTTGTGACCAGACTTTTCCTGTGTATATTACATTAGTTAGAGGGCATGATTTGATTATGTGGTCAGGAAACAGTCTGGGCAAAATCGTTAAATCATCAGTCTTTGTCTTACTGGCCCCAGCGTCGCGCTTTCTTGTGGTTATTTTTCAGTTTTATGAAACAGTTTACTCCCAAACACTTTCTCAATGACTCAATGTCCTAATCTTTTACTTCAGAATTTGTTATCAAAAGAGATACCCTCACTCCCTGATAACTATTTAAATTGAGACCCAAACCTTTTTTTTTTTTTTACTTTTTGGCCGTGCCACGCAGCATGTGGGATCTTAGTTCCCCGACCAGGGATTGAACCCGCACTCCCTGCATTGGAAGCACAGAGTCTTTAACTACTGGACCGCCAGGGAAGTCCCCCTGGATTCTTTTAGGAGGAAAAGACTACTAAAAATTTTCAAAGCAGACATTGTATCCCACTTGAATTTATCCCTGTGAAGAAAATAGGTGACACTTAGCTAGAAAATAAAAAGTGTTACAGTAGTTTTTGTTTTCTTTAAAAAGCCTTTTAAGGTCATGTATTTAATCACAAGAAATGAAACTTGAGTTTTTAGCATTGTACTTATAACACATGAAGTTCGAGATCTGGGGCTCGGGATATTTCCTCCCAAGCTGCACAAGGACTTTGAGATGCCGTAACCTGCTGGAGTCCAGCATCTGGCAACTTGTTATACTGAGCAGCTAATTTTTCATTGCGGTTCCTCTGGGAGCTCAGTGCAAAGTCATACGACACAACGGACATAGCGGAGTAGCAGCCTGAATTCAGATCAGGAGCCAAGTGTATTCACAGCTCTATAACCTTCAAGCCTAATAAGGAAGTTGTTTTAGCATTTGGCCTATTAGTACATTTAGTGGTTGGATGTGTAATTTGGGTATTTGACATCTGTAGCTAACCAAGACATATGCTGAATGTTATTTTCTCCATAAAAGCATTTACTTATCTGAATAATTGGAATTCAGATGTCTTCATCCCTACTTCAGATACTATAATCATATTCAACAGTTTAAAATGTTGGCATTAGGCAAGTTGGGCTTGAATTTTGGCAGAAACACTGTGTCATTTGGACATCTTCTCTATGCCTTAGTTTCTACATCTGTAAAATGAGGATGCTAAAAATAGCAACTTCATAGGGCTCCTGTGGGGATTAAATAAAAATTATAGTTATACTATTAATGCACATTATAAAGTGCCTAGTAAGTGCCATTTATTTCATTTGATAGAATTCATTTATGAATATGAAGCTTTTTTGATCATAACAAATATATAATATATAACATGAATAATTCACTCTTCATAAGTTATACTGGCTCTGAAGTAATATGGAGCATGGATTGAATTTCTCCACTTATGATAATGACTCCACTTGGAAACCTCATTACTTGGGATTGGTGCTCTTTCCACTATGACAGGAACCTTAGCTACTCAAATAGACTCAGCTGGACTGTCCAGTAGAAAAATGTATATTTGTACTCCAGGTAGGATCTCATTTGAATAACTAGAGCAATGTCCAATTCAATATAATAAAGCACATTTATATTTATTCAATGTAAAGAATACCTTTGAACAATAAATTTTATAGACTATACTTAAAATTCTCTATTTTCCTTGATTTGTACATTATATGTCATAAGTATACTTGAATATCTTTATAATTTAGGTGTTTTTTTAAAATAAACAGCATTGGTAATCATAATTGTAGGCTGGAGCTTATGGATTGGAGATGTACAGTTTTGGAGGTGCCATTGTTATCAAGGAAATCGCCTTCTTTTCACTGAATCAGTGGGGCTTCTTCAAGTTCCACATCTCCCAGCTAACTGGAGTCTTGGTCTTGACCTCTTCTCCTTTGTTGGCAGCTGCCTGGTTCTTGGCATGTTCATTTTGGGTATACCACTGTCAGCCTGGTACCACCCTGGGTGCTAACACCAAGATGGTAATTTTATCAGGAAGAAATAAAAGTGCCTATTAACCCTCTGTAGTCCCCACCCAAACTCCATCTCAAGTGAGCATCACACCCTGATTTATTGTCTTTTTTTATTTTTTTACGCTGTTGGAAAATAAATTCCTGTGATTTCATGTCACATTTCTCTCTTGGGTCAGAACATCTCGTCAATATTAATGCTCCAACTCAAATGAGAATGCTGTACTAGTGTGTAATTCATACTCTGCCCAGGTGGTGACATGATCTTAAGAAGGGGAAGGCCCTAAATCCCTTAGGTTATTAAGTAGAAGCCCTCCCATTCCCTAATTATTTAGCCATTTGCTGCCTGCATAGTGAAAGAGATTGCTCTTTGATTCAGTCTGGTCCCTTACATTTGATGAAAAGCTCATTACCCAGTTTTGTCATGGATGAAGCTGTATGTTTGACTCTTTTCTCATTTGTATACTAAATTGGTAAGGGCAGCATAGTAACTTGGCTGTCACCTCCCACTCTCCAATTTCATTTCCTGGTAACCTCTCAGGCTTTGTCATCTCTTGAATTGCTTGTCCTTTTTTACATGCCATATCAGTGGTTGGTTCCCATGTGAACTGGGGTCAGCCAGGCTCATGGCCACTGACTTCCCTGGAGTAAACCTTTGTTACAAATTATAGATCTTGTGATAACCACACATAATCAGAGGGAGAGATGGCCATTATTTCTCTTTTCTTCACAGCACAGTCCCAGTAATGAGTTCATTAGATGTAGGACTTCGGTATGTATCAATTTCCATATGTATGTCTGGCTAGAGAAAATTCTCATTCACAAATGCCCTTGACTTACAAAATAAATTAAGGATGTAATTATTTGTGATACAGGAGGATGCACCATAGTGTTCCTTTAAATCAGAAACCTTACTGAAACTTAGATGTTTCAATCAATGAAGGGAAGGGAAAGGAAGGGAAGAAAAGGAAAGGGTAAAGGAAAGGGAAGTGTGAGCAGATCTACCCTACAGTATGGTATGACTGGGATCATCCCAGAGCTGCACACTTGAATTTTGGTTAAAAAGCGATGCAGGAAGATGGCGCCGAAGGCGAAGAAGGAAGTCCCTGCCCCTCCCAAAGCCGAACACAAAGCAAAGCCTTTGAAGACCAAGAAAGCAGCGTTGAAAGGCGTCCACAGCCACACAAAAAAGAAGATCCGGACGTCACCCACCTTCCAACGGCCCAAAACACCGCGGCTCAGGAGGCAGCCCAAATATCCTCGGAAGGGCGCCCCTAGGAGAAACAAGCTTGACCACTATGCCATCACCAAGTTCCCCCTCACCACCGAGTCAGCCGTGAAGAAAATAGAAGACAGCAACACACTGGTGTTCACTGTGGATGTCAGGGCCAACAAGCACCAGATTAAACAGGCCGTGAAAAAGCTCTATGACACTGACGTGGCTAAGGTCAACACCCTGATCAGGCCTGATGGAGAGAAGAAGGCATATGTTCGACCGGCTCCTGACTATGACGCTTTGGATGTTGCCAACAAAATTGGGATCATCTAAACTGAGTCCAGCTGACTAATTCTAAATATAAAAGTTTTCACTATATATATAAAAAAAAAGCGATGCAAGATATTTTTCTTTGCAATCAAGATACATGCTGTAGGCTTAGTGGAACCAAAAGACCCTATGTTCCTGGATCCATATTACATTAAAACTTGGCTCATAAACCAGACCTAAGTTCTGCCCTTTGGACTAATGGCTCACCTTGATCCAGCATTCAAGGCCTCGAG
Organism: Leucopleurus acutus; assembly: GCF_964270905.1. NCBI lineage: Eukaryota > Metazoa > Chordata > Mammalia > Artiodactyla > Delphinidae > Leucopleurus > Leucopleurus acutus. The sequence goes on from NC_139143.1 coordinate 25,547,473, forward strand.
CAGTTCCTACCGCATGACATCACTCTCCTTCCTGTGCAGCCACAGCCATTTCCCCAAGATAGTATGTTAATTAAGAGACTTGGTATTGAGTGTAACAGAAACCAACTCTGGCTAGCTTAGGTCAAAGGGGAATTAGTTGATAGAACCTTGGATTATTTCATGAGATCAAACAAATTCCTTGGTAGCTAAGTCAGAACTCGTGGACCTGCACATCCTCTGGAATGCTCCCTTAGATGCGACCACTCCAGCAGTGGCCTGTCTCTGAGTGTCTCTGTTTCAAACCTTTGTACCCTAGAATGGGAATCTGTTTGGACTGGTTTGGGTTAGGCATCAGTCAGCAGGGCCATATAGCTCAGAAATGAGCATTTGGTAAACGTTTCTAGAAAAGGGGAGATTGTTAAACTAAGTTATCCCATGACATGACTGCTCCGTAATCCAGCTTCTGTCCAATCTTCTCTGTATTTATGATGTTCTTTCTACTTGTCCCCTCTGCCAGGCAAAATCTTCTCAATGCAGTTCACGGTCTACCTCCTTTGTGATGCCTTTCCTGACCATCTAGTCAGAATTACAGCATTCTCCTACTTTCCCACAGCATATTACTAATGTCTTTGATTTAGCACACAGCATTATTTTGTTCTTCTGATAAACTGAGATGTTGACTGCTACCAGACAATGATTTCACTTTCTTTCCAGCTGCTAGGAAAGCCAGGGCTAAGATTTACATTCAATTACTATGGCCTTCTTTAGTCCAAAAAATTTTTTAATATGATCTTTCTCTTCTCTTCCCCTTTACCACCTAGCTTTTGTCTTTGTCCTTGTGGTGGGATCCTTGATCTTATGGTACCTGCAGTTTTATTTCACAAGAAACATGAATAGTAACAGAAAAGACGGCCTTTGTCACACAAGTTCTTTTTTGGTGCCCTTGCAGTACCTGGAATAACTCTGACCACAGCTCTGCTCTCACCTTGGTCTGTCACAAACTATGCCCGTTGTCCAAGGCTTTACCCAGCAGTCACCTCCTTTATTAAGCCTTTCCTTATCATCCCGATCCCACACCAAGATGGCAGAGATATAGACTTATTTTTCCCCTGAAGATACTTTTATTCACACTTTACATAAAACTTAACACATATATTTGTCATTGTTATTGTTGATGTTGTTGTTAACATTTTTATTAGGGGTGGCTGAGGAAGGCTGATGGAAATTTGGAGAGGCGGGCTAAAATTTCCCAAGCCTTGGCAACCCCAGTACTGACTGGATTTCAGTTTTGATTCTGCCACTTGCTTCCTGGCTGATCTGGTCAGGGTCAAGTCATTCCCCTTCTCTGGGCTTCAAATAATTTCATTTTTCAAAATGTCTTTATTGAGTGTTACAACTGCAAAGGTGATTATTAAAAGCCCCTGTAAACCTTTAAATATCTGTAGAACTAGAAGAAGAAGTGAGAGCAGCTCTGTAGCCTCCTAGACTTCTTTTCACATGAATATATGTAAACATCAAAGCATTTTAACCTAGATTATGTCATGCCGTCCATCCATATGACAACTTTATTCCCTTAAAAATATTGATTTCAGCAATACATTAGTATTATCATTTGTTTTATCTGCTGCATTATAAAGAAGAACTATAGTCTAACAATCCCCTATTGATGAAAGTGCCCTTTAAATTTTAAGCTTTTCTTAAAACTAGGAAAGTAATATATGCATATAGTTTTTTTAAGTATAAAATGAAAATGTTCCTCCAACATTACTCTCTCTGAAAAAAAAACCAAACACTTCTAAAATGTATTATTTTTGTTCTTCTGATGCCTACCATCATAGTTTTAAAGAATATGTTCCTACATTTCTTGATTTTTCTTATAGTATTATTTTACATTGCCATAAACTATTAAATTCTTTTCCATAACTAGAACTCAGTCCTCTGTACTTTCTCATTAGTTGAGTTTAGGAGGCTAAAAAACCAATAGACAGCATTTACAATATTCTAATTATATAAATATTATTAAGCATAGAACTAAGTATGGTGGCAAGGTGAACAGACCCACAGAAGAGGAAATGCCATTAATCCTGTCTTGTTTAAAGGAAAATATTCCAAGAATCAAGGTCAAGTGGATTCAATCTGCTGCTGTTGTTTCTGACATCTCAAGTTATCTTTTTTCTTAGATTCTTTGTCATTTCATTTAAGTAACTCTCCAAATATTTATTTTTCATATAGGAATTGTGGATAGTATTAAATGGCTTATATCCATGCATATTTGAATATTTTTTATTGTTGCCTTAATTAATAGATAGTTTTGACGACAAAAGATTTTTGGCTAAAGTTTTTTTCCCTGAGAACTTTGAAAATATTGCTCCATTATCTTCTAGAATCCAGTATGGCTCATGAGAAATGTAATTTTAGTGTAGTTCTTGTATCTTTTGCAGCTTACTGTTTTCTCTCTAGAAGTATGTAGGGATACACACACACACACACACACGCACACACACACATTTTTTAATCCATGGAATTATAACTGAGAATAGTAATATCTGACTATTAGATTTTTTTTTTAATCTGACCCAACACATAGTGAGTTTTTTCAGTCTGAATACTGGTATAGCTTTTATCGGCTTTGTGTAGAATTCTTCTATGATTTCATTTATTATTTTCTCCCCTCTGTTTTGACTATTATCTGCTTCTGAAAATCCTAATAAAAAGATCTTGATCTTCCTAGATGTTAACCTCAAAGTCTTATTTCCGAAATTATCCATTACTTAGACTTTTTTCATACATATTCGGGGAGTTTTTCTGAACTTTACTTTCAAAGTCAGTCTTTGGCTATATTTATTCTATTAGTTTGTCCATATATTGAATTTTTTCTTTTTTAAATCATGGGGCAATTCTTAGGAAAAAGTTTAACTATTTCAATATTGTTTTGATTCCTACCTTGAAAAGTTGGTGCAGAAAGAATTCTTAGTTCATGGACAGAGAACACAACAGATTGAGCGTTAAGTCAGAAAGAAACATTTTCAAGGTTTTAAAATATTTTTTTCCCTCTTATTTGGAGGTAAAAGGTGATTATTTTAAGGGTAAAAGCCAACTCACCTCTCAATCTAATGTGAAATACAACCTGAAATGTAGCCTATCGTCAATAAAAGCTTTATACTCTGCCCATGCATACTTTTGGGTCGTATGCGTAATTTGGGTCAAATTTAAAACATATGTCCAGGCAACCGCAGATTCAATCGACCACTGTTACAGACTTTGCCTAGCCTAGTGGTTTAGGAGAAGGATAATAATAGATAAAAAGGAAAATATATATTAAGAGAATCTCTGCTAAATTAGTTTCCATGTAAAAAAATATTTTATTATCATCTCTTATACACAGGAAACATTAACACAAAACACTTCCCTCCTTTATTTTATTGAACTCTAAAAATATGCTATAAAAGGGGTTAGCTACAGTTCACGTATCAGCTACTCATCACTCAACTCCCACACCTGAAAGAGTCCAAGGAACTTAAATGCAATTGCATTGCACTTTTCACTTTCTTGAGTGACTCCATTTAAAATGCACCTTGAGACTAGCTGCAGAGTAGAATTTTTAATTCTGAAGTGCTGACTCACTTCATTGGAGAGAATGAGGCTTCCAATTTGTGAATGTGAAAGAAGTCCTGATTTTCTGGATCATTTTCCTCCATTCACTTTCAATAATGCTACCCTATAAATAGGATTTAATTCACGCAAATCAGCAAACTGAAAGCACCAGTGGTATATACTGTAATAATTTATTTTCATATTTTTAAATGCCTTATTATTAATGGAAAATAGCTTTAAAGCCATCCATGATATGCTCCACAGCTAACTCAATTTGACAGTGAAAGATGCTATGTTGGTCTGTAATGGCAGATATAAAATTTACACCATAAGAGCTGATCTTCTGCATATATAATCACATTCTTTGTGCTTCATATTTTTCCGTACTATAAAAAGGGACAGGAAGCACTACTAACACTGCTTTTACTGAATTTTTCCACAGTGTTTTCTGTTGCCTTCTATAAATATTTAAACATCTATTTTTACTGTCTAGTTACGTTTTCTATAAAGAAAAAATATTTCAGTTCTAATATGAATTGGGTTTATATGAACTCCATCTAAACATTATTCATGAAATATTCTGAATGCATACAAAAATGATAGCTTAATGATCTTCAAAATGCTGAGGTTTCAAATTTCTATAATTCTGCTATCAGAACAGGCAATGTGTTCATCTCTGTGTGGCAGCCTGCCTTTCAGGCATCGTTAATGTTTTAGATTTTCATAAATTCTACTATGGCTAAACAGACCAAGAACCTGGAATCTATAAAGTTGCTGAAGGAATTAAACAGCTACTAGCTTTTATTTTTTCCTTATGGTTTCATCTCCAAATAAAGTGAAACTTAAAAATTAGAGTAAAGATTGGGAACAAAAATACTTTGGAACAGGCTAAAGTATATACTTTCTACTATATTAAGAAAAGAGCAGACACTCAACACCCTCGGGATGATCCCCAGCCCCCAAAGGGAGAGAGAAGTGAAACATTTTATAAATGAAACATCTCAACAAAATAATAGCAACTTGTATCTAAGAGGTAAAAACTTGAGATTTAAAGTAGAAAATGTTTGAAAAATGTTGTGGTTCTGAGTAAGCCTTATGACATTTCTGCACCACCCTTGAGGGGTGGTACTCATCCCCACTGAGGACCTTATTTCTCAGTATTGCAAAGGTGATTCTTTCATGGTCAGACTTTACTCTGAATACTGTATGAAAAGTTACAGCTACAGGTTTTCCAACTCTGTAAGTGCAAGTTCAACCATGTAATCATAGATAACATAGAAGGCCAAGGTCTCAGTCAATTACTAATTTAACCATGTTTTCCTGCCCAGATATTCATTTGTTTTTGGTGATGGTAATAACAGAATTTTTAAAATGTACTCATTTATTTGTTTTTCATTTGGTTGTTTAATCATATTTGTGCTCCAGTTTGTTCCATAGAGGGTTTGAGAAAGCCTACAGTAAAAGTACGTATGGTACATTAAAAATATCCAGGACAGGAGAACAAAATTTAAATAGGAAACCAAGACCAGAACAAACCCCAAGACACAAAGACTCAGGACCTTAAGTTCAGCAAATATTTTGTTCTTCTGATAAACTTCGATGTTGACTGCAACCAAACAGTGATTTCACTTCCTTCCTTGGTGGGGAGCTCTGATAGGATGTGACACTGCCATGAAACTGATGAGTGGAGATGGCTCCCTCTATATGTATATTTCCCCCAGAGCCTTGCTGTTGCCCATCTGAGGACCACAATTGTATTTAATTTACCTACATAGCCATGTATGGTTATGTATCCCTAAGCAGACTATAAGTAATTTGAGAGCAGGGATTATATTTTATAATTCTGCATCTTCCTCAGTTGAATAACACATTAGTAAGTATATAGGTAGGGCATTGTAATCTGGCTTGAAGACAATGTGTTATTCATATTCCAGCAGAAATTGATAATGATTCTTTAATTTCAGTGATCTGGAAGGTGTTAAATATAGGATGATTAGGACAGAAACTAGTGTAGGGCTTATGACACTTTCTTTTTTTTTCCCTAAAAAAATTTTTTTGTAGCAGTTTATCTTATTTCATTTTTTTGTACGGCAGTTTCTTATTAGTTATCTATTTTATACATATTAGTGTATATATGTCAATCCCAATCTCCCAATTCACACCCCCCCCTTGCTTTCCCACCTTGGTGTCCATATGTTTGTTCTCTACATCTGTGTCTCTGTTTCTGCCTTGCAAACCGGTTCATCTATACTGTTTTTCTAGATTCCACATATATGCGTTAATATATGATATTTATTTTTCTCTTTCTGACTTAGTTCAGTCTGTATGACAGACCCTAGGTCCACCCATGTCTCTAAAAATGACCCAGTTTTGTTGCTTTTTATGGCTGAGTAATATTCCATTGCAAATATGTACCACATCTTCTTTATCCATTTGTCTGTTGATGGGCATTTAGGTTGCTTCCATGACCTGGCTATTGTAAATAGTGCTGCAATGAACATTGGGGTGCATGTTTTCTTTTTGAATTATGGTTTCCTCTGGGTATATGCCTAGTAGTGGGATTGCTGGGTCATATGGTAATTCTATTTTTACTTTTTAAGGAACCTCTATACTGTTCTCCATAGTGGCTGTATCAATTTACATTCCCACCAACAGTGCAAGAGGGTTCCCTTTTCTCCACACCCTCTTCAGCATTTGTTGTTTGTAGATTTTCTGTTGATGCCTATTCTAACCAGTGTGAAGTGATACCTCATTGTAGTTTTGATTTGCATTTCTCTAATAGTTAGTGATGTTGAGCATCTTTTCATGTGTTTGTTGGCCATCTGTATGTCTTCTTTGGTGAAATGTCTATTTAGGACTTCTGCCCATTTTTCGATTGGGTTGTTTGTTTTTTAAATATTCAGCTGCATGGGCTGTTTATATATTTTGGAGATTAATCCTTTGTCCATTGATTCATTTGCAAATACTTTCTCCCGTTCTGAGGGTTGTCTTTTCGTCTTGTTTATAGTTTCCTTTGCTGTGCAAAAGCTTTTAAGTTTCATTAGGTCCCAATTGCTTATTTTTGTTTTTATTTCCATTACTCTAGGAGGTGGATCAAAAAAGATCTTGCTGTGATTTATGTCAAAGAGTGTTCTTCCTATGTTTTCCTCTAAGAGTTTTATAGTGTCTGGTCTTACATTTAGGTCTTTCATCCATTTTGAGTTTATTTTTGTGTATGGTGTTAGGGAGTGTTCTAATTTCATTCTTTTACATGTAGTTGTCCAGTTTTCCCAGCACCACTTATTGAAGAGACTGTCTTTTCTCCATTGTATATCCTTGCCTCCTTTGTCATAGATTAGTTGACCATAGGTGCGTGGGTTTATCTCTGGGCTATCTATCCTGTTCCATTGATCTATATTTCTGTTTTTGTGCCAGTCCCATATTGTCTTGATGACTGTAGCTTTGTAGTGTAGTCTGAAGTCAAGAAGTCTGATTCATTCAGCTCCGTTTGTTTCCCTCAAGATTGCTTTGGCTATTTGGGGTCTTTTGTATCTCCATACAAATTTTAAGATTTTTTGTTCTAGTTCTGTAAAAAATGCCATTGGTAGTTTGATAGGGATTGCACTGAATCTGTAGATTGCTTTGGGTAATATAGCCATTTGCACAATATTGATTCTTTGAATCCAAGAACATGGTATATCTCTCCATCCGTTTGTGTCATCTTTAATTTCTTTCAACAGTGTCTTATAATTTCCCGAGTACAGGTCTTTTACTTCCTTATGTAGGTTTATTCCTAGGTATTTTATTCTTTTGTTGCAATGGTGAATGGGATTGTTTCCTTGATTTCTCTTTCTGACCTTTCATTGTTAGTGTATAGGAATGCAAGAGATTTCTGTGCATTAATTTTGTATCCTGCAACTTTACCAAATTCATTGATTAGCTCTAGTAGTTTTCTAGTGGCATCTTTAGGATTTTCCATGCATAGTATCATGTCATCTGCAAAGAGTGACAGTTTTACTTCTTCTTTTCTAATTTGTATTCCTTTTATTTCTTTTTCTTCTCTGATTGCCATGGCTGTGACTTCCAAAACTATGTTGAATAATGGTGGTGAGTGTGGACATCCTTGTCTTGTTCCCGATCTTAGAGGAAATGCTTTCAGTTTTTCACCATTGAGAACAATGTTGGCTGTGAGTTTGTTGTATATGGCCTTTATTATGTTGAGGTAGGTTCCCTTTATGCCCACTTTCTGGAGAGTTTTTGTTATAAATGGATGTTGAATTTTGTCAAAAGCTTTTTCTGCATCTATGGAGATGATCATATAGCTTTTATTCTTCAATTTGCTAATATGGTGTATCACACTGAATGATTTGCATATATTGAAAAATCCTTGCATTCCTGGGATAAATCCCACTTGATCATGGTGTATGATCCTTTTGATGTGTTGTTGGATTCTCTTTGCTAGTATTTTGTTCAGGATTTTTGAATCTATATTAATCAGTGATATTGGTCTATAATTTTCTTTTTGTAGTATCTTTGTCTGGTTTCGTTGTCAGGGTGATGGTAGCCTCGTTAGAAGGAGTTGGGAGTGTTCCTTCTTCTGTTATTTTTTGGAAGAGTTTGAGAAGGACGGGTGATAGCTCTTCTCTAAATGTTTGATAGAATTCACCTCTGAAACCATATGGTCCTGGACTTCTGTTTGTTGGAATATTTTAAATCACAGTTTCAATTTCATTACTTCTGATTGATCTGTCCATATTTTCTGTTTCTTCCTGGTTCAGTCTTGGAAGGTTATACCTTTCTAAGCATTTCTCCATTTCTTCCACGTTGTCCAATTTATTGGCATAGAGTTGCTTGTAGTAGTCTTTTATGATGCTTTGTATTTCTGCGATGTCCGTTGTAACTTCTCCCTTTTCATTTCTGATTTATTGAGTCCTCTCCCTCTTTTTCTTAATGAGTCTGGCTAATGGTTTATCAATTTTGTTTATCTTCTCAAAGAACCAGCTTTTAGTTTTATTGATCTTTGCTCTTGTTTTCTTTGTTTCTATTTCATTTATTTCTGCTCTGATCTTTATGATTTTTTTCCTTCTACTAACTTTGGGTTTTGTTTGTTCTTCTTTCTCTAGTTTCTTTAGGTGTAATGTTAGGTTGTGTATTTAAGAATTTTCTTGTTTCTTGAGGTAAGATTGTATTGCTATAAATTCCCCTCTTAGAACTGCTTTTGTTGCATACCACAGGTTTTGGATTGTTGTGTTTGTGTTGTCATTTGTCTCTAGGTATTTTTTGCTTTCCTCTTTGATTTCTTCAGTGATCTCTTGGTTATTTAGTAATGTATTGTTTAGCCTCCATGTGTTTGTGTTTTTTATACTTTTTCCCCTGTAATTTATTTCTAATCTCATAGCATTGTGGTCAGAAAAGATGCTTAATATGATTTCAGTTTTCTTAAATTTACTGAGGTTTGATTTGTGACCCAAGATGTGATCTATCCTGGAAAATGTTCTCCGTGCACTTGAGAAGAAAGTGTAATCTGCTGTTTTTGGATAGAATGTCCTATAAATATCAATCAAGTGTATCTGGTCTATCGTGCCATTTAAAGCTTGTGTTTCCTTATTCATTTTCTGTCTGGATAATCTGTCCATTGGTGTAAGTGAGGTGTTAAATTCCCCCACTATTATTGTGTTAACTGTTGATTTCCTCTTTTATAGCTCTTAGCATTTGCCTTATATACTGAGGTGCTCCTATGTTGGGTGTGTATATATATAATTATTATATCTTCTTCTTGGATCGATCCCCTGAGCATTATGTAGTGTCCTTCCTTGTCTCTTGTAACATTCTTTATTTTAAAGTCTATTTTATCTGATATGAGTATTGCTGCTCCACCTTTCTTCTGACTTCCATTTGCATGGAATATCTTTTTCCATCCCCTCACTTTCAGTCTGTATGTGTCCCTAGGTCTGAAGTGCGTCTCTTATAGACAGCATATATATGGGTCTTGTTTTTGTATCCATTCAGCAAGCCTGTGTCTTTTGGTTGGATCATTTAATCCATTCACATTTAAGGTAGTTATCGATATGTATGTTCCTATTACCAGTTTCTTAATTTTGGGGGGTATGTTTTTGTAGGTCCTTTTCTTCTGTTTTGTTTCCCACTTAGAGAAGTTCCTTTAGCATTTGTTGTAGAGTTGGTTTGGTGGCACTGAATGGGGTTAGCTTTTGCTTGTTTGTAAAGCTTTTGATATCTCCATCGAATCTGAATGAGACCCTTGCCAGGTAGAGTAATCTTGGTTGTAGGTTCTTTCCTTTCATCATTTTAAATATATCATGACACTTCTTTCTGGCTTGTAGAGTTTCTGCTGAGAAATCAGCTGTTAACCTTGTGAGAGTTCCTTGTATGTTATTTGTCGTTTTTCCCTTGTTGCCTTTAATAATTTTTCTTTGTCTTTAATTTTTGTCAATTTGATTACTATGTGTCTCAGTGTGTTTTTCCTTGGGTTTATCCTGCCTGGGACTCTCTGCACTTCCTGGGCTTGGGTGGCTATTTCCTTTCCCATGTTAGGGAAGTTGTCGACTATAATCTCTTCACATATTTTCTCGGGTCCTTTGTCTTTCTCTTCTCCTTCTGGGATCCCCGTAATGCGAATTTTGGTGCATTTAATGTTGTCCCAGAGGTCTCTTAGGTTGTCCTCATTTCTTTTCATTCTTTTTTTCTTTATTCTGTTCTGCAGCGGTGATTTCTACCATTCTGTCTTCTAGGTCACTTAACCGTTCTTCTGCCTCAGTTATTCTGCTATTGATTCCTTCTAGTGTATTTTTGATTTCAGTTATTGTATTGCTCATCTCTGTTTGTTTGTTCTTTACTTCTTTTATGTCTGTGTTAAACATTTCTTGTATCTTCTCAGTCTTTGCCTCCGCTTTTTCCGAGGTCCTGGATCATCTTCACTATCATTATTCTGAATTCTTTTTCTGGAAGGTTGCCCATCTCCACTTCATTTAGTTGTTTTTCTGGGGTTTTATCTTGTTCCTTCATCTGGTACATAGTCCTCTGCCTTTTCAATTTGTCAGTCTTTCTGTGAATGTGGTTTTCGTTCCACAGGCTGCAGGATTGTAGTTTTCTTGCTTCTGCTGTCAGCCCTCTGGTGGATGAGGCTATCGAAGAGGCTCATGCAAGCTTCCTTATGGGAGGGACTGGTGGTGGGTAGAGCTGCATGTTGCTCTGGTAGGTAGAGCTCAGTAAAACTTTAATCCACTTGTCTGCTGATGGGTGGGACTGAGGTTCTTCCCTGTAGGTTGTTTGGCCTGAGGTGACGCAGTACTGGAGGCTACAGGCTCTTTGGTGGTGCTAATGGCAGACTCTGGGAGGGCTCATTCCAAGGAGTACTTCCCAGAATTTCTGCTGCCAGTGTCCTTGTCCCTGCAGTGAGCCACAGCCACCCCCCTGTCTCTGCAGGAGACCCTCCGGCACTAGTAGGTTGTTCTGGTTCAGTTTCCTATTCAGTTTCCAGGGGCCACTGCTCTTTCCTCCTGGGTCCTGATGTGCACACTACTTTGTGTGTGCCCCCCAAGAGTGGAGTCTCTGTTTCCCCCAGTCCTATCAAAGTCCTGCAATCAAATCCTGCTAGCCTTCAAAGTCTGATTCTTTGGGAATTCCTCCTCCCATTGCTGGACCTCCAATTTGGGAAGCCTGATATGGGGCTCAGAACCTTCAGTCCAGTGGGTAGACTTCTGTGGTATAATTGTTCTCCAGTTTGTGAGTCACCCACAAACTGGGTTTGTGGGTGACTCACAAACTGGAAGTGTTGTTATGGGATCCACACTTTCTAATTACAGCGTATGAAAGTGTTAACTCTTGTTTTTTTCTTCTGTGATCTTCCTGTCTGAGCCTTAACACTTAAGAGCAGATCTGTTAATGAGATATTTGACCTTTAATTTTTTTCCAAGTTAGTAGTTCAAAAGTAGTCCTATTTGTAGGAGTGGGAGACTAGAAACCTATGCAGGGTAAAATATAAATCTGTTCTGTAAAATCTGATTTAGTGTCACGTTTCACTTTTCAGTAGTCGGTGCATCTCTGTACCCCCTACCTTTCTCCTTTTGAACCGAAATGGTCTCATAGGTAATATAACCTGATTTTTTTCCTTTGTATGGGTTTCAATCACTCTTTACGTTACTTTTGCATCAGCTTATGTAGACACATACTTTAAACATAATTCTAATTCCAAATTGTGCACAAGTTTTAACTGGTATATAGAATTCTATAGTCTTAAGTTAAAATGTACATTGCAGCATGATTCACTATGTTAGCTATTTAGCATTTATCATCTTGCAGGATAAATGCAATATTCCCTCACATGAGATAATTTAAGGTGTTAAAATGTAAGACACATATGGCAAGAGAGGCCAATAACCATCGCAGCGTGTCTTGAAGGAGTGCTTTCCCTCTGTACAGTGCCTGTTCTTTAAAGGCAGCAGCCATTGCTTTCTACCTCATTGTAATTCACCCTGCATCCAGCGCTACTGGAAAACTAATGAAAATGCTGGGACTACAAGGCTTTATTTTACTGTTGAGAATTCTCAGTGGTTACAGTATTATGTAGTGTCTAATTCTCTTGGTGTCACATTTTTTTTTAATAGTGATTTTTATTTTTAATCCAGTGATCCATTTCATTCATTAACCCCCTAACCACTGAGAAAGTTTCGTGTCACAAAAGGGCTTCCAAAGGAAGATGCATAAATTACATTTATTGTAAATTTTCTAATCATCCTAAATGTCTCTTTCTCTCTCTCTTTTCCTATATTTTTCTCATTGGCATTAAAATCTATGGCTTTTAAGTCAAACTATGAAAGCTCAAAGTGCTAGAATAAGACAGTAAATACTGTGTTTCTCCCGGACTATGATCTCATATGATACAACTGTTGCCATAGCAAAATTAGGTTAAATTTAATAAAATCTGTTCATTGCTCCCATGGCAAAACTAAACTAGGGCATAAGGATTTTAATGTCACTTGTTCCCCTTTCATTTAATTTCCCATCCTTAACAGAAAATAAACATTGAGTGTACCCTTTATTTTGAAAAAATTGATTTGCTATGGGAAGTTGACTGGTATTGGATCCTGTGTGTGATCTGTACAGATTTGTACCCAAAACAGTAATTGTCATTCATACCATGCCTTTATGTGTCAAGTGCTGTATCTGATGAAAAACTGGTGCCCTAGATGACTAAGGCAGTTTTGAAATATCGGGGATATTTTATCTCCAGGATATTTATGAAATATGTTAAGATTTTATTTTGATTTTTTCCCTTGCCATTTAAAGCGTGCTTTCTTTTTTCTGTATATCAATGTGTGTGGATGTGCATTTTAGTAAAACTCCCCAAAATCAGTTTTTAATATGGAGTTTAGAATTACTACGTTGATGCTTGTCTGAGCACTGTAAAAATACTACAGCTGCATTTTGTATCTATATTGTTCCCTGTAGTAGGGATATGTATTTGCTTTTTAAAATAAGTCCATGTATTGCTGCTGCTGTCAACTGCCCAGTGACCACAGAAGCTGCTTTCTGGACAGCATCTTTATTACACTCTGCAAGTGTCCACAAGCCATATCAAAAAAGCAAGAAACAGGAGAGAAAGCACACCTCTTTGAAAGTGGAATGTCAGCTGGAGTGAGAGAAGGGTATGAATGATTGATAGTTTAAGAGAATGAAAGACTGCTTTCAGGAATGAATGAGGACCAGAATCTGAGTGCTTCAAAATCGTGCTTAGCACTAACCCAGGGAACTCATGAGGCAAGAGAATACTGAGTTCATAATCTGAAAAACTCTCTTGAATAAAATGCATTAGTTAGAAAAGTAATTAAAGTATTTAGGTGAAAATATACCTCATATGAAAAATACTTCTGAGTTAGGAAGCTACGTAACTGAGAAAGATACTACCAGGACAAAGAAATTTATACACATGCATATATGCGTTAGAACTAAACTGTCAAATACAACAGCCACTAGCTACATTTGGCTACTTAAGTTTAAATTAATTAAAATAAAATCAGGTTTTTCAGTTGCACTACCCATATTTCAAGTGTTAAACAGCCACATGTGGCTACTGGCTACCATATTTAATGGCACAGGCATAGAACATTTCTATTATTGCAGAAAGTTATCTAGGATAATGCTGCTCTAGAAGAATTTCTTCTTAATCAAGAAAGGTACAAGGATCATGATACTGTTGTTTAATGATAAAAATAAGCCAAACGGTATAAGAGTGAGGATATATTTTGCAGCTGACTTTGCCTGGGGACGTAATGGTAACCTGAGAATCATAAACAATGAAGCTATCCCCAGCTCTGCTCTAAAACTTCTCTGTGGTATCTTGGACCTATTATTGTATCTTTCCAAACTTGAACCTGCCTTGCATGTGTTTTGTATTCCAGCCTAACTCCTGCTTTGCTGTTCCTTCTCTCATTTTCTTTAGCTTATGATTTCTTTTTTTTTCTCTTTCTTTTTTTAAGTTGATATAGTTGACATGCAATATTATATTAGTTTCAGGTGTACCGTGTAGTAATTCAACATTTATATACATTACAAATTGATCACCACAATGAGTCTAGTAACCATCTGTGACCGTGCAAAGTTATTACAGTATTATTGACTGTATTCCCTGTGCTGGGCATTATATCCCCATGACTTATTTATTTTATAACTGGAAGCTATGCCTCATAATTCCTTCAAGCTATTTCAGCCAACTCCTTACTTGCCTATCTTCTGACAACCACCAGTTGTTCTTTCTACGAGTCTGTGTTTCTGTTTCATTTTGTTTGTTCTTGTGTTTTGTTTTTTAGGTTCCACATAGAAGTGAAATCATACAATATTTGTCTTTCTCTGTCTGACTTACTTCCCTTAGCATAATGTCCTCTAGGTGCACCATGTTGTCTCAAATGGCAAGATTTCATTCTTTTATATGGCTGAGTAATATTCCATAAAAATATATATATATATATATAATTTGCATAATTTTTATCCATTCATCTATCAGTGGACGCTTAAGTTGCTTCCATATCTTCACTATTGTGAAGGATGCTGCAGTGAACATAAGGGTGCAGATATCTTTCCAAATTAGTGTTTTGGTTTCTTTGGATAAATACCTGGAAGTGGAATGACTGGATCATATGGTAGTTCCATTTTTAATTTTTAAAAACTTCCATATTGTTTTCTATAGTGGCTGCACCAATTTACGTTCCCACCAACAGTGCAGAAGGGTCCCCTATTTTTCCACATCCTTTCCATCACTTGTTATTTCTTGCTTTTTTGGGGGGGAATAGCCATTCTGACAGGTGTGAGGTAATAAATTTTGATTTGCATTTCCCTAATGATTTGTGGTGTTGAATATCTTTTCATGTTTATGTTGGCCATCTGTATGTCTTCCTTGGAAAAATGTCTATTCAGGTTCTCTGCCCATTTTTAAATTAGATGGTTTTTTTGATATGAGTTGTAAGCATTCTTTATATTTTTTGATATTAACCCCTTATTGCATATATGATTTTAAAATATCTTTTCTAATTCAATAGGTTGCCTTTTCTTTTTGTTGATGATTTCCTTCCCTCAGCAAAAGCTTTTTAGTTTGATGTAGTTCCATTTGTTTATTTTTGCTTTTGTTGCCCTTGCTTGAGGAGACAGATCCAAAAAATATAGCCAAGACTGATGTCAAAGAGACCAGTCTGAGGCTTAGACCCCTCACTTCCCAGGGGGGACCTCTGTGGTTGTGGTATCCCTCCTGCTTTTGGGTTGCCACACCAGGGTTGGGGGTTCTGACTAGACTGTCATATTGTAGGCGGGAGACTCCTCCCATCTGTCTCAATGTGGCCTTTTCTTTATATCCTTAGTTGTAGAGAATCTTCTGCTAGTCTTCAGGTTGTTCTCAGAGACAGTTGTCCCATATGCAGTTGTAGCTTTGTCTGTGGCATGTCTGTGGGAAGAGGTGAGCTCAGGATCTTCTTACTCACCATGTTGATCTGGACCTCCCTCCAGGTTATGATTTCTTTGTGTACCTTTAAAAAAATTGTCAACCTGTTGTATTAATTGTGTTTATGCAAAGCACTTTAAATCTTTCTCGGGGGATACGAATTAGAAATAAATGACCCTTTCTTTCTCTTTCAAGCTTGGTTTTCCTACTTGTTAAAAAAGAATTGATATTACTAACCCACAGATCATAATAGTGTGAGAATTAATGAATTGATCATTGGGAACAATTGGAAAAATGCAAACATTATATACAGAGTGGCATGGATATTTGGAAAACACCATGTAGGAAAAGCAATGGTTCTTAAAGGCTTGGTGCATTTTCAAACTTAAAAATCCTAAGAAATTTCTCAAATTAGTGTTTAAATTCTATGATATTGCAATTATTTTATGTGTCTAGACAGTGACTTTGATGTGAATGCCTCATTTTGGGGGGGGGGGGTTCATCTGTTTGAACACCTGGAAAAACCCAGACCCAGATTTTTAGGACTAAAAATATATATGTTTGTTGTAGGTGTTCATAGACATTGAGATAGTTTCAATATTATGTAAATTTCTCAGAAGCTCACAATAATTGAAAGGTGTGTTATGTAACTTTGCAACGTCTCTATGAAATGGATAAGGGGCAATTTTAATCATTTTTCTATAGATTTAACATTAAAAAAATTTTTAGGATTAAATACATTATTGGTATTATTTTGTTCTGTGGCAGATAGACTGAAGCAATGTAACACCTATTATTAACGTAAGCTAATTACTCAGCAGGTTATTGCTAGTTATTTCATTTAAATTGACACTTATCCCTTTTATTTTTAATTAGTGAGAGAAATTGATTTAAAAGAATTTTAGCAGGATGATAATATGAACAAAAACCAGATGTAGAGTTTCTCAGTAAAAAGATAGTGTAGAATTTTGGGATATAAGCAAAGATAATTTCTTAGGAGATGTTCTAACATTATTCCTATAATGACTTTTAAATTTATGAACTACTAATTGCAGACTTAGAATAATTGTCATTATTAATGAATATAAAAAAGAATATTGGTGCTTTACTTGTGGAAATTATTTCAGGCCACAAAATTGTTCTTCTTAATCTAAATGATGTTAATATAGTTTCTAAATTTATCTGAAAATTTTAAATCTGGCTCAAAAATCCCACTTCATTCATTCATTCAATTTTGGTTTTATTATGGATATTTCCAAGGATAACAGGAACTTCTAAAAGCAATGGAGCAATCTGAAATAATATCCGTAGTTAAAAAGAGGCCTTACTTCTTTTTGAAGAAATATTGTATCTGGATGGTAGAGTTTTAACTGTTTTCATAAAATCAGATAAGTGACTGCTGTCAGACAACGCACATCTTGTTTTTCTCTCTCTGAGAAACTCATATATAAAGGAATATCAGTAGAATAGAGGTTTTTGAACTTCTTAACCATTGAAACCTAAATTGCCAGTTCAGCTGCTGTAAAAGATGTGATCTAGATATTAAGACTTATGAGCACTTGGGATTTTTTACTGCCATTCAGCCAGAAATACAGGGAGGCCCTGAGATGGGAATGAGGGCAGGTCGAGAATCACCAGCTAGTACTGAAAATGCAAGAAAGGATGTGTGGGACTCAGAACAACATATTTGATTTTCTTCTGCCTCAAAATATTCGAAGTTAGGATAGAAACAGTACCACCCAGTTCAATATTCTATGAACTTTGCCTTCCTTTAAAAATGATATAGACTTGGGCTTCCCTGGTGGCACAGTGGTTAAGAGTCCGCCTGCCGATGCAGGGGACACGGGTTCGTGCTCCGGTCCGGGAAGATCCCGCATGCCGCGGAGAGGCTGGGCCCATGAGCCATGGCCGCTGAGCCTGTGCGTGCAGGGCCTGTGCTCCGCAACGGGAGAGGCCACAACAGTGAGAGGCCCGTGTACCGCAAAAAAAAAAAAGATATAAACTTAAGAGTCCTATAAGAGAAACTATTTCGTTCTTGTTAAACATGGAAGCCAATTGAATTTCCCTGCTTTAGGGTCTTCTGAAGTAAACTTTGAAATAAGGGAAATATTTTTATGTAAGTGTAAATAGCAGCATGTGTTGTTAAATCTAGATGATAAATACTTTTGTCATAGATTTTTGGAGGTAGGTGGGACCTTGGAAAGTTACTTGAATGATTATGTATAAACTAGTATTATTTTCATTTTATGTATAAAGCTAAATGGGGCGGAGAGGTCATCTGCTTAAGTTCAAAATGTTAATAAAGTGCCAAAGGAACACAGTTCTCCAGCCCAGTTTTCCATCTTAGGATGGAGTTGCTTTATTTAGTCCTTCTGAGGGCTCTTGCATACATTAGATGGTAAGGAAACATAGAAGGGTAGAATATATAATCAACATTTCCTAAAATAGAAACATTGTTCTCCAATAGTAGAAAAAGTGGAAAGTGCATCTAATCATATATTGTGATGTGTTCCAATGAAAGTATTACCCCATTTCTCCTCAGGGTCTAACGTTTTACCATGAGATATATATATGGGAAATTGGACTTGGTTAATGTTCTCCAAGAATTATTGCTGAGGTATAAAATTTAATGTGTCAATAATTATCCTATGTGGTTATTAAGTGTTAATTATTAATATTAAAGAAAATTAGGGAGAACAAATAACTTCACCTAATAATCAGATGCTAAACAAACCAAGACTATATTTTGAAACCAAGGGAGATGAACCTACATGATTTATAAGATCTTCCTGAGCTTTAAAATTCAGTGATCATGATTACTAGATACTATTTGCTTTGTTATTTTTCATATTAAAAAAAAATATATATATATATTTGCCTTTTTGGAATATTTGCGTGCCTCCAGTTTATTCAAAGCTTAGTTTGATAATCTTATAACAGAGTTTCTTTTCTTTTTTCCAAATATGGATTAAAAAATCAGAACAGTAAAGTTATAGAAGGACTAGAAATCACTGTGCTTCCCAATTCCACTCTAAATAAGTCATAGTTGAAAGAAATTGGACACATCAAAGATTTGTACTGTGCAGGTATAAATGGTAGCACAAATGGTGATGGTGCTACAAGTCACTCCATGACTTGAGTGGAAACCTTTTATCAGTTAGTGATATGTATAATCAGCATTCAAAGATGGACTCTAAGCAAACTATACTACTTATGGAATGTTTGATTTTTATATAATTTTTGTATACTTTTAATATAATTTTTATACAATTTGTCATTATCATTGCAATAGTCATTGACGAAAATATACCAAACATCCCATGTAGACTAAACAAATCTGCAGTACGTGGCATCATCACTAACTGGTCTTTATGTAAATTAAAATTTTTTTCTTAACTTATGCAGTGTGCCTAGTAGAAAAGATGCTCCTCCAAGTTAATGGAAAGGCTATGAAATTGTATTTGCAATACACTTAGGAGTTCACTATCCACAAAAGGCAAGTACCAGGGCTTTCATAGTTATTAGTCCCTTAGTACTTGCTCTGTGAGGACAGAGTCCAAACTGTTTATGGAGATCAAAATGCTACACTTTCAGTTCAATTTAGTAGAGCAGATGGATAGAAGTTTCTATTAGGTAAGGGGAAACTCCCCAGAACAAAATGGGGGCCAGAGAGTGTAAAAAAGAGCAAATAAATATGTTATGGAGACTTTAACATAACTATATATGTTATGTTATGGAGACTTATCTTGTGAAAGGTGACTGGGACATAGATTGGCTTTCATTATTGGAAATGGTAGAAAATCAGATTCAAACTTTCTTTAGCGATTTTTCCCATTTCCAGGTAGAAGAGAATCTTAAAACTTTTTTTGTGTGTCCTATGAGGTACGTCTATCCTTGCAATCTTTTAATACTTACAAAATGCTGCTAATTTGCACATGTTTATAACAATGAAGACTGTAGTTGATCCTAATCCATCCTCAGAACTCCTGATTAGATTTGGAAGAAAAATATGGATAGAGAGGTTGAATAAAAGAGGTATATGAGTTGTGGGTCTACATCATTTATTCAGTAAGAGGTTTTTTACAATTAGACTTCAGCAGGTTGATTTGAATGGGAATCCGAGGAAGGGGATTTTAAATACGTTCCATTTCTTACAATGACTTTTGTTGTTACCTATTTTGAGTGCATGTGCACATTCACATATACACACTTCTTCTGACTTAACATTCTTTGCAGTTACTGCTATGTTTCTAAGCACAGGGAAACTTTTTTTCCTGATATGGTTACAATTTACAGGGTGGTCTGCATTGGCCCCTCTTTTCTAGGACCTGCTACTGGTTCTTTTGGTTCTCCAGGCACATCTTTATACCTGGGTGGCTTTAGACACAGTGAGGAAACATATCCCAAGCAAAAATAAATAATTCAAACTATTTAATTTTTGAAAGGGGACTAAAATTTTATTGTGTCAGGTTGGAATTCTCTGCTTTGGCCCTATTTTTGGCCAATGTTTTCAGTAGAGAGTGTCCCCATTCTTAAACATCACATTAATCCCTATTGCTCTTAATAAGGTAGCAAAGAACTGTGTATATGAAGATGAGAGCAGCCTTCCCATCCCAAAGAAAGATATGTTTTGCTGCAACAGATCTTGCTTTTGCAAAGAGACACAAATGCCTTTATTTTATCATTTCTGATTCTTTCCTGGCTTTCAGATCACTTGCCTCTCTTCTTTCTCTGCCTTCCTTTGTCAAAAGCATGAAGTGTAGATACGTGGAGCCCTAGAACCTTTTGTTTTTAGGTAACTCTTTTGGATAAAGTTTGGGTGAATAAATTCAGATAACTCAACAACTTACTCAAAGGGAATATGAATGTTTGGGCCAATGTAGTGAAACTTTTTAAAAGGTCTGAATGTAGTCAGGCTCCCCCCGACCCCCAGCCCATTTTCCTCACCTTCCATGCTCTTATCAGCTCATTCTAAGGGGACTTTCATTCCTCATACTTCATTGAAACTCTACTAATAAGGTTACCAAAGGCTTTATTTAACCTTGCCAAATCTAGTGTCTTATCTCTGCCCTCCTGACTTTTCAGCAGCCTTCCACATAACTGACCACTCCCTTTTCTTTAATAGACTCACATCTTGGCTTCCAGCATCCCACGCTCTCCTCATTTTCTGTCACTGGATAGCCATTTCTTTTCAACAACTTTTGATGGTTTTTATGCTGTTATCAACCTTTAAATATTGGAATTTCCAAAGGCTCGGTTCTGGGCAGTCTTCTCCCTTTCTTTCTAACTAAACTGTCTCCTTTAAGGGTTCTCATTTAGTTTCATGGCTTTAAATGCCCTCTTTTAGTGAATATACTCCAAAATTTGTATCTCCAGCCCTGACCTCTACACTGAACTTTGGATTTGTGTATCCAGCTTCCTACTGGAAAGCTCCACTGGGATATCTGAAAGGCATCTCAGAACCAGAGCAGAACTCTTTATTCCCCCACCTCCTCCCCCGCCTATCTCTCTTTGTCTCTTTCTCACCTCAGTAATTAATACTACCCTCCATTCAGTTGCTCAGGACAGAAGTGTAGTCATCACTTTTGATTAATTCTTTCTATCACTATCCACCCCCGGTCTAATCCATCAGTGAGTCCTGTTAGCACTTCGTTCAGAATACAACTAAAATCTGTTTTCTTCCAGATTTCACTGCTCTTCTTTCTTCCTTTCCTGCTCCTTTATAACCTTTCCACACACCAACCAGAGTGATCTCTTAAAAATTAAATTAGGCTGTACTTGCTCCTTCCTCCCCAAACCTTTCACTAATCCTCATTACACTTAGAATACAATTTGAATTCCTCATGCCAGTCAGTACTAACATATATAACCCCAGCTTACCTCTCTGACATACTGCTCCGCACCCTTCCTAAATCACTGACCTCAGCCACACTGGCCTTCTGTCTGTCCTTCTAACATACCAAGCTATTTTTGTAGCCCTTGTAACTGCTAGTTCTCTGGTTGGGATGGTTTTAAGTCTGTGGGTCTCAGTATAGATGTCACCCCCTCAGAAAGGCCTCCTTGACCACTCCATCTAAAGGAGCTCCCCATTAAATCTACTGTATTTTATTCTCTTTGGAGCAATAGCATTGTCTAAAATGTTGTCCACTTATTTATTTGTTTATTGTCTTTCTGCTGCATGAGGACAGAGCCCTTGCTGGTCTGGTTCACTCTAGCTACTAGTACTCTAGTAGCAGGGCACAGAAAGAAACCCTGTGTATTCAATGAAAGATGCTTGAATAAACACTCTAGAAGGATTAAAATCCTCTTACAAATGAGAGGTCTTTACAACTAAAAGAATTTTTCAGTTCTTTTCAGGTTATAATCAAAAGTGATTTTGGAAACAAGTCAAACTGAATGCTATGATTTGATTAAGTTCATCTAATGAAATTATAGAATTTAGCAATTCCAGCATATTATAATTACTGAAGTTTTCCATATACTAAAGGACCAATCAGAATGCACAGTTCCAATCAAGTGTGCCTATCAGGTAAGAGGAAATGGTATGCTGCACGGAGGAGAAGGGGAACATAGACGGGGCAGGCCTGCTAAAGTGACCTCAAGGTTAGGTGAGATCTTTGAGTGCCTTTAGTAGCTCCAGCATAGGGTTAGGTCAATAAGAGAAGCAAGAGGGTGCTGGACATCCGCTCTAATAACTGTGACTCCCTTTTCAGTATTTCTTCAAAATGTCAGAATGAGCAAATAAATAAGTGTGGTATGTCACCCTCAAGCAGGAAAATATAGGGACAAGAAATTAAAATCTTGGATATTGGAAGGTTTCTGAGATATTTACAGGAAACTCAGGCTGCGTAGTTGATCTGAGAACAGCCTCAGTCTCACTCCCTGGCTACACTTCTTTCTTCTTTGCCTGGTGAGACATTTGTGGGTGGATATGCATCTGCAGACTCTTGCTTCCCTGTGCCTACCTGTCTCCTCATCCCTGGCTACAGGGGACTCTCTTTTCTGAACCCTTGCTGCCTGCCATCCCCTGCTGGCAACCAGAGGAGTTGGGCAGAGGGGTGTTTGCTTGCAGCTCAGGGAGGATTCTACAAATTACAAATCCCCAATATCAGAAACAGGGAGTCTATGAATGAATGTCAAGGGCTGTCTGTATGTGATATGGAGTATACTATTTAACTGTATAGAAAAGATATGCATATATTAATGTCAAATAACAATATTAGAGCATGTATGATTTATTTATTTTTTTTATTTTTTGCTGTACGCGGACCTCTCACTGTTGTGGCCTCTCCCATTGTGGAGCACAGGCTCCGGATGCGCAGGCTCAGAGGCCATGGCTCATGGGCCCAGCCGCTCCGTGGCATGTGGGATCCTCCTGGACCGGGGCACAAACCCATGTCCCCTGCATCAGCAGGCGGACTCTCGACCACTGCGCCACCAGGGGAGCCCAGCATGTATGATTTAGTATCAGATGAATCATGATTATTACTAATAGGGCAATTGTGTCCCTTGGAAACTACTTAATGACCCACTTATTAGGTTCTGTCTACTCCTTCAGGATGTCTGTGAGAAGCCACTGAAGTGAGATTATAGAAAGGTTAGAGTTCCTTGCAACCTTCAGTTTATATTGATGTTTTAGGTGTAAACTTTGTCTTGTCCTAAATCTCAGGTACCTCAGACTTCTTTTGAAGGGAGTAAAGGTGAAAATTGGGACTTTTTCTTGTCAACTGGGACTTCATTATTAAATGGAAGGATATATTTATTAAGAACCTACTCAATGACAGGTACTCTTGTTTGGAACTTCTTTAAATTTTATGTAATTCTCACAGGAACCCTGTGAATTAGCTATTATTGCACCTGTTTTACAAACAAGGAGATGGAGGCTCTGAGAAATTAAGTTCTTACTCAAAGTTATGCAGCTAATGAGGCACAGATGAGCTCAAATCCCAGGTCTAATTTCTGAAGTCAGCCCATTTTCTGTGATAACATGGGTGTCTCCCTATGCTTTATTCCTTGTCTATATAAAGTCAGGCTAATAATACCTCCAGGGCTTCTCTGGTGGCGCAGTGGCTGAGAGTGTGCCTGCTGATGCAGGGGACACTGGTTCGTGCCCCGGTCTGGGAAGATCCCACATGCTGCGGAGTGGCTGGGCCCGTGAGCCATGGCCGCTGAGCCTGCGCGTCTGGAGCCTGTGCTCCGCAACGGGAGAGGCCACAACAGTGAGAGGCCCGCGTACCGGAGGAAAAAAAAAAAAAAAAAAAAAAAGCTAATAATACCTCCATATCTATTTTGTAAAACCATGAGAACCAGATGAATATGAATGTAATACCCATACAAATTCCAAGGTCTATTATGACTATTAGTAGCATTAATTTAACAGCAATACCAAAGTGGTCTTTTAATTAACTGTCATTTTATACCACCATTTCTGAATACACATCGTGATTCTGTGAAGACTTCTATCTGCAACAGTGGATATTATAATTATTTGTTAGACTCCTCATGGTTATGTTTGGGTTTCTTTGAGAATGAGTTTTACACCCTTCCAATTGTTGGCAAATATTCATACTGGGGAAAAACTATCCATCTGTTCAGCTGCTAGCCAAAACATCACAGTCAAAATAGCAGATTCAGCTCTAACATGAACTGTGAAGAGACAGTGTCACACAGAATATAAGTCATATCCTCATCAACAGATGTGGAAAGGGGTAGTGTCCGCCTAGGAAATTTTAAGATTTTCATCATATAAGATGAAAGATGGTATTTTAGGTTACGCATCATATGAGGGTAAGGCTAGGTTTAGAAGAACATAGCAAATGCCAAAAATTACACCTACAGATAGCATTAGAGTTGAAACTGAATGAACGGAAATAGAGGGGAAAACAAAAGACTAAATTAGTTAGCTTAAGCCCAGCCTCTGTTACGGATAGACTTGACATCTCCTAGGCGCTCAAGGAAGGCTGTTGGCGCTCCATAGGATGGAGGTCTACTTGAGTAGATTGGTCATTTACTCACCACAGTATCCAGTATATTCTTGAAGCACATGGATGTTTGCCATGATCATCTTGACGAATGTTATTATTTTCCTTTTTTCTAAGGCATGTTTCTCGCATGCAGTACTAGTATAACTTTGTGCGTTGGCCAGGATGCCCATGCATATTGTTGCTTTTTTTGTTTTGTTAAGTAATTTTTATTACTAAACACATAGCAAAAATGTTTATAACGTAAGTATAAGGCACAAATAATAGTAAACAAAAACTTGTATAGCAATCGATCAGCCTAAGAAATAGAATGTTCCCACTACCTTTGAAGTTCCCTGTACTTCCTTTATCTTAACGCCTTCTCTGTCCTATGATGTAACCACTACCTCAGATCTTACGTATCATTCACTGGCTTCTCTTTATAGTTTTTCGCATCTGTATTACAATTGATATTTTAGTTTATTTTTATATGTTTTTAACCTTATTTAATGTTTTTTCTACTTTCTTTTTTGGCCCAGTATTCTGAGATTTATCCATGATGATGAATGTAGCTGTAGCTCATTCAGTTTCACTACTGTATAGTTTTCTATTATGTGAGTTTATCATAGTTTACTTGCTTTCTGTTTTTAACAATTACACACTCCATTGCCATGAACATTTATAAACTTATCTCCTGTTGAACATCTACAGGAGTTTTTCTAGGGTATATAACTTGTAATGGATTTGTTGGGCCATGAGTATGCTTATCTCAGCTTCACTAGATACTGTCAAATGATTTTCCAAGGGGACTGTATACATTTATACTTAACCATCTGTGTATCAGAGTTCGTGTTGTTTCAAATCTTTGCTAACATTAGACGTTGTAGGATTTAAGGATTGTTGCCAATTTTTAATTATTTTAATTATAATTTGCAGTTCTAGACATTTTTTGCTTTAGACATTTAAAGAATGTTTTTATCTTTCCTCATATTTGTAATCTTTTTTAAAATTTAAATTAAAATTTTTTTTGTAATCTTTTATTTTTAAAACATGTTAAACATTTACTTTAAATTCTGACAACCCCAATTATGAGATCTTTGTGAGTTTAATTCAGCTATATGATATTTCTGCCGAGTCTTCCTCACTAGTTTTTGTTTCTTTGTTTTGCGATTTTTTTTTTAACCTGTAAGCTCATGTGCTTTCAAAATTCTTTGAGGTCTGTGTTGAAGGTGTTTTCATCCAGAGTGAATTTGCTTTTTTTCTGGTGGCTCACTAGGGCAATAACAGCCCCAGATCCCTCTAAGGTTAATTCCTGTGTTTGAGGCTTCTTGGGCCAGAAGTATAATGTTAGTTTAGGCTTCAGACTTGGCCAGTTGTCAAGTTATGGCTATGAGTTCTCCGGAAAAAAATTATCCCACTCTATCCAGTGCTAACGTCTAGACTGGCAACTTCCTTGCTGTCCCTTCTGTGGGGTAGGCTTATTCGAATTCACTCTAAGGGCATGACCCTTGGGAACCCAGGTCTATTCAGGAGTTTGGCCCAGGCACAGTTCCTAGTGCTTTGTAACCCTGGCTACTGTCAAAATGGAAGTTCAGGGTCCCTGTGTTAGCCAAATGTCCCCAGTGAGAGAGCCAGCCTCAGAGTTTACTTACCTCTCTGATTTGCTGCTTTTGCTTCACTGCAGTCATCTAATGATATTTCTCTTTCTTGTCATCTGAATGACGAATTTTATTTTTCAATTTTCTGTTTTTTAATGGAACTTCTTACATGCCTTAATTTTTCTTTATTTTTTTAATTATAAAAACTTTCAATCATGCAGAAAAGATGAAGGGATAAGTAGGAAGTGTATTACCTAGATTCATTAATTGTTAGTATTTTGTCATATTTGCTGTGTGTGTGTGTGTGTGTGTGCGCGCGTGTGTGTGTGTGTGTATACGATGAACCATTTGGAAGTCAGTTGCAGATATCATGACACTTGACCCTGGATGTTTTGCTGTGCATCTTCTGAAAATAAGGACGTTCTCCTTTATAGTCCCAGTACCATATCACACCTTAGAAAATGAATAAGAAGTCTCTAATATTTTATCTAATACCTAGTCCATGTTCAGATTCCCCAGTTGTCCCTAAATATGTTTAATATATTTTTTTCCTCTAAAATGAGAATACAAATAATGTAGTGATGCATTTATTTTTCAGTAGGGCTATTTGGGTTATTTGGTTCACTGTGCTTTCAGATGTGGAAATACATTTTACTGTTTGTCCTTTTCTGAAGTTTGCTCTTGACTTTTTCAAGTAGCCAGAAGTGTTACATCTTTTGCTCTCTATTCACTTTCCTTTGAGTTGCTGATTATTTGGATATGCAGTTAAAGAGCTATAACTTAGTTGAAAAAAATATTTTTATGTCCTTTTTAAAGAGCTTTGCCTTTCAAGTCGAAGATACAGAGGTGGTTAGCTCACTGACTTTCATGCAAATAGTTAATAAGGTTTAAGTTTTGTCAGGCAAGTGGACTGACCTCACCCAGGATTTCATCCCTGGGTGTGCTTTAAAAAAAGACATTTGGCTTTATACAACAAAACCAGTTTGTCATTGGACTTTTCTTTGGGCAACTGAATTCTGCTGAACCCTGTTGTATCCTGCTGCTGGTCAACCCAACTGCATGAAGATGGCCAGAGAATGATGAAGATGAAGAGTGATCCAAGTTACTTTATGGGGAGAAGACAGATGGATAAAGATTTCTTCTTAAATATAAATCTAACCTAATGTTGCTGCTCATTACTGGTAGCTTTCTTTAGGGCTTAAGACTTGATGAATTTAGTGTTGCCTGACATATTTTTTAAATGGCTCAGGATTAAAAAAATATGTATCTCTGTTGAATAATAATAAGCACCAAGTAAGAAATATGGCTGTGCTGCTTCTTTTTGATGATTTCATGGTTATTTATGTATTTAGCTACATACATGAAGCCCCCATGTTTTTATTTTTCTTTGCCACTGACTTCACAGCAGCTCAGTAGGATTTTAAATATTTATATTTTATATTTTCCAACACCTGCCCCATGACAATATTCATAGACCATGCAAACAAAGATGTATTTAGTGAAGAGATTGTGAAACTGTTTTATTACTGTCCTGATCTCAATTGGAAATGAAGCCGCTTTTTCAAACACTGTTTAGGCATGCTTTCTAGCAGTCAGTAGTTGTGCTGATTATAATCATGAGCTTTTCTTCAACATGTGTATGGCTATTCTGGTAATAACTGATGAATCATTGCATTTTAATTTGAATGAATAAAAAATAGAAAGCTCAGCAGAAGCATTCGTTAGAGAGGTAAAAAATCTTTAAAAAAAGAGAAAAAGAAAACAAGGTATATCCATGAATTTTAACTTACTAGATAGTGGAAAAATGACTTAGATAATATATATGCTTTTATAATACTGCTAACATAAACATGAGCATATAATTTTGGGGATTCAGTTAGTTTAGCTGCAAAATGACTTTTCTTCATCCTTCTTTGTTTGTGTTTTTAAGTTAGCATTCCTCAGTAATCAGAAGGTTCTGTTTCTTAATTTTTTATTTATTTTTTTTGCGGTACGCGGGCCTCTCACTGTTGCGGCCTCTCCCACTGCGGAGCACGGGCTCCGGACGCGCAGGCTCAGCGGCCATGGCTCACGGGCCCAGCCGCTCCGCGGCATGTGGGATCTTCCCAGACCGGGGCACGAGCCCGTGTCCCCTGCATCGGCAGGCAGACTCTCAACCACTGCGCCGCCAGGGAAGCCCTGTTTCTTAATTTTTAGACCTAAATATCCCATTAGTTGTCTTTGGAAGGTTTTAAACGTATTTTCAGTGACCACAATGGAGAATGTTGGATAGAACAGAACCATCTCTTTACATGCCAGAACCCAGTGGTCTAAAGCAGTTTCTCTCTTAGCCCTACTTCTCGGGGGCATGTTTATTGTATGGTTACTACAGCATGCTAATTTTTTAATTTCTTGGTTTTTATCTTAACTCCCTAATGTATTTCATTAATCTTACAATAAATAAGCTGTTATTATTAACTTTAACCCGTTGGTTTCAAACCTCAACTCTTTGTCTTTTCCCTTTGTTTTACCCCAGATATGGTTAATTGAGTGTTGTGTTTGTTCTTCCTTTGAGATTTCTTGCCATGCTTGGCTTAATGTTGAAGCACAGACTGGACGCTTCCTAGCTAGATTGCTATGACATTTGATACTTGTCTCTTTCCTTTTCAGTCCATCTTGCATGCTTCTATCAAATAAATCTTTTAAAAATATATCACCTCCCTACTGATTAGTGATCTAGGATGTGAAATCTATTCTCTGGCTAGATTTGAAGACCCCTTCCTTGTCTTTTTCAACATCATTATTCACAGCTTGGCTTTATGAAGACCATGTTCCATTTAGGCGAACACCATCACTTCTTCAAAGAAAAAAACAGTCTGGCTGCTTCTAGAAGGTGGGGAGGAGAGTATGTATTTAATTTAGTACCTAGATTAAACCATGACCAATTTACTGCAACTTCTGTCTCTGATGTTAAGAGGTAGAGTTTGGTGTTACAGGTGAGCCACCAAACAGGGCAGGTTATGGGAGCCAGTTCTGCAGAGCTCTTGACAGCGGGAGTTCAGAAGATGTTATAAGCTAGGATACCCAAGGTACCACCAAAGACATTTCTTGAAGGAAGAGGAGCTGTATTGAGGAAGAGAAAGCAGCAGGACAGGAGGAAAAGTTCTTTAGTCATATGCAGATTTAAAACTGGGGTTTACTCAAAGCCAATGGCCATTACAGTTGTTTTGGGGATCATGGGAAGTCAATAAGCTGGATGGGTGCGTCAGGGTAGGACTGATCTTGATCTTTGAACAGGGCCACTGTCCTGGCCTGGAAATGCAGTAGATGATAGGGCCAGTCTGACGGGAACCAGGAAGCTGAGTGTTCCATTGCCCTGTTGTAGCAGACTTGGGTGCGGAGCGGGGGGGAGTGTGGGCCTGAGAATATCTTGCTCTCTGGTTCTCCCATGCTGTTCTTTTGAAATACATACCTTTCTCCTGTTCATTTACCCAAATGTCACATGTGCTATGATGGAAGGAGCACAGACTTAGGAAGTAAGCTGACCTCGACTTGAGTCTTGTCTTCTTGCTGGTTAGCTGGGTGACCCTGACCAAGTTATTTTACCATTCAAAACTCCAGTTTCTTCCTTTGATAATGGATATATTGATATATTCTCTGCTGGTGTAAGGAATGAAAAGTCTGCCTCTCAGTTTTTGGACTTAGAAAATGGCTTTTGTCAGCACCCATAGTCACTGAGAAAAAGAATATATGAAATCTTCCATATCTGTATATACATATAAAACATGAACTCTAGAGGAAGATTTAAAGAAATACTAATTTCCATTGACAAGTTTCTCTTAATTTTATTTGTTTCTCTGCATCCTTGACCCTTCAGTCTCTCTGCTCGCAGGGGGTTAAGGGGGTTAGCAGTTGTAGGTAGCGTAATCACCTGCCCCAGATGGTACTAAAAACTCCTTTTGTGAAAAGTCAGTACGTTCTGGTACAAGAGAAATGCTTGCCTGAAGCCCCTGTGTCTTCTGGAAGGTTACTGAAATATATCCCTAACATCTCAAGAGTATCCTGTCCATATCTGTATGCCCTGTGCTTGGTGCATGTTTGTTGAATTGTTAAATAAAGGATGCTTTTCTTTAGATTAAATTAAATTATATGCTTTTATTATAACTGTTCTCTGTGGTAATATTGACTAAATTTATCTATATTTATGGAAGTGAAAATTGTTGATCTAAAAATACTTTTTGAAATTTAAGTACTTCAGCTTGTCAGTACTTAGGAGACTAGTGAGGGTTGAAGTTCTGAGTTGAAATTTAAAGATCTCTTAATCGTTCAAATAAAATTCTGATGTATTTTATTTATTAGGACATTTTTCTGATTACAAAATACGTAATTGTCAGTATGAAAAAACTAGAAAGGCATAGGAAAAGAAAGGGAAAATAATCACCCCTAATTACTAATATTTTGATATGTTTTCCTCCACTATGTTTTCTGTACATTTATGTATTAGTTATTTTGTTTCATTGTTTTTCTTCTCATTATAAGAATTATTTCTTTTCATAAAATATTCCTGAAAAATACTTTAATAGTGCTTGTCATATAACTGTATCATTACTCATTTAATCATTCTTCTAATATTGGGCGTTTAAGTATTTACAATTTTAAATGTACCTGAAAGAAATGTCTTTTGTTGACATCTTTAATTATTTCCTTAAAATACTTTCTTAGATAAACAATTACTCTATCAAAATTTTAAATATGTTTATATATATATATATATATAAACTACTGAGCAGGCTCAGTAGTTGTGGTGCACGGGCTTAGTTGCTCTGTGGCATGTAGGATCTTCCCAGACCAGGGCTCAAACCTGTGTCCCCTGCATTGGCAGGCGGATTCTTAACCACTGCGCCACCAGGGAAGCTCCTGCATTACTTACTGATGTGACTGTTTCTACCACGAGATTGTACAGGGATCAGATTTTACTCATCTTTATGCTGCCCATAAAGATGTGAGCATATATTAGGTGCTCAATAAACATGGAAAATAATTATCACATAATACCCACCTCGATGGATTCCACCACCTACTAACATATCTGTGCATACGCTTTAAGCAAATATCAACTCTTTTTATTGGAAAGCATCACATAAAGTTCCTGGGTGTCGTTCTTGTTTTTGTATGAAGAATCCATTCATTGGTAGCCTATAATGATATGTTTAAAATAAGAATTCTTATCGCCTCCTCCCAAAGTCAGTGTTAGTATTGAGTATTTGTAATTTAGCTTGTAAATTGCATCGTAAGCGCCAAGTAATTTAGCTTGTAAGCGGTGCCCATCTAAAAGAATCTTATGTTGTACTGTCAGTGGAGAGACATTGGAAAGTGTAGCTAGTGGTTAGTAAGAATGTAACCAAGATGTGAGCTTTAACAGAGATGTGAGATGTGTATTAAACCAGTTTCCGGAAATCATTTGCTTTTTGTATTTTATGGCAGTACCATGTCGATCTGCATTTAGAATGATAATTCATGCTAATGTCTTTCATCTCCCATGAGGTAGCAGAAATCAATTCTAAAATGGCAGAATGAAAGGATATAGCAAATAAAGTCAATGAGCTGTCAAAGAATTTTTCTTCATCAAACAAGCCCCAAAGCACAGTGTGTTATACTGACCTTCCTTCACTCTTCTTTCTTGGATCCTTATGTTGATTTGATTCATGACTTTTTCTTTCTTTTTTTCTTTTCATAATAGAAAAATTAACAAACATGTTTGGTCAGTGAAACAGAAGGTATTTGAAAATAATACCTTGGAGCACTGTCTCAATCTTCAGGAAAATTGTGAAGGGGAAATACAGCATTGATTGCTGTTGCTAAGCAACAGCTTTCACTGCAGACGTGCTGGGGACAGTGGTGGTGTCTGCCAGCACACTATGCAGGCTAGAAAGCAGTGCAGCACTGTGACGTTTCTGAGGAATCAGAATCAGGGCCCTGCATTTCCTCTTTCTGCACAATTTTCTGTGATCAGTATTTGAGACATTAAGATCATATTGTCAAATATATAGACTGAAAAATTTGGAACACTTTGGGAATTTTTAGAGAGCTAGTTGTGAATAGATTTGTTAGAGCCAACTCTAAAGGAATCAGAATTCCTATTTTATTTCAGAAATACTATCAGTTTTCCCATTCATGAATTTATCCATTCATCCATGCATATGTTCACACATTCATTTAGCTTGATATTCAAGGCACTATCCTGCTGTTAAGAGTCTGGTATATCTTGTATTGCTGACAGGTACACAGTAGGTATGATGGTAGGAAATTAGAGGTGGCATTGCAGCAACGCAGATGTGGTATAATGAAGAGCCTCTTGGGCCTTCTTCATAGGACTGTACCACTCAAGCTTTAGGGCACATGAAAATCTCCTGGGCAGCTTGTTCCTGGTGATCCTATTACCAGAGGTCTGGAAGGTAATTTAGGAATATGCATTTTATTTATTTATTTTTTTGAATTTTATTTTATTTTTTTTATACAGCAAGTTCTTATTAGTTATCCATTTTATACATATTAGCGTATATATGTCAATCCCAATCTCCCAATTCATCCCACCACAACCACCCGCCCGCTATCGCTTTCCCCACTTGGTGTCCATACGTTTGTTCTCTACGTCTGTGTCTCTATTTCTGCCCTGCAAACGGGTTCATCTGTACCATTTTTCTAGGTTCCATATATATGCGTTAATATACGATATTTGTTTTTCTCTTTCTGACTTAATTCAATCTGTATGACAGCCTCTTGATCCATCCACATCTCGACAAATGACCCAGTTTCATTCCTTTTTTACGGCTGAGTAATATTCCATCGTATATATGTACCACATCTTCTTTATCCATTCATATGTTGATGGGCATTTAGTTTGTTTCCATGTCCTGGCTATTGTACATAGTGCTGCAGTGAACATTGGGGTGCATGTTTCTTTTTGAATTATGGTTGAATTATGTCTTGTAGACAGCATATATATGGGTCTTGTTTTTGTATCCATTCAGTGAGCCTGTGTCTTTTGGTTGGAGCATTTAATCCATTCACGTTTGAGGTAATTATCGACATGTGTGTTCCTATTACCATTTTCTTAATTGTTATGGGTTTGTTTTTTTAAGTCCTTTTCTTCTCTTGTGTTTCCCACTTAGAGAAGTGCCTTTAGCATTTGTTGTAGAGCTGGATTGGTGGTGCTGAATTCTCTTAGCATTTGCTTGTCGGTAAAGCTTTTGATTTCTCCATCGAATCTGAATGAGATCCTTGCCGGGTAGAGTAATCTTGGTTGTAGGTTCTTCCCTTTCATCACTTTAAATATATGTGCCACTCCCTTCTGGGTTGTAGAGTTTCTGCTGAGAAATTAGCTGTTAACCTTATAGGTGTTCCCTTGTATGTTATTTGTCATTTTTCCCTTGTTGCTTTCAATGATTTTTCTTTGTCTTTAATTTTTGTCAATTTGATTACTATGAGTCTCGGCGTGTTTCTCCTTGGGTTTATCCTGCCTGGGACTGTCTGCGGTTTCTGGACTTGGGTGGCTATTTCCTTTCCCATGTTAGGGAAGTTTTCGACTATAATCTCTTCAAATATTTTCTTGGGTCCTTTCTCTCTCTCTTCTCCTTCTGGGACCCCTATAATGCAAATGTTGTTGCATTTAATGTTGTCCCAGAGGTCTCTTTGGCTGTCTTCATTTCTTTTAATTCTTTTTTCTTTATTCTGTTCTGTGGCAGTGAATTCCACCATTCTGTCTTCCAGGTCACTTATCTGTTCTTCTGCCTCAGTTATTCTGCTATTGATTCCTTCTAGTGTATTTTTCATTTCAGTTATTGTATTGTTCGTCTCTGTTTGTTTGTTCTTTAATTCTTCTAGGTGTTTGTTCTTTAATTCTTCTAGGTCTTTGTTAAACATTTCTTGCATCTTCTCGATCTTTGCCTTCATTCTTTTTCTGAGGTCCTGGATCATCTTCACTATCATTATTCTGAATTCTTTTTCTGGAAGGTTGCCTATCTCCACTTCATTTAGTTGTTTTTCTGGGGTTTTATCTTGTTCCTTCATCTGGTACATAGCTCTCTGCCTTTTCATCTTGTCTGTCTTTCTGTGAATGTGGTTTTTATTCCACAGGCTGCAGGATTGTAGTTCTTCTTGCTTCCGCTAGGAATATGCATTTTAAACAAGCTCTGTGAGTGATTCCGATACTGGTGCTAGGAGTCCCACTCTTAAGAAATACCGAAGTAGATGGATTAGTGAAGATTTTATCACTGTTACGGGGCAAGATGTCATC
Source organism: Leucopleurus acutus (assembly GCF_964270905.1). Lineage (NCBI taxonomy): Eukaryota > Metazoa > Chordata > Mammalia > Artiodactyla > Delphinidae > Leucopleurus > Leucopleurus acutus. The sequence continues at coordinate 25,581,805 of NC_139143.1, forward strand.
TGTCAGTTTTAATTCAATAATGGAAACTACCTGTTGTGGTTTTACTTGTTCAATCTGTGCCTCTTCCAACTCGGTTCTTATGTCTCTCCATATTAGAACTGCTTTTGATTCAGTAGAGTTATACTGCTTGTGACTCACACCTGAGCAAGAAATGGGAGTATATATATAAAATACACAAGCAGTGCTTTGTATAAATCTGCAATACAGACCCCAAAGACTAAATTTCCAAACTGCCTTTCATTGAAAGCAAAAAACAAATGAACAAGCAAATACCTGAACTGACTGGTTACCTTTTTTTCTTTTTTAAACCCCAAAGCTGATAACATCACAGGGTCTGTCAATTGTGAATCTGGCCAGTCCTTTAATAAAATCTTTTGTGCTTATATTTCCATAAACTAATGAGTAATTATTGTTTATACAGTCTTTTAATAGGATAATTCTTTTTTTTCTTTCTTCAGTTATGTATGCTCCCGAAACACAGTTTTGGTCGCAATTAGACCATGTTTGCGATCTTGGTTTCATGCCATGGAGCAGTATAGACTAGTAACACGTGGTTCTTATTAGTTTATGTAGTTTGTTAACCATTCATCTATCAAGGTAAATGATTTACAAATGACTTGGACATTTAAATCTGTTCAAAAGTTATTAAGGTCTGTAATTTATCATCACTAACATTTCTGACCTTATTCTTGATCCCTTAACCAAAATGATGTTCATTGAATGTATACAACACAATAGGAAGAAAATTAAGTTTCACTAAAGGCATCACCAATATGTGTGGGGAGGTTTAAAATGTTGGTAGTAATCAAATAGATTACTGTATACTTTGTAACAGAGACATTTTTCATTACACTTATATTTTCTAAATTGCTTCCATTTTAAAATTAGTTGCCTTCATCTTGGACCATACTCAACAGTGAAATAATATATTTTCTGCATTTAAACCATTGTATATGGTTTGACCTTTAGCTGAATCAAGTAGTAAAGATCAAAATGAATTATGCTTGAGTGGAAAGGGATTTTAATGTTGCTCTGCAATGCATTTTCCCTCATCCCACATGCTGTTTAATATTATTAATTCAGCTTGAATGATGATGAGACAAATAAATGACTCTAGTTGTTTTTGGCTAATGCATTCTTGGATGTTATAGAAGTGCCTGTAACACCTGAATGGTTCCACATAAATAGCGATGCCTTTTCATTTTGTCCACAAGAGAAAATGCAGCGCAATTGCCTCTAAGCAGCAGAGAACAGGTTTCTAGATGTATGTTCTTTCCTAGGTACAAATATATAACTTCTCTTATCACTAATAGGACCTGTGTGTTTGCATCCAGAAATTCAGTTTTTAGAATATGACAAGCAATGAATATTTGAGGAGTTATTCCTTAACCTTCCGAATAAGTTGAAAGATATAAATGACTTTGAGTACTGGGGAAGTGTGGTAATCCCTTAGAAATGAACTATTCAGAATATTTAACTCTATTGTCAATGAAGTGTTAGGAGAAGGGAACTATCCACATCTTTAGATTTATTTCGGCCTAATAGTATATATGTACATTTTGCAGTCATATCAGCTCCCTGGTAATGCCCTTCACCACATGAAGTCAGTGGAATAGTCTCAGCCTTGTTCACAAAGCCGTGGTCTCTCAACTCCCCTTGTTGAATCTGCATCCATTATAATGGCTCTTGCAGCAGCTCTGTTGCAGAAACAAAAGGTGCACACAGAGTAATAGCTGTGCTTTCAATTAACCTATGAGGTAAGGATGACTCATTCTAGAATTATTTTATGTCATATAGGCAGAAAGCAAAAATGTATAATCTTACTTTATAGAATAGATGCATCTAAAAAGTTCCCTGTCACCTGAATTTTTGTATAAATATTTTTCTATAAATATTTAGTATAAATATTTTTCTATAAATATTCCTTTATATTTTCTTTATATAGATAGATATTCATCTAGGCAAAAAGACATTGCATCAAGACATAGGCAATTTAAGAAGGTTTCAAGTCTCTTAAGACTTTAGAAATCACAGATTTCTAGGGAAATAATAATTTTTCTAATAAAATATGACAGCTCCCAAATAGCTGTGCTTATTTTTACATTTGGTGTCCTGAAGGAAAAATGAGTCTGTGAGCTGTTTTGGAGAGGCACCTGGGAAATCTCATACACAGTTGAGAGCCCATGTCATGCAGCAATGTACAGGTTTAACTGGTTTACATGAGACAGTGGTTTAAAATGTAGCATTGACTTAACAAATAGGTACAGGGCAATTATTGATCACTCACATCAGAAAACTTGAAAGTTATGTGTTTCTTGCTCTGTAAATTATTCAAGTTCAATTTTCTGTCTAATTCAGTGCTTATAAAAATCTCACAATTTTCCTAAATGTACAAGTATAATTAATAGCACTCAAAACAAAAATTTGAACTTGAATAGAGTTCATATGAAAGGTGAGAACTGCATGGACATAGAGAACAGATATATAAGGTGGCTGCCACAGGTAGGGGTTAGGGGTGGCTGAAATGGGTGAAGGGTCAAAGGTATAAACTTCCAGTTATTAAAAAAATAAGTCCTGGGAATGTTATGTATAGCATGGTGATTATAGTTACTAATATTATATTGCATATTTGAAAGTTGCTAACAGAATAGATCTTAAAAGTCCTCATCACAAGAAAAAAAAATGTTGCTAACTATGTACGATGATGGATGTTAACTAGACTTCTGGTGGTAATCGTTTCATGGTACAGTTGAAGGTTGAACCCTGGTGCAATGGAAAATCCACGGGGGATTTGTTCCAGGACCTTCCAAGGATACCAAAACCTATTTTTAAATGTTACCCATGTTTTAACCTGTAGAGGTAACTGCAGTTGTTTTTCTGTGTTTATGTGTTTTTTCTTTTTGTTATTACACAGTTGGTATCACGTTGTATATGAAATTTTATATGCTGCATTTTTGTTTATTATATTAAAGACGTTGCATTTCATTAAATTCTTCGTAGATATGGTTTTTAGAAAGCAAAAGAAATCCTAGTGAAAAGATATGCTATATTGTATATTAACACAAATATGTGGAATCTAGAAAAATGGTACAGATGAACCTACTTGCGGGGCAGGAACAGAGAATGCAGACGTAAGAGAATGGATGTGTGGACATGGGTTGGGGGGGAAGGAGGGGGTGGGATGAACTGGGAGATTGGGATTTACATATATACACTACCATGTGTAGAACAGATAACTAGTGGGGACCTGTTGTATAGCACAGGGAGTTCAGCTTGGTGCTCTGTGGTGACCTAGGTGGGATGGGGGTGAGGGAGGTCCAAGTGGGAGGGAGTATATGTATACAGATAGCTGATTCACTTCGTTGTACAGCAGAAACTAACACAACATTGTAAAGCAGTTGTACCCCAATAAAAAAAAGAAAAAAAAAAGAAAAGATATGCTAAAATTAATATAGTTCTCTATTGTTTAGGTTATATCTAAATTTTTGCCAATAGGAGTACCATTGCAATAAAGTTATGATTTTTTTTTTCTGCCTGTTCCATTATTTACTGTACATTTTCTTTTTTCTTTACTCAAGATTTCCTTGGGACTTCCCTGGCAGTCCAGTGGCTAAGACTCCACGCTGCCAATGCAGGGGGCACCAGTTCAAGCCCTGGTCAGGGAACAAAGATCCCACATGCTGCACAGCCAGAAGAACAAAAAGATTTCCTTAAGGCCCCCTCCTCTTGCTAACTTGAATGTTTTTGGTATATTTGCTTATCTTTTCTTTTTCTTTATTATTTATTTTTGGCTGCTTTGGGTCTTCCCTGCTGTGTGTGGGCTTTTTCTCTAGTTGTGGTGAGCAGGGGCTACTCTTCGTTGCAGTGCGTGGGCTTCTCATCGCAGTGGCTTCCCTTGTTGCAGAGCACGGGCTCCAGGTACGCGGGCTTCAGTAGTTGTGGCTCACGGTCTCTAGAGTGCAGGCTCAGTAGTTGTGACGCATGGGCTTAGTTGCTCCGCGGCATGTGCTATCTTCCCGGACCAGGGCTCAGGATTCTTAACCACTGTGCCACCAGGGAAGCCCCTCTTTTCTTTTTAAATTAATAATGAAAGTCTTTAAGGGTATGAATTTAATTATAAGCACAGTGTTGGCTGCAACCTATACCATGAGTTCTTTTTTGTTACTTTCTATTTTTTTTCTGAATTTTATTTAATTAATTTTTTTATACAGCAGGCTCTTATTAGTTTTCTATTTTATATGTATTAGTGTATATATGTCAATCCCAATCTCCCTATTCATACCACCACCACCACCCACCCCGCTGCTTTCCCCCCTTGGTGTCCATACGTTTGTTCTCCACATCTGTGTCTCAGTTTCTGCCCTGCAAACCGGTTCATCTGTACCATTTTTCTAAGTTCCACATACATGTGTTAATATATGATATTTGTTTTTCTCTTTCTGACTTACTTCACGCTGTATGACAGTCTCTAGATCCATCCACATCTCTACAAATGACCCAATTTCGTTCCTTTTTATGGCTGAGTAATATTCCATTGTATATATGTACCACATCTTCTTTATCCATTCGTCTGTCGATGGGCATTTAGGTTGCTTCCATGACCTGGCTATTGTAAATAGAGCTGCAGTGAACATTGTGGTACATGACAGTTTTTGAATTATGGTTTTCTCAGGGTATATGCCCAGTAGTGGGATTGCTGGATCATATGGTAGCTCTATTTGTAGTTTTTTTAAGGAACCTCCATGCTGTTCTTCACAGTGGCTGTATCAATTTACATTCCCACCAACAATGCAAGAGGGTTCCCTTTTCTCCACACTTTCTTTTTTTACTTTCTAAGAAATATGTTATTATACATCTGTCTTTTGAGTTTTCAGATGAATGGAATTTTGTATTTACATTCAGTAATTTCTAGTTTTCAGAATATGTTCAATGTATTTATTACTGTTTTGTTTTATAGATGATTAGTTGTTTAGACTCTTTCACGGACATTTTTCAAAAAGTACAATATTATTTGGAGATACAGAGTTGGTGTAGTTAATAATCCAGTCTTGTAGGTAAAATCTTCCACTACAGTATTTGTGGATTGGTCATTGTGTTTCAGTCTTCCCCTATAATTTTGTTTTTGTTCTTATTCATTTTTAATAGCTTTTGATTTTCATATATTGATATTACATGACTGAGTGAAAAAAGGTTCACAATTGTTTCATTATAGGATTGGTATCAGTATAAATTGACTTATGGGCTTGGTTTTTGCCCTGAATTTTTTGTAATCTGATTTATTTTATTTTATCTTATTTTATTTCATTGAAGTATAGTTGATTTACAGTATTTCAGGTGTATAGCAAAGTGATTCAGTTATACATATATATGCTTTTTTAGATTCATTTCCATTGTAATCTGATTTTAATTTGTTAACTCTGCTTTTGATTATGATTGACATATCTTTGCCTGCTCTCTAATCTTTAATCTTTCCGTTTCATTTTGTTTCTTCACCCTTTTTTAAGTTCTTTGTCCTGGTTAAGGAGAGTTAAAATTATTTACATATATTTTACCAACTGACAGGTGTTTTATGTTTTCTGTACTCCATGCTTCCTTGCTTATTTTGCAACCTGAACTTTGTTTTGTTTGCTTTTATGTTCTACTATGATTGGAAGTTAAATCCAATTACAAAATCTAAGAACTAAATTTACTTTTTCAACTTATATTTCAAAAACAATGTATTTTCTTGTGACTTTTCTGCCCCCAGTTTCTAAAACTAGTCTTCTAAAACTTTTCATTAGTGGATTTTAATTTTTTTAATATAGTTTCTCCTTCAATAATTGATTTTTACTTTAACACATTTACAGTTATTATCTAGACTTGACTGTTTAACTGTCATGTTGTCCATCAGTGCTATAATATTTTAAATTCCCAATTTTTCTGGTTCTTAATTTCTTTTCATCTGGTAGTCAGCAGGATAGTAACAGCAGCCAACAACAGCCAAAGTTTATTAAGTATTTACAAAGTGCCACTGGCACTGTGCTCAGCCCTTTGTATCAGTGAGCTAACTCATATTTAATCTTCTGCACATTTTTCTGAGGTAGATCCATTAATATCTCCACCGTACAGATGAAGAAGTCGAGACACCGAAAGGTGAAATAATTTGTCCATGGTCACAAATCTTCTGGAGCCAGGACTCTGGATAAATTCCTCTCTCTGTCTCTGTCTTTGTCTCTTTCCAGAGTCCATGCTCTGAAACATTGCACTCCTGCTGCCTCACCTCTGTTGCCCGGAAAAATATACACACTCATACATTTTTAAGAAGCTTTGGGGTGGGTGATAAATTTTCTGAACCTTTGCATGTGAGAGTGTGTCTACAACCTTTAGACATAAAACATCAATTTAGTTCAATATGAAATTCTTGAATCACAGCCTTTTTTCTTTAAGACAAAAATACAACTGTCTCCATCATGTCATCATTTTCCTGTTGCAGAGGGAAAGTGTGAGGCCACCCTGATTTTTGTTTCTTCATAGGCAACCTGTACTCTCCTCCCCGCCCCAAACCTGCCTGTATGTTCTTAGAATTCTTTTCTTTAACATTAAAATTCCAAAATTCTGCTAAGGTTTGTCCAGGGGTGAATCACTTTGAGTTAATTTTGCCTAAAATTCTGAATTTTGATGTCAGGTTGCGATATTTCTTTAGATCAGGAAACGTTCTTGAATTATATCGTTGTTTATTACTTTCATTTGCTTTGGTTCTTCTTTGGAGATACACGTTATTCATTGGTTGGCTTTCATGTCCCTGACCGCATAGGCATTATCTTTTTCCCAGCATGTAGATCTCTTTCTCTCTTTCCCCTAAAGCTGAAGTTGGAAAACATTTTCTGTAAAGAGCCAGATAGTAAATATTTTACACTTTGTGGAAAAAGAGGCAAAATTGAGGATATTATGTAGCTACTATAACAAGAGAGAAAACAAATTTCTATAAATTTTTTATTGATGAATATAATAATAATTGAGTAGAATTTATTTCGTTTTGTTTTGTTATAATACAGATCTACTAATGAGAAGAATATCATTCTTTTTGGGATAGATAACCTTTCGGTTAATTGGGGTTCAAAGTTCTTATCATTAATTGATTGCAAGGGTTCATATGTCAAAACAATTGTTAGCTCACAGGACTTAAAAAAACAGAGTGCAAGCCAGATTTGGCTTTCAGGCTATACTTTACTGACCTCTGTTCTAATATCTTGGAGAATTTCTCAGACTTGTCTTCTGTTCTTCAGAATTGATTTTCTGTATTGTTAGTTTGGCTTTTTATTGCCTTGGATGCATATTTTAAGTTTCCGTTTGTTCTTCTAAAATCTTAGCCATTTTCCTTACCTTTCCTTTTACATCTCAACCTGTTGACTTTTCATATCATATTTTTAAAATAAATTTATTTATTATTTTATCTTTGGCTGTGTTAGGTCTTTGTTGCTGCGCCTGGGCTTTCTCTAGTTGCGGCGAGCGGGGGCTACTCTTCGTTGCGGTGCGTGTGCTTCTCATTGTCGTGGCTTCTCTTGTTGCGGAGCACGGGCTCTAGGCACGCAGGCTTCAGTAGTTGTGGCTCACGGGCTCTAGAGCACAGGCTCAGTAGCTGTGGTGCACAGGCTTAGTTGCTCCGCGGCATGTGGGATCTTCCCGGACCAGGGCTTGAACTCGTGTCCCCTGCACTGGCAGGCAGATTCTTAACCACTGCGCCGCCAGGAAGGACCTTTCATATCATATTCATCTCTGTTTGTTGTTCTTTTTGAAGCCATGGTTTTTATGTTTCCTTGGGAATACAAAACAGAAGTCATTAAAATAGTCACACTAATTCATTTTCAAGATGATTTCCTGTGTACCTCCAAAGGAATGTGAACCTTATCCTAAAGCTTGCAGTTTTCTTAGGCTCATGCTATGCTTCCTACTGTATATTTGTTTTTTCATAAGGAAATATTTAAGCACAGTCTATCTCAAAATCTAAACAAACAGGTATGTGGCTTGCCCTTTGTTCCCTCACTATTTATGTATCCTTCTCATATTTTAGGCCAAGAGTGTGTTGTTTCACCTAGCTTCTCCTAGTGTGACTTTGTTAGAATGAGGAATATTCTTTCCCATCACTCTTCGTTTGACACAATTTTGAGAATGCAAGTTTACATCTGTATCATCAGATGCATATCTTATTTAACTATACCGCCCAAAGTATGCTGCTTCCCAGGCTCTTCGGAGTCCTATCCTTGCCTCAGTTGTATTAATGTGGTTCCTGTGAAAAACTGAGATTCAATAATAGGTATGGTTAAAAAGTGCCTGTCAACCCCAAAAAAGCAAATTTAAAATTAAAACCTTTCTTAAGCAAATCCTCCCCTACCAGGTACATGTCATTTATTTTTCTTTCTTCTAGTTAGAAATGAAAAATATGCTTCATATCCCATAGTTATAAATTTGTAGACTGTAAAGCTTTTTCTTTTTTTTTTTTTCTTACACTCACATGGTAAGTCAGGAGCAGCTGAACTGCTACTTATTTCTTTTTGTTTTTTTATACATCTTTATTGGAGCATAATTCCTTCACAATGCTGTGTTAGTTTCTGTCGTACAACAAAGTGAATCAGCCGTATGCACACATATATCCCCATATCCCCTCCCTCTTGCGTCTCCCTCCCACCCTCCCTATCCCACCCCTCTAGGTGGTCACAAAGCACCGAGCTGATCTCCCTGTGCTATGCAGCTGCTTCCCACTAGCTATCTACTTTACATTTGGTAGTGTATATATGTCGATGCTACTCTAACTTCACCCAGCTTTCCCCTCCCCCACACCGTGTCCTCAAGTCTGTTCTCTATGTCTGCGTCTTTATTCCTGCCCTGCCACTAGGTTCATCAGTACCATTTTTTTTTTAGATTCCATATGTATACATTAGCATACGGTATTTGTTTTTCTCTTTCTGACTTACTTCACTCTGTATGACAGACTCTAGGTCCATCCACCTCACTACAAATAACTCAATTTCGTTTCTTTTTATGGCTGAGTAATATTCCGTTGTATATATGTGCCATCTTCTTTATCCATTCGTCTGTTGATGGGCATTTAGGTTGCTTCCATGACCTGGCTATTGTAAATAGTTCTGCAATGAACATTGTGGTACATGTCTCTTTTTGAATTATGGTTTTCTCAGGGTATATGCCCAGTAGTGGGATTGCTGGGTCATATGGTAGTTCTATTTTAAGTTTTTTTTTTTTTTTTTTTGCGGTACACGGGCCTCTCACTGTTGTGGCCTCTCCCGTTGTGGAGCACAGGCTCCAGACGCGCAGGCTTAGCGGCCATGGCTCACGGGCCCAGCTGCTCCGCGGCATGTGGAATCTTCCCGGACCGGGGCACGAACCCGTGTCCCCTGCATCGGCAGGCGGACTCTCAACCACTGCGCCACCAGGGAAGCCCTATTTTCAGTTTTTTAAGGAACCTCCATACTGTTCTCCATCGTGGCTGTATCAATTTACATTCCCACCAACAGTGCAGGAGGGCTCCTTTTTCTTCGCACTCTCTGCAACGTTTATTGTTTCTAGATTTTTTGATAATGACCATTCTGACTGTCATGAGGTGATGCCTCATTGTAGTTTTGATTTACATTTCTCTAATAATTAGTGATGTTGAGCATCTTTTCATGTGTTTGTTGGCTGTCTGTATGTCTTCTTTGGTGAAATGTCTATTTAGGTCTTCCGCCCATTTTTTAATTGGGTTGTTTGTTTTTTTGATATTGAGCTCAATGAGCTGTTTGTATATTTTGGAGAGTAATCCTTTGTCTGTTGTTTCATTTGTAAATATTTTCTTCTGTTCTGAGGGTTGTCTTATTGTCTTGTTATATTCTTCAACCTTTCTTTGGATTGCTTTTTCAGCTTTTTACTCTTCATACAAGTATCCCTGAAAAATATTACCATAAATGGCACTTTCCCGTGGGTTACATTCCTTGTGACATGGTTTGTTTTCCCATGATCTTTGCTTAGTAGCACCCAAACCATTGTCCTTTTCTATTCCTTATTCTGTATTTTAGATGGAAATAAGAGGACACGATGTTCCGTCTTGGAGCTCTGGGAGATCTTAAGGCTTACAGAATAAGATTAACATAATAGCATGGGCCAAGGGTAAACATGAAAACATGGAAGAAGGTGCAATGTAAATAAGTAAGAGAAACATACATCCAGGTAATAGGTATGAGAATATGATGGTGTTGAAGAATAATTTAAAAGAGAAGAGTAGACGTAGGAATGATTCATACCCAGGAATTCAGATTTTGTTATGTTTCATGTAAAATATTTATTTTATATAGCTTGGGTATGACAATTCCAATCTAATTTTGATGTCCAATATCCATTATCTGTACAGAAATGACCTCTCATGGTGTTCATTTTAGGTAATCTGAAGTCCTCACATCTGCCTTATATGCTGTGGCGTAGAATGGCATGCCCTGCTAATGCCCAGCAATGAAATGTTTGGGAAAATCAATTTGGTTTTTTTTTTTTTTAGAAAGCTTCTGAGTCTTTCAGCACTTTTGGCAAATCACTGTTTCTGTTAGTGAATTGAAAAATTAATATAGATTATATACTATGAATTTGGCTTTTTAGAGTTGTGAAATCAGCTGAAATTATATAGTTTCTAAAACTATATTAAAATGTAATATACTTATTCTAGGGCTTCCCTGGTGGTGCAGTGTTTGAGAGTCCGCCTGCCGATGCAGGGGACACGGGTTCGTGCCCCGGTCCGGGAAGATCCCACATGCCGCGGAGCGGCTGGGCCCATGCGTCTGGAGCCTGTACTCCAGAATGGGAGAGGCCACAACAGTGAGAGGCCCGCGTACCACAAAAAAAAAAAAAAAAAGTAATATACTTATTTTAAAGTAGCCAATGTTTTAAGGTTCCCCCAACCTTTTCGGAGTTTTATTAAAGCATTAAATACAATACAAAGTGCTCTCTTTGCCACTGTATGATTAGTTATGTATTGGTCAGAGTGACAAATTTACTTGTCTGAGAAGATGCTGAGTTAGGAGTTCTGTTCAGGCAGTGCCCAAATTGCCTCTATGCACTACAATGGATACAAATCTAGAAATAAAATTGGTTATTGATTTTGCTTGTTTTGCATTTGTAGCAAGAGAAAAATAATACTTGCAACCTTTCATTCAAGCATACCATTTCTGTGCACAGTTTTTCTCTGTTGGTTTTGTGTGGGGTTTTTTGGTATCACTGAAACTTTCCATGTGATGCTAACTCAGTTTCTCTCTTGTGTTTGACATTCAGCATGCTCAAATGCCTGTTTAATATATTCAGCTGCTTCATTTACCCACAGAATTCATATTGCTTTTACTCAAGAGAAGTTCAAAATTCCTTTTATCTTCTTCTTATAAGAAGATTTCATGTTGTTTTATGGTGGAATATTGACTTCAATATAGATTTCACCCCCTATTTTGATCTTTTGGTCTATCATCTAGACCAATTTTTTGTTTTTTAATTTATGATAGTTGTTTTATGGTAGGTTGGGTCCAAAATAGTTTTCTGATATTTTTTGAGAGTATGTAAACATTACAGGACACATAATTCAGATTTCCAGGAAGGCCTAACATTAAAAAAAAAAAAAAAAGAGAAAGAAATACCAATAAAATTAGGTGTTTTTTTGGTTTGTTTTTTGCTGGTTTTTTTTTTTTTTTGCCATTTTATAGCTTTTTCTTTTTATTCATTTTAGGTTTAAATGGTTTCTAGTTTTTAACAAAACATATTTTCAGAGTGTTGTATTTTTTTCCTATTACTTCCATATGTGATTGAAATTGTCCTAAGAATAAGGAATATTATTCATGCAACATTTTCAATAGAAAATCTGACTCGTAACCTGGAAGCCACATCAGGGATAAATGAGGGCAGTTTTCCAAGTCTGATATGAAAACCTCAGCTGAAATGGTCATTCTAATATGTGGAGCCTTAGTTCTCCCTTTGAAATTAAAGTGAAGATAGGATGTTATGTATTTCATCACATCACTTAAATTGAATATTTTCTCAACCTTCCTAGGTTTTAACATTAAGATCCCCATTTTGCAGTGGAGGAAGCTAAGATCTAGAAAAGTTAAGTGACTTGGCTTTACATAGTGCTGGAGCTGGTATTTTAATCCATTTTTGTCTGATTCCTGTTATGCAGGAATTGAACAAAAGCAGAGCTGTATGAGAGTATGTAGGGTCACTCACATTCCCCTTTTCCTACAGAGAGATATGGTTAGGCTGAGCATTAGTGGACTGGATGTCCACCAAAGTCACCACCTTCTTTTAAATAAAAAAACCTCTTTATTGTAGTCTTCATAGAGCCCACCCTCCTGGAGTACTTAGACCATTTTTCAGAGAGGCAGACGAGAGGGAGTAAATTCAGTCTAGTCCTGAGTGGGCTCGAAAGACACCTCAACAGAACAGTAAACCAATATCTCAGGAATTAAGTCTGAATTTCAGGCTAATGTAATAGAACATACTTCTGGCCAGATATATTTCCCCTCCAAATAAAGTTATGTTTAAGAATTAAAAGCCAGTAGGTTCCAAATGAAGGCCTGAAGCGTTCCCATATGAGTGAAATTAATGAATATTAACCATCTATTCTGACAACTCGTAGAATTTCTTCTTATCTCCTGACGCTTGACTATGTTCTAAAATGTTAAGCACGTAGATAATTGACCTTGTGAATAAATGAGTTAGAATTATATCAGAATTTTCCGCTCAAGAAGCTAAAATTTGCCATTTGGAAGAAAAGTGGGCATTTAAGCTCTCGTGCCATGTAGGAATAGATACATGACACGATAGGCAGGAATCTTGCTAAAACAATGAAGCCAATAGGTATATAAAATAAATGGTGAGCCTTTACAAAATTATTCAAGGTGGAATTCTTTGATTTACAGTTCCTCCATGCATTTTGGTTGTTCCAAAGGGATAAGCCAGTCCTTTACTCGGTAATCACTTATTGAGGACTCAGTGTTAAGCATTTGAAATATGGAGATAAAATATACACAGTCTGCCTTCAGGGAGCTCACATGAGAGATAGGGAGGATGACAGGAAAGCTGTGGGGACTTCAGAGTGGAATGTGTGGAAAGGACTTGGTGCAAAGAAACCTGATTTCAGAAACGGAAGAAATGAATGACAGGTAGGAAACGGGGAAGGTAAGAGATTAAAGGAAAAAATAAGGGAAAAAAGATTTGGGGCCTACTTTATTTGGCCCACCTAGAGTTTTTTGTTTGTTTCTGTCACCGGCATATAAAACTTGGGAAATTCAGCTAAGTAACTTAAACTCTGTGAACTTCAATTTCAACTCTAGTAAAATGAGGCTGATAATACCCACCTTACAAGGTTATTTGGAGAATTGAATTAGATGTGAAAGCAGAATGCCTCCTACAGTTCCTGGAGGTTAGCTGGTTATTCCCATACCTTGCTCCTTCTCTATCACAGGGGACATCCGAGTTCATGCCCGCCTAGCATCCGTATCTCCCTCTTCTGGGAACAGCACCCCTACATTTGCTTTGGATAACTTCTCCTCCACCTTTGGATAAAGCCTTGATACAACTGTCAGTCAGGATCCCTGGTGAACATACAACCCAAGCCAGCCAATCAGATGTGTTCTTCAGATTCTTGAGCTATGTGGCATGATTCTGCAAATGTGTAGAATAGTGTCCTGAAGGGAGTGACTGACCAGTAGTTTCTACTGCTTAGAGCCCCGCAACTGCTCTGGTCCCTTAGAGTAAATACTTTTTTTTTTAAACATAAATTACCTGGGTTGTTTTGTTTGTATCGCTTATACCCAAAGTCCCCTGACCGGTACATTTGACTGGGAATAATTTCACAAGCAGGTACTTTCATTTGTGTACTGATTACCTTCCTCTTTATCCGTCCAGTGCTAGGTGCTGGAGTGTGTTCAAAGATTGGGTTTCTGCTCCCTCGGTGCTCTCAATTCAGTGGCTTCACAGAAGGCATTTGGTTCTAGCACAGTAGCTCATGTGGCGCAGTCTGAGGCATAACCCCAGCTTAAATTTAGTATTAGGTATAGTGACAGTTAATCTAACTCTAAAAAAGTTAGTTAAGAAGTTTTAAGTTAAAAAAACCCCTCTAATTCCCATTAATTATAGTCTTTTTACAGGATCGCTACTACTCAGCCTTTTCATTAGTTTCACTTAATTTCATCTTTTTACTTATTTAATCTGATGAAGAAAAAGTGTCTTAATAGTTTTATATTAAAAAGTAGGTGACACTAGAAAATTCTGAGCTTTTGCTGAAAATTGTGACCTTTGATTATTCACACTGGTAATTCATTTCTGTTTTATGTTGCTATTGTAGCATTCAAAGCAGTAGACTAAGATGTAATAATTTGGAAGCACCAGAGGCATTGTTGGACCAAGATGACAAGCCTTTAATGACTATCTTCACTGGCAAAAGCCAGTATAATTGCTGCATGAATATTCATTTGAGAAGCATTCATTTGTAGGAAAGTTGTAAATCTTAACAACATGTAAACTTTTTTATAAACAGCACTATGAACCCTGGCCATTTTTTATTCAAAGTATCTTCAGCTATTTTCATCAAATTCATTTTGCTCCTTTTTCTTAGAATAAGCTTTGCTTGTGGAAAGAAAATAGGATTTCATTAGCCTCATCTGAATATTAGAAGTAAGAAGCAGGTAGTGTTCATATCATGTGAAATTGCTGATGGTTCTTAAAATCAGTCCTGCACTTTGCTCAGAGGCATTAATCACTTTGCTGGTTACATCTGTTCTTGGGAAAGAGAACCTGCCTGGACTGTGAATGGGGATGAGGTTGCCATCTGCTTATTCCCAGTGTTATTCAGAGCAACACATTGACCTGGGCCGTTGCTAGACATGGTTACCCCGTGGTAAGAAGGTCATGGCTGATTGGGCTTTACTTATCTTATTTTCTCTCATTGGGAAAGCAGAGACTGTGCTGAATATAACTGAAGTCAGGCTGGGCCCCGTAGTTAGCTATATATACTGTGTTCAAGGCAAGCACATAGCTAGTAAAAATCAATCTAGACAGTTGAACTGGATTCAAATCCTAGCAGTTTGATACTCTTCACCACAATTGCAATGTCAAATAAATACTGTAAAAACAAACCAAAAATGGTATGTAATATGATTTAGTGTTGAAAAGATAGTATAAATTTCAAAATAAACTTTTAATTTAAATTTTTTTGTTAAAATTTTTTTTAAATTTTAATTGTTAAATTTTTTGTGGGAATCTTAATTCCCTGACCAGGGATTGAACCCGGGCCCTCTGCAGTGGAAGCATGGAGTCCTAACCACTGGACCGCCAGCGAAGTCCCGAAATTTAATTTTAGAGCAGTTTGGATTTACAGCAAAATTGTGAAGATAGTACAGAATTCCACTATCTCCTGCACTGTTTTCCCTGTTATTAACACTTTACATTAGTATGGTACATTCGTTACAGTCAGTGGACCAATACTGATACGCTGTTATTAACAACTTCCATACTTTATGCAGATTTCCTTTGTTTCTAACTAATGTCCCTTTTCTGTACCAGGATCCCACACGCATTACCACATTACCCTTCATCGTCATGTTGCCTTAGGCTCCTCTGCAACGGTTTCTCAGAGTTTGTTTTTGATGATCTTGACAGTTTTGAGAAGTACCGGTCAGGTTTTTATAGAATGATGCTTAAATGGAAAGAAAGTAAGATTTGTCTGAAGTTTTCTCCTGATTAGCGTGGAGTTTTGGGTTTTGGAGAGGAAGACTACAGAGGAAAAGTGCTTTCATCACATTGTATCGGAGTATGTACTTTCAACATGACATTGTGTTTTTGTTTTTTAATTTATTGTGGTAACATTTGATTATAACATTATATAAATTTCATGTGTATGACATTATATTTTGACTTCTGTATACAGTACAGTGTGCTCACTACTCTTTTCTCTGTATCTGTGTGTGTGTTTTGGTTTGCTTGCCTATCTATCTATCTATCTATCTATCTATCTATCTATCATCTGTCTTCCACCTATGATTGAAATCATTTAGTATTTGCTGTTCTCCGTCTGACTTATTTTACTTAGCATAATACCCTCAAGGTCCATCCATGTTGTTGCAAACACCAAGATTTCATCTTTTTTTTTTTTAAGCGGCTGAAGAGTATTCCATTGTATATATGTACAACATCATCTTTATCCCTTCATCTGTTGATGGGCACTTAGGTTGTTCCATATCTTGGCTGTTGTAAATAATGCTGCTGGTAACTTTAGGGTGTATATATCTCTTTGAATTAGTGTTTTGTAATCTTTGGGTAAATACCCAGAAGTGCAATAGCTGGATTGTATGTAGTTCAATTTCTTAATTCTTTGAAGATTCTCCCTACTCCACAGTGGCTGCACCAATTTATATTCCCATCAAGTGCATCCTAACCAACACTTGTTATTTCTTGCTTTTTTGATATTAGTCATTCCAGCGGGTATGAGGTGATATCTCCTTGTGGTTTTGATTTGCATTTCCCTGATAATGAGTGATGTTAAACATCTTTTCATGTGCCTGTTGGCCATCTGTATGTCTTCCTTAGAAAAATGAAATGACTTACTGTTGGTTTTGACCTTGATCACTTGGCTGAGTGTAGTGTTTGTGAAGTTTCTCCTCTGCAAATGTACATTTCCCCCTTCCACTTTGTCCTCTTTGAAAGGAAGTCACTATGTGCAGTTCACACTTGAGTGGAGAGTTATGGCCCATCTCCTTGAAGGGGGAGTATTGACATAAATTGCTTGGGATTCTTCTGCAAAGGAATGTTGTCTCTTCTCCCTTATTTATTGAATTTATTTATTTATCATACATGGACTCATGGACATTTATTTTACACTTTGGGTCATAATTCAATACTGCTTCATTTATGCTGTTGTTCAAATTGTTCCATCTTTGGTCATTGGGAGCTCTTTCAGTTGAGTCCTCCCGTGTCCCTTTGCCATATCCCCACCTTTGTGGAGTTTTGTTTGTTTCTTTTTAACATTTCCTTACTTTCTGGCATCACAAAATGCTCCACGCTTATCTTGTATATTTCCCACTCTACTCCCTGAATCCACCATTTCTTCAATGAGCCCTGGTTTCTTCTATCGTGGAATGGTATTAGAAGCCAAGAGCTGGATGCTAGTCGTGTTTATTGCTACTGGCATGTCTTTGCTGCTAGGGCTTAGAAAAAGTTTTTAACTCTGGCTTTTTGAGCTGCCTGAGCTTCTATACTGAGCAGTACTTTTAAACGTTGGTAACCAAAAATGTTAAATGTTTTCATTTGTTGTTCCTTGTAGAGAGAATGTTCTATTATAGCTGCAGTCAAAAATTGCCAAAAATAAAATTGAAAAAGAAAACATACTTTATAAGAACTTGCACTCTTGTCTTAGAATTGTGTAACTGTCTCCTTAAATTTGCCTTTATAGATTTTAAGATATTTTTTTAAAACAATGGTTCCCTGGATAGTGACTGTGAAGAGTACCATCTGTGCTTTTCTTTTACAGTGGAATTTCCATTTATTTAATTTGGATTAGAATTAGAAATGCAAATAGGTCAGCAATTGAATTTAGCACTTGGAAGCTGGAGATTTACTATCTTAGTTACATAATGGGAAAAAAAAAGACAGACTTCAGTATCTGTGCCCCAGAGTAATTTTCAGAGTATTTAATAGCTAGCACTGATTGATCGGTGAGAACAGGATAGCCAGAAACGACGAGACCACGTCAGGTGTTTTCTGGACAAATATCACCCCTGCCCAAGCCTAAAGAATTGCCAAAGGTCTGAGATCTTGTGGCTTCTAAATGTTACGAAGTAACAATCTTTTAAATTTCAGTGATATTTCTAAAAGTATGTTGTTTTTGTTTTTAGATCCAGAAATGACAGTAAAAGTTATCTTTGCTAGCTTTTAAGACAGTGCTGTCCTCTGTATGGTAATATATTATTCTGAGAAAAATCTTCATTCTTTCAAGGTAAAAAGTAGCCTATTATCACAGGCAGCCAACCACTGCAACAACAGATATCGACAAAGTCTCTGAATCCTTTGGTTAAGAATTTAGCAAAATCAGAGTTTTCGTAGAGCTTCCCAACCTGCTGCAGAGCTACATGGAAGAACTATCCACCCATTTTAATAATCCAAGCATGTGATGATATATATTCTAGTAACCTGCAAAGTAATAACTTAGTGAGAGGTGTTCTTTGTCAGAATAGGGAAAGACTGAATCACAGAAGGTAAAATTTAGAAGAAAGTTGAACTATTATAATGCTGTTTCAGTGTGTGCGTGCGTGTGTGTGTGTGTGTGTCATATGGTCTAAGAATTCCTGGATCCTTTTGGGTTTATGAATATACTGTACAACTGACAGAATGATGTATTACTTCGTAGGTCACTGGAATAGAGTCCAGATGCGCTTAAGTGTTTGTGAAAATTTACGTATTGTCACAGAGGCCCAATGTCACATTACATTATGTGGGCCTGCACTACAGTATTGCTCTCAGACTTTAAAGGAAATCTAACTAAAATTGAGGTCTATTTCAAATATAGCTTTTGTTATTTGAAAGTGACATTATACCCATTAAAAAATTTTTTACGTTCATTTAAAAACCCATTAAGTTATTTACTGTTACTTACTTCACAGTAGCACAAGTTCTTTCGATCTCCTGGGCTGAAGCAAAACTTCAGCAGCATAAAGTTGACTTCTGCCACTGCCCTGGGAACATATGTGCAACAATATGTGCAACAATTTGATGTCTTTTTTGGCCCAAACCTTTGCTAGACATTCAGGAGAGGTTAGAATATAGTCAGAATTGGGAGACTCGTGCTCTCTATGGGCCAGGTAGAGTGTAGAAAATTGCAGTGGTGAAAAATGAGGCAGTTCTAAGAGAGCTCATGCAGAAGCCTGCAGGGTTCTAGTAAGAGCTTTGGAGTGAGAGAATTTATCTTCATTGTGCCAAAGGGACCAAGTGTAATTCTACAGATATTTTTGTGGAAAATCTTCAGTAAGGAGAAAGGACAACAATGCTGTCCAATAGAACTTTCTGCGATGATGTAGATGACCTGTATCAGGACAATATGGTGGTCACTAGCCACATGCATCTTTTGTGCACTTGAAATGTGGCGAATGTGCCTGAGGAACTGAATTTTTAATTTAATTTAATTTAATTTTTAATTTAAATAGCATAGCTCTAGAGCGTTATGTTTGCCACGTCTTTTCATCAGATAATGTCCAAAAACTGTGGCACAGTAGAGAACACAAAAAATGTTAAATTTCCCTTTAGGAAGTGTGTAGATCGATATGATACTTCTTTTAAATGACATCCTAGAGGAGAATAAATCTCTTATTTTAACTTTCCAAATATAGCACCATTGCACATATATCTCATATATTTCAAGACAGAATCAGGAACCCTTAGAACTTTGGAATTATAGAGAAATATACCTGAAAAGAATACACCTCTCTTAATCATGTGTGTCCTAGAATGAAAGAGAACATAGATGATAAATTTGTTTCCATTTTGTTCCCCAGCTCAGGACTGGGTGAGCATGATGTAGGATGCTTTGCTAGTTTTGCCATATATTTCCCATCCTTGAATAAAAGGAGAAGTTTGAAAGGGGGTACAGAGGTAGGAAGGAAAGAAAACAGGCCTAGAATTAAGGAAAGAGAAAAAGAAAGGGAAGTATCTGCAGAGCTAAGGGTACCAATAGCCTGATTGTGGAGGCTCTCCTCTGGAGGTGACGAGGGATGTGTCTAGTGTAAATGGAGGTCCTCCATTTACAGTATAGTTCGGTTCTAAGCTCCAAATAGTTGGTAATTTCACCTTTCCAGACAAAGCTTTTCATTAGTTAGTCCTATTTTTTATTGTATTTTAAATGTTAATTTATTCTTCACCCCTCTCCTTCCTTACTTTTCCATCTCATTTACTTTAGAAACGTATATTGTTAGCAATGTGACTGTCAAGTTGTCTCCAATTTGTCAGGGCCTGCAGCCCTGGATTCCCTTAACTAGAAATAATAAATGGGATATGAAGATGAAAATAAGCTAAGAATATTTCTAATAAGGAATATTTTTGTTTAACATGTTTTATTGGGCTTCACTAGAATGTAGAATGAAAAAATAATCTTCATACCACCTCTCAGTTTTCTTAGCATATTTTATTCTTAATTTAGTTCTACTTATTAGAATTCCTCAAAGACTTCCTATAGTTATTACATGAAAAGCCTACATTGTCTTTGAAATGCATCCTTTGCAACCACATTCTTTTTATTTTGGCTTCACATTTTACCTTTTTAAAAAATAATGAATGCATTACTGTTACCAAGCAAATGTAAAGATCTCAGTAAGATTTATTTTTTTCCTTCCCCAAGAGAGATCTAATTTCAAATTCATTCTTTAATTTATTAATAACTGTATTTAAGTCAATTTAGTCTAATGGTTACTCTTTTAAAGAAAATGTGATGATTACTAATTTGATTTCATTTCCCCCAGTCCTTTTAACGTTAGGACTAAATAATATACATTTTAGCATTGATAAGTGTTTCATAATTTCAGATTTCATTTTATAGTGACATTTACTAAAAAAGCTGTTGGAATGTGAATCTGGGTGTAACACACACACACCTTATCTATATCCAACTACGTGTAAATGAAAGTCCTTAAAACTTTGAACAAATGTAACATTCTTCCACTGTAACTTTAATGTTTTAAAATTTCATGATTGTTTTCATATATATTTTTGTGGTGATTCTCAAACGTTTTAGTGCATTAGAATTGCAGATTGTTGGAGTTTCTGATTTAGTAGGCCTAGGGTAGGGCTCAAGATTTTGCAATTTGAAGAAGTTCCCAGGTTCCTGATGCTGCTGGTAACAGGGACCACGATTCAAGAATGACTGTGTTAGTATATTTGATCCTTACAAGAACCCAGTGTGGTGTTGGGCAGATATAGACGAGGAACCTGAGCCTTGTAGAAATTCATGATTTTCCCCGTGGCACGTAATGAATTAGTGGTTGACTAAAGATGAGAACCCATGAGGACCTTTCAGTTGTCCTCCTGATCAGGACAAGAGTTCAGTTCCCCCCAAAAAATCTCTTGATTTCAGATGTTTGGTATTTTTGTTGCATTCTATACAGACCCATTTTTCTATGTAGATATGTCCTCCCCTGGTATTCACATTTAATAAATATGTGTTTAAAATAGTCTTCCCCTTTAAAGATATAACTGATTTTTGTTTCTCAAGATGTTCGAAAAATGCCAGTCCTTCTGTAGAAACAAAAAGCTTATGTAACTTGTTAAGGCCACCCAAGCTGATATAACTTGTTAAGGCCTTCCCTTAATCATAAGGAAAGATGTTGAATTTTTTACCCACTAGCCTAGTGCTCTGGCATTTTTTCACTCTAATTTGTGGTGATGGTTCTAGGCAGAACCACTATTTGTGGGTGTAGCAAATGAGGATGGATCATGAATGATCCAGAACAAGGAATCTTAAAATCACAACTCTTGTGTGCAGAACAGTGGCATCCAGAATGAACTATGACATGTGCTTTCTCCCCCTTCCTCACAATTTCTGTCTGAACTGGTTCAGGGTATTCAGCATATGTTTGTAGAATGATAAGTCAAACCTAGTGTCACCCAGTATTTGGAGCTTGCCTTCTGAATGTTGCCTAGTGATCTTTTCTCATATTATGAGGCAAATGTTGGTGCACTTTTCTTTTTTTTTTTTTTCGGTACGCGGGCCTCTCACCATTGTGGCCTCTCCCGTTGCGGAGCACAGGCTCCGGACGCGCAGGGTCAGCGGCCATGGCTCATGGGCCCAGCCGCTCCGTGGAATGTGGGATCTTCCCGGACCGGGGCACGAACCCGTGTCCCCTGCATCGGCAGGCGGACTCTCAACCACTGTGCCACCAGGGAAGCCCTGGTGCACTTTTCTGATACTGTTTTTTTCTAGTTCCTACCTTCTGTGTTCTCTTGCTTTCCTCCTTTTGTTGTACTTTGACCTTGGACCCTTGTAATCCAAAAAAAAAGAGTAGAGAAAAATAATGGAAGGAGAACAAATTGAAAGTCATGACCCTGACTGTCTTCTATTATTATTATTTTGCTGTTATCTTTTTTTTTTTTCCTGTAGGACAGAGGAAGATTTGATATGTTTTACTTAGTCTTATTGAGTATGAATTTAAATCACTGTGCTTTCAGACCTGAAACTCATTCTGGTCTTCAGCCTCTCTTCCCCTCTTTCCACTCTTCTTAAAACTTATATTAAGCCTTAATGTGTGGCAGGCTCTCTGTGGTGCTTTATATGCACCATTTTATTGATGCTTAATCCTCACATCGACCTTATGAGGTATGATTTTGAGGAAACAGAGTCATAGAGGTTATGTAAGTTGGCCAAGATGTCACACTTAGTATGTCATAGAGCTGGGTCTTGAAATCAGGCCTTTTGGACTCCAGAGCTTGTGCATTTAAGGACTAGTTTGTATTACTTCCCATTTGAGACCATTACTCAGACGAGATAGTTGAATTTAATAATCTAGATTTCTTGAAATAAATTAGGATCCACAAAAAACAACATCCTGACTTTAAATTTGTCTCCATATTTCCTCTTATTTCTCAGTTCTTTTTTTTTTTTCTAAATTATTGTAAAGAGAAGGAAAGAATTCTCCCTTTTTCAGCGATATTTGCCTCTCCCTTAAGCACACAAAATTGGCAGTATCTTGCCTTTGCTGTTCCTGAGAGTTTTTATTTCTAGTCATTTGGTCTTTAAAGCAGTGTGTGATGGAGTTTTCAATTTGTCTTAAAACCACAGAGTGCTCCCATGATACAAACAACAGTAAACTGCGAGGGTACATCAGGCTCTTTTTCTTTAATTTGCCCTTGAAATATTTGGCAGTTTTTAGAAAAAGACAGCCACCCTAAGTGATTGAGGTGACCCATTTATAGGGAGGTAGTTGGGAATATCTCCCAAAGCATATCCATTTAAAATCCTTCCTTAGCCTCTCCTGTATCTTTGAAAAAATCATTTTCATCTTTCCTGTTTTTTCTTATGTGTCTCTTCTTGTATGAATATGTATTTTAATAACAGATATAACACAGCATTCAGATTTAGGATCAGGGTTTAGTGAATATTTATTATTAATGGTAACCCTATACCCAAACCAACCATATGTCTTCCCTCCCTCTCTCCTTTTTTCCTCTCTCCATCCCTCCCTCCCTTCCTCCTTCTCTTTCTGATCCGCTTTGCTTTCTTTCATCATTGCTACAATATAGAATAACTGGTATTGATTCTTGGATTTTTCTCTTACTAGCTGAGTAGCCTTGAGAAAATTTTTTCATTCCTTTGAGCCTCAGCTTCCTTATCTGTGAAAATGTGATAATAATGTCTCTGTAGATATTTGTAAGACTTGGGTAAGATAGTACACCACACAAGAAAGTGCATCTCTGCAGTGTCTGGGTGGGGAAAACAGCATGGCAATGAGGTGCCTCTCTTCTCAAGAAATTTATGTTTGCTTCTGGAGAATGATTATAAAATCAAAGCACAATGGCTGAAGTATCACATAGGCTAAAGGGACAGATTTTAGGCAGTCCTATAATCTAACTAATAAGATCGATATCTTTAAAAGAAATATGTCAACCAGAAATGTTAGTAACCTGTGGCCCTTTAAAAAAGCAGTAATTATTGCAGAGTTTCCATTTGGGGTGATAAAAAAGTCTTGGAAATAGTGGTAATGCCACTGAATTAAACGCTTATGAATGGTTAAAATGACACATTTTGTTATTTAAAGAAGTCAGTGAGGTGAATATTCACAGTGTTCCTTCGGGTGTAATCCAGTCCAAGGAAAGGTGGAACTAGTATCATGCTGCACAGATCCAGTGCAAAGTAGACCCTCTTTGTGCAGTTCAGTCCAGAGATTGTAAGCTCCACAAGGCCAGGAATCTGCTCTCTTGTTCACTGCTAGGCAGGCACCTGCTGAATGAATGAATAGCCTCTTATTCAGCGTTTTATGTATGCAACTTACTGCTCTCGCTACAGTGTCAGACAAAACAATATTCCGATTGTAATTTGGCTTCTAATGCAGGGAGAGAACATGCTGGTCAGAAGATGACTATCTGAACCTTTCACTCATTATCTTTTCATTGTAAATGAATAAATTATTATTTATTAAACATTCTTAAAAATATTGAAATGCGTTAGAGGTTTACGACTGAACTCTGAGGTCTGCTAGATGATTTTTACCATGGCCATCCTTAGTGCATGTGAGGAATGTGTGCCAAAGACTTTTTATTTTTATTTTAATTTTTCTTTTATCTTTTGCGGTACGTGGGACTCTCACCGTTGCAGCCTCTCCCGTTGCGGAGCACAGGCTCGGGACGCGCAGGCCCAGCGGCCATGGCTCACGGGCCCAGCGCTCTGTGGCACGTGGGATCCTCCCAGACCGGGGCACGAACCCGTGTCCCCTGCATCTGCAGGCGGACTCTCAACCACTGCACCACCAGGGAAGCCCCAAAGACTTTTTAAGAAGACTTACCAGCAATATTTCTATCAATAGGTCTTCAGTGAGTTAATACTTAACTGAATATTCTTTCATTTTCTCCCTTTCGCTTTGCACTATTATTATCTCCAGGGAATGGGTTCCATTATGGTGTTTTGTTTATTTGCTTGCTTGGTTTTTTTTCTTTTATTCATAGTTTGCTATTCAAACAATGAATATAAGCATGTTTGTTTCAAGAAAAATGGATAGAAATTTGGTAGTCCCTTTAGAGCATCAGTACTGCTTAAGAATGAACTGAATCCAGAAGCATTTTAATTAAGATATTTAAAGATTTCAAAGCTTGCAATTTTAAGATGTGTTTGGTTTTTTTCCACAGTGGAGCTATTTTAAAATCTCTTCAGTTACTTATGTTATTGTTGGTCTTCTGAATGTTTTCTGCAGTGATCCTCTTGAGTATTTTGAAAAAAAAATTGTGCCAAATTAAAAAAAGAAATTATCCCTTGATTCCCATTCTCCTCCTGTCCATGTCCTGTGATTCTTTGCCTAGATACAACACACAAGAGCAATACCTATTGTTTCTCATTGTTCCTCACTGCACTTTTGAGTCCTCATGTTATACTTTTTCTACTCTTCGTCCCCATTTATTTCCCCTTTCTTAAATGTAGATTTTCTGACCAGAGCTGTGGAATTGGGGTCACAGTTAAACTTGATCAGCATGTCACTTGTTTATTTATCCTATTATACATTCTTTGTATGTTTGTGTAGCAGATTATTTCTTCTCATGTCTTTTCTCATTTTATATTTTATCTGAAGAACAATAAAAATTTGTTCTCCTAGACCTCCTTTTCATAGACTTTAAGGGGCTTTGGAGACCTGTGATGTTGTGGAAAGAGAGTGGGACTCGGAAGCAGAAGACCTGAATTTACATACAGGCCTTACCATTACCTGGGTAAGGAACTTCTGTTCTGAATCTGTTGCCCTCATGGAATTACTGCCTGTAATTCCATGGGATCATTGTGGGGAGGAGTTCTGAGCGTGGACAATGCTGGGCCAACCTGGTAGAGATGTTGTTGTCTCTAAGTCTTTGTGCTGACGTGAAATGAACGTGGACTTTTTTTGACTAAACAACTAAACAAGAATTCTGCCTCTTGGTATAACCACCATGCTGTTCTCTAGTTTTATAATATTTATAGATGGTAGGAGACTGTGAGGAAAAATTGTGAAAGACTTTGAAATTATAAAAAATTTAGTGTGTGTTCTGTCTAGCTCACCTAATTCTCTCTGCCTTTCATTGTCTTTGGGCTGTTTTATAACTCTGCATATTGTAGAATTCAGACAGTAAAGCAAATGATCTTGTCCATGACAAGCTAACTGTGATCAGTAAATGCAATAGATTATTGCCCTTATGTATAGTGATCAGTTTTTCCTTGCCTTTTTTTCTAGCACTACTGATGCTTATATATTTGTTTGCGCTTTGGATTCTTTTGAACAGGTTATAACATCTTACTGGTTCCCCATTAAAGAATTAAATAAAATCTTTCACACTTTTTTTTGAGATTCATTATTTTAACTTTAAAAAAATTACTCCTTAACAATATAGTAGAAGAACACAGTTCTGGGAATTAAAGGATCTATTTATGTCACCTTGAATAAGGCACTCATGTCACTGAGCTATGCTTTTCTTATTTAAAAAAAAAATGAAGCTGACCTAAATGATCTCTTGTCTATGATTCTCTGATTTTGTGATTTTATGATTTCGTGTTCTGTAAGCCCGAAGTGCACTGTCCTAAGTTTGATAATGTCTAGGTGAATTGGCATAAAAATCAAGGAACTTAAGTATCTTACTTATGTAAAAACTGCAACAGAAATTCTTTGTTTTATTTTTAGCACACATGTCATATAAATTAGCATTACAGAAGATAGTTTATTTTGCTGTTTATATTTCTTGTCAAGGAATTATAGTACTTGAATTGCTATTGACAGTTTTCAGTGGTGAGTGTTCCACAATGTTTTTAATAGGAGAAACATTTGTTTGCTTGTGAAAATGATATCTTGGCTTATATTACTGTCAGTGCTTATGGAAAACTGTGGGTGTTATTGTAGTCAGTGGCATTTTTTAACCATTATTATATTCAAAAAAGCATTTCTGAAGCACTCAGCCTCACAGAGCATTGCATTATGAAATATAAGAAATAAATTTAAGATTTCATTCCTGCTTTCTAGGAAGTCACTAAGTAACATCGATAGAGTAGGTGAGTCTTAGCTCAGGTTGCTACAACAAAATACCACAGACTGGGTGGCTTAAAATAGAAATTAATTTTCTTATGTTCTGGAGCCTAGATGTCCAAGATCAAGGTTCTGGCTGATTTGATTTTTGCTGAGGACTCTCTTTGTGGCTTGCAAATGGCTGCCTTCTTGCTGTGTCCTCACATGGCCTTTCCTTTGTGTGTACTTGTGGTGAGAGAGGGGAGGTTCTCTGCTGTCTCTTCTTAAAAGGACACTAATTTTATTGGATCAGGGCCCTATCCATATGACCTCATTTAACCTTAATTACTTCCTTAGAGGCACCTTCTGTAAATATAGCCACATGGAGAGTCAAGGCTTCAACATACGACTTCTGCAAGGCCACAAACATCACAAGGTATGATACTTTTAGAAGCAGAAATCACACATCTAAGGTACAGATTGGGAGATGACAGGAAGTACTGTCCTCAGAGGTGACCGGGTTAGTGTTGAGGACATCAGCCAAGCCTTGATGAGTTTGGTGCTGCCAGTGTGTGTGCTGACTTGGAAACTGTTAGTCATACTGACCTATTACTACTCATCTGTTTTTTCAACTGTTATCTTCCAAGTATTTCCCAATAGAAAAAAAAGGGCAATGCAGTTGCTTTTCTTTCATTTTTAATTTAAAAGCTGGGACCTCTTTGGGTCAAGGTATTTCTTTAGATTCTTTCAGCATTTGTAACAGGATCTGGGAAAGGACAAGTGTTTTATATTCTTCTCATTCTTAGTTTTTCCACCTAACTGCCTTTACTGGTTTGATGCAATGGGAATACTGCCTCTTAGGGAATAATAAAGTATGATCTTTCATGGATCTGGGGGTGGCTTACTTGGTTTAAAATAATCTAGTATGTGCGTAGATAGAGTTATTTCAAGTCCTCTGGCTTTACTTCCATGCCTAATGCCTTTTCTCATCGTTTATTAAAGCTCGCCTTTTGGACTTTGATATATGTCATGTTCGTATCTTGTAAATCCTTGTAGTAATACCTTTCTATTACTAAGGTGTAAACGCTGTTGTTTCTACACCATTTGCTTCTCTCTTTCTGTTTTTATAGGGCTCTTTAACCTGCTAATGTTCCAGGATATTAATTTGAAACGGCCGGCTAAATAATAGAAACTCCTTCCTGCCTATGATGCACTGACCTCTTTTTACCCATTTCCTTTTCCAGTTCAGTTTGGAAAGCTAAATTTTCATAATCTTTTGAGCTAGTACTTCGCTTCCCTGCTGCTTGCAATTTAGCAGCCTTATTATTCTCAAGACTTTATACCAGGAGTATACATACTATTTTATTTTTTTCTGAACACACTCGCCTAGCTCAATCAGGAATTTTATGTATTTATTTGTTTGTCTGTTTATTTCCTTGTAGGAAATGGAATTTCTATTTGCATTTTCCCTAATTTCTTCACCTTGCTGCTTCCTAACTTTGTTCTGTAGCTATTTAAGGGATTTAGCTAGGACATTTCTGGCTTTCATCTCTTAGGCTAACCTCATATTTAGCTACATGGTTAGAGCTGTCAGATTAAATAATGTCTAATGGACTGACTATATTTGAGTTTGTGCTTGGAAATATTTTTAAGACTCATGTAATGTTTTCTCCTTCGTTTCTGGTTGTTCCTTAAGTTCACAAGTTAGTCTATCCCCAAAGTGCTGTTGTCTTGAATTCTGCCTCTTTTGCGTGGAGGTGTCATCAATTGCCCTGGACTTATACGAATTTTCTAACACTTTTGTTGATGGCTTTTCTCTTATATTAAGAGAATATTGCTCCTCATATTAACCTTGCTCCTTATATTAACCTGTTCTTGGTTCTAGAGTCTAGCTTCCAAAAAGCAACATATTCAATTTGAAGCGACCTTAGACAAAAGCCAAATATATCACTAAAGGATTGATAAAGGAACTAAGATTATTTAACCTGCTAAAGGTAAGGCTGTGGAGAAGTTTAGCTGTTGTTGTTACAAAAGTTCCTTGTATTCTCTTTGTTAATCATGCCCACTTGCACTTCGGGGCTTGCGTCGAGTGCCTTTTCAACCTTTTATGGTGATTGTGCTTCAATATAACATTTAAGAATCAAGGGCTGTTTCTTTCTTCCTTTTTTTAAATTTTTTTTTTTTAAATTGAAGTATAGTTGATTTACAATGTTGTGTCAATCTCTGCTGTACAGCAAAGTGACTCACTTATACACATATAGACATTCTTTTTAAAATATTCTCTTCTACTATTGTTTATCACAGGATATTGAATATAGCTCGAAGGGCTGTTTCTTCATTCAGGAAGGATTTAGGTTTGACCCGTAGAACATAGCCTTCCAGCCATATTGAACAGTGGAAAGAACCATTGGGAGAGGGTCACTGTGGAATCGGCCCTCAAATCTTACTCCCTGGATGAGGTGGATTAAGGGTGAAGAAATCTGAACTTTGGAGGATTCTTCTAGATAGAGGATTCTAATCTGATTGATGTGATCAGTTTTATCTTACTTTTCTAATTGTGACTGGAAGCCCTTCTTATGGTAGAAAACAATGGGATGCCATCAACTGATTCCTCAAATCCCTTTCTTGGGTAAGAGTCAATAGTGCCAGGTAGAAGGTAGTGTGGTACAGTGGAAAGAGCACTTATACCAGGAGGCAGATCTCTGGATGAGGACCCAGCTTTGCCAATGATCGGCTACCTGACGCTGAGCCTGTGCCTACATCACTTTAGGCCTCACCTTTCCATTTTTACTGTGCGTGAGCTTCATTAGAATATTTAGATCCCTTTCAGCTCACTCTGATGGGTGACAGTGGGAGGGAAGTTATAATTGCTGAGGGGCTAAAATAGGGGAGATGGAAATGATATGGGGTCCCAGAGATATCAAGAGTACCTGGGGAAAGTCTGTGGTGGTAGGAGAAGGAGGAAGGAAGGAGATGCAAAGGCAAGGTGAGGAGGTTTTAATTTCAGTAAGGAATTGATAAGAAGACAGTGTTTATGGCCACCAATAATGGGTTCTTCCTAGTCTTAGAAGTTGATCTCTCTCTCTTTAATTGGATTAATAGGGCAGGATTTGAGACTGTTCAAGGTTTTCTTTCTGTTTCCTTCCTAGTTAGGTTAAAGTTGTGCCCTTTGAAGATTTCAAAGAATTTTTTTTTGTTGTTATTCAAAAATACCCCTGCAAAATAAGCAAACGTATCAATAGTTATCTCCATAAAGTGGAGAAATGAAGGTGTAAGGTGGGTAAGCGATTTATTTAGGAAATAATATGCTAGTGCTAGAATCCAATTTTTCAGCTCTCTCTATGAGGCTTCTCTGCTTTCAGCTGTGTGTGGGTATCTGGAGGATGTATTATTTAGACCACCGGTGCTTGGCACACAGGTAGCAGAAGTAATACTATACCTCAAAGATAGGAGCCCTGGGGCTTCCCTGGTGGCACAGTGGTTGAGAGTCCGCCTGCTGATGCAGGGGACACGGGTTCGTGCCCCGGTCTGGGAAGATCCCACATGCCGCGGAGCGGCTGGGCCCATGAGCCATGGCTGCTGAGCCTGCGCGTCAGGAGCCTGTGCTCCGCAACGGGAGAGGCCACAACAGTGAGAGGCCCACGTACCACAAAAAAAAAAAAAAAAAGATAGGAGCCCTTCATCCTCTTGAACTCATATTTGGGAATGGATCCCAAACCAGACCACCTTAGTCTATGTCCTTGTTTCATAAAACAGTACAGTAAGTCCCCTATATACGAACCTTCAAGTTGCCAACTTTCCAAGATGTGAACGCTGTCCTACCCAGACATCACTGGATCGTTTTTTCAAGAGAGTAGATAGAATTGAATCCAGCAAGGAGCCAGAACCTGTGCCATCAATGCCAGGCGTGAGTGAAGTTGCAGCTTGCCCTCCATCTCCTATTGCTGACCATCCTTCAGCTCTACCATCTCCCGCCTCCCCTCCCTCCTCCAGTCAGTAACTCTTCTTGCCTGTTCACTCAATGCCAGCCCCCGTATGCCAGGTATTGGACTGTACTACTGTACTTTTCAAGGTACTGTACTGTAAGATTAAAAATGTTTTCTTTATTTTTTGTGTTTGTTTTTTATGTATTATTTGTGTGAAAAGTATTATAAACCTATTACAGTACAGTACTATATAGCTGATTGTGCTGGTTGGGTACGTAGGCTAACTATGTTGGACTTATGAACAAATTGGACTTACGAAGCGCACTCTCAAAATTGAACTCGTTCGTATGTAGGGGACTTACTGTAACTTGAATTCTGTCTCTTATAAATAAAATTATACAGATTAAGAAAATATCTGTACCCCGGGGAACAGAAATACTGAGATTTCCTGTGTTTGTGTGTAGAGAGGATCTTTGGTTGCCATAGTGCCGTTCGTGAATTGATATAATTCAGAACATTTTCTTGAATTTCCTGAGTCCTGTATGTGGCAAATAAGATGTCAGATGTACTGCTGTTCCTGAGCAGTATCAGCTTTCAGGGGTGGAGAGAATGTCAGTTGATAGTCTGAAATGCTTTTCATTAATTTTATAAGTAGAGAGACTGCTTACATCACATCGGCATATAATTTCAAGGACACCTCTCCTTTCCACTGAAGTGGAGACGAGGCTGTCTGTTTGAAGGTGGGATGTAGGAAGAACACAGGAGAAACATTTTCCTCCATTGCAGTCAGCTGTATTTTAATTGTTTATAGTGTACTCTCGGTGAACCTCCATCGGCCTTGCTCTCTTGAGGCACTGTTTTGCGTAGTTATTCCTCTGTGTGGAATGGAACCTCTAGGAACGAGTTCTCCTCTGTTCACAAGAGCATTTGTTTGCACACCATGTAGGCCCATAGTTCCCACCACTTCTCAAGTGTGGAAATGCATGTGGGGAGAGAGACGATAGTAATTGTCATAGTTTAAGTGATCACTTTATCTCTAGGGAAAAAATAGAACCCATGTGATGTACATACCATAATAGAATATGTTCCTTGCGTGGCATTTGGTTGCTTTTATCACGTCTCTTTATGGCTCCTTACATCACAGACTCTGTTTCTATCACTTCTGAGGAATGTTTGCAAAGGGAGGCATCTCTTGCTAGAAACTAGCTGCAGTCAGCCTTCCCTATCCATGGGTTCCATATCTGCAGATTCCATGTCCACAAATTCAACTGAGGATCAAAAAAAATTTTTTTTTAATTCCAGAAAGTAAAAATGTAATTTTCCGCATGCCAGCAACTATTTACATAGCATTTACATTGTCTTAGGTATTATAAGTAGTCTAGAGATGATTTAAAGTATACTAGAGGATGTGTGTAAGTTCTATGCAAATACTACACCGTTTTATATAAGGGACTCTGGAGCGTCCCCGGATTTTAGTATCTATGGGGGTCCCGAAAGCAGTCTCTCGCAGATACCAGGGACAGCTGTATATTGATTGCTCCCTATTCTCTTCTGCCCTTTGGGGTTCTATAATCAGGTGGCAAGCGTCTGCATCACGACTTTGAGAGGAAGGTGTTAGATATTTAATATTATTAAATAAAGGCACAGAATTTTTTGTTTTGTTTTGTTTTTTTGCGGTACACGGGCCTCTCACTGTTGTGGCCTCTCCCGTTGCGGAGCACAGGTTCCAGACGCGCAGGCTCAGCGGCCATGGCTCACGGGCCCAGCCGCTCCGCGGCACAAACCCGTGTCCCCTGCATCGGCAGGCGGACTCTCAACCACTGAAGGCTCAGAATTTTTTAACTTTCTTACTTGGAGGTGTTCAAATTAAGAAAAAAGATCTGCTTGCTGTAGAGGACTTAATGAAACAGACCGTTCTAAAGCAGGTTGTACCTTTATTTACTCCAACCCCTAGAAATACTTAGGTAATGGACAGTTTTAGATTTCTGACACGGCTACGGGGAATGTTCCCTTCAAGGAAATTTCAGCGTTAAAAATAAAACCCTTATTGGGTTTTTTTGGTAATGATATTAGGGAGTCAGATCCTTATTTTGAAAACTGACAAATAAAAGGAAAGAATCAAGTATGTAACTTGCTTTCCTTAACAAATTGTACCTCGTATTAACCAAATAGTTGATGAGACAGTCTCCTTTTAGAGAGACAGTCCCACTCAACAGAGGAAGGATTCAGAAAGTCAGAATTCGTTATTTTGCAAACCCCAGTGAGTTGATGAATCCAAGTGGTGAACACCCCTTGCTATAGACATCACAAAGAAAGGCAACCCGAGATTATATCTCAGCTAATGAAGTGCACAGTTTATAAAGTGTTCTTGCCAAAATTTCAAACTGTAATCTGATCTGACCTCTTTCTCTGACTACCAATTAACAAGAAATACAGAGGGCAGGGGAACAGAGTGAATTAAATAACATGGAAATACGATTTTAAAAATCTACACTGGGCAGCTCTCCAGGACAAATGACTTTGTTTCATTACCAACAACAACAGCAAAAATGCAACAGAATTAAAAAAGAGATGGAGGGGAAATCTATAGATTAAAAGGATTTACGGGATATGTCAACTAATCCTAATGTCTAGATCTTTCTTGGATGCCATTTTATACAAACTGTAAAAGATTATAATACAGTTGGGGAAAAGGTACAATGCCTGACTGATATTAAGGAATTCTTGTTAATATACTTAAGGAATGATTACATTGAAGTTTTAAATTATTACATCAAAGTTTTAAGTTTTAAATTATTACATCGAAGTTATTACATCTATAACTATTAACAGATGATATGATATTTGGGATTTGCTTCAAAATAATACAGGAAGGCTAATAATACAGGGTGTAATTGAAGAAAGATTGGTCAATATTATTAAAGCTGGAAGATGAGTACATGGGTTGTTCTCTCTAATTATGTATATGTTTGAAATAATCTGTCATAGAATATTGTTAAAAAAGAATTTGAGGTGAGAGACTTCCCTGGCAGTCCAGTGGTTAAGACTCTGTTCTTCCACTGCAGGGGGTACGGGTTCGATCCCTGGTCGGGGAACTAAGATTCCGCATGCCCACGCAGCGCAGCACAGCCAAACAAAACAAAACAAAACAAGACAAAAATCAAACAAACAGAAAAAAAGAATTTTAGGTCAAGATATGTAGTAAAGCTTTGGATACAATGAAAAGGAAATTGGGAGAGGAGGAAAAGAGATATAAAGTGCTTAACATGTTACCTGGTATGTTCTATGTATTGAATTTTTGAATTGAATTATTGGCTATAATTATTTCTAAGCCATGCATGTACCCATTCATTTATCCAATCTATTGCTTATTTCAGTAAATATTTATTGAACATGTATGATGTGGTAAGTACTAAAATACTTCTGTAAATCAAGTAAAACGAATAGAGCCCATCACACCCCAGTGGTATTTTTGGCCTGTACTCATTCTACAGTCTCTGAACTGAATGTGAATAGCTCCCAGACCAGAGGGTTTAAAAAGGCACTGTGTGGGGCTTCCCTGGTGGCTCAGTGGTTGAGAGTCCTCCTGCCGATGCAGGGGACACGGGCTCGTGCCCCGGTCCGGGAAGATCCCACATGCCGCAGAGCGGCTGGGACCCTGAGCCATGGCAGCTGAGCCTGTGCGTCTGGAGCCTGTGCTCCGCAACGGGAGAGGCCACAACAGTGAGAGGCCCGCATACTGCAAAAAAAAAAAAAAAAAAAAAGGCAATGTGTGGTATCATGCCTGGACTCATTCAAGTTTAGTCGTTAATATTCTTCACAGGGTAGCTCTAACCATCTGCTGGAGCTTTGCCTTCCTCTTGAATCATCCAGTTCCTAAAGGTTGTGGGTGCCCCCTGCTCGATTCCAGGACCCTCTCTGATTCCTGGCCTGGTTCATCCCGTGACTGCCCATTGAACAGCCAGCTCCAGATTTATAGTTGAGATCCTATGGGAAAGCTCCCTCCCCCTGCCATTTCACCTTTGGAACTGTTGTTACACTCTGGAAGATTTTCCAATTACTACATCTAATTACAAGGAAGAATAAATTACTGAAGCAAGTTAAATTATCTTGTGTGTCATAACAGTAATTAACATTCAAATAGGAAACTGCTGCCATTTTTATAAACATCACCAAGTGGAGGCAGCTCCCCTTCGAAAGCAGGAAACAAGAGCGTGCCCCCTCCCTGAAGCCTGGTGTAAGGTCTGGCAGAGTTGCTAGGTTGAATGTTTAGAAAATCTGTCTGGATGAGATTGGTGTAATTGGAGAGATTGATTTTTGAATTGCCCCATTTTCATCTAAATCCTTAGAAATAGCAACTTTCCTCTGCATTTATCATCATCTACTTTCTCCTCATGGCCCTACATATTTTTCTTATCTCTTTTTTTCCCCCATATTTCAAGTAGGACTGGACACCAGTCTGGTCACAAGACATTTTGTGTGCTAGGCTTTGCTTGGAATGCAACTCACAGCCTTTTCAGAATCTAATTTTCGGCAATTCCATGTGCATTCCTTACCTATTCATTGAGCTTCTGCCATGAAAATGTTTATTCTTCTCCTGAGTGGTCTCTTGATTTTACGTTGTGCCTTTGAGCTCCACTAAAGAGTGAACATACCTTTCTTGCTCAATATAGCGTCTAGCCTGGCATTATGTCTAGTATTTAGAAATTCTTAATGGCAGTACTGAAGTTGTAAATTCAAAGAGTATAGGAGGAATGCCCTTTAAATTATGTAGTAATGGCGAACAGAGCTAGTACTAGATGGTCTGTAGCTGCTTTTTTTTTTTCACATATTTATTGGAGTATAAATGCTTTACAATGGTGTGTTAGTTTCTTCTGTATAACAAAGTGAATCAGCTATACGTATACATATATCCCCATATCCCCTCCGTCTTGCACCTCCCTGCCACCCTCTCTATCCCACCCCTCTAGGTGGTCACAAAGCACCGAGCTGATATCCCTGTGTTATGTGGCTGCTTCCCACTAGCTATCATTTTTAGCTGCTTTTAACCTCATTTCGTGAGTAGTGTGTGGGCAGTTAAAACTCAGCAAGGTTTGGGAAGATCATTTTAGTCTGTCGTTAGTTGTTGGGATTATGAATTGCTTTTATTTATTCAATAGACTAATAAGTCTAGAATTTATTTAGAAAATTGACACCATGCCTCTGGGCACAACTCTGCCTTTGATAATAATGAATTGTTATCATTTTTGTTCTTGTTCTTCTTTGAAGTTTACAGACTCTTAAATGATATAAGGATTGTAAGCAATGGGCTCTAATTTAAGAAAGCAGTGATCTTAATATCATAAATAGGTATATCTGATGTTATGAAAGGTTTGACTAAGTCATGGATATAAGCAGAGATCTTTGTACCCTCAGGCCAAATGTGAATCACAGCGGTTCCTACAATATGAGAAGCATAAGCCTGACAAAAATTTCAAAACTTCTCTTCCTTTTACTTTATATTTAAATAGGAATATTATGTATTTCCACCAATTTTGGTTAAAGTGTGTAATTTGGGGATTCATACCTTATGTTCGTCTGTTATGTGTGTGTTCTTTTTTTTTCTGTTTTTAGCTTGAAGTATAGTTAATTTATAATGTTGTGTTAGTTTCAGGTGTACAGCAAAGTGATTCAGTTATATATATGTATGCACACACACACGTATATGCACACATACACATTTGTTTTTCAGATTCTTTTCCATTATAGGTTATTACAGGATACTGAATATAGTTGTTCCCTGTGCGATATGGCAGGCCCATGTTGTGTGTTCTTTTAGCTCAACAGTGGCTAACCTCACCACCTAAGGGGAAGAGCCAGCATTTACCAGCGTCATTGACAAAAGCCCAATAGAAGTGTTATTCTCATTGCTTTGAAAATGTTTTCCTGTTGCTGATTTTAGACCATGTATGTAATTTCTGCTTTAAATAACAAAAAATTACTTTTTGGTCACAGTATCAGTTCAGTTTTTTTGTTTGTTTGTTTTGTTTTTTTATAAATTTATTTATTTTTTGGCTGCATTGGGTCTTCATTGCTACGTGCGGGCTTAGGAATGACTTTTATACACTGGCACTCATCAGTGTGGTTGAGGGAGGCTCATTTTGTTTACTGATCTCCAGTTTTGCAGCTCTGCACTTTGTTTCTGAGACTAAGGGTCATGTAAAAAATAAGAATTATTTTGTGGTTACTGGTAGTGGAGGTTGTGCAGGGTCCTGGAGGAGGCAATTGAAAGGAAAGGGTACTGGAGTGGAATAAAAAATGATCTCCTTAGTGTCTTTGCCTAACAGCTTAAACTGGAAGACTTGTTCCCCATTATCGTGTTGCTTTTGAATAAATACCTTTTCTAAAAGGATCATGGAAGATGTAGTAACTTGTGTCAATGCAAATTGCTTTTCACGGAGAATGTATTTAAGATGGAAACTCCTTTGAATAAATTACATATTTGAAAAAGGTTTCTATTCTGTGTTTTATATAGTATAATACATTTGGAATTTGTGGCTAATTTACACGTTTCATTTGCAATGTATTTAAAAGCCTTCCTCAATGAATAGTTGGTAATTAGGTGATTGACATATTCTCCCACTTGACAATCACACACACCAGTAAATTGCCCTCTATTTTCCAGGAGTATCTCCAACAAATATTTGAAACTTCCCTTAGCAATTGTTATTCAGCAAAATTGTAAGGGACTGAAGGATACTTTATTTCCACAAATTGAATGAATGCTCATGCTGTAATGCCCTGTCTTCCTGGATGGTTTATGAAATACTTCCGGATCTGTGATGGAAAGTGTGGTTCAACTTAAGTAGGTAGATGTGAATATTTATAGCGTTTTAATCTTTAGGTAGTGAAGGGATTTTAGAGTTTAGGGTAAGTCTACAGTGTAAAGGTTACTTAAAAAAAAAAACTAACCTTTTTTTTTTTATATACATGAATAATTGTTCTTTTAAATCTCAAAGACCAAAGCAATTATTTTGCTTGATTCATAAACTTCTCTCAGGGATGCTTTTTGTTTTGTTTGTGATACTGTCATGTATCAGTCGAAAAGTACTAATTTTATTATCATAATTCATCTTGAAACCTAACTTTAAGTTTTGGTGCAACAAAGGGATAGTTATCCTGTCACAAAATACCATGACATAGTATTTTTTACTCAAATATGATTTTATAAATAAAATTGATGTTTATGTCTGTATCACCAGTGTCTCTTCTACACGGGTTATATGACTCCTTGAATCATACTCATATTTTTTCCCATACTCTTTTTTAAATTGCATTATAATTCACAGACAATAAGGTGTATAGATTTAGATATAATTTGATGAGATTTGAATATTGATGTGTAGGTATTCATATAACTCACACTCCCATCAGTACATAAAGCATTTCCTTGAGCATAGAAAGTATTATAATATTTTAATTTGTAAAATTATAGTATTCCTATTTTAAAATTAGCAGAGAACCCTGGAGTAGTGATCAGAGAAAACCTCATTTCAGTTTATTAGGTACTTACCAGAGGAAAGCATGATGGAAAAAAACATGTATTAAAATTAACAAGTTAATAGTTGTTGAGGCTCTGTTCTTTGCAGGTGTTCTTTTAGCTCCTAGAATAGATCTGCTATTAATAAAAAAATACTCTAAAGTTTAAGATATTTACAGGTGACTACACCCCCCCTCCCCCCAAAATTTTGTGATTAAAGTAAAATGATAGGCAAGGTGAATCAGATACATTAAACTAAAAGAAAGGGAGTACAGTATCAATGTCATATAAATAGAATTCAAGATAAAAAGAATTAAATGGAATAAACTTTATATCTTTCATAAAGGAAATAAATCTGGGTGGCTGCTAGGAGGGAGGGAGTTGGGGGGTTGGGTGAAATCCTTGAAAGGATTTAAGAGTCACACACCTCCAGTTATATAGTAAATAAGCCACGGGGTTGTAATATCCAGCATAAGGAATATGGTCAGTTATACGGTAATAACTTTGTACGGGGACAGATGGCTACTAGACTTAGGCAGTGTCAAATTAAGGTATGCAAATGTCAAATCATTACTTAGTACACCTGAAACTAACATAATATTTTTTGTCAACTACATTCCCCAAAAAAGGAAATACACTGTTTATTCCGTTATCCTTGAAACATTTATTAAAATTGATTGTTCTTTCAACATAGGCAACATTAAACATTAGTTCAACTGCACTCATTGTTTGGGAACTAAGAAAATGTAACTATTGGACCAAAGTGGAAATCAAAAGTTTTTGGAAAATAAGAATAGAGAATCATAACACTTACAGAAAACAGGCAAAATTGTACTCAGAAATTCATAATTTAAAAATAGTCATTCTCATGTCACAACCATAAAAATTTTCTGGTTTAAAGAAACAAGATTGGAGGGTGATATGGAAAGTACTATATATTTTGCTTACAAAAAAACTCTGAGAAGTCTTTCAATAAGCTCATTAAAGGCCACAAATACCACAAGGAAAATACAAAGAAATCTGCAAACTTTAAGAAATGATAGAAGGAGATTAATTAGAGAAACATACTATGTTCATAGATGAAGGGCGAAGCATTATAAAGTTGGCAGTCTTTCCAAACTAAATGTTTTTGAGACATTTTTCCAGATGATTATTTAGTGTTCACGTGGAAGAATGAATAGACAAGACAGTGTACTGTGCAGAGAATCCACAAAAAAAGTAGCCTATGAAGATGTGAAAAAAAATTAATCTTACTAATAGTCAAAGAAAGGCAAACAGCGAGACCATTTGGCAGAAATTAACAAGAAATGTTAACTGAAATGTTAGCAAGAGCTTAGTAAGGCAGTCACTTGCATATTACTACTATTATTCTGTACATTGATTTATAATTGGTACAACGCAAATTTAGAAATATTTATCGAGTCTAAAATTATTAATTCATAATGATCCTATTTGGTGCAACTAGTAATTGTACTTTTTTTTTTAATGGCAAAACAAGAAAAAGTCCAGCAATGTGGAAGTGGTTAAATGAATTATAAGTAAAACTAAAAAGAAGTTACTTAAACCATTAAGCTTACTTAATAACATGAGGAAATAACCACGGTGCAATATTAGTTGAATGGCATATATATAACATCATTCTGATATTTTGTTATCAGAGGTATTTCTGAGAGGGAGGAAATCATAGTACGTAAATTCTTAATTTAGGATGGCACAAAATAATTAATCATCGCCTTTGATAATTAGGAAATATACCCAAAATATTCCTTTTCTTAAGTTGTAAATACCTAATAAACTGAATGTGGTTTTCTCTGATTGCTACTCCATGGTTCTCTGCTAATTTTAAAATTAGGCATGTTATAGTATTATAAATTAAAATATTGTAACACTTTCTATGGTCATGGAAATACTTTATGTACTGATGGGAGTGTAGGTTACATGAATACCTATCAATTCAAATCTAGTCAAATTATATCTAAATCTATACATGTTATGTTTGTGGATTATAACGCAATTAAAAATAGCATTAGAGGGAAAAGATAAAGTATATATACTATATATTATATATACTATATATTATAATATGTAGTATATATAGATTCTCTTTTTTCTTCTTTATATTATTCTGTGATTTCTATATCTTCTGTAATGGTTAGAAAACAAACAAACAAACAAAATGCAGTACCCAGAATCAAGCTGCAACAAATTCTGGTTGTCATCAAACTTGAAAATCAAAATCATTTCAATAATCTATGAAAAATGAGCTTACTAGGTACATTTTAGACCTTAAGTAACCTGTCATATCTTTAGAGCTCGAGCTCAAACCTGGGACTCCCAGTACTGTGCATTGTACTATTCTGTTCTTTTTTTTTTTTGCGGTACGTGGGCCTCTCACCTCTGCGGCCCCTCCCACCATGGAGCACAGGCCCCAGACGCGCAGGCCCAGCGGCTACGGCCCAGGGGCCCAGCCCAAGGGCCCAGCCGCTCCGCGGCATGTGGGATCCTCCCAGACCGGGGCACGAACCCGCGTCCCCTGCATCGGCAGGCAGACTCCCAACCACTGCGCCACCAGGGAAGCCCCTGTTCTTTTTTAACTGTGATCTGGGACAAGCAAGAATATTTTGATGTCTAATCCAGGACTTATTGTTATTTATTTGCTTTTCCAGGAACATAATTTTTTAGAGTAGTTTCACTTATTAAGCTTGCCCATTTCATATGTCATATTGCTAGAGGTTTTTCAAAGAAAGAAGGTTTCTTGCAGACTTTCACTAATTTCTCTTCTCTCTACTTGGTAAATTAATTTTGGCATTTTTCCTCTTAAGTTACTAATTTCTGACCACCCCTTCCTTCGTATTCATTTGTTCTAGTATTGCGAATAAATATGAACTTACCCACGACTCTAATTCCTTGGCATCTGTCCTTTGCAGGGCTCATGGATTGAAATCCAAGTTAATTAGTAGGTCAAGGTTTTAATTTGCTGGTGCAGGGGATGTGGGGAAGGACATACATAAGCTTTTAGAAAACCCGGGCTCCCTAAGGAATTCAAGTGAAGTCAGGACTCCATTCCTTACTAAAGCAATGTAAAATGATACGAAAAATTACAGGTATGAAATTGTATATTACAAATTGAAATTGGACCGGAGTGTGTAGTAGGTGATATTGAACCCCTATCCTGGAAGGACCGTTATTTATCAAATCTAGGATAGAACTGGAGCATAGAGGCCTTTGTACATTGACTTTGAATTTTTTTTTTTTTTTTGGCCGTGTTGGGTCTTCGTTGCTGTGTGTGGGCTTTCTCGAACTGCGGCAAGTGGAGGCTACTCTTGGTTGCGGTGTGCGGGCTTCTCATTACGGTGGCTTCTCTTGTGGAGCACGGGCTCTAGGCGCACGGGCTTCAGTAGTTGTGGCTCGCAGGCTCAGTAGTTGTGGCGCACAGGCTTCGTTGCTCCGCGGCATGTGGGTTCTTCCCCGACCAGGGCTCGAACCCGTGTCCCCTGCATTGGCAGGCAGATTCTTATCCACTGTGCCACCAGGGAAGCCCTGTACATTGACTTTGGATTGGTGTCACATGTTATACCGAATGCTCCTTTCTAAAGAGTGTGCAAAGCATAATAGTAGTAACATAGACTTGGCAGAAAGACGCATATGACTCTTGGATGTGAGCAGGTGCATTGCTTGACATGATTCCTCTGGGTACGATGACGTTTCTCTTTGTATGGAAAGGAGAGAGTCTTGATGCTTCTCAACCGTGTATGATGGTTTATTGTTCTCGCTCACAGTGATGGATAGACATTTCAAAGAAATCACAGTTGTAAAATACAGCAGCCTGCAAACTTTCTCCATCTTTTCTGTTCTATGGAATGTATGATGGGACAGAAGGTTTGCTCCTTGTTTACTGTTTGTGTCACTAAACTGTCTTCACAGATGTGGATTCTGCCTTCCGTGCCACAGTGTAAGAATGCTTTTCCTATGTTGTTAAAAAGGTGTAAAGAACAATATTTTGTCTAACGCTTTTCATTATTTTGAGACTATTTTATACTTAACATGGGGGGAAAATACTGACTTCCTCCCTGGAGTTCATCTTCCTCTCGCATGGCTGAATGTGGAAGAGGTTCATGCATTTCCTCCAGCTCTATGGGAATACACATGTAATTACATGGAGGTGCTATACCTACAAACTGTATTGATTGTTGACACATTTTATTGTTCTTACTTTGTGTTGGACACTATTGTTAAGCATATTACATTGATTCCATTATTTACTGTTCACCACACATCCATGAAGTTTACTATTACTGTCTCCATTCTACAGATGAGAATCTGTGGCTCAGAGAGGTAGCTTTGTCAAGGTCACATAGGTAGTAAGTTGCAGAGTGAACCCAAGCAATCCGATTTCAGGACATAACCTCTTAACTACTACACTGCTAATGTCTCGTTTTGCGTCTTGTCTGCTTAAAGCAGTATGTTTAGAGACAAGTATTAGAGTGCCTTGTGTAAAAATGACTAAAAGACAAACAATCCAATTAAAAAATGGGCAGGGCTTCCCTGGTGGCGCAGTGGTTGAGAGTCCGCCTGCCGATGCAGGGGACATGGGTTCGTGCCCCGGTCTGGGAAGATCGCACATGCCGCGGAGCGGCTGGGCCCGTGAGCCATGGCCGCTGAGCCTGCGCGTCCGGAGCCTGTGCTCCGCAACAGGAGAGGTCACAACAGTGACAGGCCCGCGTACCAAAAAAAAAAAAAAAAAAAAAGGGCAAAGGGCTTGAATAGACATTTCTCCAGGGAAGTTATACAAATGGCCAATGAACACATGAAAAGATGCTCAACATCATTAGTCATTAGGGAAATGGAAATCAAAACCGCGGTGAGGTACCACTTAACATTCACTAGGATGGCTATAATCAAAACAATGGAAAATCACAAGTGTTGGTGAGGATATGGAGAAATTAGAACCCTTGTACATTTCCTGGTAGGAATGCAAAGTGGTGCAGCCACTGTGGAAAACAGTTCCTCTAAAAAAATCAAACATAGAATTATCATGTGACTAAGTGATTCCACTCCTAGGTATATACCCAAAAGAACTGAAAACCAATACTTAACAAATATATTTACACATATGTTCGTAGCAGCACTATTGCCAAAAGATAGAAACATCCCAGATGTTCATTAATGGATGAATGGGTAAATCAGTTGTGTTATTTCCATACAATGGGATATTTTTCAGCCACGAAAAGGGAGAAGTGCTGATGCATGCTACAACATGGATGAATCTCAAAAACATTATGCTAAATAAAAGAAGCCAGACACCAAAGCCCACATATTGTATGATTCCCTTTATATGAAATATTCAAAATAGATAAATCTACAGAGATAGAACTCAGATTGGTGGTTGCCAGGAGTTGTGGGAAAGGGGAATCGGGAGCAACTGCTTAATGGGTACAGGGTGTCCTTCTGGGGTGATGAAAATTTTTTAGAACTAGGTAGAGGTGGTGCTTGTACAACATTGTGAATGCACTAAATGCTACTGATTTGTTCATTTTCAAATGTTAATTTTTTGTAATGTGGATTTCACCTTAATAAAAAATTAAATGGAAATGACTAAGCTATCCCCCATCACCTGGCCTGCAGTTATCGCTGCTTTTATGGAGCACATGCTCACATGTTCTGTGGCAGAGCAAGGCAGGCAAGCACTGTCACCAGCACACATTATGTTGAGTACTTAACATGTGCAGGGCACAGTGATTGACATGGTTCCCAGGCTCTAGGATCCTACCATCTCCAAGAATTAACAGAGGGGCGGACAAATATGAAGACTCTGCGTTTATTGAGCTGACACTCGGTAAATAAAGGGCTTACATTTTGGGTAAGCAAAGAACTAATATGCCTTTTCTCACAGTGAGAAGTAAGAAGGGAGTCACAGGGCTTCAAGCATGTTCAGGCAGCGTGATGTTATCTTCTAATTAGGGTAGGTTTCAGTCATGCATACTGGGACAAATGATTCAGGTGAGAGAAATGCTCCTGAAATGACCCAATGCACCTCTGTACTTTTATCTTCCTGAGTGTGAAGGGAGCCTACCGGTGTGTGGCCCGGGGTAGCTTGTGCCCAGAGATCCTTCCTGTTCAGTGCAGGTCTTTGATGTTCTCAGGTGCTTTGCTAAGTTGCGCAGAAGCTTTAAATCTATGCTGCATTCATCTCCACAGTATCCCTGAGGAGTTGAAAAAAAATAGATAGTACTTTTCTTAAAAAAAAAAAAAATAGAAGGACAACTTGGGACACAGCGAGGGGAAACCGCTTGCCTGAGGTTAGGTAACTGGGCTGCGCCTCGCAGTGCATGAACCTGGTCTCGCTGAATTCCTCACCTCTTCAGTTCACATGTACGCGTGTGGATGTCCTCTTTGGTTACTGAACTTGTTGATTCGGCAGTATCTGCATTTCCAGGTTTTTTACCCCACACTTGGAGTTATAAATGGAAATGTTTTATTTAAAAATGTACGAATCATTGTGTTACCCAAGTATTTCTGCCTAGTTGGACAAATTTTATATGTCCCTCTGTTAAGTAAATTTATTAATCAAACTATAACCCACCTTCTCCTCTCTCGAACTTCCCATTCACTGTTACCAGTTGTTAAGTAACCTAACCTAAAGTACATGTTCCTATCTCTGGGGGCCTCTTATATTTGCACTGAATCTTGCCTGAGAATTTACCTGGCCTTAGGCATTAGGTAGGAGAT
Organism: Leucopleurus acutus; assembly: GCF_964270905.1. Taxonomy (NCBI): domain Eukaryota; kingdom Metazoa; phylum Chordata; class Mammalia; order Artiodactyla; family Delphinidae; genus Leucopleurus; species Leucopleurus acutus. The sequence continues at coordinate 25,626,681 of NC_139143.1, forward strand.
TCTTTCAACTTTTAATTGTCTACTTCTGCTCCGCACCCCACCGTTGCTCCCATCAGCATCTTTCCTCCTCCTGTCCCTCAATTCCCAGGGGAAAGGATGTCTCCTCCTGCTTTCTAGATTCCACTGTTTTTTATTCTTTCAAGGACCTCGCTCCACCAAGTTATTCTCCATTATTTTCTCTTTTCAGCCTTTACATGTGGTTATTTTAGGAAGAGAGGAAGAGAGAGAGGAAGGAAGGAAGGGAAAAAGAAAAACTCTTCTGCCCCATCTCTTTCTCTACGTATCTTTGAATCAGTCTCTTCTTTCACAAAAAACTGAAATTGTCTGCACTCTTAGCCTTCACTTCTCACTGGCTCACCTGCCCAGTGCAGTCTGATGTTCAGGTCCGTTAATTCCATTGAAACCACTCTAGTTGGTGTCACCAACAGTATTCATGTTGCTCAATCCAGTGAGTACTGGGTCCTCTTTATAGTTAACTTTGTGACTGTCTGTGTACTATGGATGGCTCCTCGAAATGCTTTCTCCTGGTTTAAGAGACACCATACTCTCCCAGTTTACTCCTACATTACCACCTTCCACGTTTGTGGGCTCGTTTCCACTCTTCCTTTGTTCTCTACACACTCTTTCTGGGCGACCTCATTAATTCGCATTTACTGTCTAAGTGTGACTGATCCCCAAAATTCACCTGTGTTTTAATTACCTTTTTTTTTTAACATCTTTATTGGGGTATAATTGCTTTACAATGGTGTGTTAGTTTCTGCTTTATAACAAAGTGAATCAGTTATACATATACATATGTTCCCATATCTCTTCCCTCTTGCATCTCCCTCCCTCCTACCCTCCCTATCCCACCCCTCCAAGCGGTCACAAAGCACCGAGCTGATCTCCCTGTGCAGTTTTTTTTTTTTTTTTTTTTGCGGTACGCGGGCCTCTCACTGTTGTGGCCCCTCCCGTTGCGGAGCACAGGCTCCGGACGCACAGACTTAGCGGCCATGGCTTACGGGCCCAGCCGCTCCGCGGCATGTGGGATTCTCCCGGACCGGGGCACGAACCCGTGTCCCCTGCATCGGCAGGCGGACTCTCAGCCACTGGGCCACCAGGGAAGCCCTGAACTCTTTTTTCATCCCGGTCCCATTAGTGCTGCTGCCGCCTATGTTAAGTAGAAAGTCAGAATGTTTTCTAAGAAACTTTCCTTCTCTTTCTCCCGCCCCCCCCACCCCCCCCGCCCCGTCCCCCTGACTTTTTTCACATGGAAAGAGGAAAGGATTAAGCATAAAGTGTTTGGCTTACTGGGCCTGGGCATCATGGCACTTGAAAATGTCAGATTGTTACCTGAAAACTGGGTTCCCCTCTTGGTGGGTGTCAAGCCAAAAGACACAACCAAACCAAAGAGCAGGAGAAGGAAGGATTTACTACTTGCAGCAAGTAAGGAGAGCACCAGAGATCTTTCCCAAAGCAACGTCTCCCAGAACAGCAAGATTGGGGAAGCTTTAAGCTAAGGGTATATGCATAGTCTGAAGGGGCTGAGCAGAGGAGAATTCAGCATTGAATTGGGGCAAAGGTTGCCAGAGTCCAAGCTTTACTTGATTAAGGTCATTGAAGGTTAGAAACAATCATCGTTCCTTGGGTTCTGACCAGTCTGGGGTCTCAGCATGTAGTTATCATCCTCCACCTGGATGGGGGCCTTAGATCCTGCAGAGCTCAAGATATGTATGCGATTGTTATGTATATCCCTTGAGGAGGAACTAGGACTCTGTTTTATTGCTGAATGATTGTTTCTTGGCTGCTTTTCCTTTGTTCCTGCATTCCCTCACTTCCCTTAAGACCATTCGTTACTGAGACCTGTTCAAGGGCAAGCATGGTGACCAGGCTTAGATCACAGAATGGCTTAGGCCAAAAATGGCTTCTCTTCTGTCAAGAGAGCCATGCCTGATTCTCTTTCTCTGGGAACCTCCTACCATATCTGTTCACAAAATCTCTAAAATAGCCCCTCACCTCAAGAGAACAGCCTTATGTTTACACCATCCTCCTTCAAGCCCTTTTCAAAGGGACCTGTTGGGAAAAACGAGCTCAACACTATGTTTACATTTAAACTTTGTGCTCTGAATTGACTCTGCTACGGTGGGGGTAGAAGAGGAGGCCCCCGAAGAGAACGTGAACTAAATTAGGGAAAGTACCTTCTCTCCTGAGTATTCCTTTTGTTTGGAGGATCTCTTCTTTAGATCTCTGAGTATTTGGTCTTCCATTCTTGGCGATTCTGACTTTCCTAGGACCTTCTGTCAGTACCCTCTACCCTGAGGTCCTGACATGTGGCTGAAGGTGACTTTCCTGAGCCTGTCCCGGCACTGCAGGGGGCACTCTCAGTCGGACACAGCGGGCCTGATAACATCCAGGTCTCATAGGTCTTTTCTTTCCATCTCACTGTCATTTTTTCTTGTTGTTATTGTTGCACTTGTTCCTTTTATAAAGTGACAGCAGCTGAATTTATTTATCAAGATGCTTACGTGTTCCCTTGTAAAGGGTGTCTAAGTTAATAAACATTGAGCAAAGGCAGCTAATCTGAATTTGTGTTTTTACTGAGAGCACTCTAATTAAACACAGGCTTATAAAATGTCAGCCAGACCCTTATGCCTCTTGGAAAATCTGATCTTTTTCCCAGTCTAGTAGGCTGAGACATGATTGCCTTTATTTCCAAGCTCAGAGGGATATAGGTAAACAAAGATTAGAATGGCCTTTTGGTGAATATGCATAAGCCTATAAAATACAAGCATAAATTGATTAAAGAGCAATAAAATTTTGTTCTACTTCATGAATGCTTAGCAGCATTATAAAGACACGAACACATTGTCATATTTCAGTGAGCTGCAGCCTCACCACTTGATATGCTTAATTATTTTCAAGGTCATTTCTTTTTCTAAAATCAGGGCGAGCTGGAAAATGTCAAGCAGCCTGTAAGTATAGAATGAACTCCTATTTTCATTGTCGTTTTATAGTCATATATAGTTGTGGGTTTGAATTTCTAACTTACAACCAGTCCCTGAGTATAAAAGTCACAATAATTTATAATATCAGGAACATGGCATCTATTATCTCACCAACCATTAATGTTCCGAGCATCTTTTCAAATGAAAGAATGGCCAAAAAAATAATTGATGTGTTCTGAGAGTATGAATATTTAAAGCATCAGGTTAACAATACAGATGAAGGTGATTAACTGTGCAATAGGTCGCTACAATAAGATAAATGGAATTGAGGCATCCAGCTGAAAGGATTATGTACTTAGCCCCTAAGCCATTTAGGATATATATAATATTAAGTAAGCTGCTGGCACCCTACCACTTTAGCTGAAAATAATTTTTCCTTGCATAAAGCAAATACTAGTAACATAAGATCTTCAACATGAATTGCAATTATGACACCTAAATAGGAAGTTGAAGTCGTTTACTGTGTAGGTATATGGTATATAGTTCATATCCTTTTAGGGAATCCTGACATACTAGTAACCTCTACATCCGGAATAATCCTCACATGTTATTGTGCCTGAGCGTTTGAAGTGATTCATAGCTAGGCATCATAGCTAAGAAATCTGACCTCAAGATTCAGATTTTTGCTGCCACCAGCTGTTAGGAAGTGCTGGTTATTTTGTAATTATGCCTGACTCCTCAGCCTCGTTTTTTGTAATTATGCCTCATGGACTCCTCAGCCTCGTATAGATTTGAATACAGAGGTAACACAAACAATATCCCAGATCCTTATAAGTAGGAGATAAGAATTTTAAATGATCCAACAGCATTCACACCATTCTATTAGTTTAAAAAGAATTAATGTGCCTGGAGTGGCAGTAGCATTCCGATCAGTTGGCTGCAGTCTTCAGAAATACTTCTGTCTATATAGGGCTTTAGCCCACGCTGTGTCTGAGGCAACTTGAGCCGTTACTTGTGCCAGGGTCTGACAGACTCCTTTTCCCAGAAACAACCCCAACCCCATATACTTATTCTCATTAGCTTAACCTAGTTCTGGAGGGTTCTCTTGGAGTAATTGGGGTAAGACTCTCCCTTCATTTAGGCAATTTGGAGATGCTGCCTCTTCAATTGATGATCTTTTCAGTCTGGCGTTACTTCACTATTATGCTTGTTTTTCACTTTAGATACATTGCTCCTACAGATGTAGCCTGAGCAGTTAGTCTTTCTCTGACAGATTCACCAAGGAAAAACTAATTTAGCTTAGCCAACTGGATACGCTGCAGCTTGGTTCAACCTCACTCATTTATACCGGGAGCTCACAGCTCCAGCCACACTGTCCTTTTCTCCGTTCCCGAAACTTTCTAAGCTCCCCCAGGCTGCACACAGGCTTTTACCTCTGTAATAACCATCTTTTCACAGATGCACACACACACACGCACACACACACTCTGTTGATGGCAAATCCTACTTCAAAAGGAAGCCTGCCCTAATCCGTATAACTGGCAAACCTCTCACCTCTTGACGCAGACTAGATTAGGTTCCCCTACTAAGCTGTTAACACTCTTCATAATAACCTTGTTATTTTCATCATAAAGCATTTATCACAACTGTAATATTGTAGACATTTATTCATTGCTTTAATTCCATCGAGGTGGGATTAATGTCGGTTTTGTTCGCTAGTGTATTCCCGGAGCTTCCTGTGTGAAGCACATGGTACACACTTGTTGAATGAAGGAATATTACCATTTCATAAATAGCATTCATACTTTTGGTTTGAAGGCTGCTATTGGTTTAACTAGGGAACAGTAATATGAGGGTCTGGAGAGAGGCCAGAAGAGTCATAGCTATGTGTTGAAGGAAAACTCAGGATTTGGGAAGACGTATTCCTGCCTGACAGCCATTTGAAATGTACTCTTCTAGGGCAGATCTGTAGCTGATTATCTTTTTAGGCTTTGGAATGAAAACTTTTAGGTCATACATTTATCATCAAGAATTTATTGAACAATTGCTATGTTGTAGGCACAGTACTAGGCTCTAGGTACCGCTATTGGGGAGGCATGGAAGTAAATTAATGACTTCAGGAGAGCGTGATGCGCTGGGATAGAGTAACCTAAGGGTGATGGGGGGCGTTGGGGAGGGGAGGTGAAGGAGGCCACCTGAGTCAGAAGTGGAGGCTGGGGGAGGCTTGCTGGAGGCAGTGATGCCTGAATTGGGTTTTGACGTGCCCATAGAAGATAGTTTTATGAAAGCAGGTGCAGCGTGGAAGAGCGGGAACAGCCTGTGTGTGTGAGGGTGGGAGAGCATGTAACCTGGCACAGAGGAGACAGAAGGAGCTCAGTCTTCCTGGTGGTCAGGGGCGGGTGGGGAGTAGCACAAGGTGAGGCCGGAGCATAGGCAGGGCCGCTCAGAAGCATTTTAATACACAGTTACATGAATTTGAGGTTTACAACGAAAGCCATTGGGCCCAGAGAAGAAGAGGTCTCTGGAGGAAAACAGAGCTTTTTAAGCACTACAGTGAAAACAGTCTGTCACGCTTGGCCACCAGGGTTCAACTACACCAGGTGCCCTGCCAGATGCATTTGCATTTGCAGAAGACTCTGCTTGGAGGCGCTGGGTGGAGGTACGGTGCCCGGGGGGAAGGAATGAGGTTCACCTAAAGAGATTGCTAGAACACGGGGCTTGTCTGATGTTATTATCTTTTGGTCTCAGCGTGCAGGGCAGTAACATTCTGGGCGAGAGGTGTACGCAAACAGCCCCCCCTTCCGTGTGTCTCTGCCCTGGAGAAACCAGAGGAGCTCTGCCAGCCTCGTGCCCTTCTTTAAGACTCACCATCTCCTTTTAATCTTCCCAATATTTAAATAATGGCTTGTCCTAGGTGTGATGTGATCTCTGTGCATTTGCCCAGTGCCTGCCCACAGGATTCACCTGCAGAATCCTCACTTTCTGCTGCCACTTCCCTCCTGTGGAAACTCGGGTCGTGCTGGAATCCTGCAAGGTGTAATGTGAGGTTGGACAACAGGTGCCTCCCTAGCTCCCTGCTCTCTCCATTTTCCTAGAACTCTTCATTCTCCAATTCCTCGGGAAACTCAGTTACCTTTATTTCATTATGCAGAGCAATTTAACTCTCAGACATCCTTAGGCTCTGGGCCCACCTTTGCAAATCTAGAAGCTCATTAATGTTTCACAGCACTGAAGAGCTGGCAGGAGCTTTGAAATTTCACTCTTTTCTTTTTGCCTCCCCGTGTATCTCAGAGTGAAAAGGAGCAGTATAGAGATTTACTTTCCCACTAATATGAGTTTCATACCCCTAAACCTCAATGTCAGAAAGAGATCCAATCAGTTTCGATTTTTAAGAATTTTTTTTTCTTCCCATACATATTAGATAGGTAAAGAATCACATGGAAATCTATCTAGAATTCCAAATAAATGAAAATATTAGAACAAATAAAGAAGCAGTTCTCATAAATGTGAGTGAATAGAACAGTGGTAATAACCAGGATGGATTTGGAAGCATGAATTCTGTCAGTTCAGTGTATTCAGAGGCGTAGTTAAAGCAGGGAAATGAAGGTGGAGGAAGAGGACAGGGTTATGAGCGTGAATTTAGGAGTTCCAGTTGTGTCTCCTCTCCTTCGTAGCTTTGTGAATTGAAGTGAGTTACTTAACCTAAGAGTTTGCTTCCTTATCTGTAAAACAAAGGTGATACCCATCCCATGGGGTTGTGGGGAGACTTAAATGAGATGGTGTATGAAAAACACTTCTCTAGTTCACCACATCTAAGACTTGAGGGCCCTCAGTACCAGTGGCTGTCATCTCACTAACCGTGTTCCTGGACTGCACTCTGGTGTTCCCTACACTCCTACACACTGGTCTTCTATGTCACAATCCAAGTCTGTTGTCGTATCAGGGGCTTTGCACCTGCCACTGCCCTGTCTAGCAAGGCGCAGCAGACACAGCTCCTCGCAGGCCAACACCCATTCATGCTTTCTTCTTACTAACAAAGTTCTAGGTTTGGGAGCTGCAAAAGGCCCAGGCCAGTTAAAGGCATGCAGCTTTCCAAGCTGCTTTGCAGTAGCTGTGGTACAGTGTTCAGAGCAGATGTAAGTTGAGGCTTACGGGCAGGGCTTCTCAGAAAGCTATTATTTTCCCATATGAAGGGACTGACTAGGCTGGCTGGGCCTTTCACCCTTCACCCTTCTCCATTCTTCCCCAGCAGGATGCTGATTTCCTGCAAAGTGGTAGAATGGCCCTCTGGGTGAGCATAAGGTGGAAAGATACACACCAGGGGTGGCAAAGGAAACATTAAAGGGAGCTTGGGTCTCCAATGGCAGGCCCAAGCTATGAGAAAAAGAACTGACTGTTTGGGTGAACTATTTTATTTGTTTTACTGTTGTAAGCGGCTGAATTTAATTGACTGTTATATGTGTTCTTCCCCCACCACTTTTTTTTTTTTTTTAATTTGTATGGCCAGCTCCTACCCATCGTTTGGGATTCAGTTAAAAACGACCTCCACAAAGAGGCCTTCCCAGGTCCTCCCATCAATAGCTTTTCCTTTCACATTCCTGTTCCATCACTGTTTTTGTATCATCACATTGTTAACATTATGTGGAATTATCTTGTTTCTTTACTTCTTGGTACTGTACACCTCACTTTGTGTAGAATTAAGCTGTATTAGAATAAAGACCTAGGGTATCTTATCCGCTGCTCTGTCTGCATGAAGAACTGTGTCTGATACAAAGTAGATGCTAGTAAATATTTAAGTGAATATAAAATGTATTATGTGGATTAAAGAGCAACTTTTTTGATTTAGTTTGTTGGGAAGAGGAAAAATAAGTTGAAGTAGAATGAATGGTACTGGGCTGATTTTATATCTATATATTTATATAGTCTGTGCTTGTGCGTATCTTTATGTAATTCAGATCAATAAATTGGGCACTTATTATGTGGTTGGGATTCTAAAGTGCCTTCTAGCTTTTCATATTTTTCAATAAGTAGTTTGTATAAAAAAAGAAAATATAAAAATTTACACCTTACTCTACCTTTCCTGGGTATTTCTAAAAAGCAAAAGTAAAGCCAGTTTCCTCTTTTCACCACTGTATATTTGTTTATTCTAAAGTGTTTGCTTAAAGTGAAGTTTGAGATGTGTGGTGAACTTTGAAATAGAACTGCATTTCTGTCCCAGTAGAAAATGCTCTCTCACATATATCTCAATGGCTTTGTGTCAAAAACGTGCTATTTTGCACGTCAAGACACTCTTCTTCCCTTACTGTGCATTTCAAAGGATGGCAGTACAGAGAATGAAATTTTAGTGTCAGACGCATCAATTACAAACCAACGGAGCTATTTCATTTTTCACCAATGACAGAGAGAGAGAGAGCAAAGGGAATTGAGTCTATTTTTACCTTAAAGTCGCAGCATTCAGGGGAAGATGTCCTCACTCAGAAATCAGTAGTACCCTTGACTGTGAACCAGTGCAAGTATTTCATTTATTTATTTTTTATTTTTGCGGTACGTGGGCCTCTCACTGTTGTGGCCTCCCCCGTTGCGGAGCACAGGCCCCGGATGCGCAGGTTCAGCAGCCATGGCTCACGGGCCCAGCCGCTTCGCGGCATGTGGGATCTTCCCAGACCGGGGCACGAACCCGTGTCCCCTGCATCGGCAGGCGGACTCTCAACCACTGCGCCACCAGGGAAGCCCCAGTGCAAGTATTAATAATTCATTCTGAAACCTGCGCTTCCTAGGCCAGTGCTCCCTGGCTCTTTACTTATTTAGAAGTCTGTTTACCTCTCGGTTTGCACCTGCAACTGTCCGTTCAATCTGCCGTGCATAACCAGTGGAGAATAAGCCCATTAACCAGGATAATTTACGCATCTCAGTTTCCTGCAGTCTTCAACTACTGGGATCTCACTGGCAACATGTCTCTTTTATAAAGCTCATCTTTTATATGAACCGTGGGTCCAGATCCTTAACGCAGTGATTGGAAGCATGTGGTTCTGTGGCAACCGAGAAGTTAGAAGCCCTGTAACAGATGGCCTGATTTGCAGATTCTCAAAGCAGTTTCCGTAGGGATTGATATAGTTGCTGAACTCTTGTGTGATTAAGCACGACAGCAGATTGTAGCGGAACACGAAAAAAGGAAGCAAGACCTGTGGAAAGAAGACAAGCTTATTGCTGTGGCACTAGAGACCGCAGCCCTTTGGGATGGGCTACCCAGATGACCCTGTAAGGCTAAAGAGGAGTCCTGGTATTCACGCAGGCCTTCCGCACAGCAGCAAAGGACGAGATCAGAAGGAACCATTTGAAAGGGAATGCCTCTCAGCATCTCTTTCCTTGATGACGACACATGGTGTCTTAGTGGCTGAGAGCCCGTCTTTGGAAAACATGAGTTCGTAAGAGAAGGAATTGCTGCTATTTCTTAAACCAGGCAGTATAGTGTCCTAGGGAGGAGCTCGGGCCCTGAGGCTAGAGGGCCACATGCCTGCTCTGGAGCAAGTTATTGACTGTCTCTGTGCCTGTTTTCTCATCTGTGCACTGTGGCTAGCCAGAGCTTCCTGAGGCGTGCTTTACTGTCAAGGCTGAAGTACAAATCGCAAACAGGCAAAAAAAGCGGAGTCCAGGGCTTCCCTGGTGGTGCAGTGGTTGAGAGTCCGCCTGCCGATGCCGGGGACACGGGTTCGTGCCCCGGTCCGGGAAGATCCCACATGCCGTGGAGCAGCTAGGCCCATGAGCCATGGCCGCTGAGCCTGCGCGTCCGGAGCCTGTGCTCCGCAACGGGAGAGGCCACAACGGTGAGAGGCCCGCGTACCGCAAAAATAAAAGAAATAAAAAAAAAAATAAAAGTGGAGTCCATAATGCCACGTCGGGGGAGAGGGCAGGTAACACCTGTGCACTGTCACTGCAGGGGTGCCTGGGGCAGCTCTTGTCCTTTGTCTCATACCATGTGACTCCTCAGCTTCTCTGATATAAGCCCTAAATAGAAATTCCCTGCTGTTCCAAACAGATGTAAGGCAGAGGTTTAAACTTTTCATGGTCTGCATGTGAACTTTTCAGCCTTACCCTCATCTTTCCTGTGACTCCTTTCTCCATGAAGGGTGCCCACCATGAATCAGTTACCCAAACCAGACACCTGGGTCATTCCAGGCTCCTTTGTGTCACCCACCTCCATCATGCAATCAGCCACCAGTCTGGTGTGTTCTCTGTCTTTACCTACTAGCTAATTCCTTTTCAACCTTCAGATTCAGCTCAAACATGACCTCTGATAGGGAAGTGTTCTGGGGCTCTCCCTCTTCAGTCTGATTTCGGTGGCCCTTTTCTTCAAAACGCCTTGTGAATATTCTAGAAAACACTTCGAGTATTCTTCTGGAAGCATTATTTCCTCCGCCGGACTCTGAGCTCGTTGGGGCAGAGACTGGGCCTTATTTGACTTTATAGTCCTAATTCTTGACACAGTACCTCATAGGCATTTAATGTTTATTGAAGGAATCAGAGAAATAGGTCTTTGTGAGTTAACCTGGGATCCTAACCATGATGTAGAACTTACCTTCATGGGAAAATAAAATAACTTAGGGTTACAAGCTTTAGAGTATCAGCGGATGGCATTCTAAAAGTTCCTTTGTTAAGTTTAGTATCTAAACTGTTTAAAAATTTTGATTCTGTGTGCTGGTGAATTGCCAGTCGCCCTCATCAACGACATCCCAGTGGCAGGATTTTCACAGTCCTTTTCCTGTTGTTGTTTTATTTCCTTTCACTTTTTTGTTACCAATTCTTGGATTTCTGGGACCAAGGGTAAGGACTGTCTGAGGAAAGGGTCTTAGTTAAATTTACTTGAAATGATGAGCACACCTAAGGAAGTCTTTTTGCACCTAGTAAACACATAATAGTCAAATTAAGTATTTGAAGTTAAGAGCCAAGGCAAACCTCCCAGAACTTAATATTAATTAAAAAAAAATTCTGGGACTTCCCTGGTGGCACAGTGGTTGAGAGTCCACCTGCCGATGCAGGGGACACGGGTTCGTGCCCCGGCCCGGGAAGATCCCACATGCCGCGTAGCGGCTGGGCCCATGAGCCGTGGCCGCTGAGCCTGTGCTCCACAACGGGAGAGGCCACAACAGTGAGAGGCCCGCGTAACACTAAAAAAAAAAAAAAAAAAATTCTGTCCTCAAAACTGTCATAGCTGAGGATAGGTAAGATTTTTGCCATGTTGTAGTTTGGGTTCTACCTCTCCCACTGACTCTTGACAATCTTGAGGGCAGGAAGTGGATCTTATTCACTATATTGCCAGCATCTAGCGTAATGGATGTTTGGTGAGAGATGAATCAGTAAATGAATGATTATATTTCCTTCTTAGCTTTGATGAGAGATTATTTGATCAAGCTATTTGGTTTGATAACTTTTTTGTTTATAGTGAAGATAGGTTTTGATTACTGTAGAGAAGAGCTGGTTGATGGGCTCAAAGCTTTATATTTTTATTTAATCCAAACATATAGAAACAGTGGATTATTCCCACTGGGTTGCTGTTTTGAATCAAGAAAATTATAGAATGAAAGGGATGAAGATTATCTGCTTTGTGTTTTTTATTATCTTCAAAGAACTGGAATTTGCCATGGAGAAAAGCTGAATATTAAGCAATAATCTTTTCCTTTTTAAAGTAATGCCAGACTATTTGCAATAATAATAATAAGGTAAATTTCTTAGTTCCTTTCACGCTCTTCATCAGATGCATGGTTTGTTTAGGGTAAAGGAGTTTGGGAATGAAGAATACTAATTCATTAATTCATTTCGCTGGTTAGTGTAATGTTCATTTTGTAGTAACTTCATTTCTTTAATACACTGTCATTGTCATAAATTAAGTAGGGTGCCAGAGGTTGGAGGGATTGAGGAGAGATGAATGCAGAAAGCACAAAGGGTTTTTAGGGCAGTGAAAATACTCTGTATGATACTGTCATGATGGATACATGTCACTGTACATTTATCCAAACCCATAGAATGTACCACACCAAGAGTAATGGAAACTACAGACTTTGAGTGATTATGATGCCAATGTGGGTTCATCAGTTGTAACAAATGTACCACTCTGATGAGGGATGTTGATAATGGTGGAGGCTGTGCCTGTGTGTGTGTGTGGGGGGGGTATATGGGAAATCTCTGTACCTTCTCCTCAATTTTGCTGTTAACCTACAACTGCTCTAAAAATATAAAGTCTAAAAACGTTAAAAAAAATAAAGGAAGAGCTCTTTCTGTGTTGTAGTGCTTCTTGCAAAATTTTGTTAGGTACCATCCCATTGTTTTTAAAAGAAAGGAGGGGAGAAAACATTAGGTCTGAGACTGTATTAAAAGAAAGATTAACTAGGAGGGGTACTGGCTTCAGCTTCCAAGATCATTGTAACACTACTGATAAAGCTATGTGGCCTTGAAGTTTGTATTGGGCATCCTTCTGTGCGGTGAGCCAGGGTAAGGCTTTGAAGACTTAAGCCCTGGCTCACTCACTATATCAGTGAACATGTTTCCCACCAGGAAAAAACCAAGAGCTGAATAGAGCGGCATCAGGCAGAACCTTGGTTCCTTGATATCTCACTTTGCCGACAAAGTCATTTACTGAATCACTTTTTAAGTTTTTACTGGAGATGGAATCAGCAGAGATAGCACACTAAAGGCTTTGGAGCCACCAAGACTCTGAGATTATTTTCACTGATTCATTCAGTACTGTCTGGGTACCGTATTATATGCTTGGATATAGAGACAAAACCATGCCGTTGTTTTGCCATTGTTCACTTTGCCAAGTGAACTTACAGTGTAGTGAAGCCACCAAAATATACAAGAATGATTCAAGGGTGGGAGAGTAAGCAAAAAGTACAAACTTTAAAATCCTCTGGCTTTGCATATAAGAGGTCATTGGAAACCAAACCAAGATTAGAGCGGGGGCTTAATGATGTCATGGTACATATTATAAAATATTGAAAATTTGGGTAATGGAGATAACAAGTGTAGAGGGTTTTTCTAGCAACTTGGCTATAAAGGGAGAAATAAAGTGTAGCTAGAGGTGAATGGAGTTGAGGAGGGCTTCGTTTTACTTTGTTTTAAGATGGAAGGCTCTGAGTAGGTTTGTAGGCTTAGGAGAAGTAGTCAGTGGGGAGAGAAAGAAAGTAAAGGGTAGGAAGTAGAAGTTATAACTGCTGGAGCAGGAAGGAGGCAGGAAGGATGAAGTGTAGAACACGGGAGAATGGGTTGTCTGAGTAGGAAGAGGACTGTTTCTCTCAAAAGGGGAGAATTTAAAGGATGGGCACACATGCTGTTCACGGGGTCTGGGTAGGAAGTTGATAGCAGGTTGTAAAATTGGGAGCACGACTGTCATTTGAGGAAGAGCAGACACAGAGGATTGGGGCTTGAGCAGAGGGTTGAAGATCTGAGAGAACTGAGGGAATGAATCTGGACCCTGTGATAGGATTCCGGGGTCACGTGCAAGTTATAAGGGTCAACCAGGCACCATCCATGTGTCGAAGCACCAATCCACAGAGTTCCACGAGTCTCTCCATCACAGCTTAGCAGCCAGGTGTTATAGCAAATAAAAATAGCAAACATTTATGGAGTGCCTACTTTGTGCCAGGCACCTTATTGTAGTAACTCACTCAGTCCTCACAACGATGCTATAAAATAAGCTCCTGTTTTTACCATCTGTATCTTGCAGATGGGACTGGAAAGTTAAATACATTGCTCAATGTTCTACAGATAATAAGTAGCAGGGCTGATGTCCAAGTGCAGTGCTGTTTCAGAGCCTGCACTCGCTTGTGCTTTCCTGGCTTAGAGCAGAAAAGTGCACAGTGGACTACAACGTGTTGCATTCTGCTGGGTAGATGAGACACAAATACAAAAAGCAAAGGAGTTGATGATGTTGGTGATAGAAGGGTTGAAGTTATGTGGAATTAAATGATGCCCCTTGGGGTCTGGGAAGGTGGGAAAGGGGGTAGAGCTGGAGTGGGTTTAGGAGTTTAGTGTCTTTGGAGAACAGAGTACCTAAGGGACCAGAGTGCAAGGGGAGTGGTTACGTAATAGGAGGGGAGTCACAGTGGGTCTGGAGGGTGGGGTAAGGTTTTCATCCAAAATATACATTTGGAAGTTTACTTTTCCTGAGGTATTCTGTTTCTTTAAAAAGTTTTGGCCATGTTAGGTGTTCCTGTGGGCACTATTTTTGACTGATCAGTCGCTGCACAATTTGCTACCATAGAAGTAGAGCTTAGTACTTGAGATATTTCAAGTTCCATCCGAAAGACTTGGAGCTGAGTATCAGCATTAATAGGGAGGAAATGTACTGGCTCTAACTAATACCACTCTGTTGGGAAATACAAACTGTAAGCAATAACACTGCATCATGTGGTCTGTTGCACAGTGGACTGTGTGATGAGTTTATTAAAACTTTTTGGCCTTTAGATCCCGCAGAGTGAAATGCACTGGCTGACTTCTTCACTCACCCGTTATAGACAGGAATCCCTGCTGGGGACAGTGTATGAACACTGAACGGTGACTTACATGGGTTGTAAGGTCATATCAATACCAAACAATACAGGCCAACTTTTTTAAAAAGTCGTTTTGCATATGAAGAGACTTGCAGCCCTCAGACTCACTCCAGAGCAACTGAGGGAATAGGAGAAAACTTTAAAACTGTTTCTCCGTGAGATTCAAGAGTACATTGCATCTCTAGAGAAAGAGGAAACAGCTTTGAGTAAGGAACAATTAGGAGTTCATTTGTTCTTTTACATGATCATAAAATTAATTACAAAATTTGATTATGCATTAGGCCAAAGAAAATCTCAATAACTACAGCACAAAAACCCCAGAAATTCATAGCAAAAATATAGACCCCTTAAAATCTAACAGCTTGTTCATTTAAAAAATGCTTCCTACATAACTCAGAAAGAAATACAGCTTAGTTGGGAAGAGCAGAAGAAGAAAGGACATGTGTTCCTTGTTCTTTGCAGAAAATTGGATTTCAAATCATCCCAGGCAAGGTCAGCATGATTTGAGGTAGAATCATCCATTTCTTGATTTCCTGTAGTTAGGATAGGGCGGAGAAAGATGAACTATGATATACACTAGTGATTGTCAAACTTGATGACTAAATAAGAACCTGCAGTATAAACAAACAAGCAAACAAACAAAAAACAACTAATACTAAACTTTCTTTGGGTTATTTGTATGGAAATGTGTTAATATAAATGTTTTAGACATTACATGAAATTTCTAAAAATCTTACATGTTCTGGTATAATGTTATAAGTCATAATTCTAGTTATTACTTTAAAATGTATATCTCAGAAATAACTAAATTTCCTTGTCAATTGCATTACTATGAACTTTCATCAAATCTTTAACCATGGTCATTTTTAAGTCTTTTGTCATTTACAGACAGTTCTGGGTGTACTCTGATGCTTTCGCAAAAATGTTCCTATAAGAGGGTTTCATCTTCAAGGAATTCATGGGAAAGACTCTGACAAGGTCAGGTTTCTAATAACTGACTATGCTACTGAACTGAGCGAATAAGCATTTTCAGAACTCTGATGGAAAACTGATGAATTCATAAACGTGCTAACAAAAGATCAAGATGAAAAAAAATTAATTACATGGGACTGAGTGAACTGATGAGGATGATTATAATTTTTGTGACTTTCTGTTTGAATTAAAAAAAAAATCCCACAGGGACTCAGAGGCAAAAAATATACAAATCAATTTTCACTGCAAAGTAAAGGAGCTGTTACAGTGGAGGATTACTGGACTGAATGTCAATATTATGACATAGAAAAAAATATATATATATGTGTCATCTTGGGCATGTTACTTAACTTCTTGTCTCATATGTAAAATGGGATAGTAGTAGTATTGTTGGGAAATCACGTGAGATAGTATATGTAATGTAGAGCACTTAGAATGGTCTATGGTTCAACCAAAGACTATATATGTGTTTGCTTTCCTCATGGTATTTTATTGTGTATATGCAATATAATTAATTTAGCTAGTTTCCCATTGATCAATGTATAGCATTTTCAATTCCTCTGCTATTCCAATGTTGTCGTCAATATCCTTACATATCCATTACCATTGGCAAAAAAAAAAAAAAAAAAGATGAACTATGATATACACTAGTGATTGTCAAACTTTCTATCTCAGGATCCCTTTATACTCTTCAAAATTATTGACGACCCCTAAGATACATTTTTATATGGGTTATATCTATCAATTTTTACCATGTTAGAATTTAAAATTGAGAAATTTAAAGTATTTATTAATTCATTTAAAATAATCCATTAAATGTTAATAAAAATATTTTTATGGAAAATAACTTTTCAAAAACAAAAAATGAGTAAGAAAATTGACATTGTTTTATGGTTTTGCAAATCTCTTTAATGTCTGGCTTAATAGACAACAGTTGAGTTCTTACATCTACTTGCACATTCAGTCCCTCGTGATCTCCCATAACATGTGCCCTCTGGAAAACTCCTCTGTCCACTCACGAGATGATAAGTGTGAAGAAGGCAAATAGTATCTTAGTATTATTATGAAAATAGTTCTGACCTCTCGGATCCTCTGAAAGGGTCTTTGAGAGCTGCTTTGAGAACCACTGGTGTGCATAGTAGGTATGTTTTCCAAATAAATCAATAAAAATCCTTGATGTGAATTCCAGGGTAAGTCATCTTTTTGGTAATAGCATTCAAAGAATATAGCCTGAGCATCAAAATTAAACCTGCTTTCACTCAAAAGCCTTTATGGTAGAAGTATATCTAAGCAAATAAAATTGACATTCAGTTCTTTAGAATGAAATTACATGGAATTAAATGAGAAAAAGCCTCACGCTGCTTAAACATAGTAAGTGCATAGAAAATATTGGTTCCCTTCCTCTGCTCCCCACTCCACTCTTAATAAGCACCTAGTTTGAGATGACATTAAAGGCATGTAACTCTGGGTTTACCAGGTTATACGAGTTAAGGATGAAAATAGCAACAAAATGCAATGCTCTGTCTCCACATACCCAACTGCAGGTTCCTCCCTCCACGTCAGTTCTGCAAGTCCTGTGGCTGTCAAGTGCACCGTGCCTGCGGGATGTGCTCATAGACACTGTCTTCCCTCCACTTCTCTAGCTTCATCATCCTTGCTTCTAGGTGCAAGGCATCCTCAGCTATCTCTTCTCTAGTCAAGATGTGGACCACCTGCTGGGAGCCTCTTCTCTCCATCACCCACGCTCTCTTATCTTCATGTCCTGCTCCAGCAGCCATTAGGCTTCACCCTTCACCTCAGGTGATTATATTCTGCTTTGTAGGCTCAAAAGGAAGTCATGCTGTATTGCGCGCCCAGAAACAGCCCCTTCAGTAAAGCAATTCTTCATTTATTGTTGTTTCCCCCCAACATCTGAGGGCATTGACCTCAGACCTGGAGGTCTGAGAATTTTCTTCTTCCTCTCTTTACTCCTCCACTCTTCTCTGACCATATTTGTAGGCATCTGCTTTTCCCCTTAGGATGACTACTTTTTTCAGAAGATTCTAGGTTCTTCTCACTGGCAGATTGTTGGAGAGGAAGTCTACTAGAATGTGAAACCTGCCTAGATGTATCTCAATCCTTGGGTATACATGGTGTAGGCTCTTAAAATATCTTTGTATAGTATTGAATATACTTCCAGGGCTAAAATGGACCTTAAAGATAATTTTTCTTAACTAGCCACATATTTGTTTATCTAATCAAGTGATGTTTGAACCTACCTCTTGGTAGAATGGAGATTGTGGAAAAAAGATGAACAAATAATTATTTATTGAGTGTCTGTTGAACGTAGGCCTTAGGCTAGGTCCTTTTCATTTTACTTTTTCATTCTTTCAGTAGTCTTTCAAAGCAGGTTTATTATCTCCATTTCACAAATTGGGAAACTGAAGATCAGAGATTAAAGTTACTTGTTCGTTGCACTGTATTTAGTAAGTAGCAGAGCCAGGATTTTAAACAGCTTGGCCTCAAACCCTGTGTTTTTCCTACTGTCTCAGAAAGACTCACCAGCAAATAGAAGCTGCATCCTGCATGGAGAAGGACATAATGACGCATGGAAAATAGGGAGTTATAGGGCTATTATTTTCCCTTAAAGAATAGTTTAAGTTGTAACTTCTGTGGAATTTCATTTTAGCCTGAGCCAAGCTTCTAAAACAGCCTTTTTTCTCCAATATCCTTCAGGTTGGTAAACTGGGGACATTATTTTCCAAATATTTAGGGTTTTTTGGGCAGGGTTCTAGATAGGAAAATAAGCCATTGGGGTATAACCATGGTAACATGGACAGGATTTTATTGGTTCTGTCTCCCTGTGGCCTCTTCCCTGTGTCCCCACCTCTGCTGTCTTTCATGGTTGAGTCAGGCCTTTCCTTTCTTGGACAAGCAGTCCCAGTCTGTCCCCTCCATGGCTGCAGAGGAGAAATCCTTGGTTTGGGTCCCAGTCTGTCCACATGGGTTATTCTTATGCCTTATGCAGATAGAAACATTAATATGTCTAGAATTAGCAATATAGTATTACATTATTTTAACCAATAGATGTAAAACATGTTTCATCAGACCTTCTTACTAGCCCTGCTTAGAGGCTACTTAGAGGGTGGGGATAGTCTGTTTCCCTTATTCCTGTGGAAACTCAGACCAACAGCTTTAGCAGACTGTAGGCAGTTAAGATGTTAATGGGAGATTCTGGGAAATGATAAACCAGGTAGTTGACCCCTAATTACAAAATCTGAATTACAAATTCACGCATTCATTTAATATTTATATTAATTTTGAAGTTTATATTATATTCTGTTACAAATTTGGGGTATAGAGAATTTTGCCTGATTGATGTGCTGTATTCTAGATTGGATTTTTAGTGAGGTTTTGGGGGTTGTTGAACATGGCATAATCATTTTATGATAGCTGGGACACAATTTTGGAATAATTTGCAATAAGTGATTTTAATCACAAATCTGTAGGAAGATGAATTGAACTCTTCTTCCAAGTTTAATTATAACTACTGCTGTGCTCTTGTTGAAATCAAAGCTGAACCTGAGATTAGTGACTCACTTTTGTTGTTGAACTGATATGTCCAGCATGAGTGAGCTATAGTAAAAAATACAAAACCTCAAAATAAGTGAAATGCAATTAACTTTGCTTCATCAAAGTCATTTTTGCCCCAGTTACCTGAGTACTAATATCTAAGCTCAGTGTGTCAAGATTGTAGCAGAACCTAATAGCCAAGAAATGTGATGTATTTTGAGAAAGAAGGGAGTATTGTTATAGTTATCTTATATGTTATACTTTCTTTGGGTAACATTTCTTTGGGCATTCAAGTTGTTTGGGAAAGAAAAGATTTTGATGTTTTCTTCTGTGACTTAAAAGATTAAAACATTTGTGTAGCAAATTTATGCTAAAAGTTTATGCTAAAAGTTACTGTGGTGTTTTCTTCTTTAGAATCAATCCCAGTGATAAGGTGAGTCAGAAAACAATTTCTTTTTCGATAGCTGCGGATGCAAAAGAACAGAGAGGTTAAATGGGCTCCCTTATACACAGAAGTAAATGGTTGATTCAGATTAAAAAAATGTATAGAATCATACATTTCTCAGGACATGAGTTAAATGGTAGACAGAAATCTTTGGGTTAAATTGTGGACAGTAGGACCATCTTGGAATGTCAAGGAGCTTCACGTCTTCTATGTGGTACTTTCAAAGATGGCCCTTAGAATACTGATCTCTGTTTTGAAGGCACTCAGGATCTAAAGTTAATTCTGATATTCTGTCTACTTGACATTTTGGATTTTGTCTGATGTAGCAGAAAAATTCCTAAGCAGAATAATTTTTTAAATATGATTACATCGGATTAGGGCAATGAACACATTGCTCATCTCACTAATGCTTCCAGCTTTTGAATTCATTAAAATAATAAAATCTTTTCTTTATCTGCCTCATTATTTTTAATGCAGTTCCCTTTATTGGTGAAGGCAGTTAAAATTTCCCTTCTGAAAGGAAAAAAAATTCACTTCTTCTAGTTAATCTGATACCTTTGTCTTCAAGCTCTTTTGAAACATCTTAGTGAAAACAAAACCAAAACTAAAATCACAGTGGAGGGAGGGACGTAGCATTGCATGGCCTAGTGGTGGATGGAGCAGAGGCTAAGTGATGGTGATGGACTCCCAAATTCTGAATGTTCATCAGGGCTGTGTTCTGAACAAAAAGTCATTTACACTCTCTGAGTCTTGGTTTCTTCATATAGAAAGAAGGGCTTCGATTGAGATCTCTGAGGTTCTTTTTAGTGCTAACTGTTTTTATAATTTAATCCAAATGCAACAGGAGGTATTTTGTTCAATTCCACCTTGTTTAATTTTCATAACTCTTCTGACCCCACACCTTTGACCAGCTACTGCCCCTAGTTTCCTTTACAGAAACACGTCTCAAAGGAGCTGTCTCTACTCCTTGGTCTACTTCTTGTCCTCCCAGTTTTTCTTAAACTCACTCCATCACCCTTTGGTCCCTGCCACTCTACTGAGACTTCCTGTCAAGGTAACCACATTGCTAAACCCAACGCATTTGTCCTAGGACCGGCCATGGGATGTAGGGTTTCCTTGCTACGCACCCACCTGAGGACACTAGACCAAGCCTTCAAGTGCCCTTGGCTGCTTAGGTGGTGCGGGTCTCTGCCATAACGTCATCCTGATGGCAGAGTTGTGACAGATTAGTTATCTCTTACTGCACAAGTAAAGGGCTGATCCCAGGAGGTTGTTGGAGGCTAAAATGGAAATTGTGCTTTTTTTTTTTTTTTTTTCATGTCAGACGGGTAATGTGCCACAGTTGTAACAAGGTTGGAAGGAGGCACATGTCACACAAGCGCGTGAACACCCAATCATCACACTTATGAACTACAAAAGGATCCGGGAATTGTGCTTTTAACTTTAGATGTCACGAAGTAACTTGTGCTTTGAGATCAGCTGTGTAGCGTGTCTAGAACTGTGCAGTTGAATAACAGGCACACTATACCTGTAAGATTTTTCTGCATCTTTTTTTCCTCCTTCCATCTTTCCTGCACCCTTTAGTCTTGGCCTCTAAATCATAGCGTGGAATTATAACCACGGAGCACATCCTGATTCACATTGCTTTTAACATGCGATAAAGGCATATTCTTCATGGGGGCTGTTTCCCTGCTTTTCTCTCCTGTCTCACTGTAAATGAGGGCTGCTCCCCTGGCTGTACCTGCAGCTCCTGACATGAATCCTCTGAGGCATGGCCTTTTTCCAGCAATAAATCAGCAGAGCTTCCCCTGTTCTTGGAGGTGAGCCTTTCCTAGGCCTGGGAAATTAATATAGCAGGATCCCCTACTTTCCCTTAGGGTTTGCCGAAGCAAAGTTTGTTTACAGTGAAAAATGTGCCATGCAACTCCAGGTTTAACCTCACCAGTGAACATATGGATTCAGATGGAAGCAAAATGGGATATTGTAAATATACCGGGTGCCTCTGCCACCAAGGCAAGAAGTGAGGGGGAATCTAATTATTCTTGAACAGATTGTCCTATGCCAAGCACTGTCATCCTTGTGTGCAGATTAACAAGAAAGTGGCCCGAATCTAACTTGAAAACCACACAGGGCCATCTGTGGGTTCTCTGTGTGTTTACCTCAGTGAGTAGATGGACAACACCATGAATCTTCACTAGATTAGGAACAGTTTGGAGCTTGAAATGTTAAGATGCCTCTTTTGCTTTTCTCTCCCGGTTCTCAATCCTTCTGTCTCCTCCTCTCAGAATGCATTTTTCTGTCTTGTTAATTATAGGTTAATTGTAGGTCTGTGGCTCTGCTGTAGAGGCTCCATTGTTTAGATTCCTCAGCTAGTTTACCTCATTTCTGTTAATCCTATTTCCCACTACAGTTCTCTTTACACGGCTTCCCTTCCAGGCCCTATGATTCTGTCCTCCTCAAAACTCACCTTTTGGAAAGGTCTCCTATGGGTCATTCATGCCTCACCATGCCTCAGGTCTGTGTGCTGTTACATTTTTCCTTAGTTGTAGAAGAAGTTGTTTTGCCCCTTGTTTGAAAAGGTTGGCAGGGGACTCTTTCTCAAACCCTGATGTTACCCTGCATATACGTGCCCTACTGAGTTCAATCCATAAGCGTTTTCCTTCTTTTTGGCGCCTTTGCACACCTGCAGCTTGAATCCTTGATACTCTAACATCCTGAGCTGCTGGACATCTCTGGGAATTTTGGTTTTAAGAAAAGGTCAAGTGTGAGTTCATGTAAGTATTTTTATTACCTGTATTCTTGTCTCCTAAAAAGTCCCATGTTTATTCACTTCCCTGTCTCTCCCCTGTGGTGCTCCCTGAGCCCTGTGTATTTTTCCTATGAGATCGCAGGGCACCCTATCTTGTAACGTCCAATCTCTTATCTGTTTCTCCAGGATATGTAGTAAGCTCCCTGAGGCCAGGTATACCCTTCATCTTCTTCATTATCATAAGTCAGACAGACCTGCGATAAAATTCCCACCTCTACTCCTTAGCAGCAGCAAGACTCTTGGACCTTTCTAAGCCTCTATAGCAGATATAATCCCGAATTGTCACTAATTGGATAGTAATGGCTGACATGTACGGGGTACTTACTACGTGCCAGGCCTTGTACTAAGGAATCTACAGGGATTGTTTCATTCAACCCTCACAATGTCTGTGAGGTGAGTACTGTTATTATTACCTGCTGTTCTTGTTTTTGTCTGCTTGTAGGAAAGATATCTTTATTTACAATGATAAAAAGAATAAGAGAGGGCTTCCCTGGTGGCGAAGTGGTTGAGAGTCCGCCTGCCGATGCAGGGGACGCGGGTTCGTGACCCGGTCCGGGAGGATCCCGCATGCCGCGGAGCGGCTGGACCCGTGGGCCATGGCCGCTGAGCCTGCGCGTCTGGAGCCTGTGCTCCACGACGGAAGAGGCCACAACAGTGAGGGGCCCGCGTACCGCAAAAAAAAAAAAAAAAAAAGAATAAGAGAATTGCTAGCATTTATCTATGTGCAGTATGCTCATTTTATAATAGATGTGTCTGTATAGTCATAAGTTCAGCACTTTAGTTTTTTAACTGAATGATTCTTTAAATTCTATAGTGCTTTACAATTTTCAGAAGTTTCATACATATGATTTCATATAATTCAATAATAACCCTTTTTTCTTCCATACTTCTATATTGCCCCTCCCCCTTTCCTCCCCTCACTGGTAACCAATAGTTTGTTCTCTATATTTGAGACTCTGTTTCTTTTTTGTTTTATTCACTCGTTGGTTGTATTTTTCAGATTCCACATATAAGTGATATCACATAGTATTTGTCTTTCTCCATCTGACTTATTTCACTTAGCATAACGTCCTCCAAGTCCATCCATGTTGCTTCAAAGCAAAATTTTGTTCTTTCTTATGGCTGAGCATTATTTTATTGTGTGTGTGTGTGTGTGTGTGTGTGTGTGTGTATATACACACACACACACACACATATCTTCTTTACCCGTTCATCTTAGGTTGATGGATATTTAGGTTGTTTCCATACCTTGACAATTATAAATAGTGTGGCTATGAACATTGGGGTGATTATATCTTTTCCTTTTTTTTTTTTAATCTACTGGTTGCAAGTTTGTACTTTCTTTTTTTTTTTTTACAACTTTATTGGAGTATAATTGCTTTACAATGGTGTGTTAGTTTCTGCTTTATAACAAAGTGAATCAGTTATACATATACATATGTCCCCATATCTCTTCCCTCTTGCATCTCGCTCCCTCCCACCCTTCCTATCCCACCCCTCTAGGTGGTCACAAAGCACCGAGCTAATCTCGCTGTGTTATACGACTGCTTCCCACTAGCTATCTATTTTACGTTTGGTAGTGTATATATGTCCATGCCACTCTCTTACTTTGTCACAGCTTACCCTTCCCCCTCCCCATATCCTCAAGTCCATTCTCTAGTAGGTCTGTGTCTTTATTCCTATCGTACGCTTAGGTTCTTCATGACATTTTTTTTTCTTCAATTCCATATATATGTGTTAGCATATGGTATTTGTCTTTCTCTTTCTGACTTACTTCACTCTGTATGACAGACTCTAGTTCCATCCACCTCACTACAAATAACTCAATTTTGTTTCTTTTTATGGATGAGTAATATTCCATTGTATATATGTGCCACATCTTCTTTATCCATTCATCCGATGATGGACACTTAGGTTGTTTCCATCTCCTGGCTATTGTAAATAGAGCTACAATGAACATTTTGGTACATGACTCTTTTTGAATTATGGTTTTCTCAGGGTATATGCCCAGCAGTGGGATTGCTGGGTCATATGGTAGTTCTATTGCTAGTTTTTTGAGGAACCTCCATACTGTTCTCCATAGTGGCTGTACCAATTCACATTCCCCCCAGCAGTGCAAGAGTGTTCCCTTTTCTCCACACCCTCTCCAGCATTTATTGTTTCTAGATTTTTTGATGATGGCCATTCTGACTGGTGTGAGATGATATCACATTGTAGTTTTGATTTGCATTTCTCTAATGATTAATGATGTTGAGCATTCTTTCATGTGTTTCCTGGCAGTCTGTATATCTTCTTTGGAGAAATGTCTATTTAGGTCTTCTGCCCATTTTTGGATTGGGTTGTTTGTTTTCTTGTTATTGAGCTGCATGAGCTGCTTGTAAATTTTGGAGATTAATCCTTTGTCACTTGCTTCATTTGAAAATATTTTCTCCCATTCTGAGGGTTGTCTTTTGGTCTTGTTTATGGTTTCCTTTGCTGTGCAAAAAGCTTTTAAGTTTCATTAGGTCCCATTTGTTTATTTTTGTTTTTATTTCCATTTCTCTAGGAGGTGGGTCAAAAAGGATCTTGCTGTGATTTATGTCATAGAGTGTTCTGCCTATGTTTTCCTCAAAGAGTTTGATAGTTACTGGACTTACATTTAGGTCTTTAATCCATTTTGAACTTATTTTTGTGTATGGTGTTACGGAGTGTTCTAATCTCATACTTTTACATGTACCTGTCCAGTTTTCCAGCACCACTTATTGAATAGGCTGTCCTTTCTCCACTGTATATTCCTGCCTCCTTTATCAAAGATAAGGTGACCATATGTGCGTGGGTTTATCTCTGGGCTTTCTATCCTGTTCCATTGATCTATCTTTCTGTTTTTGTGCCAGTACCTTACTGTCTTGATTACTGAAGCTTTGTAATATAGTCTGAAGTCAGGGAGCCTGATTCCTCCAGCTCCATTTTTCGTTCTCAAGATTGCTTTGGCTATTTTGTGTTTCCATACAAATTCTGAAATTTTTTGTTCTCATTCTGTGAAAAATGCCAGTGGTAGTTTGATAGGGATTGCATTGAATTTGTAGATTGCTTTGGGTAGTAGAGTCATTTTCACAATGTTGATTCTTCAAATCCAAGAACATGGTATATCTCTCCATCTGTTTGTATCATCTTTAATTTCTTTCATCAGTGTCTTGTAATTTTCTGCATACAGGTCTTTTGTCTCCTTAGGTAGGTTTATTCCTAGATATTTTATTCTTTTTGTTGCAATGGTAAATGGGAGCGTTTTCTTGATTTCACTTTCAGATTTTTCATCATAAGTGTATAGGAATACCAGAGATTTCTGTGCATTAATTTTGTATCCTGCTACTTTACCAAATTCATTGATTAGCTCTAGTAGTTTTCTGGTAGCATCTTTAGGATTCTCTATGTATAGTATCATGTCATCTGCAAACAGTGAAAGCTTTACTTCTTCTTTTCCAATTTGGATTTCTTTTATTTCCTTTTCTTCTCTGATTGCTGTGGCTAAAACTTCCAAAACTATGTTGAATAAGAGTGGTGAGAGTGGGCAACCTTGTCTTCTTCCTGATCTTAGTGGAAATGCTTTCAGTTTTTCACCATTGAGGACGATGTTGGCTGTGGGTTTGTCATATATGTCCTTATTATGTTGAGGAAAGTTCCCTCTATCCCAACTTTCTGGAAAGTTTTTTCCATAAATGGGTGTTGAATTTTGTCGAAAGCTTCTCTGCATCTATTGAGATGACTATATGGTTTTTCTCCTTCAATGTGTTAATATGGTGTATCACATTGATTGATTTGCGTATATTGAAGAATCCTTGCATTCCTGGAATAAACCCCACTTGATCATGGTGTATGATCCTTTTAATGTGCTGTTGGATTCTGTTTGCTAGTATTTTGTTGAGGATTTTTGCATCTATGTTCACCAGTGATATTGGCCTGTAGTTTTCTTTCTTTGTGACATCCTTGTCTGGTTTTGGTATCAGGGTGATGGTGGCCTCGTAGGATGAGTTTGGGAGTGTTTCTCCCTCTGCTATATTTTGGAAGAGTTTGAGAAGGATAGGTGTTAGCTCTTCTCTAAATGTTTGATAGAATTCGCCTGTGAAGCCATCTGGTCCTGGGCTTTTGTTTGTTGGAAGATTTTTAATCACAGTTTCAATTTCAGTGCTTGTGATTGGTCTGTTCACACTTTCTATTTCTTCCTGATTCAGTCTTGGCAGGTTGTGCATTTCTAAGAATTGGTCCATTTTTTCCAGGTTGTCCATTTTATTGGCATAGAGTTGCTTGTAGTAATCTCTCATGATCTTTTGTATTTCTGCAGTGTCAGTTGTTACTTCTCCTTTTTCATTTCTAATTCTATTGATTTGAGTCTTCTCCCTTATATTCTTGATGAGTCTGGCTAATGCTTTATCAATTGTGTTTATCTTCTCAAAGAACCAGCTTTTAGTTTTGTTGATCTTTGTTATCGTTTCCTTCACTTCTTTTTCATTTATTTCTGATCTGATCTTTATGGTTTCTTTCCTTCTGCTAACTTTGGGGTTTTCTTGTTCTTCTTTCTCTGATTGCTTTAGGTGCAAGGTTAGGTTGTTTATTCGAGATGTTTCCTGTTTCTTAAGGTAGGATTGTATTGCTATAAACTTCCCTCTTAGAACTGCTTTTGCTGCATCCCATAGGTTTGGGTTGTCGTGTCTCCATTGTCATTTGTTTCTAGGTATATTTTGATTTCCTCTTTGATTTCTTCAGTGATCACTTCATTATTAAGTAGTGTATTGTTTAGCCTCCATGTGCTTGTATTTTTTACAGATCATTTCCTGTAATTGATATCTAGTCTCATAGCGTTGTGGTCGGAAAAGTTACTTGATACAATTTCAATTTTCTTAAATTTACCACGGCTTTATTTGTGACCCAAGATATGATCTATCCTGGAGAATGTTCCATGAGCACTTGAGAAAAATGTGTATTCTGTTGTTTTTGGATGGAATGTCCTATAAATATCAACTAAGTCCATCTTGTTTAATGTATCATTTAAAGCTTGTCTTTCTTTCTTTATTTTCATTTTGGATGATCTATCCATTGGTGAAAGTGGGGTGTTAAAGTCCCCTACTATGAATGTGTTACTGTCAATTTCCCCTTTAATGGCTGTTAGTATTTGCCTTATGTATTGAGGTGCTCCTATGTTGGGTGCATATATATTTACAATTGTTATATCTTCTTCTTGGATCGATCCCTTGATCAGTATGTAGTGTCCTTCTTTGTCTCTTCTAATAGTCTTTATTTTAAAGTCTATTTTGTCTGATAGGAGAATTGCTACTCCAGCTTTCTTTTGGTTTCCATTTGCATGGAATATCTTTTTCCATCCCCTCAGTTTCAGTCTTTATGTGTCTCTAGTCTGAAGTGGGTCTCTTTTACACAGCATATATATGGGTCTTGTTTTTGTGTCCATTCAGCCGATCTGTGTCTTTTGGTGGGAACATTTAGTCCATTTACATTTAAGGTAATTATCGATATGTATGTTCCTATTCCCATTTTCTCAATTGTTTTGGGTTCGTTATTGTAGGTCTTTTCCTTGTCTTGTGTTTCTTGCCTAGATAAGTTCCTTTAGCATTTGTTGTAAAGCTGGTTTGGTGGTGCTGAACTCTCTCAGGATTTGCTTGTCTGTAAATGTTTTAATTTCTCCATCAATTCTGAATGCGATCCTTGCTGGATAGAGTAATCTTGGTTGCAGGTTTTTCTCCTTCATCACTTTAAATATGTCCTGCCAGTCCCTTCTGGCTTGCAGAGTTTCTGCTGAAAGATCAGCTGTTAACCTTATGGGGATTCCCTTGTGTGTTATTTGTTGTTTTTCCCTTACTGCTTTTAATATGTTCTTTGTATTTAATTTTTTCACAGTTTGATTAATATGTGTCTTGGTGTATTTCTCCTTGGATTTATCCTGTATGGGGCTCTCTGTGCTTCCTGGACTTGATTAACTATTTCCTTTCCCATATTAGGGAAGTTTTCAACTATAATCTCTTCAAACGTTTTCTCAGTCCCTTTCTTTTTCTCTTCTTCTTCTGGAACCCCTATAATTCGAATGTTGGTGCGTGTAATGTTGTCCCAGAAGTCTCTGAGACTGTCCTTGCTTCTTTTCATTCTTTTTTCTTTATTCTGCTCTGCAGTAGTCATTTCCACTAGTTTATCTTCCAGGTCACTTATCCGTTTTTCTGCCTCAGTTATTCTGCTATTGATCCCATCTAGAGTATTTTAAATTTCATTTATTGTGTTTTTCATTGTTGCTTGTTTCATCTTTAGTTCTTCTAGGTCCTTGTTAACTGTTTCTTGCATTTTGTCTATTCTGTTTCCAAGATTTTGGATCATCTTTACTATCATTATTCTGAATTCTTTTTCAGGTAGACTGCCTATTTCCTCTTCATTTGTTAGGTCTGGTGGGTTTTTATCTTGCTTCATCTGCTGTGTGTTTTTCTGTCTTCTCATTTTGCTTATCTTACTGTGTTTGGGGTCTCCATTTTGCAGGCTGCAACTTCGTAGTTCCCATTGTTTTTGGTGTCTGTCCCCAGTGGCTAAAGTTGTTTCAGTGGTTCAGTGTAGGCTTCCTGGTGGAGGAGACTAGTGCCTGTGTTCTGGTGGATGAGGCTGGATCTTGTCTTTCTGGTGGGCAGGTCCACGTCTTGTGGTGTGTTTGGGGGTGTCTCTGGACTTATTATGATTTCAGGCAGCCTCTCTGCTAATGGGTGGGGTTGTGTTCCTGTCTTGCTAGTTGTTTGGCATAGGGTGTCCAGCACTGTAGCTTGCTGATCGTTGAGTAAAGCTGGGTGTTGGTGTTGAGATGGAGATCTCTGGGAGATTTTCACCATTTGATATTACATGGAGCTGGGAGGTCTCTTGTGGACCAGCGTCCTGAAGTTGGCTCTCCCACCTCAGAGGCACAGCACTGACTTCTGGCTGTAGCACCAAGAGCCTTTTATCAACACGGCTCAGAATAAAAGGGAGAAAAAGTAGAAAGAAAGAAAAACGATAAAAGAAAATAGAATAAAGTAAGGTAAAATAAAATAAAGTTATTAAATAAAAAATAATTATTAAGAAAAAAAATTTTTTAGAAAAAAAAAAAAAACGGACAGATAGAACCCTAGGACAAATGGTGAAAGCAAAGCTATACAGCCAAAATCTCACACAGAAGCATACACATACACACTCACAAAAGGAGGAAAAGGGGAAAAAATAATAAATCTTGCTCTCAAAGTCCACCTCCTCAATTTGGGATGATTCGTTGTCTTTTCAGGTATTCCACAGATGCAGGGTACAGCAAATTGACTGTGGAGATTTAATCCGCTGCTCCTGAGGCTGCTGGGAGAGATTTCCCTTTCTCTTCTTTGTTCGCACAGCTCCCGGTGTTCAGCTTTGGATTTGGCCCCGCCTCTGCGTGTAGGTCACCTGAGGGCGTCTGTTCTTCGCTCAGACAGGACGGGGTTAAAGGAGCAGCTGATTCAGGGGCTCTGGCTCACTGAGGCCGGGGTGAGGGAGGGGTATGGAGTGTGGGGCGAGCCTGTGGCGGCAGAGGCCAGCGTGAAGTTGCACCAGCCTGAGGCCCGCCGTGCGTTCTCCCGGAGGAAGTTGTCCCTGGATCCCGGGACCCTGGCAGTAGCGGGCTGTACCGGCTCCCGGGAGGAGAGGTGTGGATAGTGACCTGTGCTCGCACACAGGCTTCTTGGTGGCAGCAGCCTCATGCCCGTCTCTGGGGTCCGCGCCCGTCTCTGGAGCTCCTTTAAGCAGCGCTCTTAATTCCCTCTCCTCGAGCACCAGGAAACAAAGAGGGAAGAAAAAGTCTGTTGCCTGTTCGGCAGGTCCAGACTTTTTCCCGGACTTCCTCCCAGCTAGCCGTGGTGCTCCAACCCCTTCAGGCTCTGTTCACGCCGCCAGTCCTCTCCCTGCGCTCAGACCGAAGCCCGAGCCTCCCGTATATCTTTTCTAAATTAGTGGGGTTTATTTTTTGGATATATACCCAGGAGTGGACTTGCTGGGTCGTATGGTAGCTCTATGTTTAGTTTTTTGAGAAACCTCCATAGTGTTTTCCTTTTTTTTTTTTTTTTGCGGTATGCGGGCCTCTCACTGTTGTGGCCTCTCCCGTTGCGGAGCACAGGCTCCTGACGCGCAGGCTCAGCGGCCATGGCTCACAGGGCCCAGCCACTCCGCAGCATGTGGGATCCTCCCGGACCGGGGCACGAACCCGCGTCCCCTGAATCGGCAGGTGGACCCTCAACTACTGCGCCACCAGGGAAGTCCCATACTGTTTTCCTTTTACGTGCTATTTTTTGACGAGAAAGACAAGGCTTTAAGAAGTTTGAGTTACTCACTCACGGTCACACAGCTAGAAGGTGGCAAAGCTTGAAGCTAATACTCGGTCATCTGACTCCAGAGCCTGTGCTCCTTAGCTTGTAGGTTCCTTAAAGGTAGGAATGTTTGGTAAGAATATAGCAGTTACTTAGTAACCACAGTTTGCTAATCAAAACAACGGAAGGGCAGGAACTACACTTTAAAAATTGTCCTTGATCCAGTGAAGCTGAGATACCTACAGTATCTTTAATTGTCTAAGCACTTGCACAAAATTATTTACTGTGATCCTAAACAACTCAGTATAATTAGCCAAAATTGATGTATTGTCGTCGTGAGAATAAAAGTTGCTGTTTATCGAGCAGCTACTCACTGCAGAGCACTTTACATACTTAACTAATTTTCATGACAACCTTGTGAGTTAGGTGTTCATAGCATGACTCATTTTACAAATAAGAACCTGAAGCTCAGAGAAGTCAACAAAAGTGATCAAGGTCACGTTGTAGCTACAGTTGCAGAGTGCAGGTTGAAACTCAGATCTGATTCCCAGGTCCATGTTCTTTCCACTACACACACCTAATTAATTAGGACTGTTACTGGAGAGCCTGCCTATTTGACCGCGTGTGGAGCTTTCTCAGTGAAACTACTGTAATCCTATAAAGGGAAAAACCCTGTTGCCTAGGGTGACTCCAGTTTGATTTAGTCCAATTCCTGCAAAGTTGTGGATGGATGAAAATGTTGTGAATTGAGAATGGAATCATGTTTTAAACAATTATTTTATTGATATTTGTGTTTAAAAAAATCTACTTCCAAGGAGCCTGACATTTTATAAAAGGAGTGAGCCTAAACCTAAAAATTATTTTATTATTTTTCAGTTCCACAGGCTTTGTTTCCTAAAAGAAAATACTTGTACAATTTTCAGGAGTCACGTATCCACACACACCACACACCCATGCTTTCCTAACACGAGTTACCCAGAATAATGTGCTCTAGAGATTGTCTCCAAACTATTTTCAGGCAGATTAAGTGTATATTTTATCTTAAGGCCGTGAAAATGACATTTGGCTGTAACCACATTTCCCATTATGTTTTTAAGATGCAGCTACTCCCCTTTTAATTCGATTTGACAGGTTAGTGAGACTCAGTCTCTTGAAATGCGTTCCATGGCACTCACAAACAGAGCCACACCTCTGAGTCACTGTATATTGTTAAGTGATGCTTATGTAAGGTGGTGGCCAAGTTAACTTTTTGGCAGATTTGTGCTACCCAGGGCACCTGTTTCTTGCTTTCACAACTTAGCCATGTAGGTATGCTGTGGGGAAATTCTGTGCCCCTAGTCTTCAGTGATGTGGGAACATAGTGACTATGTCCAAGTATTTTATATCTTTCTATGAGATTTCTAAAGGTCTTACTTATGAAGGTTATTAGTTATGCATAATCTGCCTTTATGGATAGTTCTGTGAAATGGTTCCAATTAAAAAGAAATGGATAGATTGCCAGTCAGTGTCAGCTAATTAAATTATGATATGCTCCTGTCATTAATAGCAATTCTGACTGGAGAAAAAAAGAGAAAGTTAAAAGCAGATTCTTGAAATTTGTTGATAGGGAGGGTGTATTACTTTGTCCATTCTTATATAATTAGAAGAATAAATAAAACAGTAGCTTTCCATTTTGTATTTCAAATAGGGAAGTCTGTTACTACTCTCTTCTAGGGTATAATTAATTTCAGTTGTAGTATTTTAGATGCTATGGTGAAATGGAGTTTCATTAAAAACTGTAGTTTAATAATAATGGGTCAGCCAAAGTGACACTATTGCAAACATAAAAATGAGCTTCAAATACCAAAAACACATTGCTTCTTCAGTGTTACCCAGAGAAGAAATTGAATTGCGATGGGGCTGGGTTAGAATTATAAGGCTGGTTTCATCTCAGAATTTTGAGTGTCTGAGGGGAAACACTGTAGTCCACAGGATTGCATCGAAGAGTAACAGCCTCTGTTACACATGGCAGTAACAGCCTCTCAAATCCTCAGTAATACTCCGGTGGGTATATCCATCACCACTTGTCAGCTCTACAAGGATGCTGTCGATCTGGGCAAGGAGAGCCTTGCTGGGCTGCAGTAAGCAGTTTATAAGTACAGTCAGGGAATGGAAAAGAAATCTCCAGCTTTTCTTCCAGCTAAAGTTATAAATCTTTACAGGAGCTTCTAGAAGCAATTTATTCACCATGCTACTGCTCTGTGAGGATGAACACATCTGACTGCCCACTGCGAAAGCTTTGGGAAAGTTACCTTTTCTGCAATAAATCAAATTTCATTATCTTCATCCAGTGCCTTTCTGTGGGGTTATGTAAGTTGGGTGTTCCTCCAGATGAGCAGATAAATGATATTGACTTACTCACCTGATGGGGGGATCCAGGGCAACTTTGAGAAGTATTGTGCCCAGGGAGAAGTTTCTTATGGGGTCCCAAACATAAATAAGCAAAATCTGGAGAATTTAGACTTTTACTAATTTTTTTTTTGAAGTACAGTTGATTTACAGTATTATATAAGTTTCAGGTGTACAACATGGTGATTTACAGTTTTTAAAGGTTATCCTCCATTTATAGTTATTATGAAATACCAGCTGTATTCGCTGTGCTGTACAGTAGATCCTTGTAGTTTATTCATTTTATACATAGTTGACTTTTACTAATTTGACTTCATGACAATTCACATAGGCATGTGATTTGATTGTTTTGCCATGAATGGACAGGGAAGTTATTAGAAAAGGAGGAATAAGGTGCAGAGTGCTCCGAAGTCCTTTTCTTGAATGTAGGGAATTGATTGAAAAATTCGAGTGTATTTTAAAACCCCTATAGCATGCATTTGAAAATAATCATTAAAGGTGTGTAAAAATACTCCAGTTAAGAATGTTTTAGGTAAGTATGAGGTAAACTAAGTTCTAATTCTCTTTTTCTGTGTGATCCTGAGCAAATCTCCTAGGTATTGAAATACTCTTTTTAGCCTCCTGCTTTCGTTAAGATATGTTTTTAAAACATATTTTTGTGCTCTTGGGAAAGATCCTTTATAAACATAAGGTTAAAAGGTTAATTTTAGGTCTTTGGTTTATGAAAAATTAAACTTCCTGGGAAGTTTAATCAGATATTAATATAACACCCCATCAGTCCTGTGGAACCTGCTGTGAGTTTCACCATTACTCCTTATTGATTAAAGCATGTTCTTTTTGCTGCTCATGAATTATTGATGGAAGATCCCCTCAGGGTATTCAGGCACTGTGAAGGGAGAAAATAAAATCTCTTGCCTTGAATGCTCAGACGAGGGCTTGGTGTGGTGGCCGAGGTGCCTGTGGAGGCCACCTCCCCTGGCTCCCTGCTTTCTCAACCACCCTGCAGCCTGCAAAATCTGGAGTTGCCAGGAAGAGACATAAAGGGTTAGACTGTGCCCAGCACACGTAATGGACCTGACCACTTTAGAAAAAATGTTTCACGTATGCTCGTTTATAGAGAGCTGTTCAAAGAAATGTAGGCATTGTAGGAAGTATTTAAACTTTTAAAACAAGAAAATAGTTTTTTTTCTAATAGTTGATAGGAAAACGTGAACTGACCAAAACACATTCTTTATATTTTTTTGGCTTGGGTTTTATTTTTTCAGTCCCAGAAGCAAGTATCATTAAAACAGTTGTTTTAATATTAATGTCTTTTACAACTGGTGTGTGCACATGTGTAAAGGGGGTGTGGGTCCTCAGAGGGCAGCAGCTGGAGGCAGGATGGGAATGGGGCAGATGAGAACTGTGTACAACTCCTGTCTTGTTGGTAAATTCAGTCTCTTGGGCCATATTCATAGAATGGGGAAAATAAGTAAAACCCCATATTATTTTTGTTCAGCCTGATTTCATTAACTTGAGGACTATTTTTTAAAATGAAAATATTTTGCATTTTTAAAAGAATGTGTGTCGGGGGCATATAAAGGCAAATGAGGTTTCTTCTAAAATTCATGGTAATAATCTCCGAGAGAAATTCGGAGATTTGCTTATTTTAAAATGTGCTACTAAAGAACAATCCCAAAACCCAATAGTAGAATTATAAGTACAAAATTTAATGGAGGTTCATTCTTAGTTGACCTTAAAATGGAAAAAAAGAATTCAGCTAAACTTACTGTTAGCGCAAGTTCGTGTGCCCGATGCACAGTGAGGCCAAACACCAAAACGCTGGAGTTTGGAGCAGAGAAAGATGTATTTTAGGGGCCGCGCAAGGAGACGGGTGGCTGAGGCCCTAAAAAGCCCCGAGCTCCCCGGAAGGGTTTCGGCCAAGGGTTTTTAAAAGCCAGGTCGCTTTTAAAAAGGGCGTGGTGGGGGGGAGGGGGGCGGGTCTCAGGGTATGTGATCAGCTCGTGCACAGTTCTCTGATTGGCTGATGGTGAGGTAACAGGGCGGTATCAATGGGATTAATGTTATCAGCCCTTAGACTCCAGGAGGCCTGGGGGCAGCGTGCTCATGGTCATCAAGTAGTTAACATCTTCCATTTGGTGGGGGTTTTTCACATCTGTAAAACAACTCAGGAGGTGTGCATCAAATACTGTTATCTAGGTACTTCAGAAGGGAGCTAAAGCAGAGGATATGGGGAAAGGCCTGTCCCGGGAAGGCCCCATAGGGTCCTGCTCGGTTACATTATAACCCACTGATTCCATCTAGGGACTTGCAGAGAAATATCGGTGCATTCTTGGACGAACTTCAGTTTCATTCTGGGGCTTGGAGGAAAAATCAATTATGATCTAAGGCTGTGGTTGCTGAAGTGGGTGATTAGTTGTACACCATCTACTTTAACCATCTTTTGATCTGGCCACTATATTTAAATTGTTATGATATCCAAAGGGGAGAAAAAACCCTTAAATTTTTGCAATTGGGAAACCAAATGATACTTTAAAAACCTTAATGAACCTTGAAAATTGTTATTTACCAAGTGAAAGTAAAATTTTCTTTTTCTTTCTATCAGGTAGATAGAAAGGAAAATTTTCTTCTTTGATACTTCCTCAGTTCTGACAGTATTTCTTTCGTAAATGATCATTTATCTTCTGCTGACACTCTTAAGTACAAATCTCCATATATGCACTTTGGGGAGATATAAAAAAAATAGCAATTCATATCGAGATTACACCATGTTAATTCCGTGGGCTGGAGGGAGGGAGAATGGGGAGTGACTGCTAATAGGTACAGTGATGAAATTTTCTCGAATTAGATAGTGGTAAGGTTGCATAACTTTGCAGATATACTATATGAATTATATCTCAATTTTTTAAGAGATTATTAATGCTAAATTTCTAGTTATCATGTGCATGTCATATGTTGGTTTTGTGTAGTCAAAGTAGTGGCTTAGCTTGTAGTTATTATACCTGTTGTAAGTCTTCTGTTTCTTATATTTTACCTACTGCTTCCTAAGTAATCTTCCTCAATCACTTATTTCATAGTGATAAAAACTTTCAGTGAACTCTCTTTGGTTTTGGCAAGACTGCATACAGTTGGGCAGACTGTGTACTGTACAGCTCTAAGGAGTGCCTTTCTTACCTGCTTTTTAGGGTAGATTCAAACTCATTGCTTTAGGACTAGCTGTATCTTAGTTCCAGCCTTTCACTTATGGGTTCACTTATGGGTTCACTCATTCACTTACTTATTTTATTAGTTCATTGGTTGCTTTGTTGGTTGGTTCATTCATTCATTCACTCATTCATTCCATAAACTATATTCCTTATCTTAAAATTGCCTGCTAGTTGGTATGTTCACTCTGCCTGAGATGCAGAGCCCATTCTTTTCTTCATCCCAGGCCTCTTCCCATCTTTTTTCTTCACTCCTAGGCATTCTCAAGGCCCTCCTTACATCCCACCACTTCTCTGCTACTTCTCTTTACCACTGTAGAGTCAGTGTTTCTTCTGTGTAAAGTGCCCAATAAATAACAAAAGAAGATTCTATCTCAAAGTAGGAATGAAGACAGCAGGAGATTCATTCTTCCCAGCTGTCTCTAGACTCCTCCATGAGGGATCTCAAACATTTGCCTTTCTTTCAACTTTCAGATCTGAGCATGAGGAACCTATGCTTTTAGAATTGATAACAGACATCAAACTAAAAAATGAAGAGCTACTCTTCACCTGGTTTTTTTGCGATTGCTGGATGGTAACTACAAATCAAGGAAGATCTGCGTATTTATCAGAGCTGGCCTAAGCTTTCAACTCTGCAGTGTTCTGTATATGCTTAACTCTAATCTGTCGGAACTATGTTGAGATGGTAGTTTGGGAACATGTGTAACTCCTGACATATTTGAGAGGATTTAAGGATATGAATGATAGAGGAACCAGTCCCAGTCACTGATCTAACAATCCCAAGTACTGTTGTTATCAGTGGGCACTGCCAGACTTGAGAACCCTCTGCTTTTCTCAACCAGTTTTCTTTCCTGGTTGCATAAGTGAACAAAGGGTGATTTTGGAAAGCTTTATGGCTTTTGAGTGAGATAACTCCTAGCAATTCCTTCTGCTTGTGTGATCTCATATGCATCTCTTTTATTTAGAATTTCACTTTGGCTTGAATATGAAAATAATTTCAACTGTGTATTTCTACTCTGGTTTTACATATATTATTTTGGTGAAAATTCCCACATTCATTTAATTGAGGAGCGTTAGGGTGATTGATATTGGAATCACTTATTGTCTCTGTATTTTAAGCAAGTTTATGTTCTTTGCCCAATTACTTCTATGTTTACTACCACTGACTTGTTATGAAATGACTCAAGGAATGCTACCAAAAGTGATAGTTCTATGGAAGAAATTGACACATGTCCCTAGTATGACTTATTTTATTTATGACCCTCCATTATTTTAGAGCATACTGAAGCTGTCTAAATTTGGATAGCTTTCAAAAGTTCAAATTATAAGATTTAATCAGGTCTTGCAGTATTATAGTTAATCAAAAACTATTTTAATAGGCTTCCCTGGTGGCGCAGTGGTTGAGAGTATGCCTGCCGATGCAGGGGACACGGGTTCGTGCCCCGGTCTGGGAAGATCCACATGCCACGGGGCAGCTAGGCCCGTGAGCCATGGCCGCTGAGCCTGTGCTCCGCAACGGGAGAGGCCACAACAGTGAGAGGCCCGCGTACCGCAAAAAAAAAAAAAAAAAAATTAATAACTTTCATTAAGTTATTAATTAAACAGTTGATGAATTGATGGTCTGTTAATGTTCTAATTGATAAACACTTGTAACATTCTTATCATATGCCAGGCAAAGAAGCACCCTTTGTGAAAATAAAAGTCTATTGAACAGGGCTTCCCTGGTGGTGCAGTGGTTGAGGGTACACCTACCAATGCAGGGGACACGGGTTTGTGCCCCGGTCCGGGAAGATTCCACGTGCCGCGGAGCGGCTGGGCCCGTGAGCCATGGCTGCTGAGCCTGCGCGTCCAGAGCCTGTGCTCAGCAACGGGAGAGGCCACAACAGTGAGAGGCCTGCGTACTGCAAAAAAACAAAAACAAAACCAAAAACTATTTTAATTGCCTGTGTTAACCAGCCCCTATGTCTGACACTAGATATAGAAAGATGAATGAGACAAAGGTCCTACTCTAAGCAGCACATAGAGGAGTAGCGTAGACAGACCTATTTTAAAAGGTTTGAATTGAGAAACTTTCAGGTAGACTACCAAACTGTTGTACCTCTTCAATATATCACGGCAGAAGAAAGATGTACTTTTTGATTTTAATGAGCGTATTAAAGTTTTAAATGATAGTAAGGGGTTTTTGCACTCAAATAGTGATGTAGTTTTAAGTCAGAGACACTCTTCCTCATTTCTAGTTCTTACTGCCTACTTCAGCACTTACCCAGAGACCAAATAGCCCCTCCAGTATATGTGCCCAATTTTCTTCGTGATTTGACTGTGAACGTTTTCTAGGGGACACAATTTTTAGGTCGGCTTAATGTACAAACGAGCATCTTTTAAAGGTAGCTATTATTTAGTGCTTGAGTGGAAATTAAAAATGAGTCATTAAAAAGGAGTGAGAAAAAAAAGAAAATTTGGTAAATCCAAACTCATTTCAATTACATATAAGTGTAGAAGTAAATGGAAAGCTACATGATTTAAGTCCTCTAAAAGTCAGAGGGCATTATGTCTCCTGTTCAGCGATGCTACTTATAGTTAAATAATATAATGGTCATTTGGGAATAAACCAATGATTCACAGATTCTTTTGAGAAACTGTTTAAAACTAAGCACACATACAAAATTTGCATATAATTTCAAGGAGTTCATGGATCCTGAAGCACATTAGTGGACCTGCTAGGAGCACGTAAATAGTATGTAATTTATCTTATGAAAATTATATTATAAATATATAATTTAAATTTTGCCCACATTTATAAATTATCTAGATTATTTATAAATTATATAGATGATCTAGCTGAGCTGAATATATACATGTTTATTAAATGTTTTTATGAAAAGCCCCAATTTAAATTATGTCTTAATGGAGTTTAGGTTGGAGTATACTTTTGGAGTACTATTTCTAAAGGAAAATATTTCCAAGTAAAGGCTATTCCTCTTGAAATGTCAGTCATATGCCACTTCTAGAAGGAGAGGTGAGAAAATAAAAACATTTTTCTTAATGTAATACAGCAAGTGACAAAGTGAGCTGACATGCTTATGAAGCCAGGTAGGAGATGTGGTTTATAAAGGAAGATTAAAATGTCATTTTATCTGAAGGTTCACTAGTCATTTCCCCAGGGCTATCTTTGAGTGTGTATGGAAATGGGTTCTTGTGGTGCAAATAGCCTGCATTTTTAAATAGTTGATCATAACAATAATATGTTCCTTTTGAAGTACTTTTAACCTATAGATGGCAATGGTTTAATTATGGAGTTTAAAATGAAAACTTAGCATATAATTTTAATTATAATAACAATAGCCATAGCGGTGTCAATTGCTAACTTAGCTTTGGCTGTTAATAAAATAATGAAATGGTTTCAAGTATCATTTTGGTAGCAGTTGAGTTTATTTCGTTCTCGCTCTCGTTCTCTCTGCTGTTTTTTTAAAAAATATATTCATGAAAGAGAGAAAGTTTTAATTTCTTTAAGCAGATGTTTCCTCATGCTGCTTCCAGTATAGTATACTCCTCTATTAGTAGCTGCCAATAATGATGACATGAGTCAAGTATCAGGTTTTAGACCAGGTAAGTGGTTATAACAGTTGGGCCCCTTAGGCCCTTCTTTTTGTAGAAATTCCCAACTAAGGGAAACAAAATTGAAAATTACTGAAGGGCAATGAGCTATTATTATCAGATAGCAAGTTTAATAACATTCAGGCCTTTTGAAAGTATTTCTTTTCTTTTCTTTTTAAAGCTTTCTAGCTTCTCCATTTAGTAAAGTATGGAGATATGCTATGGAAAACACTCTCATCCTTTCCTGATTTTGTAGGAAGTGGACCAACTGACATTTTCAGTAACTGCAGAGCCTGGGAGCAGAATGCTTACGCTGCTTTTCCCTCAGTCAGGTTACATAAGTTGACTTAATTGACATGTTTTGGGAAAGTTACCTTTTCTGCATTAAATCAAATGTTCAGTTTTTCAAACTGTTGAGGTTTGTGTGTTCTTTATATATTCTAGATTCTAGTTCTTTATCAGATACATGGTTTGCAAGTAGTTTCTCCTAGTATGTAACTCATCTTTTTATTTTGTTGAAGTCTAGTTTATCAGTAGTAGTTTATTTTTTTGGATAGTGCTTTTGGTGTTGAGTCTAAGAGCTCTTTGCCTAGTCCTAGATCCAAAAGACTTTATCATTATTTCTGGACTCTCAGTTCTGTTTCATTGATCTGTGTGTCTATCCCTTTACCAATACCACACAGTCTCGGTCACTGTAAGCTGTGTAGTGTCTTGAAATCATGTAGACTGATACTTCCCCCTTTATTCTTTTTCATTATTGTTTTAGCTGTTCTAGTTCCTTTGCCTTTCCAAATAATTTTTTTTTTTTTTTATTTGGCCGTGCCACGCGGCATGTGGGATCCTAGTTCCCCGATCAGGGATTGAACCCATGCCCCCTGCAGTAGAAGCGCAGAGTCTTAACCACTGGACCTCCAGGGAAACCCCCCAAATACATTTTAGAATAATGTTGTGTATATCTACAAAATTTCTTGCTGGGATTTTGATGCTAATTACATTAAACCTGTGTTTCAATTTGGGGAGAATTTACTTTTTTTACTATGTTGAGTTTTCCAATCCGTGAACATGATATATGATATGTCTCTCCATTTATTTAGATTTTCTATGATGTCCTTTATCAACTTGTAGTTTTCATCATACAACTCCTATATATGTTTTGCTAGATTTATAACTAAGTATTTCATTTTTGAGCAATTATAAATGGTACTGATTTTAAAATTCTGTGTGTCCATGTGTTCTTGCGTACATACATGCGCACAAACACACACACACACACACACACACACACTCTTACTTGATTTTGGTAAGTTTACCTTGCATCCTGAAAAACCTGTGGTAATGACATGTGTAAGTGCAGGTATTCAAAGCCCTGTCATTGACTCAAAGCTTCATCTTGTCCCCTTCTTACTGATTGACTGGATGATTGCATGATTCATTCATTCTTTCATTCAGCAAGCATTCACTGCACGGCGACCACCATGTACATGGTTCTTTGTTAGATACCTCTGATGATCTGCAGTTAAACTAGGCAGGATCTTTAATCTCATACAGGAGCAAGAAAGAGGGCAATGCAGGCAGCCACCTATAATGCTAATCATGATAAACTAAGCATCATTCTAGAGATAAACCCTGTGTGTGGTAGGAATTCAAAGGAAGAAACAAGTAATTTTGACTATGAGGGTCAGGAACATCTTCATGAAAGAAGTAGAATATGTGTGGAGTAAGGTTGATGTTAAATTTCAGCGGCAGACCAGTGGAGGGACCCATGAAAGGACTCCGTGTGCACCCAGTCCTTGGAACCCTGGGGCCGTTGAGCTTTGTTGTGATACAGGGGACTGGAAAGATGAAACCAGCTTTGATTGTGGGGTTCTTGAATGCTCTTTTATGAAGTTTGGACTTTATTCTGTAGTAAACAGGGAGCTATTTAAAGTTTCTAAGCAGGAGAATAACATGATTATGATGATTTAGTAAGATAATTCTGGTAATAGTGTCAAAGATAGATTAGAAAGTCAAGGGGCTGGAGGGAAGGAGCCCGGCTATTAAGCCCTTGCAATGGTTTAGGCAGGAGAAATGGAAATGCAAAACTGGTCTCTTTCAAAAAGGTCAGAACCATCTGAAGTGCAGTGAGTGGCACGTAATTGCTGTTTAATCCAAACAGCATTTTCTCCTTGTGATTAGGAGGAGATTCAAGTTCTCTGTTCTATAAGGAGAGTAAAAATTGGATTTTTGAAAACAAAAATGCATCGTTTTTACTTAAAATTTCTAGCTGCTTTATAAATAATAAATATAGGTTGTAATTTTCTTTGAGTGATGCAGTTTTGATTTTGAAAGGGCGACCGCTCTATAAGAATCAGTGCATTAGACTTCCCTGGTGGCACAGTGGTTGAGGATCCCAAAGTGATGTGACGAATTCTCTGGTACTAGAAAAACCCAATAACACGTGAGTCATTTCTGCAGGTAACTTGCTGTGGTCACCTGCTTCTGGAGAACCTATCTTCTTGGGGCTACTCTTTCTTTTTTTCTTTTTTTCTTTTTTTTTTTTGCGTTTTTAACTTGTCTTCGAATTGTGGCATCACTTAATGTTCTTAGTTTCCTAGTCTCTGTGCCTTTAAATAGGAGTAGACATACCTACAATCACATACGTGGTTCACCAGAACTTTAAGTTTTAGAAATACTTGAGATAATTCAGTGAAGGGCATACCAAAGAAGAATTTACTGTTATGGGGTCATGAATATTTATATGTCAAGAGTTTAGTACAGTCTTTGCCTTACCAGCTAACAGGTACTGTGGAATTATCTCTATTTTCAGTCCAAAAAAGAGAGAAAGAAATGTGTTCAGAACTTCCTCAACCCTGATGGAGAAATTATTCCTCTTGTGTGAACAGATGAGTCCTCTCCTGGCAGCCCCTTCATGTAACCGCTAGTGAGTCCCTTGACACACGTCCCTCAAACAAAACAAAGTACCGTCCTTCCTCAATTTCGATTCAAGGAAATTGTAGTCTTTGAAAATTTAGTAGATATTAAAATGTGCAAGGAACTTTGTGTCTATAAGTAAATTGAGGTTGGGCTCTAAATTTAGATAATTATAAACAGGACTTTTTCTTCTATGAGAAAGTCCAGTGGGACATTTGAAAGACTTGCAGGATGCAGAGTAATTCTTTGTTATTGAAGACTGTCCTGTCCAGCGTGCGTGCCTGGCTCCAGTTTACCAAATGCCATTGTGATAATTGAAAACACCCCAAATGGCCCCTGGGGTGGTACCACTCCCAGTGAGAACTACTGGTCTAAAGCTGTTCTGCACTTCTTGTGCCACGTGGGGTCCTACCCAAGCTACAGGGCTCTTTTCTTCATGACTTAGCTTGGCACCGTGCTGCCCCTTCGTGCTCTGGAACTGTTCTGCTTGAAGCACTTTCCAGATGGCTGGCTGATAGCTTCTGGGCAGGCTGAAATCTGTTCAGGTGGCTTCGAATTCTCCTGATTCCCCAGCCCCTTTCTTCAGATACATTTTACAGATTCTTCAAAAGTTATAGTGTATAAAAGGAATAGAACGGATAGGTAGTTTTCACTCCTTTTCACCACCTTTCTGATTACAGAACTGGTTGTTGTTGAGGGTTTATTGACCGATGGGCTGTTTTTCGTTCTGTTGTCATCTCAGTTTCACAACCATGTACTGACATTTGTCTGTTGCTCAGCATCCCTGTCACCACTTCTGATCATGACCGTCATCACTGTTGCTGTTCTCTTTCTTTCGTTC
Organism: Leucopleurus acutus; assembly: GCF_964270905.1. NCBI lineage: Eukaryota > Metazoa > Chordata > Mammalia > Artiodactyla > Delphinidae > Leucopleurus > Leucopleurus acutus. The sequence goes on from NC_139143.1 coordinate 25,670,189, forward strand.
CTCTTAACTTTACCACAGTGTCTTTTATGATATGTTTCCACTCCATCAGAGTATTTCTTTTCTTACAACTCATCAGTATCATGGTCCTCAGCCGTACTCTTAACGTTGCTGTAAACTCGGGGGTCGCTTCTTTAATATTAGTTTGTTTTTTTTAACATTTTCTGTCTGATCATAGTATTTTTAAAAATTTATTATTTATCTATTATTTATTTATGGCTGTGTTGGGTCTTCGTTTCTGTGCGAGGGCTTTCTCTAGTTGCAGCAAGCTGGGGCCACTCTTCATCCCGATGCGCGGGCCTCTCACTATCACGGCCTCTTTTGTTGCGGAGCACAGGCTCCAGACACGCAGGCTCAGTAGTTGTGGCTCTCGGGCCTAGTTGCTCCACGGCATGTGGGATCTTCTGAGACCAGGGATCGAACCCGTGTCCCCTGCATTGACAGGCAGATTCTCAACCACTGCGCCACCAGGGAAGCCCTAATATTAGTTTTTTTAAATTCATGTTGTTTTTTGTTTACTCCTCTTTTATTCTATCTATACAAGAATAAGAAATATCTAAAAGAGTTGATCTAGCAAGCCCCTAGTTTCTTTGTCATAGAAACCTCTAGTATGTAATGGTTATCACATTTACCACATGGGCACAGCAGGACCTTGTCTTTCATTTGATATGACAGACCGTAGAGTCAGTACATGTTCTTGAGATGAGTGAAATGATGAAAGTTGTATTCTAATGAGGTAAATTGTTTACCTCAGGGGTTTTTTTGTGGATTTTTTTTTTTTTTTGAGAAAAATTGAATGTTGATTCTACTTCAATATATGGAGCACTAAGGAAAATCGTTCAAGGTTTTACATATGCTGTTATCATCATCTTTACCAACTAGAGGAAATTTTCATAATTGTTGACACATCAGAAATCCGTTAAAGGAAATAGGATCAGATTTTGTTTTAAGTAGAAGATCACACTCCACTGCAGTGTCATGGGTGGCCTGGGGTGAGACCTGTCCAGGTCTCTGTGTGTGACCATGAGACGTATTCTAGCTTGAGACATCATCATAGCCAGTTGTTTTCTTTTTAAAATTAATGCTATTTGTGTGTCTCTCTAGCCTTAGGACATCTGCCATATATTACAGTTAGTCTTTTACTTATTCATCCCCCCTTTAGATAGGAAGCCCTAGGGATCGTCTTATGCGGTATTGTGCACTCATATTGCCTAGCACAGTGTGTTACACTTAATCAGTGATGAGTACATATTAGGAAATCGGCTCTGCTCCCGCTTCATCTTCTTATTAGAGCACAGCATCTTTGAATTTTACACTGTTTCTTTAATCACTTTCAAAGACTTTTAGACACTGGTTCAGTTAATGTAGCCTTTAAAAAAATTATAGAATGGTAGACTTTTATGGCTGGAAAGAATTTCTTAAAGAAATCACCTTCGGGCTTCCCTGGTGGCGCAGTGGTTGAGAGTCTGCCTGCCGATGCAGGGGACGCGGGTTCGTGCCCCGGTCTGGGAAGATCGCACATGCCACGGAGCAGCTGGGCCCGTGAGCCATGGCCGCTGAGCCTGTGCTCCACAACGGGAGAGGCCACAACAGTGAGAGGCCCGCGTACAGCAAAAAAAAAAAAGCAATCACCTTGGCCAACTTCATGTTTAACAGATGGGGAAACAGAAAACTAGAGACGTTTGTGACTTGCCCTAAATCATTAGCCAGTTAGTAACAGAATGAAGTCAAGAATATAGGTTAAAGTTCTTCAGAAAAAGATTATTTTTCACTTATTAAAACTGACTGCTGCTTTCACAGTGACAGTTGTAGGCTAGTTCATTATTCAACAAATATGTATTGGCCATTTTTATGCACAAAATATATTAGGCTTTAGCAGTGAGGTATATACAAAGACAAAAATTGTATTCTGAGAAGGATCTTAAATGGAGAGATTTAAAAATAAAGAAAGTGTAATGCATTTATAGATGGACAGTGACGGAGGGGGTAGTGAGAGGGGTGGCTGAGATGACCTGCATGAGTCACTGATGGGAAGAACGGCTGATGAACGCAGATGGAGAGCTAGGCCCACCCTTTGGTGCTGGGGCTGCTATTACCTTGATGGTTCCTGTCTGAAATCACACATTTCCCAGAATAAAAGAAACTGGGAACATTTGACAGCACACAATTCTGTGTGATGGTTTTATTAGGTCTTTTGGACTTAGTATATATACTACCTTATGTAAAACAATAAAAGCATGTAATACAATTTTAATAGCTTTAGTTTTATTAGAACAAAAATATAAAGATGCAAACCAAGGACGGTCACCATTAGGAAAAGTATTATTTTATAGCCCAGACTGGCATCTATGGCTCTTCTTCTGTTTGGGCCCTCAAATGCCTGGAGCATGAAGTTCTCTTTAGTTTTGAATTGCTTTGAACATACTCAGCTTGAATTATCATCTGGAGGGTGTTCTGGTACTTCAGAGTTTTGGATTTCTGTGGATTTGAACTCCATAGTTGACTAAAGTTGTTCAGTTTTTGGTGAGAGAACAGGATAAAAAAGGAGGAGAATTCATTGTGGAGGATAGTCTCCTATCTCCCCTTTAATCTTTCTCTTTAACTTCATTTCACTGAATATTATAGAGATGATGTTCCCTGGAAATCACAGTAAAAACCAAAAAACTCAAAGTGTGTTTTCTCTTGACAGAAACTTCCTGTGAATAAATTCCATGAACCATGGATTTAAAATTATGCCTCCTCTGGGAACCATAGGATTTGCCTGAAGTTAGTAGTTGCTGTGTTCCACACTGCATTTTTTTAGTACAGATATGAAAATAGTCCTGGATAGGAGGAAGAATGTTTGCTTGATTTCCTTGGTTAGGACATCAGCTGAGTTTGGTCTATCACAGCACAGCACATGCTGCCACCTTGCATTTGGTTGCTGCGTTCCAGCTCTGTCATAAAGCTGGATTTATCAGAATGACCACCTAGAGTTCATTGACAAGGTTCAGTAAGAGTTAAATGAAATATGTCCTTTAGTCAAGTATGTGATTTTTTTTCTGTAATGGTTGGTGCATTTTTGAAAATTACTTGGCAACTGGGGATATTTCATTAACATGTAATAGGATTTAGTGAATCATTTTTGAAATACATGACAGATGTTTGGGGCTTTAGCAGTTTATCATTTGGCAGTAAGGAGTAGTTTTCAGAATTCTTAGGAACATCTCATACGAATACATTTTCATAAGGATGTAGATGTGTGTGATTGAAAGGAGCACGTATGTTCTCGATATTGTGTCTCCTTGGCTCCGTAAAATGCTGGAAATTCCTTTTTTCATATCTTCCTTTCTGTGGTATCAGTTTTTCCTCCCCAAACATTCTATAAAATATGTTTCTTTTTAAAATTTGAGAGAATAAAGGGGGGTTTTCCCTTGGAAATGGAAATATTCATTATTTTCGAGTATCACGGTAGCTCACTGGAGGTGATATACGTTACTGTAAAAGAGGATATAGGTATTGTATTAACTGGTATCTTATTCTGAGCATGGACATTTTTAATTTGCTTATGATATTTTGTTTGATTAGAAATCTTTTAGTAAATCTCTTTGTTGTGCTGTGATGCTCCTGTCATGGGTAATATTCCCAGATGCCATTAACACTGTGTTCTTTATCCCAGAGTGACATCACTAAATACTCATTTAAGGACCAGTTCCAGAATGCATACTTCCTCCTTTCCACAGCAGTCATTTTGTAGTTACTGCCCTATAGGACAAGTCTTTATCCATCTATTAAAAGAGTCTGGTGTTACCTGCACTTAATTTTAGGAAGTGAAAGAAAAATAATTGGGACTTCCCTGGTGGCACAGTGGTTAAGATTTAGTATTAGTTGTTTTTTTTGTTTGTTTGTTTATACAGCAGGTTCTTATTACTCATCGATTTTATACACATCAGTGTATACATGTCAATCCCAATCGCCCAATTCAGCACACCACACCACCACCCCACTGCGGTTTTCCCCCCTTGGTGTCCATACGTTTGTTCTCTACATCTGTGTCTCAACTTCTGCCCTGCAAACCGGTTCATCTGTACCATTTTTCTGGGTTCCACATACATGTGTTAATATATGATGTTTGTTTTTCTCTTTTTGACTTTCTTCACTCTGTATGACAGTTTCTAGATCCATCCACATCCCTACAAATGACTCAATTTCGTTCTTTTTTATGGCTGAGTAATATTCCATCGTATATATGTACCACAACTTCTTGATCCATTTGTCTGTCGATGGGCATTTAGGTTGCTTCCATGACCTGGTTATTGTAAATAGTGCTGCAGTGAACATTGGGGTACATGTGTCTTTTTGAATTATGGTTTTCTCTGGGTATATGCCCACTAGTGGGATTGCTGGATCATATGGTAATTCTATTTTTAGTTTTTTTAAGGAACCTCCATACTGTTCTCCATAGTGGCTGTATCAATTTACATTCCCACCAACAGTACAAGAGGGTTCCCTTTTCTCCACACCCTCTCCAGCATTTGTTGTTTGTAGGTTTTCTGATGATGCCCATTCTAACTGGTGTGAGGTGATACCTCATTGTAGTTTTGATTTGCAATTCTCTAATAATTAGTGATGTTGAGCAGCTTTTCATGTGCTTCTTGGCCATCTGTATGTCTTCTTTGGACAAATGTCTATTTAGGTCTTCTGCCCATTTTTGGATTGGGTTGTTTGTTTCTTTAATATTGAGCTGCATGAGCTGTTTATATATTTTGGAGATTAATACTTTGCCCGTTGATTCGTTTACGAATATTTTCTCCCATTCTGAGGTTTGTCTTTTCGTCTTGTTTATGGTTTCCTTTGCTGTGCAAAAGCTTTGAAGTTTCATTAGGTCCCATTTGTTTATTTTTGTTTTTATTTCCATTACTCTAGGAGGTGGATCAAAAAAGATCTTGCTGTGATTTATGTCAAAGAGTATTCTTCCTATGTTTTCCTCTAAGAGTTTTATAGTGTCCGGTCTTACATTTAGGTCTTGAATCCATTTTGAGTTTAATTTTGTGTATGTTGTTAGGGAGTGTTCTAAGTTCATTCTTTTACATGTAGCTGTCCAGTTTTCCCAGCACCACTTATTGAAGAGGCTCTCTTTTCTCCATTGTATATCTTTGCCTCCATTGTCATAGATTAGTTGACCACAGGTGCGTGGGTTTATCTCTGGGCTTTCTATTTTGTTCCATTGATCTGTGTTTCTGTTTTTGTGCCAGTACCATATTGTCTTGATCACTGTAGCTTTGTAATATAGTCTGAAGTCAGGGAGTCTGATTCCTCCAGCTCCATTTTTTTCCCTCAAGACTGCTTTGGCTATTCAGAGTCTTTTGTGTCTCCATACAAATTTTAAGATTATTTGTTCTAGTTCTGTAAAAAATGCCACTGGTAATTTCATAGGGATTCCATTGAATCTGTAGATTGCTTTGGGTAGTAGAGTCATTTTCACAGTATTGATTCTTCCAATCCAAGAACATGTATATCTCTCCATCTGTTGGTATCATCTTTAATTTCCTTCTTCAGTGTCTTATTGTTTTCTGCATACAGGTCTTTTGTTTCCCTAGGTTGGTTTATTCCTAGGTATTTTATTCATTTTGTTGCAGTGGTAAATGGGAGTGTTTCCATAATTTCTATTTCAGATTTTTCATCATTAGTGTACAGGAATGCAAGAGATTTCTGTGCATTAATTTTGTATCTTGCTACTCTGCCAAATTCATTGATTAGCTCTAGTAGTTTCCTGGTGGCATGTTTAGGATTCTCTATGTATAGTATCATGTCATCTGCAAACAGTGACAATTTTACTTCTTCTTTTCCAATTTGTATTCCTTTTATTTCTTTTTCTTCTCTGATTGCTGTGGCTGGGACTTCCAAAACTATGTTGAATAATAGTGGTGAGAGTGGGCACCTTTGTCTTGTTCCTGATCTTAGAGGAAATGCTTTCATTTTTTCACCATTGAGAATAATGTTTGCTGTGGGTTTGTCCTATATGGTGTTTATTATGTTGAGGTAGGTTCCATCTATGCCCACTTTATGGAGAGTTTTTATCATAAATGGGTGTTGAATTTTGTCAAAAGCTTTTTCCGCATCTATTGAGATGATCATATGGTTTTTCTTCTTCAATTTGTTAATATGGTGTATCCCATTGCATCCCGGGGATAAATCCCACTTGATCATGGTGTATGATCCTTTTAATGTGTTGTTGGATTCTGTTTGGTAGTATTTTGTTGAGGATTTTTGCATGTATATTCATCAGTGATATTGGTCTGTAATTTTCTTTTTTTGGAGTATCTTTGTCTGGTTTTGGTACCAGGGTGATGGTGGCCTCATAGAATGAGTTTGGGAGTGTTCCTTCCTCCACAGTTTTTTGGAAGAGTTTGACAAGGATGGGTGATAGCTCTTCTCTAAATGTTTGATAGAATTCACCTGTGAAGCCATCTGGTCCTGGACTTTTGTTTTTTGGAAGATTTTTAATCACAGTTTCAATTTCATTACTTGTGATTGGTCTGTTCATATTTTCTACTTCTTCCTGGTTCAGTCTTGGAAGGTTATACCTCTCTAAGAATTTGTCCATTTCTTCTAGGTTGTCCATTTTATTGGCATAGAGTTGCTTGTAGTGCTCTCTTAGGATGCTTTGTATTTCTGCAGTGTCTGTTGTAACTTCTCCTTTTTCGTTTCTAATTTTATTGATTTGAGTCCTCTCCCTCTTTTTCTTGATGAGTCTGGCTAATGGTTTATCAATTTTGTTTATCTTCTCAAAGAGCCAGCTTTTAGTTTTATTGATCTTGGCTATTGTTTTCTTTGTTTCTATTTCATTTATTTCTCCTCTGATCTTTATGATTTCTTTCCTTCTGCTAACTTTGGGTTTTGTTTGTTCTTCTTTCTCTAGTTGCTTTACGTGTATGGTTTGATTGTTTATTTTAGATTTTTCTTATTTCTTGAGGTAGGCTTGTATAGCTATAAACTTCCCTCTTAGAACTTCTTTTGCTGCATCTCATAGGTTTTGGATTGTCATGTTTTCATTTTCATTTGTCTCTAGGTATTTTTTGATTTCCTCTTTGATTTCTTCAGTGATTTCTTGGTTATTTAGTAACGTATTGTTTAGCCTCCATCTGTTTGTGTTTTTTACGCTTTTTTCCCTGTAATTCATTTCTAATTTCATAGCGTGTGGTCAGAAAAGCTGCTTGATATGATTTCAATTTTCTTAAATTTACTGAGGCTCAATTTGTGACCCGCGATGTGATCTATCCTGGAGAATGTTCTGTGCGCACTTGAGAAGAAAGTATAATCTGCTGTTTTTGGATGGAATGTCCTATAAATATCAATTAAATCTATCTGTTCTATTGTGTCATTTAAAGCTTCTGTTTCCTTATTTATTTTCAATTTGGATGATCTGTCTATTGGTGTAAGTGAGGTGTTAAAGTCCCCCACTATTATTGTGTTACTGTCGATTTCCTCTTTTATAGCTGTTAGCAGTTGCCTTATGTATTGAGGTGCTCCTATGTTGGGTGTATATATATTTATAATTGTTATATCTTCCTCTTGGATTGATCCCTTGATCATTATGTAGTGTCCTTCCTTGTCTCTTGTAACATTCTTTATTTTAAAATCTATTTTATCTGATATGAGTATAGGTACTCCAGCTTTCTTTTGATTTCCATTTGCATGGAATATCTTTTTCCATCCCGTCACTTTCAGTCTGTACGTGTCCCTAGGTTTGATGTGGGTCTCTCATAGACAGCATATTTCTGGGTCTTGTTTTTGTATCCATTCAGCAAGCCTGTGTCTTTTGGTTCAAGCATTTAATCTATTCACGCTTAAGGTAATTATCGATATGTATGTTCCTATGACCATTTTCTTAATTGTTTTGATTTGTTATTGTAGGTCTTTTCTTTGTCTTGTGTTTCCTCCCCAGAGAAGTTTCTTTAGCATTTGTTGTTAAGCTGGTTTGGTGTGCTGAATTCTCTTAGCCTTTGCTTGTTTGTAGAGCTTTTGATTTTTCCATCAAATCTGAATGAGATCTTTACCAGGTAGAGTAATCTTGGTTGTAGGTTCTTCTCTCATCACTTTAAGTATACCATGCCACTCCCTTCTGGCTTGTAGTGTTTCTGCTGAGAAATCAACTGTTAACCTTCTGGGAGTTCCCTTGTATGTTATTTGTTGTTTTTCCCTTGCTGCTTTCAATAATTTTTCTTTGTCTTTGAATTTTGTCAGTTTGATTACTGTGTGTCTCGGCGTGTTTCTCCTTGGATTTATCCTGTATGGGACCTGCTGCGCTTCCAGGACTTGGGTGGCTATTTCCTTTCCCATTTTAGGGAAGTTTTCAAGTATAATATCTTCAAATATTTTCTCTTCTCCTTTCTCTCTCTCTTCTCCTTCAGGGATTCCTATAATGCGTATGTTGTTGTGTTTAGTGTTGTCCCAGAGGTCTCTTAGGCTGTCTTCATTTCTTTTCATTCTTTTTTCTTTATTCTGTTCTGCAGCAGTGAATTCCACCATTCTCTCTTCCAGGTCACTTATCCGTTCTTCTGCCTCAGTTATTCTGCTATTGATTCCTTCTAGTGTAGTTTTCATTTCAGTCATTGTATTGTTCATCTCTGTTTGTTTGTTCTTTAATTCTTCTAGGTTAAACATTTTTTGGATATTCTCGATCTTTGCCTCCATTGTTTTTCCGAGTTCCTGGATCATCTTCACTATCATTATTCTGAATTCCTTTTCTGGAAGGTTGCCTATCTCCACTTCATTTAGTTGTTTTTCTGGGGTTTTATCTTGTTCCTTCATCTGGTGCATAGCCCTCTCCCTTTTCATCTTGTCTGTCTTTCTGTGAATGTGGTTTTTGTTCCACAGGCTGCAGGATTATAGTTCTTCTTGCTTCTGCTATCTGCCCTCTGGTGGATGAGGCTACCTAAGAGGCTTGATGGGAGGGACTGGTGGTGGGTAGAGCTGACTGTTGCTCTGGTGGGCAGAGCTCAGTAAAACTTTAATCCACTTGACTGCTGATGGGTGGGGCTGTGTTCCCTCCCTGTTGGTTGTTTGGCCTGAGGCAACCCAACACTGGAGCTTACCTGGGCTCTTTGGTGGGGCTAATGGCCAACTGGGAGGGCTTATTCCAAGAGTACTTTCCAGAACTTCTGCTGCCAATGTCCTTGTCCCCACGGTGAGCCACAACCACCCCCAGCCTCTGCAGCAGACCCTCCAACACTAGCATGTAGGTCTGGTTCAGTCTCCTATGGGGTCACTGCTCCTTCCCCTGGGTCCCGATGCGCACACTACTTTGTGTGTGCCCTGCAAGAGTGGAGTCTTTGTTTCCCCCAGTCCTGTCGAAGCCCTGCAATCAATTCCCACTAGGCTTCAAAGTCTGATTCTCTAGGAATTCCTCCTCCCGTTGCAGGACCCCCAGGTTGGGAAGCCTTTCATGGAGCTCAGAACCTTCACTCCAGTGGGTGGACTTCTGTGGTATAAGTGTTCTCCAGTCTGTGAGTCACCCACACAGCAGTTAGGGGATTTGATTTTACTGTGATTGCGCCCCTCTTACCATCTCATTGTGGCTTCTCCTTTGTCTTTGGATGTGGGGTATCTTTTTTGGTGAATTCCAGTGTCTTCCTGTCAATGATTGTCCAGCAGCTAGTTGTGATTCTGGTGTTCTCGCAAGAGGGAGTGAGATGTGCTCTTTCATTCTTAAAAGATTACCATTAAAATGAACAATAATTAGGAGAGCAGTTGTCCTTGACAAAATGGGAGGGGTTTCAAAATTTATGATAATGCTGGAAAGTAAAGTCAAACAAACAAACGTGTGGGAGGAATCTCTGCTCAGTCAAAGCAGGGACTCTATATGATTATTTTGTATCCCTAGTGTAGTAGTGTGGTGAACAGGAGATTAAAGAAGGCATTCCTTATTTAGTCATTCTGTGTCAAGGCTGAGTAAATATTTATTGAGCAAGCGTTGTAAGTCAGGCACGGTGTTCAGTGTTGGTACCAACTTGTGTGATACATGGTCCCTGCCCTTCTGGTTCTCCCAGTCTGGTAGGAGAGGCAAATGTATAAATAGCTAACCACAGTTCATTACTCAGTAGTGTGTACAGAGTGTTCTGGAGGTACACAGGAGGTAGAGGTTGGGTTAAGGATAATGATTTCACAGAACAAGTCACATTCAAGCTTGGCTGGCCTGTCACCCATTATTTATAAATCAAGATATTGGTCCTCTAGTCAAGGTCATGAGCCACACACTATGCCAGAAGCTGAGGATATAGAGATGAATATGACATACTCCCAGCTCTCAGAAACAGGGATTTATAGAAGACAGATACATATACAGATGATTAAAATTCAACAAGGAGAGCTGTGAGTGGGATGCTGGCAGAGGGGGAAGAGAGACACAGAAAAGGAGAGCCTCACTTGGGCTGGGGAAGAAAGGGCCAGCAAAGACCACATGGGAGTGACCCTTGAGCTTAGGATGGGGGCTAGGAATTTTGTAAGCCAATAGTGGGTGGATTGGGGTCTGGTTTCAGGCAGAGGAACCTGATCTATGAAAATTTGGGGCATGATAGGGAATAGAATTCTTAGGGAAAACGGTGTAGCATGTGACAGAAGGTGAAGTTGGGAAGCATGTAACAGAAGGTGGAGCAGGATTTGGGACATCTGATGGGTAACGGAGAGTCATGCAGGAGGGAGTGTATTCATTAAAACACTTAGCTGCAAGCAACAGAGACCCAACTACGGTGACATAGATATAGGCACATAAAACAAACCAGGCAGGGCTTCCCTGGTGGCGCAGTGGTTGGGAGTCCGTCTGCCGATGCAGGGGACACGGGTTCGTGCCCCGGTCCGGGAAGATCCTACATGCCGCGGAGAGGCTGGGCCCGTGAGCCATGGCCACTGAGCCTGCGCATCCGGAGCCTGTGCTCCGCAACGGGAGAGGCCACAACAGTGAGAGGCTCGCGTACCGCAAAAAAAAAAAAAAGAAACCAGGCAAGTATTGCAGGGCTGGAGTAACAGCTTTAAAAGTCCTCAGAGTTCCTGGCTGAGTCTGTTTTTGGCCGTGGTGCACCTGGCTTTCTTCTTGAAAGTCCTGCATGGTTCAAGGCAGCTGTTGGAGCATCAGCCATTGTTTCTGCACTGAAGAAGGCAGAGGAGCGAATGAGGGTACATGCCTTTGAAGTAATCATGTTATCGTAATTATTAGCTTATAAGTCCCTAACAGAAAGACACCCTGTCATAGGATACATACATTTGACCAGAGTTGAGAAATACTATTATTGCACTGTTTTTTAGGAATAAAGGAACCCAATTTTTAAAGAGTAATTTTTTTTAGTATAAATGTGAAGTTGCCGGCTGCATGCATGACAGAATGGATTCCTAAGTTGCTTCCTACTTAACAGAATAAGTGCCTTGTCATCACTGGGTTTGCATAACCTGACACGTGGATCGGATTTCAGGATGTACATGAAATGAGTACTGTGGCAAAATGAAAAACTCCTTTAAAAAAAAATGAGTTAATCAAGTCTTAATGCCAGTCTGGATTTTGCATTCTGTTAACCTGGCTTCGAGATATTTTTGTCATCTGGGGAACCTGCTTCCTGTGTCCTGTTGAAGCAGAAGGGGGCAGCAGAGAAATCAGTTGGAAAGTCAACAGCCTGGTTTGCTTCCTTCTAATAGAAGTGGTTGTACCATGTAAATATGCTGAAGGGAAATGAATGTTGAAATTAATACCTTTTATTTATTTAAACCTAAAAATTATTAGAAAAAATTAAAATAACATGATTTAGATTTCTACTTGTCAGTTTTAGCTTAGTTATACAGATGTTGCAAAGTAGATATAGTATTTGTGGGTTTTGTTGTTGTTCTAAAATCTGACAAGCAAATGTGGACTGTGTTATTTAATGCAGTCCTGCTTTCGATGAGGCTTGTTTCCCACAAGATATCCTGTGTGTTTATAGAAAAGCAGATGCTCCAATGGGTTTTGGTGGTTTATTTTAATATGTTTATCCTTTGGAGTTAGAGTTTCTAAGGAAAACCATTTCATTTCTTGTTAAAACAAAGGGGAACTTAATGCCATTTGACCAAATTTTGCTTTTTAGAGTTAGATATCTAATTTTTTGTTGTTTTATTTAAAAAATATTGCCTGCATAAAAATTTTTTTTTCCTATTTGTTGCAAGGAATGAGGTCTAAGCTGACTGATTGTTTTCATGCCCTTGACCTTTGAAAATATGTTACCAAATTAATTGAAACAATACTATTTTTCTGTGAAGGATGGCTGAAGTCCTGTCAATGGGCCTAGCTAACTAGTTTTATTTACTGTGTATGAAATCTATTCTTGTTTCTCATTAATATTTGATATTTTTTCCCTATGATGAAGGACGGTAAAACAGCACAGCTAAGGGCTTCTCTCTGAAAGAAAAGATATACCATCAAAATACCATCACTCTGGTATTTTGATGCATTCTGTGTTTAAGATAAAGAACAGCGTATAGTGCTTAACAAGTAACTAGTACTTCTTTTCTCTGGTTTATAAGTGAAAAGAGGAATCATAAAGTTTTACAGGATCTCCTTCTGCAAGAGAACCAATGAAGATAAAGCTGCAGTTCTGTTCTAAATCTATTATGTGTGCTGTTTTTATATTGTGGTAAATTTAACCTATTGATTTCGTTGTTACAGCCCTATTTTATAAGATAAACTGTGAAGGAAGTGGCTTCAGTTGAGAAGTGTTAGTTGTGCTCTGAAGGTTACGATGTAAACCATGGCCTAGTGTCAAACAGAAAGTGTGTGTGTATGGGGTGTGTGTGTGTGTGTGTGTGTGTGTGTGTGTGTGTGTGTGTGTCTGAATCTGAAGGTGCTTTATGCGTAGGATTACAGTTCATTCTTACTGATGGCACTTAGTGGCTCATGTGGTCCATCTCCTCTTTTTTTTTTTTTTTTTTGCGGCACGCGGGCCTCTCACTGTTGTGGCCTCTCCTGTTGCGGAGCACAGGCTCCGGAAGCGCAGGCTCAGCGACCATGGCTCACGGGCCCAGCCGCTCCGCAGCATGCGGGATCCTCCTGGACCGGGGCATGAACCCGCATCCCCTGCATCGGCAGGCGGACTCTCAACCACTGCACCACCAGGGAAGCCCGGTCCATCTCCTCTTGATCCGAGTCCTTCTCATTCTCTCCCTGTGTGGAAGGTGTCATTTGGTAAGAGCTAAGTGTTCAGAAGTAATGGGTCTGACTTCATCAAGGAACAGTTGTTACCTTTGTGGTCATCTATGACCCCAGACCACATCCTTGACCACACTATGGGACAGCTGTCTAGTGCAAATGTGCTGACACCAGACTGCTCTTTCCTCTCAGGTGTATTTTCTCTCTTGAAGTCACAGGTCACTGAGCTCTTTCCCTTTTTAGTTTTTTTTTTAAATTATTTTTTCTGTCTGTGTTCTATTTTGGATATTTTCTATTGCTGTGTCTTCAAGTTACCCTCCATGAATCTCATCCAGTGCATTTTTTTAAAATAAATTTATTATTATTTTTTTGGCTGCCTTGGGTCTTCGTTGCTGCACGCAGCTTTCTCTAGTTGCAGCGAGCTGGGGCTACTTTTCGTTGCGGTGCACGGGCTTCTCATTGTGGTGGCTTTTCTTGTTGAGGAACTGGGGCTCTAGGTGCACAGACTTCAGTAGTTGTGGCAGGTGGGCTCAGTAGTTGTGGCGCACGGGCTTAGTTGCTCTGCAGCATGTGGGATCTTCCCGGACCACGGCTCAAACCCGTGTCCCCTGCATTGGCAGGCGGATTCTTAACCACTGTGCCCCCAGGGAAGCCCCCTCATCCAGTGCATTTTTCACCTCAGACGTTGTGGTTTTCATCTCTAGGAGTTTGATTTGGGTCTTTTTTAAATATCTTCCTTGTGTCTAATTTCTTGAACATATGGAATACAATTATAATATCTCTTAGTATCCTTGTCTGTTCATGCTAACATCTGCGTTGGTTTTGGGTCTATTTCAATTGATAGCTTTTTTCTTCCTCATGGATTGTATCTTCCTGATTCTATCTATGCCTAATAACGTTTGAATGCAGGCTAGACATCCATTATTTTACCTTTTGGAGTGCTGGATATATTTGTGTTCCCTCAAATTATTCTTGAGCTGTTTTTCTGGGACATAGTTAAGTTACCTGGAAACAGTCTGATTTTGAGGAGTCTTGCTTTCAAGATTTACAGGGTGGTACCAGAGCAATGTCTGGTCTTGGTTAAGTTACTGTAGCAAGACTCTCCGAGTCCTTTTCCAGTGCCCTGTGAATTTTGAGGTTTTCTCCTTGGGCTGATGGGAGCAGATTTTTGGCCTTGCTTGACTGCCTGGTACTGTTACCTCCAATCCTTTCAGTTGGTATGTACCCAGGCTAGGGTAGTGTCTTCATGTGCTTGTGCTAATCAATACTGTGTTGAGTCCTGAAGGGTGAGCAATGGCAGATTTGTAGATTTCCCACTGTGCAGTTTTTTCCTCTCCGGCATTCTGACCTGGGAGGTCTAGCCCTTTTGGTCTCCTTCTACACTCAACTTCATCATCTTCTCTCAAGGAATCCACCAGGCTTCCCTCTTCTTGCACCATAACTCTCTTCAGTAAACTGGGGCCATCTTTTTGTTCTTTTCCCGTCTCTCAGTGATTCTGGTTTTCGTCTCCTAATGTTCAGTGTCATGAAAACTTTTTTTTTTCATATTTTTCATATACTTTGTCCAGGTTTTTAATTGCTTCATGTGGAAGGGTAGATCCAGTTCTTATTACTCCATCTGGGCCGGTAGGTGGAGTTTCTCTGTCTAAATTCTTAATGCCATGCCCTGTTCAGAGCCCATCTGAACTTAGCGTTTTTTCTCTCCTCTTGATAATGGAGTTATGTTAGTAGTGGTATAAGTTTAAGATATAGGTCCCACCATGGAAGACTACACAGCATCCCCAAGAAGTCCCAACCCCATGCTGCCTAGTGGACTCCTCTTCCTTTTGTGGGTTCCTAAACAGGTTTACAGGGAGTGCCAAGGGGATGGCCAAGTCTCTGCCTATTGATGGTGACTCAGCATGGAGTGGACATTCTGAAAAAGAGCAGACGGAGGTGGTCAGTTCTAAGCAAATATGTTTATTATTCCCCACAGACTCTTTTTAAAACGTTCAAGAATGAGATTGTAAGTTGCCGTACTTTTAAAGTCTCTCTGTGTGCCAGTCTTGACCGTACAAGTGCTGAAGATACAGGGTGAGTGAGAAGCAGATGTCCTAGTCCATGGGAAGCTCTGTCTATGGGAGAAACAAATACGCAGATAGGCAATTGTAATAAAATGTGATAAGCTGTGGCTTTTCTATTTAAAGACCTAGGCAACAGAGACAGTCTCTGTCGTTCCTTGCACCATTTTAGCATAAGCTGAACAATACCAGCCATCCTGGTGCTTTTATGTACTTCGGATTTCTCGGTGAAAACAAAGTTCTCTATTTTATCATTTATCAACAAACCATCAAAGAGCAAAAAAATATTTTAGACATTTCTTCTTACCAAGACTGTCTCCGGGTGACACTTTTTATCAATTTACTAATTTGTAGTCATCTGTGTAGAATTTGCTGTTTGTTTATATAATTTTTCAGATTGGTGACGAGTTTTATTCTGTTTACTATGTGCAGCATTTCTAAGCCTTGATCTTTCACTATGTATTCCCTTTGGCAGCAATTCTAGTGGAAAAAATAGGATTGTCTCTTTTTATTAAATCTCTTCGATTTTCTATAAAACAACTGTGAGATGTTGGGTTCGCATTGGTATTTTAACCTGTGCTTTAAGAAGCAGAACTATTTCTGTGAAAATACATTACAGAAGCATTGCTATTCTCCAGGATATTATTAAATGAAATCGTTTCTTTTCCAGGTATATTTGAAAAAGTACATTAGTATACCTAGCTATTAATTTTCTTTGTTTTGTCTTTTGATACCAAAACAAACAAACAAAATAGTACTTCTCAAAGCTTGGGTTTTCAAAGCACACATAATCCACAATATAAATTTTTCAGTAGCCTTGTCTTACGTTGCACATGAAGGAAGAAACACTGGACCTATTTAGCTCTGATCCTTTTCTTGGTAGCAATCTATGTATATTGTCATTTCTCTTAAAGAAACCTAATTATTAACCTAATTTAGTAGACTCTAGTAAAGAATTGATTTGGGAGAAACAAAATAAAGTAATCCAATGGTACAGTCATTGTAGAACCGAAAATTTAACATAGATTTATTAGAACATTTGACCACTTTTAAATTGCTTCCAAAATTGACCAATTTTGAATTTTTTCACAATAGTCAATGGAAATCCTAGAGAAAACAGCTCAAATTTTGGCAACAACAAGGAAATGAAGGTTGGCTCCTCTTTCTGCCTGGTAATTTATCTTATCTTTTGAAGAATAAACTCATAAGGGTAAATTTGGCAGTGTTTATAAATGCAGTACAACCTTAATCCTAGGATAATTTAGTAATCAGCAATTTTAAGTGTGTAGGGAGTATGCACCCACTCTATCCAGGGTAAGCATTCCTTATTGAAGACTACAGAATCCTTTCCTAAGCATAGTATAGTACAAGCAATATTCCTCCAAAACTAACTTCTGTGCAGTATGTATAAATTAAGAGCTGGTTAATAAGCAGCTCTTGATGGCCTATCTTGTATTAGCCATAAACTGAGCAGACCTGTTGCTAACTATATTGTTTACCCTACATAGTAAAATAATGTGGGAAAAAGTACTGTCATTGATCCCCTCCAGATGGATGGCTGTGACTGTGATATTACATAAACGAGCAGAATGCTGTGGGGATGCAAAGAGAAAGTCCACTGTTTTGGTGACTGTTGGGCACTCCTCCTTGTCAAGAGGAGCCCTGAGGGCTTCCCTGGTGGCTCAGTGGTTGAGAGTCCGCCTGCCGATGCAGGGGACACGGGTTCGTGCCCTGGTCCGGGAGGATCCCATATGCCGTGGAGCGGCTGGGCCCGTGAGCCATGGCCGCTGAGCCTGCGCGTCCGGAGCCTGTGCTCCACAACGGGAGAGGCCACAGCAGTGAGAGGCCCGCGTACCGCAAAAAAAAAAGTGGAGCCCAGAAAGAAGGATCACACATGAGCTGTATAGAGACATTACGCACATGAAGGAAACCAGTCCTCCTGATGTAGAGGAGCTTATATAGAGGAATGATAGATATGGAGCTCAAGTGAACTTGTTCTTGAGCAAAGCTATCCAGAAGAGTGTTAAGGAAAAGCAAAAGATTCTTCAGGCTGCACTGAATTCTGTCACCGTAGGCATTCCTTGTTTGTGTGGTGCGGAAGGAACCTCTGCTTGCCCAATGTGGCTTTTTCCAGCTGCACTGGCCCACGTGGATTGCCTTCAAGATCATTTGCTCCTGAGTCAAAATAAGAGGGAGGGCATTCAACTTAGGAAACCTTAAGATGGGTGTAACACTGGTAGAACACTGGTTATTATGGCTGGGATCACTTAGAGAGAGCGTCAGTGGTGCAAACACCTAGATTCTCTTCTTTGGGCGTTAAAACTTCTTAATGAGCTAATAGAGGGGTATGAAAGCTCCAGGCATGTCTCTATCATATGAATACCGTGCTCGAATATGATGCTGTGCTCAAATGCTATGCTGGGTGAGGGTCTTTGGTGAGGCTTAATTGTCATTTCTGTTGTATTTTATATTTGTTTCTCTTTGTGAGAGGATATGGTGATTTATCTCTTGGACAACGAAAGAGGAAACATCCTAATGAAAGGTTCTTTCTTAAATTTGTATTGGAAAAATATCTAATATTATAACATCTTAATTTTCATAGTTTAGAATCCTTACATGGAATTATAGTAGTTTAGAACTGGAAGGGACCTAAGCGATTCTCTGACTGGACTCTTATTTTACAGAGAAGAGATTGAGCCCCCCAAACGTTAACTGACTTGTCCAAGGCCACACGTCTAGAGACTAAGCCAAGACAGAACCTGACTTCTGATTTCTAGACCCATGACCCTTCCTCAGTGGGGTGTGATTCGCAGTTTCTGTTTACTTGCTGCTGAGGTCTGCCACCTCTGGGAGTCTGTCTACCCTGGAGTAGGTGTGCATTGCTGAGTGAGAAACAGCTTGGATGTGTGTCCTGTTGTGGCTGCAGTTGGAGCTCTGACTATATGAAGGCATCACCACCCCTTGTTTTGTGTCCTGCTCCTACTCTTATCCTAAGAGTCCTGCCTTCCTGTGGCATTTAATGGGGAGTCCTGGGACCTTGCAAGAAAGCACTTACTCCTGTGCCCTCGCCCAAGGCTCTGCTTCCTCTTCCGTGCTCCCAGGTGGCAAAATGACATCCTCACCGTGAGGCTCAGCCTCTTTCCACCTGATCAGCAGCCTGGTATGCATCTGTAGCCTCAGGAGACATTTATTTTAGCGAAGAAAACAAACTTGGAGACCTGGGCATCTATAATCAGTGGTTCAGTTGTAAGGGAGAACTTGGTAAGAGAGCTCTATTCATGGTTTGTTGAGAGCTGGATGTGTGAGGCTATCAATGAAACCTGAATTTTTTTTAGTGTGGGTTAATGACTTTCCTGGAGGCGAGCAAACAATTAATGTTTTCTTGACCATACAGAGATTTCAGCTGAAGAGAGAGATTGAAACAAATTCTTCTGCTTCTTAGAACACATTATATTTATTTTTTTAGAATAAAAGCTGACCTTAAGCTTAAAAATAAGTTTGTCAGAAACCAGTCCTGTTTTCCCTTGAGCTAACTTCAAACCTCAAATGCATTGCGAACTGCAAAGTGACCGCTGTGGAGCCAGCCCTGGAGGCTGATGCAGTGAATCGTAAAGAATCCCTTTATAAACAGCCTTCCATTCCGGCTCTTTCCAGGACTATAACAGTATTTCTTTATCAGGCCCAGGATAATTTTATCTTTCTAACGTGGTACAGTACCATCCTAATAGGCAGTAATTTCCTTTATTAGACTTGTATTTAGGATGGATTAGTAATTCTTCTAGTTTATTCAGCAGATTTTTATCAAATATATTCTTTGTGTCGCATATCGTGCTAGGTTCTGGGAGATGACTAAGAAATGGCCTTTTTCTAGGAAGAGAAAAGACAAATAAAATTACGCCAGTATACTGAATATGGTTTTGTGGCATATGCAGAGTATTATAGCTGCACAGGGCCAGATGTTAAATCTGCCTGGAGCCAAGGAAGACTACACAGAAGAGACTACACAGAAGACAGCACATTAGAAGAAAGAGAAAGAACTAGCTGGGCAAGGCCGAGGGGAAGGGGCCTTCTAAGGAGAGGGAACAGCAGGTACAAAGCACTGGCTGCTTGATAGAGTGTGGGGTGGTCTGTCAATACTGAGTTCAGTCTGATTGCTTCTGTGGAAGCTTGCTTGGGGGAAATAAAGCCAGTATTTGCTTTGCTGGTTGGGCTGAGCTGTACTAGTGAGTTTGAATTTCAGCCTCTACCCATCAGGAACTGTTGGAGGCTTTTAAGAAAGGGAGTGAAATCAGATTCATGTTGGTGGAAAATATTTTAGTAGATGACTAGTAAATAATGAAGGGTGTGTCTGCTGGAAGTCAGGGCGCAGGCGGAGAAGCATTTATAACAGAAGGTGTAGGGTATATGTTAAGAAGCAGGCGGTGGCTGCGATGTCAGAACCAGTTTGGATGATGTTTTAGAGGGAGATCTGGAACTCAGTAAAGCAAGGAACTTAGAAGAGGTGAACTTTAGAGACTAGGTTAATGTTGTTGGCATTAATTATGGGAGGGCATAATCTCTGTGATTGTTGAGGTTGTAATTAAGGTTGTTTTCTGGGATTCCTGCATTCAGAGCTAACCTGTGACCTTCCTTGGCATAGCTCTTGTGCTGTTTGTATTGTCATCGTCAGTTGTTCCCCTGGACCATAAACTGCTTGGGGTCAGGGACCAGTTTCACTTTGTTGTTGCTGTTGTTACTGCAGCACCTGGTACGGTGTTTGGTGTGTAGTAGGTGCTTGGTAAGTACTTGGATGTTTTGATGGATGCATCAGCCGCCTGCATAAGGAATTCCTCTCTTGAATTCTTCCTTTGCCCAAGATTTTTGTTTCTTGTCAGAAACAAGGCTAGCTAGTTCTAAAAGTCAGTTATAATTTTCAGTGTATGAGCCAGTTTCTCTGGACTTGCATTTTCCAGAAACTGCCCAGCCTTCTTAGATCTGACTGTTTCCTTGTTGACAACTCACTAAAGTTCTTATTGTTTAGAGATTACATGATAAAGTGGAGATATATATATATATATATATATATATATACATACATATATATATAGGGGCCCAGGACAGGCAGCCCCAAAATATGCCTCAATGGCATATTGATTATTTTGAATTAGAGTTACTTAAGAAGCAGCCAATGCAAGAGGGACACTCTGACCCTCCTCTCTGTCCCCCTGAAAGCAGGAAATAAATCTGTCATGTGAAAGGTACACTCTGGACATCTGAAGGTAGAAGGATACCCCTTATTGCCAGATATAGGGAATTTGGGGCCAAGAGTCCTGTATAAACAAACCTATTACTTCTTTAATTTACTACCCCAAGCCCACACTCTGTTTAGATTCTTCACTAAGTAAGCATCCAAAGCCTAGGTTTCTTTGTCCTGT
Source organism: Leucopleurus acutus (assembly GCF_964270905.1). Lineage (NCBI taxonomy): Eukaryota > Metazoa > Chordata > Mammalia > Artiodactyla > Delphinidae > Leucopleurus > Leucopleurus acutus. The sequence continues at coordinate 25,690,807 of NC_139143.1, forward strand.
TGATTCCTCATAAATTTATGTTTGTTTGTCTGAAAAGTATAAAAACTGCCTGCTTTGGTGACATCATAGGTCCTATTTCCATGAGACCTCATGCACATGAATTAAAATTTGTTTCTCTTCTGTTAATCTGTATTGTGTCAATTTTATTATTAGTCTAGCCACAAGAGCTCAAGAAAGGCCGGGTGGATTTCCTTCTACCTGAAATATACATGTGTGAATATATACATCTATTTTTTTTTCATCATTGATGTTGGCTACTTGAACCTATGACTCTGTGATATAAACTAATTCTTTTCTAGATTTGTTTATTTGGGAGTTTTTTTAAAAAACAGTCTTATGTTTATGGTCTTGAGTTAAATACACTTATAATCGCTGTAGGGGGTTCCCATGGCATGGCCACAGCCGGAGGTCTGGTGGGCTTTTGTAAATGGCATTTGGAAGAATGATTAGTTTGCCAAAGCATTAGTCGTCTTTTGTATTGTTTCCATCTGTTTTTTGTCTAAAGAGACAAGCGTTGGAATTTTATTTATTTAACGAACTTTGTTTGAGTTAGCTAATTTCCCCACTGTCCAGAATTCTGAGGGGAGTCATGAGCATTTATTACAAGGAATTACTCTATCCCATTCTCGCTTAGCAGGGCAGAGGCAGGGCTATCACTTTTACGGCGATCAGACACCTGATATTTTGATCTTTTCTGTGACTAAATTTTAAGAATTTGCGTGCTTGCTTGATTCTGGTATAAGGCTATATATTTATTTAAGTTATTTTATTTAATTATAGTTGATTTTCAGTGTGTTAATCTCTACTGTACAGCAGAGTGATTCAGTTACATATCTAGGCATTCTTCTTCAGATTCTTTTCCATTATGGTTTATCACAGGATATTGAATATAGTTCCCTGTGTTATACAGTACGACCTTGTTGTTTATCCATCTTATATATAATAGTTTGTATCTGCTAATCCCAAACTCCCAATCCATCCCCCTCACCCCCCTACCCCTTGGCAAGGGCCATATTTTTAAAGTACAATCACCAGTTGGATAAATTGGCTCTACTTTTGGTTTGTTGTCTAAAGAAGGGAAAAGGAGATATATTTACATCTCACAAGTTTTCTCATTGAGAGCCTGCTCTGTGCCCAGCTCTTGCATTACTTTCTCTTATTTCACACTCACACCAGCCCTGCTTGAGCACTATTGTTATCCTCACTTTACTGTTCAGAACAATGTTTCAGAGAGGTTACGAAATCTACAAAACTCCCTTAACAGTTAGTTATCAGAGGTTGTTTCAAACCCAAGTCTTCCGTCCATGAGGGAGAAGCTTATCTCAGAAGCTTCTGAGAAGCTGGAAGACTTGACCTCCCTTGGAAGAGGTGGCAGCTGTGCTGTGAAAATCAACCAGAGGGGGACCTTTCGACTCTTCCTTGGTAACCACGTAAATCATAAATTAATTATGGTACCTGGTATATTAGGACTGTGCATTTTAAGAAATCAAGTCTTTTGTCTTCTCTGTCAGTGTGATGTAGGATCATGTAAGCACTGGTGAGCTGCTCGCTTGTTGGCAGACATGGGAGCGGTTTTACTCCCTTTGCTGTTTGAAAACTCGTGATAATTTTTGCACTCTCATTGTGAGATGGATGAGTTCAGAAAACAGTTTTGAGAATATCTGTATTAAACCAAAGCATAAGCGATTTCACCTTCAGTAAATTTAATTCCTGGCCTGGGCTTTAGACCACAGAAATCTTAAATGAGATATTTTGTTGCATGCTAATAACCTCAGGGATTTTTTTTTTATCAGTTTGTTTGTTTGTTTTTTTGCCGTACGCGGGCCTCTCACTGTTGTGGCCTCTCCCATTGCGGAGCACAGGCTCTGGACGCGCAGGCTCAGCGGCCACGGCTCACGGGCCCAGCCGCTCTGCGGCATGTGGGATCCTCCCGGACCGGGGCACGAACCCGCGTCCCCTGCATCGGCAGGCGGACTCTCAACCACTGCACCACCAGGGAAGCCCACCTCAGGGATTTTATCTGCTGCTGCTGTGATCTTTTGAGAAGGATTCTCCCATTGCAAAGGATGCCTAGATATAATGAGTGGCAAGAAGTATCCGGAATATTTCTGAGTGTTTAAACCCATCTGAGGTTTATTAATTTTCCGGATACGCGTTAACATGGTTCCGTGAATAGGCACAAGGCCTAGAGAGCAGGAATGGGAAGGTTTCCAGGGGCTCTGAACTTACGTCAAGCAAAACTGGCGCGCTAGGCAGCTAAGTCACCTGAACAGGGAAAAGACTTTGAAAGTGCTTTATTTCACTGCATAATGTTTGTAAATTTTATCCAATTAATTTACAGCTGCAGGGCTCATGAGGCTGAAATTAAAGTTTTGTGAAGTTTCGATAAGGAGGCAGCCAAACAAGTTTGATTAGCTGTGGATGCTTTGTAAATGAGTTGGCAGTCGTGCAAAAATCAAAGGTTTGAGTTTCAGGAGGTGTATTGGCTTGGCAGTGCCCATTTGATTAACCGTGGAAAGCGCGTGTTTTCCACCTGTCATGTCAGGCATCTTTTCTCTCTCTTGTGTCTTCTCCAAGCTGACCTCTAACGTTGAAAGATGCATCTTCTATAGTTAAGTCTCACCAGCCCAGTGTTCTCAGAAAGCCTGTTTTATTAGCGGAAATCAGTGTTCCCACTGATTTCTTTCTTTCTATACTCTTACCCGGTGCTCTTTAACCTTTCTTTTCAAGTTGTGGGCGTTTTAAGAAGGTCTTTCTCTCTCTAAAGGTTGAGGTGGCAGATGTCCCTTTACTTGGAGTTCAGGTCTGTCAGTGGATGGAGGATCAGAGATAAGGAGACACAACACAGGTTTTCACATACAGTGATATTAAATAGGCAGAAGTCTTCAAAATAACATCGATCACTGGTAAATATTAGTATTTCTTTTAGTGAAACATTGCTGTAAACCTCAGCAGGAAAATTTCACGTGACTAAACAGGATTTAGTAGCCTATTTAAAAAGTCATATTGGAGGCTGTCTCTGGAGAGGAAAGGAGGACACAAGGACTGGGGAAGGACATAGAGAAGGCTTCAACTGTGTCTGTATTATTTTATGTCACGGGGAAAAAGGTTTCAAGCGAATATGGAAGGTGAATATAAATTGGTTGTGGTACATGGGACATTGTTACATTATTGTCTTTGCTGGTGTTTTTCAAACTGTCTCTAGTGAAAGACCATTTTTTCCTTTCACTTCCAATCCATCGCGGAGCGATATGCAGACCTGTTGAGCCGTTACTAGCCTTCAGCTCTTGCTGTATGTACCACTTACCACGTAAGTTCAACGAGACCCAGCCAGTACCTTAAGACAAGCCCATGGATGGTGTATGTGGATGTGTCAACCTTGTGAAGTTGCTATAAAAGTTTCTAAACAATTATTCTTTATTTCAGTTCTTATCTCACAGTAGACCCATAACTGTGTTCCTAGTCAATGGCACACTCTAGGCTTTGTATGCCAGAAATATTTCATAATAAAAGTGTTTAAATTATTTTGGAAATATTTATGTTTTCCAAATATTTCACATTAGCTCATTTACCTATTCTGTGTGTTTGACCCAAAAGCAGGTCATTCTTTTATTCTGCAAGTTTGTCTTGATCTTGGAGCTGTGTTAGGTGCTCCTAAAACTGCAGGGATGAATAGACATTGTTTCTGCCTTTGAGAATTTGCTGTGTAATGAAGACAGCTTAATTATTATTATTATTTTGGAGCACTCGTTTTGCTTTAGGCTTTATCTTAGGTAGTGAGTATTCAAAGATGTGTAAGTCACAGACTTTTTTTTTCAAAGAGTTTCCATTTCATAGTAGAGATAGAGTCAGTATTTTGTGTGCCAGACAGGTGTATAAACTAAACGCTATGGAAACCCTGAAAACAGTCACAGTTTGTAATTGGGCAGGCTGGAAGTTTTAATAGAGGAGAAGCTTATTTGAACTGGGTCTTCCTGAAGGATGAGTAGGGATTTTTCAAACTGACAAACGGATAGTCAAAGGAACAGCATTTGAGCAAACTTGGAGAGATATGGCAGACCATAGCTTGATAAGAAGTGATCAGTGATGGGCAGATGGGCGTGATTCTAGAATGCATCAAGGCAGGTGAGGTTAGAAAGGTAGGATGGGGCAAGATGGTATAGGGCCTGGAATTTCAGGCTAAGAAGTTTACATTTTTTTCTTGATCACATGAGACAATTTTAAAGCATGACCAGATTTGTGGGTAGGGATCAGATAGTATAAAGAGTAGGTTATTCAAAGGAGAGGCTAGGGGAGGGGAGACTAGTTAGGACATTGTTAAAATAGTCCGAGAGAGGGACTTCCCTGCTGGCGCAGTGGATAAGACTCCACGCTCCCAATGAAGGTCGCCCAGGTTCGATCGCTGTGCAGGGAACTAGATCCCACATGCATGCCACAACTAAGAACCCACATACTGCAACTAAGGAGCCAGCAAGCCGCAACTAAGGAGCCCACTTGCCACAACTAAGGAGCCTCCCTGCCCCAACTAAGGAGCCCTCCTGCTGCAACTAAGACCTGGCACAACCAAATAAATAAATAAATAAAATAGTTTTAGTGAGAGGTGTTAAAGACCTGACTCTGGGAATTTAGAGGAGGGAAACAACCTAAGGACCGTATCTGAGGTGAAAGTAAAGGTGTGGAATGCAGGAGGAGAGAGGCTAGGTGAGGGTCAGGAGCTCCTTCACATGGATAAACTGATTCACAGAGGGACACGTTTTTCCGTGGATGAAAATACAAATGATTTCTGCAGCAAAGAGGAGAGAGGATAGAAGTGTCACTTTCAATTGGTCTTGGTATTCTCAAAATAATTGCGGTTACTTCAGGAATGGGAGAAGCAGTGTAAAAATTGAAATAGAAGACAATGAACAAAATACAGATTTGCCCTAGAGAACGTAGTAGGGATTTCTTTATTATATAGCAGCTAGGATCTTTGACTTTCATTTTCTGATATAGATCTTTTTTTGTTTTTTTTGCGGTACGCAGGCCTCTCACTGTTGTGGCCTCTCCCGTTGCGGAGCACAGGCTCCGGACGCGCAGGCTCAGCGGCCATGGCTCACGGGCCCAGCCGCTCCGCGGCATGTGGGAGCTTCCCGGACCGGGACCCAAACCCGTGTCCCTTGCATCGGCAGGCGGACTCTCAACCACTGCGCCACCAGGGAAAGCCCTCTGATATAGATCTTTAGCTCTCACTTTTGAGTTCCACATGTTCATTCATTCTTCAGTATTTATTGAAGGCTACCTTGTGAGAAGCATTGGATTATGAGCTGGGCATATAAATGTAAGATGTAAGCCCTGCCTTTAGGGAGCTCACAGGATAAATATGGGGACAGCAATATGGTCTGGGCAAGTAGGCTCACAGGAGAGATGGCTAATCTTGCTAATAAGACTGAGGACTATGAAAGGCATTGGAAGAGATGAGTTTTGAAAATAGTCTTAAGAGATGAGTTCAAGTTAGGTGAAAAGAAGTAAGAGGGACTTTTCAAGAAGACGGGAGTGTAGGGCTTCCCTGGTGGCACAGTGGTTGAGAGTCCGCCTGCCGATGCAGGGGACACGGGTTCGTGCCCCAGTCCAGGAAGATCCCACATGCCGTGGAGCGGCTGGGCCCGCGAGCCATGGCCGCTGAGCCTGCGCGTCCAGAGCCTGTGCTCCACAACGGGAGAGGCCACAACAGTGAGAGGCCCGCGTAACAGAAAAAAAAAGAAAGAGGAGACGGGAATGTAGGGGTTAGAGAGAGAGGTAGGCAGGGCCCAGATTCCTGTAGACCCAATATGACATGTGGGAATTTGTGCTCGAGTGAGGAAGAACCTTTGAAACGTTTAAGTGGAGGAGTTAACTGAACAAATTAAGGCTTAGATAGAGTATGCTGGCCACTGTAGAGAGCGGGGTATAAGTTCTCCCCTTCAAGGGCAGAATAAGGGAGACCAGCTGTAAGACACTACAGTATCTCAAGTGAGAAATGATCAGGATCTGAACTAGATAGGCAGTATCGAGGATAGAATAAGGAGTTAATATGAGAAAGAGAAGGAGAATTGACAGGAGATAGAGGTTGATTGAGGTCAGAGAGTGAGAGAGAGGGAAGGAGTATGAGATGACACAAGTTCGATCTTGAGCTACGTAAGTGGTGGGACCACCACTAAGAGCCTGGGGCAATCATATTGAGGAGAAAGACGTTGAGTTGAGCTTTAGACACTGTATGGGACACCTGGAGCTGTCTGCAAGAAACTAGATATTCATGTGCAGAGAGAGGACTGTGGAGAAATTGAAGCCAGCGAGGGTTTGGTGGAGAAGGGGGGAGTCACCAACATATAGGAATAGGTAGTTTAAACTGATAATGGAGGAGTTTTCACAGGCGGAGCTAAGGGAATGTCAAACAACATCATACTGCTCCATCCTTTAATTAAAATTTATAGGGAATTGACCTCAGAAGACAAAAGAAGCCAATTTAAGTGCAACTGTTGGTGTTGATCTTTTGCTTATCTACTAGGACGAGTGCAAAGCTACTAAAGGAGAAAAGGGGGGACTGTACAGTTAGAGAAATTTCCTTGGACTGTACAGTTAGAGAAATTTTTTAAAATGTAAGCATGAGGACTTCCCTAGTGGCACAGTGGTCAAGAATCCACCTGCCAATGCAAGGGACGTGGGTTTGATCCCTGGTCCGGGAAGATCCCACATGCTGTGGAACAACTAAGCCTGTGCACCACAACTACTGAGCCTGAGCTCTACAGCTCGCGAGCCACAACTACTGAGCTCGTGTGCCACAGCTACTGAAGCCTGCGTGCCTAGAGTCCGTGCTCCACAACAAGAGAAGCCACCGCAATGAGAAGCCCGCGCACCACAGCGAAGAGTAGCCCCTGCTCCCGCAACTAGAGGAAGCCCGCGCACAGCAGTGAAGACCCAATGCAGCCAAAAACAAACAAACAAATAAATAAATAAATTTATTTATTTAAAAGTAAGCGTGAAATAATTTGAGAAGAGGAACAATATATTAACATATTTACACATAAAATATCGTTATGAAAATTATATAAGCCATATTTTTAAAATATGAAAAGATACAGCTATAAACTAAGTATTTAAGTACTATGATGATTTAGAGTAAGTTAAAAATACTGCAAGTAGCATTTAATCAGGGAAATTCCCTGCTAGTTTGTAGAATGTGTGGATGGGTATTGGCAGAGATTTAAGGAGCCCACTTTGTTTCGGGTCTTGTGTTGGAAGAGGTAGGGATAAATAGGCAGAGTCCAGTAATATTTTTAACAATTTTTGAAGGATAATACCCTGTCTTCACTAAACCATTGATATGAATGTGATACTGTTATATTTGTTCCTGTTTGTTGATGTTAGCCCTTAATTGGAAGATATAAAGATATACTGGCATTGCAATTTTTAAAATATTTATTTATTTATTTGATTGCACCAGGTCTTAGTCGCAGCAGGAGGGCTCCTTAGCTGTGGCTTGTGGGCTCTTTAGTTGCGGCTTGTGGGCTCTTTAGTTTTAGCTTTCCGGCTCCTTAGTTGCAGCATGTAGCCTCCTTAGTTGTGGCCGGCGGGCTCCTTGGTTGCAGCCGGCAGCCTCCTTTAGTTGCGGCTCACCAGCTCCTTAGTTGCAGCACGTGGGCTCCTTAGTTGTGGCTGGCGGGCTCCTTAGTTGCAGCTCACCAGCTCCTTAGTTGCGGCATATGGGCTTCTTAGTTGTGACATGCAAACTCTTAGTGTGGCATGCATGTGGGATCTAGTTCCCTGACCAGGGATTGAACCCAGGCCCCCTGCATTGGGAGCACGGAGTCTTATCCATTGTGCCACCAGGGAAGTCCCTGCAATTGTTTTTTTTTTTCACAGTCAGTCTTATCTTTGGCTGCCTCTGAATAGAAGTATAATCTAAGCAGAACCAACCCTAGCATCTCAAGAAGTAGTTGACAGGACGTCACGTTACAAGCTTCTTAATCCATAAAAAATGTCAAAATGTATATGGAATGGATAACAACAAGGTTCTACTGTATAGCACAGGGAACTACATTTAGTATTCTGTGACATATCATAATGGAAAAGAATATTAAAAAAGAATATATATATATCTGAATCACTTTGTTGTACAGTAGAAACTGACATTGTAAATCAACTCTATTTCAACTAAAAAAATCAAAATGTTATTAGTAACATATTCATTGAAATAAGTTTTATCAATTTATCTGGTTTTTGGAAGAGACTGAAACTTAATAATTCCTTTGCTTCATTCAGCATAGTGACCTACAGTGTAAGTTAAATAGTACTTTTTATTGATCTTGTTTTATTTTGTTTTCTCAATGATAATATCTGTAAGGCTTCATGGGGATAAAAAAGGTACACAGAGACCAGAAGTGTTCTGTGTATAACATTGTAAGCAAAGGAGGTTTGAGTACCTGTGGATCCTCCTCTGCAGATTCAGAGTCAGCCTCTCAGAGGGTCAGTGTCTGAGGTTGCTCACAAACACAAGAAATCAAAGTCCAAGGAAAGAGGATGCAGCAGAGCTGACCTGTTCACAGTCCAGTGGGTAGGTGTCCTCTGTCTTGGGAGGGTGGGCACAACCTTGAACTTTGTTTTTTTTACTAGTTTTTTTGTTTGTTTGTTTGTTTGGCTGTGCTGAGTCTTAGTTGCGGCGTTTGGGCTCTTCGTTGCAGCATGTGAACTCTTAGTTGCAGCATGCATGCGGGATCTAGTTCCCCGATCAGAGATCGAACCCCGGCCCCCTGCATTGGGAGCACAGAGTCTTACCCACTGGACCACCAGGGAAGACCCACAACCTTGAACTTTGAACCAGACTCCTGGGTATGCTTGTTGGTTCCTTGAGCCAGGCTTTTCCAGTCGTCAGGGGCAGCATGCAGCCTGGGAGGTGGCGAAGTAAAGGTTGCAGGCAGATTTGTGGAGACAGTGAGTGTTAATATAGGATTGATGCTGGCAGTGCTTGTCAGTGTAGTGCTTGCCCAGCGGAGGTCTGCAGACATTTGAGTGACTCATAAGTGGGGTGACTTTACTCATCACACTGGCAGGTATGGCAGCTCACACTTGACAAGTGCCTTCTGATTTCTTCAGTACCAACCTGGGTTTTTATGTAAATGAACTCTCTGCTAATCAACATTTCTGCACTGTGTATTGAGGGTCTACAAAAAGGTTATGCTAATCTAAACAGTTAGGAAGGATGACATGTTAGGTAAATGTAACCTAGTGCATCCCAAAATTGAAGACAAATTTATGATTTTTTTTTATTAACTGGAGAAAAACTCCAGCTTTTCTATTCTGTTGGCATGAAAAATTACAAGCTGCTTATCTGTGTTGGACTGTCCATAAATACGTACTAGACATTGTGCTGTTAATGGTTATTTAATGATTTAATCAGAAAGGGCTGGCTTTAGATTTCTGATGAGGTAATGAGAATTGGCATTTAACAAGTTAATTGGACCTGGAAAGAGCTGTTAAAGAAGGTCTTTCATGAAACTCTTGAAGATGCTTCAGTCTGAAGAACTTACTAAATTATGCTAAGGGTGTTTTTCCTTTCACTTTAAATCACCCATTAGGATCATCTAATCAACTTCCTGAATGTTCCTGCAGATGAAATTATTATTAACATCATAATTGTTGGAATTTATATTTTTTTATATTTTTTTCCCTCCACTTGTTGGTGAATCAGTGTTTAATAGACAATAGTTTTTCATAGCCCCACAGGGACCAAACCAGAATGACTTTTAGGTTTTCTTTACATCTTTTTGGGTTTAAAGCTTTATTATTGTGGATACTGGTGACAGTTTTTAGTGCTCGTTTTCAGTAATTGCTCCATTGTTTCTTAGAGGCATGTTCTGTTCTTTTGAACAGATGGCTTTGCTGTAGTTATTTGCTGCACGTAGATCAGTTTGTTGCCACAGAGAGGCAGGTGGGGAGATGACATGGTCGAATTTTGCTAGCCCTTTACCAATAACTCAGAGAAAGCTGTTTATTTCACAGCCAGCCGTGGGACAGAATAATTGTTTGTGCCAAAATAAAGATCAAATTGAATGTTATTCTGAGGAAATAATTTGCCTATTCGACCCAAGGATATTAATAATAAGAACTACTTTTTGCTGAAGTCTTTAAGTACTTGTTTTGGACCTAGATTCACGGTTTAAGGTTCTGTCAACACTCTTTGGAGACACTTTACGTAACAAGCAGTGAATGATGCATACGGATTCTCTTTCACATCAATGAAGAGCTTGAAAAGTAGTTTGTCAGACGTTTTGATAAGCGAAGGCTTGGTGCCACCTCGTTTGTTTAGAGACTGTTGGCCAGTGAGGGTCCGAGGGCAGTGTCCGTCTCCAGAGCATCACAGCACGTGAACTGTGCGGTTACCGCCTTTTGTTCTCAACACACTAGTCCCGCAAAACCGGACAGGCTAAATCTGTTAGTTGAAAATTTTTGTCGATCTCTAGTATTACTTGAAGACTGAGACTGGTTGGAAGAGGTTGGCTGGAATTCCACTTTTCTTTGCTCAGAGACTGCTTGGAAATAGTTTGACAAATGGCATTTTAGTTATTTTTGGAACTTTTTTCAATATTTTAACGTTTTTATGTATAAGACTTATGCGTATGTGTTTATGTTTTCATCAAAGGGTTCAAGTTCAGATGTGTGTGTATACACACACATACCTGTCTTTATGTAATAATGTTCCTAAAAAGTTGGGTATAATAAATTTTTTATAATTTAAAAAGTATTTTAATAGGACAAGGGAAGCTGTTTAAAGAAATACAGTGTTATATTCTAAGTGATGAATATAGTTTTGTTTCTTAATGTAAAATTCAGAAAAATATAGATAAAATAAGCCACTCAACATGAAAATTTTCCTAACATTTTGTTATCAGCATATAATTATTTTGTAAATGGCATACAAAATATTCCAGGGCAATTTGAAAAGAGATGTTTTAAAAAGAAAATAATAGCTCCTTATTTATTAGCTTTTAAGATTTGAATGTTCAAACAGTGGGCTCTAAGTTCACAAACTAGAAAGTATTTTCTTCTAAAGTCTATGGTTGGTGTTTCTGGCTGTTCATGAACTCTCTTAAGACGGTAAGTTCTCGAATGTGCAGGATACCTGGAAGAACTCAAGTCACGCATACAATGCTTTTAACTTAGGACTTTCTTAGGTTGGCAGTGAGCGAATATTTGAGATATGCTTATTGGCATGCAACAAGCAAATGAATTTGAACACCAGTAGTTTGAGAATTAATCCCGTCTTCTTTCTTGTTCTTGATTTACAACTTTGCACTGAATTATATTGTCTGTTTGGATGCATGTGTAGATATAGTTTTCCCCCAATTGCTTATTATTTTTTGAGGGCATATATTTGTAACTTATTCATATTTTTGATACAAATAAAATATTAAGATGAGTCTAATGGTAATTTAGAAATAAGTAGACACAGGAAGGAAAAACAAGATTATAACAAAAAGAAACAAACACTGCTTATTTAGAAATAAGTAGATACAGGAAGGAAAAACAAGATTATAACAAAAAGAAACAAAATTATAAGGATGGTGGAAAAGCAAGTAGGTATAACTTAGTGCTAGTCAGTGTCTATAAAATGTAATAGAAACTAAAATTCTGATTCCATATAATTGCAATCACAGAAGCATACTTGAAAAAGACATAAGTTCTTAAGGAAAGCCAACTAGACTTAGGCTTGTCTCCAAGGAAGGTCAGTGCAGGTGCCTAAGAAGGTGAGCTAGGTCTCAGGCACCAAATATTTCTTCACTTCATATTAATATGCTAGGTCAGGAGGTGGATGGTCAAGTGGGAGGGATGTGTAACTGCATCCTGTGGAGTAGCACAGCCGCCCCCCCAGTGGGAAGTACTGGTTGGAACTGGGGTGTGGTGCAGGGGGAGTTGGATTTGAAGGTTGGAAGAAAGGAGTGATGGGGAGTTAGACATGTCTGTTTGAGAACCCTGGAGTTATAAAGACCTGTTGCTTCTCCAGCCGACTCTGGTCAGGCCAGTAGAGTTTGCACAGGCACATTGGCAACATGGGGGGCCTTTCTTACATGGAGAGAACCTGGCCTGGGAAAAGTGGAGAGGCTCCCCTGGGGCCCAGTGTGAGACATCTTGGAACCATTTCGGCAGGCCTGGTGCTTGCTGTGCACTTCCTGCCTTTGTTATCCCTTCAGAGGGTTGGACTCACCCAGAGTGCAGCGCACTACAGGGAATCACCATAATTTACACCCCCTCCCAACTTCTGCTCAGTGCTCTGCACAAATTAGGAAAACAGTGGGTTTAAAGGAAATGGGTTGAAATGAATTCTGTTCCTGGGGAGAAAACAGAAGAAGATCAGAATGATGTTTCTTTGTTTGAAAAACTATCTTTTCGTATGTTTTATAAATTTCTCACAAATTTAAGAACTCAAGAAATGAATACTTGTAATGCAAGAACATTTAACTGGCCCAGTAGGGCGACTTTAAATTGTGTATCTATGCTTGGTACTTATAAAACTCCTTAGATGCCTGGATTATGCATGAGAAAATGGATTGAACACATACAAATCAAAGACTTGGATAAAAAGTGTTCATGCACTAGCAGAGAGCCCATCTTTTTCTTGCCTTTGGTAAGATGGGCAGCTTATGTGGCAGTTATTATAAGTGTCTCTTCTCATAAACTGTGTTTGTTGTCATGTAATTGGAAGTACGGTTTAGACAATAAACACTTGCAGGAGCCATGAATCCTTTGTTCAACAAAAGCTGGTTCTGGTATCTTTTTCATATGCGTTGTTTTCTCAGGCCAGTAGACGCTTATTAACTTATTTGGAGACTGAGGCTCTGGTTTACAGCGTATTCTAGTTGGGTCTTTGTGGTCCTGCTTCAGAGTACTCATATTAATCAGAGTATCTAGAAAGCATTCCCATAAATGCAGTGGACTGAGGTTGCCAGATTTCCTCAAAGATTATTCCTGTTTAAAGTATCGAGACCTCAGATCTTCGTTCTTCCCGCTGTCATAATTTTCTGAGTGCTGAGGCATTGCAGACCTTGTCTCTCTGTTTATTCAGTTACACATTTTGCCAGCAAAGAGGCCTTGACCAGGGGGTAATAAGAGGCCATCTCCATCGAGCTTCTGCTAAGTCCTCTGGCAAGGCCAGTTAAGGGTTTAGTGTTTCAGGTTGTCTATTCTGTTTGCTCAGAGTTTGCTGATTGAAGAAAGCAAGCTCTAGACACAAAGCAGCTCTGGACACTTGAGCCAATAGAAATAAGCATGAGTGCATATATATATTCTACATTATTTTTTAACATTTTGGGGTGTTTTTTTATACAGAAGATGCTTCCGCTTCTCATTTGTAGAGAAGGTGGTGTTTGATATCCACAAGTTTTGCTTAGTCAGTCCTCACAGCATTGCCTTTCTAGTATTCATATAGAAAAATATTTTATAATTTTCACTAAGTTTGGGGAAATACTACTATAATCATGGTTTGATAGAAGGTGTCTATCTTTGAATGTTTAGCTTATTTAAAAGGAGTCTTAATGGTGGTCCGGATGTATGAAAATAACAGTAGGATTGAAGTTGATGTTTCAGGTCATTTCTCCTTCAGAGCTGGTTCACCAAGGCTCTGTTATTGGCTTGATTGATTTGACTGGTGATTTTGGTCTCACGGTATGCCCTTCCCTGTGTCTCTTGCTGGTGAACTACCAGTGTGACAGTCGTTAGCCCAGGCATCTAGGTTTCTGTGCAGTCTTCTCCAAATCTTTAGGCATGATTTGTCTTCTCAGTCTGTGTTCTCAGAGAACCTTGTGCTTACCTTACCATCTTACAATTACGTTTGCATGTCTGACTCCTTTACATATTGTAGGGCACTGTGTCTTAATCATCTCTCTGCTTGTAGTGCCTAGCAGAGCGTCTGGCATAAAGTCTAAGTTCAATAAGTATTTGTTAAATGAACTATTAAATAGCTGAAGCCTAAGAAAGATTAAGAGATACTAAGTGACTGTGGGGTACTTCCTTCTTCTCATACCTATGTTTTTAGGTTTTTTTCTTCCTATTAAGGACAGGCATGTCAAGTTTGTGCTAGCCACCGGGAAGCCCATGGTGTACAGAGAGACAGACAAGGAATCAAATTACAATACTGTGCATCAGTGATAGGATAATGTGTACAGGGGGCTTTAGAAGGCCAGGGGAGGACTGAGAGACCAGAAAAGGCTGTTTGGAGAGGGTGGTGCCCGAGTAGAAGAGGATCATTGGCTGTAGTGTGGAGAAGCCGTTGATGGGGGGAGGGGTCTCACCAATAAGGCGCTTCCTGCATACACCCAAGGCCAAAGAAGAGAAAGATCTAACCAAGGCAGGGAGTGGGGTACGGCAAGGAGGAACCAGAGTGGAATACATATACTCAGTCGATTTTGGTGCTGGTTAGATGTGAAAAATGGGAACCGTGGTATGTGTTCAGTGCTCTATGTTAACAAATTTCTGGTATTTGTGGGGGGATACTTAGACTTGAAGAAATGCGGTGTGACTCATGTGGTATATGACTTTAAAGCTCCCAAGGGACAGCCAGAAATAGCTCTGTAAGTTTTGTTTTGGAAAAGAAAAAACAATTACTCTGGACCTTTGTGTATGTGCCTGAGCCATGAAGGGTGATTCTTTGAATTCAGACAAACCAGAGGTCTGAAAGTATGGAAAGTTACAGACTGTGGGAGGGAAAACCCTCTCTAGAGGATCGACCTGGGGAAGCCCAAGTATCCAGACACATACTCTAAGTCACAGTTACGCAGATGTAAGTGGTGCAGTGTTGTGCAGTGAGCAGAAACGCCTATGTTCCGGCCTTCACTGTGCCATTTCTTACTACGTGAGCTTAGGAACGTTACGTAACATATTGAAGGCTGCTTAGGACCAACAGCTGTGACCCCGGCATGGAGTCAGTGTGGGGATTAGATTGGAGATTAAAGGATGTGGCGTATGGAAAGCCGCAGCTCAGAGCCTGGCATCTGAGTCCCTTTCTCTTTCTTTCTTGGTTGCATTATAAGGTTATCACCAGCCTTCGTGGTAGTATTTTTCCTGTGGCCAGAAAGAGCGTGACTATTAAAACCCCTGTGTACTCCTAGGGGTCTCTCTCCCAGGCAGTTGCCCCTGTGATGGGGGTTGGAGAAGTCTCTGCTTTGAGAATACAGCTCCTCCCCAGTGGGAACCGACCTGTTGGAAGCTCCCTTCCTTGTAGTTAAGTAAGTGGGTTTTGGTGTTTTAACGGTCCTGCCCCTGTCCTGATGGGGAACGTATGTTGGGTGACAGGGCACACACCACACATACTTTACATAAACCAGAAATTTGTATAAATTGTGTGTTTCTTCTTTTTAAAAAATTTTGGGGTGGGGGAGGAGGAGAAAATGCCGGTAAATGAGATTTATTTACATTTTAAATGAATCCAAGTAGGCACAGCGTCCTCCGATAACATTTTAGAACTTTATCCTCATGCTGATGTAATTTCTGTTGGAATTTTAAAAATAAACTAGAAAATTGTTGCTCAAAGGTACTGTTTTCTAGTGTTAGAAACTTCAAATTTTTAATGTACAGGTTTTTTTCCCCCAAAAGTAGGAATGTATTTATTCCTGGTTCTCCAGTGGTTTCCTCTTATCTGATGGGTCTTGGATAATTTTAAACAGCAGCTTAAGTTTGCACTGGGCCATGTAAGGATTTTGAAGTTATTTCAACATTTTCTCTTTTGGAAAAAAATAAACATTTAAAATGACTGCAACCCCAAAAAAGTAAGATGAACTCCACAGTTATGCAGTTTAATTAATCACATTTTATCATAAGTAAAGTATAATAGTACACACATGGCCTTTCATCTAAATTGATCTTTTATGCTTAAAGTAAGATTTGAATAAATCACATGCATAATTAGGACAGAATTTTGTATAACATAGATGAGTAATGACTGTATATGCTTTTTTTTTTTTTTTTTCGCGGTACGCGGGCCTCTCACTGTTGTGGCCTCTCCCATTGCGGAGCACAGGCTCCGGACGCACAGGCTCAGTGACCATGGCTCACGGGCCCAGCTGCTCCACGGCACATGCAATCCTCCCGGACCGGAGCACGAACCCGTGTCCCCTGCATCGGCAGGCGGACTCTCAACCACTGCGCCACCAGGGAAGCCCTGTATATGCTTTTAAAGAAAAAAATGTATTAAATGATTAGAGGAAGTATCCAGGTATCTCTGTTTCTGTGATTATTACCAGTTTTGCCGGTGATGAACAGCGATAACTTGGTTAAAACACCTGTTTTCTTCACTGTTTGGTCTTCCATGCCAGATAGAAAGGTTACAGGTATTATGAACATTGAGGTTTATATAAATATCCCTTGAAATTAAAGGTGAAAGTAGCATTTGAAGCACAAAATTAATATTCCTGATGCAGAGTTAGCACCAAGCTAATTACTCATGTCTGCTGCCACTGTAGCTCACTCGGTGAGCACATGCTTTTCCAGGAACTATTAGGATTTCTGCTGAAGCTACAGTCATACACAGAGCTTTGTCTAAATCACTCAAGTATGTGTTCAAAAAGAGCTGCCTGTCAGTGTGCAATGGAAATGCCAAAGCACAAATCACTAGCATACTCTCCTTGACCATTGGAGAAAACAACCACAGCCAAATTAAAAGCACATTTTCCCAGTGTGAAGCCAGAACTGATTTTAGGTCTTGGCTGACGTCAGGGTTTTCTTCAGAAAGAGCACGCATCCTCTCTGTTTCCCCAGTGCCCAATTTAATGACCAACTTGTAGCTGTCGCTGAGGGGCTAGAAATGAAGAGCCTCTTGTATGTGATTAACTTTTTTTTTCTAGAACTGGTTTCTCTTTCTTTTAGGACCCATTCAGTGCTCATGCAAAAGCTTGTGTGTTGGTCAGTTTTGCAGTTTGTATGCATTTTTCTAAAATTTTTAAACTTTAATATTTTATCAATCTGCAGTTTAAGCCTTGATTTGAAACAGTTTTACCTTTCCTTTGATGGGAAAATAATTCCTTATCCAATGGTAGATGGAACAGTAGACTCTCTGAGTGCAACTCCTACAGGACCAAGGGGAAAAAAACAGACTAGATTTTTTCTAGTCTCAGCCACTGGGAATTGGAAATGAAAATTTTTCCATACCCACATTTCTCCCAATCTCCCTATACAAACATCGCCCCCACCCCCGCCAAAAAAAAAAGTCTACTAATCCAGAGTTAGGTATTCAATAGCAGCACCATAGAAACTCAGCGATTTGGAGGATGAGACAATGTATGTATGAGTGACTGGCATTTGGAGTGGGAACAGGTGGTCAGTAAAAGTCTATCATCGTGTCTACTCATCTCCTGGACTCCTCAATGCCTTTACTACTACTGAAGATGAAGGGGCATTTTCTACCAGAGGCTTTGGTTGAATAGTCATAAGCCTATTTTCATGGGTGTACAAAAGATGTGAACATCATGATCAGGTGAAATGGGAATGGTTTTGGAAGCTGATAACTTCAGTGAGCTTCTGTGAAAGTTTTATGAAGATTGGAAACATTCCTTTCTGGAGACCTTAAAGGAACAGTTTAAGTGATTTGGGGCAGTTTAAGTGATTCCAACTAGAAATATAGATGAGTTGGATATACATCCTTTCTAAAATAATAATTCTCTGGATCAGATATTTACAATTAAAATACATACTAGGAAATATAGTATCATATTATTTATGGACATGGAGAATGTAACTCCCAGTGCCTAATGTTTAGTTCTAGGAGAAAGGAATGTACTAGGGAAATATAATCTTTATGCACTGAAATTTCAAATAAGGTCAGGTAATTACCCACACAGTCGTCCAAGGATTCAAAAACCTCTGAAACCAACAATGTGGTTAAAGCTCTTCTGGACATAGCATATATGTATGTAGTGTGAATGCACACAGACATATAGATTTGTTAACCAAAACTTCAGAAATAGAGACCTGACTGCAATAAAGAGGCACGTATTTGGGGTTTGCTAGGACTATAGCCCAAGAGACGCAGATTTAAGAAGCACATGAATACAGGCTACAAAATGGAAGAAGCTTATAAAGGCAAAAGCTGCAAGACCACAGTTAGTTATGTAAGTTGTTTGTCAAGAATTATAATTGGAACTGGCAAGAAGTAAGGGTGCTTGTTAAGCAAGGATTGGTTGGGGTCTGAAATGGTTGCATAGTTACAAGGGGGCGGCCTTGAAACCATAAAGTTGCAGCTGGTGGATGTTGTTCCAGGTATGGTTGGTTGGATACAGTTCAGAGAAAATTCAGGTTTCCAGTGGCCCAGGGACATGTCTGAGAACAGATCCTCAATGGCCACCCGACTCCATTTTTGTATGCCTGAACTATTATTGTCTCATTATAATTTCAGTTTGTCATCATATTCATAAAATAAACATGTGACTCCTTCCTGTAGAAATTATAAGCTTTTTTGAAATTATTAAAATGGGATGCAATGTAGGAAGTATGTTATGGCCTATGCAAAGCTAATTTTTCAAAGCATTTTGTGGGCTTCCCTGGTGGCGCAGTGGTTGAGAGTCTGCCTGCCGAGGCAGGGGACACGGGTTCGTGCCCCGGTCCGGGAAGATCCCACATGCCGCGGAGCGGCTGAGCCCCTGAGCCATGGCCGCTGAGCCTGCGCGTCCGGAGCCTGTGCTCCGCAATGGGAGAGGCCACAACAGTGAGAGGCCCGCGTACAGCAAAAAAAAAAAAAAAACAAAACATTTTGTGATGTCGTACTCAAAACAGAAATGGGCGATCATCAGTCTCCTCAGACTTACCTCTTGGGTAAAATAAAATTTTAACTAGATTACTTTGTGAAATTTCTCTCATTCCTCTCAACTTTTGAGAACTCCTGAAGAGTACATGTGTGTGCATGTATATTTATGTGCTTTTACATGGGTTACATTCCTGTGGCATTTCTGGGCTTTGTCAGATGTGCATTTCCTGCTGAAAATGTGCACGGCCCCTCCCTTAGATAGGGACAGTCTGCATTGGAGGTTTCAGAAATTGGCAGCTCATGTACCAAAGGGATCCATAGAGGAACAAGAGTATGGCATTAGTTAGAAAGTCAGTGTATGAAACAGATTAGAAACGATACTTTATTTTTTAAGTTTAAATTTAAACATATACTTGCTGTAAGTCTAGTCAGAGTTGGGAGTCTGTTTTGATTAACATTTGGAGGG
This sequence comes from Leucopleurus acutus, assembly GCF_964270905.1. NCBI lineage: Eukaryota > Metazoa > Chordata > Mammalia > Artiodactyla > Delphinidae > Leucopleurus > Leucopleurus acutus. The sequence goes on from NC_139143.1 coordinate 25,710,015, forward strand.
GCTCCAGTTTAAATCATCGTGTGGAATCCAGAGTGGACCTGATCATTGGGACTTTAACCTTGCAATCACAGCGATGTTGGAACTCGACTTTGCCAAATTGAGGGGTTTTTTTGGTTTGTTTTACATGTTAAAAATTAAAATCAAGATGCACAAGCAGGTACAGTCATGTCATATTTGTAGGTAGAGTTGCTGTGTCAGTGGGTAAAAGTAGCTTATATAGAACCCTTTGCTTGTTTAGAGAAAAGTGTCATGGGTGCCACAGAAAACAACTACTATCTAAACTTCTTTCCCTTGCGACCTTTCTAAGAGCCTCTATCCTCAGATTTTTTTTCCTTGCCATTGCTTTCCCATTGTTTCAAAAGGAGAAAAGCAACTATTGAAGTCTAAAGGAGACACCAGGAAATCTTTCTTTTATTTACTCATTCAACAAATATTTATTGACTAATCAGTCCATGCCAAATGTGCTAGAATCCAGGGGTATAGAGATGATTAAGAAAGGCAACGCAACTGACTTCATGGGGCTTATAGTCTAGTGTTGGAGAAAAGATATTGGACAAGTGATAAAAGGTAGCAAAAGATTCTAATTCCCTTAAAACAAGAATAGCAGGATGCATCTGGAAATAGGCAAATGGACTTGTGGATTTGGTGGCAGAATTTGAGGGTACTTCTGGCCAAAAGCTCTATTTGCTCTGAGATACAGGACAAGCATTCATCTGCTGGGAATTGCAGGCAGGGTAAATGGGGAGTTTGGGTTTGAGGAGAGTCAGAAAGACCTGAAATAGTCATGAGAGAATGGAGAGGCTAGAACTGCAAGACAAAATTTAGGGCTAGTTGAGAGTGGTGTCCATGAATGGATGGGGATGTGAGCTTCTTAGTCACGTGGTGTTCCTTTTCCCTAGGTCCACTGAAGGTCTGGATCGCGGCAGGGGGAGACAGATATTCTTAGAAATTCTTACTGTTCATTCATATGAGGGTATTGATACTGAGGATCTCTCCATTTTCATTCAGTTATTGTTTATTCTAGCAAATATGTGGAGGATTTATCCCTTTGTTAAAAACATTTGAGCCATAAGAAATTTTCAAGAGCTTATATGATCTTGAAGTTGGCAAAATGGTTAAAATTGACATCGTGTGCACTATAGAAAGCACTAACTCTTAAGAAAAAGACATCCTTCTAAGGTATTCTGGCTAGTGATCCCTTCTCTGGGAGCTGAGGATACTGGCATTTGCCTGTCTGAGAACTAAGTTACAAAAGTAGCTAATTTAAAATGAGATTAAACTAAAGAAGATATTTTAAAGATGCCTAATAAGTGTGCATGCTCAATAAACTTTTCCTTCTTTCCTTACTTAGTTTTTCTTGATCTCTCTTTCCCTTTCGTATAGATAGACAAAGAAAGTGTTTTATACAGTGTATTACATCAAGTTGTGCTAGTCTGTGCTGAGCAGGTATTCCTAAGAGATATCTCAAAAATGCTCAATTTTTCTTTTCAAATAGTAATAGGAAATATTTTGCCATTGAGGATCTTATATATTCCCTAACCCCATTTACCTTTAGTTTTAGTTCCACATGACTGGTTACTTTTGTCTGGATGTGCCCACAACCTCAGTCCCGGGGACGCTGATCCCAGTCTCATGGGTGGGAGTTGGGCAAGCAGCTCTGGTAGGCTTTGCTTGGGGTCCTGACCAGAAAAAGCTTGTCAGAGCTTGTCATTATTGCCTAAGCCAGTCGTAAACAAGATTTCCACCTCAAAGTTCAGCTCTAGAGATCAGTGTATTGAGAGGAATTTTAGGTTGTGTTTAGTTGTTCCCGTAGGTTGGAATCTACTTAAAAGGAAATCAATGATAACGCCTCTTAGGCTATACCTCTGATGTTTTTTGCTTTTTAAAAGTAAGTTGCATTTATATTATTCCTCTTCTTGTATTTGGCAATATCCTTAATGATTTTATGCACAGACACGTATTCATATTTATTTATGTCAGATTAGGCCTTGTGTCAGCACACAGCTTTAATACACTTGCCATAACAGAATGTGATTAAAAGTTGATGGAACTGAGGAATTTTTGGATGCAGTTTGGTTCTCTGTGTCGTGCTCCAAAGCTGTAAAAGTACTGAAGTACCTTTGCCTTTAAAACACATCTGCGCAAACTGTGTCATGTTCATAGGTAATAATAGCAAAGAGGAGAGTAAAGAGAAGTGAGTGAATGATGCCACTGGCTCTGCTTCTGAGGTGTTCTGCAGCCCTAGGAGGGAAGGAGAGAAGCACTTCAGCCTCTAACATGAAAGAAAACCCCATTTCCTTAGATGACCTTTTATAAACCTTATCGGTAGTTCTGCTGTGTTTCATTTGTGCTGTATTTGAGTCTGTTATTATCCAGCTCATCACAAGGTTTCCACCTCGGAGTTTGATTTGATTCCCAGAGCTGGAGTTTTTAACATATTTAATTCCTTTCGTTTGTCCTTGTGGTATTGTTGTTTCAGGGACTGAAGCATTTTACTGCCTTCCTCGCTGTACTTTTTTGTAAATGTACAGTCCTCTCACGTCACTACTTTGCCATTCAGCTTTCTTTCCAGGGTCTTCAGAGGTATGTGCGCAGTGACAAACGTCATGACGTCCTCAAGGTATATATCTATTGCAAACTGACCTAAGCAAACGTATTTGTTATTGATTATTTGGAAATATGTCTGTAGCCTCCAGCAGTTAGAGGTAAATGAGAACTGAAGGTCTTGTCACCTGCAGGCAGTTCCAGGCAGTGTGTTGTAATGAAAACGGGTCTCAGACGGGATCATGCACAAATATGAACATTTATTATCAAGCAGGCACAAAAATTGTCACACTGCCTGTTCTGTAAACTTCTTGAAGTTTGTCCTTTTAGTACTGTAACAAGCACCTTGCAACGACCATTCACCAGAGGTAGATGCAGTGGTATTTTAGCTTCAGGACTCAGCTATTCAACCTAGTTGGTTGACAAAAGTCCATTCAGGTTCCAACGTATTTTTAAATAGAGGGGGCCTTTAAGAAGCGTATGCTATATTGTACAGTGTCCATATAATTTATTGTCCAAGCCAGAATACTTTTGAGAACAAAAGGAGGAGCTGTTAGTAATTATTCTGGGATAAGTGGTGTAAACCGGGACTATACCACGCAAATTGGAAACTATGGTTATCCTAGCATTGGACAGGCTAGATTCTCATACCCTGCTCATGCAAAGCAAAGATACCTATTTACAAACTGTTTTTATCCATACGCATGTCTTAAACGCTCATGGTTTCCACAAAGGAAAAATTATTTCTATCATCTTTGATGCAAATTAACATACCTTTTAAGGTTGACCAGAGACAAAGATATTTGAAACCTTTTTGTAGCTACTTCTGGCTCTGAGGCATAGTGAGCAGTGCCAGATTGTAACTAACCACTTCTGGAGTAATTCCTCATTAAAGTACTTGAGATGTTAACTAGTACCTTTTGGGTGTGAATTGAAACTCACTAAAACATAAATCACACTGTGATACTTCTGTATTGAAGTACTTAAGAGTTACTATAGAAAGTGTAACAGTGCCTTTGCTGGAAGATAAAATTGGGTTGTTTTAAAAGAGAAAATGCAGTATTCTTTAGTAAGTACAGTGTAAATATAGCTTAAGGCTGCATTGGGAGGAAAACAGGTAAATGCAGCATTTAGCAACAATATGTACTCTCTTTTATGTATTCTTCTGGGTACTCTAATCATAAAATATTAATGTGCATCTTTAGGGGTAAAATAGTGTACACTAAAGAATACAGATAGTCACTGATAATTTGTAATTACTTACTAGACTTTTTAAGTAAATAATTCAACAGTAGCACTATAGGATCAATAATCAGCCTGCTGAAGAATGAATAATGCAGTTGATTTACATTCTTTCGTTGCCAGTGGTAGGGCGGTAACAATTTACCTTTCCTATATTCTGTAGGCGTCTGAGAAGAAAGTATATCAAAACTTTAAGACATCAAACTGTATTTTTCAAAAAATACGTGAAAATAGATTCTCATACAAATACAAAGTGAACGCGTCATAACTTCATTTGCCTAAGGAGTGTGGCAAACAGCATGGTAAAGTTGATTTCCCCCAAATCCAGAGGCTAAGGGTACATAAGCACTTACAGAATGCCAGAGTAAGCTTGTAAGATTAGTAAATTGGGTTATTATTTTATAGGGCAATGAAACTGTAATCTTTGGGGTTATCTTTCTACCACAGAACAATCATTTGCATCTCTACGGACAAAAATCTACAAGTTAACAAGTAACAGCAGTCTAGACCCTGAAGATAATAAATAGTAGGCCACACCAAGGTGCAGTATCCTACGCTGCTGAATAATCCTTGATTGGGCCTGTGAGACAGTGATCCAGTCTGACCTTGAAAGGACACAAAGTTATCCTTATTTCCAAGTTTTTCATAATTTTTCCTAACAAAGGTTTTTGTTTAGTTTGGCTTTGATTTATATTGAATTATGTGATTCTTAAGCAGATACCAAATTGTGACCTTGGTGTTTTGTCTGTTTTTTTGTTTGTTTATCTGTTTGGATCAAGGAGTGGAACTTGGAACCCAGTAAGAAAGGGCTAATAGTTTTGACTTAATCTGAAATGTAAGCAAGACCAGCTGTGTTACTGGCTTGGCGCTTTTATTCTGTATGAAGGGAGCTCTTCAAAAATCCAGGAGCTCAATTTGGCCCTTAGGCCAACTTGAGAGAAGTACATCTATTTAAAAATTTTTCTAGCAAAGGGAAAGGTGTATTCAATTCTCAGCTGGCACACTAGTAATTAAGAGACAGAAGCTAGGAAAAAAAAAAAAAGTCCTACATTTAACTGTGCTTATAGCTTGTAAGAAATGTTATCTCTTTTGTAGCTCCCTGTCCTTACAGAGTTCACGTTCTAGTTGAGAGATAGACAAGAAACATGGTAAAATAAAGGTGTGTGTTATGTAGCGAAAGAGTACACTGAACTTGGACATTAAGTTCAAGATATCTTAAGGATTTCCCCCTTTGTGTGGCAAGAAGAAAAGAGTCCCTGATAATCTTTCTTTTTATAATAGTTCTCTTTCCTTCTAGATCCCCCAGCTTTCTTAAAGGACTTTTCCTACAAAGGTAAGGTTCTGCTAGGGCACTGACTTAAGAGTTGATGAAGAAACTAAAAGATAATTTAAGGATTATTGCAGTTGTGTTTTCCTGTGCAGCACTAATATTCCAAATTGCCCCAAAAGGTCTGAAAAGGCCCTCTCCCAAACTGTCTATTTCCTTACTTGATCATCCCTTTTCTTATTCTACCTCTCTCATTCTTTTGTAATTATTTGGGCATTAAACTGCTCTGTGGTGAGTCATTAGAGATCACATTTGTCAGTGGAAATAATCAATAAACAATCTATAATAGGAACAGAAAGGAGTTTTATTTGAGCCAAACTGAGGACCATACCCTGGAAAACACAGATTCAAGAAGCACGTGAATTGTGTTCCATGGGATTACAAAATGGGAGAGAATTACAAAGGCAGAAACCGCAAAGTTAGATAAATTGTTTGTCAAGAATTAGGATTGGAACTGGCATGAAGTAAGGGTGCTTGTTAAGCTAGGATTAGTTGGGGCCCGAAATGGTTGCATAGTTAGAAGGGGAGACCTTGAGACCATAACGCTGCAGCTGCTAGCAGATACTGTTTTGAGAACGGCTGGTGGTGTCCTTGAGTTTGATACAGTTCAGAAAATTCATGTTCTCAGTGATGCAGGAGCATGTCTGAAATCACACCCACAATGGCCATTGGCTCCTTTTCTTTCTTTTCTTCCCTAAATTAATTAATTAATTAATTTATTTTTGACTGTGTTGGGTCTTCGTTGCTGCACGCGGGCTGTCTCTAGTTGTGGCGTGCGGGGGCTACTTTTCGTTGTGGTGCATGGGCTTCTCACAGCGGTGGCTTCTCTTTGTTGCAGAGCACGGGCTCTAGGCACGTGGGCTTCAGTAGTTGTGGCACGCGGGCTTAGTCGTTGTGGCTTGTGGGCTCTAGAGCGCAGGCTCAGTAGTTGTGGCGCACGGATTTAATTGCTCTGCAGCATGTGGGATCTTCCCGGCCCAGGGCTTGAACCCGTGTCCCCTGCATTCAGGTGGATTCTTAACCGCTGCGCCACCGAGGAAGTCCCCCATTGGCTCCTTTTCTATGAAGCTTTCCTTGCACTCTCCAGTCTGGGTCATAAGCTTCTACACTTTTATGCTCCCATAGTGTCCTGATTCTCTCTTTAATTAGAGTGCTTATCCCATGGTATTGAAATTGCCTGTTTACTTATCTGCCTCCCCTGGTATTCTTTTATTTTTCTGAGGCTGGGGACCCTATCTTACGAATTTTTTATAACTTTAGAAGCAAACATAGGTCTGACATAGAGTGTGCAATAAATATTAAGTGAATGAGTGAAAGGCTCATTCATTGGGACTTGAGTATCCCACTTGACAGATGGATGGACTTCATATACTCTCAAGACTAAAGTGAACTGAATAGTATTAGAGGTGAGAGAATATCATAGTTGTAGGGTAGAGGGGAACCAGCTAAAAAAGAGTTCATTTTATTGTTGTTGTTAGAAATAAACTATGACCGTCTTAGGGAACACTGGGAATTGAGGGCATCTGGGTCTGTGTGGTATTTGAGTCATTAAGTCATTTCATTTCATTCCTTTTTTTTTTTTTTTTCTCCTTGTCTTCTAAGAGTGAAATTGGGATAACAATAGCCCAATAAGGAGTGTTTTGGGGAAAAAATATTTGAATGGCTCAAATAAAAGTTGCCCAGATGCTTTAGAGTAAAAAACAAAGCAAAACAGAAAAAAACTTACATTATCTCAAATTAAAAAAAAAAAAAAGTGTGTGTGTATGTTTGTGAGTGTATCTCCTGATTGTTTTATGGAGGACACTGAAAAGAAGCTGCCGAGATATACTTTTATTGAGCACTGGCAATATAGATTTTTATTTGAGCTAATTTTGAAACCTTAAAGAAGGGAAAACATTAGCTTTTGTTTTCATTTGACAAACCATTATCTCCTTTTTTTAAATGAGAATATCAGCAGAACAAGAAGGGAACACCAGAGCATGTGCAAAAGAGGTTTCTGCAATAATTTTTGCCACAAAAAAATCTCTTTCTTCTTTCAGGCTAGTGGTGTTATTTTGCACTATTTTATGACCTTTTACTAGATGATGGGTATTCTGATTACAGCAAAAATTGATTCCTCTAGTCTCTCCTTTATTTTTTATTATTTTAAATGACTCAGTTTTGCATATTGTGTTACATGTCGCCCAGAGGGCATGAGTTGGGTAAGGCAATCCCAGTCTTGGCTTAGTTGCTGGGCAGAGCCATATTACAGTCTGTTCTGCACACTGCTGCTTTGGAAATTATTTATCTTTACACAGTTAGCTCCCACACTAGACCATAGTCTTCTTGAGGGACTTTGTGGCATTCAGTTTTGTACTCTTACTTGTTAGCACAGTTTTGGGCACTCAATAGACTCTCAAAGAATATTTGTTGTAAATAAAGAAGCATGCTAATTCACAGTTAAAAAAAAAAATCTTCAGTGAACCCACTGCCTGTCGAATAAGGTCTGAGCTTTTTAGCTTGGCGTCAAGACCCAAAATTACATATCCAGCATTTTCTCTCTCACACAGCTTTCACCTGTGTCCACTGTATACTCCAGCCATACTGGGTTACCCCCCTGCCTTTTGCTCAAATGCCCTACACTTCTCTGCTCTCTTATTTCTACCTTAGGTTCCCCACTCTGATCTCACCTCTGAAATACTCATCAAGGACCAGCTCCTCCTGATTCTCTGACTAGAAACAATGTTTCCTCATATCTGCTTCCATATGACAGTCAGACTTGTTTTTTATCTGTTTGTGTATATAGTGTAGGTATTTCACTTAAGTCCTAGAGGATGAGGGCTGTCTTAGTCATCTGTGGATCTGTCCTTACCTGCCAATAAATAGTGTTACAATAAATACATTTAATAAATGCAGACTCACTATGAAGCATAGTGTTTTTTTCTGTTTTTACCTCGACCAAAGGGAAGACAAATCATTTTTCTGGCTTGACCGTGGCAAAAATTATAGGATGCTAGTGGAAGCAGTTCAAATAAAGGAGCCAAAAAGGGCAAGTGACTGACATACTCTTGGCTTATTTTTTAGTATTTTAGTCAATACCATTTATGGTCTTAAATTATTAGTTTATATAGTAATCAACCATACAGTAAAGTCTAAGATTTTGAAGTTTGTCTTAAACCCAGAAGAGTTACACTGAATCAAATTTGATTCTGCCCTGAATAAAAGGGGATCTATTAGAAAGACACTGAAACCTAACGTAGTGTTTCTCCGCCCTGGGTGTTTTCAGTGTGGGTAAGTGGGTGGATTACACTGAAGAAACAAACACTGTTTGGCTGCATATGTAGGACATGAAGTCTCAGCTCAGTTGTTTCTTTTCTTCATCTTTTCAAAGAAAAAGTGGGAGTTGTGAATGGACACAGCGGAACTGGAGATGGATTTGCTATTTTGCCTTTTGGTGTCTCTTTCTATGGTTTCATTCTTCTTTACTTGAATGAAAAGTAGAGAACTAAGACATTTTAATGGATGTATGTGTTTGTGTACATGTTTAAATCTGCCATTGTGTCTCATACCACTTCTTATGCAAATGACCATATTGGCAAGGAATGGATGAATGAGATCATTGCTGCTGAGACTTTATAATGCCATTGCCAAAAGTATTTTTCATGAAAAACTAATCCTAAGTGATGGTATCAAGGTACAGGGCTTGGGTGGTATAACCCCTGGAGAGTCCCAGTGTATATTTGCATATTAAAGGATGAGAAGTTCTGCTCAAAAAAAAACTTGTTTAACTTTGTTTATCCCTATGTTTCTTAAACTTGTACGATGGTAGAACACTTTTTTCACTTATCACTTATGTCTTAGTCAGCTTGGGCTACTATAACAAATTACCCTACACTGGGGAGCCGAAACAACAAATATTTATTTGTCACCGTTCTGGTGACTGAGAAGTCCAAAATCTAGGAGCTGGTGGATTCAGTGTCTGGTGAGGGCCCACTTCCTGGTTTGCAGATGGCTGCCTTCTTGCCATACCCTGACATGGTAGAGAAAGAGATTCTCTCTCTTGTGTCTCTTATAAAAGCACTAATCCCATTTAAGAAGGTTCCACCTTCATGACCTAATTGCCTCTCAAAGCTGCACTTCCAAGTACCATCACATTGGGGATTAGGGCTTCACCACAGGAACTTAGCAGACACAGAAACATTTAGTCCATACCAACTTACTTTGGGAAATTCTGCTTTATTTTATTGCAGTTATATACCTTTTAGGTGTACCATCTCACCAATATTTTTCTCTTTGTCCTATTGTTTTTTGTTCTCCTGTCCCTCCTTTCCTGCCCTCCTTGGGTTAATTGGGAAAAAAAAATATTGAATATTATCCTTTGGCCTTCTGGCTATACCTCTGAATTATTTTTTAGGGTTTACAATACACATGCTTAAATGTTCACAGTTGTTAATATTTGCATATTTCAAAAAACCTCACAATACGATGTTTTACTTTTTTGTTTAAATAGTTATATCTGAAGAAATATAGAGGGGGAAAAAGTCTTTTATGTTTATCCACATAACTACCATTTCTAGTACTTTTCATTCTTTCATGAAATTTGAAGTTTCCATCTGATATCATTTTCCTTCAGCCTGAAGGACTTTCTTTAGCCCTTCTTGTAGTTTGCAGGTCTGCGGGCAGTGAACTCTCTTAGCTTTCTTTTATATGAAAATGTCTTTATTTTATTTCTATTCTTGAATAATATTTTTGCTAGATATAGAATTACGGGTGACAGGGTTTTCTTCCCCTATCAACACATGTTTTAGTTTTCTATTGTTGTTGTACCAAATTACCACAAACTTAGTGGCGTAGAACAATACAGATTTTTTTATCTTACAGTTCTAGAAGTCAAAAGTCCAAAATTGATCTCAGCAGACTAAAATCAAGGTGCCAGCAGGGGCTGTATTCCTTCTGGAGGTTCTCAGGGAAGCTCTGCTTCCTTGTTTCTCCAGCTTCTAGAGACTGCCTGCATTTCTAGACTCATGGCCCCATCATCCAAGCCAGCAATGTCAGGCTGATGCTTTATCACTGCCATTTCTTTTTCTTTCTTGTCTGCCTCTTTCTTCCATTTATAAAGACCCTTGTGATAATATTGGGACGAGCTAGAAAATCCAGGATAATCTCCCCATTTTAGGGTCAGCTGATTAGCACCCTTAATTCTATCTGCAGCCTTAATTCTCTTTGCCACATAACACAGTCACTGGCTCTGGGGATTAGGATTTTAACATCTTTGGGGGACAATTATTTGCCTATCACAGCACTTTAAAGATATTGTTCCACTGCCTTCTACCCTTCACAGTTTCTAAGGAGAACTCAAAATAATTTTTTAAAAAGGTTTATTATTTATTTAATTTATTTTTTGGTTGCTTTGGGTCTTAGTTGCGGCACGTGGAATCTTCATTGAGGCATGCGGGATCTTTCGTTGTGGCGTGCGGGATCCTTTCTAGTGGTAGCACGTGGGTTTTCTCTTCTCTAGTTGTGGCGTGCAGGCTCCAGAGCGCATGGTCTCTGTATTTTGTGGCACGCAGGCTCTCTAGTTGAGGCGCATGAACTCAGTAGTTGTGGCTCATGGGTTTAGTTGCCCCATAGCATGTGGGATCTTAGTTCTCTGACCAGGGATCGAGTCCTCATCCTCTGCATTGTAAGGTGGATTCTTTACCACTGGACCACCAGGGAAGTCCCTCAAAATAATTTTATCAGTGTTTCCCTGTATGTATGTAATATGATTTTTTCTGGCTACTTCAAGATTTTCTCGTTCCGTTTGTTTTTTACCACCAGATGGAGTATGATACCTAAATGTGGGGGGCGGGGGGTGTTGTATTTATCCTACTTGTGGTTTGCTAAACTTCTTGAATGTGTTTTTTTTCTTTTGCCAAATTTACTAAAGTTTTGGTCATTGCATTTTCAAGTAACCTTTTCCACCCTATTCCCCTTTCTCTCTTTCTGCTCTTTCTCTGGACTCCAATTACACATGTTTAGGCCTTCTGATATTTCCTCACAAGTCTCTGAGGCTTTTTAAAGTTTTCTTGAATCTTAGTTTCTCTGTTCTTTAGATTGGATGATTTTACCGACTTTTTTCTGTTATTTGCCACCCGCTATTAAGCTATCCAATAAATTTTTTATTAGAGATACTGAAGTTTTTACTTTTAGAATTTCCATTTGATTCTTTCTGGTTTTTAAAAAATTAACTTTCTGATGATATTTCCTATTTATTCATTTATAACAAGCATATTATCCTTTCTTTCCTTAGGCATAGTTATAAAAATATTCCTATCTGGTTATTGCAACCTATGTATCATCTTCGGTTGGTCTCCACTGGTCGCATTTTTTTTTTTTTTTTTTTTTTTTTGCCTTATGCGGGACTCTCACTGTTGTGGCCTCTCCCGCTGTGGAGCACAGGCTCCGGACGCGCAGGCTCAGCGGCCATGGCGCACGAGCCCAGCCACTCCGCGACATGTGGGATCTTCCCGGACTGGGGCAGGAACCCATGTCCCCTGCATTGGCAGGCGGACTCCCAACCACTGCGCCACCAGGGAAGCCCTCCACTGGTCGCATTTTGCCCTGGAGAATGGATCATCTATTCCTCTGTCTTCATATGTTGAGTAATTTTGAATTTTATCCTGATTATTTTAAATATTTTATAGGATTTTGTTTTTTGTTTTTTTCATCTTTATGGGAGTATAATTGCTTTGCAGTGTTGTGTTAGTTTTTGCTGTACAACAAAGTGAACCAGCCATGTGCATACATATATCCCCATATCCTCTCCCTCTTGCGTCTCCCTCCCACCCTCCCTATCCCGCCCCTCTAGGTGGTCAGAAAACACCAAGCTGATCTCCCTGCAAGATGCAGCTGCTTCCCACTAGCTATCTATTTTACATTTGGTAGTGTATATATGTCAATGCTATTCCCTCACTTAGTCCCAGCTTACCCTTGCCCCTCCCCATATCCTCAAGTCCATTCTCTACATCTTTATTCCTTTCCTGCCCCTGCGTTCATCAGAACCATTTTTTTCTTTTTAGATTCCATATATATGTGTTAGCATACGGTATTTGTTTCTCTCCTCCTGACTTACTTCACTCTGTATGACAGACTCTAAGTCCATCCACATCGCTACAAATAACTCAATTGCGTTTCTTTTTATGGCTGTGTAATATTCCATTGTATATATGTGCCTCATCTTCTTTATCCATTCATCTGTCAGTGGACACTTAGGTGCTTCCATGTCCCAGCTATTGTAAATAGTGCTTCAATAAACATTGTGGTACATGATGCTTTTTGAATTACGGTTTTCTCAGGCTATATGCCCAGTAGTGGGATTGCTGGGTCATATGGTAGTTCTATTTTTAGTTTTTTAAGGAACCTCCATACTGTTCTCCATAGTAGCTGTATCAATTTACATTCCCACCAACAGTGCAGAGGGTTAACTTTTCTCCACACCCTCTCCAGCATTTATTGTTTGTAGATTTTTTGATAATGGCCATTCTGACTAGTGTGAGGTGATACCTCATTGTGGTTTTGATTTGCATTTCTCCAGTAATTAGTGATGTTGAGCAGCTTTTCATGTGTTTGTTGGCTGTCTGTATGTCTTCTTTGGAGAAATGTCTATTTAGGTCTTCTGCCGATTTTTGGATTGGGTCATTTGTTTTTTTGATATTGAGTTGCATGAGCTGTTTGTATATTTTGGAGATTAATCCTTTGTCTGTTGCTTTGTTTGCAAATATTTTCTCCCATTCTGAGAGTTGTGCTTTCGTCTGGTTTATGGTTTCCTTTGCTGTGCAAAAGCTTTTAAGTTTCATTAGGTTCCATTTGTTTATTTTTGTTTTTATTTCCATTTCTCTGGGATGTGGGTCAAAAAAGGATCTTGCCCTGATATATGTCATAGAGTGTCCTACCTGTGTTTTCCTCTAAGAGTTTTATAGGGTCTGGCCTTACATTTAGGTCTTTAATACATTTTGAGTTTATTTTTGTGTATGTTGTTAGGGTGTGTTTTAATTTCATTCTTTTACATGTAGCTGTCCATTTCTCTCAGCAGCACTTATTGAAGAGGCTGTCTTTTCTCCATTGTTTATTCTTGCCTCCTTTATCAAAGATAAGGTGACCGTATGTGCGTGGGTTTATCTCTGGGCTTTCTGTCCTGTTCCATTGATCTATATTTATGTTTTTATGCCAGTACCATACTGTCTTGATGACTGTAGCTTTGTAGTATAGTCTGAAGTCAGGGAGCCTGATTCCTCCAGCTCCGTTTTTCTTTCTCAAGATTGCTTTGGCTATTCGGGGTCTTTTGTGTTTCCATACAAATTGTGAAATTTTTGTTCTAGTTGTGTGAAAAATGCCATTGGTAGTTTGATAGGGATTGCATTGAATCTGTAGATTGCTTTGGGTAGTAGAGTCATTTTCACAATATTGATTCTTCCAATCCAAGAACATGGTATATCTCTCCATCTGTTTGTATCATCTTTGATTTCTTTCATCAGTGTCTTATAGTTTTATGCATACAGGTCTTTTGTCTCCTTAGGTAGGTTTATTCCTAGGTATTTTATTCTTTTTGTTGCTGTGGTAAATAGGAGTGTTTCCTTAATATCTCTTTCTGAGTTTTCATTGTTAGTGTATAGGAATGCCAGAGATTTCTGTTCATTAATTTTGTATCCTGCTACTTTACCAAATTCATTGATTAGCTCTAGTAGTTTTCTGGTGGCATCTTTAGGATTTTCTATGTATAGTATCATGTCATCTGTAAACAGTGACAGTTTTACTTCTTCTTTTCCAATTTGTATCCCTTTTATTTCTTTTTCTTCTCTGATTGCCATGGCTAGAATTTCCAAAACTATGTTGAATAATAGTGGTGAGAGTGGGCACCTTTGTCTCTCTCCTGATCTTAGAGGAAATGCTTTCAGTTTTTCACCATCGAGAATGATGTTGGCTGCAGGTTTGTCATATATGGCTTTTATTATGTTCAGTTAGGTTCCCTCTATGCCTGCTTCCTAGGGAGTTTTTATCATAAATCAGTGTTGAATTTTGTCAAAAGCCTTTTCTGCATCTATTGAGCCGATCATACGGTTTTTATCCTTCTATTTGTTAATATGGTGTATCACATTGATTGATTTACGTATCTTGAAGAATCCTTGCATTCCTGCAATAAACCTCACTTGATCATGCTGTATGACCCTTTTAATGTGCTGCTGGATTCTGTTTGCTAGTATTTTGTTGAGGATTTTTCATCTGTGTTCATCAGTGATATTGGCTTGTAATTTTCTTTTATCCTGACATGTTTGTCTGGTTTTGGCATTAGGGTGATGGTGACCTCATAGAATGAGTTGCGGAGTGTTCCTCCCTCTGCTATATTTTGGAAGAGTTTGAGAAGGATAGGTGTTAGCTCTTCTCTAAGTGTTTGATTGAATTCGCCTGTGAAGCCATCTGGCCCTGGGCTTTTGTTTGTTGGAAGATTTTTTATCACAGTTTCAATTTCTGTGCTTGTGATTGGTCTGTTCACATTTTCTGTTTCTTCTTGTTTCAGTCTTGGAAGCTTATACCTTTCTAAGAATTTGTCCATTTCTTTGTGGTTGTCCATTTTGTTGGCATATAGTTATTTGTAGTAGTCTCTCATGATTCTTTGTATTTCTGTGGTGTCAGATGTAATTTCTCCTTTTTCATTTCCAATTTTATTGACTTGAGTCCTCTCCCTAGTTTTCTTGATGAGTCTGCCTAATGGTTTGTCAATTTTGTTTATCTTCTCAAAGAACCAGCTTCTAGTTTCATTGATCTTTGCTATTGTTTTCTTCATTTCTATTTCATTTATTGCTGCTCTGATTTTTATGATTTCTTTCCTTCTGCTAACTTTGGGGTTTTTTTGTTCTTCTTTGTCTAATTGCTTTAGGTGTAAGGTTAGGTTTTTTATTTGAGATTTTTCTTGTTTCTTGAGGCAGTATTGTAATGCTATAAACTTCTCTCCCAGAACTGCTTTTGCTGCATATTTTTTGTGTTGTCATGTTTTCACTGTCATTTGTTTCTATGTATTTTTTGATTTCCTCTTTGTTATCTTCAGTGATCAAGCTTGGTTGTTCAGTAGCATATTGTTTAGCCTCCATGTGTTTCTATTTTTTACAGTTTTTTTTCCCTGTAATTGATATCTAGTCTCATAGCGTTGTGGTCTGAAAAGATGCTTGATACAATTTCAATTTTCTTAAATGTCCTAAAGCTTGATTTGCAACCCAAGATCTGATCTATCCTGGAAAATGTTCCGTGTTTACTTGAAAAGAAAATGTATTCTGTTGTTTGGGGATGGAATGTCATATAAGTATTAATTAAGTGCATTTGGTCTAATGTGTCATTTAAAGCTTGTGTTTCCTCATTTATTTTCTGTTTGGATGATCTGTCCATTGGTGAAAGTGGGTGTTAAAGTCCCCCACTATTATTATGTTACTGTCAATTTTCCCTTTTATGGCTGTTAGCATTTGCCTTGTGTAGTGAGGTGCTCCTATGTTGGGTGCATATATATTTTCAATTGTTATATCTTCTTCTTGGATTGAACCCTTGATAATTATGTAGTGTCCTTCCTTGTCTCTTGTAATAGTCCTTATTTTAAACTCTGTTTTGTCTGCTGTGAGTTTTGCTGCTCTAGGTTTCTTTTGATTTCTGTTTGCATGGAATGTCTTTTTCCATCCCCTCACTTTCAGTCTATATGTGTCCCTAGGTCTGAAGTGGGTCTCTTGTAGACAGCATATATATGGGTCTTATTTTTGTATCCATTCAGCCATTCTGTGTCTTTCGGTTGGAGCATTTAATCCGTTTTCATTTAAGGTAATTATTGATATTTATGTCCCTATTACCATTTTCTTAATTGTTTTGCGTTTGTTTTTGTAGGTCTATTCCTTCTCTTGTGTTTTCTGCCTGGAGAAGTTCCTTTAGCATTTGTTGTAGAGCTGGTTTGGTGGTGCTGAATTCTCTTAACTTTTGCTTGTCTGTAAAGCTTTTGATTTCTCCATAGAATCTGAATGAGATCCTTGCTGGGCAGAGTAGTCTTGGTTGTAGTTTTTTCCGTTTCATCACTTTAAATATGTCCTGCCACTCCCTTCTGGCTTGCTGAGTTTCTGCTGAAAGAGCAGCTGTTAACCTTTGGGGCTTCCCTTGTATGTTAGCTGTTGCTTTTCCCTTGCTGCTTTCAATATTCTTTCTGTGTATTTAAGTTTTGACAGTTTGATTAATATGTGCCTTGGCGTGTTTCTCCTTGGATTTTTCCTATATGGACTCTCTCTGCTTCCTGGACTTGATTGACTCTTTCCTTTCCCATGTTGGGGAAGTTTTTGACTATAATCTCTTCAAATACTTTTCTCAGACCCTTTGTTTTTATTTTCGTCTTTGGGACACGTATAATTCTAATGTTGGTGTGCTTACTGTTGTCCCAGAGGTCTCTGAGACTGTTCTCCATTATTTTCTTTTTTCTTTATTCTTCCCTGTGGCAGTTATTTCCACCATTCTGTCTTGCAGCTCACTTATCCGTTCTTCTGCCTCAGTGATTCTGCTATTGATTCCTTCTAGAGTATTTTTAATTTCAGTCATTGTGTTGGCTATTACTGTTTGTTTGCTCTTTATTTCTTCTAGGTCCTTGTTAAACGTTTCTTGTATTTATTCTATTTCTGAGATTTTGGATCATCCTTACTATCATTACTCTGAATTCTTTTTCAGGTAGTTTGCCTGTTTCCTCTTCATTTACTTGTTCTTATGGGTTTTTATCTTGCTCCTTTGCCTGCAAGGTATTTCTCTGTCTTCTCATTTTGTCTAGTTTACAGTAACTGAGGTCTCCTTTCTCTAGGCTGCAGGGTCATAGTTCCTCTTGCTTCTGTTCTCCGCCGCTGGTGGTGATGTTGGTGTAGGGGCTTGCATAGGATTCCTGATGGTAGGGACTAGTGCCTGCATTCTGGGTAGAGAACTGAGTCTGGGTGGGTGGAGCTGAGTCTTTTCCCTTTGATGAGCAGGGCCGTGTTGGGTGGTGTGTTTTGGGGTGTCTGTGAGCTTAGGATGACTTTAGTTCATCTGTGTGCTGACGGGTGGGTTTGTGTTCCTGTCTTACTTGTTTCTGGGTGTGAGGCGTCCAGTGCTGTGAGCTGCTGACAGCTGGGTGGAGCCAGGTCTTGGATTTGGAGGCCTCTGTGAGGGCTCTCAGCGGTTAATCTTCCCTGGCGCCGGGAAGTCTCTAGTGGTCCAGCATCCTGTACTCAGTGCTCCCACCCCAGAGCCTCAGGCCCGACTTCTGGTCGAGGAAGCAGCACTCTGCAAGTCACTCGTCCTGGCAATAAAGGGGATTAAAAAAGAAAAGAAAAGACAAGACTAACAAAGCCCAGACAAATGGTAAAAAATAAAATCAGGGAAACAAAAACAGAAACAAGGAAACACGCGCACACACACAAAAGAGACCAAAACAGAACCAAATAAAACAAAAACCAGGGAACGACCAGACAAACAGAAGAACTCAAAAACGAAATCAAGCAATTAGGATCAAGACTAACAGAAACACAAAACCTAAAAACAAAACCAAAGCAGTGTGCCAGCTGAAGAATAAAGCAAGGAAACAGAATAAACTGATAAAAATGATACAAAAAATAATAAAATAAAATAAAAAGGGAAAAAACCCAGGACAACAGAAAAGCAAAGTAGAAATGGAAATATAAAAAATATATATGTTGGGCTTCCCTGGTGGCGCAGTGGTTGAGAGTCTGCCTGCCGATGCAGGGGACATGGGTCCGTGCCCCGGTCCGGGAAGATCCCACATGCCGCGGAGCGGCTGGGCCCGTGAGCCATGGCCGCTGAGCCTGCGCGTCCGAAGCCTGTGCTCCGCAACAGGAGAGGCCACAACAGTGAGAGGGCTGCGTACTGCAAAAAAACAAAACAAAACAAAACAAAAATATATATATATATGTTAAAGAGAAAGAAGAAGAAAAAAATAATGGAAAAGAACAACAGAAAAGCAACGTAAAATTAGAAATATATATTTTATAAAAATGTTATAGACTATGAAGATCCCAGAAGACTAAATAAAAAAAAAAAAAATACTGAACAACTGCAAACAAAAAGAAAGACAGAAAGAAAAAACAACAACAAAGAAAGCCAGAACCAACAACAGAATGAACCAAAACATAATAAAATTAATAGTAATAATTCTGTTTCCCTGGGGTCTCCGCTGTAAGTGTCCTTGCACACACCATGAGCCACAGCTCACCTCCACCTCCGCCTCCCCAAGAGGCTCTCCTGTGCCTCTGGGCTGCTCTCTGGACCTGCTGTGGGCCCTGTTGGGACCCCTCAGACTCTGATGTGGCCCAGTTCCCACGTGTGCTGCCCCCGCAGGCCACAGCTGCCAGAGCTAGACCGTTTCCATTTGTGGGAGCAGTCACTGTCTGCTCAGATATTCCATAGACTCAAGGTCTACCTAGCTGATTGCGGGGATGAATCTGCAACTTGTACAGCTGATGGAAAGATTTTCGATCTTCTTCCTTAGTCGCCCCATCCCTGGGGTTCAGCTTTGGTTTATCCCCACCTCTGCATGTTGTCCACCCACAGGAGTCTTGTCCTGAGGCTGCCTTGGAGCTCTTGGGTCTGCCTCTGTGAGGACCGGGCGCAGAGGTGGTATGACTGCTTGGATTGCGGGAGCCCCAGTGGCACCAAATGCCCATGGAAGCCATTGGCCACAGGCGCAAGAGATATGGCCCTAGTGAGGGCCTTTTCTGGCGCCTGGCATAAGGCATGTGAGGGCCAGCCCTGGGCGGGCTTATTTTCTGGCAGTCGGCAGCAGGCATTTAAGGGCCATCCCTGAGGGGGCTTTTTTTTTATTGCTGGCAGATGGCCCACGAGAGCCAGCCCCGAGCGGGCTTCTTTTATTGTCATCGGCAGGCGCTGGCCTGTGGGGAGAGAGAGGCTACAATAGTGGCTCCTCCCCTAGAGTGGGACTCAGCAGTCGTGCCCCCCTTCCATGGCAGTCCGGTCCTCCTCCATAGGTATTCTCTGCTGTGGATTTCCCCCCTCCCGTCCCATCAGTCCATCTCCCCAACAGCAGTTCTCGCTCTGGGCCTTTTCTCCAGTCCTCACGCTCCAGCTCCCAGCTGCCTTGCACACCCGTGAACACACATCCCAGTCCAGGGCACGTAAGGCCGGGACCGGCTGTGTATTTCTCACTCTCCCCCATCTGCCACCGATTGGCCGCTTCACCTTCTTCCAACAGCCTCAGATACTTCCCTTCTGTCCCAGTCGATTTCCCCGTCGGAGAGGGGGTTTCCCCAAATTCGGGAATCTCTCCTCTGCTTCAGCTCCCCCACCCCTGGGTGCAGGTCCCATCCCACTTCCTCTCCTCCTCCTTTTCCCGTCTGTTCTCTGTCCCACCCAGTTATACGGGGATCTTTATAGTCCTTTCCGGTGTCCAAGGTCTTCTGCTAGTTTGCAGCCAGTGTTCTGTGAGAATTGTTGCATCTATAGATGTATTCCTGATGCATCCGTGGAGAGAAATGAACTCCACATCCACCTACTCCTCCATCATCTTGAACCTCCTATAGGATTTTGGATTCTGTTTTATTCCTCTGAGGAATACTGAATTTGTTTGTTTGTTTGTTTCAGGAAGCTATTAACTTGGCTCAACTCATGCTCCAAAGTTTGTTAACTCTGTGAAGGGCAGCCTTTCAGTTCCTTTGCCCTTAGCTGGGCTGCTTGTCATCTGCTTGATGCAAATGGATTGCAGGGATTAACCAGAGATTCAGGTAGAGTTGATGCAGTCAATTTAGGGTTTTCTCTCTGTGGCGCTTATTGGGACGTTTCTTCTCACTTTCTTCTGTTTCTTCAAGTTTCAGTTGCCCAGCTGGCACGGATCTTCCTTCAGTCAAAAAAGCATTAAAAACAAGAAACTCACCAAGTGTTGTTCATTTATTTCAAATGTTAACTCCCCTACAGTTTCTGCCTACTTTCATCACTCTCCAGTGCCTTCAGATAGTTGTTTTTTTATATTTTGTCTAGAGTTTATAGCCATTATATCTGGGAGGGTTGGTATGATAGAAGCTACTTCATCATTACCAGAAGGCTTATTATAATTTTAATAACTGTTACTTCTAGTACATGTTTACAGCTTTTTTGGCAAGCCAATAAAGAAGGAAGATAATTTTTTCTTCTCCTGTTTTTATTTGCAAACTATGTTTTACTCAGAGTTACTCTGATTCTCAGAAGTATCAAAGTAAATTCTTTGGAGGTACAGACTACTTCTTAATTTAGTGTGATCCTGTCTAGATATTTCTCTGGTATTAAAGACCTAGACCACAATCAATTTGCCAATCATTACATTTGATTTCTTCTTCAGAAATTGTGTCTGAGACATGGATCTCAAAAGGTGGAACATTAATGGAGTAATATGCTCTAGGAATTTCTACAGCATCTACCATAATGCTTTCCTAGTACCTTTAGGCACTAGGCTTCTACAGTACCCAGCAGTCATGACTTGTGATTAATTACAGTGAGGTATAAATAATCTGAAATCTTAAAATTAATTTTTAGTTGCAAAAACAATAATATAAACACAATCGTTTCATTTAAAAAAATCCGTACAAAGCTAAACCCCCCCTTTAGTCATTGTTCTCAGTCCCCATTTCCCTCCTTCTACCTGTCCTGCGTACCTTCCCAGAGGTGCTAACATTTTGCCATGTGATCTTCAAGATTACACAGACACACACACAACACACATCCCATAAGAAAAACAGAGAATTGTTCTGTGCTGTTTTGATGGGTAGGATTATATTATGTGTGTGTGTGTGTGTGAATGTATGTGTGTATGTGTGTATGTGTGTAACATCCTTACTTTTACTCACTAACAGGCCTTAGATATCTTTCCATGTTTACCACATACAGATCTACTACATTTGGTATTCTATTCTCTAGTGTTTCTGTAGATAGAGTTAATTTATCCTATTGTAAGATAGAGTTAATTTATCCTATTGTAATCTCCTTAGGAAACCCTTCAACTTGTATTCTTAACTGAACCAGTAAAGCTTCATTGTTTTGGAGCCTACTTTCTTGAAATTTGTGATAATTGGGCCAAGAATAGAATTAAAATTTATGGTTGCCAATTAATGACTTTAAAAGAATATTTTTTCTAACTAAGAGATAAATTGCTTTTATACCGTAGTTTAAAATGTACTGATTACATATAAATTTTTATGTTTCATTATCTAACAAAGTAGTAGCTTTTTCTGCTAACTCTATGCATTTGAAAGCAATAAAAGGTACATGTCATTAAAATAATTCCACAGTCAGATTTGTCACTAATTAGGAACTCTGCCTTTGTAAAGTTAGACACAATCATTAACTTTCCATTTTGTCCCACTGCCTTGCTTGGTTCTGTTACTTTCTGATTAGAGTTCTGACAGATCCCTGGGTGAGGGGTACTCCCCTTGGGCCTGATCCCTGGGGTAGTTAGGGGAATGGAATACAGACACTTTCTCTTCTGGTGCTCTAATAGCCTAAAACTTTTTTAAAAAATCATTTTGGATATAACGATATATCTTTTGGATAAAAGATAAAATGGGAATGAGTAAAGGGTGTTTTCAAATGGATACATTTGTAAATTCTCTTACAGATTGCTACAGAAATACCCAATTGTATTTCTGGCTAAACATCAAGAAAGTATAATTGGACCTGATCAATTTTAAATACTACTTTCTGTTTCTCCTTCTTTGAGAATTTAACTCACTTGTGGCAAGTTTTCTCATCTTACACAAAGAGGTAAGGTGGATGTTATCAGTGTAGCCCTCAGGGATGGAGGGGGACAGGAAAGGAAGAGGACCTGAGACATATGCTATTGCCTTGTATTTAGGAATTGTTAGTTCACTCCTTGCTAGTTTTCTTCGTCTCTGGTTTTTGTGACTCTTAAGTCCCCATTGCCTTACAGTAGATTAAGAAAGGGAGGGTGAACATCTCTCAGAGCACAGATTCATGCCTAAGAAGTGACCACCACATCCATGAGCATGACAGAGAAATGGGGTGTTATAATTCACTTCTCACAACTGAGGCTACACATCGTGAGGATGTGGGGAGAATGATGGGGTCCGAGGCAGTACCCTATGCAGGGCCTGCCCAGTGCTAACTCCAAGTGGAATTCGGCCTTAGCAGGTGGCTGAAGTAGGGAGAGAATACTGCTGCCTCTGATTCAGAAATGAGCCTGCAGAGAATGTTGAATTCTTGTTTCGAAGCAACAAAGCTGTTCTACGTACTTTTGGGGTTGGATAGAGATGAGTTGGAAATAGCATAATGAAAAGCTTGAGGTGATATCTTTTGGGATTACAAATGCCATCCTCTCCTTTATGTTGGCTTTGTTTCTTGAGTTGAGATTGTTTGTTTGACTTACATTAAAACAATTAGGAAAATAATACATGCATTTAGGAACTTGTCTTATATTTAATTTCTGACAACATATTTGTCCTTAAATGTTTTGCATGGTTTATTTGCAAAAACAAATACGGTGCATTATTGTAATTTAGCAGATTAACTCTGTAGAGAGACTTGTTTTCAAGATTTTTATCCAGTTTCGGAGCGTGATCATTACCATGACAATAATCTTTTGTTTATGTGAAATGTGTTGGATATTAATGTTGAGTTGAAGGTATCTGACATGAAGCTTTCCTTACACAGAAGAAAATTTTCATGTCTCTAGCCAATTCTCATAGTTTGTTTTCTTTTATTAAATATTAAAACATTTTGATTTACATTTTTGTTGCAAAAGTTTTCTGTTCATGGCAGAACAAGATGGGGCAGCTACAATGTCAAGATTAAGAACAGGGGGCCCAGAGCCAGACCACTTGCTTAGCAATTTGCCATTGGGCAAGTTATCATCTCTGTGACTCTGTTGCACCATCTGAAAAATGGAGATAACAGTCAAAATGGTACTCTATGTAGTTGATCATTTTCATTCTATTTTCAGATGGGTGGTACTTTGTTTCCAGTTCAGACATATCCTAGTCAGCGATTCTTCCCATGTTGGTTTTGGCATTTTATTTTTGGTAAGGAGATCACCTTTTCATTAACCATGAACATTAGACGTTGGCCCTTTCTCTGTGGAGCTACGTGTGGTGATTCTGGACGGATGACTTTGCAGATTGTATGGCTGTTATGCCTGTAAAACTGATTCCCTACCAAGAGCCATTCACACTGATTCCACATGAAGGAGATTCTTCGATTTGGTACTAATGAGTGGTATTTATTATTGTGGTTCCTATTAGTGTAAGTAACAAATGCTTGTGAAATTCATTACTACGGACAATATACTTATGTGCATTATTGCACTTTTGGTAGAGATGAGGAAAGTGTGACTGGCTGAAGGGTACTATCTCTTCTGCTCTTGTTCTTCCCCAGCCTTTCATGTTCCTTCCTAATCGTACCCTCCTCCTGAGCATTGCATTGATCAACACAGACATATTAAGCTTAGGCATTTAGTTTTGCTTTATTTTTACTTTTGATTTTTCTTTTTCAATTCTTTGTATCACCAGAATACAAGTTTTGTTATGAAGAAGAGAATTATAAAACATTGATTTGAAGGAAGCAAACTGCACCCCTTTAATAAAGGCAAAGTGACATGACAACCTTTTACCTCTTGGGTGTTCTTTTTTTGCTGACCTGTAGTTTAATTTCCAGTGTCTAGACTTAAGAGTCTGGATATAGGGTGGGGTGGGGGGTGCAGGAGGGAGGAGATATAGGAACGTATGTATATGTGTAGCTGATTCACTTTGTTGTGGGGCAGAAACTGACACACCATTGTTGAGCAGTTGTACTCCAGTAAAGAGGTAAAAAAAAAAAAAAAAATTCTTACCAAACAAACAAACAAAAAGAATTCGCCTGCGAATGCAGGGGACACGAGTTCGATCTCCGGTCTGGGAAGATCCCTCGTGCCATGGAGCAACTAAGCCAGGGGACCACAACTACTGAGCCTGCGCGCCACAACTACTGAAGCTGGTGTGCCTTGAGTCCGTGCAACATTTATTTTTTGGAGAATAAAACCACCTCTGAGTGATTAAAATTTAGGCCAGCTAGTCAAAATGCTTTATCACCTGTTCTTCTAAAACACTGATCAACGGAACAAGTTTTACTAGGGATAACAGTGTAATTGTATTCTAGAGTTCATATCAGCAATATGGTTTATGACCTTGATGCTGGATCAGGACATTTCAATGGTATAACTGCTATTAATTGTCTGTTTGTTCAACGATTAAAGTCTCACGTGATCTGAGTTCAAAAAAAAAAAAGAGTCTGGATATAAACAAAATCATCTGGAAGTGATTTTTTTTCACACTAAACACTTCTTTCTGATCCTAGTTTCCAGGAGGCTCCCTCCTCCAACCACACCTCCAGATGAAAATCAATTAACCAAGAATTACTGACCTGTCCTTAATTGTTTTTCTCAACAGTCACATATGTTGGATTCACTTACGTTGAGAATTGACTAGCCAGTTGCAAAGCACAAATTCATTCTCATGGACCCTCCACACAGTCTCTTGTTCCCCCAAATACGGTCTTGCTAAGGACCATTTGCTCCTCTGCCAGCAGCACCAGCTTAGTCGGCACTGGAGTGTGTGGCCTTACGACTACTTGTGGTTTTCCTGCCGCATGATGCTGATTGAGCCACACCTCTCCTGAGCATGGTGCACATACAATAACAGGCATCTGAAAGCTCCAGTTTCTCTTCCAGGCTGCTGTTATGCATATGCTTTTTATTCAAGCAAAATAATAGAGAGGATTTAAATCAAGTTATTTATTGAATCAATGTGTCAAATGATTCTCGTTAGATTCACATCCAGTAGTAAGTTGTCCTCAGTTAGTTATGGTATTGAGCTCTCCTTTCCTTGGAGACCCCCAAGGCTGTGGGCCCTGGGAGGGCATTAGTGAGTGAAGGAGTATCTATTATTTATACGAGTCTGCAGAGCAGCGTTAAGAATTTTAAGAACCCCTGCAACCAGGTAGTTTAGCTCAAAATCGTGTGCTAATTAAGAACAAAACTGTGCTCCGCCACTGGCTATCTGGTATATGGACAAGTATGGAGGAGGAGATATGTAAAAACAGTTGTGGTATTAGAGCTTAGTGTGTTTTAGCACAGATGATAGGGTTTAGTTTAGTTTATCATTGACAATAATCATGATCTTTGTGACATACAGAGTCCCCCAGTTCTTCTAACTCTGCCCTAATTGAACTGTCCTGTCTCCAAATGGCTGTTTACAGTGATCTCAAAACGACTCTTACCAGCTCTTATTCACCAGAACTTTTACTTTTATTGACTCTCTCTCTGAAAGTTTACTAATTGCAAGAAACGTTATTCCAACAAAAATAAAGTGGTAAATTCTGCCATCCTCTCCTCCCATTCCACACTTTAATTATCAAACCACTCTCACACCAGATAGTAAACCTTAAATATTTTAACATTTTTCCCAGCAGGGAGACAGCAGCACATAAAGCAACATGCAATTATACTAAAAGATTTATTTGTCTCTGACCTGGGAAGCCATGCATCAGTGCTTTAAGATGATAAAGTCTGCCCTTCCCACCCTGAGGGAGCTAATTAATTAGCATAGATACCTGTGAGTAGGTTAAGTACATGCAGTGTGACAGATAACAAAATAAGGGACCTTTAAACAATTAACAAGGGTTTAAAAACAATGATCTATCAGATGTTCTAGAAAGTGTTTGCTTGTAAATTTAGACTTTAGCTCAAATTTTATTGAGCAGCTTAAACAACAGTGTCTTCTTTTGCTAAGTCATGGTTCATTGTCAAATTCATTCATAAGATAGTTTCCATCTGATTGTACCTTAGAAGTTGTTATTTTGGACATAAACTGGCTAAAACTTACCTTTTTTCACTGTTTGTAAAAAATAATTTAAAAACAATAATGTAAAAAATATTAAAAGACTGAATCTTTTTTTAATTAACTTTTTTTAATTGAGATAACATTGGTTTATAACATTATGTAAGTTTAATGTATACATTTTAGTTCTTCTTCTGTATACACAACAGTGTGCTCACCACCAAAAATTTAGTTTCCATCTGTCACCATACTGAGACTGATTTGTAACCAACAGTAAAGAACAGTTTTCAGATGCTGTCTAAAATGTCTTGTTTATACGCAAGTTCATGAGAAGGGAATTACAAATCTATTAATTCATTAAAATCAAACCTCCTAGGATGTCCACTAAGCCACTTTGATTAGCCCAGTTTGAATTACTGTCTTTGTACTTGAGACAAATTAAACTGAAATGCTTTAAAAATTCAAATCTGTAATTAATTCAGAAGGAGTTTTCATCCGGTAATTAAAACTAGTAAGATTTAGTATTAAATTTAGATATTTTTATGGTGACAAGCCTTGAATCTTCTTCAGGGTTTTTTTTCCAACTCTGCATGTACTGTTTTCCCTTCTCTTTGTAGTTATTTGTTAGGAATTTTATAAAGCAAATTAATGAAAATTATCTCCTGCCTGGGTGTTTATAAAACAAAAGCAGATGTAAAGGAGGAAAAAAAAAAAACCTGGAAAAAAAGTGTCTGATGTCAGTAATAGTTAGATATTCTTGTAATAATGAAAAAAGGGGGGTGGGAAGGAATAGAATGAGTTTGCTCATTAAGTAGGCATTAAAGTTCCTTGAGGGCAAGAACTGTACCTTAATTGCATTGAATCCCATTCAACACTTAGCACAGTGTTTTACTTAGGATTTTGTTAAAGAATGTTTGTCAAGGGGGCAGAAATTAACAGGGCTTTGAGCACATTCTCACATTTAAGGTGCTAATAATTTCTGGTGTGAATTCAGTGAAAACAGTGTTTCAGTATTTAATATTAATTTGATTTTTCTGTCTGGTTTTGAACTTGAGTTACATTTAGAGGTGATGAAACAAATTAAAAGGATTGCGTATTTATACACAGTAGAATCTGAGGAGGATTTTCTCATAGTACATTTTAAAATAGCCTCAGTATATAAATCTGGCATTACAAAATAGGTATAATTGTGGGGTAATTACTCCCTTTAACCCAGAGTTACTTCATTGATTTGCCATAGCATTCCTTTAGAAAGTGAGCATCTCAAATAAATTTAAATTTTGATTCTGTTTACACAACTCATTTTACACATAGCTTTTCAGCAGTGCGTTGACTGAATAAAACAAGGTGCACATCTGGACTCGCTTCTCTGAGTTTTGTTCCTAAATCCTCTGAGGAAAATATGGGCACACCTGTGCACGCCTTTTGTTAGGCTGACTTAATTGCATGAAGCTGAGCTGAGAACCAGAAGGAAAATATTTCCTCTGGTAAGATGTGCTTTGGATTCAGCTAGGAACGGGTCGCCGAGAAATATCAAGGGCTCACTTTCTCGAGAGAAAAATGGGATAATGTTTCCTCTCTCTGGGACTTATGCATATTTATTTATATTCTGCCTTATTCTAGAAAGAACTTAAGTTTAAAAAAACAAAACAGATAAAGTATAAGTAAAGTAATCAGGTTGAGAAGTTAGGAAAGGAAGATAAGTTGAAAGCAGATTGGGGATTAGTATACAAATTCCATGCTGTGAAGAGCTACACAGTCAGAAGAGGTAGACCACACATTTGGCTGCTGGCTTTTGAACAAAGCCAATACAAAGAGGATAATATGAATAATGCAGCACTCCCAGTGTCTGTGCCAGAACTAAGTTGAGTCCTCTCCCAAAGGCTCAGAGATAAAGCTGACCTAAGGAGAACCTTGCTAAAAGTGTAACATTCAACCAATTAACAAATATTTCTTGAACCTGAACAATCTGTCAGTTACCATGCCGACCACCGAGGACGCACAGACCATACCCTTAAGGAGTACACAGTGTGAGGGGATAAATAAGTGAAATAGACTTGGACTTTGCAGTACAGTGTAATAAGTTCTGTGGAGGGGGGGAGGCATAAGGTGTCATGACAGCCTGGGAGAGGAAGCGTATCTGGGGAGGGTTTCTGGAGGAGTTAATGCCTCAGCTAAGCGCTAAAGGATATGTGCTTCTTAACCCTGGCAAAAGTAGAAAATGTTCCAGGGACACAGGGCAAGTATTCTGTACAAAGTGCCAAAGGCAGGAAAGCGTGATGCCTTCTGAGAATCATATATAATCATTCAGTCTGACTGGAACAGAGAGTACAAAAGGGAGAGTCTTGAGAAATGAGACGGAGAACTTGGGCACAAGAGAAAAGGGTCTGTGATGCTGTGCCCAGGAGACTGAGAGCAGTGAGATGAAGACAGCAGGTTCTTCATCACAGGAAGCCCTGTGGCAAATGGAGTAGAGCATAGGCAGGGAAATAGATGGGAGTTTCTGCAGGGATTCAAGTAAGAAGTGACACAGGTCTGGACCAAAGTGGTGATAGGATGGAGAGAAGGGGCTGGATGCAAGAGTTATTAAGGGGCAGAATTGATGGGTTTGGCTTTCAACAGATGAGGGACAGCAAGGAAGAAGTAGGCACTGAGATTACTCTTTGGCTTTGGGCATGGTCGCTGCACAGAAGAGAGTTAATGTAGCAGGCCTGAACTGCTGTCCTTGGAAAGGCCTGCTTTTGCAAGGTTGGTCCTGACATCCAGGAACTTAGATTTCAGGATGGTTTTCCCTATATCAATTGTGCTAATAAGCTGTCTGTACAAACACTGGTTTATGCTGAGCACCTAGTGTCTTTTTGGGAGTCTGAAATAGACAAAGGCTGCCTATGTGACCAGCTCCCAATGCAAACCCTGGGCGCTGAGTCTCTGCAAGCTTCCCTGGTTGACAACATTTCACACATGTTATCACAGTTCTTTGCTGGAGGAATTTAGACTCCACTGGGAGAGGACCCTTGAAAACTTATACTTGCTTGATTTTACGCCACGTGCCTTTTCGCTTTTCCGATTTTGCTTGGTGTCCTTTCACTGTAATAAGTCACAGCCTTGAGTATGACTGTGCGGTCTTGTGAGTCCTTCCTGTGAATCATCGAAACCAGGGGTGTTCTTGGCTTCCTCCTGACACAGTCATCTCTCGATGTAGTGGTACCTCTCACAGAGACAAAGAACGTGAAAGGAGAAGCAGGTTTGGGGGTGGGAGCAGTGATAAGTTCTACTATAAGTTTTCCAGTTTAGTCCTTGTATTGCTTTTTTAGAGTTATTTTGAGCTAACATTTAGTTATTGACTATAGGTTGCCTATTTCAAAATTAATTTATCAGAAAAATTAATTTCTTTCAACATATCTTCATTCATTAATTCGTTCAGCAAGTATCTGTGGAAAGCTGAATGTTTGGAACTGGTTGACATTTCAGGGGCCATATTGATGCTTTGGAATATGGGTCGAGTGTTCAAAGAAGTTATTGCACTGGGAAAAATAAGGTATTTGCCTTTGAAAAATAAAATGGCATTCATTTCAGAAATGAATTGCTGAAATATCTCAATATGTAAATATTTTTGTCATTGAGAGAAACAATACCTTAAGTGTTCCTCTGTTAGTGGTCCAGGGCACTAGTATATGAAATTAGGAAACTTGTACTTACTTGATTCAAAATGGACACGCCACACATACCAGGTTCATCATCACTCAAGCAATATTTGTCCTCTTCTGATGTCACGATATATTTAAAACTAAGACTCAGAGCCTTTTTCACTGGTTTAGGAGGTGTATAGTGATAGTCACTTTAGGTAAGTGCCCTAAATTCAGCATGTTTTCAGGCTACTCCTGATGGGTATTTTTTCTTGAAGAGAGGCCAAGTCACACTCAGATGGTGGACTCAAAGGTCCCCTAGATCAGTGACTGACCTGCTTGTTGTCTCAGGGAAACAGTCTTCAGATGTTTTCTTTCACTTATGAGCAATGTATGGTGATGGTCTTTCTGTTACCACTAAGTAGGTGATGTGGAACACATGCAGGTGAAGTAAGAGTCTGTCCTGCTTCAGTCTTTGATTTAAAACGTCTGAGCAGTACCGCTCCTTTCTGAGGCTGCGCACATCTTTGTGATAGAGCCAGGCTGTCAAGGCAGGATCGGGAGGGTTATACTCAAACCACTGTTTATGGGGTTTTATTTGTTAGGTTGCTTTTTTTTTCTATTTTACCAAATTTAACATTTGAAAACACTTTTTGTGGCTTTGACGTGGATTGCTGCACGTTTGATCCTAAAAGAGCATGAATCAGCACATTTTTTCCAGTTGTTATCTATTTGCTGAAACATTCATATGGTACCCAACTCCCCACTTATATATCTTGTTGCAGCTATCTTTCCCTGTTATTTTACCCGTAAGCATTTTTAAAAGTTTAAAACATCTATTTCTAATGAGGGTAGGTACCTGAATAAAATCAGGATTATGTTAGAAATGAAAAAGAAGGAATGGATGTCAGGTTGGTGACCAGTAATGTACACTAAGCCGATGGTTATTCCTAGTACTGGTAAAAGTGACCACCTCCCCAGGCTTCTGACTGCCTGACTTAGCAAAGCAACAAGAAGATAAAATGGGTCCTGAGTGTCTTTCTTGGTGAGAACTGAGTGATTATGTCAGAGCTCCGATCTATGACTCATTCTGGAAATGGGAGCAACAACTAAAAATTCATTAAAATTTACAAGTCAGAAATATGTTGTTTAAAGAAACTTTTGTTTTAAAGCAGTAAATTTAGTGATCTCTGGAGTAACTCTGTTTGTTAGCACTGCCAAATTTGAAATTATTACATAAGTATTCTGCACTGTCTTCTCTATTTTAACTTTCATGATAATACTTATATGCCTCCTTTCCAACATAAATGGATTTTGCTTAACAAATATTGCTGGTAATTAGGCTTTCTACCAGTTTTAGCTGGCTTCTACAAGCAAGAAACACATTTCTTCTTCATTAGTTCTCCTAATTGAGTTTCCGAAAATGAAATATTACTATGACGCAGAATAACTATCTTATTTGCCTTTTTCCTGAAGCTTCTTATAAATGTTTAAGACCTCTTAAAAGGAAAGGAACAGTTGTTTTTCTTAAATCCATCTATCCCTCAGCCTCAAGTCTAAAATTACTTCTTATCATTTCTGAGAGATATTGCTTTTAGTTTTGGTTCTCAAGACTGTGCAACATTCTGATATGACAAAGGTCAGCTCAACATACCTGCTAATAAAATGTGAGCGAAAGGATCCTAATTCCAGGGTCACAGCAGATGAAACACCTACAGTTGGTCAAATAGCTGTTGAGTTTTAAGCACAATTAATTCTACTTTAAAATCTTTCCTATTATTATCAAATATTTATAATCATTTTAATCTGAATATTCTTTATTTTTTCTTTCTTTTTCTAACTGACTGTCTTTTATTATCCCAGACTCTGCTACTTTGGGAAGGCTAGCAGCAGCATGCCACCTGACCTGGCTTATACATCATACCCCCAGGATCTATTGCCTTTCTCGTTTACTTTTACCACTAGTGAATTTGGAGTCCATTAGAAATGTAGGATTTGACTAGGCAAGTGGCTGCCTTTGTTAACTACAGGGAATATTATCTATACATTATTTTTATTACACTAAAAGTCCTTTTCTGTACTACATGACTTGGAAATTATCCAACAATTTTTTATTGTTTCCTCAATAAAAATGGTTTTGCTTTTGTGAGGGCTTGGATTTGAGTTCTGTAGAACAGCAAAATGTTTTTACATGGCCCTTCAGACTGCCAGCTGTTATACTGGGCTATCAAAAGACTTCCTCAAGGTTACTCACACTGGCTTTTCAAAAGCGATCTCCCAAGTTTTTGAGAAGGGTAAAAATTTTATTTCCCTAGAAAGAGAAAGGCAGGGAAGAGACCCAGTTCTGCCAAAGAGAAATGAATCATTTATTCTTTCATAAGAACCTACTTTAGGTTACTGACTGGGGTTTGCTTCTATCATTCATAGTTTCCATCATACTTTTTTTTTTTTTTTTTTTTTGCGATACGCGGGCCTCTCACTGTTGTGGCCTCTCCCGTTGCGGAGCGCAGGCTCAGCGGCCATGGCTCACGGGCCCAGCCGCTCCGCGGCATGTGGGATCTTCCCGGACCAGGGCACGAACTTGTGTCCCCTGCATCGGCAGGCGGACTCTCAACCACTGCGCCACCAGGGAAGCCCCCGTCATACATTTTTAATGCAAAAACTTTATTTGAAGAACAGTAGTGCATTAGGAGAGAGGGAGGGAGGGAGGAAAACGCCAGTGAATTTAAACCACCATCTAAGAAGCTGCCTTTTTCTTCTTCATTTTTGCATGTAACTCTATTCTTTCTGTACCTAGATATTACAGGTGAAGTTTATGGAAGAAGAAGAAGGCTAATATTTATTGAGAATCCATGATGTCCCCAACATTATGCTAAATGTGTCACATCTGTTATTTAATTTAATCATCACAAAATCTTTTTGAGGTGGATACTATTATAATCTGCATTTTGCCTTTGGAAAGCTGAAGCAGGAAGAGATCATATCAATACACAGCACCAGGATTGGGACCTGGGAAGAGTGACTCTGGGGCTTGTGCTCCTAACCTCTATGTTCAAATGTTGACCTAAGTAAGGAGAAATTGCCAAAGACAGAAGTTTTGAACTCTTTACAAGAAGTTCTTAAATGTGAACAGAAGTACCTGTTTTCCACACATTTTATTTTGATTGATAACACAAGATGGTCATGGCTTTACATCTTATCACTTCCACTCCTCTATGTAGGATTCTGCTCGTGCATCATTTCCCCTCACGTCTGTGGGCCTGGTGAGATCACAGATAGGGAGAAAATCTTTGCAGTGCACATCTGCGAAGACTTTGAATCACAGACAGTGGTTGCAAATTGAGCTCTACTGTTTCCTCTCTGTGGGACCTGGATAAATTCTTTACCATGCCAAACCTTAGTTTCCTCATCCATAAACCTGTTACTGGAGTAACAGATGAAAGAGATGCTCCCCAAATATTTTTTGAATGAATGAATTTTTCTCCCTTTTCCTCCTGCTTGTCATGGCAGTGGCGGGGGTTGGGGGCTAGTAGGCATGGCAAGATGAAATGAGGGAAGGCAGGGAGGAAAGGCATGATAAATTATATTCTTGCTAATTTGTGTGTGTCTTTTTTTTCCCTTATCAACTTTATTGAGCAATAATTTTATACAACTAAATGAATCTATTTAATTGGATGAGTTTTGACAGTTTTATACACCCATGAAACCATAATCACACTCAAGATACAAAACATTTCCATTACTCTACAAAGATTTCCTGTGCCACGTTTTTCTT
Source organism: Leucopleurus acutus (assembly GCF_964270905.1). Taxonomy (NCBI): domain Eukaryota; kingdom Metazoa; phylum Chordata; class Mammalia; order Artiodactyla; family Delphinidae; genus Leucopleurus; species Leucopleurus acutus. The sequence goes on from NC_139143.1 coordinate 25,743,360, forward strand.
TATACTAATTTTTATTGCAGTAAAATATACACAATATGAAATTTGCCATTTTAACCATTTTAAGTATACAATTCAGTGGCCTTAGTTATATTCACCATGTTGTACAGCTATCACCACTAACTGTTTCCAACAATTTTCATCACCCCAAATATAAACTTTGTACCCTTAAAGCTATAACTCCTCATTCTCTCCTTCCCTCCGGCTTCTGGTAACCTCTAACCTACTTTCTTTCCCAACGAATTTGCCCATTCTATATATTTCATGTTAGTGGATTCATACAATATTTTTTCTTTTGTGTCTGGCGTTTTTACACGTAGCGTAATGTTTTCAAGATTATTCCACATTGAAGCAACTATGAGAACCTTATTCCTTTTTATTACTGAATAATATTCCATTGCATGTACATACCACAATTTGTTTATCTACTCATCAGTTTGATATTTGGTTATTTTCACCTTTTGGCTGTGGTCATTAATGCTGCATTGAACATTGGTGTACAAATATCTGTTTGAGTCTCAGGTTTCAGTCATTTTAGTTAATTTACCTAGAAGTGGAATTGCTGGATCACATAGTGTTTAATTTTTTGAGGAACTGCAATAATGTTTTCCACAGCAGCTGCACCATTTTACATTCTCATCGGCAGTTCACAAGGGTTCCAGTTTCTCTACGTCCTACCAGCACTTGTTATTTTCTGGGTTTTGTTTTGTTTTGTTTTTGATAATAGTTATCCTAATGGGTATGAAGTGGTATCTCATTGTGGTTTTGATTTGCATTTCCCTAATGATTAATGATGTTGAACATCTTTTTATGTGCATAATAATGACCATCTGTATATCTTCTTTGCAGTTGAACCCTTTTCTAGTCCATCCCTCCCTCCCTCCATCCCCAGCCCTAGGCAACCACTGATCTCCTTTTTGTTTCTGTACTTTAGTTTGCATTTTATATAAGCAAAATCATTCGGTATATACCCTTATATCCAACTTCTTTCACTTAACATAATGGTCTTGAGATACACCCATTTTGTTGGCACTGTCAGTAATTCACTCGTACTTATTGATGAGTAGTGCTCCATTGTGTAGACATACCACATATTGTTTTTCTATTCACCTATTGGTGGATATTTACTCTGAATAAATCTGCTATGAACATTTATATACAAATCTTTGTATGGACTATGTTTTCATTTCTTTTAGGTAAATACCTAGGGCATAGTGGCTAGGTTACATGGTGTTTATGATTAACTTTATTAAAAAACTTCCAAAGCACTTTCCAAAGTGGTTATACAATTTTATATTCTCACTAGCATGATATGAGAGTTCCAGTTGCTCTACGTCATTGCCAACACTTGGTGCAGCCAATCTTTTAATTGTAACCATTCTAATGGGTGTGTAGTGGTGTCTCGTTATGGTTTTAATTTGCAGTTCTCTGATTAGCTAATGATGTTAATTATCTTTTCATGAGCTTTTTTGCTGTTTGTATTTTTCTTTTGAGAAATATTCACATCTTTTCCCATTTTATATATTTTTTTCTTCATGTTATTGAATTGTAAGAGTTCTTTATATAGTATGGATACAAATACTTTGTCAGATATGCATTGCAAACATTTTCTCCGTATCTGTGATCTTCCTTTTTGTTTTCTTAATGGTATCTTTTGAAGAGCAAAAGTTTTAATTTTGATAAAGTTCAGTGAAACAGTTTTTTCTTCTATGGTTTATTTTTTTTTTACATCTTATTAAAAAATCTTGGACTACATAAATTCACAAAGATTTTCTTATAGCTGTTTTAAAATTTAGCTTTTACATTCAGATTTATAATCTATTTTTAATTAATTTTTGCACATGTTGTGAAGTTATGATTGATTGATGTTTATTTTCTATACAGTTATTCAGTTGTTCTAACATCATTTGTTGAAGAGACTTTCCTTGTCCTATTGAATTACCTTCTCATCTTTGTTGGAAGATGATCACATATATAATTGATCATATATATATATATTTGGCTCTGTTTCTAGATTGTCTATTCTGTCTCTCCTTTCTTCAATATTGTACCATCTTGATTCATATAGCTTTTTAGTAAGGGTTGAAGTCAGGTAGTTTACACCCTCTAACTTTTTCTTTCTTTTTTAAAAGTTGATTTGGCTGTTCCAGGTTGTTTACCTTTTCATATAAATTTTAGAATCAGTTTCGTTAGGTTTTTTCTTTTAAGCCTGCTGATATTTTAATTGAAATGGTATTGAATATAGATCATTTGGGGGGAGATTTGACATATTAATATTGAATTTTCCAACCTGATGGATATGGTAAATCTCTTCATTCATCTAGTAGTCATCTTTAATTTCTCTCAAATGTGTCTATCTCTTTTGAATGTGATTTAATTTATTCAACACCCACTCTAGGCCAGGCAAAGTACAAAGATTACAATTAATCCCCCGTCATTACCCTAAAGCATGTATTGTTCTCACCATGTTCAGTGGGGCAACTGCAACTGAGAGAGGTTGTCACTTGCCCAGAGTCTCAGGGCTATTGAATATTGGAACTGGGATTCAAGAGAGGTCTGCTTGCTCCAGAGACCATGCTCTTAGTCAAGGTAATATATTTGGTAACTACAGATATTTATTTAAAGATATTCTTAGCAATTTTTGCATGCCTATTTCTCACCTTCTATTTCTCCCAACCTAAAGTAAATCTATAAGCTATATGAGTGGATAGATACGTTCATGGAAGGATAGATAAGTCTTTAGTCCACCATCTCAAACTCATGGTGGACTTGTATACCACTGGAAAGTCATGTCAGGTTTATCTCTGAAATGCATTTTAATTAATTAGCCTGGATTTTTTTTCTCTCTTGTCTATCTCATCTAGACACCAGGAAGCAGAAAATAAGTCTTATACTATCAGTGTCACATAGGAAATCATGAGAATTTTAGAAAGTTGCCTAATCGCATGCCACCCCATTGATGTGTTGGTTACCTGGCACCACTATCATGCCCTATGTGTGAGGTCTCAGAATATGGCAGACTTGTATTTCACTTGTTAAAAGTTTTCTGGAACTTTGGTTGTGCCTAATGGTTCTTTCTTCCTCCTTTTAAAAGACAAGAAAACTGAATGGGCTGTTTTATAACCCTTTTTCAATCCTCTGATCTTCAGAGAAGAAAATGTTGAAAGGCATGGTGCAGCTGTTTTATGTTGCAGTTAATAATCTAATTAAATGTATTTTATCCAGATCATTATGGACTTCATTAGAGCTGGACTTTTGAAAAGAAAGATGATGAGTTAGATTTATGCAGAATCATCTGGGTCTTTTAAATTTTGTGATCATGCCAGCAGTGCCTGATGAAAAAAATTTCAAATCTACCTATCTGATTATGTTGGTTATTTATTTTTGAAAGGTTCTTGCTTCCAATTTTGCTCATATTTTTGTGAGCGTACAATTTTCAGAATGATTAATAAGTGAAGCTTGTTGTTTCAGAGAGAGTACCATTGGGGAATGATGCACAGTCTTCTTAGAAGGCTATGTATCATTTGAACATCCTGGTACATGTGGGAAATAAAACATCTAAAGTAATTGGTATGATCTAGGTCAGAAAGAGAAGAAATGACATTTTGCTTGCTGTGTTTTTTGTTTTGGAGAAGAAGTTAGTTTTCTGGTCTTCAGTTTAACTGCTGAATTTTTCCAGCATCAGGGAGAAGTATCTAAGCTAGAAATTGATTTGAAAAGGGGAAGTGACTCATGTTAGCCTTAGTTACATAATTTGTATAAAGGTTTGAGAGTACTTCTACTCTCCATTTGCTTTAGATATGATACTAACTTCTGCATGACTCCCTAGTCTATCACATTAAAAAGGAAATTAATATTAAGCTGTGCTTAACAGAAATCTCATGTTTTTAAAGAATTGTTCTTGGGATGTGTTCCTCTCCATAATTTTATATTTTTAAATCAAGGTATGTCTGTGGTCTTGAATTTCCTTATCCTTTTAGCTCTCATCATGGGATCCTAATGACATGCATAGCTTTTCCCCATGTGGATAATTTATTCTATCAGTTTAACTGTGGTTGGTCCCAAGCAATCCTGAATTGTTATTCAGTAAGAGACAATATTAAAATATTCAGTAAGAGACAATATACTTTGATGGTTAATGTTCTGTTGGAACTTTGGTCTTGCCCACCTCCTCTAAGCCACGAAACCTGCACTTCCCTTGCTCTCTGCCGGTTGGTTTGTACCCATGTGTGGCCTGCATAAGCACACAAACACACTATGGAACTGGCACAATATAACAAATTCTCCACCCATCTCTCAGTATTCATAATTTTAGTTTTGAACTGCTTACAAAGATCCAGTTTTCTTTCTCTATACCCTTTAGCTTCTGATTTTCTTCACGTTTGGCCTTGGAATCCTTTTGCTTTTTATGATCTCCTCATGTACATTGGACCTGACATTCAGAACCACCTCTTGTATGTGCTTTTGTTGCCTTCCTCAGCAGTGATTAATATTGTTCCTCCAGGTAGACTACCTTTGGTTATTCGAACAGCACACCCAATCTAGCCTGCTCTTGAGACCCTTATCTTTTGCCCAGCCTCCCATACAGGATGCCCTCCTCTTAGTCTACCTGGTAGCTATCTCTTAACAAATATACAGTATGCCCTCCGTGTCCATGGGCTTTGCATCCTCACATTCAACCAACGACAGACCAAAAATATTCAGGAAAAAAATAATCAATTTCAGAAAGCTCCAAAAAGCAAAACTTGTTTGCTGTGCGCCGGCAACTATTTATATAGCATTTATATTGTATTAAGTATTATCAGTAATCTAGAGGTGGTTCAAAGTATGCAGGAGGATGTGCATAGATTATATACAAATACGATTCCATTTTATATAAGAGACTTGAGCATCCACAGATTTTGGTATCTTCAGGGGGCTGGGGAGGTCCTGGAACCAATCCGTGGCTGATACCAAGGGAGTGCTGTGTTGTACATGGATACTCTTTGAATTCATAGTTGGCTAAGATTATATCTGTGAAATTTTTTTTGTGTAGTGGACCAGGCTTACCTGTCTAGAGACCATTGTGGGGCTAGGGCTTTTCGGTGATCCTCTGAAGAACGATATAAAAATTCTAGACATGACTATAGGTCTAGTGAAGGCCTATACCAAACCTCTAATCTTTCATTTTGAAGTGAAAAGAACATTGGCTTATAGTTTATGGCCCTAACCTCCATTCATTTTGTGAAAGGCTGCCCACTGGTTGTATTAACACACTCACTGTTTGCCCTCTGCCTAATTAACTTGTATTACTTATTGATATTTCTTCATATATACCTTATATATTTTCTTGTTAAATTTACCCTATGTATCATATGATATGTGTTGCTACTTTTTGTTGAATATTTTTTATTAAATATCTAGCTGTTTATTTCTACTATAGTGAAAAATTAATGATTTTTTGGTATATTTTTCTTGCATCTATGCATCTTAGTAAATCCTCTTATTAGTTTAATTATTTTTTCAATTAGAGTTGGATTTTCAAAGTATGTAATCTTATCTGCAAGTAAAGACTATTTGTGTGAATATATAAAAATTTATATAAATGTAAATTTATATATATATAAATTTTTCTTACATCAACCTCACCTTCAAAACAATATAGTAAAAGAGATAATGACAGTCATCCTTGTTGAGTTTCTCATTTTATTTTATACATAAATAATTATTTAAAGCATTTTTATTGAGCTATAATTGACATATAACATTGTGTAAGTTAAGGTGTACAACATGTTGATTTTTTACATTTTTGTTTTGTTTTGTTTTGTTTTGTTTGTTTGTTTTGCGGTATGTGGGCCTCTCACTGTTGTGGCCTTTCCCGTTGAGGAGCACAGGCTCCGGATGCGCAGGCTCAGCGGCCATGGCTCACGGGCCTAGCCACTCCTTGGCATGTGGGATCCTCCCGGACCGGGGCATGAACCCATGTCCCCTGCATCGGCAGGCGGACTCTCAACCACTGTGCCACCAGAGAAGCCCGATTTTTTACATTTTTATATTGGAAAATATTTAGCAGTGTTGAGTTTCTCATTTTAATAAAAATGACTTTAACATTTAACCATTTAGTGTTGTTTGCTATTGAATTTTGCTAAATTGTCTTTATCATGTTTAAGTAATTTTCATCTTTCCTATTTAAGTTTTTTTTTAATTAATTTATTTATTTTTGGCTGCATTGGGTCTTTGTTGCTGCTCGCGGGCTTCTCATTTTGATGTCTTCTCTTGTTGTGGAGCGTGGGCTCTAGGCGCCCGGGCTTCAGTAGTTGTGGCATGCAGGCTCAGTAGTTGTGGCTCGCAGGCTCTAGAGTGCAGGCTCAGTAGTTGTGGTGCACGGGCTTAGTTGCTCCGCGGCATGTGGGATCTTCCCAGACCAGGGCTCGAACCCGTGACCCCTGCATTGGCAGGCAGATTCTTAACCACTGCGCCACCAGGGAAGCCCTATTTAAGTATTTTTAATATACTTATTTATCGACCTAATTTGTTGTATACATGCTGGTCTCCATAAGGGGCCTCATTACCTGTTCTGCAGCCTTGATTCAAATAGAGAATTCTTCATCGTAAAATTTTGTGCCTGGTGAGGAGGGCCGGAAATCAGTTTACTTGAGGAAGGTTTTTCTCAGTGACCTGACCTCTGGCCTCTCTGCCAAATATGAGACAGCCTGTGTCATCTTTAAATTAGTTCTGTCTTTATGTACCTACATGATTTCTACCCCAAACCATCCATTCATATGAGAGTCTTTATACTGGCATAAGCATTAACAGGTTTATACCCATTTCCCTGAAAGTAAAATGAACATCGTGTGATATCTTCATTTTCCTGCTGTGTATTCATCTAGAACATGTTATTTTGGTGTGTATGGATGTGGACTTATTTAAGCTATTCCCTATAAACTGAACCATGAATCCTTATAATTTGCACTAAGAACTGAACCCAAGTAATGCATTTTTATTGCACAGTCAACTCCCCCTAATTTAGAAAAATATACTGTGTATCAATTGAAATTAGATCTGTGTTTAATTATTTACAAAACCATTCTAATTCAAAGAAAATTTGAATATATCTTATTTTGCAGCATGATTTCATTTTTTAAATACAAGTCACAGATAAAAGAGGCTGCAAGAGGACATCATTGAGATCTGGGAGAAAAATAAAACAGACCTAGAGGGCCTACCCTTTCTCACCGGGAGCCACCTGAGGACACTGCAGCGGTTATAGTAAACCCTGAATCTTCCTATATTGAGTGTTCTGACAGGTTTTCCCTTACTTTTACCTTCTCAGAAATCCCTGGTGGGAATCATTATTCAATTCACTCTCTGTGTTCAGGATTTTTGCCTCTTGAAGGGTTCTAACCCCAGTGTTTCTGAGAAAAGAACAGACTGTCCTAGCTTTGGGAAGTTGCCAGGGAAAAACTAACCCCTCAGACAATTATTTTATCTTTATTATCCTTTTACTGTACATGTGATACATCATTCATCAGTTTCTAAGCATATTCATTATAAATGCTGTAATCACATTTTAAAGGTAAACAGTGTTTATCAAATTATCAAATCACTATCCACTCTAAGTCAGCACTGATTTTTCACCATAAACCTGTGCTCTGCAGGGGAATGTGTGTTTATTTTTTGTCCTACTATCTGTCCAAAGGCTGAGAGCTACCCCCATGTCCCATTGAGTTATTTCCTGTGTTTCAGGCCATCCCGCATAATAAAATAATCTTAATTTGGTAGTGTTGGTTCTATCGCAAGATATGTTTTAATTCTGTGCAGTAGCTAATTTTGCTTTTCTGGACTTTTCTGAATATCTGTGATGTTCAGGCATTTCATGTTCAGAATATGTGAGCGTCTTAATTGACTTGCTTTTACTGCTTTACATAGCAGTATGAGCTCAATGAATACTTGTTTGAATGGCAGCGATGCATGGTGAGACTGATGGATTATACAATTTTGTGTGAGTTATCAGAAATTCTTAGATTTCTTGATTCCTCTTTGCCTATTTTTGATAATAATGGTAGCAGAGACAGTGTTAAGTCCATGGAGAAGGTAGAATAGATGACGATGATGATGTGTTTGTGTGTGTCTCTGTGTGTGTACTTATGTGCATATGTCGGCATGTATTTATCTGTATGTAGGTAAGAGTGAGGATAAAGAAGTAGTGAGAATTGCTGGAAAAACAGATAAAAATTTCCCACTGTGTTCTGGAAATTGTTTTAAGCCATTTAGGCCATTTGATTTTTCCTTTATCCCTCAAGACACATTTATTGAGCATCTACTAATAATAGCAGGAACTATACAGAGCCCTGGAGACAGCCTCAGAGAACTTAGTCTAGTGGAAGAGAAAGCAGGGATGTATGTGGTCGAGGCTTTGGTAAAAGCAGGGTTCCCAGGTCAAGGCACAAAATAAGGCCTCCATACTAGAGTGGAATTCAAGAAGGCTTTCAAGAAGTGAGTCTTGGGTTTAGTCTTGAAGTTTAAGAAGGAGGTCACTTGACAGAGAAGGGAGGAAGGGGGGGCTTTATGCAAAGGAAACAGCAGACGTGACTGGTTGATGAATACAGCTTTCATTTCTTCTTGGGGGATGGGGAGAAACATTTTGAACTTAAGATGTCACACTAGGTGCCTGTTTTAGAATTGGTTCATTAATAATGTTAAATTCTTTCGTATGGGTAGATAATCTAACAATACAAAGAGCAAAACTGTTGCCACTGAATGTTCTGTGGTTCTTATTATTTAACTTGCAACTAGGAATTTATAGACAGCTTGAGTATGTGGTTCTTTTTAAATTGAAGTATAATTGACGTACATTATTATATTAGTTTCATGTGTATAACGTAGTGATTTGACATTTGTATACATTGTGAGATGGTCACCACAATAAGTCTAGTTACCATCTGTCACCATACAAAGTTCATACAATATTACTGACTATATTCCGCATGCTGTCCATTACATCCCCATGACTTATTTATTTTATAACTGGAAGTTTGTCCTTCTTGCTCCCTTTTACCCAGTTAGCCCCCTGCCCAACCCTCCTTCCTCTGACAACCATCTGGTTCTTGAATTATGATTATTTACCAAAAATTCCCTATATATTTTGCCCCCAATTTTTTCTTGTCATATTAATTTGTTTCCAATCTTAATTTTTCCCATTCTTACAATATGTAATCTGTATCTTGGAATCCGGAGGAACATCTTAGAAATATTAATTAGCATTGAAGATATAAAAAATCCAAAGGAAGTTCTGCATAAGGATAAACTTTAGAGGAAAATAGTTGGCTGTCCATTGTCTTTTTAGCTATGCATTCCATAGATCACACAGGTCATCACCTCAGCAGCCTGTTGTAGTTGGGAGAAAGTGGGCATTGGAATCAGGTGGGCCCAGTGTCACATCCTCAAAATGTCACTTATCAGTCATGACCTAAGAGAAATTTCTGAATCTTTTGATTCTCAATTTCCTTGACTATGAAATGAACACACTAAAACTAGCTTTGTAGGAGAGACTGTTAGAGACAGTGTTACAAAGTACCTCATAAGGCCCCAAGAAATAGTAGCTATCCTTATTGGAAGTTTCATCTAGGAATGCAAACTATGTATTTGGTCAAATCTTTATTATAAAAATAAGGATTTCATACCATCTAAACTGAGCTGGATATACCTCCATCTGAATCTACTGGAAAAGAGATTATGACCTCTCTAACTGGCTTTCAGAACCAGAAATTCAGAGTTTTCTAATGTACCCAGTGTATTTCATTGCTCTAGCTGTGAGTGTTTTACTCGTTCTCTCTTTAGGATTACTTTCTTGTAGAATATAACCATTGTTGAATTGCCCACTAAGCAGATTTCAGGCTATTGTGTGCATGCTAAATGCCCCAGCAGCATTGAGATGCATGCATAGGCACACATACGTGTGTACTTTGCTTTCATAAAAAAGGTCAACTCTGAACAAGTTAACCAGAAATATACTATTAGACGCTCTATAAAGATGTAGGTTAATTTCAGCATGGGCAGCATTTTTTCTTTTGATGTATAGTGTTTTTATTTTGAAATCTACACTGTGGGGAGAAAGTAAGGAGCCCCAAATCTTTTCACTACGTGGGGACTTGAAAGATTTTATTCCCACCCTCAGGATGATAGGTATAAACTTAATTAGGAAGTATTATAGCTCCAAGTGTGTAGTTCTTCAACCGTTTTATTTCAGAAATGGAAAAAGCACAACCATCTGTCTTTCAGTTATTTGCCATTTGTGTAATATTTAACAGTTTTCAAATAAAACTCTAAGCAGCAGGATATTAAGATGCAGTAGAATCAATGAAATGTAGACCGCAAAATGTTAAAGCCCTATAAGAATTTAAGAGTCAGCTGGGTATAGGAGTTGTCAAAATATTTTAGCATAAAACCCTTTCTTCAAATGAAGGAGGATATAGGAGCCCACCAAGCCATTTTGGTAAGAGTACATAGATGCTTACTGAGGGTAGTGGGGTCCCCAGGAGCCTGACGCCTCTTCCTTGATTGCCCCCTACCCAGCCTGCCAGACTCTGGGGAGGTTCTTGGAAGCAGAGTTTGTAACTACTGGTTTAATATAAGCCCCAGCTGAGAAACCTGACACCCAGAAAACTTTATGCCAATATGGCTAAACTCTGAGTGTTTCTGTCTTTGGGAGCTGCGTTTTGAATTAATTTGGCAAACTCGTATCAGAAAGCGGTGTTCAGAGGGCATTGTCAACTTTGTTGGGGTAGTTCATCTGAGAGAAGCAAAGCATTGTGTCAGAGTCATTCCAAGCCCACGTTCATGTTTGTGTGAGAGAAAAGATAAGCAACAGCATTTCTTAGTTCTGTGGTGGCAAAACACAAGTAGGTGAGTTTTGAATAAACTGTGGTGGATTAAAAGCCAAGAGTTTTTAATCCTGGTGGTTTTCCTATTTCTTTAACCCCTCAGGTTGGAGCTAAATAAATCCTCCTCCTTTTTTTTTTCTTTTTTTTTTTTTTTTTTGCGGTACGCGGGCCTCTCACTGTTGTGGCCTCTCCCGTTGCGGAGCACAGGCTCCAGACGTGCAGGCTCAGCGGCCATGGCCCACGGGCCCAGCTGCTCCGCGGCATGTGGGATCTTCCCAGACCGGGGCACGAACCCGTGTCCCCTGTATCGGTAGGCGGACTCTCAACCACTGCGCCACCAGGGAAGCCCTCCTCCTCCTTTTTTAATCTTTGCATGTTAATAACATTCAGATTGTGATGCAGTAAATCCAAAACAGCCCCAAATTAATTGTAAACCAAAGCATTAGAATACATCCATTTGAAAAGTGAATGCTTTTTCTGATTCATTATAGCGTCTTGTTAGGTGATTGAATAAATTCAGTTTTATGCTACCCAGGAGAAATGTTTTACTTAATTTTACATAGCCACATATTATGTTGGACGTGAACTATAATTTAGATGACGACAATGGTTCTGATTCATGAATTAGTATAAGTTACTTTTCTAGTACTTGGGATGGATTTGTGTTTAGCCACTCTCTTTTCTCCCCAAATCTCTTGATCTTGTGGTAAGATGTTGAGAAGTCTCAGGCCTGGGCTGTGTCTTTGAAGCACAATAAAAGGTAATTGGCAAAGAGAGGATTGAACCTGTGACCTTGCTTCCACTACAGCATGACCTAATCAATTGAGAAAACTCCCGGCCACAGCTTTTCTTTTGAGGGTTCTCCTCCCTTTACTGCCATATAACTGATGTTTGTTAGCTTGTGACTCAACTCAGCTGTCACCAATTACTCCTGCCCTTTTAATCCCACGTGGTATGCTTGCACATGAGGCGCTTAGTAAAATTTATTGAGTCAATTAGTGAATGGAGACATGAGGTCTCTGACCAGTTTGTAAGCATCAGTTATTCCTTTGAGGAATATAGTGATATTATGGTCACATTTCAAAGGCTGCCTCAGATTATCCTAGGTATTGTACTTATTATTGAGCTATGTCTTTCTTGTCCCCCAAAGCCTATATCTACCTTGGCCATTTTGGTTTTATATGTTGGCCTTTGTAAATATATATTTTCTAACATATATTTTGTAGGCAAGATAATGAGATGGTGTGGGTATATATCTGCACATATCTATGTTTACATGTGGATGAACATGTAATATATGTATCTGCATATGCACATATATGGAGAGAGGGGCATCTAAATTTGAATAAATTTGTTCTGCCGTGGACAGAGCAACCGATTGCAATTTCAAGGATTATTTTTATAACTCAACTGAGAAATTTCAGATTGTTATTACTCATTGCTAGTATTATTATTTAGAATGCAAATCCATGTTGAAACCTCCAAATTTCCAGTTTGCGTTTTGTCCCTTTACCTGTAACTGTGTTTGCTTCTTTATAGTAGGAGAAAATAGGCAAAGCTAATTGTGGCTTTAAAATATTAAATCCCAGTAGAGACTTGAATGTCCAATATTTTTTCCTACAGGAAAAACCTATCTTAGTTTATGCAAATCAGTATTTAAATTGGCAGTGTTTTAATTGCCCTGTTTCTTCTTATAAAATTTCCCTAAAGGTATTTGTTTTTTAATTTGTAGATGGCAGAAATTCACTACACTAAATTCACTACAAACTAAGGCTAAGAACCCTTATACCCTGGAGCAAAATTATACAGGAAGGATTGTGTGGGTCTGAGATGGAAACGCTGAGAGATGCCTTCATGGTGAGACCCACAACAGGTGGTGGGCATGCCATCTGCCTCTGTACATGGTGCAATGGAGAATTCTTGGACTTGTTACAAGGATGTGATGTAGAAAACTCTTCTGATTTCTAAGGTCCTTAGTATTCGTGTAGAGAAGTGGCTTCTAAGGTCTAGAATCTAGTGGCCTGGGAGGTCCCTCAGGTGCTTGGGAGTAGATAGTTTGCCTCAGCCATGGCGCTCACTCTATTTTATGATTCAGCCTTCCTTCCATGGAAGATTTTATTAGGTTCCACTAATTGAGACATGTTGTTACAACTCTGGTCGCAGAAGGCTGAGTGGTCTCATTAATAAGACTATTGATGGTAGCACAAGCTACCTGATTGAGTTTAAGATACAGGCTTCCGGCCTTGAGTTTCTTGTGGTTTTACTAACTCTTTGTTCTTTTTCTAAGCGTAACACAAAAATCTGAAGCCATAAATAGCAGATGAATTCCACCATGTTAAAATAAAAATTTTAAAAATTCTGCAGGGCAAAACCCCTATGAGAAAAGTTAAAAAGCAAACTGGGGAAAAAATATTTGCAGCTCATATCCTAGAGAAGGGATAATTTCCCTAATGCTGGGTCTGTAACTACAGCCCCAAAGCCAAGTCCAGCCTGCTTTTGTAAATCAAGTTTTATTAGGACTTGATTTACACGCCCATCCGTTTGCATCTTGTTTGGGGCTGATTTCACCTTACGGTGGCAGAGTTGAGCAGTTGCAACAGAGACCATATGGCACACAAAGCCAAAAATATTTACTGTCTGGCCCTTTACAGAAAATGTTTGCCCCCCGCCCCTTCCTCTAATGAATAATGAGTTCCTACAGCTACCACTCAATATGAAAAAGACCAACAACTAGATAGAAAAATAGGCAAGGGGTTGTATGTTAATATCTCAGCAAAAAAACACAAAAACAGCAAACAGTTTTCAAATGAGGAGACATAGATTAAGGGGCAAGATTAAGGGAATGCACAAGGCAGGATGAGACACTCACAGACCAGCAAGGGCAGGAAGCCATTACCATCCCTTGGATTGAAGGCACAAAGAGAGATAGTGTTACGGGAACTCAGTGAGAACCATGGCAGAGGATGACGGATTGCCCAAAGGGAGTATGGAGGCATAACCATAAGAAACATGGTATTGGAATGAGACAGAAATGGGAAAGAAACACGCTGGCGCCTCTCTCCTCCCACCTTCCGGTCCCCTCCTGGTGCCTCCTGGTTACTGAACCCCACCAGGCAAGGGAGGCCAGGTGATGCTGTCCTCCGGAGTGAGCCTCCTGGGGCACAGATGAAAAGATCCTCAGCTTATTCATAATAGGAGCAGTGTAAGGGAAATCGACACTGAAATGTCCTTTTTTACCAATCAGATTGGCAAAGAGCAAGGTGTTTGCTAGTACCCTGTGTTAGCAAGGGTACAGGGAAACAAGCTGTGTGTGTGTGTGTGTGTACACATTATCTCTCAGATTACAAATGCATATGCCCTTTGACCCAGCAATTACACTTGTATGAATTTTTCCAATAGATACTTCAGCAAATACATGAAGTGACATATGTATAAGGCTATTCACTACAGCCTTGTTTGTAACATGAAAAGAATGAAAATAACCTAACGTCTACCAATAGACGGGTTATATAAATTAAGCTGTATCTGTTCAATGGAATACTAAGAAGTCATAAAAAAGAATGAGGGAGCTCTTTATGTCCTCATGTGAAATTAAATCTAAGTTATATTGTTAAGCATGAAGAGAAAATGAAAATAGGGTGTGTAGTATATGCCCATTTGTGTAAAAATTAGGAAAGAAAAGAATACATAAACATTTTGTTACATATGCACAAAATTTAAAAACCCATGAACTGATAAAATTGGATGCCTCTGGAGAGGGGGGTGCTGGGGGCAGGGAGACCTTTTATGTGTTTTTGAACCTTTTCAATTTTGATTCATATCAGTGTATGTACCTTTTTTTTTTTTAAGAGTGGCTTTATTGCTTTGTCAGGCAAAGGGGGGCACAGCGGGCTCCTGCCCTCGAAAACTATGTGTCCTCTACCTATTTAAAAATAAAGTAAGAATAATCTTGTGGACCAGTTAGTTGCAGTCTTAGATAGCTTTCATCTGAAAATTTAATTTAGGAGAATCTCAAAATTCTAGTCCCCGACTTGTGACTTCTGATAATTTCACAAACAAGATCTGAGAAGCTGATTGGCAGATCCAGTGTGATGTGCTGGCTCCTAAGGCTTCAGTGAGGTTGCTTTGTCTCCTCAGCCCAGTTTCGCTGGCCAGTTGGGCTTGGTCCCTGGTACTGCCTCTTAAATCTTTGTTTTCCTCAGCATGCTTGAAATCAATAACACTATTTTTTTTTTTTTTTGCGGTACGCTGGCCTCTCACTGTTGCGGCCTCTCCCGTTGCGGAGCACAGGCTCCAGACGCGCAGGCCCAGCGGCCATGGCTCACGGGCCCAGCCGCTCCGCGGCATGCGGGATCCTCCCGGACCGGGGCACGAACCCATGTCCCCTGCATCGGCAGGCGGACTCTCAACCACTGCGCCACCAGGGAAAGCCCAACACTATTTATTTTTTAAAATGTTCTCTATCATTGGGCTTTCAACTAATTCATCCTGCCCCCATCTATTGGTCTGATTTACTGAGATTTTTCTGTGCATGTGTTGTCTCTCTTTAAGATAGATGTGTGCTTTAGTTGTTTGGAGCTGCATCTTTCGAATATTTATTTTGACATGGAGAAAATTTTGGATTATCAACAAGTAAACATTTGGACAATCCGAGGATCAAAATATAGGAACAAATCTGGATTTCTCAAATCTGTCTCCTTTTATTTATTTGTTTTTTTCTGGGCAGTATTTGCCTGAAGTGGAAAGAACTGAATATGGATGAGCGCATGTTGCAAACGAATTTTCAACTGTAATTGCCTCGCAGTACGAAAATAGGCAGAGAAAGTAGATTGAGAATATAGGCAATCAGAGATGAGATTCCTACACCTGCCAGATACCGTGTAGCACACAAGCATCCACAGAGAAATTGAAATGCTGCTGTCTTGAGACAAGAGGTTCCAATTAATGTGATTCGGAGGCATCTGTCCGATAGCTCACCTCATGAAATGACAGTACTGTCCTGAAGTCGGAGTCAGTCAAAAGGCTCATTTAGTGAGTGGCACAGGAGTCATCCCGGGAACTTTGCTGTAGGCTGTGACCCTCATTCCCTTCCATTTATTTCAACTCAGGACCAGTGGCTTACAGGGAACTCTCCTAGCTGGAAGGCTTGGAACAAGATGGCATTTATACAATAAATGCTATTCTGAAAACATACGTCCCTCAAATACATGGCTATGGAGTAGGGGTTTAACAAAACAAATTGCAAGGTTTTGATCACTGAAATACAGGTATGTTTACCACCTTAATTTTGGCATGAAAAAGATTTGGACAGTGTGTAGAGCATTTCAGGCCCTAATTTAGAATTGAAGAGTTCAGACAGGGCGCCTGGTAATTATATATCCCGAGGCAGTGAACTGGAGGAAAAGGGGTGGGAATGTTTGTACTGCCAAAGACTTTGCTTCTCATTTTATTTTTGAGGCTAGAACACTATGATGCTTCATCCTCTGTGCACGTGCCTTTGTGTGTGTTTTCCTTTGCCTGTGTTGTAATTAGGAGCTTCATACAAGCTAATTTATATAGCAAGGATCAGGCAAAGGGGCTAGAGATCTCTGGGAAAGGTGGGATTACTTTGCAACATCAGCAAAGTACTAAGGATGGCTGCAGTCCTTCAGGAGGCCAAGGTCACGTACCAGGTGCATGGTACCTGGTACAGCCAGCAGTACCAGGAGTGGCACTACGTGAAATCGGCAGCGTCCTGCTTAGACATGCCCCACCCCCTCCCAGCCACATGCCCAGATCCTCAGACCATGCTCACCTCTCCCTTCTTGGCAGGTGTGTTACACTGATGGTCTGTTCCCCACTTACTTGTTCTCTGACTCTTCGTGTGTGAGACTTTTCCTTCCTTAAGTAGACGTGAACTCTTAAGCATGTGAAAACAGGTTTTATCCTTTCCATTTTCTTTCTTCAGTATCTGTAACAGAACATACACATTGATTTTCGGCCATGGTTTTTCTCTTTTGACAGTGGCTCTTAGCCAACTGAATCAAAATCCTCTGCCGCCTGCCCCACTATTCACATTTTTGTTAAAAAACTTGGTGGTTTCTGAATTGTACAGTTTTGCTCTGGGAATTGGACTGATTCTGTTTGGTATGAAATAATACACATTTTCCTGAAAGTCTGGATTTACAGAAATAAAGGCCAAGAAAGGTTGCAAACAGTCAATAATACAATAATTATTAGACCGTTTTCATGGAGTTACATTTTCATTTGATCCGCAAACAAAAATCCACCAGAACACACATTCTAACTGTGAACAACTTCCTAGTGGAAAGAAATGAACATTTAGTGAGTCTCTGTTTTTGCCAAGAACTGGCCATGCTAGGAGATTTAATAATATTTAATAAATATGTAATTATTGTTTAAGTTTTTTTTTTTTTTTTTTTTTTGCGGTACGCGGGCCTCTCACTGTTGTGGCCTCTCCCGTTGCGGAGCACAGGCTCCGGACGCACAGGCTCAGCGGCCATGGCTCACAGGCCCAGCCGCTCTGCGGCATGTGGGATCTTCTCGGAGCAGGGCACGAACCCGTATCCCCTGCATCGGCAGGCGGACTCAACCACTGCGCCACCAGGGAAGCCCAAAGTATTGTTTAATTCCATATATTTCTTAATCTTTGTAGTGATCTTCTGAAATATGCATTATTATTTTTAAAATTTCTTTTAATTAAACCTTTTATTTTGAGATAACTGTAGATTCACATGTAGTTGTCATAAATAATACGAGAGATCTCTGTGTTTTTTACCTAGTTTCCTCCAGGGATAACATCTTACAAAACTATAGTACAGTATCACAACCAGAACATTGACGTTACTACAGCCAAGAAACAGCATTTCGGGACTTCCCTGGTGGTGCAGTGGTTAAGAATCCACCTGCCAATGCAGGGGACATGGGTTCGAGCCCTGGTCCAGGAAGATCCCACATGCCGTGGAGCAACTAAGCCCATGTGCCACATCTACTGAGCCTGCGCTTTACAGCCCGTGAGCCACAACTACTGAGCACTTGTTCCATAACTACTGAATCCCGTGCGCTTAGAGCCCGTGCTCCACAACAAGAGAAGCCACTGCAATGAGAAGCACGCATACCGCAACGAAGAGTAGCCCCTGCTCGCCACAACTAGAGAAAGCCTGCGGGCAGCAAGGAAGACCCAATGCAGCCAAAAATAAATAACAAATAAATAAATTTATTAAAAAAAAAGAAAGAAACAGCATTTCATCACCACAAGAATCCCTTGAATGTTGCCCTTTTATAGCTTCATCCGTTTTCTTTCCACAACCCCTCTTTAACCCAAACAACGACTAACCTGTACTCCATTTCTATAATTTTATCATTTCAAGAACATTGTATAAATAGAAACATATATTATGTAACCTTTTGGATTGTTTTTTTTCACTTAGCATAATTCTCTGAAGATTCATCCAGATTGTTGTGTGTGTTAACTTCCTTGTTTATTACTAAGTAGTATTCCATTTATTACTAAGTAGTTTAACCTTTCACCCAATGAAGGACATCTGGGTTGCTTCCAGTTTCTGGCTGTTACAAATAAGGATGCTATAAAAATTCATGCACAGGTTTTTATGGAAACGTAAGTTTTCATTTCTCTGGGGTAAATGCTCAGGAGAACCGTTGCCAAGCTGTATGGTAGTTGCACGTTTTGTATGAAACTTGCAGTGATCCTCTAAAGTATGCATCATCTTTGTTTATTACAACTACTACTAGTATTAATTATTTACAGATGAGGAAACTGAAGCTTAGAGGAGTTAGTTGACTTGCCCAAGCTTACGTAGCTAGTAAGTAGCAGAGCTATGACTTGAACTCATGTCTGTCTGACTCTCCAAATCCCTACCTTTTCCAGTCAAGGACTCTAATACAGTACGTAGTCTTTACATGTAACAGTGTTTGGAATGGAAGACTGAGGATGCTGTTTCCACCTGACCTTGGATCCCTAAAAATGAGGAAGTGATTTAATGGTTATGCTACTGTACATGAGAGCAGACAGCAAGTATCAGTACAGAAGATACCACGGTCCATGATAGACATCATTATATTAATGCTCCTAGCATTTCAATGCAAAGGCAGCAACTTTTACAATCCCTGCTTTGCTGAAGGGTTGAAGGGCTTGTGCAGTGAATCAAGGGCAGAGCCAGGGCTCAGATGGATATAAACTCTCCGTCCCTCTTCCGTCTGGTTGCCGTCTCTCTTTCAGCTTGTACATCCTTCAGTGCTGGGGCAGGCAGCTGGTGACTAGTGATCCTCAGAAAGGCAGATGCCATCAATTATTGCTGTGTTTGTGGGAAAAATGTGAGTGGAAGAAGGAGGGAGGGGAGTGAGACAGTTCCAGGTGCGGGGTGATCTGATCGTGGCGGGTACTGAAACTCTGACAGTGTTTATGGTTGTTAGATGCACTGTGGGGAACTGCAGCCCCTTCCTGTAATCTAAAGGGTTATTTCTGGATGACATCTTTTTTTTTCTCTTTTTTGGCGTCAGGCACTGCCTTTTTTTAACTTTTTATTTTGCAAAGTTGCAAACATAGTACAGAGTTCCTAAATACTCTTCACCTTGTTTCTCCTAAGGTTAACATCTTACATATATATTGAAGCCAGAAAATTAACATTAATACAGTACTGTTAACTAGTCACTTTATTTGAATATTGCCTGTTTTCCACTGTCTTTTTTTCTTGTCCATGATCTGGGTGACATCTTGACAGGAAACTGTCCTTTGGGAGAAGAGTGCTTACTCAGTGTGCCTGACCAACAGTTAATTATTAATACTTCATGCTCTGGATAAGTAGAGTGATGTTACCTGGTCGTCTGTTATGGAACTACTGGTACTTTGCTTTCTTTCTTTCTGATAAAAAGGAGGAAGTTTTATTAAGCAGTTTCAAAAAGTTGCAGCCGCAAAATTGTACATTGCTGCAAGAGTGAAAGGGTCTTTTCCACATAACTTTAGAGCCTGTGTAATTTATACTATTACAGGAAATACCCCTTTTGTTTCAGAGATTTTGAACAAAGGCCGGGTGGTTATAACTGCTTTCTGCCACCTAAATAATGTTTCTGAATTAAAATGGCTGATTTCAGTTTAGTCCCTGCAGACTATGATGAAACTGGAATGAAAATGACCTGATTTTATGTTCACTGCAGTGAAGCCTTTTGAAATCAGCTTCTTCCACACTTAACATCTTTGTAACCTGAAATAATGTTTATTTCCAGAGGTCAACATTATTTCTATTATAATAACAGATTTTCTCAGTTAATTCTTCACTCAGTTTCATATCTCAATATTTACTATATAATAAATAACATAAATGAGATTCCAGGGTGGTCTGAGCTCTCTTCTTGGCAGATAGGTAATTTGCCACCAGGATTGTTTAGTGTGATCTATTGTAGTGACTATCACGCCAATGATGATGAGGACCCTATATCATAGAGTCATAAAGTACTATTGCTAGAAGCCTATAGGAGAAAACAAACTTTTATGTATAAGGAAGTTCCTTACCTGGAGTGTGATCACCTGTTTAATTTTGTCTGGGAATGAGAAACTTACACTGCATCCGTGATTTTCAAACAGCATTCTGGCGAAGCAGCCCTGTCCTCTCCCCACAAACACCGACATGTGCGTGCACCAACCCCCACATCCCAAACACATACACACGTCTTCCTCCCGTCACATCAGATCACTTTTATTTTGAGATTCTATGTTTTGGGGGATTTATGTAATGTGTTGGTTGATGTAAGGGTTCCACTGCAAAACAGTTTGAAAATTATAGTCAAGATGCTTTATGAGGTTTCTTAGGGCTCCGTCATCGATGATACGTAGTAAATGACACATAATTTGTGTGTGGGTACGCCCTTATCTCCTGTGTGACAAGTTTGGCAACAATGGAACTTTGAAGAAGCTTATAAGCTTTTTTCAAAGACTGCTTAAGTGGATTGGCCATCTAGAATATGATGTAGAGTGCTGTAAGTATCTGCTTGATTTTGCATGTCCTATAAGATTCTGATTTTTACCTATATGATTAATCTAGATGTACTTAAAAAAAAAAAACCAACCTGTCTTCTCCCAAAGATAAACAGAAAAACTACAATTTTGTTAGGCAAGTGTGTGTTTCGGGGTTCTGTGGTTAAACTATGTATATCCTATAGATAAACAGATAATTAATTTTAAAGTACTGATTTAATTGAGAGTACATGATCTAAGAGTTCCTTATTACCTCTTCTGTAGAACTTAGGGAGGGTTAGAAGGACTCTGTGTTTTTGAGGAAAGGGCAGCCTTATTCCTGGGACAGGGCTCCCTTTCGAACACTTGGGGCTTAAAGTTTATAGCTCCTTCGTTCATTGAAATTCCTGTTGCTCCGTCTTCGTTACATCACCGTGTCCATTCATTCTCTCCCTGTCCACCCATCTACCTACCCACCTATAATGTAATCATAAATCTACTCAGGTGACAAAAAGGAGAAATTATACTCACTGTCTTTATCAAGATGGTATACTGCTAAGCTTCAAGCAGGCCCAAGTCCCTCTCTCTCCAAGGGCTCTGAGTCTTGGAGAGTCTGTGTCCTCTCTGTGGGTTAGGCCAGCAGAGTGTACAGGATACCTAGCCAGACTTTTCTGAGCTATAGGCTCAGACCTAACATTATCCTCTTCATGACTCAGTTAATTCCAGAGACCTGACCTGTGTAGTCACTGGCACTGCTTTTTGGTTTATAGAAGGTTGTTAGGAGGAATCTGTTTGGCAAACATTTGGATGGAGGGGACAGATCCTTTCTGATGGTGCTCTTACATTCAAGGTGATCTGTTCTATTTCTTTATTTGTTTTCCTCTTGGATCAGATCTGTCATAATTTCCTTTTTAGATGCTGTCCATCAATATAGTCTTTAGCATTTTGTTGTTCAGACAGAGATGATACGGAGGTTCTCCTTTTTCTGGAAAAAGGCTAAGCTATATTGTGTATCTATTACTGTGTCCGAGATTCCTATTTTCTCACCTCCATATCACTTCACAGAAGGCAGAATATGGTGTGATGTGGTTGAAAAAATACTGAACTGTGATACGAGACCTGATTTTAGTTCAAGTTCACTCCTAGATGACCTGGCCAAGACATTTGACTGTCTGTCAATTTGATGATCTCTGTAGTTTCTCATTTTATCTCCTCTCACCTAGTACAGTGGTAGTCATACGTATAGTCATTTGAAGGAGTTAATCTGTCATTATTCTCTATTTATTTTTGCTAAGTGACCACTATTTACCATCCACAAAGTTCTCTCTGAAATAATAGCTAACAGCTACTCGGTTTGTACTAAGAACCAGGCACTGTTTTAAAGCGCTTTACATGAATTAACTCATGTGATCCTTAGAATAATCCTGTGAAGGGGATTCTAGTAGTTTCCTCATTTACATGATGAAGAAACTTAGCTCCAGAGAGGTTAAATAACTTGCCCAACATGAATAACTAAAAAGTGGAGAGCCAGGGTCTGCACTCATGCAGTTTAACTCCTGAGCATGTTGTCTCTTTTCTTCTATGTTATCTGCTTCTCTTTGTCTCAAAGTGAAAGCCACAGCTTCATTTTCCAAACAAGACCAGGACCTGAATGAAGTGAAGCAGCCCGTTCTCAGCATCATCCTATACACTGAAAAGAAAAAACATGTAGCCTTTTTTCTTGACAATTCTAAAATAGTAACGACTTTGGAAAATGACAAAGCATGACCCTTTTCTAGTGAAAACCATCAGGGAAAAAGAGGAAAATGATTCAGGCAGCTTCACTTGGTCATTTTCACAGATTCAACTTTCTCTTATCGTATCTGAATTCCGTAATCTAGTAATAAGACACATTTGATTTATCAGTGAGAGCTTGCTATATTGTCTAATCTTCTGTTTTTTAATTGCTAATTTTAAAGGACCACAGTTCTTCCTGGACTCATATTCTAACAAAGTTTTCCATCAGAGCTCTCAGCATATCATTTCTTGAGACTCTGATCAGTGGTTAGCAAGAGTTTGCTTTTTAAGTAGGTGCGTCTTTAATTCCCATTACTTGTGCGTCCTAGCTGTTTTCATTCACCACTATACTCAGTCCAAGACAATTACCCAGTGAGTTTGAGAGGGGCAAAAATCGGCCTGTGTCCTAGGCGGAGAGGCAACCCTGGCTGGGAATTTTAGACAGTGGGTTGGTAGAGAAGTAGAGAGGTATACTTTATTGCTGCTGTAAAAATTCCTGGGCTAGCAAGTGGCCTCACTCTTCCTAAATTATGTCCTACTGTCCTAATGTGAAAAAGAAGCAGAAAATTCTTCACAGAATTAAAATTTAGATAAGAAAATCTAGAGTTAAGGTTGTTATGATTGCTGTTTACTACTGTGATGTGGGATCACCCTGGCACCATGAAAAGTGTAAAAGTGAAAGCCTTCTATCGCCTTGTCACTCCTCATTTTCCAAGGGGATCCATGTTACAATTTAGTACGTATCCCTGCAGACCTTTCATGTGCACTTGCGTGCGTGCACACACACACACCCACGCAGAGACGTGTGCACACACACACAGAAGTATGCGACTTACATGCATCTACAGCTTGCAACAATGACTCAAGATCATCTTTATATGCTAACAGATACAGACCTATCCTTTTTTTAATGGTCACATACATAGCATAATAGTAATGTATAATAATGATTGCTAACATTTGTTGAGCTCTTACTCTGTGTCCGGTATTGTACTAAACCCTTTACGTACAGATGAGGAAATCAAGATTCAGAGAGGTTTAGTAACTTGCCCAAGGTCATGCAGTCAGTATGTGGTGGAACCAGGATTTAAACCAAGGCTGTGTGGCCCCAGAATCCATGTGTGCACTGTAATTCACGTTACCAACGCCCTGCTAACGGACTTTGGTCTCTCGTTTTTCACTATGACAAATATTTCTATAGTGAACATCTTTGTATATAGATGTGTGTGAAATATTTCTCTTTGATATGTACCTTTTTTTTTTTTTTTTTTTTTTTGCGGTATGCGGGCCTCTCACTGTTGTGGCCTCTCCCATTGCGGAGCACAGGCTCAGCGGCCATGGCTCACGGGCCCAGCCGCTCCGCGGCATGTGGGATCTTCCCAGACCGGGGCATGAACCCGTGTCCCCTGCATTAGCAGGCGGACTCTCAACCACTGTGCCACCAGGGAAGCCCGATATGTACCTTTTGATGTTTGAGAGCCAACCTCTTTTTTTTTTTTTTTTAAATGATATTGACTTGTGCAAAGAGGTTACAGCCTATCTCCAGAGGGGCTGATGCCTCAAGCATAGCAATGTATCATCTTGATAATGACAATGAATTTCAATCCTTTTGTTGTATTATTCGATTTTTATTTATCTAATACAAGGCCTACGAGTCTTTGGCTGTGTTCAGTGGTAATGGCTCTCAGTTGCTGCTGGAATCCATGTTTTCAACTATCAGTGTCATTCAAAACCTAGGAGAGGAAACCCTGATTATCTAACAGTTTGGGGTACTTACTCGTCAGGAGTCAAATCTTCAAAGAGGTCCCCTGCAGAATATTGAAGTAATACAACACTTACAAAGTGAGGTACTGATGTCTTAGGTCTTTCAGTACCACACTGAAAAGTGCAGTTTCATTTTTCCACTTTCCATTTGAAAGGGTTTAGATTTGCTAAAAAAAAAAAAAAAAAAAAAAGAATAAAAAATAAACAAAACTTGGCCTGTGAATTTTTTGCCTGTATGGCTGAGAAAGCAACAGAATTGTAAAGCTGAGACGGCTTTTCATCAATACGGTGATTCATTACTACATCAGAGAATGTTGGGGCTGATCAATAATATAATGACTGGTAAGTGAATTTTCTGCCTCCCAAGAAGCATCTCCTGTACCTTTCTTCCCTCATAGCTACCCGACAGATCCTTATACTAGAGCGGGTGGCTGGTTGGCCAGGCAGGTGTCTTCGTGGTTGTAGGACTCCAGATCCATAGGCGGCAGTCCTTCCGAGCATAGGCTTCAGTCCACACTCTGTTGTCTGACCACAGGCTGCCCTGTAGCAAGGGCTTGTGGGATAGTGTGGGTAGATCCGAAGTCGGAATATGCTGTCCTACCACAGGAGGATTAACTCTGGACACTTCCCATCATGATGGAGTTATGTTTTGCACTGAGATAGAAAGACATAGTGGAATTCTGTACCCATGTCACGAGCCTTCAGAGCTCCTCTGTCTTCACTGAACTCTGCTGATGGCAGAAAGGGCAGCAGAAGGGTCTCCCCAGTCTTTGCCCCAGATGGAGAGAGAAGGTGATAGAGAGGCCTTTCATCTGCATTTGGGGAGATGCGCTCCGTTTTTTCTTTTTCTCGGATAATTTGGTGACTACTTTGTGATAGTCACATGTTTCTGCCATAGGTGTTGAGAATAGTTGCTTGTCATCTTAACAAAGCAAATGATGTTCTCTGTAGCTTTTATTTTTGCAATCAAACTTGCCATTGATTCAGACAAACCTAGAAAGATTTGTACTGGCAACTATGTAAACGTGCTCATGCAGTTAGGCCTTATAAAAAAGGGGCTCTCTGGGTTTCATGCTATAATGAATGTTGAAGTTTCAGATTCAATCAAAAATAAAAGTTGAAGAAAGTTTTTTCTTTTCCCCATTACAAAGTAACATTCCTTTTAGCATATAACTTAATGAACCTAAAAGAGAAACCATAATGCTGTGAGGAGGGTGGAAATCAGAGAGGCAGAATAGTGGTTGATACTTTGTTTCTAATCAGGCTTTCTGATTTCAATCCTGGTTCTGACCTAGAAAAAGTTATTTGAACCCCTGGGCTTCAGTTTCCTTATCTATAAAATGGGACTAATAATTATAATAATAGTATCTACTTCATAGGTTGTCATGGGATTGAGTTGACACATGTAAAGCATCTAGAATAGTATGTCACACCATAGAAAACCCTCAATTCAATAAATGTTAGCTACTATTATGATTGTTGTTATTATTAAATAATAATTATTTGTCATTTTCACAGGCTATTTTCTTGTAACAAGTCAGGGAAGGGACAAACCATTTAAAATAGAGTGGTTAAAAATTTGAACAAAAGCTAGGGTTAGTGACTGTAGGAGAGGAGACAGAAGTTACAGAATTTCTAGGCTTTTAACCTACGTAGTAGGCTAAGAAGAATTCTCTTCATTGTGTAAGTTCCCACAGCTCCTTAGGGAATCAAGACCACAAGAAGCCTCTCTATCGAGTTTAGCAGTTTCTCACTGGAAATCACAGTTTCTGAAAATACTGTTTAACCTGTGGTACTTTTTTAAAGGTATTATGTTGAAGAAAAGGGATTCAGCATAGATTTTTGTTTGGCTGTTAGCCTCTCGATAAGTCTTATTGGCCTCAGCACTCTGCTCCATTCCTGTGCAGTGGTGGCAGAAAGTAGATGTCAAATCTGTCAGGAGGATAGGATTATGTTCGGATGGATCTGGGACAAAGACATTGCTCTGATTGGGTAGAGGAGCTCATGAAATCCCTTGGTTCTAAGAATTGCATACTTGTGAAAATGATAGTAAACTGTTCTGGCAGGCCAGTAACGATTCTATAAGCAAGAAGATACATGCTGTGTATGCGAAGAGAAAAATGTTTTGAAATCTCCTTTCTTTCTAATATATCTATATATCTTGTTAAATTTCTTTTTTTTCCCCCTTGGCTTTACTGAGGTATAGTTGACTCTTGTTTTATTTCTTCCTGTTATTCTGCTGTATAAATATTTTCTTTCAAGGACCTGAGTTCCAAGAAAGCAAGGATTTTATTTTTAACACTGCTCTTTATTTTAAAATATATATGTTTATTAGTATGTCTTTTAGTACTTGCAAATATCCTTGGCATTATAGGATTTGAAAAAATTAAATTATTCATTTCCTTCCTGTTTTGTGGCCATTTATGATAGAGCAAATGTACCCAGATAATCAATATGAATTCTTGACAATATAGCAAACACAGATTCAAGACTTAATGGAGCAGGTGAATGTCTGTGTCAAGACCTCAGCTAAGAGGATCCTTTGTGGAAATAATAATAACAGCTTTTCTTTTTTTTTTTACAATGACTTTGGATTATAGGAGGCTCTATGACCAATATTTATAAATCAAATTTAGAGAAAGCCATTGTCTACATTAAAGATACTTCCCTTTTTAGTCTTTCTTCTCCAATATCTTGTTTTGGAAGAAATCAGAAGGCTGCCTATAAGCAGTGGAGAGAGTATAGAGCAGGGTTTTTCAACCTTGGCACTGTTGACGTTTAATTCTTGGTTGTAGGCCGTCCTGTGCGTTGTAGGATGACTAACAGCGTCCCTGGCTCCAACCTACTAGATGCCAGTCACACTCCCCCTCCCCAGGTGACAACAATCAAAAACGTCCCCAGGCATTGCCAGATGTCCCCTATGGGGCAAAATTACCCCTGATTGAGAACCACTGGAATAGAGAATCACAGAAATGCCAACAACTCAGAAAAAAAGTGGGACTCAGAGGAAGTAGAAAAGCAGCAAGGGGTTCAGATTTTCTAAGTCAACAAAATAAAAGTTCTCGTTAAAAAGTAAAAGAAATTAAGAACTAAAGAAGACATCAGGAAATTATTTTCAACAGTTAAGCCAAAAAATTAACTACCTCTACCATACAAAGGTCATACGCTAATCCACAGGAGATTGACAAAGATCCATTTGAAGAAATAGGCAAAGCACGTGAAACCATTTTCACACTGAAATGTAACGGCAGAAGTGAAGTGTTCAAACTCATATATAAAACTCATAATGTCTCTTGTCCTCGGTGTTTCTCCGTAGTTCAGTGTAAAAGTTATTAGATGAACCAGAGCAAATTAGGGGCCTTGGTTAGGAAAGGGTCCCGGGAGAGGGGAGAGCTACAGTGGCCCAGAGCCAAGTGTCAGAACTTAGGGGAAGTGAGGAGAACATTCACAGGTTCATGTCGGAGCAGGACCTGGGGAGAGCGACAGAGGCAGGACAGAGGCATGGAGAGGGAGGAAACTGGAATGAACTCTGTTCATTGAAGGTATTGGTGTGAACTCATGATATTAAGTAGAAAGAGAGAGATGGAGAAATAGACATGGATGTAAATCATTGTGTTATGTGAGCAGTGCTACCTAGTGCACACCTAGTCCTAGACCTTGGTTTCTAAGCACTGTCTACACTTAAAAGTGTTCCTTGGTCAAATGGCTGATACTAGGGCTGAGACAGAGAAAGTAGATGAGCCTGGAATATCTTGTAAGGAAGTGCTCAAAGAAAAGTAGGGAATACATCAAAAGGACATAGGAACAAGCTTAAAGGGGCTCCCACTAGCCAAATCTGGAGCACTTTGAACATCAAAAATAATGATAGTAATAGATTATAACCCGTTGAATAAAATGGGCATTCATGATCCCCTACTGATATAAATAAATCAATGCTTAAAGTCTGAGTTTGATGAGAAATGGGATATTTGTTGCATAGTCTCAAAGTAACTCCTCTACCCTCGAATACTAATTAATTACAAAGGGAAAATGAGTGACTTCACAGTGGAGAAGCCTGGCAAGACACCACCTTAGCCAAGGGATCAAAGTTAATAGCATCGGTAATAGGACTGATTGAACTTATGTACCACCTGATAGGCTATAATGAGAAGAACACAGCATCATTTCTGTGATAGTCTAGTCAAAGGTGCATAACCTGAATCTAATCATGAAGAAACATCAAGCAAACCCAAAGTGAGGGACATTCTACAAAATATCTGGCCTCTAATCTTCAAAAGGGTCCAAGTCATGAAAGTTAAGGACATGTATGCTTTGAACTGGATCCTTTTGCCATAGGAGTCGTTACGGAATGATTGGCGAACCTGAAATAGAGTCTAAGGATTAGATGGCGGTAATGTGCCAGGGTTAATTTCCTAATTTTCATGGCTCTGTTGTAGGACAATGTTGTCGTGTACAGGAAATACCCAGTTTGGTGGGGATGAGGCAGCTACCTCTCAAAGGGTTCAGAACAAATAAATTGTCCTGTTTTTGCAACTTTAAGTTTGATATTCTTTTGAAATAAAAAAAATTAAATAACAAAATTAAAAATGGCAGTGCTGGTAGTCTCGTACCTTGCTGATATAACCCTTTGGATAGCAGATTAACAATATGTATCAAAAGCCTTAAATGTTCATATCCTGACTGATATCTGGTATTCTATACTATGGAAAGAAAGGGGAAAAAAATGGAAAGATACTTGTATTATAGTGTTAAGTGGAAAAGTTCTATTAATAAGCAGTACGTACCGTGGGTTCTTTACTGTGTACAAAAATATCATTAAAAGACTGGAAACGACCCCTCACCATTATTCGTAGTGTTAACCCCTCACGGCAGCTCTGAATGGCCACGCGTTGGCTCAGCTGTTTTCCCATTACTTTGTTTTTTCAGTATATATTTTTATTTCCATTAAGGTAGTTCCATTTCCTCGTATTCGTTTTTCTTTTACCTTAGCGAGCTTACTGTCCACCCCCGCATCCCCACTCCATCTTCATCTCAGCCTATCCCTGCCCCCTTGTTGCATCTCACTGAGGACAGCATTTCGTCTGTTTCCCGCGTTGAAACACTTTCAAACGCGTGCTCTTATTCTGTGACTTTAGTGTTACGTTCTCTTTCCCTTGTACTGTATAGACCCGTGTTCATGCTTTTCTCTTTCTAACCTGCATCTGCCGGTAGACAGACAGGATGGCCCAGCCACGAGCAGTGCAAGATGCCCGCTTTTCATGTGAGCAGGGGTAATTGCTTGGGCTTCTGATTGTTAGATTTCAAAATGCCAGCCAGTTAGAAGCTCGAACACTCATTCACTGGTGCTGACCTCAAAGGGAACTCCCCTCAGATTGTTGAGTAAAGAATCTTCTCTCATCTTTAGTTGATATGTACTGTGGCTAGAGTCTATGCATTTTCAGGGGTATTTTAATGGGAAATTAAAAGGAGATACCTACTGAAGTCCAGAAGGCCTCAAATTAACTTTTATTAGACATCTGCTATAAACAAATAATCCTTTTAAAATATTCACAATAGCCTTACAAAGGATTTGTTATGTTATCATTGAACACTGGAAAAGCAGGGTTTAGAGAGGTTAATGATATGACTGGTTAACCAGCTAGTAAGTGGTAGAGTCAGGAGTAAGCCCCATACCTCTTCGTTCAAAGTTCATGCTGTTTCATGAAACCCCAGTTCCTCCAGAAAGCACAAATGTTATGTTACCTGATCACCAGGAAATCATATGGGCTAAACTTTACAGTTTGTTACTTAGGACACGTACTTTCTCTTCATGACAAAGTTGCTAATGAAAGCCAAATTTCTATAATGCTTTTGAATTCTAGGAGATATGCATTCTTCTCTCTTTTTTTTTGTATTTATAGATAATATTAATAAGATAGTATAAACTGTACACCAGAAGGCTTCTCAGGTAGAATTTTCAGGTTCTCTGTTCTCGGAAAGCAAGAGTATGGACATTTGATACTATATGACAGAGGCAGCACAACAAAAGCACATTATTTTTTTGCAGTACAGCCTATGATTTTCCTTGTAATTCCTCTTACCCACTCATGCATTTTTACAAAAATAAACTTTTTAGTACTTCTGCAGCTAAACATGCCAAACTGTCTCATACCTGGCATGTCCCTTTAGGCTTATGACTTGCCCATCCGTTGTTTTGATCTCAGCCTTGCTTCATTGGCAAGATTTCCATTGTTAACTTGTCCTAATAAAAAAAAAAGCAACCCACAAACTCAAAATTAAATAAATTTAATATATCAAACCAATAACTGTTACATTATAGTCTAGAAATCGTATAGTAACTGCTGCTACATAATAAAATTGTGCGTGTGAATAAAAAAGTGAGCCATAGGTGTTGAATGAGATTCTTTGACATAACAATTTTCTCATATTTAAAGCAGACACAAAAAGCCTATGAAATGTAATCTGTCTTCTTGACACATTCGAGAACCGTCCTGAATTCTGTGTTTTCCTTGTAGGAATACAATTTGTGTACCTATTTGTTCCTTCTAAATATTAAGCATGCTCTTTTGGTGCAGAAGACAAGAGCTTATGAAAAATGGACAGTAGAGTGTTTCTTCTTGAAGTGAATTAATTAACAGACTTCTCAGGTCCTAGATTTCTCAGGCATTTGCCTAGAATGTGCCCCAGCACCTTATGACGCTGCCCTTCTCTTGTGCGCGTGTCAGGGGTGGGTGGAGATATACATGTCTATAGTAATTGAAGATCAGAACAAACGTGATGGAACCTATTTCCCTTCTGCTTCTTCCCTGCTGTGGTGTGTCCTTGAGGGACATTACACCTGTGTGTAGATGATTATGTGGGGAGGGGCACGAGTATGGGAGGGTGGCAATTGGTAAAACTGCAGTTACGCAAATTCCAACGTTTCCCTACTCGTGTTTGCATTTACCACATAGGAACATATGTACACGCTGTCGATAGAGGTGACTACAAAAACTGCTGATGCCTCCTGGAAGGTGAAATCGCAAACTGCAAAGGTTTCTTGCCAGGGAAGATGTAGCAATGGCAGTGCCACCTGTTGTTTAAATCAGGGAACAGCTTCAAGTTCTGTTGCACAAATATGGGGGCAAACGCTAGGATCGATCACGGGGAGCTTTTCTCTTGTCTCCTCATGGGGAAACTCCAACGCTTCATGTACAATCTCGTGCATTCCTTATAAAGTAGGCTATCAAATATGGGTTTTCACAGTGTATGGGAAGATAATTCAAATTGAAAACATACATCGGCCCTTGTTTACGTTGTGCGATTTTCAACACTTTCTTCCACGTGGTGAAGCTTAAGGTGCTCCCTTTTGGTGCTTTTTCCCTTAAGAAAACAGAAACAAAAGAGGAATTTCTCTTCCCCTCAGCTGCTAATGATGGATGGGATGAAAAAGTAGGATAGTGCTTGAGACTGCTGTCGCGTCCTGTCATCCAGCAAGCAGCTCATCCACAGTTCGTGACGGCCACTGCTGGTTGCTTGTACTGCTATCCATACATGGACTCATTTGGGTTATCAGATGACTTGCCATTACTGTGCGTTCATCCTTCTGCGGGGAAAACAGTATAGCTCTTGAGGGCGTTAAGAGCTGGTGTTAAGTGTATGTAGTGGAGCAAATGTGAACTTCGTAGGAGGAGTTTCTGGCAGATGGTGTGTGATCATGTAGGTTTCAGAACTTGAATTGCAAGAGACCAATGCCCGCTGTACACATTTACCGGGGTATAATTCAGTGGCTTTCACAGAGTGAAAGAACTCTATGTTTAGAAACGGGTAGCTTAGGTCAGAAGGCAACACAAGGCCAAGTGAAGGACAGAACCTTATTGGATTCCAGTCTCTGAGGCTGTTGCTGTTCTTTAGACCATTTCTTAACCTTCTAAATTGTAGGGAGCTTGTACTGGAGCCTGGGGGAGTGGGGATTCCCACCCACAGGATAGATAGCGGCCTAGGTGGCTTTCTGAATTCTCCCCCTTCCTCATACTCCTTTTCTAAAATTTTCGGACATATGGGCCAGACGTGTAGTGCTCACTTTCTGACCCTGCTAAACCACTAGTGGTAAACTTTAAGTTGTCTTATTGAGGATTGACACCAACCAGTGGTGTTCATATTGGCTTTTTAAGCTCAAGAAAGCCAAAACTCAGGCAGAGTAGTAAAGAAAGAAAATGGAGAAACAGTAATAGATGGGAGACAGTAGACATTTGAGGGCTACTTCTTAAACTTGGGTAAGTTCTTAAGCTCTTAGGGCCTTTATTTCCTTGTCTCTAAAATGGGCAGTTCAAGTCCAATCAGATAAGAAGATTTTGAGGTTTCTTGTACCTATGTGTTTGTATTTGGAATTTGTCTTACAATATGCCATTAGATATATAAATTTACAATACTATTTAAAATGCAGATTTCTAGTCCAGTTGCAATATTGGGCTTTACTTTCCCTGGATTACGTGTGGTAACAGGATAACCTCTCCAGCCCTCTTCTAGCCTCATGATTCTGGGAGAAAGTTACGTGTCTTCCGTGACAGAAATTCTCCAAAGTTTTCCTAGAAGATTCACAGATAAACTAGGATAAACACAGCTCTCCTTGGGGAAACACCATCTTCCCTTAACCCTCTTCAGCCTGATATTCTTGGCCTTTAATACATAGTAAATAGATGACATACATTTTATATCCGATGCCTCGTAACAGCTATTTTGGGAAGTTATTTTAGACCTCCAGACCTTAAGCATGGCTAAGATTTTTTTTTAATCTAAGAAATATTTTATGATGGCTATTTAAAGATGGGGATATTAAGTTTTCCCCACCTTCTGTTCTTTTTCCTATTGGGATTTTCTCTGTCATAACTATTCATTCTACAAGTCAGCAAAGGTAATTCAGTTAACTACTTGCCGAAAATGCACTCAGATTTTCCCTCTAAGAACTCATTTTTGAGCAAACCAAATTAGTAGGAAAGGAAGAAAACATAGAGGGAGTTTCTTTCTTTTTTTTTTTTTTTTTGCGATACTCGGGCCTCTCACTGTTGCGGCCTCTCCCGCTGCGGAGCAGAGGCTCCGGACGCGCAGGCTCAGCAGCCATGGCTCACGGGCCCAGCCGCTCCGCAGCATGTGGGATCTTCCCGGACCGGGGCACGAACCCGTGTCCCCTGCATCGGCAGGCGGACTCTCAACCACTGCGCCACCAGGGAAGCCCGAGGGAGTTTCTTAAATTATGCTTAGTCTGGATACATGTTGAACTGGCTGCTTGCTTTAGGGGACGTTTCTATCCAAGAATAAAAGCTGGGCACGACTCTCGTTGGTGAATACCTCATGCTCCTTACTTTCTGTATGGAGAAGCTTCATCACTGGTGTGAGGCCTGGTAGTAAACTGGTGAAGGGAAGGAGAATACAAGAGTAGACGTCAATTTTTAAAAGTCCGTTTTTATTCAAGATTTTGACTACAACCAAATTGTTGCTCCACATAGAAAATATGATTCTGAATTCTGGTTCCCATCAGAAGTCCAGAAAAAGGAGAGAAGAGTCTTGTAACACCCACAAATACCATTTCCAATGTTATTTTAAAAATTGTTATCATTATTATTTCAAGCT
This sequence comes from Leucopleurus acutus, assembly GCF_964270905.1. Lineage (NCBI taxonomy): Eukaryota > Metazoa > Chordata > Mammalia > Artiodactyla > Delphinidae > Leucopleurus > Leucopleurus acutus. The sequence continues at coordinate 25,777,338 of NC_139143.1, forward strand.
CTTATTCTTATTGGGGATAATAATAAACTTTGTGATATACACGGTCTTATATGAGGCAACACCACCGCTCAGTAGCTTCTTCCTCTTCATTCTAGTTATTCTTCTTGGGGTCACAACAATATTCTGAAGGTTTTTTTCATTTTTAATGAAAAAGAAAACATGTTTGATGTTCCTTTCCTTTTTTAAATAATGAGAATACTGAGACCTGATCAGAAAGGTTGAGACTTGCCTGAAGATTCCTACCATCCTCAGTATTGGAAGTAGGTGGTCTAACTTGGAATCTAATATTCTTTCCACTGTGTTATACATGCAAACCCATGTTATTTTCTCCTCTGATACCTGTTCACGTATATGTGTGTATAAATGTGTGCATAAATATTTCCATGACTTCAAAAAGTGTGAAGACTCCAAGCTTAGATGAGAATGCATTGAAGTTAGGACTGTAGAATCTTCCCACAAATGGAAAGGACACTTAAGGAGGTTAAGTAAGTCCTCTAGCTTCAGGCTGTTCTGCACCAAAATCAACCTTGACGTATCACCTAAACTTTCTATACGTTGGTATGGTGTTTCCCCCGTTACAAGGATCCACAGAGTGTTCATGACTTGACCACCACAGTCCGGAGCACCAGAGCATCGTGACGGACGTGCGTTAAGGGCTTTGAGTATAATATCTCATTGCAATGCAAAGTTACACATTCCTGTAGATATTTTGTTCGTCTTGCCACTGTTTTATGTAGTTAACATGTATTATGTATGGGCTATGCGGGGGTCAGGCATTTCACAGCAACCCTAGTTTCCAGCTAAGGAGAAGAAACAGACTAAATGACTTGCTCACGGTCTGATTGCCAGCAAGTGGCTTGGCTCGTCCTTGAACCTGGGTCTCTTTGACTCCAGGGTCTAATAAGCTCTTCGCCCTTGTCCTCTGCCATCTCACCTGGAAAAGGTGCTGTGGTGTCTCAGTGGATTTGCCCACAATCTGCCGGCCTAAACACAGTCAATCCTGTGGTTTAATGTTTTAACAGGGATACCGAGGGCAAAGGAGGGGCTCTTATTTTCTAAACAGATGACTTCGGCATTCATGGAAAACCGAAGCCTAGAAAATTGCGCTGCTTTGTTTCCCTGGGTTGCCGCTCCTCATGAAACGGCCCCCTCCCCGTGTTGGCTGGAGAGAAAGGAAAGTTAAACTTCAGAGGGGCACTACTCCCAAAGCACCATTGTTGCCAGCAGACCTTCTAGTATTTGCTGTTCACAGTTTGAAAAATAGTGGTGGCATTCATACAGCCCTCACTCCCTCCAGGATCCCAGCGGACTTCCGAGCACAGAAAATGTTCATGGACCCAGGGAGGTGGAGGCGAGAGCGCAGCCTCGTTCCCGGAAATTCAGGCTAAGCCAGTTCTCAGCTCAGAGGAGCGCTGGCCTCTCTGAGGCCCACCCTTATTTCTTATTTATGTGCAGTTGCAGAATATAGAAAGAGCCCTCAGACATCACAGAGGGGAGTGGTGACTGATGTCTTCCCCACACGGGCTCTGAGCATGTGTGGGTAAGGGCCTGATTGCCAGTCTCTCTAAGGTCACTTGGACCAGCTACTGAACATAGCCTGTGGCTCTTCGTTACCTTCAGAGTTTAAAGGCCCTGAGTGTTTTGACCCTCCTCTCTTGCGCTATTTACAGATAAGGAAAGGCAGGAGAAGGGAAGGGACTTCATTATTGTCACACAAGCACAGCACCAATGATCCCCCTCCAGACACCCAGCATCTGGGAACAGCATTCATTTAGTGGCAGCGCTTGGCTTTTTTTTTCCTGGCACCTTTGTTGTGTGGACAGTGGCCATGACTTATACTTTTTTTTTTTTTTTTTGGTATAAAATCACCCCCTTGACATTGGTAATAGGGTAATAGCTTGTTAATTGACTAATTACTGAAATTTTTCAAAATTTCAGTTTCATTCTTTTCTAATGAATTTAATCCTGTTTCTCACTTCTGAGTACAGATTGCCCTGGAGTGTATTTCTTATCTTACCCTTCTGCCTTTTCTTCCATTATTTTCTTAAAAAAAAGAATTTTATTGTGGTAAGAACAGTTAACAATGAGATCTACCCTCTGAACAGATTTTTAAGTGAACAATACAGTATTGTTATCTAGAGGCACAATGTTGCACAGCAGATCTCTAGAACTTATTCATCTCCCATAACTGAAATTTTATATCCATTGATTCAGAATTCCCCCTTCCTCCTAGCCCCTGACATCCACCATTCTATTCTTTACTTTTATGTGTTTGACTATTTTTTTTTAAATAAGTTTATTTATTTATTTTTGGCTGCATTGGGTCTTTGTTGCTGCGTGCGGGCTTTTCTCTAGTTGCGGCGAGCAGGCTCTAGGTGCATGGGCTTCAGTAGTTGTGGCTCGTGGGCTCTAGAGCGCAGGCTCAGTAGTTGTGGTGCACAGGTTTAGTTGCTCCGCGGCACATGGAATCTTCTCGGACTAGGGCTTGAACCTGTGTCCCCTGCATTGGCAGGTGGATTCTTAACCACTGTGCCACCAGGGAAGTCCAATGTGCTTGACTATTTTAGATAACTCATATGAGTGGAATCATGCAGTAATTGGCCTTCTGTGAACGTCTTATTTTACTTAGCATAATGTCCTCAAGGTTTATCTATGTCCTTCTTTTTAAAGGCTGAATTATATTCCATTGTATATACATGCCACATTTTAAAAATCCATTTATCCTTCAGTGGACATTTAGATTGTCTCCACACCTAGGCTACTGTAAATGATGCCACAGTGAACATAGGGCTAATATCTCTTTGAGATCCTGATTTCAATTCTGTTGGATAATACCCAGAAGGGGAATCTTCCGTTCTTTCCTTACCACGTTTTCTTCCCCTAATTCTTCCATCTCTCCCTCTGTAGAATGAACATCCAAAGTGCTAGATGCACGAATCTGTTTTATTAAGGAGCCCCAAATCTTAACGGTATTTACTTATTCCTTTAGGTGTTTATTGCTAACAGTTGTTCTGTGATTAACCGCCCCCCCCCCCACCGCCCTTTTTTTTTGAACCTTCGTGAGATTTGGGGCAACTATGTTGGTTTTCCCTTGGTTATTAAAAATAGTCCAGTCCAGTTTAGATCCCGTTTTATATCTGATTCAAATCTCTTTCTCCCCATCACACGATAGACTTAAAACTCAGGGAGCTTAGAGTAGAGGGGCTATAGAGCCTCTCTTTTCCTTACTTCACGTTCCCTCTGATGATACACTTTGGCACATGCGCCCTGCTGGGCCAGTCAGGGGATGGTTCAAGACAAGTGCTGTTTTCTTTCATGGAGAAAGGTGCTGCTGCTCTAGAACACCCTCTGTTGCAAGAATCCAAGTATTGGGCTTCCCTGGTGGCGCAGTGGTTGAGAGTCCGCCTGCCGATGCAGCGGACGCGGGTTCTTGCCCCGGTCCGGGAAGATCCCACATGCCGCGGAGCGGCTGGGCCCGTGAGCCATGGCCGCTGAGCCTGCGCGTCCGGAGCCTGTGCTCCGCAACGGGAGAGGCCACAACAGTGAGAGGCCTGCGTACTGCAAAAAAAAAATTAAAAAAATTTAAAAAAAAAGAATCCAAGTATTGACTGTTGCCACATGCATGTGGGTAAGTTGGAGGGCCCTGTTGCCCTGTCTTCCTCCCACCATGGTGGAGGTGCCGGATGTGGAAGCTTTGGTCCAGCTTCGTTGGCCACTTCTGGGGTTAGGCAGTAGCAAGAGGGCTTAAACTCAGCTATATTCTGTGGTGTCCACCTGTCCCATGGGACACCTATGTATTTGTAACAAAACAATTGATAGCATACAGGCTATGCCACACTGCCTTCTTATCAGCTCTCCCCTTCTTATATTCCCTGCTCAGGTAGGCAGGGCTGAGATCAGGAAATTGGCTGCTCAGGTAGACACCTAACCAGGGAACTGACACTAGGCTCACTTCTTTTTTTTTTTTTTAATTTATTTTTTTATTGAAGTATAGTTGATTTACAGTGTTGTATTAATTTCTGCTGTACAGCAAAGTGACTCAGTTAATATACATATATACATTCTTTTTCATATTCTTCTCCATTATGGTTTATCCCAGGATATTGAATATAGTTCCCTGTGCTATACAGTAGGACCTTGTTGTTTATCCATTCTGTATTTAATAATTTGCACCTATTAACCCCAGACTCCCAGTCTGTCCTTCCCTACCACCACCCCCTCAGCCTTGGCAGCCATGTGTCTGTTCTCTGTTAGATTCACTTCTTATAGGTACCCCAGAACATTCCATTCTGGAAGGGAAAGCACGCTCTCTCATCCCTCATGGAATCACTTTTCATCTTGAAAACAAGGCCAAAGACAAACTCACATTTTTCACATTCTACAGTCTGGGAAAGACAAGTGTGGTCACAGAGAGCTGATAGCAGAGTTCTGCTTCGTAAGCCCTGGGGGGAAAGATGTCTGGTACCAACTGTTGGCAGCTTCTCCAACAGTCTCCTCAGACTATGGGGAATTTAGTATTCTGTCCTAGCTTCAGTTCTGGACCAGTAGGGAAAGCCCCTCTGAGTATGTAACTGGGATAGCAGGGAAGAAGCAGGGAAGGGAAAGATGTGGCCCTTTCTTGCTCTGGATCAGGAGAGAATAATCCAGCTCTTCCCCTCCCTTGCTTTTCTCAATCTCTGGCTGTTCCTGTTCTTGCATTTCGTGGTGTTAATTGCTCTTATATTCTAGAGGTTTCAGATCCTTTGCCTTGTTCATTGTCAAGTCACCAGTAGCCCTGCCACTGTGTGTTCATTGTGCTCATGATGTTAATTACAGTTGACATAGTAGTGGGATCCATGTGGAGGGCTTCTTCAGAGACAGCTCGCTGCACTGTCTGTGCTCCACCTGTGTTCTGTGGGTGGGAAGGACAGGTGTTTTGCTATGTGAGACAGGTCAGTGCGCCATACCTGTTGCCTTTACCTGTTGATCCACACACTGGAAAGGCCGTAGCTGAATTCAGGTTACTTCTGATCCTTTTTAAGGTATCCTGAAAACAAACCTCAGGATGCCTTAAAATAGCCTTGATTTACCTTGCTGTCTTTGGCAATGACCAAACTTGAACAGCCCCCAAGAACAATAGAAACTAGCTGGTTTTCCCTGGTTCACGATCTCTTTTATTCACAAGAAATCTTCTCAGAGTGAGTCAGAATCATGCATGGGTTGCTTATCATGGCGCAGTTTTCTCACACATTTTCTAAAACTTTGAGGAAAGGCAGATGTGAGGGAAGGGCTTTCCGTATCATCGCCCAGTGTTTCCGTCTGGGAAGGTGGGGAGCCGGCTTTAGCTGCCGTTGGGTAGGAAGAGCCACGTAGGTGGGGCTGCCTGAACACTCCTGACCTGTCCCTCTCCACACGTGTTATCTCCCCTCTCCTACCCCAGCCTCTCCAGCACTCTGTGCACATGCGCATCCCTCCATCAACTCCCCCTCCCCTTCCCTTTCTAGTCAGTTATAACGCAGAATGGCAAGATTTGCTTTCCCTACAAAGTATATTTGTGCTCCAACAACTTTAAAATTTACCTTGGGGGACCATTGCATATAGTTAGATTTCTTCTAACAATCAGGGCACGTTTGTGCTTTTAATGCGCACATCAAATGCACAATCTTTAGTTTTTAAACTAATCTTAAAACATTATAGTAGAATTGATTCCCAAAAGTACAGTCAAGACCCGCCGTTTCTCCTTTTCCCCTTACCCTCGAACTTCCCAGGTGTCTTTAGAGTACGTAAACCCCACTCACAGAGCTTGGGGACAATTGGATTCTCAAATGCCACGACTGGTATGGAGGTCAGCTCTGTATAGAGGCAGACTGGAGATAAACTTTAAATATCAAGAGATGTGTGCTGACCTCTCGCCAGGGCTGGTTCAGTGAGGACCTCAGGTAATGATAGTGAATGACTGACTGGAGCTTTGAGGGACTTGGCCTTTTCGTTACCCCCTTTGCAGTTTTCCTAGGACTCTGTACTAAGCAGATACGTATGTTTTACTTTTGCAGTATCATTCTGAGGTTGCCTCTTTACATCCTTAAACCGTAGATGACCAAACCAATGTACGGGGAAGTTGTCCAAGGTCAGACAGCTAGTTAGCTGAGAAACCAGGGTTTAAATCCAATTTCAAGTGGAGTCTTCTCTCCACCGTGTGTGATTGCTTCCCTCCTGTAAGCATTTGCTTTGCTGCTGTGAAAAAGATCTATACTTTGTCTACTGGGTCTCAGGGCAATGGGACTCTCTTAGGCTTGCCTTAACCTAGTTAGTAAATGGTTAGAAAGATAGGAAGAGCCCCCATTTGTGAAGCCTTTCTCTCCTTCCATTCCTAATATGACCCTCCTCCCTTTAAATGTTTTCATTGTTACCCCATTATTTTATTTCTGATAACATCTGTCATCACGTGGGTTTTCCCAGGGAACAGTATTTACTTGCTCCCGATTTCATGGGTTGTCCCCAACTCCACTTCATGGCCTACCCTGTTCTAGTCCCAAACCCCACACGTAACCCTTTGTGTGCATGTGTGTTCTTGGGCTCCCAAGGATAGAGTCTCCTGCAGGAGGAAGCTGGATGAAAGCCTGGAAAGGTTATTTTGTTTAAATTCTTTCCTTGAAGTTCCTTTGGTGAGGGAGCCAGGCTGGAAATCTTACCAGAACAGTTGTGTTTCATAGTTACACTGTAATCAGGAAACTGTAATTCATGGCCATTAAATCGCTTCCTTTGAAGTGTAAGAAAAAACAGAACAACTTTTATGGCCCTTTAACCCACAGGATTATAGTGCATATGAATTAAAGTCAAGTGTGTTATGAACTCTCCGAGGTACCATGCCTGGCAGAATTCGGTCTTCACCCCAGGGCTCATTAATTGGTTGACTCTCAACTGAAAGCTGCAGTGAGGGGTATCAGGATCTCGGAAGGCTTTTTCTTCTGTCTCATCTCTGTATTTTTATAAGACAAGTCAGAGGTGAGGACACTTCCTGTGGTTGCTCGACTGAAGATGAGACTTGTTCTTTCTGTGGTGGCTCTCTTCAGGAGAGGGCAGCTGGAGAAGAATTACTAGCGCTTTCTAAATGTCAGCACTGTGTGTCCATTGAATCCTTACAACAATCCAATGAAGTAAATGTTGGCATTCCCGTTTTACAGGTAGGAATGATACAGACTCAAGAAATTCAATAATAAGCCCAAGGTCACTCAGTAGGTGGTGGTGTCTGAACTCTGGCCGAGAGCGGAGTCAAAGCATATGCTTCACCGCCACCCTATGTTGCTTCCCAGAACTCATACCTGATGCCACACAAAAGTCAATAAATAGCACTGCTGGAGCCCCATGTCCTGGGTCCTAATATCGCTAGTATAATCAGTTGTACGATAAATCGCTGAAATTTACACTGTTGTCATTTTAAGGAAATTTCATAGGAAACCTATGGAGAAAGATAAGCAACAAAATTGTATATTAATATTCAATGACTATATATGAAATATTTGTATTAAATATAATAAACATGTTTTATGACATAGATATTTATCTAATTTTGTTAGAGGCTTAAAATAGATAATCATTAGAAAAAATAGCAATGTTTTTTCCATTACAAATTTCATTGATAGCTGAGCTGATTTTGAAAGGAGGGGTGGGTCTTTCAGAATGTGGAATGTCAAGTTGTGTTCCACTTGTTGTGAGAGGAGGTAACCCGCAGGACATAAAAAATTTTGAACTTAAGTTGCACATATTTCTTAGTAATAGGTTCTGTCACCTGTATTTATTGCCTGGAATATTTTCAGTATGGACTTAGTCCTAGACAATTCTGATTAGGTCCATTATGGGTCCCACCACTCCACTAGATGGCGCTGTGGTAGCACGGATATGCCTAATGCCCCACCATGGGTTTGAAAAGCAGGTAAGAACTTTGTTCTGTTGGGACGCCTCAAAGCTTAATGGAGTGTGAATTAGAGCCCCATAGCATAATATAATTTTTCCACTTTTCTTATTCTGGTTCCAGTGGTTCTTCTGTGTGTCTGCGTGTCTTCACTTGGTATTTCTTTGCCCTTTTACCATCTTTCCCTCTAACTCTTTAACATTTCTTCCTAAGTCCTGCCCACCAATCCTCTTTACTTGGAACCGTCACTCTTCTCTCCCTTGCTGTGCATACACGTTTTCTGTTTGAGGGTGTACAACACACTTACATTGTGTGGTGATAGACTGAGACTTTTATGAGCCATGCAGTGGGACCAACTACAGGGGCTACTTTGCAAGGAGATGGTCATCTTGCCCTTCAGACTGGAGTCTTTCGTCACATCTGCACGGTCTCCTCAGTGGGCTCACCTTGCTGCTTTTCCCTACAGTGAATTTGGTGTTTTCTCAGAAACGGTGGGTTTGGTTCTAGCAAATACAATCAGAAGGATAGAGGCCCCGGCACGGGGTGTAGAATATGGGAGGCGTACAAAGTATCGTGACCTTCTAGGGCATCATTCAGAACCAGGACCGAAAGGAAGCTGCCAGGGCCTCTGTCTAAACCCCTCATTTTGAAGTGAGGGGCAATCCAGAGGATCCTGTCCCCTCCCACTCAGTTTAGTGCTCTATTCTGAGCTCCAAAGAGGAAGAGCCTTGATATGCAAGGAAGGGAACCCTCTGTGAACGTTGTTTATTGTAGGGCCTGCATTTCTGAAGATTACTCAGAGAATTGACCTCTGTTTGACTATCATTTGTAGTTCAAAAGAGGATCATGAAAAACATTTAAACTATTTGCAGTCATCCCCGGAAAGAGCTGGCCTTAGCTGTATGGGATTATTGCCGGTTCCTGCTTCAAACCACAGCTTTGCAAAGCCACGCATCACCTGGTGGGAAACAGGCATGCTTCTCAGATTTCGATTTTGGCAAGGGTGGCTAATGTAAAATCTCCTCACCTTCAAAATGTGATGAATTCCTCATTTCTTTTGGTTTCTAGAATGAAGCTAGACCTGTCTCTTTAGAGTACTTAGAGCAAGGAGAAACTTTCAAAACACCGATACTCCCTATGAGGTTGAAGGTGGGTTGGCAAGAGGAGGAGGTGCTTATGGGAATCAAACTTGTAGGTGGGCAGACGTGGATGGCCTTGCGTGGCATGTTTTCTCTTGGGTGCAATTCATCTTCTGTTGAAGTAAAACTTCCTCACTAGTCAGAAGTACATTTTGCCAGATGTAATTTAATTCACACTAACAAATTACAGTGAAGTTCAGGTGAATAGATTGGAAAGCAGTGTTTGCAACTGGCCTATAATGACCCCAAATGTGGTTCTGTCTGATGGCCTGAGGAGTGTCATTTCCATGAACCTTGCTCCCCTCTCCGTCAGAGGAGCAGGACGGTGGCCCCATTTCATAAGGCTTGGTTGAAGTAGTGTAAATAAATGTGTTGCTTACTGGGAGGCTTTTCTTTTGCCACCACAGGACTTTAACAATTAAATAAAATCTTACTTAGGTGAAATAAGGCAGTCTCGGTTTAAGTTATCTAGACATTCAATCCGTGTAGAATATTGTTTTCAAAGAACTCTTTGATCTTGTTGTTTTCCAACACTGGACAAACCAAGGATGAATTTAAGAAATACTCACTGTGGTTACATTGTAGTAAGACATGTTCTCTGCCTTCCAGAGTCCTACAGTTTACTAGAGAGTAGGGACTCAGTGAATAACCCGTGATCAACATTAAGGCCTCCCAACCTGGTATTTGAGTTCTCTGTTATCTTGATTAGTGAATCTTAGAAAATGAAACTCCTTAATGACTGCTTTGGCCTGTTGCAAACTAAAGAATCATAATGGGAATGTGCATGTGGTGGTGTCTGGGGGAGGGGGATATGGGGAGGAGTCCTTTGGACCCAGGCCTGGTTTTGAGGGTATAGATAAGTTTGCTGTCATCTTCAGTTTGGGGGCATGATTGATGCTGTGGGACATTCTAGGGAGAAATGGAAGCGGGAGCTTCCTACAGACCACAGCCTCTCCTCCCCTGCTGGGAGGGATGGGAAAGAAGTAATATCCCATCTCTATCTTCACATCCTGTTTCCTTTTAATCTTCTGTGTTCTTTTTTCTCCCCACTCCTTCCTGTCCGCTCTTCTTCCCACCTCTTCTGGGAAGAATAGAAAAGTATATACTGACACTTTTATTAGCGCCCTGCCTCATGTCACCATCTGGCTAGCTTGAGGGTAAGAAACAGGGAGGGGCAAAAGAAACAAGGTAGCTGTTTGTGCTTATTTGTCTGCAACCTGGCAGACACAATTCCTTCCTTGCAAAAACAAGCACCAAGATTTATATAGCTGATCATTATCAAGAATCTTTATTCTGAGGAGTTAAGCAAGAGAAAATGTTTTCAGTCATCCATTATGGAGAGTAAATGGGAGTCAAGAACAGTCACAGCTTCTTTCTTTTTTTTTAATTGTTTTGAATTTCATTTATTTATTTATTCACAGCAGGTTCTCATTACTTATCTATTTTATACATATTAGTGTATATATGTCAATCCCAGTCTCCCAATTCATCCTCCCCCACCGCTTTTCCCCCTTGGTGTCCATACGTTTGTTCTCTACATCTGTGTCTCTATTTCTGCCTTGCAAACCCGGTTTATCTGTACCATTTTTCTAGATTCCACATATATGCATTAATATACGATATTTGCTTTTCTCTTTCTGACTTACTTCACTCTGTATGACAGTCTCTAGGTCCATCTACAAATGACCCAATTTCATTCCTTTTTAGGGCTGAGTAATAGTCCATTGTGTATATGTACCACATCTTCTTTATCCATTCGTCTGTTGAGGGGCATTTAGGTCACTTCCATGACCTGGCTATTCTAAATAGAGCTGCAATGAACATTGGGGTGCATGTGTCTTTTTGAATTATGGTTTTCTCTGGGTATATGCCCAGTAGTGGGATTGCAGTCACAGCTTATTTCATTTACCTTTCCTAACGATTTCTGAGGTAGGTATAATTATTCCCATTTTATGGCTGAGAAGCTAGGATTCAAAACATTGAGTGAACTGGCCAGCGCTGTGCCCCATGCCCAGAAGACAGTTGATAAACATTTGCTGAATGAATAAGTAAAGTGATAGAGCCAGGATTTAAAACCAGATTTTATAACTTCCAGTCCAGTGCTGTTTTTGTGTTATTATTCCTCTTCCTGGAAGGGACTTGGGTGAGCCTAAAAGATCAGTAGTAGCCTGTGCTATTTATTCAAGAGTTAATGTTTGATTTTGAAAGAAGAGGACTATGTCAGTTTCATCAGCCTTTATCTGTCTCTTTTACTTTAGTTAGCCTATAATTTTTTTTACATCCCTATCCTTAACCTTCTTTTTTGTGGGGTGGGGGGCACCCTCATCCTTATGTCTTTTATACTGGTAAGAGGCACAGTTGTGAAAAATACAGATTCTGGGTCCAGACTTCCTGAGTTTAAATCTGCCACTTATTAGCTGTGTGACCTTGGGCAAGTTATTTAACCATTAGATATCTCAGAAGAATCACTGACTTTAAAATAGGGATTATAACAGAAGGTACGTCAAGGGGTTATTGTGAGGATTATATGAGTTGATATATGTATAGCACTTAAAGCAGCTCCTGGTATAGAATAAGTATAATGTAAATTAGTTAATATAACCCTGTTGTGAATATTACCATTATCCTATATTTTTTTCTACCTTTGGAAATAAACTTCATGACAACAGAGTGTGTCATTATCACAGTCTCTCTTTTTTTAAAAAAATATTTTTTGAGTAAACTCTCTGTGTTGTTATTTTTTTAAATTTCCACACTGTATTCTCCCTTATGTTTTGGTTTTATATTTGGTTGGTTGGTTTTTATTGTGGTAGAATATGCCATTTTAATCATCTTTAAATGTACAATTCAGTGGCATTAATTACATTCACAACACTGTGCAACCATCACCACTATTTATTTCCAAAACTTTTTCATTACCTGAAACAGAAACTGAACCCCATTGATCAATAATCCCCATTGCCTTCTCCCCCACTCTTGGTAACCTCTAATCTACTTTTCGTCTCTATGAACTTGACTATTCTATTTATCCTTTTATGGCTGGCTTCTTTCACGTAGCATGATGTCTTCAAGGTTCATCCCTATTGTAGCATCTATCAGAACTTTATTTCTTATGTCTGAATAATAGTTCATTGTATGCATGTGCCACAATTTCGTTATTCATTCATCTGTCCATGGACATTTGGTTGTTTCCACCTTTTGGCTACTGTAACTAGTGCTGCAGTGAACACTGGCGTATTTGTTTGAGTTCCTGCTTTTAATTCTTTTAGGTATATACCTAGAAGTGGAACTGCTGCATCATATGGTAATTCTATGTTAACGGATTTTCACAGCAGCTATACTGCTTTGCATTCCCACCAGCAATGCACAAGGGTTCCAGTTTCTCCACATGCTCACCAATATTTCTTCTTTTTTTTAACATTTTTATTGGAGTATAATTGCTTTACAATATTGTGTTAGTTTCTGCTTTATAACAAAGTGAATCAGCTATACATATACATATGTTCCCATATCTCTTCCCTCTTGCGTCTCCCTCCCTCCCACCCTCCCTATCCCACCCCTCTAGGTGGTCACAAAGCACCGAGCTGATCTCCCTGTGCTATGCGGCTGCTTCCCACTAGCTATCTAGTTTACATTTGGTAGTGTATATATGTCCATGCCACTCTCTCACTTCATCCCAGCTTACCCTTCCCTCTCCCTGTGTCCTCAAGTCCATTCTCTGCATCTGCATCTTTATTCCTGTCCTGCCCCTAGGTTCATCAGAACCATATTTTTTAGATTCCATATATATGTGTGTTAGCATACGGTATTTGTTTTTCCTTTCTGACTTACTTCACTCTGTATGACAGTCTCTAGGCCCATCCACCTCACTACAAATGACCCAATTTCATTCCGTTTTATGGCTGAGTAATATTCCATTGTATATATGTGCCACATCTTTATCTGTCGATGGACACTTAGGTTGCTTCCATGTCCTGGCTACTGTAAATAGTGCTGCAGTGCACATTGTGCTACATGTCTCTCTCTCTCTTTTTTTTTTGGTGATAAATTTATTTATTTATTTGTTTGTTTGTTTATTTATTTTGGCTGTGTTGGGTCTTCGTTGCTGCACATGAGCTTTCGCTAGTTGTGGCGAGTAGGGGCTACTCTTCATCGCGGTGCTTGGGCTTCTCATTGCGGTGGCTTCTCCTGTTGCGGGGCATGGGCTCTAGGTGCACAGGCTTCAGTAGTTGTGGTTCATGGGCTCTAGAGTGCAGGCTCAGCAGCTGTGGCCCACGGGCTTAGTCACTCCGTGGCATGTGGGATCCTCCCGGACAGGCATCGTACCCATGTCCCCTGCGTTAGCAGGTGGACTCTTAACCACTGCACCACCAGGGAAGTCCCCATATGTCTCTTGTTTTTTTTTTTAACCATCTTTATTGGAGTGTAATTGCTTTACAGTGTTGTTAGTTTCTACTGTATAACAAATTGAATCAGCTGTATGGATACATATATCCCCCTATCCCCTCCCTCTTGTGCCTCCCTCCCACCCTCCTTATCCCACCCTTCTAGGTGGTTGCAAAGCAACGAGCTGATCTCCCTGTGCTATGCAGCTGCTTCCCACTAGCTATCTCTTTTACATTTGGTAGTGTATATATGTCAATGCTACTCTCTTATTTCGTCCCAGCTTACCCTTCTCCCTCTCCGCATGCTCAAGTCCATTTTCTAAGTCTGTGTCTTTATTCTGTCCTGCCCCTACGTGCATCAGAACCATTTTTTTTTTTTTAGATTCCATATATATGTGTTAGCATACAGTATTTGTTTTTCTCTTTCTGACTTACTTCACTTTGTATGACACACTCTAGGTCCATCTACCTCACTACAAATAACTCAATTTTGTTTCCTTTTATGGCTGAGTAATATTCCATTGTATATATGTGCCACATCTTCTTTATCCATTCATCTGTCGATGGACACTTAGGTTGCTTCCATGTCCTGGCTACTGTAAATAGTGCTGCAATGAACATTTTGGTACATGACTTTTTTTGAATTATGGTTTTCTCAGGGTATATGCCCAGTAGTGGGATTGCTGGGTCGTATAGTAGTTCTATTTTTAGTTTTTTAAGGAAGCTGCATACTGTTCTCCATAGTGGCTGTATCAATTTACATTACCACCAACAGTGCAAGAGGGTTCCCTTTTCTCCACACCCTCTCCAGCACTTATTCTTTGTAGATTTTTTTGATGATGGCCATTCTGACTGGTGTGAGGTGATACCTCATTGTAGTTTTGATTTGCATTTCACTAATAATTAGTGATGTTGAGCATCCTTTCACGTGTTTGTTGGCAATCTGTATATCTTCTTTGGAGAAATGTCTATTTAGGTCTTCTGCCCATTTTTGGATTGGGTTGTTTGTTTTTTGATATTGAGCTGCATGAGCTGCTTGTAAATTTTGGAGATTAATCCTTTGTCAGTTGCTTCATTTGCAAATATTTTCTCCCATTCTGAGGGTTGTCTTTTTGTCTTGCTTATGGTTTCCTTTGCTGTGCAAAGGCTTTTAAGTTTCATTAGGTCCCATTTGTTTATTTTTGTTTTTATTTCCCTTTCTCTAGGAGTTGGGTCAAAAAGGATCTTGCTGTGATTTATGTCATAGAGTGTTCTGCCTGTGTTTTCCTCTAAGAGTTTTATAGTGTCTGGCCTTACATTTAGGTCTTTAATCCAATTTGAGTTTATTTTTGTGTATGGTGTTAGACAGTGTTCTAATTTCATTCTTCTCCATATAGCTGTCCAGTTTTCCCAGCACCATTTATTGAAGAGGCTGTCTTTTCTCCATTGTATATTCTTGCCTCCTTTATCAAAAATAAGGTGACCATATGTGCGTGGGTGTATCTCTGGGCTTTCTATCCTGTTCCATTGATCTATATTTCTGTTTTTGTGCCAGTACCATACTGTCTTGATTACTGTATCTTTGTAGTATAGTCTGAAGTCAGGGAGCCTGAATCCTCCAGCTCCATTTTTCGTTCTCAAGATTGCTTTGGCTATTCGGGGTCTTTTGTGTTCCCATACAAATTGTGAAACTTTTTGTTCTAGTTCTGTGAAAAACACCATTTGTAGTTTGATAGGGATTGTATTGAATCTGTAGATTGCTTTGGGTAGTATAGTCACTTTCACAATGTTGATTCTAACCATCCAAGAACATGGTATATCTCTCCATCTGTTTGTATCATCTTTAATTTCTTTCATCAGTGTATGATAGTTTTCTGCATACAGGTCTTTTGTCTCCTTAGGTAGGTTTATTCCTAGGTATTTTATTCTTTTTGTTGCAGTGGTAAATGGGAGTGTTTCCTTAATTTTTCTTTCAGACTTTTCATCATAAATGTATAGGAATGCAAGAGATTTCTGTGCATTAATTTTGTATCTTGCTACTCTACCAAATTCATTGATTAACTCTAGTAGTTTTCTGGTAGCATCTTTACGATTCTCTATGTATAGTATCATGTCATCTGCAAACAATGGCAGTTTTACTTCTTTTCCGATTTGAATTCCTTTTATTTCTTTTTCTTCTCTGATTGCTGTCATTAAAACTTCCAAAACTATGTTGAATAACAGTGGTGAGAGTTGGCAGCCTTGTCTTGTTCCTGATCTTAGAGGAAATGGTTTCAGTTTTTCACCGTTGAGAATGATGTTTGCTGTGGGTTTGTCATATATGGCCTTTATTATGTTGAGGTAGGTTCCCTCTATGCCTACTTTCTGGAGAGTTTTTATCATTAATGGGTGTTGAATTTTTTCAAAAGCTTTTTCTGAGTCTATTAAGATGATCATATGGTTTTTATTCTTCAATATTTTAATATGGTATATCACATCGATTGATTTGCATGTATTGAAGAATCCTTGCATTCATGGTATAAACCTCACTTGATCATGGTGTATGATCCTTTTAATGTGCTGTTGGATTCTGTTTGCTAGTATTTTGTTGAGGATTTTTGCATCTGTGTTCATCAGAGATACTGGCCTGTAGTTTTCTTTTTTGTGACATCTTTCTCTGGTTTTGGTATCAGAGTGATGGTGGCCTCGTAGAATGAGTTTGGGAGTGTTCCTCCCTCTGCTGTAGTTTGGAGGAGTTTGAGAAGGATAGGGGTTAGCTCTTCTCTAAGTGTTTGATTGAATTTGCCTGTGAAGCCATCTGGTCCTGGGCTTTTGTTTGTTGGAAGATTTTTAATCACAGTTTCAATTTCAGTTCTTGTGATTGGTCTGTTTATATTTTCTATTTCTTCCTGGTTCAGTCTTGGAAGGGTGTGCTTTTCTAAGGATTTGTCCATTTCTTCGTGGTTGTCCCATTTTATTGACATATAGTTGCTTGTAGTAATCTCTCATGATCCTTTGTATTTCTGCCATGTCAGTTGTTACTTCTCCTTTTTCATTTCTAATTCTGTTGATGTGAGTCTTCTCCCTTTTTCTCTTGATGAGTCTGGCTAATGGTTTATCAATTATGTTTATCTTCTCAAAGAACCAGCTTTTAGTTTGATTGATGTTTGCTATTGTTTCTTTCATTTCGTTTTCATTTATTTCTGATCTGATCTTCATGATTTCTTTCCTTCTGCTAACTTGGGGGTTTTTTGTTCTTCTTTATCTAATTGCTTTAGGGTTAAGGTTAGGTTGTTTATTTGAGATGTTTCTGTTTCTTGAGGTAGGATTGTATTGCTGTAAACTTCCCTCTTAGAACTGCTTTTGTTGCATCCCATAGGTTTTGGGTCATCGTGTTTTCATTGTCACTTGTTTCTAGGTATATTTTGATTTCCTCTTTGATTTCTTTAGTGATCTCTTGGTTATTTAGTAGCGTACTGTTTAGCCTCTGTGTGTTTGTATTTTTTACAGTTTTTTTCCCTATAATTGATATCAGTCTCATAGCGTTGTGGTCGGAAAAGATACTTGATATGATTTCAATTTTCTTAAATTTACCAAGGCTTGATTTGTGACCCAAGATATGATCTAACCTGGGGAATGTTCCATGAACATTTGAGAAGAAGTGTATTCTGTTGTTTTTGGATGGAATGTCCTATAAATATCAATTAAGTCCTTCTGGTCTAATGTGTCATTTAAAGCTTTTTTTCCGTATATATTTTCACTTTGGATGATCTGTCCATTGGTGAAAGTGGGGTATTTAAGTCCCCTACTGTTAGTGTGTTACTGTCAATTTCTCCTTTTATGGCTGTTAGCATTTGCCTTATGTATTGAGGTACCCCTATGTTCGATGCGTAAATATTTACAATTGTTATATCTTCTTCTTGGATTGATCCCTTGATCATTATGTAGTGTCTTTCTTTGTCTCTTGTAATAGTCTTTATTTTAAAGTCTATTTTTTCTGATATGAGAATTGCTACTCCAGCTTTCTTTTGATTTCCATTTGCATGGAATATCTTTTTCCATCCCCTCCCTTTCAGTCTGAATGTGTCCCTAGGTCTGAAGTGGGTCTCTTGTAGGCAGCATATATATGGGTCTTATTTTTGTATCCATTTAGCCAGAATGTGTCTTTTGGTTGGAGCATTTAATCCATTTACATTTAAGGTAGTTATCTATATGTATGTTCCTATTACCATTTTCTTAATTGTTTGGGGTTTTTTTTTTAGGTCTTTTCCTTCTCTTGTATTTCCTGTCTGGAGAAGTTCCTTTAGCATTTGTTATAAAGCTGGTTTGGTGGTGCTGAGTTCTCTTAGATTTTGCTTGTCTGTAAAGATTTTAATTTCTCCGTCAAATGTTAATGAGATCCTTGCTGGGTAGAGTAATCTTGGTTGTAGGTTTTTCCCTTTCATCTCTTTAAAAATGTCCTGCTACTCCCTTCTGGCTTGCAGAATTTCTTCTGAAAGATCAGCTGTTAATCTTATGGGGATTACCTTGTGTTTTTAATATTTTTTGCTACTTTTAATATTTTTTCTTTGTATTTAATTTTTGATAGTTTGATTCATATGTATCTTGGCATGTTTCTCTGATTTATCCTGTATGGGACTCTCTGTGTTTCCTGTACTTGACTATTTCTTTTCCCGTGTTAGGGAATTTGTCAACTATAATCTCTTCAAATCATTTCTTGGGTCCTTTCTCTCTCTCTTCTTCTTTTGCGACCCCTATTATTCGAATGTTGGTGTGTTTAATGTTGTCCCAGAGGTCTCTGAGTCTGTCTTCAATTCTTTTCATTCTTTTTTCTTTATTCTGCTCTGCGGCAGTTATTTCCCCTGTTTTATCTTCCAGGTCACTTATCTGTTCTGCCTCAGTTATTCGGCTAGAGAATTTTAATGGCATTTATTGTGTTGTTCATTATTGTTTGTTTACTCTTTAGTTTTCTTGGTCCTCATTAAACATTTCTTGTATTTTCTCCATTTTATTTCCAAGATTTTGGATCACCTTTACTATCATTATTCTGAATTCTTTTTCAGGTAGACTGCCTATTTCCTCTTCATTTATTTAGTCTGGTGCGTTTTTACCTTGCTCCTTCATCTGCTGCATATTTCTCTGTCTTCTCATTTTAACTACTGTGTTTGGGGTCTCCTTTTCACAGGTTGCAGGTTCGTAGTTCCTGTTGTTTCTGGTGTCTGTCCCCAATTTGGGTGAGGTTAGTTGAGTGTTTTGTGTAGGCTTCCTGCTGGAGGGGACTGGTTCCTGTGTTCTGGTGGGTGGGGCTGGATCTTGTCTTTCTGGTGGGCAGGGCCACGTCCGGTGGTGTGTTTTGGTGTGTCTGTGAACTTAGTATGACTTTAGGCTGCCTCTCTGCTAATGGGTGGGGTTGTGTTCCTGTCTTGCTAGTTGTTTGGCATGGGGCGTCCACCACTGGAGCTTGCTGGCCATTGGGTGGAGGTCGGTCTTAGCGTTGAGATGGAGCTGTATGGGAGAGCTCCCGCCAATTGATATTACGTGGAGCCGGGAGGTCTCTGGTGGTCCACTGTCCTGGACTCAGCTCTCCCACCTCAGAGGCTCAGGCCTGACACCCTGCTGGAGCACCAAGACCCTTTTATATGCACTGGGAAACCAAAAGATTCATGTGACTCTCTTTATTGTAATATCCACTTTATTGCCATGGTCTGAAACCAAACCCGCAACCTCTCCGAGGCATGTCTAGTTCCCACACCCAGCTGTCAGGCAGACAGTTCTCCTGCCCTTCTTGGGGCTGCTGGCTTCACTATTCAGTAATACGCATGTGCAAATGGTGTCTCCAGGCCATCCTTTCACCAATATTTCTTTTTCTTTCCTCTTCTTTCTTTTTCTTCTCTTTTTTTTCTTTTCTTTTTTCCCCTTCCTCCCTCCCTCCCTTCCTCCCTTCCTTCCTTCCTTCCTTCCTTCCCCCAACTCCATCTCTCTCTCTGTGTCTCTTTCTTTCTTACAGCCATCCTAATAAGTATGAAGTGCTATCTCATTGTGGTTGTCATATAGTCCCTTACTAAAATTATAGCTCTTAAATAAAATGAAACTAATTTATCAAAACATCAAACTATATTTCAGACATGAGTCCATGGTTAGGTCCCTGACTTACAATTATTTATTCAACAAGAATCATGTCCTGATAAGAGCTATCAGGTTTCCAAACAGTGAGAGTTCAGAAAAGAACGTTTCATTGTACTTTTTATCCGGGGTGAATGATCTCCATACCCTCCCAAAAGGCAGTTAGGAGAGGGTGGATGTTACCTAAGTGGGACTCTTAGCAGAAAGATACCTTCTCTTCTTCATTTCTCTTTTGAAGAAACACTGTGAGCTGAGCCTCAGAGGAGCCAGCCTGTGACTGTACATTTTGGAATTCACTCGCTCACAGGTGTTGGCAGCCCTAGCCTAGGTCCAGCACAGCATTTTCCCTGGAGGAATGCCACACTTTGGACTTCCTTGTCTACAGACTATGTTATTGTCCATCCTTTCCGCTCAGATCAGAGAGAGGTTGGTTTGTCTGGGCGTTGCCAGAATGGTGCCTACGCATGACCTCTTGTCTGAGCACCTGCCAGAGAAAGCTCTTATCTCTTCAGGGCAGCTGAGGGCTTGGAGATGCACCTCACAGTGGCTAGTCCCACTTGTAGCACTTCTGTTCACTCCCTGACTGTCAGGCCCTCGTCCTCACCTGTTGCCTTTGTGCTTCCTCCTGTGTCCTCACCTACCCCAGCTGCCTTGAGTTGGGTATGGTTTTCCTGGTGCTGCTGGATGCTCTGTGGTTCTGTGAAGGGGCTGGGAATCAGGAGTGTGGGCTGCAGCCCTTGCTTATGCCGTGCCATTTGCATAGCTAAGTGACCTGGAGAGAGTTCCTTACCATGCTGCCTGCCCTGCCCCAGCCCACGTCTCAGTTTTTCTCAGGGAAAATAATCCCTGTCGCTACTGATTCACAGCTAAGATTGAATGAGATCATGTGAGATGATAATGCATTGCTCACCAAAAATGTTAGTTGTTAATATCTCTCAACAGGCTCTTGAGGAGAGATGGAGTCTTCCGTGTCTCACAGCACAAAGCATAAGCTCAGTAAATCCCAGCCGAAAGAAAGATGCTCACACTTCTGATTTCACAGGGAAGTCAGTTTTCCAGGGATCCACCCCCCAGTGACATTTCCCGTTGCCTTTGATTAGCACTCAGGTGACTCAGTTGCTCTGAGACGTCTTGTAACAAATCAATCTTTCTCTTCCCGTTCCTTGTGCTAGTCCGTTTAAAGGGGGATCCCCACATTTGGCACCGTTAAATAAATTCACTAAATGTCTCGTTGTGTCGGGCCAGTTTTGTCATTTCTTTGATTAAACTCCATGCCCTGAACTGAGTTCAGAAGCCCCGAGAGCCAGAGCTGACTGCACCCGTGGAAAAGCACTCCATGTATACATCTCCCCGAAACAGACGCCCTGGCGGTCTGCACCAACTGATGTAGTCTCAGTGCCAATTCATAAATCAGAACTCTTCTGGAATGTAGGTCATGTTAGGGCTTCAGTATCTGGGGCGGACTGCTTCATCCAAAGCACAGAGGCATCTTGCTAAACAATAGGAAAGAGCTGAGGGAAGTTGAAACCTGGGGCTGATAAATAGCTCTTCCCTCTCCCCTCTCTGCCCCCCAACCACAGGCTTTGAGCTTTCTGTGTCTCGGGAGGTGTCCCCAGTTCGGATGGGGATACCGGAAAACCACCCAGCTCTTGTTCTGAGTGCTATTCATGATTTTGTTGGACTCTTGAATCCTGGGTTTGGCTATATTTCAGCTACCCCTACCTTATATATTTATATTTTAGAAATATATATATATATTTCATACTTGGAGGTAGCAGTCTTGTGTCTTCTGACTGTCAAAGTGTGTCAGGTATTTACTGAATTCCTGCTATGTGCCTAGCACTTGTCTGGACCCTGTGAATGCATTAGGTAACTAGATAGACAAGGTCTTGCCCTCATGGGTTTATCTATTTGTTCCATTCTCAAGTGGTTAGATCACAGTGTTTAGAGTAATGTCCATAACATGAGTTCTAGTCTATGCAAACCCATAAGCATTATATAGAGAAAAGTTCCATTCTTCACAACACCCCACATCCCTCATTCCAGCCACCCGGTTGGCAGGTTTGTGCTATTGATCTCAAGTATCTGGAGAAGTCAGGAGCGGCTCTGGATGGCTCGTCACCAATCAGCCAGCAGGTTTTCATTGAGCATCTTCTGTGTACCTTGCAGCATGTAGAAGATCATTTCAGAATATGCCCTGCTAGTTACTGCTCTTTTCGTTAAAGCAGTATAATGCGTATGTTCTTTTTAGTCAGACAAGATGTCATATATAGATATAAAGCAAAGCAAGAAAATTTATTAAACATTTATTACATTGAGCATTGTTAACTGCCTGAAAAATATTAGGTGTTGGAAATTAGACGTTGTAATGAGTACAGTCTCAGTCCAAAAGCTACAGTGTGCAAGAAATAACACTTAAAACTTTTTCTCTAAAGCTGCCCAATTTCTGGCTCAGATTCCTCTTTCCACTGGTGTGGTGGAAAACAGCCCCCCTCCCGAGGTCCTGGGGTGACCCCAGGACCAAGCCGTTGGGGGCTCGGGTCTTTCCGCGGCCGTCTCTGCCGCAGGGCTGGCAGCCCTCTGCTGCTTCCTCGCCGCACAGAGGACTCAGGAAGCTCACGTGAAGTTGCGTGTGGCTCTATTTACCCATTTCCTACTCCTGGGGAAGTTGTGCTGCCAGGGTGTCAGCGCTACCAAGAATCGGGGCCCAGGCCCCTGTTCATTCAGACCTCCCGGCCTCCCTCATCCCCAGCGCCTCCACTGAGGCCCTGGGCAGAGTCTGCTCCCTGGGAGAAAAAGAAAGAGGAGAGTACAGATTACTGCCTCAAAATGTCATCCAGCCCCACAGTTCCTATCTGCCTAACCTGTAAAGATTTACCAAACTTGTTGGCATAAATCATCTATTTAATGCTCAGAGTGGCTCTGAGTTTGTGACTGTTTTCCCCGCTGTTCAGGTGCGTAAACAGGCTTAGGTTACACGCTGTCACGCGAGCGGAAATCACAGGGACAGTAAAGGAGTTGGCAGTGACCTTTCTGCAGCTCAGGGCTTCTCAGGCTGTCCTGAGGGTTACGAAGCCACCTTCAATGTGTAGCGTTCACACGCACAAAAGTTAGTGTGGTAAGTGGGCATCAGAAACATTCAGGTAAATGATTTGCTTTGTTTTACTTGTTTATTTGTATTTTTTAAGAATTTAATTTTTTTGGAGGTTGGGTTTTACAAACTGTGTCCTTTTTACAGTATCTTCTTCTTTTTTTAAAATTTTCTACATCTTTTACTTTATCTCACTCCATACCACCAAATATTGTGATCTGCCTGTGGATGGATAATAGGGGAAGTGATTGGTGAATTTGTGTTCTTAACTAAGTGCATAAAACTTCATTTATGACTAGGGTCTTCCCTGTTTCTGAAATGAGACCTGAGACACCTCGGGGAAGGATAACTCCAGCTCAAACGTGGAGGACAACCATGGTGGTGAGGAAGTAGCCCCAGGGCTCCCAGATGCACTAGGAGAAAGTGTCTCTGCCAGAGGATGGGGACGAGGGAAGAGCATTAATCCAAGGGGCCAACCCGGGAAGAAAGTAACCTTCCCATGTCCCCTCTGATGAGCCAACACATCCACAACAGGAGTTTAGTAAGAAACCCTGACTGCCAGGTGCCCGTTTGTTGTTGTGCATCTCTACCCACAAGTTCCCAGCTCCCTCTCTCCTGACTCCAGTGTTTTCAGTTTGTTGGGCCAGTCTCTGACTCTTGAAACACACAGGAGATGTCTGGGGAAGAGTGTAAATAATGATAATCACAGAGTAGTTCCTAAAGTATAGGCTATGAAGCACTTAATAGTGTGGGCAGATTTTTCCTGGGTTTAGGATTGGGCTGCAATTTTCAACTTGGGAGATACAAGCGTAAAGGGAACTATTGCTGCTTATACAACTTGGGAGATACAAGCGTAAAGGGAACTATTCTAACATTTTATTTTTTGTGTGAGGGAAAGGGCAGCCAGAAGAGGGTGAAAGAAAGACGATGAACCAACCAGAACAGACAAATCCTCTGGCTTCTTTTCCGTGCTTTACAACTAAACTATTTTCTAAGCATCTCAAGTGCTTAAATATGTGGGATTCTTCATTTTGTGTGAGTTTCTGAATGGAATATCAGATACTGAGTTTAATGTCTGTTTCTTTTTTAATTGTGGGAAAATATACATAACGTAGACTTTACCATCTTAAAGTATACAATTCTGTGGCATTAGGTACATTCACAGTGTTGTGCAACTATCACCACCATCCAGCTCCAGAACTTTTTCAACTTCTCAGGCTGAAACTCTATACCCATTAAACAGTAACTGCCCATCCCTCCGTCCCCCAGCCCCTGGCATCCACTTTCATCCTTCCTGCCTTTATGAATTTGACTATGCTAGGTCCCTCATATAAGTGGAATCATACTGCCTATTTTTGAACCAAATTTTAAAGTGTGATTTCTTTTTTCAAGTTTTAGTACTGCTAATGTTTTATAAGTAGTGTATTTACTGGCATTATTTCCATACTCTCTGTTAGAGAACCAGTAGAGTACAGTGACTTAGAACATGGATTCAGGTACTAAAGCACCTAGGTTCAAATCCTGACTGCCTCTTCCTAGTGATACAGCTTTGGGCAAGTGGATGAACCTCTCTGTGCTTCAGTCTCCTCAGCTGTCACTTGGGGGTAAAAACTGTGCTCACCTCATAGGGGTGAAAAGGCATTTAAGTTAAAGTATCTACTTATTTAAGTCTGTTTTGTCAATATGAGAGGAATGTTTGATACTCAGATCTGGGCACTTATCTGAATTTTCCTCTTGTTTGGATCCTTGATACATTTTAACAATATTTTCTTTTTCCTAATCTAACTTCAACTTATGATTATGACTTACTACCATGCTCTATGTTTGAGAAACTTAACAGTTTGTTTTAAACAGTAGCACTCAATTTGGAAAGGAGCTGCTCTAAATACCAAAGAGGTAGCAATCACCTGTATGGGAAAGTCAAAGTATTAGTGTTCTAATATTGTCATAACAAGTTACCACTGACCCAGTAGCTTTAAACACCACACATTTGTAATTTTATGGTTCTGTAGGTCAGAAGTTTGATACAAGTTACACTGGGCTAAAAATCAAGGTGTAGGCAGGGCTGGGTTCCTTTCTGGAGACTCTAGGGAAGAATTTGCTTCCTTGCCTTTTCCAGCTTCTAAAGACCACTCTCATTCCTTAGATTATAGCCGCATTCCTCCAGACCAAGATGACCCATGCCAATAAAGAATCTGAGTTGCAGGAAATCTCCCAGTCACTGAGGATGTGATGGAGTGTTGGATTAACAGATCTACTTCCGCTTTCTGTTGCATGTTTCCTTCCTGATTATAACCCTCTGAAACCATGTCAGATCCAGAGATTTCACATAAGGTCCAGTGACCTGGTAGGACTATTACTACGAGAGAGTTCTTCTCTCTTAACACTTCTCTCATTTAAATACAACGAATGTAGGAGAAGCATCTCCCCACATAGGTAATACAGGATGATATTAGAATTTAGAGTTGTGATGTTTACGGTTTACAGAAGAGGTGATAGTTTCGTTACATCTGTCAGAGATCACTGCATAGATGTCTTTTATTTGGCATATATAATATTTTATTTTTAAAAACTGCATTTTCATACCTTAAGGCAAGGTACCCTGTAAGATTTGAGGTTTTGCCTTTATTGTACATGTTAAGCTCTGCTTAAGTTTACTAAGGTTGGAAAAGACTATGAGCCACATCTATCAGCACAACCCTATCACATCTAAATGGACCTGTAAGCTTGGGTTGGGGGGACACTTGTAATTGGAAATCGGCAGTGCAAGGTAGAAAATGTTTCCCTTTGATCCAAGGCACAAGGCAAGGCATCTAGAAGGCTAGGGCGGAAACCTTCGCCACTTTTTTCCCCTGTCCTGTATCCAGCTAACCAGTCATCTGGCATTTAATGAATCAGCAGTAATTTATTGCCTGCCTTCTGCAGGTCCAGCCCTGTACTGGCATCGAACACACACAGTAAGCTAGCTTTGTACTATTTGCCGCACAGTTTGCCTGTGAGCCGATAATGCCTGGAGATGATGTCCTCAGGGTGCTCACCACCTACATTTAGGGGGAGATCAGCATGAGGAAACTTCACAGCGAAATTAGGGATAAAAGAGGAACAGTAAAGTGCTTGTGGGAGTACAGAGGAAGAGTGTTTCTCTTAAAGGCCTTGGGGCAACGGTCACATTTAAGTTGGGCCCTAAAAGATGCGGAGGAATTTTTAGGAGGAGAAGGGGGGCAGGGCACTCCAGGCTGCAGAAACCAGTCATCATAAGTGTTGTGAATTTTACAACAGGCACTAATTATGTAAATAGTCTAAGAAGTCATGGAATCTTAAAGTTAGAAATGATCCAGGTGGTTCTATCTCACCACTCCCCTGCAGGTGATTCTGGATAAATAATAATGTTTGCAGTCTTAGTAATAGAAAAAGAACCTCAAACCAGCTCAAATTGTAAAAGGGAATTTATTGGCACACAGATCTCAAAAAATACAGAGTTAGCTCAGGTTTAGATATCATTTGATAAAGGTTCTGGGTAGCAAAACAGCTGCTGAGTGTCAGGTCTCGTGTTGGCATACCCCACAGTCTGGGAGAGGAAGTACTCCTCCTCTCAAACAAAAGCCTTTGGGTTCATTCTGATGGGCCCCATTTAGGGCACATATGCAGCCTCCCTTCCAAACCAGCCTCTGTGGCCAGAGGAACACCACCTGCTGATTGGTTTAGGCTTCTTATTGCCTATCGCTGGGGCAAGGGGGCCAGGTGTCGGCTGATTGGATTGGGCCAACCAGGGCCCGCAGTAAACTGAGGCTGGAGCCCCTTCCGTTGCATCCCACGCGGGAAGGGTGGTGGTGGGGATAAGGGGAGTGGATGCTGGCAGAGGCCCCTGCAGCAGCCAGCGGGGGTGACTACGTGTCAGGTGGGCCGAGGCGTCACTTGCTCATGAGAGATTAAGGGAGTCATTATTGAGCACCCATCTCAGGCCAACCACAGTGCTTGGAAGTGTACCTAATTGTCTCTAATTTGTAACAAGAGTTTTTTGAGGTAAGTCATATTCCGTAATTTCCAGTTGAGAGAACAGACTCAGAGAGAGAAAATAACTTGACCACTGCACGCCTAGAAACCAGCTGAAGCAAGAGTGGAGCCAGCCGAGTGTGTTTGCAGGGATTGAACTCTTTTCCGTATGTCATGATCCCCTGGGAGGTAGCTGCTACCATGTTGGGGAAGCTCTGGTTCTTGAGGCTGGTGTGCGAGTGAGATTTGGTTTGGTCGGTCTGTTTAATAATGTAAAGCCGAACCTGCCTCTTGGTAACCCCTCTGCATTTATTCCAGTTCTGAGGTCCAGAGCAGTAGTTCTCAGGCCCAGCAGAGTGTTGGAGTCCTTTGGGGACAACGTTAGAAAAATACAGTTCCCTGGCCTCTATGCCAGCTCAACTGAATTAGAGTCTGGGGATGAGACCTTGGAATTTTTTTTTTTTTTTTAAGTTCCAGAGGTGATTCTCTGGCACAGACAGGTTTGGGAACCCCTACTTTGGAACACAACCAATTTCTTCTCCCTTCCATATCACATGTCTTCAAATATTAAGACTGCTGTCCCGTCTCCCATGGCCATTTGCTTCTTCAGGTTCTCATGTGGTGCTTCAGAGCTGGGGCTTTGGAATCAGAAAGACTGAGTTCATATCCCCTCTCCATTGTTTCTAAGTCATATATTTTGGGCAAGTTTCTTATTATCCCTAAGCCTTAGTTTTCTTATTTGTAAAGTGGGAATAATAATGCAGCCGATATTTAAAAAATTTGTTTCAAGGAATAAGTTTAAAAAACACACGACATTTCTTAGCACAGTGCTGGCACACAGAAAGGGTTCATCGGATATTACTAGTTATCAATAATTATTAAACTCCCTTGCTTCCTTCAGCTCTTTTTCTTTTCTTTTTTTTCTTTTTTTTTTTTTGCGATACGCGGGCCTCTCACTGTTGTGGCCTCTCCCGTTGCGGAGCACAGGCTCGGGACGCACAGGCTCGGGACGCACAGGCCCAGTGGCCATGGCTCACGGGCCCAGCCACTCCGCGGCATGTGGGATCTTCCTGGAGCGGGGCACGAACCCGCGTCCCCTGCATCGGCAGGCGGACTCCCAGCCACTGCACCACCAGGGAAGCCCCCTTCAGCTCTTTTTAACGACGTATTTTCAAGATCCCTATTTTTCACCCCTAATTTTTGGTGCATTTTAATTTTTCTCTTAAAATATGATCCCTTCCACTTTCTTTAGAAAGTGAGTAGCAGTGTGGGCGTCGAAGCTAGCACAAAATTCTAGATGTCTGACCACATCAGCAGACAGTAGGACTGTGACTTCCTGTGGTCTGAGTGTGAAATTTCTCTGCGTGCAAATATCCTTTGGATATTAAACATCGGGGAATTTCCCATCCTTGCGTAAGTTCTCTTCTGTTGGGAAATTTATCAGTGGACGATTACAGGAACATCTGGATTCTTCAAGATTTTTTGGATACTCTTCTGCTTACTTTCAGGCCTCAGCTATGTTTGGAGGCATACTATGAGAGTTGGTTTCATCATAAAAGTGGGTTGTTTCCAAGGCTGCTGTGATCCACTTTTTCTAGTGTAGGCCTGTCAGCATTTTCCTCTGCAGCTGCGGTGACGACTAACTCAAAATGAGAATGAGGTGTCCTCTTCAGCAGAGTCACCTTACCCCACAACGTGTGCATTGACATTTACATAAAAGGCAAGTGTGTTCATTTAGTTCTATTTATGTTTGTTTCCTTTTTTTTTAATTTTTTTTTTTTTTTTTAAAGAACCTTTATTCTTTTTCTTTTTGCAGTACGCGGGCCTCTCACTGTTGTGGCCTCTCCCGTTGAGGAGCACAGGCTCTGGACGCACAGGCCCAGCGGCCATGGCTCACGGGCCCAGCCGCTCCGCAGCATGTGGGATCTTCCCGGACCGGGGCATGAACCCGTGTCCCCTGCATCGGCAGGCGGACTCTCAACCACTGTGCCACCAGGGAAGCCCTATGTTTGTTTCTTGATCCTCAAATCCATGTTTGCTTGCTGTGCCCATCTGAACAGATTTTCTTTAAAATGCCCGTGAGGCAAGACCGTAACTGTTGGGTTTCCCTGGTGGCGCAGTGGTTGAGAATCCACCTGCCGAGGCAGGGGACGCAGGTTCGATCCCTGGTCCGGGAACATCCCACATGTCACGGAGCAACTAAGCCCGTGCACCACAACTACTGAAGCCCACGTGCCGCAACTGCTGAGGTCCATGCGCCTGGAGCCTGTGCTTTGCAGCAGGAGGCCACCACAATGAGAAGCCCACGCACCGCAACTAGAGAAAACCCACGCACAGCAACAAAGACCCAAGGCAGCCCAAAATAAATAAAATAAAAAGACTGTAGCTGTTGAGAGTGGATGGAGGTAGCACCCAGCTCACCCTCTCTGAGGGCTGCTCTGCTGCAGCCTTGCTTGTGGGTGTGTGTGGCGCCTCACACTGAAGAGCTGGGCGTGGAGAGTGCAGAGTGTCCGTCCTTTGATGGTGCACGGTTGGGCTCTTCAGGGCAGTAAAGCCTTCACTGAAGACCATGAAAGTGCCCAGAGGCTACCGGTTTCAGTCAGTTAATTGGGGCATTTACAACTGGCCTTAAAATTTCTTGTAATTTTATTTCTGGTCTCATAATAGTGTGAAAGCAGTTGGACTTCCTGAGGGGCTGTGTAGGTAGTCTGTCATACTCGGCCCAGCTGCAGGAGTAACAGCCCAGTTTCCTACAGCCCAGATGTAATCTGAGGTGGCTGTCTTTGATTCAGATGTCAGAAAACAAACTCAGGTACTTACAGAAAATGGAAAATTCCCAAGTACCAGCTTCCCTTAGCTCCCCTCATTCTTCTAATGACTAGAGGAGAAAAACTCTTGTAATGAGAGAAACTCTTCAAAAAATCTTTCAACAGACTCCTAACCATCCCCAAATCCAGTTTCAGTGTCTCCTTCCCCAGTTCCTTGAAGAAATGAAATGAACAAGAAATCAACACATTGAGATTGAGGTGAAATAAATACAAGACATTGGTGATCTAAAATTTAGTATTTCAGTGGCTTTGCCAGAGGAACATGTCCCCTTGTTCAGGGTCATTGATATGTTAGTTAAAATTTATTTTTAGTAAAGATCATACTTTGAGCCTGGTCTTACCCACAGCAGAGGAGCTTGAAAGATTTACTTCTGAGAACCGTACAGTCTGGTGCAGTGGTAGCCTTAAGAACAGATCATTGCTTTAGTGGAGGGCAGGTGCCACATGGAAAGAGAGCAGGAAAGGGACCTAAATCCAAGAGGACTGGGGAAGGTTTTGGAAAGGAGAGTACTGGTGCAGGGATTTTAAGGACAAATGGTTTTCCAGGAAGGGGGAATAGGATATACAGAAGTTTTTAGATGTGTGAGAACGTGACACGTTCAAAGATGTAATTAAATAGTTTGGTATTGCTAGAGCTTAAAATGTGAGGAAGGGGGGCTTCCCTGGTGGCGCAGTGGTTGAGAGTCCGCCTGCCGATGCAGGGGACACGGGTTCGTGCCCCGGTCCGGGAAGATCCCACATGCCGCAGAGCGGCTAGGCCGTGAGCCATGGCCGCTGAGCCTGCACGTCCCGAGCCTGTGCTCCGCAACGGGAGAGGCCACAACAGTGAGAGGCCCGCGTACTGAAAAAAAAAAAAAAAAAAAAAAGATGGGGACTAAGAAGCATCCATCGACCTGGAAACTCTAGTGCGTGCAGGACTGTAGGCTGTGCGGGTCCAGTGAACTTGAGAGAAAGTCACATGTGGAGAACATTCTCTTAAGAATTTGGATGTGTAAGAAAGGAGAGAGAAATATACTACTCCCATTCCCAATGAGGTCAAGGAGGATTTTTGTTTGTGTTTTAAGATGAGAGAAATTTGAGATTTGAAAAAAAGCAATATGGAGGGAGAGTTTCAAGCATCTGGGAAGAGTGGATAATTAGTGTAACGGGTTCTGGAATAATGTTGTTCAAAGTCTGGTTTGGGACCAGCGGTGTCAACATCACCTGGAAATTTGTTAGAAAAGCACATTTTCAGCCCCTACCTCACATCTACTGAATCAGAAACTCTGGGTTTGGGCCCCAGCAGCCAGTTTTAACAAGCCTCGGGGTGATTCTGTTACACACTGAAGTTTGAGAACTCCTGTCCTAGAGGGAGAGGAGGGGTGGGATCCAGAGCCCAGGTGGGTGCACGCACCTTGCACAGGAGGGGAGGCACCTCTGTAGCGTTCAGGTGCAAACAGATTCATGGTGGCTGGTTGTGAAGTTGCTTCCGATGGCATAAGTTTCCTTTTAGAAATAGGCAGCGGCTTTGTCTACTGAAAGAATCTGGGACGAGAGGAAGCTTGATTGAGTCCATCCTAATGTAAGACACCTTTAAGTTTTGGAAGTGTTGCCTTCTAGTTGAACTAGTATATGATTAATTTGAAGCTAAAATATCTCTTTATTCTTTCTGTCATTCCATTCCTTCTCCTGGCCGTTTCTCACCAGGAGCAAGCTAATTTACTTACTGGTTTCTGATTCCTTCCAACCAAAACTGTCCCATCACACCGTTATGTTTGGAGACTATGTCTTTAGGTGTTTGGGGCTTTTTGTTTGTTTGTGATTTCATTGGGGCTTTTACATCATTGTCTTAGTCATTGGCTACTTTGGGAGATTGCTGAGGTCACATCACTCAAAATCAGAATAAGGAAGAAAACTTTAGCAAGGATCCATC
Organism: Leucopleurus acutus; assembly: GCF_964270905.1. Taxonomy (NCBI): domain Eukaryota; kingdom Metazoa; phylum Chordata; class Mammalia; order Artiodactyla; family Delphinidae; genus Leucopleurus; species Leucopleurus acutus. The sequence continues at coordinate 25,808,658 of NC_139143.1, forward strand.
ATATCAATATGAGAGATTTACAGATGTTAGATTTTATTAACACTCCCACCCAGGAGGTTTGAAATGATCAAACCTTAAACCTTTCTTTTAAGAAGAGAAGTGGAACAATTTAAAAATCTACTGTGGGTGTCTGGTCAAGGGTCCAGGTGGCCCATATATGCTGGACTTTTGATCTCCTCAGATATGTTTCTTAGCTGGCTATGAAAAGGTGGTTGGTTGTCCTTTCATTTTACCATTTTCAGTATTGTGAAGGACTTTGACAAAGAAGCACCATTTTGACATGCCTGATAAAATAATGATCTGCTGTAATTAGCCATTACTTTTCTTTTGCTATTTTCTTTCCATTTGATGAAAATGCATTTACATTAATTCTAATCTAGGCACAGAATCCCTTAAGGGTGAGAGTCTGAAAATCTACCACTGAAAACAGTGTCCTGAAGGTCATGCCAAATTAAGATAAGGAAGGAAGAGGGGACAAGTTACATCTGTTAGATCTTCAGTACCGGGTGTTCTCAGCTGGTAGCAGGGGAACAGGGTCATATTGGGACATCATCTACCATCACGCAGAGCGCCAGCACTTTAGAGATTGTTGTAAGAAACGCTTGACCACATCCCTCATGGTGTGACTACAAAAGAAATTGTACTCGTTCTAAATGGAATACAGCACTCCCCAAAGCAACTCCAGTGAGTCGATCCTTGTCTGATTTTGTGCTCCTCCTGTGGAATGAGTAAATTTTCTTAACATTGTAAAAACAGTTTGTATGGACCATGCACATTTTCCCATAGTACCTGGATTTTTGTTATAGGGGATATGAATTAAATATGAAATAAGTGGGCTTAGGAGGGAGTTAAATTTTAAAAATTTGTTACATTGAGATTTCTTTGATACAGTATTTAACTTAAAATTATACTTTAATTGTTACGTCAGGTCAGCCTTCGGAATGCTATTTTGATTGTTTCATATTTCATCAGACACTGAGACAACAAATGCCACTTTTATTTAAATCTAAATGTGATCCTGTCATAACAGTAATTAAAACTTCCAATGCCTTCAAAGATGGTAATTCAGTATTACCCAAAAAATTTTAAGGGAGAATATGCCTGGATTAGGAGAGAGTTACAGCTGTATAGGCCTCCCGAAAAGAAGACACTGCAGTGCTTAGGGTCCCAGTGACCATGAATTTTGCCCCAAATCCCTGGAGGCAGGACTGGGAGAGTCTTCCACCCAAGCCTGCCTTGAAGACATGCATGGAAGCAAGAGTTCTTTGAGTGAGAGGAAAAAAATAGAAAGAGGAAAATAATATCAAAATCTTCCCTTATGGAACAAGTTCCATGTGATCATTTTCCAAGTTAAAGGACCCTTTCTTACTTTGAATCTAACCATGAACAATTTTATTGGAGCCAGAACTTGCACATGCTTTTAATATTAACGCTAAAGGATCTTACTCAGAAATGTCTGATTTTTCTGTTTCTTTCTTTGCTTTTGTTATGGCAGGTTAAATTGGGCTTTTTCTTTCAGATCTGAGAGTCTTTTTTTTTTTTTCCTCAGTACCTTGAGCATTTGTGTTTATAAATGTTTGGCTTCTGACAGCTGTTTTGGGTTCAACTGTGTAAGGGAACCCTTAAATTTGAACTGCTTTGCAAGTGTTTATTCCCTTAAAACATTTCTAATGTAAATGTATATATATAGAAAAAGGATTTTGAAAGGTTCTTCGTAGTTAGGTTTAATCTGTCCTGACAGGCCAGCATTATCGAATTCTTGTAATCATTACATCCTGGTTGTTTGTCCAGCCTGGGCTGCCAGAGGGCTCCTAGGTACTTAGTTAACCAAGGGACATCCAGTTGCTGCACGAAGATACTCATGGTTTGTCCCCTCCAAGGGGACAGAGCCTCTGGACACTGGCCTGGCCCTGTAGGTATCCCACTAGTACTTGGTGTGTTGTTGCTACTACCTGTCATAGAATCTCAACATTTATTTGGCTTAAGTGTTCATTCTATACTCAGGTTTATTGAGTACCTGCTATAAACCAGATATTCAAAGCATCAGAGATAGAGGTCTGTGTGAGACAGGCAAGGTTTCTGTCCTATTAGAGCTTAAATTTTAGTATAATCACAGCAAGATGGTTCAGATTAGAGGTTGGCAGACTTTTCTGTAAAGAACCAGGCAGTACATATTTTAGGCTTTCTGGGCCTTTCTGGGCTTTCTGGTCTTTGTTATAACTGTTCTACTCTGTCCTTGAACAAGCAGCCGTAGACAATATGTAAGAGAATGGGCAGGGCCGAGTATCAATAAAACTTTATAACAGGTGGCTGGTGTATCATGGGCTGTTTGTCCAGATAATGCCAGCGATCTGGTGGGGCAACATCCATATCACACAGTCTGGACTAGGCTTTTGTTTCACAGACTGTAAGGCATCTCTCCAAGCAGCATCAGGCAGCCGTAGAGAGTAAGTGCATTGCTCAGCATTTGCCGGTCATTGCAAAATTACTGACCGCTGCATTTGTCATGTTTTCGAAATTGTTTTCTCTGCCTTGGGTTTAATAGGTTTTCCCAGAGTCCTCAGTTAGGAAGTATCACCCTGATTTGTTCTACATGTTATGTGTGTGCGGTGAGCAGAAAGGAAATAGGCAAACTCAGCTCCAAGCACTGAACTTGGAAGGAAGCATTGAATTCTGGCTCCCTTTCCAGCTTGACAGAGCCGAGTGACCCAGCCACAGACATCTCTCCTGCAGAAGGACTTCCATTTACTCTGTGCATAACCTTTTAGCTGATGCCGGACACTGTGGATGATACAAAACTCAGGTTTTGCCCTCAAGGAGTTCACAATCACAGAGGTCGAAGAGATGAAATAAATTCCTGCCGCCCTTCCCCAGCCGCGTTTGACTGTCTATCACATACATGCAAGGAGGGTGAAAATGCCCGAAACACAGGCCCTGTGCTAGACAAGTTCACAATAAAGCAAACAGAAAATAATGCACAGCAAAATGCAGTCAAATGGTCCAGCCTGTGATAGAAAGTGCACTGCTTGGACCGCTGAGCTTTCCTTCCTCTGTGTCATTCAGAAGGCTGCCCAGCGTGCCCTGTGTACTCATTGGTGAGGCACATTATAGTATCATCCCCATTTAGTACAGGTGAGGAAACTGAGGCGCAGAGAGCCCAAACCCCACAGCTGGTGGGCGGCAGGGCTGACCCAGGCAGTCTGAACCCATGCTTCTAACCTCCAAACCCTGAAAGATAATTCAGCTCTTTACAAGTACATATGCTGATTTGTAACATCCGGAGAGTGAATATTTTGGCCAGAAAAAAAAAAAAAAGTTTTATAATAGCGTTTTTGTTTCTCAGCAGAAATGTGACTACCCCTTGGATAGTAAGCACTGAATTAGAGGCAGTCTGGCTGCTGGGGCTTGGATCCAGCCCACAGATGTGTTGTTTGGCCGACACAGGTTTTTTAGACATCTGAATTTGGACACTGTATTAGTTTCCTGCAGCTGCAAAGCAAAATACAAAAACAAAAACAAAGTACCACAAACTGGGTGGCTTAAAACAACAGAAGCTTATTTTCTCACAGCTCTGGAGCACAGAAGTCTGAAATCATGGTGTCAGCAGAGTTAGCCCCTTCTAAGCGTTCTGAGGGGGAGGCTGGCCCACTCCTCTCTCTTGGTGACGGCGGGCCATCCTTAGTGCTTCTTGGCTTGTGGGTGCATCTGTCTAACCTCTGCCCCCATCTGCATGTGGAGTTCTCCCTGCATCTCTCTTCAAATATCCTTCTTACAAGGCTCACCTTTCGTATTGCATTAGGGGCTCCCTGTCTCCAGTGTGACCTCTTCTTAACTAATCCCACCCACAGTGACCCTGTTTCCAAAGAAAGCCACATTCTGAGGTCCTGGTGGCTGAGGCTTCACCATATCCTTTTTTTGTTTTGTTTTGTTTTGTTTTGCGGTACGCGGGCCTCTCACTGTTGTGGCCTCTCCCGTTGCGGAGCACAGGCTCCGAACGCGCAGGCTCAGCGGCCATGGCTCACGGGCCCAGCCGCTCCGCGGCATGTGGGATCCTCCCGGACCGGGGCACGAACCCGTGTCCCCTGCATCGGCAGGCGGACTCCCAACCACTGTGCCACCAGGGAAGCCCTTCACCTGGTTTTATTTGGATAAAACTCTTGTGAAAGTAGAGGGAGGAACTAATGTCTGTTCCTCCATCATTTAGCAAACACTTGGTGCCCAGTTGGTGTTTAATGGACATTTGTAGATTGCGTGAATACCCTGTGTGCAGCACAGACACCCCTAGTTATATGGCCTCCTGAAATTGCTTCTAGTGCCGTGTCTGCAGACTTTCCTGCTGTAACCTCAAAAACATGACGATCACCCCAGCAAATGCAGCAAAGCATATAGCTATTTTATCACAGCGCTGTGCACTTTGAAAACAACTTAAAGCTCTTTCCTCTTCAGGTGGAAGTTTTGTCTTTGTTTTTCCTCATCTCATAACTCTTCCTTCCCGTAGCTGAGGGCAGCAGTGGGGTCTGCGGCCGTGGAGCCACGCAACCTGTGTGGGCAGTAAGGTGCTTTGCGTGGCAGTCAAGGTAGTAGTGGTGTCATCGTTTATCTACTGAGTGCCTGCTTTGTGCCAGGCGTTGTGATAGGTGGTAATACTCTGTTGGTTAACGTAAGGCCAGGCTCCTGTAACAGTGGGATGCAACAATAATTCAGCAACTTGAAGGAGATAGACGCTTGTTTGTTTCTCACCAGTAGATGGCTGGGGCTCTGCTCCGGGTTCCTTCCATGGCGTTTCTCCACCATCCCTTAGGGATAGGTTCTATCCACCAAGAAGGAGAAAAGAGAGCACAGAGGGGCCAGCCCACAGTCTCGAGGCTTAGACCCAGAAGTAGCTCCCCAAGCTTTCACTTGTGTTCCACTGGGGAGAAGCTTAGCCACGTGACCAAGCCTGGCCCTGGAAACCTAGTTCACTGCTGAGCCTGGGAACAGATGTTGGTGAACAACACAGCCTGCAGTGTAAGCATCATTCTGTACATTGTGCAGATGAGGAAACTAAACTTTGAGAGGTTAGCTAACCTGTTTGCCTGAGATCACCAGGTTGTAAGGTGGAGGGCGCAGATCCTAACTGTTAGATTCCAAAGTCCGTGCTCTTCTCCCCATCCCATCGCCATCAAACGCTTCATCCTTGTCCTCGAACCCTTTGGAGTTGACGGTAGAGCTTCATGTACATTAACGCACTTATGGCTTCAGAAGCATGTCTCCAACCAGACTTACCCAGCAGCTGAAGTGCCCGTGACCTAGTAGTGGAATGGAAATACAGCATAATGCTAAGGAGTCGAAATCTGATTTCCTTGACCTCTGCTTTCAGGAGATACAGGTGAGGACAAGAAAGCGATCTGACATCACGAACTATTAAGATGTTCGAGGACATGAATACATTCAGATCAGTGCCCCCTGCTCACTTGGGTCTGTTGGAGTAAGGGGTCAGTGGTGCCCCGAGGCCCCGTGAGACCAGCAGTCATCGGGGCAAGCGGTTCAGTGATTGGAGGTGACCACACAGAGAGGACAGCGCATGGCTCACTTCAGCTGGGCTTTGGAGTCTGAATCTCTTTTAGTCACTTACCAGCTATGTCACCTTGGACAGGTTTCTTAATCTTCCCAAGCTTGAGATTTCTCCTCTGAAAAGTGGGGTTAGTGAAACCTATCCCACAGCGTCGTTTTAAGTATCACGGACTGTGTACACCAAGGGCCTACCGCAAAGTAGCTTCAGGTTTTCCCTCAGGAAGGATAATGCATTCTAAACAGACTAGAGTGTGTGTTCTGTTAATAGATTGTATAAACTAAAATAGTGCAATAGCCAGTCTGGGGGGCAACTAGGTATTGAAATGAAACATTGACATTTTTGTATGTTGTTTTGATAGTTCTTATGATAAATGCCAACAAAATAATACTTTTCAGAGACACTTGGTTTTTACACATACTTTGAGAGGTAATAAAGTCTCCCATTAATGCTAATAGCGTTCTGACGGAGCGAAGACTTAGCGGTGTGATGAAAAATAAGTCACCTTGCTCTTTTCTTAATGTAGTCTGAATTTTAAAACAACACAGAGGAATGCTCTTGGTATTTATTCAGGGATTTGTGTGTGCCTTTGATAGGTACCATTTATCTCCAGCAGGGGAATCCACACTTCCGGCCTTTTCCCCTCCTCTGTTAGTTTGGATTTCCTCAAAACCCTTTGCCCTGTGAAGAGGTGTATGCTGTTAAGTAAATGAACGGAGTACGTTTCTGGGTTCGTGCTGACCGATTTACAGCAGGATGGCAAATTCAGCAGGGAGAACAGGGTCAGGCAGATACCCTGGCTAAGAAGCTCAGCTGATTCAGACGAGAGAGCTTTGCTGTGCTTTTCCCCGACTAGAGTAGAGAGAGGTCTTGGCTGAGGCCTTGAAGGCGTGTGTACTGTAAGCTCTGGCAGAATATTCCCATCACTACTGTTGGAAGAAGTGGTTGCAGTTGTTACATTGTTGCTATGATTTACGTTCTGTCTACTGAAGTCATTAATTCATTATTGAGATTAATTTTCACAGTGACCCTGTGTTCGTTTTAATTCATCCAAGGCTCTCAATTTATTAGTTGAAATAAATTCTGCAGATTTATTTTTATTTTACCTTGCCTCCCCTTCTGATTTAATGAAGAGAATTCACAAGTACTTATATTGGGGGGGAAATAGATCAGTTTTCATAGTACTACCAGGGTAACACGTTATTAACCGAGAAAACAATCAGAATTGCATGCTTTTTAGAAGTTGCTTTCACAGGACGCAGTAGCAATCCCTGAAGTCTGGAAGTCTCAGAGTTTTCTAATGTAGAATATTATCAGCTTCCCTCGTGATCAGGGATGCGGAGAGGGGACGTTTCCTCAACAGCCTGTGGAGACATCTTCCACTAGCCCTTGGAACTAAGCCTCCATTAGTGACCGGCAAGAGAAAGAGACCTGAAAAGGCCCAAAGTAACAACGTAGGAGGGACACGGGCAGCACAGAATTATTCACTGGAATATGGGAAATGTGTGTTTTGTGTCTACCATCTCCACCTCTGACATAGATATCATTATGTCTGCTCTATAGTGGAGAAGGCTCAGTTTCAGAAAGGTTGAATAACTTAAACAAGGTCACGAGATTAAAAGATGTCAGAGCCAGGATGTAAACCCACATGTATCTGACTTCAAAATCCAGTACCTTAGGGGCTTCCCTGGTGGCGCAGTGGTTGAGAGTCCGCCTGCCGATGCCGGGGACGCGGGTTCGTGCCGCGGTTCGGGAAGATCCCACATGCCGCGGAGCGGCTGGGCCCGTGAGCCATGGCCGCTGAGCCTGCGCGTCCAGAGCCTGTGCTCCGCAATGGGAGAGGCCACAGCAGCGAGAGGCCCGGGTACCGCAAAAAAAAAAAAAAAATCCAGTACTTCTGCTTTGCCTCAGAGTGGTGTGTGTAACATGTATTGGTAACAAAATGTACTTGGCCTTGAGCTGCTTTTACCCTCTGTTTTAGATAGTGTCCTTTTTCAACGTAGTGCAGATTCTGAATGATTTTGTTACAATGAAAAGTTTTAACCATTCCTTCTTAAAAAAGGAGTGGGGGCCTTGAAGGATGATTGCCATTTCAATTGTCTGATGAAGGGCGTTTCAGGAAGAAGACGCAGCATGGGCAAAGGCGCGGAGGTGAGAAAGTTGCAGGCTTAGTCAGGGAATAAAGAGTAGTTCATTTTGAGGAGATCTGAGTGTATCCGTAGGTGAGGGTTTTAGGCCAGGAGCTGGGAAGCAGAAGGAGGCCATTTCTGAAGGTAGGATTAACGTGCTCAGAACTGTGTTCTAAGATTGTTCTGACAGCAGTGTGTAGATTGGAGTAGTGTGGAAATAAACTGAGGGAGAAGTGACATTATCCATAGAAGCTGTTAGGGAGCAAGAGAAATCTGGGTTTTCATTTATCGAGTTCAGGGAACATTAACTTTTTCACAGATGTTTCCCAGAGGTATGAATAAATACTGCAGTATACTGGTCCAGGATGCAAGGTTTGGGGGAAGTTAAGAAACACCCTTGTGCCACAAGGTAGATGCTTAAAAATTTAACATTCCCTCCAAGTGGTGCATAAGCTGTGGAAATATAAAGACGTTAATTCATGCCACTCTTCCTGCCTGTTGCCTTACACCAACCATTTCATTGAAACTTGACTTCTCCTTATGGCTATTTGGGTAAATTAGTCACAACTGGAATTATTCAAGGAATGATGCATTTACTTTGCATTTAGTGCTCTGTCATTACCGCTCTGTTTAGGTCTTTGATCTCTGTTGCTTTAATTAAGAAGAAATTCTTGCATTATGCCTGCCCCTGATCTGAGGGCCCCAGGAAGTCTGTGTCACACAGTAAGCAGCCCAGTGGTGAGCCCTCCAGATGAACTAAGTCTGTGTTACAGATGCTTCATTTTTTATGGCCCAACACCCATCATAGTAGGTACATATACGTACCAGATGTGGTCACAGGCCAACCTGTTTTGCTTCTCAGACTGAAACAATTCACAGTATAACAGATTTTTCAGAGACAAGCCCAGGTTTCCATAAATGCTGCTATGCTATTGACTTTTCCCAAACAGCTTGTTCATAATCACTCAACAGGTATTGATCACCAGCTATGTGCCTGGCATTATCTTAAGAGCTGATGGAGGAAGTTCCACATATGAAAATGGTATTTGGAATTTTGAACTTTTTTTCCAGTTCATTTATTTGGCAACTTATTCAGAATTTAAAAAAAAAAGACTTTCAGAAACATTTAGTCATATTTGAAATGGGTATCTTCCTAACAGACAATGAAATATATAAAAAGCTATAATAATACAGAGAATATAGTACTAGAATATCATATAAGATTAAGAATTATGATGGGGGCTTCCCTGGTGGCACAGTGGTTGAGAGTCCGCCTGCCGATGCAGGGGATGCGGGTTCGTGCCCCGGTCCGGGAGGATCCCACACGCCGCGGAGTGGCTGGGCCCGTGAGCCATGGCCGCTGAGCCTGCGCGTCCGGAGCCTGTGCTCCGCAACGGGAGAGGCCACAACAGCGAGAGGCCCGCGTACCGCAAAAAAAAGAATTATGAATAAAGACCTTTCAGCCTCTTTCTTCTCTCAAAAATCATCCATCCCCCGACAGTGATGGGAAGAGTGAGTAGAACTGATGAGACCAGCAGTCACCTACAACACTGGTCCACCAACAATGAAGACAGAAGGCCATCGGAGGTCTGATGGCTGCACTCACAGGGTAGGGCTCGGTGAGATCTAAGTGCCTGCAGCAGCGGCTGCCAAAGAGAAGCAGCAGATTTCCTGCAGAACTCTGGAAAGGCTCAGAAATTGAAGAAGCCGGGTACTGAGGAGGATGGGTTGACGTGGGAGCTTGAAGGAGAAGGAGTGTTTGAGAGACTACATAAAACCCGCCCCTCTACTCCCTATAACCAGGGGCAGTGCCCCGTCATATGCAGTTACAGATTCCGGAGCGAGCCCCAGACCTCAGGCGCAGCAGAGGTTGAGGGTGAGGAGAATATAGGGTTGTTGGCTTCTCTAAAGGTCTGTCTCCCCAAGGGCCAGATCTTTAGCAGCCAGAGCTAAGCAGATTGTTTTTTCATCTATGCCTAGAAAAAAGCTTAGAAGAAAAGAATCCATAATTGTAGTCCCAGTTGGAAAACTCTTGGTAATTTTTCTTTTTTCCTCTGTTTTTCACATTTTAGTATGTATATATTGTTTTCTTGCTAAGAATAGCTAAATAATGCAGGAAAATAATCATCGTGATGAAGAAGAAGAAAGAAGGAGGAAAGTGGTTGTCAAGGCTTTAGTGAATATGCTCCTGAAAAATCATCTTTTTTAAACAAACTTTATTTTTTAGAGCAGTTTTAGGTTCATGGCAAAATTGTACAGAAAGTGCAGAGGGTTCCCCACACAAGCACAACCTCACTACTGACACCCCCTCTACAGTGGTACGTTTGTTACAGTCAGTGAACCTGTACTGACACATCCTTAGCATTCACTCTTGGTGTTGTACATTCTGTGGGTTTGGACAGATGTTTAATGGCATGTATCAACCCTTATAGTATCATACAGAGTAGATTCACTGCCCTAAAAACCCTACGTGTTCTGCCTATTCATCCTTCCCTCCCCATTAACCCGTGGCAACACTGATCTTTTCACTGTCTCCGTAGTTTTGCCTTTTCCAGAATGTCGTATAGTTGGAATCATCATGTTGCCTTTTCAAATCAGCTTCATCGCTTTGTAAATAATACACATTTAACTTTCCCCCGTGTCTTTCATGGCTTGTTAGCTCATTTCTTTTGAGCACTGACTATTTTATTGTCTGGATGTACCACGGTTTGTTTATCTGCTCACCTACTGAAAGGCATCTTGGTTGCTTCCAGGTTTTGGCAGTTATAAAAAGGCTGTATTTTATATGATACAGTTTTCTCTCTTTTCTTAGCATATCAATTATATGTCTTTTAAAACTTTTTTTTTAGTGGTTGCCCTAGAGTTTGCAATATATATTTAACAGCTAATCCAAGTCAACTTTCAAATAACTCTGTACCACTTCATGGATAGTATGAGTACCTTGTAATAACAAAATAATCCTTATTTCTCCTCCCTGTTCTTTGTGTAATTGCTGTCATTCACATCACTTCTATATAAGCATACATAATTGACTGCATTGTTGTTATTATTTTGAACAAACTTTCGCTTGTTAAATCAATTAAAAATAAGAAAGATAAAAGTTTTATTTTACCTTCACTTGCTGCTCTCCCTTTTTTTATGTAGATCCAGTTTTCTGACCTACATCATTTTCCTTTTCTCTGAAGGCTCTTTCAACATTTTTTGCAAGATGGGTCTACTGGAAACACACTCCCTAAATTTTTCTTTGTCTGAGAAAGCCTAGGTTGGGGATTTTTTTTTTTTCTCTCAATATTTTAAATATTTCAACTCCACTGTCTTGCTTGCATGGTTTCTGAGGAGAAGTCAGATGAATTCTTTTCCTATTCCTCTATAGGTAAGGTTCTTTTTTCTTCTGGCTCTTTCAAGATTTTTTCTTTCTCTTTGATTTTCTCAAGCTTAGATATGGTATGTTTAGGAGTAGTTTTTTGGGCATTTATCCTGCTTGGGGCTCTTTGAGCTTCTGGAGGTGTGGTTTGATGTTTGACATTAATTTGGGGAAAATTCTCATTCATTATTGCTTCAAGCATTGATTGCTTCTGTTTCTTTCTCTCTTCTCCTTCTGGTGTTCCCATTACACATTTGTTACACCTTTTATGGTTGCCCCACAATTCTTGGATATTCTGTTCTTTTTTTTTTTTTTTTTTCCTTTGCTTTTCCATTTTGGAAGTTTCTATTGTCATATCCTCAAGTTCAGAGATTTATTTTTTTCCTTAGCTGTGTCCATCAAAGGCATTCTTCATTTTTGTTACATTTTGTTACATTTCATCTCTAGCATTACTTTTTGACTCTTTCTTAGAATTTCCATCTCTGCTTACATTATCCATCTATTCTTACATGTTGTCTACTTTTTCCATTAAAGCCCTTAGCATATTAATCAATATGTAAAAATTCCCTTGTCTGATAATTCCAGTATAGCTACCATACCTGATTCTGGTTCTCATGCTTGTTCAGTCTGTTCAAACTGTGTTTTTTGCTTTCTATTATGCCTTGTCATTTTTTGTTGAAAGGCAGACATGATGCAGAGGATAAAAGGAACTGCTCTAAATAGGCCTTTCACAAGGTGTGAGGGACTGGGAAGCGTTCTGTAGCCCTGTGGTTAGGTCTCAGTCTTTGGGTGAGCATGTACCCTGGGCTGTGGACTTCACTGCGCTTCTCAGTTTTATCCCCCCTCCCAGGTAGGACAAGATGGCTAAAGCATTCAAGATGGAGTAGGGTATTTCCCTTCCCCAGGGCATTTAGGCTCTGATAAAACTCCAGCAGGGGTAGGCTGTGGTAAATAGCTTCACCCAAGGCCAGGCCTTGTGAAGAACAGAATTCCGTGGTGTTTTTCAACATGGTTCCCTTTCTCCTTCCTCTGCCAGAAGCATGAAAGGATTTTTCTCCAGTATTCACTGTGAGGACCTGGTAGAGCTCTTGGAGGTAAAACTCACCAAGGTATGGGGTCCCCTGTCACTGGGTCCCCTGGAGTTTTTCAGTCTCAGATTTGCCCACATTGAGCCTCCAGCGATTTGTCAATTACAGTTTAGGTTTTCCTGTGCCAGCACTGGTTCCCGTGGAGGTTTCTGCTTCCTGTAGGTTGTGATTCTCTGCAACTGTCTCTCCAGTTTTGGGGCAGCAGTCTGCCCTGTGACCTCACTTCTCTGACAGTTTTGAGAAGAATCATGGATTTTTCATTTGTTCAACTTTTTACTTGTTGTTAGGATGGAGTGGCGACCTCTAAGCTCCTTACATGTTGGGCCAGAAACTGGAAATCTCATCCTGTTTTTAAAACAGAGCTTTGTGAAAAACTGAAAGCATTTCCACTAAGATCAGGAACAAGACGAGGATATCCACTCTCGCCACTCTTATTCAATATAGTTTTGAAAGACCTAGCCACAGCAATCAGAGAAGAAAAAGAAATAAAAGGAATACAAATTGGAAAAGAAGAAGTAAAACTGTCACTGTTTGCAGATGACATGATACTATACATAGAGAATCCTAAAGATGCCACCAGAAAACTACTAGAGCTAATCAATGAATTTGTTAAAGTTGCAGGATACAAAGTTAATGCACAGAAATCTCTGGCATTCCTATACACTAACAACAAAAACTCAGAAAGAGAAATTAAGGAAACGATCCCACTTCCCATCACAACAAAAAGAATAAAATACTTAGGAGTAGCCTACCCAAGGAGGCAAAAGACTTGTACTCAGAAAACTATAAAACACTGATGAAAGAAATCAAAGATGACATAAACAGGTGGAGAAATATACTATGTTCTTGGAGTGCAACAATCAATATTGTGAAAATGACTATACTACCCAAAGCAATCTACAGATTCATTGCAATCCCTATGGAACTGCCAATGGCATTCTTCACAGAATTAGAACAAAAAATTTTGCAATTTGTATGGAAGAACAAAAGACCCTGAATAGCCAAAACAATCTTGAGAAAGAAAAATGGAGCTGGAAGAATCAGGCTCCCCAACTTCAAAATATACTACAAAACTACAGTAATCAAGAGAGTATGGTACTGGCACAAAAAGAGAAAAATAGATCAATGGTACAGGATAGACAGCCCAGGGATAAACCCGCGCATATGTGGTCACCTAAGTTACGACAAAGGAGGCAAGAACATACAGTGGAGAAGAGACAGCCTCTTCAATAAGTGGTGCTGGGAAAACTGGACAGCTACATGTAAAAGAATGAAATTACAATACTCCCTAACACCATACACAAAAATAAACTCCAAATGGATTAAACATCTAAATGTTAAGACCAGACACTATAAAACTCTTAGAGGAAAACATAGAAAAAACACTCTTTGACATAAACCACAGCAAGATCTTTTTTGACCCACCTCCTAGAGTAATGAAAATAAAAACAAAAGTAAACAAATGGGACCTAATTAAACTTAAAAGCTTTTGCACAGCAAAGGAAACCATAAACAAAATGAAAACACAGCCCTCAGAATGGGAGAAAATATTTGCAAATGAAACTATGGACAAAGGATTAATTTCCAAAATATACAAACAGCTCATGGAACTCAACATCAAAAAAACAAACAACCCAATGATAAAATGAGTGGAAGACCTAAATAGACATTTCACCAGGGAAGACATACAGATGGCCAAGAGACACAGGAAAAGATGCTCAACATCACTAACTATCAGAGAAATGCAAATCAAAACTACAATGAGGTGTCACCTCACACCAGTCAGAATGGCCATTATCAAAAAATCTAGAAATAATAAATGTTGGAGAGGGTGTGGAGAAAAGGGAACCTTCCTGCACTGTTGGTGGGAATGTAAATTGATAGAGCCACTATGGAGAACAGTATGGAGGTTCCTTAAAAAACTAAAAATAGAACTACCATATGACTGAGCAATCCTACTACTGGGCATATACCCTGAGAAAACTGTAATTCAGAAAGAGACGTGTACCAAAATGTTCATTGCAGCACTATTTTCAGTAGCCAGGACATGGAAGCAGCCTAAATGTCCATCGACACATGAATGGGTAAAGAAGATGTGGCACATATATACAATGGAATATTACTCAGCCATAAAAAGAATCGAAATTGAGTTATTTGTAGTGAGGTGGATGGACCTAGAGTCTGTCATACAGAGTGAAGTCAGAAAGAGAAAAACAAATACTATATGCTAATGCATATATATGGAATCTAAAAAAAAGGTACTGCTGGACCTAGTGGCAGGGCAGTTACAAAGGCGCAGACAAAGAGAGAATGGACTTGAGGATACGGGTGGGGAGGCAGGGGAAGCTGGGGCGAAGTGAGAGTAGCATTGACGTGTACACACTACCGAATGTAAAATAGACAGCTAGTGGGAAGCAGCCGCATAGCACAGGGAGATCAGCTGGGTGCTTTGTGACCACCTAGAGGGGTGGGATAGGGAGGGTAGGAGAGAGGCTCAAGTGGGAGGGGCTATGGGGATATATGTGTGCATATGGCTTATTCTCTTTGTTGTACAACAGAAACTAACACAGCATTGTGAAGCAACTATACTCCAATAAAGACGTATTTTAAAAAATTAAAAATAAAAGTATCTCTGCATTGAAATAAATAAATAAAGCAGGCTTTGGACCATTTTATTTTCCTGAACACAATGCCAGCAGCAGGAACTGTATAGCAATCCCACAGTTTCTACTTTTATAAGAGCTTATAAAGAAGGACTTCGTGTCTTACCCAGTAAGCTCCCCATGACTCTTATACAGTTCAAGTAAAATCCCAATTTCTGGCAAGATCTGAAACTGTAGCTTTTTGGGTTTTGTCACGTATTTAAAACATCATACCAGAAGTAAGCCCATGGGAGGCATTATCATATATTAAAGGCTACTGTGATTTTTTCCTCCATGGACGTTTCTAGAAACATAGTGAAACACTGAGATGATTGGATTTGCAGCTGTTGAGGTCAAACCTTGGCCCAAGATTTTGTGTCTCTGTTTTCTCTTTAGCGTTCAGCACAACCAACATGCAGGGTTCTGTTTCTCCTCCCCCCTCCACCTCATCTGCTTGACATGTTGATAGGAACTTGGCCAGGCTGCCTGGTAACCGAACCAAAAGCCATATGGCTTGCTCAGTCAGAAAGGATGTTCAAGAATAAAATAACCATGGGGACAGCCCTGCACAAAGTCTTTTCATCGTGGAGGCATTGAACTGTAGAAGGAGTGTAGTGATCACCTAGTCCTGCCCCTTGTTTCACAGTTCTGGAACCAGTGTTAGCAAAATTGTATTTCTGACAACATCAGGATTCTCTGATCACTTCATGTCTGGTAACCTTGCAAGGTAAATGATGGAGAGAGATGAGGGAACCTGAAGCAGTGAGAAATTCAGCCACTTGCTTGAAGTCGCAGAGGTGGCGGTAAAAACAGCAAGTGAGTGAGTGAGATTTGTTACTTGCCGCCTTTGGGTCTCTCTTCCAAGTCAATGGTTTTGAGGCATATTTTTTTCTCTACCACCCACCCTTTCTTTTGTCTAGTGCTGGGAACTAGCTTATGTGAAGTAGATGAGAAAAAGCTGCTGGGCCACGTGGGAGGCTGTATAGTGTGGTGCAGTATTTGATTGAATTGAGACTCTGAAACCACATTGCCTGGGTGCCTCATCTGTAAAAGGAAGATAACCACTGTACCTGCTTCAGAGGGTGGCTGTGAAAACCAACCAGGACAGTGCCCGGGTGTCTTAAGCATGCAGTTCATCCATCCTTTCACTTGTACATTCAAAAGTTTTTGTTGAATATGTCAGTGAAGAAAACAGGTAGATATCCTTGCTTTCATGGAGCTTCCATTCTCATAATAAAGATGAATTGTAGTAAAATGGATTTAGGGGACGTGGGACCTCTCCTGATTCTACCTCCTCTCTCTCCCTGTCTCCAGGGGTTCCTGAGGGCACAGTGTGAAAACCACTGCAATAGGTCATGCATCTTAACAGCCAGAACATTGTTCAGAGCTAGAGTGGGAAAATGTAGAATTATATGACGGCATTTAAATTTTCCATTACTTACATAAACTCTTCCAGAAATATCAGGTAGGAGAGTATGATGATTGCTATATCTGAGTGTCCAGTTTGGAGAGCTAATTAGCAGCTCGTCTGCTTTGCCCTCCTTAGCCATCTTGTATGTTCACAGCTGTGCGTTTTACTTTGTGTGTTATGCAAGCTGATACTGTAGGGTGAAAGGATGAGAAGGAAATTTAGATCCACAATGCTGACAAGATGAAGTGTTCTCTAAAGACTCATTCCCTTTAAAAATGAAGTTATAGCCCAGATATCTTCTCTTAGCCAGCTGATGGGGGAAAAGTGGAAAACTCAAGAAAATCATTTGGTTCAAAATTATGTTCTTAGAAATCAGGGTTGACTCAGTTTAGAATGAGCCTGTGCAGCTCTGCAAAGAAGCATTTGAAACTTCTTTGTTGTTGTGCCTGAGAGAAAATTGAGTAGCTAATGAACCCTAGTTTGTGATTATCTTCAGTTCTTTTCGATACCTACAAACACTTAAACCTTATCTAACTCTGCCTTCCCTCAGTAATTTTCAAAGACATCTGGTAGCATTTCACTAAACTGAGTTGATTTGGGGAGGGGGGGAATTTTTTTTTTTTTTTTACTGTTGCCATTTTAAGGGGCTAAATACCACAGAGGAGACCTTTGGCATTCATATGGAATATGTCCCAGGGCAGTTGTAAATCTCCAAATGTAAATATGCCATATAACATGTAATTCTCCCTTTCTCTCCCTGAAAAATGTAAAGTATAATTGAAAAAGTTAAGTAACCCAGATATGTAATGATTCCATAAATTCAGGATTAAAGTAATTTATAAAGCTAATTTCTGGCTATTCTATAGACTGATTCACTTCTGTCACCAACACTATCAGTTAATTTTCACGTCAGGATCATTTTCAGACAGAAAAAAGTTTGTTCCATTTTACCCAAGTTTCTGCTTTCATTACAAAAGCCAAGAATAACAGAGCCTATGAATCAGTCACTAGGTAATGGACCTTTTCCTGTGGACATCAGCCTTAGAGCAAGGAGTCAAATATCTTTCTCAATAAAATTACAAATGATCATGTATCCTGTACCTTCGGCATCACATATGCAAGTGTAAAATTCATGAATACTAAGTGTCTGCTGTAGTGCAGCTGATTAAATTTTGTAAGTCAACACCAGTGTCCCCTTGGACTTGGATTTGACCTGCATTCATTTGTTTTACTAACTTTTTTTCCAGGAGTCATCCTGTCCAGTGCACTCAAATAAAATACGTAGGTTTTACTCAATTTTTTCTATGCATATCATACCTTATTATTTAGAAAAAGAACCATCAGACAGAGAAAAAAGTTTTGGTGCAAGATAGATGGGCAGAGGGCTTTGGGCACTGGTATCAATATGTCGCATAAGAACACAGCAAATGATGGGAAAACACACAGGAAGCCTTTCTTTGAGTAGGAAGGCATTTGAGAGGCCATCCAGTTGGACACCTTTACCCAACTCTCTTTTCACCTTTGATTTTATAAATGGGGAAAGTGAGATGAAATGACGTATCTCCCTAAAGTCACAGAGTGGAGTCAGGGCTAGGACCCAGGTTTTCTGACTCCTGTGTCTGTCTTCTTGGTATCGTGCCATGGTAGCTTCTGAGACGTCAGCTCATCTTCATCAGAGAACTTGGTCAGGAGTCGTCAGGAACCACAGACCATCTGAGCTAGAACGGGTGTGCTAGCTCACCTGCACCACTCCGCACGTGGTGTTAGGAGTTCTTTACCACCCACGATGGGTTATTATCTAGCTTCTGCTTGAACGCTGGTCCGTGAGATGGACAGTCCAGCTCTTACAGATTTTCTGTATGCGTATCCCAGTTGGACTACCCTCTGATTTCTGTCCAGTTGTCCCAGTTTTCTTCCTTGATGGGTCAGGCTTTCACTATATGCTAGTGATACAAAATGGAATAAGATGTGGCTGCTCCCCTCCAGGAGTAACTTTACAGCTTACTAGGGGAAACCATCAAATAAATGAGCAATTATGGTCCAGCGGGATAAGTGCTTTGGAGGGGTGTGTACCTTGCTATGCAGGAAGTACATCTAAATCAGACTGGAACCAGGTGAGGAAAAGCTTCCTGAGGGACGTGACCCTTGAGCTGGGGTCTGGAAGAGGAGATAAGTAGATGAAGAAAGAAGCAGGGGCATTTCAGACAGAAGAAACAACCTGCAGGAAGGCACAGAGTCATTCATTAGCACATCACTTTAGAGAACAGTACAATGCTCTCTATGGCTGGGGGAAGGGAGATGTATGGCAAGTGCTAGGAGGGAAGGTGGGGAAGAATGTGGGAGCAGACTGTGCAGCCGCCTGCCTTGTGTGCCGTTGTGTTGTCAGGCCTTCACCCCTCTTAAGATGCCGTCAACTTTAACTTGTCCTGCTTCAGAGTGAGAGGACCGGAAAACTCCGGATTCAAATCCTGACACCGGCATTAGGCCTTTCTAAGCATTAGTCTCCTCATCTGTAAAGTGAGGTTGATACTAACTTTCCCTAACTTTTGTACAGGTAGAAGGATGAGTGAAAGCACCTCACATAGTGCCTGACTCACTGTAGCTATTCAGAATATTAGTTTCCCTTCTTTTCCTAAAGTCTCTGTAATAATTACATCCAG
This sequence comes from Leucopleurus acutus, assembly GCF_964270905.1. Classification (NCBI taxonomy): domain Eukaryota; kingdom Metazoa; phylum Chordata; class Mammalia; order Artiodactyla; family Delphinidae; genus Leucopleurus; species Leucopleurus acutus. The sequence goes on from NC_139143.1 coordinate 25,827,503, forward strand.
AGCCCCTACCTTGGCTGTTGTGAACTCTGTCATTAGACTGGCCTTTTTTCGGGCAGGAATCCTGTCATTTTTACCTAACCACACAATTCTACATTTTGGAGTGAAATTAAATCCAAAGTAAAGATTTCCCTTATTACTTCCTAAGGCTTTGAGAGAGAGAGTAATTAGAAAGGTAAGTTATGTCTTTTCCAGATATCCTGCATTTAGCAGGCTTACCTAAGAGAGTTAGATAAGGAGGATTTCTGGGAGAGTCAGACAAAAAGGTCAGGGAAGCTACTAGATTTGACTGAAGTATGTGGAGGAGACAATGTTTATATGACAGATATATTTTGTTTGAAGAAGGATTTTGAACCTACCCAAATATAGTAGCAATATATCGGGAGCAGAGGGTGTGCATTAGCTAAAGCACATGTAAGAAATACAGCAACCCTAGGAAAGAGCCAGAGTGTAATAGAAAGAGTTGAATTATTTGCAGTGAAATCGTAACTCAAATTAGAAAGGAAAAGCCTTGCCCAAAGGAAAGTTGAAGTTAAAGAGTAAGGACCGGCCACTCTTTAACCCCTTCCAAGGATCTTTATCAAGAGAGGCAAGGGGGGCTTCCCTGGTGGCGCAGTGGTTGAGAGTCTGCCTGCCGATGCAGGGGACACGGGTTTGTGCCCCGGTCCGGGAAGATCCCACATGCCGCGGAGCGGCTGGGCCCGTGAGCCATGGCCGCTGAGCCTGCGCGTCCGGAGCCTGTGCTCCGCAACGGGAGAGGCCACATCAGTGAGAGGCCCGCGTACCGCAAAAAACAAAACAAAAGAAAAAAAAAAACAAAACAAAAAAAAAGAGAGGCAAGGGAAGTGTGGAAGAGGAAGTGAATCTAGTGGAGCAATGGGAAAGGGGGAGGAGGGAGATTTAATGACGAAGCAGAAGTGAAGGAAAGGATGATGTGTAGCATTTATTTGTATATCTAGTGTGTCAGAATAATGACCTTTTCCCTTCCTTTCTTTCCACAGGCACCCCTGCCTTTTTTTTTTTTTGGCTAAATAGTCAGGTCTAAATTATGACCATGGTAAAATGAGGAAGGCAACTCAAAATGAGATGAACTTCCGTTAATAATACTGAAATTGATGGAAAAACTTGTCTGTAGTTGACAGTCTTTACTGTCTTTAAAGTCTTGGCTTTAATTCCTTTTCATTATTTTCTATACCAGTTCTTTGAAAGTAATTGACTAAGCGCTGCAGATAAACGCATACTCATTTGGTTTGGTGTAATTTGTCTTCCCTGGCATCTTTACTGGCAGTGTTATCCTGAGGAGTAGTTTCTATTTCAGTAAAATGAGAAATAGACTAATAGCATGCTGGGATGGTGATCATTTTTCTAGGGGGTTGGTTTTGCTCAAGAGCTGACATCAAATATGTTAAAAAGGAAATAAGCAGGGTAGCTCAACTGCCTTAAAATGGGTATACAATGTTCAAATGGTGACACAGTGAGAGACAAATCATTGCCCAACAGAATGTAATTATCATTGGACTGAGTCAGAGCTTGAGACGGGTCGGCAGAGAAGGGAAATTCGGAAGTCAATTCTTACCACCATCCCTAAATCCTTCCCAGGTATACCAGAGCAGATTCACCCAGAAGAAGGGAGTAGCAAAGGAGATAGAGGAGGTGGGGGAGAAGGAGGGTTGCAGAGGGAGAGAGGGATACTTATGAACCACAGTGGTTTGTAGGAACTCAAAAGTAAGCAGGTAGAATTAACACTATCAAAGGTAACACTCCGTCCACCTAGCTTGTGGTAGGCATTCCCACGTCACAGTTTCCATCTTGTTCTCTCACTTGCTCAGCGCAAATTATCTGAGTTGTCAGTTTATGAGTATTTTCCAGTGCCAGCCTCAGTACTGAGCCTCTAAGCATGTGTTGGGCTCGGAGGAGGAGGCCATGGTGAATCAGTTGTATGTCTTTCCTCAAGTCCATTTATCTATTCAGAAAATACTCATGGAGGCTTACAGTATGCCAGACACATTAGTAAGTGCAAGTGTAGAAAATATCATGATTTATTTGCCTAGCCTCCTGGTAAGGAACACTTGGGTCATTTGCAGTTTTTGTGTTTACAAAGGATGTTACTATGGACATTTTTCACATATGTGCCTCCCAGAGCTCCTTTGCAGGAGGTTCTCTTAGGTAGTGAAAATGAATGAACTACAGCTACACACATCAATGTTTGCGAATCTTAGGAGCATAATGTTGAACCAAAAAAACAAAAACAAACACATGCAAGTTGCAACCGTCAACGCGGTATGATTCTGTTCATAAGAAACCAAAAGCGTGCAAAAATAAACAATATGTTGTTTAGGGATACATGCATATGGGATGAACTATCATAAAAACAAGGGAATAAGAAACACAAAATTAAGATTTTGATTATCACTGGAAGATGGAGAGGGAATGAGTGAGATGGGGGGAGCACAAAAGCTCTTGTACTGTTCTACCAATATGGGAAGCTCTAGGTAATTTCTGTTTATTCAGTGGGTAAATGGAACCTTGACATAGATTTATATTAAGTATTATATTTATATTTTAAATATGTATTTAATTTTTTATTTAAAATATTTTTAAAGGGAGGTGTGGATCATGACCTCAAGAAATTTATGGATTATTGAAATAGAAAAGACATATTAGCAAGTAAATGCCACAAAGTGCTTAAGAGATGTAACTCGTTGTATTCAGCTGCTTATAGTCTAGTATAGAGATTGATTTTACAAAATTAGCTTCAATTCAAAGTAGAATGTGATAAATGCTGTATGAATAAAGGCTAGGAGAGTATAGAAAAATAAAATTAATAGGTTATAAGAAAGCTTCTTGAAGGAGTTGCCACCTAAGCTGGGTCTTGCAGGATGAATAAAATTATGAGCAACTCAGATCGTGAGGGAAGAATTTGTTTAAAGAGGAAACAGTGTTAACAAAAACATAACACCACCTGAGTACAGGACACAACTGAGGGATGACAAAGAGACCAGTGTAACTGAAACAGACAGTGAGGGCTGAGTGTGGTGGAAAGGAGGGATGAGGATAGATTGAGGACCTTTAATGTCATGCTAAAGAATTTTGTCCTTATTCTGCAGCCAGTAGGTGGATCTCATATTTCTCTTTATCTGGTGGCAGTTTAAAGAATGGAGTGGAAAAAGATGGGTGGGAGGGGATGCAGAGAGCCTACCTTGGAAAGTTGCAAAAAAAAGATCGTTGAAGGTCCAAGAAGTAGTGGAAATGGAAAGAAAAGGATGAATGTGAGAGGTGATCCAGAGATATGACCTGACTGGTAACTGAATCTGGAATGAACTACCACTTGCCTTAGCTTACCTTTTTGCCTTGGTTCTACAGTGACTCCTGTATCTGTCTCATTTGATCTGCATCCTTGATTTATTTAATTGCCACTGAACAGCAGCTCAGGAAAAGAGTTACCAACTGCATTTTACCTAGCATCTTTAAAACACTCGTCTGGGAAAGATTAGCAGTATGTGACCACTACAAATATTTATACCAGGGCAAATGTGTAAAGTCTAAGGAGAAATATACTTTTCGTAATTACAGTGTTGATCTCTCAGGATTTGACCACTTATCTCTGATTTAATCACATCCCTGCATTAACATGTAAAGGTATTATGCCTAATGTGTTACATGGTAGTTTCTTTTCACTTAAAAGTATTGAGGCAGAAGGTAGATTGTCTGTCCCCCGCCCCGCCCCCGGGAAAGCAATTGGAGATTGGTTCTCTGTGGACCGATACTCCAAGATGAGAACAGCAAGACAATTGAGAGAGGAGGCTGGGCCCTGCCCAGATAGAAGATAAGAGACCACATATTTATCATTCTTGAAGTCAAGAAGACCTTCCCGACTAGAAAGGTCCTTGGAGATCAAAAAGGGAGGGGGCGCCACCCCATAGTAAGGCCTACCCATAGGCCTCTTCGATAGAATCCATCATGGCTGAGAGATGTACTCGCACACATGGGAGGATCCTGAGATATTACCAAATACGGACTATGAACCAGGCAAATCAGAATGATTGGCCAAAGGAAACCCAGAAGAAATGCCCCATATAAGTGATTTAAACTACCAGGAGAGTGCGACTCTCTCTTTGAGTCTGCCCATGTGTCTATCCACACGTACTACACTCTTTTTTTCTCCTAATAAACACTTTACTTGTTTCACAACTTTCCATCTTTGTGGGAATTCTTTTCTGCAAAGCCAAAGGGCCAGGGCTTTGTCACTGACCACTTGTCTAGCGGCTAGGATTTGGTCCTCTCACTGCCGCGACCCAACCTCAACCTCTGGCCGGGAACTGAAACCCTGCTTCAAGCCACTGCAGGCCAAGGCCACCCAAGATCAGTATTACATCCGTTAGCTCTTTTATTTTTAATTATTCAAGGTAAAGAGGATTATTGTGTCCAAAAACATTAAACAGAAAATCTTTTTTTCTTAATTTCAACAAAAATCATTGTTGAAAATGTTTCTAAAGTTCTATTGGCCTTAGTAGGTGCAATTTACTAAACACATTTTAACCTTACTTTGTGTTGAGCTGCTAGGCTTCATCTGTGATATGTAGCACTGTGGTTGAAGAACAGGCCACAAACTAATCACAGAATATAATTCAGAAACTATAAGCAGAGTTTTTGTTAGTTTCGTTCTTTAAAACTGAGCCCTACATGTGAGCTCGTTTTCTTAAATTTTCTATCCCTACCTCCTCTGCTCAGACTAATATCCTGAAAAAAATTTTTAGTTTATTTAAAGATTTCTTATAGTTGGAGTCCAGTATATCAATGTGTAGACAAGTTTCCCAATGTAGTAAATTTAAATATGGAAGAAAAAAAAATCTCACCTTACTTTGTTTCTTTCTCCTAATACACTGATAATAGTTTATATTATGACCAAAGAGGTCTAACTATCTTGAATTCCTCTTTGGGGAAACAACACTTTCCCCAAAGGTATTTATTTTTATCACTTTCTGGGATGTTTTGGGGATTTCATGATTACATGCCTACCAAGTTCCTTTGTTTTAGATTCTTATTCCTGCTCAGCCTCTAATTGCTACCTATTCTATCTAATAACTGGCTTTCTGTTTTGATCCTAGTGCCTTACTAAAACTAAAGATATTTAGTCTTCACCTTGATATAGCGTCTAGGTATGTGCTGACCCCTGCGTAAGGAAAGGTAGTTGGATATATTAAGAAGGCTTTGACTGGGACGTGACACGCTCATCTGGGGAGTTGAGGCTCATTTAGGAAGAGTTTTTACAGCCCTCTGCTGTTGTGTGTAGCCAATGCTCTATCTGCCTCGAGCTTAGCGAAAACTTGCTCTGTCTACACTGTACTACGAAACATATCATTAGAGCATGTTGACTTTCAATGTTTCTTTTGCACAGAATGCTAGCCATGGTGGAAGCAGGGAGGGACACCTTTCTTTAGTCATTAGCAGGAGCATCTGGGGAGCCTGTATCACAATCTGCTCATAGAACAGTGGGAACAGTGGTGCCCATCACCCAATACTCTCCCCGTTTACCTATAAGCTGCCTCTTTATTGATTTGCTTCTGAAAATAAACTCTCTGATTTATTGGACTGAATTATTATCAGGCAGCCATGTCAAATCATTGTATCTTTTTTCTATCCTTGTCAATCTTTTATTTTTTTCATGACAAGCCAAGTACATACTGGCAATCAGTAATTCTTATACTTCTCTTTACTGTGAGTCTTTGAAACTTGTTTATTGTCAACTTACTGTTTCCTTAATCTTCTTTTCATGCCTTTTTCTTTTCTATTTCATTTTTGCTCCATTTCCTAAAATGATCCTTGCATTTCAGTTTTTTTGGACTTCTCTTTTACTGATACTGCTTTGGTTTATTTTTTCCTTTCAGATATGCTTTACAGTAAAAATCTTCACTTAGGGATGTTTGTGTGTTATTTTCTTTGAAACCAAATTTCTTTTCCTGCCATTGATTTAACTAAATTTTTTCTGCAAACTTCAGATTAATTCTCATTTGGACTGTTATGCTATTCACTGTCTCTGAATTCAAAGTTGGAAGCCTCACTTATGCAAATTCATTTATATTTGCTTTAATTATCAACTCTGTTTCCTTTAGTGAATATGTTCTGTTTTGCATTTAGATGTTGCTGGAAAATGAGGAGAGAGAATATGCAAAATAGGCTGGAGGGAAAGAAAGAATCATTTGGAATTTTATTTTTTATTTAAAAAAATCTAATTAAATCTGTGTAACTTAAGAAAAGGAAAACTTGACTCTTTTGTGATCATGAAGGTGGACTGTTGAATCTCACAAATTAGGAAGCTCGAATGTTTCTTCTTTGTGGAGGCAACTCTGAGAGTGATCATTATAAAGGACGATGCAAAGGAAGTGAGGAGTTTTAATGGCCAGATCACAGGCAGCATATTCTGATTTTTAATAGTTAGGTTTTGTCTATGGTCATCTAAAGGTATTCTTAAAAAGATATCTGAAGAGTATATGAAAATTGTGATAAAATGAACATTGAGTGGACAATTTACTCTCAGATATTTGTATAACCAAGGAATGCAGTGGGCTCTTGGCCACCAAAGACCCTGGCTGGTGCTATAGAAGATTACCCACTCCTTGGCATTTAGGTAACAAGGATGTTGCAGAAGCAACGTGCCCTGGTTTTCTTCAGGTCCTGTGTAGTTTCTGTATACGTCTTTGTATGTCTTTCTTCAGTTCCTTACGTGTTGTCTTGAAGGCCAGTACTCTCCTTGAAAAATAACCAGCTAAGATTCCGGAGCATACAATACGTATCTGTATGACTTGTCAGGATAATGATGAGTGACTTTGAAATCCGTCTGCAGTGTCTCTACCCAATGTATCCTCATAAACGCTTTCACTTGGTTATTTAGAGAGAACTATGTGGTAGGTGGGGGAAAATGTGAACTTGGGTTTTAAAGTAACTAATTTAAATTCCATTCCAGGGAAAATTGCACTGCTTAACTGAGTACTGAAAGAAGATACTGGGAACATATGTGCATTAGGTCACCTCCAGAGCATAGCCAGATTTGGCAAGACCATTGACTTGGCGCAAGCGATGTAACTTTATACCGGGGTTGTACTTCGGGTTTTGAGTGACTTATGGTAGTCTGTTTTATGATGACTGATTCAGAGGATGGCGAACAATGAACTGACAGTGGTGAATGCCTTTGGGTGATGCTAAGAGTCTCCCAACCCAGAGCAGCCCAGTCTGTTAGTGGGAGGGTTTCTGGGAGGTCAGAAACTCAGGGCCTGATGTGGCTGTGCTGACACAGACGTCCTGTATGTCCCCCAGTACCCTCTGTATAGACCTCTATTTACATTCTTCCGGGAGCCTGGAGCTGTACATAGTGATGTTGTATTTCATTAATCCCAAGGTTCATATTTTTCACAGTTTTACCTCTCTGAAATTGGAATCTCTTTTACGACTAATAGCATAATATAGTTTGTTAGTGGTTTTTCTTAGTGGTGCATAATATAATGGTGCATCTTACTAATTCTTGAGTCTGTCTTATAGTTGATGAACTGGGTAATAATAATGATTTTGCTACTATTTACCAAGCTTCCCGTGTGCCAGGAGCCATTCGGAGGCCTGCATGTATTATCTCACTTAATCTGCACAATTCCTCAGGATTATAGCTTTCTGGTAAATTCTGGTCTTTTATTTTTGGCTTTTCCTAATCTAAACTAATGGGCCAATAGTGTAGAAATGCAGACACGTAAGTTAGCACATTTCACCCCACATAAAAAATACAGATTCCCTATGTTTTTAAATGTGATCAGGTGCGAAGGCAGAAGGCATCCGTGAAACAAGAGACCGCAATCATGCTTATTTGGGAGGAAGATGGCAGGAGGGCCATGTGGGAAGGAAGAGTTTTTTCCGTACTCTGTCTCAGATCCTTCCCTGTGTGAATGCCTACAAATACCGTGACAGTCACGTGACAAGGTATCAAGGCCTCCTTTTCTCCTTCTTCCTTAGCTGCTTCCTCTTTTGTAGCTGATTGATCTTTCCAGCCTGTATTGGGGAGCGAGCATCCCTTTCTTTGTGGCGCTAATTTGGTAAGGGCGGCTGGCTGCAGTCAAACAATGGAAGAGTGGAAACTTCAAAGGCCACCCATTTTAATTTACGTCTCCCAGCTGGTCTTCAGTAATCCCCAGCAATCCTTCGTGTGAATGATCAGAGGGTGGGGGGGCCAGTGCGCCACCCAGGGCCGTGGAAGACCAGCCGTCTCATGTGTTTCTAAATTGAGCTGACAGATTAGAGTGCTGCCCTGCGTCATTGCAACTTGTATTTTGACAGAGTGACTTGCAAAGAGATATGGCCAATAGTCAGGAAAATAATCTTTGGCTGAGGGAGGCCAAACTTTGTCAGAACTGGAGAGAAATGTGACATTTTTTACATTCTTATTTCACTTGGGTCACCAGGCAAAGTGGTGAAAGGGGTAGTTTTTGCTCCTTGCTGGCGGTGCCTTGGTGCATAATAGGCCCTTAATAAATGAGTGAATAAATCTCTAATTCTGAAGGCCCCGGCTACAACACTGTTCCAGACCTCGCCTTTCGCTTACCCCCTTCTCCCAATCTGTCCTGTATGTAATTCCTTCGGGCCTGAGTTTCCTGCTAAGACAAACTACATTCTGCTGCTTTGTGAGAGCTGGTGAACGTGTACCAGAGAATAGCACACGTATTTCTCTTAGCTTGCTTTTCCTCGTCCTTAAAATGAAGCTAAAGTACTAATAGCTTGTTGGTGAGAGGCTGGAGAAGTAGACAAGATAAGATGAGAAGGCCTTCAAAGGGCACCACAGAAATGTCAGGTGTCTCTCAGGCTACACATTTGGCTTTAGTAAAGGCTTTTCTGTGCTGGAAAACTGTGAGTTCAGTAGTAGGATTTTCACACAGCCTCAGCAAGTGGTGGAGGGAAGCGTTGAGGTCATCCCTACCCAGGCCGCTCTCCACCCTGGCCTGCGTTCAGCCCTTCCTACATCTCCTTTCTGGTTCTTTTTCTTTGCTTGCTTTCTTTCTTTTTTTTTAATTGAAGTATATCCTTCCTGGCTCTTCAGAGAAAACAATTAAATCATGGTATTTTAGGTACTACTATCTTTAATACTACTGTGCCTTTTTTTCTCCTCTCCACAGCATGGAGTGAGGAGAAGACACATTTTAGAGGTTTGTGAGTCTTTTTAAACCAAGAAAGAAATGTGGTGGGTATTTTCTACAATCTGTGTCAAAACCCTAGACCCCTATTCCTTTTACTTATTGGTGTTTACTTTGTAATAGCTACTATTATCAGATGTCACCACCTTTAACTTTTGAAAGTCAAAGGGGTCTGTGTAGGTATTAGGTTTATGCCAGTTTTCCTCAATCTAAGGAACCAGATTTTTAGGGTTTATAATTAAGTTGATTTTCTCCCACTGTGTCACATAAGGAATAAGAAGTTTGAGTTACACTCGTGACTCCAGATTCCAGGTACCTCCTCTGGCATCTGCTCTTCAGTGAGCCTTCACTGACCTGCCCCAGCTGAGCTAGCGACCCCTCTGCTGGGCACTAGTACAGTTCGAATGTTGTTAACTGACTAATACAGCTGTCTCCCCTGCTGGTCTCAGAGTCCTTGAGGGCAGTGTTCTGACCTTGTATCTTCTTATAGTTCCAGAACCTAGTCTGTGTAAGTCACTGTGACCTCCTACAACTATGACTTTGTTGTAGGAAGGAATGGAGATGGGGAGAGAGAGAAAAGTGAGAAGGAGAGGAGGATGTTAAGAGAACTTTTTTTTTGGCTGTATGGTGATGATTGCCTTGGTTTATTTATACATTTTTTTATAATTTTATATTTTACATTTTTAAAATAAATTTATTTATTTATTTATTTTTGGCTGCCTTGGGTCTTCGTTGCGGTGCGTGGGCTTCTCATTGTGGTGGCTTCTCTTGTTGCCGAGCACGGGATTTAGGCACGTGGGCTTCAGGCACGTGGGCTTCAGTAGTTGTGGCTCACGGGCTCTAGAGCGCAGGCTCAGTAGTTGTGGTGCACGGGCTTAGTTGCTCCGCGGCGTGTGGGATCTTCCCGGACCAGGGCTCAAACCCGTGTCCTCTGCAATGGCAGGCAGATTCTTAACCACTGCACCACCTGGGAAGTTCTGCCTTGGTTTATTAACAATTCTATATAGAAGTCACAAAGGCTAACAAAGTCACTAATATTAAACAAACAGTTTTTGAACACAGTGTGTCAGACATGTCTGAGCCAGGAGGAAAAAATGAATAATGTAGAAGTTCTACTCTCTTGGAAGTCAAGTATACAGAAATAGCTGTAATATCCTGTGCCAAGTGTGGGAGTGAGTATGTGGACAGCATGCAGGAACAAAGGCCAAGGGGTCTCCCTCCCCAGCCGGGTGAGACCGGAGACCCCCCAGGAGAGAAGACTTTTCAGAAGAGGCTGGGAAGAGACTGGAAGATTTGATCAGGACCAGATCCAAGCCCAGCAGTCAGCTTCTCTCCCTCGCCCGGGGCTTGTCTATCTTTTTAAAGCTCATGCTTCTATATTGCTTTCCAACTAAGTAGTCCCACTAACTAGCCAAGAAGAGTCTATCAGACTTTACTTTCAGCAATACACGTTATAGAAGAAAAGATGTATTTAATCTGCCTTTCAAATCCCCTCCTCTTCACATTCTGATGAACTCTGAATGGGACAAGGGGTCTTCCCTTACGAATCTCTGTAGGGCACTACTGAAGTGGTGCAGGGTGCATGCCGGTGTTTCATCATCACCAACTCAGGCGCCTGGTCAGGAGAGAGGCTGGGAAGAGTACCATTTATGTATTCATTATGCTGTTTAATTTAATATGGTACCAGAAGAAAGGGCAAATAATCACATCGTGTCCTTGCATTGAAGTCTCACCCATCTGTTGTGTATCTGTCTGTTTGTAAGAGTGGCTGGTGGAAGCGGGGAAGGACTGATTACCTCTTAGAGAAAGGGTTGGGGTGCGGGTGGGAATGAAGCCATGGTTTATTTTCTCTTTTACTTGCTTCTATATTTCTGAAAATAAAGGAGCACACCTTGAGAGATCACAAGAGAGACTGTCTAACCTCAGAATCTAATTTCTTGCATCCTCTGGACTACGTAACCAGAGTTGTGACTCTCTAGTCTGGTGTCCTTTCTTTCCTGGCTTCCGCTCACGTGGGTCATTGGGCAGTGTCCAGGGATTGGGTAGGCTTGGGAAGCCACAGAAGGATTGACCCACTGAGATGCTCCCTCATCTGTGGCCACTGCTTGCTAGAAACAGCTCCAGGCACTAGTCCCCAAAACACCTTGGTGCAGGCCCGTGCAGCTTGCAGATGAGTCATGCACACTTCACGTGCTCTAATGTGAAATACATGCTTCTGGGGTTTCAGTCCCTGAGATGTCAAGTATGATCAGTATGACAAACCCTCGCCTGCCAAATTTTCTCCTGGAAAGAATATTCACCTTAATTTCTACATAGTGAGCATAACCTCAGCTCACACTTGAATTTATCTTTCGTTTGGGGATTACATTAAGCAGTGGGTTAGTGTTCAGTATTATCTTTCACGTGGAATATTTTTCTGCAGTTTTCTTTTCTCCGTGAACTTGATGGAAAATCAATTAACTTGATTTGAGGCACACACTGCTGTATTCAATTCAGCCTCAGTCAGGTGATACTCACCACCTAGCATAGTTCATTTAGGAATTTAGTACTGAAACTCAGAAAAATTACAGTGAGGAATACTGGCACTGCCCACGGGTAGATTTTTGCTCCAATTACATGGAAAGAGAATGGTGAAACTAGATTATCAGGTAAGAGAACATTTTTAGAAATTCGAGTTGAACAAAAGAATCTTTAAGTGTGCTCTGTGGGAAAAAGTTGAATTCATTGTGATTATAAACTTTTTGGATAAGAGCATGACTAAATGAAATTTTTAGCAGAAAAGACTCTTATGTCAGAGCTATGGAAACCTACAACAATATTCTATAATAAGTTAAATTTTATAATTTAAGAATATCATAGTAGTTCTGAGCCTCAGGATGTGGGAGGGAAGTTAAACAATGGAAATCATGTTCCAGGGCTTTATATTTTTATACATACTTGACAGACATCTATAGTAAGTGCTTTTTTCATCAGATGACTTATAAGGAGGTGAAATGCTAGGTAATATCCTCAGGGAAAGAACAATGGGCAAATTTGTGAATATCATTCCTGTTTTGCTTTCGATTATCAAGGACAGCTGTTGAAGATATAATAAGTTCTGCTCTGAGTAAAGCCCTTAGAAAAATGAAAATATGGGTGGATTTTAGAAAGCAAACATTTTATCTAAAGGGGCTTCATTCTGTGAATCCTCATTTGCTAACATTTGGTAGTTTGACCTTGAAAAACATGTAAAATAGGAAGCACAATTTTATGATTGCTGTTCCCTCAGTTATGACATTGGCCTTGATGTTGATTTTAGCCTTGGCAAGTCAATGCTGAGTATTCTGTATGTCGAGTGTACACTATTTGTGACCACAGCTTGAAATGTGACAGACACTTTTAAAGTTGTGGGAACAGTACTTGAATGTACCAGGGTCTAGAAGGACACATGTCCAAGTATATTGTGATATGGGATGTGATAAAGTAGTTTACCTAAGTAAGATTGTTTTATTTATTACCTAGCTTGTACAGTAAAATACATTTGCAAAATCAATAATATTCATATAACATAAGGACAGAATTTTAATTTGTCCATTTAACAAGTGATATACATAGTTTAATTTGCTTTAAATTAGTTTTGTACACCCCCCCAAAAAAAGCATTATTTATCAACACATAGATTTTTTTGTGTGTGTGTGTGGTACGAGGGCCTCTCACTGTTGTGGCCTCTCCCGTTGCGGAGCACAGGTTCCAGACACGCAGGCTCAGTGGCCATGGCTCACGGGCCCAGCCGCTCCGCAGCATGTGGGATCTTCCCGGACCGGGACACGAACCTGTGTCCCCTGCATCGGCAGGCGGACTCCCAACCACTGCGCCACCAGGGAAGCCCAACACATAGATTTTTAAATGAATGTTTTTGGTTTGGCCTTAGATAGCATCATGGTTTCATGACCTGATGTTTACCATTACTATCATTTACTTTTTAAAAACCAGTCAGATTAGATTTTATAATTTTCATGTTCTGTTTCTAAGTGACAAGGTAAGAGAGAAGGTTTGGGGTGACTGGGTGCAAGCACATTTCAAATAACACACTGCAGGGACTTCCCTGCTGGTGCAATGGTTAAGAAACCGCCTGCCAATGCAGGGGACACGGGTCCGAGCCCTGGTCCAGGAAGATCCCACATGTTGCAGAGCAACTAAGCCCGTGCACCACAACTACTGAGCCTGCTCTAGAGCCCACGAGCCACAACTACTGAAGCCGCACTCCACAACAAGAGAAGCCACCACAAGAGAAGCCGGTGCACCGCAATGAAGAGTAGCCCCCGCTCGCTGCAACTAGAGAAAGCCTGCACGCAGCAATGAAGACCCAACGCAGGCAAAAATAAATAAATAAATTTATAAAAATAAATAAATAAATAAAATCACGAAGAGAAGTAAATCTAACACCTGGCACATATTCTTTAAAATTTCTCTTTCTCTTTCCTGCTCCATCCCTATTATTTACTTATTTATGGCCACGTTGGGTCTTCATTGCTGCACGCAGGCTTCCTCTAGTTGCGGTGAACGGGGGCTACTCTTCGTTGTGGTGCATGGGCTTCTCATTGCGGTGGCTTCTCTTGTTGCGGAGCATGGGCTCTAGGGCACATGGGCTTCAGTAGTTGTGGCTCGTGGGCTCTGGAGCGCAGGCTCAGCAGTTGTGGCTCACGGGCTTAGTTGCTCCACGGCATGTGGGATCTTCCTGGACCAGGGCTCCAACCCGTGTCACCTGCATTGGCAGGTGGATTCTCAACCACTGCGCCACCAGGGAAGTCCCAAGGATCCTACATTTTATTTTGAAAATTTTTGTTCTCTTGCCTGTGAAGTTTCTTAGGTGACTGGTAATCCTGTCTCCCCCTTGTTTTTACAGGTGATCTGCAACTCTTTCACCATCTGTAATGCAGAGATGCAGGAAGTGGGTGTTGGCCTGTATCCTAGGTATGGTGGATGGCATTTCATTTACTGGAAGAAGGAACTTTAATTCCCACCCACCTCCCCAACCTTTTAAAAGTAGTTAGAAAGGCTGTTACAAGCAGCTGCTTCAAGAGCCGCGCTTGAAACTTAATGATAAGTTACAAGAAAACGGAAAATGTGAAGTTTAAAAAAAATAACAGAACGTTTTATATCCCCACATTATATGCCATGGTATGAACAAAGAGGTATACCACAGACCTAAATTCTTGTTCTCAGGAACTTTGGGGTAAAAAGTTGGGGATTGTGGGTGCCAATAAACCATCAGGCTGAGATTTTGTTATTCCCCGACCCTTCTGGGCCGATGCACATGATCGTTTCACCAGACCTGCTGTACTGCACCAGTCGGGTTCATTTGGTCTTTCCGCTTAGCGTACTCTGAGCCCCGTTGCTCCAGGAGGCGAGAACACTTTCAGGCTCTGGCCTTCTGAAGCCTTCTCTCCAGCTATCTCTGAGGTGATCTGAATCACTGAGCTACTAGACTGTCCTTCCACAAGCACTCCAGGGTCACTCCTAGTTTCATTTTGTTTTCATGCTATTAGGGTCCTAATACAAATAGGGTCTTTCTTATAATTAACTGTGAATCTGAGAATTCAGCTTCTTATTTCTCACGAGTTCAACTACATGTCTATGCTATGGGTCCTCAAAAAGCAGTAACATAGACTAGGTCAGAGCATGGGCTCTGAGTTCAGACCACCCGGTTCAAATTCAGTCACCATTTACTAGTTATGTGTCCTTGGGGAAGTCATTTAACTTCCATGTGTCCGTTTCCTCATCAGTAAATGACCCTCAGAATGTTATGGTGATGGTTAAATTTGATAAACATGCTCAAGTGCTAAGAAAGTGGTTTCTACATAGTGATGCTTACTTATAGTTATTTCTAACTGTAAATGTGGTGGCAGCTTAAATCCATTCCCTCCCCAGATGGAAAAAACAAATGTGCCTCCAAGGTAATAAAATGACTTGGCCACGGCCCAGAATGCATGAGGGTCTCCTTAGCGAGATAAACCTAGCGTTCTGTTGCAGAGGAAGTACTCCTAATTATTCTTCAGTGTAGCTGTGCATGTTCTCGTGAAGGTGGCAGTTCCTCCAAAGGAGCTTGACAAATGCGGTCCTGTGTGGGAAGCTCAGTGGTGTCTTGGCGGAGGTTTTAACTGCCGTATCCCATTATCTCAGAAATTATTCCTTTGCAGGTCAGGTTTTTTTCCCCATCTTCATGTTGGGTTGCCTTACTGGCTGGTATAATGAGACAACTACCTCCCCTCACCCATCCCCCAGAAGGACTCAGAATGTTTTTATTAACAAACTTCCCTAATGAGCTCCGTCTTGGGGAGCGTTTCACTTCACAGGAAGTGGGCTAGAGGCCCCAGAGCACTCAATCCCTGGTACACTGTCAACCTTACCTGTCCCCCTGCCCCTAAGCTGAAGTGTTTTTTGCCCACAATAGTCGTTATGTTTAGATATTTGACTCCATCTACTGGGCCACGATGGTCTCTCCTTTTTTTTCTTTCCTGCAGTATGTCTTTGCTCAATCACAGCTGTGACCCCAACTGTTCAATTGTGTTCAACGGACCCCACCTCTTGCTGCGTGCAGTCCGAGACATTGAGGCCGGAGAGGAGGTAAGGAACCCGTGTTTCCCACTGGCTGGGCTCCTTTTCCATCAAAGACCCTCTCAGCAAGGCCCTGCCCTAAAGCCAGTTGTGCCTGAGGGGCAGCTTTTCATTGTCCTTCTGCCAAGGAGAAGATGTATAACACCTCTACCCAGCGACTCATTTATCCATCACCTCTCCCAGATTATAGATGAGCTAACGTTTTTTTTTTAATCACCATTTTTCTGGATGATGACAGTTCCTGTTGTATGTGTGTGGGGGAGAGGTGTGTGTGTGACAGAGTGTGTGTTTTGTGCGTATGACAGTTCAGCGGCCCCTCACATCTCTGCAAGCGGTCATCTTTCCATAGGCAGGGAGGGCAGCCCAGCTTGTGAATGAGATCCCAAGGGCTTACTGATTCCCAAGGTCCCTAATTGCATTTCAGAGGTGACTCGTTTTTACCTTCGTGTTAAGAAAGCAAACGAGTTTTACTCTTTCAGGTTGTCGTTGGACCTTTACAAACCTATCAACGTCAGCATCTCTGGGTAACTGTCCACGCAAAGATGTAAAGGGAATAGGGGACAGGAAGTGTGACCTCCAGCAATGAACTGGCCTTGACCCTTCCAGTTTTACAGGCTGCCCAGCCAGCCTCTTTTGATGAGAGGAGCCTTCTCAGAAGTCCGAGGTCTCACAAGACAGCTGCAGGTGGGCTGCTCCAGGGCTGCTGAACCTGATCCTGACAGGGTTTGCACAGTTACTACCCAGAATTCTGGGTTATAGATATTTACGCTTTTTAGAACCCAGTTTCCTTCTACCTTCCAATTTGCTAAAGTGGATATTTATTGCAAGGAAAACAGACCATCATAAGCTTTTATTGCACTTATGCAGCACTCAGCCAATAAAACCTAAACTCAGAGGTACCATATTTTATGTAGACAGGGATTTGGCTTTGATAAGACTCGGTCCAAACTGATTTTCAACTGAATAAGCTGTCTCTTATACAGCCACTTACTGAATTTCCAATTTTTAGGATCAGTGTAGTTGGTACACTGGGATACCTGTCAACAGTATATAGAATTTAGATTTTTTTCCTTGGGTCCTGTGTGACCTCAAGGCAGGTAAGAAGGGGGGACCACTATCCAATTTCAACATTTTTGGGAGCTGAGGGATGGCTGCCTTTTGATAATGATGGTGGTGTTCTACTAAATTTAAAAAGAAAAGGTAACCTGACAAGCAAACAGAAAAACTATTGGAAACAGTTGGACTTTTCAGAAACAACAAAGAAATCTCTTTATATCTTTTTTCCTAGGCTTGGCTGCCAGTTCTTCTCCCGGGTTGTTTTTCATTTAGTTGAAAAAACACTGTCTTTTGGTGCTTATTTCATGTCCTTCTCTTTCCATCTCTGGAGCAGCAAAGAGAGAATTCTCCCTATAAGTCCTTTTTATACCAGCTTGTTCAGAAGATAGGTTTCTTTCCCTACCATTATACACGTCTTGGTGCATGACGTTGTCTCTGCTCAGTTGCTCCCCTTCTGTCTGCCCACCATTTCTACCTGTCTTAACATTATACACCTCTCAAGGCCCTCTCAAACGTCATGTCTTCTGTAAAGCGTTTCCTGATTTCTCAAATTAAAAGATCTTTTCTTCTGAGCTCTCTCTTACAGCGGTTATTAATATTTCTTTGGCACTTATTCCAGCTCTTTTGGTGACTTCTCCACTCAGGTGTGAGCTTCATGAAGACAGGCAGTTGTGTCTTACTGTGTCTCCTTTAGCACCCAGCACTTTGCCTTACAGCCCAGGAGGCATTCAGTAACACTTCGTTGGGTTGACTTTCTGTTAAATCGAGCATACATGGTGTAAAGACCAGCAGTGTTTCTCACTGAGGGCGCTGTTGGCATCCCGGATGGGACAGCTGTTCGCTGTGTACGACTGTTGCATCAGTGAGGGACTCCCGTGTCTAGTCCCTGCTCACTTCATGCTTGTAGCCACCCCAGTACTGAAGATACACCCTGCACACTTAAAACCGGCCCCCTGTGGTAGAGGTAGTGGAGAGGGAGAAAGGACATTTTGAGGTTAATTAAGAGGGACAATTCCTTTTTACTGTGCAGATACTGGCTTTTGTGAAATTGGATAAAGAAGGAAACGTAGAAGTTTTGTGTTGCAGCATCAACTTTGCCTTTTGGCCTTATTGCTCGTTAGGGCGCCCCCGGTTTTAAAATGTGCTATTTGGGATGGAAGTACCAGAATGCAGGCTGCACGAGAGAAGACCGGATAGCGCCTGTAACATAGAAACTCCTCAGTCTGTATTTGTTGAGTGAATGAATGAGGCTTGCTGGACACAAAACCAGAGGTGGCATAGAACCTTAGACCCATTTTGAAGCTACCACCAATCCTCAGGTGTGTCCCACGGGCCCCGGAAAGAAAGTAACACGAAAGCCAACGCATTGCCAGTTTGAGATGAGAACATTTCAAACCTCAGACAAGGAGACCTGGAAAATTACACAGGGTTCCACCCTAACAGAAATTTCTTACCTTTGTTTCTCTCCACATAAAGTCATCCTTTGGACTTTTTGCACCACTTCCCTTCATACCAGCACCACTTATAACACTTCGCTGTTTAAGGATTTTCACTGTGATGTTGAGTTCTGGGACTGTTTTGTGTCCAGCAGGGGGTAAGGGCTGCTTTTTGTTCTGTTTGTTTGTTTGTTCGTTTGTGGGGGGTTTTGGCTCTCATTCAGTACCTCCTACCAAGAGATGTGTGTATTATAGTTTAAGTCGTGGCTCACACGCTGGGTTGCCGATGGCTGTCTCTTCTGGGTTTTGTTAAGCTACGAAACACATGTTATCAGCTGACAGTCTTCAAGAACGTGGATCATGGAAGAAAGCTGGACAGTCCAGGCTTCCTGGTTTTTCCTGGTTAGAAGAGATTGTAGCTGTTACAAAGAATGCCACTGGATGCCGGTGTTTTCTGGAGCCACAGCAATTGAGAGAAATGTGATTTGCACAGATTGAGCACATATCAGTATCCCCAAGTATCAGTTTTCATCTAAAATGTTTTGGGATCGTAACGGTCTTCGTCTTCTCCCAGCCATCTCTATTTGCTAAGTCATTTAACAAATTCACTGCGTGCTTACTGGTATCCTGTACTGGGGTGGGCGTTGGGAATACAAAGATGAGTAAGACCTTACCTTGCCTTCAGGAATTCAAGGTGTAATTGAGGAAACTGACACAGAACAGAACACAATAATAGAATATGAAAACTAAAATAGTGTAAATGGGCACAGGGCTTTCTAGAAGTTCAGAGCAGGGACACTCGAGTGGTGGTAAGGATCAGGGGTGATGGGAGGGGATAAGGAAGGCTTCCAGAGAAGTGACTCCTAGACTTTTAAAGGATCCAGCGAGTTAAAGTTGGCTAAGACAGGAGCAGGCATTCTAGACAAAGACACAGGGGCGGGGCTTCCCTGGTGGCGCAGTGGTTGAGAGTCCTCCTGCCGATGCAGGGGACACGGGTTCATGCCCCGGTCTGGGAGGATCCCACATGCCGTGGAGCGGCTGGGCCCGTGAGCCATGGCCGCTGGGCCTGCGCGTCCGGAGCCTATGCTCCACAGCGGGAGAGGCCACAACAGCGAGAGGCCCACATACCGAAAAAAAAAGACACAGGAGCCAGGGACAGAATGGTGAATTCAAGGAACAGGAAGCTGTTCACATCAATAGACTGACAAATTCAGTTGTGACCAGCAGATGAGGGAATATGCAGGGACCAGACCAAGCAACCCATGGGGGCCTTATTGAGGATCTCAGTTCACCTGAAGGGTCTGTAACAGTGCCTGGTATATAGGATGCACTCATTAAATATTTGTTGGAAGGGAGGGGGACAGGAAATGGGGCATCACTGAAGAGTTTAAGCAGAGGAACGGCACGATGAGTTTTTCCGTGTGTAGGCAAGATTGGGAGAATGATGCATAATCCGGGCAGGAGGTGACAGTGGCAGCCTGAAAGACGGGAGATTCAGGTGGTGGCTTGTGATGGGGGATCTGAAGAATATATCTGTAAGCTAGAATTAGCAGAATTTGAAAACTGACTGGCTCTGAGGGTGTGATAAAGAGAAGAGACATGAATAACACTCAGGTTTGACTTTAAAGACAGGGAGGATTTTTCAAAGTCTATTTTCAATTGAGAGCCAGTATTAGAAAAATTTATAATTGTGACAATGTAATTCGAGAAACGAAGACCAAGTCTAATTTTAATTTGATCTTATTATCCACTCCAAAGTACATAATGAGAAGATGGGCTTCAGGGAAAAGGGGTTCACTTTGCCTTGAAATTTTCAAGTAAGCAACAAATTCAATATCCAGCAAATACCTTTCATGATATTACTCTAATGTTGGAATTGATTTACTGCATTTTCCATAAGAGCTGCACTAAAACGGCAAAGCCACGGTCAGTAGCATTAATATTTTAATGCAGTTTTGTTCTTTGCCATTAAAACATCCACTGATCAATGGCAAAGTTTCATATATATGTTCCCACTAAATGAGCCCTACATTTAGTGAGCAGATTCTCCATTAAAACTAGTGAGTCAACGAGTCTTTAATAAAGGTTTTTATCTTTGGTTGATAAAATGATTTAGCTGTCATTACTAGTTAGTAATCCGGCTTTTTTTTTTCCAAAAAAATATGAATAAAAATGTTTTTGCCGTTGAGACCTTCAGCTTTGATACAGTGTATTTTTGCAGACTTCAATGGCGTGAAAGAGGCATGGGAGGAACTGGACATTCTTCATTGGAGGAGGCGTATTTGAGCCAAGCCTGAAGGAGGAGGGAATTCTGAATAAGCTGAGAGTGGAGGAAAGGGCGTTGGCTGGTAAAGGCCAACACCATACACGTTGCATGGCGTGCCTTGTTTCAGCGGGTAGCGTTGTACATAATGGTGACAGATGGTAGGGTGTAGGGAGAGATGCGGAGTCTAGAAAGGCAGACAGAAAATCTTCTGGGGAAGCCTTGTGTATCCTTATCCTATAGGCAGGGAGAAACCATCAGAACTCTTTGCATAGAGAAATGACATGATCAGATATGAGCTATAGGAAGATCTCTCTTAAAGCAGCCTAGAAGATGCAATGTAGACTGACGGCAGCAGGGGGGCCAGTTAGAAAGCCATTGCACAGTCCAGGTCATGGTTCCAGGCAGTTACAGAACACTGAGGGAGCCGTAGGAGTCTCTTTTGGGGGTTAAATGAAATAACTAGTCTCCTGTTGCCCATTCACTGCCTGGCATGATCACTCATGAGTTTTGGCCCTTGTAATAGACTCCTAGGTTTGTCAAGCATATTTCTCTGGTGTGACAGGCCCTGCATTTGCTGGCTTCACACTGGGCCCATTGTAATCACCCGGTAAGTACTACCGATTAATCTGACCCGATAGCTGGGGCTGATGACTGAGAGCCATTGGGCTGGACTGAGGATTAGGGTCCTAGAGTTAACCCAAAAGGGAACACAGAGATCAGTGCGTTTCACCGTCTCACCTCATGTAAGGAAACTGGGCCCCTGAGAGCCTGATAATTCAAGATGAATGTGTATGCTGCCCCAGACTTCCTAACAGGCTGTTTCAGAAAGTGTGCTTAGAAATCGGTTGTTTGGAATTTAAGAGGAACTTGCCTGATACGGTGGCCCTTTGTACCTCAGAGGCAGCTCTGGCTTCGGTCATGAGGCAAAAGAAAGATTTAGGGAATTAAAAAGTGGCTGTGGTCTCAGCGGCAGGAACCCAGTTGTTACAGACTATTGCTTAGCGTGGGCTTGAGACAAAAATAAATAAATAAATGTATTGTAAAAATAAATAAATAAAAGCCTCACAAGTAAGGGAACTGTCTCCTAAGTTCCAAGATTCCAAATCTGGTTGACCCTAAATTCCATGAAGCAGCTCTAGGATTGATTAGGATTTAAGAGCAATCTGGCTACATAATCTGCCACCCATTTGATTGCCAGGATAAATTTGGCTTCTCTGATTGCCAGTGGTTACAAAATTTATTACCAAAACTTAGTAATATCAAACGTATAACAGCTCTTGATATTTTACTGTTTGGTGAATAAAAGATAAGGTGCAAAAGCATATAGAGTTAATGAGCCCAATTCTTTAAAATAAATATATGATACACGTGTGCTCACCACATCACAAAGACTGGAAGGTAATGCACTAACAATTTTACATGTGATTATTTGGGTGGAGAGACCAGAAGCTGTATCTTCTCTCTTACTTACACTTTTTGGTGTGCAATAAAAACGTGTTTTACTTTAATGATTCACAGTAATAGCCATTGGTTAAAGAAAATGATCGCAGCAGCCGTGTGACCCCTCCCCCTCTGGCCTCCGCAGCTCACCATCTGCTACCTGGATATGCTGATGACCAGCGAGGAGCGCCGGAAGCAGCTGAGGGACCAATACTGCTTTGACTGTGACTGTCTGAGATGTCAAACCCAGGACAAGGTATGTTGTGTGGAACCAGCTTGGAACACCTCCTGGGCAATGTCTGCGTGGTTTTTCAGAGAACTCTGCTTTTATTTCATTAATCCAGAAGTAAATGACCCTCAGTGCATAGCAGGAAACAAAGGTAAATAAAATATGCATATGTTTTATTTCCTGGAACTCTTATCACCCACCAGGCAGTAAAAGGTTTAATCTCAGGTAAGGATCCATGGAGTTTAGAGTCTAGAGGGAATGTAGGTGTAAAGCATGTAATTAAAAGGACACTGAATGGGCTTCCCTGGTGGCGCAGTGAGAGTCCGCCTGCCGATGCAGGGGACACGGGTTCGTGCCCCAGTCCAGGAGGATCCCACATGCCGCGGAGCGACTGGGCCCGTGAGCCATGGCCGCTGAGCCTGCGCGTCCGGAGCCTGTGCTCCGCAACGGGAGAGGCCACAGCAGTGAGAGGCCTGCATACCGCAAAAAAAAAAAAAAGGACACTGAAGGCCAGAGTGCTATTAGAGCCTGCAGCAAGAGGGTTAATTATGTTATGATTGGTAACAGCTATTGCTCAGTAGTGAACATCTCAAGTTTTGTCTAGTTTATTTCTTTCAAATTTCTTCTGTAAGCCTTTCTGCTGCACTACTTTATCAGATGGTGACCACTTATCTAGCAGCTTTTACTCTCTGAGAAATGAAGAAGATCCAAAATAAATGCCATAAAGATAAAGAATAAACTTTTCTCATATGAATCTTATACTTTCCTCACATTGAACCTATTTACTCTTAGTTTGCACACAATCAGGTTATCTAATGAAATCTTAACTTTTGTAGAGTGTTTTACGTTTGTTGGAATTCTTTTGTAATCATGATCTCGTTTGAACTTAATACTCATAAATTAAGAAACAGAACTCAGAAAGGTTCAGAAATGTGCCTCTGGGAGGGGATGAAGGAAAAGTGGCAGCACCAAGTCTCAAACACAGGTCTTTTGATAAAACTAATGCTCCCTCCCCTGGACCACAACTACCTGTGACTTCTGACACTGACATCGATGGAGAGAGGTAGTTGCTTTCACTGCATGCGAAAGGACCCTGAGCTCATTCCAAAGATGCAGGAGTTAGTGATCATGATTAGTTTTTCATTAAAAAGAGCTTTTAGAAAGAAGTGAACTGAACGGGAAAAGTTGGACCCATTGCTAATAGCTCCCCAAGATTCAGTCCACTTTAGTGTTCCCGTTTTGCAGTTCACAAACATTCCTGGCATCGTAGGGGATCCCCTGGGATTCCTCCTCAGATTACAACCTGGAATGGCAGGGAGCAAGCTAACTTCCCACCAGCATCCTTGGTTGGGAATGGGAAGGTTTTTGGATGTAGTGCCTCTTACATGCCATCTATATGGCAGACCCTCAATTTTTTTTTCTTTGAGTAAGTGATTGTTTTATTAAAGCTGGGGTCATGTTCACTTTTGGCTTATTGTTACAGTTGAAATCTGGGCTAAAATAGTATATTAGGAAAGAGTTTGGCTACACATAACAGATAACCTGACTAAAACTGGCTTTAGTAGGTGTGATGTGTTTTTCTCAAGAATTCTAGAGAAGCAGTCCAACATGGGAGCAGCTACTCATGGGTCTCATCACAGACCCAGAATCCTCCTGTGTTCCTCCTTAGCTAGGCCCTAGCATATGCTTTTGTCTTCACGGTGCCAGGATGACTGCTGCCCACAAGCCCTAGTCAGTACATCCAAGCTCTAGACCAAAAAAAAAAAGAAAAGAAGGGGTAATAAAATGCAAAGAACAAAGGGAAATCCTCCTAGGGATTTCCACTTATATCTTATGGGTCAGAGCTCTGTCACATACTACTGTAGGTGTAAAAGAGGCAAGGAAACAGAATTTTAGCTTTTCACTAGAAGAAGACAAGGGAGAAGAAAGCTGTGGATAGCTCTTCGGTAGCTGATCTACAGTGTCTATCATATCCGTTAAGACCGTTTTCTTTATTCCTTTGAGTTCAAAGTTTATTTGAGATAGGATTGTCCAGAGAAAGAGAACCAACAGGGTGTGTGTGTGGAGAGAGAGAGAGAGAGAGAGAGATTGATTGATTGATTGATTGATTGATTGATTGTAAGGATTTACCTCATGTGATTGTGGGGACTGAGAAGTCCCCAGATCTGCAGTTGGCAGGCAGGAGACCCAGGATTGCTGATGGTGTAAGTTCCAGTCTGAAAGCTGGCAGGCTGGAGACCCAAGAAAGCCAGTGTTTTGGTTTGAGTCCAAAGACAGGAAGAAACTGTTGTCCCACCTAGTCAGGGAGGAGGAGTTCTCTCTTACTAGTGGTAGGGTCAGCCCTTCTGTTCTTTTCAGGGCTTCAACTGATTGGGTGTGGCCCACCCACACTGGAGAGAGCAATCTGCTTTATTCAGTCAATTTATCCAAATGTTGATCTCATCCAAAAACACTCTCACAGCTACACCCAGAATAATATCTGACCAAATGTCTGGGCACCCTGCAGCCCAGTCAAGTTGACACATACCGTTAGCCATCACAAATATTGTGTTAGAGGTAGGCCAAGCTATATAATCAAAAAAGTACTTGAGGGTGGGAGGAGTGGCAGCATCCCACTTTGGGAAGGTGTGTGCAGTAGCCCACAGGTACCTGGTGCACACCTGCCCAACCATGATGATGCCCAAGAGGAAGGTCAACTCCACAGAGGGGGTGGTGAATGTGGAGCCCAAGAGGAGATCAGCAAGGTTGTCAGCTAAGCCTGCTCCTGAAAAAGTGGGAATGAAGCCAAAAAAGACAGCAGGAAAGGATATATCTTCAGACAAAAAAGTGCACACAAAAGAGAAAAAGGGGAGCAAAGAGAAAACAGGCCGAAGTGGCTAAGCAAGAAACTAAAGAAGATTTACCTGGAGAAAATAGAGAAACTAAAAATCAGGCGAGTCTAACCTCTGATGAAGCAGGAGAAAAAAAGCCAAGTCTGATTAATATCATCTACTATGTCTTATCAGTGGCCCCTGTCTCCCTTCTTGCATGATCCAGAGCAATATTTTTATCAACTATTTTGTGAATGCAAGTTTTTTTAGAGGCTCTA
Organism: Leucopleurus acutus; assembly: GCF_964270905.1. Taxonomy (NCBI): domain Eukaryota; kingdom Metazoa; phylum Chordata; class Mammalia; order Artiodactyla; family Delphinidae; genus Leucopleurus; species Leucopleurus acutus. The sequence goes on from NC_139143.1 coordinate 25,852,782, forward strand.
GAAACATTTTTAAGGAGGGAATCCCACATCCTCACATTTTTTAAGTGTAAAGGGTTTTTTTTAAAGAGGTGAAATCATTTGCTGGTTGTTTATTTTTTACTACGACCAGAAAATAATGGGATATTGAATAAGGAGGCTTTGATTGTCTTGGGTGTCAGCTTAACATTCCATAGATGGGGATTAGTTATTATATCTTATAATACAAAGCATACCAAATGGCAATTTGGAGTCACATTGTACATTTACTATGTCTTGGACATTTTAAATTACTTCCATTCCCATGTTGTTTTTGGTAGAATTGTTTCCTAAAGAAAACTACCCCTTGACCTTGGCTGTCCCTTTCAGAACTGTGTGCGTTCCATAACATCTTTGGTCTTGGTAGTGCAGTTTTCCTAATAACTTTGGTAATGTATTGCAAAAGATTGAAAATGTGAGTATGTAGTGTATACGATATTAAATTGTGAATTAGTGGTATTTATGATGTAACAGCTTAACAGTATTGGAAGATATTGGTACTTGATATCCTATTAAGGAAAATTTGCCTTCAAATTTTAAACTGGAAAGTCACTGGAATAACTGTTTAGAAAAGTATCACAACTACGTGATTTTTCAGATTTTAAGAATTATGTACAAATTGAAATGTCTGTGTACCGATCCTCAAAACCACCAATAAAATCTCAATTATGAAAAAGAAAAGTGCTCAGTTACTCTGCTGGATTCCAGTCCATTCTGTATCTAACAGACTGAGTGATCTTGGGCAGTTCATTCAGCCTCTCTGATTTGCTCCATCATCTGTAAAACAAGGGAATTAGACAAGATGGTCTTAAGGCCCCTTCCGGCTCTATTATCCCACATTTCTGTGAAATGTTTCCTGGTGGAAATGAGTAGGATATCTATTTAGATGAAAATATAAACTTGATTTCAGTTAGTTCATCAGTTATATTTTTGAGTTTCTATTTATCTGAGAATTTTGTTCTATTCAGTGATATAAACATCCCTTCTGAAATCTCTATACTGTTGCTTTGATTTGCAAAAATACTACAGAGGTAAATTCAACTTAGCCCATCCCCAAAAGAGCATAAATTAAAAATTAGTTCAAAAATTAAATTTACTTCAGTTCCTAGATTTAAAGTTTTCAAGCTTATTTTTCCGTTTTTCTTGGAACCTAGAAAATTCCTCTCAACAGGTTTCTGCATCAAGCAATATTTATTACGTGCCACATCTGTATGTTAGGGGACTTGCGTGGTATCATGTTTCAGGAAGGCAAGAGGCCTTTTAATAACAGGTGTAATTTGCATTTATGGAGTTAGTTGTCGTTTGTAATCAGCAACAACTTAATTTCTGGAAGAAATAAAACTTACCTTCTAGAGGAGGTTTTGGGATGATTTGGCTTCTGCAGGTCAGAATCCAAGGCAATAGAAACAGAACAGACCAAATAGAATTGATTGTTTCCATAAGTTTGTGGATGGTACATAGTGTGCTTCCTTGAATGTCACATGCTTTATTGCAAAAAAAAGGTTGTATTTACTTTCTTTCCTAAGCCTGTCACATATGATCCTTCTTTTAAAACGCGATGTCAGTCAATTTACTCACAGCCCTCTTGCCTCATTCCTAGTTTATTGAAATAGCCCCTAATTGGTCACCTGGCACTCAATTTCTTTCCTTTCATCTCTTTTGCACCCTGTTTTTGAGTAAGTTTTCTGAAATAGCACTATTTCCATGCCGTTGTTTGCTCAGAACTTTTAAAATATTCAGCATTATCCCTAGTCTTCAGGATAAACTTCAGACTCTTAGCTTGGCGTTCAGTGTCCTGCAAGTCATGACCCCAAGATCCAGCCTATATTTGTTTCTATTTTTCTCTTTTCCTTTTTCCTCTCTTTTGCAACTCGTTTTACCTAAATTGTTTTATCTAATTATACAATTTCCCCACCCAAAAGATTCTGAAGTGGCTTACAGGCACCCATGCACACATATACACATATATGTATCAATGTATACCTGTATATGCAATACAACAACAATAAATTTTATATTGACTTGTGAAATAAGAGTGGCAAAAAATAAGATAAAAGCAGGTTAGAACCCAGAATGCACGCCATATGATCCTATACGGTGACAAGAAATAAATCACAAATTTGCTTTAAATTTCTCAGCAGCCAAAGCTAAAGACTAATTTCGAAATGCACAGTAGCTGGAAGACAGGACACATACGTGCTCCTCAGCTGAAGCAGTTTCTCCTGGAACTGAGGCCTGAGGCACTCACCGAGGGTCCCACTGAGACTGAATGAGCAATATCCTTATCAGAATCCGCAATGACTTGAAGAGCTGATTTTTATAATATTCTTCAGTGTGGTTGATTGACATAGTTTCACATTATAACTTAATAAAAGAAGTAAGGAAGGTGAAAATTTATGTAATCTATGTTCTCATCTCTCTGATGGTTTACTTCATTCCAAGAATAAAACTGAGACTATATAGAAGAAAGCAAGAACTGCATGTCCTTTAGGTAATCCTTCCTTATTTCTTGTAGTCTTTTAATTTTTTTAAAAAAAATTTTATTAGGGGCTTCCCTGGTGGCGCAGTGGTTGGGAGTCCGCCTGCCGATGCAGGGGACGCGGGTTCGTGCCCTAGTGTGGGAGGATCCCACGTGCCGCGGAGCGTCTGGGCCCGTGAGCCATGGCCGCTGAGCCTGCGCGTCCGGAGCCTGTGCTCCGCAACGGAAGAGGCCACAGCAGTGAGAGGCCCACGTATCGGAAAAAAAAAAAAAAATGTATTAAAGCTATACATGTATACACTTTGAGAAGTCAAAGTACTAGACCCAAGTTGAAAACTTTGGTACATTCTCTCCTGCTGCTGCCTGAGTCCTGCCCCCCAGAGGGTGCCCCCTTTCAGCTTCTGGTATTTATTCCATGTTTCTAAAACTAAAGTTCCCTTAAGGCACATCCTAGGGATTTTTTTTTTGCTATTGGGTTGGTTTAATGACTACTTTTTATTTCCAGGATTTCAATTTTGCTTTTTTCCCCCCATATCTTCCAGTTTAGGTTTTATTTCTACCTGTTTCTGTTTCATAATTTCTTATTCACTTCCAATGCATACTCCTCTGTTATTTATCTATTTGAGCATCCTCATCATACTTCAAGTCTTGGTCAGCCAGTGCTATAGTTTATTTTACTGGAGGGAAATTGTGTTGATTGTTGATTTTTGTCAGTTATCTCCCTTAGCCTTGCATTTCACTGTGTGTCCTGGAATTTTGTATGGCAGGCCCATTTTTAGTGGAAAGTTTTTTTTTTATTTTGTTCCTTTTTCTCCTCTCTGTGCACCTGCTCTGTCTGGTAGCTTTGCCCTTGCCTCCCTCAGGCTTCTCAGGCCCCAGTTCAGAATCCAGACTTCATGGCATTTGTAGGTGTTGCACCACAGCAATGTTGAGGCTATTGCAGACCTGGTTACTTAGGCAACAGGCATCTGACTCCTTACCTGGAGAGACTCTATCTGTGCCTTCTAGCCTTTCCAGGTCCAATAGTTTCTATAAATGTTTATCCCAAGGAAACGTGTCATCAACCTATATTGTCAGCCTCTTTTTGTAACCAGGGGAGCCTCACCTCATCCCCTGCCTTTAAGCTTTAAAGCAGACTCTACTCACCTTTCTTCTGTGAACCATTTTTATCTCTTTTAAGCATTGGAACTGAACTCGTGCCTGTGACTGCCAGCTTCTAGACCTGAGGCCCTGCCTTCGGCTTTGCTGAGGGCTCTGCATTTCTGTTCTGTTACTGGTCCAGGGAGAAGTTTATCTTGTTTTTGAATTAGTAAAGCCACTTTTGGTTTTTCTTTTTATATTTTACTCATCATTACTATGGGTTTGGAGTAGAAGAGAGCACCTCCAAGTCTGAACTTACAACATCTTGTTGGAAGCCTGCTGTTTGCTTTTCGTAGCTAAGAATTCAAGTCTTTGGCGGCAGAGGAAAATACGAGGATAAACAATGATCTAATTCTCCTGAGGGCTTCCAAGCATGTGTGCACTTTTACCCGGTACCTGCCTGTCTGTGGAGCAGAGATCTGTGTCTTGTATCCCTGGGCCTTCTTTGGAGGGAGAGTTGAGTAGAATCATTCTGAAAATGTATCCATTTCAAAAACAGTTTAATAGGAGGAAACACCCTAAGAAGCTTCTCATTCCTTGATGCTACTGTTCTAAGTCCACCCACTCTCATTTTCTTTTGTAGAAATAAAGCAACGTTAATGATTGTCTTTGGTAAATATTGCGGTTTCTTTTCAGAGACTCTCTTTTGTAACATGGAGTCACCTTTCTTGGGTCCCTATGAGGCCCTTCAGTACATCTGTGGGTGACGGAGCCCAGAGTAGCCCAGCATCCCTCAGAGACACGACTAGTACTGGCGAGAGTGGCCTCGGTTCCTGTATGTGCTGCACCTTCCCCAGGCTGTCACTGTTAAACCGGGAAGACTGGGGAAAGGAGGCAGCGTTGAACCAAAGGAAGGAGCAATGATTGTATGAAGAAGGAGTAAAGGAATGTAGGGTTAAAGCTGTATTCAAAGGAAATGAGAGTTTACTCCCCAAGAAAAAGTTTTTATGGTAACTTGAGTCTATTTGAAATATGAGCAATTACTTAAAGGTCATTAGAAAACCAAGATTTTTTCCTGCTGCCTTCCCCTGTTTTGCTAAATTAATGGTAAGCGGGAATGCCTCATGGTACGATGATGAGTCCAGCCAGCTCTGAATTGTTTTATATTTCAAGTTTTAACAATCTAAGCAGAATGTGCTTCCTGTTTCTAAAGTTTTCATCATAACTGAATTACATTATCTTCAGGAAAATTAGGAAGATTTGGCAGGGAATTGAAGGAGAGAGAGAGAGAGAGAGAGAGAGAGAGTGTGTGTGTGTGTGTGTGTGTGTGTGTGTGTGTGTGTGTGTGGTGAGTTTTTAAGTAGTCAAACCTAACATTACTGTGTGTTACCTATCATGCTTCTCCAAACAACCGGAAGAATGGGTTTCCCAGGAGTGGGTGCAGTGCTGGCTGTCGTTAACGTTAAAGTGAGGAAAGGGGTTTATTGATTTCATAGCCACATAATCCCAGCTGCAGTGTCACTGTGAATGACTGGGCGAGGCTTCTGGGCATGACACCGTGGACACAGTGGGCTGTAAAGTCAGCTGGGAGATAAACACTGTAGCTACCGTGTTAGCCCTGGGATATGCTGTTCCCCACATCACAGGACACAATGCTTCAACACGCTCTTCTCCCCAGAGATCAGACAGCTTTGCCCCCCAGGCTGCTTCATGTGACTCTGGTTTGTCCAAAAGCCCACGCCAGGGGTAAGAAGAGGGTCTGTCCGTAATTTGTGGTGACGTGAATTCCACTCACAACCTTTCCAGTTGTTGCATAAAAATTCTTTTCTCCTGGCTTTTGGTGTAGAGGAAGCTCTGGCTCAGGGAGCAGATTCAGTGATGGCAGCTACTGTGACATGGAAGTATGTGTTCTTGTGTAACAGGCACATCACCTCGCTCAGCACATGGCACACGGTGTTCAAGGAGTGCTGTGGAATGAGGTGCGCGTCCTCAGAATGTTATCATCGTGATGCCTGCCAGAGCTTCGGGGGCACTTACTGTGTGCTGGGCCTGCGAATGGGGGGATTATGTACCTCGTCTCATTTAATCTCCGTCATTTTATCAGGGGAGTGCTTGCTCTTCTTCCCACTTTGCAAACGAGGTATCTTCAGGAGCTATATTCTTAACCACTCCACTATACTGTCTCTATAATTTTATGAATAACTTACATACTTTCCCTATCTTAGTTTTTAAATATCGGAGTATAATTTGCATTCAGTAAAATTCACTCCTTTTTTTTTTTTTTTTTTTTTTTTTGGCGGTACGCGGGCCTCTCACTGTTGTGGCCTCTCCCGTTGCGGAGCACAGGCTCCGGACGCGCAGGCTCAGCGGCCATGGCTCACGGGCCCAGCCGCTGCGCGGCATGTGGGATCTTCCCGGACTGGGGCACGAACTCGTGTCCCCTGCATCGGCAGGTGGACTCTCAACCAGTGCACCACCAGGGAAGCCCAAAATTCACTCTTTTTAGTGCACAGTTCTGTGAGTTCTGACAAATACGTACAGTCTGCATCACCACCACTAACAAGATACAGACCAGCCCCATCACCCGTCCCCAGATTCTTTTATACCACTTTACATTCAGCCTCCACTCCTGCTTCCAGCCCCTGCTGACCCCGATCTGCTTTCTGTCACTGTAGCTTTACCTTTTTCAGAATGTCGTATAAATTGATCCAAACAACCGTTTGATTCTGTCTTCCTTCATTTAGCACAATGCATTTGATATTCAGCCATGTTATTTTTACACACGTGTAAATATATCATCTCAGTATTTGGTTCCCTTTTATTGCCCAGTTGTATTCTATTATGTGGCTATCCCACGGTTTGTTTATCTGTTCACCAACTGAAGGACATTTGGGTTCTTTTTCAGTTTTTGGTGGTTGTCAATGAAGCCACTTTAAACATTCACATACAGGTTTTTGTATGAATATAAATTTTTATTTCACTTGGGTAAATGCCTAGGAGTAGGATTCCTGGGCTGTGTGGTAAATATATGTTAAACTCTGTAAGAAATTGCTAAACTGTTTTCCAAAGTAGCTGCACCATTTTGAATTCCCACCAGCAATGAATGGAACTGCCAGTTACTTCACATCCTTTCCATCACTTGATTTTGTCAGTTTTGCTTTTGTTTTTGTGTTTAATCATCCTAATAGATTTATAGTGATATCACATTCTGCTTTTAATTTGCATTTCCTTCATGACTAATGATGTATTTTTTTTCATGTGCTTATTTACCATCTGCCTATCTTATTTGGTGATATATTTGTTCAAATCTTTTACCTATTTTAAAAAAGGTGTCTTCTTCTTCTTGAGTTTTGGGAGTTCTTTATTCTGTATACAAGTCTTTTATCACATACATGTTTCAGAAATCTTTTCTTCCTGTCTGTGGCTTGGCTTTTCATTCTCTTGGAAGAGTATTTTGAAGAACGGAAGTTTTGAATTTTGCTGTAGTCCAGTTTTCATTATCTGTTTTTAACAGATCAGTCTTTGGATGGCATATCTAAGAAATCTTTGCCTACTCCAAGAGGATAAAGATTTTTCTCCTGTGTCTTCTATTAGAAATTCTATAGTTTTAGGTTTTAGGTTTGATCCATCTTTGAGTTAATTTTTATATATGGTTCAAGGTTTATTTATTTATGCACACGGATGTCCCATTATTCCAGTACCATTTGTTGAACCAATATCTTATGTAAGACAGTTGGATACTATAGAAAAAGTGCAGAATTAGATAATAGGAGTAGTTGGGTTCTAGTGTTGGAGCAATAACACTGGTGACGTTAGCCAGAGAGATCGAGTCTGAATGGTAGGTAACAGGGCAGTTAACTCTACATGCTTTAGAGGCATGTAGAGTCTGCTGCCTCCTAACTATTTGATATTTGCAGGTTTCCCTATATTAGCCTTAGTTTTTTCTTTTGTAAGATGAGAATAATCTATCTGGCAAAGCTGCTTGGAGGGTTCAATTAGATAACGTTAAGTCTAGCTTGGGAGATGGTAGTTCCTCAATAATGGTAGCCATTATTGTTATTGAATGATCTGAGGAAATCGTCTATATGGAAAGTTCCAGGAATTATAGCATCCTCAGTTCCCATCATTTGCTGATCAGGTTCTCCGAATTGCTCACATAATCTTCTTGATAACTTTCAAAGTCTTCCCGCTCCAACCTTCCGTAATCTCTGATTCCTTCCCCTTTTCTGTCCCTTCTTTGCGGCTCCAGTGATGACTGTGTTGCAGTGGTTGGTGTTTTTCACTCCTGTATTCTCCCTGGCATAGACCCTTCCCCAGCCTGGGCTCTCCGTCCTGAGACGGGAGCTGACCTGTGTCTGGACTGGGGTATCTCACTGCCCTCCATCACGTGCTGCCCTGTTCAAGCCTACAGTTCCTGACATGGCTCATACTGAGGGGTGTGTGGGCAGGCTGTACGTAGGGGTGTCCAGGTATGTGTGTGGGTGTGTGGGAGGTGTACTAGGGCGGGGGCTCTCAGAATGAGTAAGAAGACAGCGCATGAGCGGCACTGCACAGAGTGATGTGCAGGCCATTTCTCCCCTTCCCCTCAGATCCCTGGACAGAGTACATGTCCTCCTGGACCCTCTTCCATCAAGTTCCCTCCGAAAGGAGATGACGCTTCTTTTAGGGTTTACCACATGGGAATTGTTCTCCCTTTCTGAGTGTGACCATAGAGTCTTAGGCCCACAATGAAACAGAAATAATGAAACTCCATGGGAGCAGAGATCAGACAAGGCTTCCCTTGCCATTTATTTGTGACTACAGTGCAGGGGAGTGTGACTCACCCTTCCTCAGCCCTGAGCCTGAGAACAGTCCTCTTTAGTGGTTGTAACAGCTTCAGGGCTCCGAGGTGGGTGGAGACCAGCTCATTTTGCAGTGGGAGTGGACAGCCGAGGGCTGTGCCTAAAACCTGTAGCTGACCTAGCAGTGACAACGGGAAGGCTGTCCCAGAAATCAGGAGTGGGAAGGCGGGGTATTCTAATCCCTTCAATTATCTTAATCTGTGTAGAAATTAAGAGGAGATGACGCCATTCAAAAATAACTTTTATTTGTTCTACTTGCAAAGTACATTTGCTGGGCTCAACAGCAAACTTGAAGGCTGCGAGCTCCAGGAGAATACGTAGTGCAGGTCTGTGAATTGGGGATGGGGGGCTACCAACTGTGGTTCCACTTTCTTAGCCCCTTGCTCTGAAAAGTAGCTCTAGAGCTCCAGGTAAATACGTTATATCGAGCACCTGCATTTCTCCACACTCTCTCCCCAAAACCTGCTGAAATGATGGTCACATTGGGCTCTCCCTACGTGTTGTTGAGTGCATACCTTCAGAGCCTAAAAGGTGGACACAAGAGTGCATACTTTGTACTTAGATCCATAAATATCACAGAGGCTAAGTGGTGTGTCAGAAGGAGTCAATTCAGTTTGAATAGCTGGAAGAAACATTAGGCATCTGGTTCAATACCTTCCTTGTATAGAGAGGAAAAATGACTTGTACAATGAATGACATTGGAGAGTCGGGACCAGAAATTCCAGGTATCCTAATTCTGAGGCAGTGCTCTTTTGATGAGGCACTGTGGTTACTGCACCTGGGCATGGGGGCAAAGGTTAAAGAGTAAATTGGCTAGAAATTCCCCTTTGACTGTTTTTCTTGAAAGATCATTTCTGTTTGTTCACGCCTCATTTTAAAGTTCCTAAAATAGTGTCTTTATCCAATTTTCTCAAGTCCTTTGGATAATAGAACTATAGAAATAAAAACAGAAAATGTGTATAGAGCATATTTTCATTATAAATGTCTGGATAACTTAGCATATTTTAATTAGAATGTCTGTCCAAGACCGTGGACTAACATTCACTAATGCTTTCACTGCCCAACCAGGAGGATGAGACTAGGTCTAGCCTATAAGAAGAGATTAAACCACTAGCTACTGTGGGGCATCCGAGGAGCCTGGACTCACACCCCCAGATAGGACTGTGATTCCCAAGCAGGTCTTTTCTATTCCCAGCCTGAGCATTAACCCTCAGGAAATCAGGCTTCTGCTATTGCTTAGGACTTAAGAGTGGACCTAAGTCTCCTTTTTTGCCTATCACTCGTCCACAGTCACCATTTACCTCCAGTCTTTCAGCAAACCTGCTTGAATGCTTCCTTCCCTCCTTCCTTTTTTTTTTTTTTCCTCCTTTCTTTCTTCCTTCTTCAAGTATTTGATGAAGTAAGGCTTGTAATATACCAACTATGGGAATCCTAAGATCTCCGCTTCCCACAAGTGGCCTACATTCTAGTGTGGAGACAGACACCAGACACACAGTTCAGTTCAGTGCAGCAGTTATCTTAATGGAAGCCTGTTTTAAGTGCAGTGGGAACAGAGGAGAAAAAAAAAGTCTCCCTGCACAGTCAGGGAAGACTTCACAGAGGAGGAGACACTGACCTGAGATGTAGAAATTATATAGGAGTTTTCAGTGAGGTAGGTTCAGAGGGGGCAGTTCAGACTGGGGACACACCCCGGGAAATGTCTCGGAGGTTTGGAGAGTATCGTGTAGCAGGGAGCTGCATATGATTCAGTGTTCCTGGAGGATAAAGGCTGGTAAGGGTAGTGACTGGGGGCGAGGGGAGAGGTATGCCAAGCAGAGTTTGGATTTTCATCATGGAGGGGTGTGAAGCCATTGAAGAAAGTGAGGGCTGGCTTTTGACCAGCAGCAACCAGAAAAAAAATATAACAGTGTGTGTAGAAACAGAGTGAGAAACTATTGCACAAGGAAGGAGAATCATACACTCTAAACACAGGCGAGGAAATCAGTGAGGTTCTCACACTATTCCATCCAGAAGGGCTTTTTGAGAGCTGCTTTTGCGTATTTGTAATGGCAGCCGTCCCCCTCTTCGCCACCCCAATGAACGAGATGTTACTGGGTCCAGTTAATACCAGGGGATATAGCAACTGGTCTGTTTCACAGGCTCATCTGCTTACAGGCTGTGTCTGGGTGCTTCAATTAAAGACTAGAATATTTACCAATTGTGCTGAGTATTAATTGCTAAGGAGAGGTGTGATGGTTCTCTGAACTAATTGTACTTCTTGGTAATTCGGATATTGTATTGTTTCAGATGCAGACATCGGCATGTCTGCTGTTTTCTTTCAACCTTTATTGCCAAGTCATTTTCAGACCCTGAGCACTCTAAAAAGTAAAGAAAGATGTGGGCTTTCTCCGGCTCTCATTTTGATATGTAAATTGGAACCCTGGAGTTATTAAAGCATTGATAATGCTTTCCTGTCTGTGAAATTAAAATTTGAAAGCTGCAGCTAAGGGCCCATAAAAACAGTCATCTCCACATTTGTCATTAAATCCCTTTATGCGATAAATTTGCGTATCCTTAATTTAGAATCATCTTGCTTTTTTCAGAATTTAGTCAATCTTGGCATTTTTTTCAGTGCCTTCTTATGCTAATTTCTTTATTTATTGTGCCTCTTAAATTGAAACACATAAAGTAGCAGCCAGTTAATAAATTATGTGTTCTACAAATGAAATAAAAGCATGTTAATTATTTCTAAACAATTAGGCCGCATTCAACATGGAGAGTTTCTCAGTGGGAATAGCACACAGACTCAGAAGATGAGAAAAATTCCCTGCGTTTGACATCATATCAGTGAATATCTACTTTTTACAACCGCTTCTTGCTACAAATAAGGTCAATTAGAGTCATTGTAAGAATTGCGCAGACTAACCTGTGACTCCATAGCACTGCTTTTCAGCTCAACAAAAGGCCCAGAGCAGCTTTTTCCTGAAGCTGCAGTTCACCAGGTCCAGCGGCCCCGTAACTTAAAAAGGGACAAGGAGGGGCTTCCCTGGTGGCGCAGTGGTAGAGAGTCCGCCTGCCGATGCAGGGGACGCGGGTTCATGCCCTGGTCCAGGAAGCTCCCACGTGCCACGGAGCGGCTGGGCCCATGAGCCATGGCCGCTGAGCCTGCGCGTCCGGAGCCTGTGCTCCGCAATGGGAGAGGCCACAACGGTGAGAGGCCCGCGTACCGCAAAAAAAAAAAAAAAAAAAAAAAGGACAAGGAGAACCTCCCATGTGCTCAGAGAAGCGCTGTAGAAAAATAAGACTCTAAGGAAAGATGAGGGAACTAGGACTCTCCAGCCTGCAGGGGAAGGGGTGGGGACTGCATCCAGGCAGGGTGACCTGCAGTGTTTAGTTGTCGCTAAGCCTGGGGAAATAGACTTAAACGGCAGGTATTTGGAATAGATGTACTGACCTTCTGAACTTCTTTTTCTTTTTTAAACATGGTGGCATTTCCTCTGTGGGGCATCTTCTAAGAACAAAGTCTTTCCCATCTGTCTGTCGCTTGAATTCCCAAGAAGCTTCCCAGTCCTCAAGTTCCGGAATCCTTTGATTCCAATAGGTTCCTGGATAAGTTAGATGGGGGGAGGCGGGGGGAGGATTTTAAAAATCACACATACTACCACTAAAAAAGGAATTTCACCCTGAACATTAGACTTTTTTTAAAATCACCCACTCTGGGTTTGGGCCATTTCACCTTTATCTGCTGATTCACATGACACGTGATCAGCAAGCATTTGCTGAGTAACCGCCATGTACTCGAAGGGCTAAGAGAAGACCCTGTTCACTGAAGCTCCCGGGAAGCAGGCCAGAAATAGGCAAGAATGAGAAGAGGGTGAAGCCTGTTAGGGTTTTGCCTATATTCTTACCATGTGTGTCGTGATATCCTGTTGGTTTCTGGGGATAGAGATTCTGGGTGGTCAGAAGGAAGCTATTCTCCTCCCTGGTCCTTCAGCATCACACTCAAAAGGAAACAAATTGGCACACAGGACATAAAGTTTACTTCTGGACTTCAGTCCCAATATTTTTCCTTGTTTGTTGTTTTTTCTGTTTCTTTAAGCACGATAGAGTGGCAACGAGAGAAGTGAGAAGGGGAGTTTAAACATGAAAGAAAGGTGGTAGACCATTTTGTTCTTTACCCCCAAATAAGTGGAAAATAACAGGATTATTACAGTGTCTTGGGTTTCAGACTTTTCTTTGGGTGGTTTCAGGGTTTGAACAAGACATCCCTGTCAAGTTTATTTGGAGTATGCCCCTCAGTCTTAGTGCTGGGAGCCTGCTTTAGATGTTATCTGGATTTTTTCTGAGCTAATCTAATACCATTCTATAGTCTGGAAAAAATAAACTGTTTTCGTAATGCCGTTGGTTTAGTATCTAAGTATCAAGGGTGTACTCAGTGAAGAGAAGAAGGATTTTCAATATTCATAGCAGAGCTTTAAGGGATTGTTTATGCCCTTTCTGCATTTGTCATTTCATACCTTAAAGATTGAACAGACAGGTTTAAGTGTAAAATCATTAGTATTGTCCATTGTGGGCAATGAATGACTATCAGCCTCAGTTTCTTACTGTAACAATCCCAGTGCCACTGTGTTAGCGATTAGAGAAGCCCAGCCTACCCTTTCTATAAAGTATAGCTGCTTGGAAACACTTTGCCTACATAAGTCCCTCTATTGATTGAGCTTTTCATGCTACCATAAGCTCATCCCAGTAATTTTTACCCAAAAAAATTACTACTCTTGCCATCCAGCCTTTCAATTAAGTATGCTTTGCTATGAGATGTAGCATTTAGATTTTTATTAATTTAAACATTTTGTGTCAACAGAAGGTAGACCATTATTAACTGGTACAGTGCGATGTCTCACAAAATACATACATGTCATAGAAAAGTAATTAACTTCCTCATTCTATTGCCGAACAGATGTGTATCTGAATAAGAACTGGGGCCCCAGGGTGCTCTAGTACGTTTATTTATTTATTCACTTGAAGTCATTAAACTGTTGACTGAGAGGCCTTGTTGCAGATTTCCCAAACTTTGTTCTCTTTTGCATCGCTACCTCCCCCCTCCTCCACCGATGGTTAAAAGTAGGTTTAGAGCAGTCATCCGAGATTATCAATTCACTTTTGGCTTCTTGTAATAACTCCAAGCTATAGAGAGCCCGTTGGCTCTCTTTCAGATGAGATAAGGGTCTGATGACTAAGAGAGTTGGGAATACAGAAGCCAACAGGGACTTTGGTTGCAAACCTGCGGAAGGTTTAGCAGCAGCTGTGTTTGCTGGCCAGCACGCCAGAGTGAGGCAAGTCCAGACCTCGTGACCACACCAGTCCGTTGTCACTTCTTTCCTTCACAGCTCTGATTCTCCAGGGATTTCTTCAGCACCATCCTCTCCTACCTGGACTGCTTCACTGCAGGGGTGCGCTGAGTGGGCTGCCTCTTTCTACCCCGCTGCTCCAGAAGTTAGCTTTCACACGGAAGCCAGAAGGACGTTTTCAGGAGGGACCTCAGCCACTCCCCACGCGCTGAAAGGGGAGACGGGGCGACACTGGCAAGACCCCTGTGTGGCCTGCCGCTGCTCACCTTTCCCATCCCAGCCCCGTCTCCTGGCTGGAACTTGCCAAGCTCTTTCCTGCCCTGGGGTCCTCGCACGTGGCTTCCTGGCTGGCTCTTTATCCCTCTTCAGCTCTCAGCTCAGCCTCCCCTCCTCAGGAAGTCATCCTCGACTGCCCTGTGAAAAGCAGGTGCCTCTTTCCTTGTTATTTCCTGATCCCTCTTCATCTCCATTGTAGTGCAAACAGTCATTACGTATTATTATTATTTGTATTTGCTTGTTTGCTCACTTGTTAAGAAAGTAAGAAGGACCGTATCGGTCTTGTTTTCTGTGGTGTCCTCAATGCCCAACACGCTGCTTCCGTAATTATTATAGCTCTTAACAAATGTGCGTTGCATGAATGAATAAGTCAACAAGGACAGCTATTTGCCTACTGTTGAGTTAAGCGCTACAGGATATGCCAAGTAACTACGTTACTGGAAGCTTTGAAATGACTTTTGCTCGGAAAACAACGTAAACATAAAACTTTTGCTCATTCCTAATAGTTTAAATGATGGGTTGTCAGGAGGGAATGTGCTTGCCCTTCTTCCTCCAACAGTTTCTAGCTTTGAACATGACCTATCCCAGTTCCCGACACCAAGGCTTACAAACCTGCACGTAAACCACCCAGAAAGACGGGGTGCCTAGCTCCGGTGACCTTCTTGGAAGACCCCCTCTCACGTGCAGTTCGTGCCCCTGGCACGCTTTCCTCCAAGAAAGCACACATTTCCAGCGTGCGTGAAACCAGACTTTGAAAGTAACCCAGGGTGGTGTGTGCCTAGATATGTGATTTTTCTAGTCTGACCAGGAGCATAAATATTATTCACATTATCCTGTTGGATATCGGTGTTTTGACAATTAATAAAGTATAAGAGTGTTATTTCATAGGGACCCATAAGCCCAGGATTGGACGGGACCTTAGAGGTCCCACCCAACCAGGGCAGGCACCTCCTCTGCGATATTCCTGCTGGTGGGTGTCCGGCTCGATGTGAGCAGTTCTGGTGGAGATCTCAGCACATTCAATGTCTTTGGGTAGATCCTTCCTCTCTCTGGCACCTGTGATTGTTAGTTAACCTCATGAACTCAAGCCTGCCATTTTAAACTTACATCAGTGTCCTAGTTCTGCCTCGTGGAGCAGCGGAGAGTAAATAGCTTCCTTACATCACCCGCCTGAGTATTGGAGGCGGCGTAGCTTAGCAGAGAGCATTCAGGCCGTCAGTTATACAAGCAGGAGCTCAAGTCCGTGTCCACCACTTTCTAGCTCCTTGAACTTAAGGATGGTACTTCATCTTTCTCAGCTGCAGTCTTACCTATAAATTAGGGATTGAGTGGTTTTTACCTTATACCTTGTCAAAATGATTTAATGAGATAAAGCACTTCAAGTAACTAGTTCAATAAACCTCAATAAATGTTATTATTTTTTGAACCGTAGCTAGCTAGCTCTCTGAAATTCAGCCTCATCTGTAAAATAAGGAAAATAATTCCTACCAAGGAGTGGTTCAAAGTTAACATCAGTTAATCCTAAGACATGGTTGGTTGGTCACCGAGACAGGAATCTGGTTGCATGCAGATATACATGCATTCTCATCCTAACCAGGTTTCATTACCTTTTTCTAAAAACCACTTTATTGAAATACGACTGACATCCAAAAAGCTGTACATAGTTAACGTATACAACTTGATGAATTTGGAGATAAGTACGCACCCATGAAACTGTCACCACAATCTATGCTAGAAACATGTCCATCACCTCCAAAAGTTTCTTTCTACTGTCTTTATTAATATTAATTTTTTGTGATAAGAACACTTAACGTAAGATCTACCCTCTTAGCAAATTTTTAAGTCTACAATACAGTATTGTCAGTGATGGGCAGTATGCTGTAGAGTAGGTCTCCGATTTTTATTATCTTGCCCACAGAATATCGTGAAAGACTTTGTTAAATACTTGTTGAGGTAGAAATATGCGGTGTTAGTAATATTCACCCTGTGTACTTGCACAGTCACTATGAGAAGATGAGTGCAGACTGCTGGACTTGTTTTCGCTGCTCCCCTGCTGGTGTCCTCTAGTGGACAGCACTTTATCTTTTTAAGTCGCAGTAAGCCTTAGCCAGAGAAAGACACTGAGTTATCTGATTGGAGGAGGCTTCATTATGCAAACTTTTATGTTTTCTTGGAACCGTTATTTGCCACCACTTTGGGCTTCCGCTACCACTCCCTTTCTCTCATTCCTCAGAGGAATAATAATACTTTGATGACTATCTCTGCAAAGTTCTTTGATTACCCTGGGATATAGTTCGTCTAGAATTAAACATGTGAACTTTCCTGAAATACCTTGTTCTACTCTGTCCTGTTTGCGAATAATTTCTTTTGGGAGAAAGGAAAGGGAGAAAAATCAGAATCATGCAGCCCTGTTTTTTCTGTCGTCTGTTAACTTTGTACCACTTTGTACCCCAAGCAGCGAATCGCCTTCGTGCTTGCTTTCTGTTCACAGAGCCTGGAACCTTTTCTTAAAGCCGCAGTCATTCAGCATTACCTTCCTCACTGTCTTCTCATGGGTGACTGCTCCTCTCTCAAACTGTCTGGGGGTTGTGTGCTCTTGTCTGACCTTCTGTCATGATACAGCTTGTGTGTGTGTGTGTGTGTGTGTGTGTGTGTGTGTGTGTAGCGGTTACTGTGCTGAGCACTTTACACACGTTATATTTCATTTAGTCCTGATACCGACTCTGTGAGGTTGGTCCTCTAGTCCTGTTTCCTGTTGGGAAATGCTTAACGCCTATTTTAGCATCATGCTCTCAGATTTTGTTCTGGAAGGTGAACTGGCGCCATTGTGTGAGTAGAGCTGGATAAAGCAAACGGGAACTTAAATGACCGTCAAGAATTTTACAAGCTCGTAGTTTCCCAATAGTTTAATGACGACTCATCAAGACTATGGCTGCTTTGTTACAAAACAAAACAAAACAAAAATGCATTAAAAATGGGAGTGGGGCTTCCCTGGTGGCGTAGTGGTTGAGAGTCCGCCTGCCGATGCAGGGGACACAGGTTCGTGCCCCGGTCCGGGAAGATTCCACATGCCGCGGAGCAACTAAGCCCGTGCGCCACAACTACTGAGCCTGCACTCTACAGCCCGCAAGCCACAACTACTGAGCCCATGTGCCACAACCACTGAAGCCCGCCTGCCACAAGTACTGAAGCCTGTGTGCCTAGAGCTCATGCTCTGCAATAAGAGAAGCCACCGCGATGAGAAGCCCGCGGACTGCAACAAAGCGTAGCCCTCGCTCGCCACAACTAGAGAAAGCCTGCAGGCAGCAATGAAGACCCAATGCAGCCAAAAATAAACAAATAAATAAATAAATTTATTTTTAAAAAAGACAATCATAGTGCCCTGGACTTGGTCACTTTTTGTGTCTATTCTAAACAAACTTATCTGTGCAGAAGCAGAGAGCATGGGAGATGTAACTGTTGATTGAGTAGACCAGGAAAATAAGCCTAAACCATTAAACGCTTGCAGCAAGTCTTGCAAGAAAAGTGACAAGTAGGATCGAAGAGATTAGAGCCAATGACTGAGGCAGCAAAGACCAGGTGTGGTCCTTGGTCCTGACTGTGTGGTGGAATAACCTGGGGAACTTATAAAAAATGCAGACACCTGCCCGCCCCTGAGGGATTCTGCTATCATTTGCCCAGAGGAGACCTGGACCTCTGTATTTTAAAAAGTTCTTCAAGTGATTCTAAAAATATACCCACTGCATCAGACCCTGACAGCAGGGAAGAGAACCAAAGCTGGAGGAACAATAGGTGTGAGTTTGGAACAAAGTCAGAGACCTTGGTATCCCTTAAAGCACATTCCTGGTGCATCTGCTGTTTGTGCGTTATTGGTAGGATGTGTCAGGAAGTCAGCGCTCTGTAGCCTCCTAGAGTGAGCTAAGCCTCTGATAGATGTAAAATAGGCATATCCCAAAGAGTTCAGCTCCCGTTGGTGATGAAAATCAGGTTCTCTCATGTGTGAAGCTCTCTGAGTGAAGTTCTGTCTACACTTGTGCAGAGCAAGCAGGATTTTCATATTTGTCTACTTCCAGAAAAGAATTCCATGCATATTCTAATTGATGATGAGCATTGACTAATATTAGAATCTTACTTTCAAGTAATCTGGGAAGTTAAGCAAATAATAAAACAGAAATGTTAAAGGAAAACAGCTGGAGCTGTATACTTTGACCCACAGAGTATGACTCACAAAGAAAATGAAAACTGATTAAGAGGTAATGATTTTATAAATCCTCTGTGGCTGGCATCATTGCATTCCCTGGGGCAAGGGGTATGAAAAGAGAGAATTAGGCCATCTTGTACACCCAAAATGACATTTTGGACACCAGAAATTTGGTGGGGACCTTGTGAGACATCAGTGTACAGATTATACCTACACTATTTGGGGGCAGATTTGAGATTTGACGTTGACAACATGCCAGGCCCCCATGAAAGATGCCCATGGCTCAGTGAGTATTCTTTAGGAGCAGGAAGATTCTGAGTACACACTTGAGTGTGTGTCTCCAGTTCTCCCCAGGATTTCCAGCAGGCCCTCTGTGAAATCACTTGCCCCTTCCTGTACCTCTTTCTCTTCCTGTGAAGTGGGGACATCTCTGATCATCATCTGGTAATGTTTATGAAGCTCCATCAGACTTTGGTCTGGAAGGCTCTGTTAACAGTAATGCCTGCTTGGTTTCTGACAGGGTTACAAGAGAATGGAGGTGGAGGCAGGGCACCAAACATAGCCAGTGCTTTTATCTTTGACATTATAAAAAGGTCCCCTGGCTGAGGGCCAGACTGGAGTTTCCTGGAATATAAAATGCAGACGTGTGCTTTCTGTTGGTGGGGCGCCAGGGAACGCTCACCGAGCCCTCGGCCAGGACTTCACTTCCACGGCCTGCACAGTTGCCAGGAAGAGCATCTGAGTCCTGGTGACTTTGTGCAGGGTCTCTCATGGGTACGAGGTGGGGCCAAAAAAAGAGCTGAACCATGGAATTTGGTCACCTCCTCTCCCAGACCTTAGAAGGAGTGGTCTCCCTGCCAGACCCTCAGCTTATGAGTGATGCCCTCTGGAATGACCCTTCCCCCCTGCTCCCGCCAGCTTCCGGGAACAGAGCTCTGTGTGGATTAATTCACAGATGACAGAATTGTTTTAGAATAACTGGAGTAGCATCGGTGTTTCTCCTCTGAGAGACCAATGCAACCCTGAGCGCTTTCTATTTGAAAATATGACTGAGATATTAGAGATAATTCTTCCCTCAAACCGGGGCATATTTCTTTTGAACTTTTTGCCCATCTGGCACATGGTCTGTGGATTCCAGTGCTTCCTTACAAGGTATTGGTAAGAACTGGTGAAGGGCTGGTGCAAGCCAGCTATGAAAAGGTAGGGGAAGCTACAGAAATGGCCTTCGCTGGTGTTAAGGGACAGATTCTGATGTCACATTAAGTAATTTCCTTTGGTTACGCTTACGATTACCTCCTAAAAAAAGCACGTCTAGACTTCTGTCCAGGACTCATTATCTGAAATCGTTAGTGTGGACCCCAACTAAACTAGTAGTCCCTCAGTTTGAGACCACAGATTAAATAATCCGATGTGCTTGCTTTAGCAGATAAGCAAATACCATATTCTCGTGTGAGTTTGGAAAGTTGCCCACTCTAGTCATTATACATGCAAGCATTCGAGGAGATGTGTGGATTAAATAATCATTGTCAAGTTCTTTGGTTGGCAGAGTGCAGGACTGGGCTGGGTCTAGTCTTTGTTCAGTCCTCTGCCTACTCTCTCTGCTCTGACTGGTGTATTTTATACATGAGAAAAATCAGCTTAAAATAGAATGAAGGTGTTTGCAGTCTGTTGCACAACCACAGATTCCAGAGTCTCTCCCATCAGAATTTCAGGTCTCTCTTCGCGCACAGCAGACACTATATACACAGGTGACTAATGGAGTGGAAGGATTCGTTTCCATCTCCATGGTAACCTTAATCAGGTTCTCACCTGGGATAGCTGAGCCAGGAGGCATTGTTAGCCTACAGGGCGCACAGCAGGCCAGCAGCAGAGCTGGGCTTGGGGCTCCAGCCTCCTTATTTCCATTTCACGGTGCTGCCTGTCACACACTCCCATATGCCACAAGCAGAGAACCCACATCCTGCTGTTGTTCATCCTATTTATAAATGTCTCTGCAGGAACGACATCCAGGTCATGCTAACCGTCGCACTCAGAACACTGCCCCTTATACCTAACTTGAAACTGTTCTGCTGCGGTTCCAAGCACTTTCCTCTGTGTTTGCAGAGGAAAGTGAAAGCAGCTGTTCTCAAAGAAGGAACGATGAAGTGGACGCGTGAGAGGCAGGAGGAGATGAGGGCTGTGGTTTGCATCTCCATTAAAACAAAACCTGCCCTGAAATTTGGGGGTATACTTTGCCTTAATGAGGGTTGCCATTAGAACAATTTTTCCTGTAAAATATTTGCATTTTTCCTAGTCTCAAACCTTCCACCTTGTGGTGTTTACACAACAAGATCCGCAGGACTCTGCTGGAAGTTGCGACAAATTCTCCTTAAATGTGCTTCTGCAAACAGAGCCAGTAGCCTTCTGCTGCGTATAAGCCCATTCTGTATTCTCAGGAACATGTCTTTCTCGTGAAGGAGGGTGGTGGGAAGTGTCTGCTGCCTCAGCGTCTTCGTTTAATCTTCACCTGCCTTTGCATATCAGCCGGTCACGCTGACCCACACACTGTTGTACTAAAGGCAGATTTCCAGCAAACACCACGGACACGGATAGTCTTTCAAACTCCGCCGAGTGTGTGGATGCCAACTGCTTTTTATTTCCTCTACATGGACCTGATTTCATATAAGCAAATGAGCTTCATTCTCGAAGAAGGAGTTTTAGTCACTGCTTTGGGAATACCCAGCACAGAGGAAGGGGAGGTGTTGAGGTCGTAGCTGGGAAAGGCCTTTGATGGTTCTCAGTCACACTCAAGGCTTTGGTCACTTTCCTAGAATCCCTGAAGGGGCATTCCCCTTCCTGCTGGCAATTCTGTGTTCCTGGACATTTAACCTTGACCCCGCAGTTGGTTCCAGTGTATGGCCTTGTGGCAATCTGTAGTTGCAGTAGAGTCCTGAGGAGTCAAGTTCGATGGGCATTGACAAATGCTGACAGCTGCAGTGGGAACAGAAAGTTCAATGGTGGTGAAGAGAAACAGCACCGCTGGGGGCCCAGGTGGTTTCGTGAACCACCCCCGCCACAGCATCAGCACTTGTTTGGACTGGGCTTTAGTGCTGCGAGTTGCCCAAATGCTCCTCCCCGGATCCAAGGCAGTGACAGGATGGCTGTCTGGAGAAGGCTTGCCAGGCTGAGAAGAAGACATCTAGTCTGGGGTCAGCCAGCTCGGGGGCTGCGAGGGGGCAGGAGGTTGGAGCTTCCTTCGAG
Source organism: Leucopleurus acutus (assembly GCF_964270905.1). Lineage (NCBI taxonomy): Eukaryota > Metazoa > Chordata > Mammalia > Artiodactyla > Delphinidae > Leucopleurus > Leucopleurus acutus. Next base: position 25,874,241 of record NC_139143.1, read on the forward strand.
CTCTTGGAGACCAGTTTTGAGCCCTGCTGTAGACTGTGCACATCACTCGCAGGCATTGAGATTTCACCATTTTATGAAGTAGGTGAAAGGAAGAACCTTTGCAAGGTGATTGCCCTCCGTCTGCATCTGGATGGCATCCATCTGCATCAGTGTGACCCATTGCTACAGTTATCACGGAGCCCAGTGGAAGGTACGCGACAGATCGTGCCTGTGAAGACTGGAGGGTTTTCGTGCGCGAGAGAAGTTTGTCTGGATGACTCGGTTGAGGAAGAGCCTTCCAGGCAGGGGGAATGAAATATGCAGAGATGCAGGGCATGGCCGAGTGGTTCTTGATTACGTTGTAATTTGCTCCTCTTCCTAATATTAGGATGAGCCTGTTTTTCTCCCTCCCACCAAACAAAGCAGACTCCAGTCAGACCCCTGCCCTCTAGGATGGTTATTGAAAACTCGGACCACTATGCCGTTCATGACATTAGTGCTTCTAGAGGGTGCAAAGGTAATGGGTTAGAAAGTGCATCTATGCAGAATTATTACTGCTGAAAATCTTAGCTTCAGGGAGGTTAATTATCTGGCCAAGATCACACGGCTATGGAGCAGAGATTCACTTTAGGACCAAATCCAGTGTTCCTTTCACTAAGTTCTAATTATTGTGTACCGTTGCTTAATTGCCAAGTAGAACATTCTGCAAGTTGTACCTGCTTCCTTGAGAGAACATTCTTCTTCCCTGTCCATAATGCCCCTTGATTGGTTTGTGGTTGATATAATAGTGAATGCTCTATTTTTAACCACTGTTTTTTCCACTTTGTGGAAGAGCCGCTTTCCCCCTCAAGTTCAATCTGAAATGTTTTCAGTTTTTTCCAGAGGAGGTGGAAATTGGTCCCAGCAGAGATGTTTCCTGTGAATCACAAGGTTTCAATGATGTTGTATATTAATCTGTTAGTTCCCGGTGTATTATCCATGAACTAGAGTACCTCGGTCAAAAGCACTGCAAATTGTACTTCGTTTGCCTCATAATTTTGAATTTCAGGACTTCCCCATCTCTCTCTGAAGTGCAGACACTATATTTGAACCTCATTTTGCTTTAGAAACAGAACGAAACAAAACACAAAAAAACCTCCTTTTAAGACACTAGAATTATTGAATTACTGGAGAAGTTTATGTGTTCAGTAATTTTATTTCCTAGCCTGTACTCATCTCTCTCCAATCCAATCTAATTAGAGTTTGCATGAGGATTGGGTAACAGGAAGTACTGGAAAGCAGATTGCCTTTCTCCTTTTCCTCTTAATGTGAACCATCTGAAATTAACCCAGTGCAAGAGTTTCAACATCAAACACTCGTGAGCCAAGTGAACACATCTGTTTAAGTGTTCCAGATGCAAAGTAGATCTGGATGGCTGCATCTGATGTTTGAGCCTGACAGAGCCACTGGTCACTTTCCCAAGGATGTGGTCAACCAGTCTTGCTGGATTCCAACCTTGCCCTATTGAAGAAACTCAGATTTCTAATTCTAACAATAACCACTGGCACCTGGCAGGGATGCTTCTACTTTGAAACCTAGAAGAAGCATTTGACCAATTGAATGTAATTGTGTGGACGGACACCCTTTGACGTAGTGGAGTATCTCATATCATCTGGTACCTATTTTTTACTCTTAAGGGAATAAAGTTAGAGTATTTATTTAGCAGCCATGTATGGGGGAACTTAGATGGCCTCACTGATCCATCCACGGGTAGTTGGGGGCAGGGACCTCTGCCAGGTGTGTGGCAGGAAGCTCAGGATGATGTTGGAGATAGAAGCCAGGGGAGTGAACAGAGCTCCCTCCCAGGCAGCCTTGATGCTGCTGTCCCACAGCACGGGTCCTGAGCTTGCGTGGGATTTCTTATGCTGTGGGTAGCAGTCACCTTTAGGTTCTAGACCAGTATCTGAGCATTTGGTAAATACCAACAGTTACATTGAGAACACATCATTTTCCAACATAATCATGATATAGTAATATTAGAAACAAGACAGGAGTATGGAGTGAAGAGAACAATCTTCTGTTTCCTTGGCTGAGATTGTCTTTGTTGTTGTGGAATTAAGGTATTTTATTCTTACAGTACTGTTACCTATGGATTGTAGAAGATCACTCCTCTGCCTACGTTCACCTACTCTGTCCCCAAACATTTACTGAATAACTTACCATGATGGCACTGGGAATAGTTCTGATTAAGGTGGTCCCTCAAGGAGTTCTGAGCTAGTTGAGGAAACAGTAGATCATTAAGGACAGCTTGGTGCTAAGAGAGAGGTTTGCAGAGTGGCTATGGTGGCTCAGGAGGGCGGATAGACAACATTTCCTGATCGAGAACATTCAACACTGTGTCCAAAAGGGACAAATGGGAAGGAAGCGGGAGAAATGACTGGAAATAGAGATCCAAGAAAAGAGCAGGAAACTGCAATCCTAGTCCTGACAGAATCCAGAGGGAAAGGATTGCACTTGGAAGAATAGGTGTATTGGCAGTAAGATGGAGCTGGGGATGGGTCAGACTCAGGCAGGGCGGGGGGCTGCGAGAGGAAAGAAAGGGGGCGAATGAGAAGGAATCAAGTGTCAAGAGCAATGACTGCAGTTGTGGGCAGTTTGCACCTGGCCACAGGGGGGTGGGACAGGTAGAGGAGCTTGAGTGGTCGAAGGGAGAAGGGAGACTCCTTCCTGCCAAGATTCTGAGAACAGCTTGCACAGTCCTGCCTTAGATGAGCTACTTCCATGTGTTTGTTGTTTAAAATGAAGCCACACTTTTTAAGGACTCTACTGGAGCTGTGCGAGGGAGTGATCACCAGAAGTAGAGCCGAACTAGCTGTGCACTGCTCCAGGCTCAAGTGGCCATGAGACCACCTTCTCATTTTACCAGTGGGGAAGCTGAGGACAGACAAAGGAGGCCTTGCCAGGGACACACAGAGCTCAGGACAGAGGTGCTGTTGTTGGTTCCTCATTCTCTTCATCATTTCCCAGCAGAGTGAACCTTCTCAGGAACCCTTCTGCTTAGAGTCCAAATTATTTTGATCGTTTGTAGAAAACTCAGCAATAGTACATTTTATTTTATATATATAATGTTCTCCCCCTACTGAAAACAAATTTCAGGACTCACCTATTCAAGCTCCTTTTACGTAGTAAAGCTGAAGTTCAAAAAGCAATTCTTTCCCTAAATGATAGCAAGCATCTTGGATACGTTTGGATAAGAAAAAATGAAATAAATTTACTAATTTCATACGTCAGGGACTGTGAAAAAGAGCACACTCATTTACTCTTATATTTGCAAATTGAAAAATTAGAAGATTTAATTTATGCTTCCCTAAGTAGTTTCTCTGTTTGTGTATATATATTACACACACACGCACACACACACACACACACACACACACACACACACACACCCTGTGAATGGTCTCCCCTTACCTGGTTGGTGTGGGAAGAGGGGAGGTAGACCCCATTATAGGGACAGTTACAGAAGAGATGACAGAATGGGACGGGAGGGTCAGGACATGGCAGCGAGGTAAGGTGCGCTGGGAACCTGCGAGTGGAGACTATCGCCTTGGTGAAACACTCCTGGCGTGGGTGGCTAGCTGTGAGTGAATGTAGCTTTGTCTAGCTCCAGTATAAAGTGCTCCCAAGAGCTATTGTTTCTGAATGTTTGGAAACAATTTCAAAGCTTGCCTGCTCTTCTGTTAAGTAAATAAAGCCTTAGGCTCAACCCCAAAAACAGCTAATTAGATAATGGTGGGGATTTCCTTGTGAATATAATTCCCATATGAAATTGCTCTGCCTTGGGCCATGGTCTCACTCCGCTTGGTGGAAGAATGCAAGTTCCACTGTGGGTTCCACGTCGGAGGATTTTATTGTCGTTTTCCAAGTGCTAAGACTAGGAAGATCATAGGGGCCATGAGTTGAGTATGTGTTGAACTTAACTGTCTCACGAACATGAGTTTCACCTTTCAAGCAAGCCTAGGAGAAAGACAAATTCAAATTCAACACGAAGACAGTAGAAAGAGCACGGGCTCCAGAGCCAGACAGACTTGAATTTGAATCTTACCCCTGGCAGTTAGGGGCAGAAGGACATTTGTAACCGTTACTTAAGCTTTAAGACCGTCTTGTGCCTCATTTGTTAATGGTAGGCATTGATGCCCTACAAGGATGTTGTGAGGAATCATTGAGATACATACACGGGTCATCCACATCATGATCAAATAAATGTCAGTTTCTTCTTCCAAATCCATTCTACAGACACTTAACTGAGCTTTTGTTACATACATGGTTCTGTGGTAGGTATCTGGGAGAGGTAGGATCAAAGAAGAATGAGACCTATATTACTGTTGAAATGGGGACAATATGACATGGCGCTCAGACGACAGCCCCGGACCTCTATCCACACCAGCCTCCTTGCTGTTCCTGGAACATGCAGGCCTGTTCCTGCCTCTGCACCTCAAGACTTGCTGTTCCCTCTTCCTAGAACTCTTACCTCTGCTCCTTCACCCCTTCACCTCTAAGTCATCTTCTCAGCTATGGCTTCCCCGATCGCGCTAAACTCCCTGGGACTAGTACTCCCCATCGCTCTTCCCTGTTTATTTGTTTTTCCCTCTGACAAATATAATTTGTGTGTGTGTGTGTGTGTCTGTGTCTGTGTGTGTGTTTTCTGTCAACCCATTCTCCTTCTCCCTCTTCAGCGTAAACGCTGTGACTGTCTGATGTCTTCACTGCTCTATCCTCAGTGCCTAGAACAATGCCCAGTTGGCACCCAGTAAATTTTAATTGAATAGATGAGTGATGGAATTAATTAACTTCAGGTACCAGGAGGGTCATGTACCAAGTCCCAGTGGCCAGAAGCGCAGAAGCACGTTAGGGACTGTATTAGTTTCCTATGGCAGCCGTAACAGTTGTCATAAAATTAGTGACTTAACACACACTTATTATCTACAGTGCTGGAGGTCAGAAGCCTCACACAGGCCTCGCTGGGCTAAAATCAAAGTCTTGCCAGGGCTATGTTCTTTCTGGAGGCTCCAGGAGAGAATCCGTTTCCCTGCCTTCTCCAGCTTCGGCAGGCTGCCTATACTCTTTCCTCTGTGGGTCCCTTCCTCTGTCTTCGAGGCCAGCAAAGGCAGGTTAAGTCCTCCTCACATCACATTGCTCTGACCTTCTCTTCTGCCTCCTTCCACTTTTAAGGAACCTTGTGATTCCACTGGGCCCACGTACGTAGTCCAGGACAGTCTCTTATTTTTTTTTTTTTTTTTTTTTTTTTTTTTGCGGTACGCGGGCCTCTCACTGTTGTGGCCTCTCCCGCTGCGGAGCATAGGTTCCAGACGCGCAGGCCCAGCGGCCATGGCTCACGGGCCCAGCCGCTCCGTGGCACGTGGGATCTTCCCGGACCGGGGCACGAACCCACGTCCCCTGCATCGGCAGGCGGACTCTCAACCGCTGCGCCACCAGGGAAGCCGCAGTCTCTTAATTTTAAGGTCAGCTCACCAACAGTCTGAATGCCACTGTCAACTTAATTCGCCTTTGCCATGTATGCTAACATATTCACAGGTTCTGGGGATCAGGACGTGGACATCTCTGGGGCTGCATGTGTCTGCCTACCATAGAGTCTAACAAGTGAGATATTTTGCCTAGAGCCAAAGGTTTGAGCTGCCAGTAGTGAAATATAAAACAAAAATTTAATCAAGAATGGCCATGGTTGTCAAGATTTTTTTTTTTACATCTTTTTTGGAGTATCATTGCTTTACAATGGTGTGTTAGTTTCTGCTGTATAACAAAGTGAATCAGCTATAAGTATACGTACATCCCCATATCCCCTCCCTCTTGCGTCTCCCTCCCACCCTCCCTGTCCCACCCCTCTAGGTGGTCACAAAGCACCGAGCTGATCTCCCTGTGCTATGCGGCTGCTTCCCACTATCTATTTTACGTTTGGTAGTGTATATATGTCAGTGCCACTCTCTCACTTCATCCCAGCTTACCCTTCCCCCTCCCCATGACCTCAAATCCATTCTCTACATCTGCATCTTTATTCCTGTCCAGCCCCTAGGTTCATCAGAACCTTTTTTTTTTTTTTTTAGATTCCATATATGTGTGTTAGCATACGGTATTTGTTTTTCTTTTTCTGACTTCACTCTATATGACAGACTCTAGGTCCGTCCACCTTACTACAAATAACTCAGTTTCATTTCTTTTTATGGCTGAGTAATATTCCATTGTATATATGTGCCACACCTTCTTTATCCATTCATCTGTCGATGGACACTTAGGTTGCTTCTGTGTCCTGGCTATTGTAAGTAGTGCTGCATTGAACATTGTGGTACACGTCTCTTTTTGAATTATGGTTTTCTCAGGGTGTATGCCCAGTAGTGGGATTGCTGGGTCATATGGTAGTTCTATTTTTAGTTTCTTAAGGAACCTGCATACTGTTCTCCATGGTGGCTGTATCAATTTACATTCCCAGAACAGTGCAAGAGGGTTCCCTTTTCTCCACAGCCTCTCCAGCATTTATTGTTTGTAGATTTTTTGAGGATGGCCATTCTGACTGGTGTGAGGTGATACCTCATTGTAATTTTGATTTTCATTTCTCTGATGATTAGTGATGTTGAGCATCCTTTTATGTGTTTCTTAGCAATCTGTGTATATCTTCTTTGAAGAAATATCTGTTTAGGGCTTCTGCCCATTTTTGGATTGGGTCGTTTGTTTTTTTGATATTGAGCTGCATTAGCTGCTTGTATATTTTGGAGATTAATCCTTTGTCAGTTGCTTCGTTTGCAAATATTTTCTCCCATTGTCTTTTCTTCTTCTTTATAGTTTCCTTTGCTGTGCAAAAGCTTTTAAGTTTAATTAGGTCCCATTTGTTTACTTTTGTTTTTATTTTCATTACTCTAGGAGGTGGGTCAAAAAGGATCTTGCTGTGATTTATGTCATAGAATGTTCTCCCTATGTCTTCCTCTAAGAGTTTTACAGTGTCTAGCCTTACATTTAGGTCTTTAATCCATTTGGAGTTTATTTTTGTGCACATGGTTAGGAATTGTTCTAATTTCATTCTTTTACATGTAGCTGTCCAGTTTTCCCAGCACCACTTATTGAAGAGGCTGTCTTTTCTCCACTGTATATTCTTGCCTCCTTTATCAAAGATAAGGTGCCCATATGTGCGTGAGTTTATCTCTGGGCTTTCTGTCTTGTTCCCTTGATCTATATTTCTGTTTTCGTGCCAGTACCGTACTGTCTTCATTACTGTAGCTTTGTAGTTTAGTCTGAAGTCAGCGAGCCTAATTCCTCCAGCTCCGTTTTTCTTTCTCAAGATTGCTTTGGCTCTTCGGGGTCTTTTGCGTTTCCATGCAAATTGTGGAAGTTTTTGTTCTAGTTCTGTGAAAAATGCCATTGGTAGTTTGACAGGGATTGCATTGAATCTGTAGATTGCTTTGGGTAGTATAGTAATTTACACAATGTTGATTGTGAAATCCAAGAACATGGTATATCTTTCCATCTGTTTGTATCATCTTTAATTTCTTTATTCAGTGTCTTATAGTTTTCTGTGCACAGGTCTTTTGTCTCCTTAGGTAGGTTTATTCCTAGGTATTTTATTCTTTTAGTTGCAGTGGTAAATGGGAGTGTTTCCTTCATTTCTCTTTCAGATTTTTCATTGTTAGTGTATAGGAATGCAAGAGATTTCTGTGCATTAATTTTGTATCCTGCTACTTTACCAAATTCATTGACTAGCATCTGGTAGCATCTTTAGGATTCTCTATGTGTAGTGTCATGTCATCTGCAAGCAGTGACAGTTTTACTTCTTTTCCGATTTGGATTCATTTTATTTCTTTTTCTTCTCTTATTGCCATGCTTAGGACTTCCAAAACTATGTTGAATAATAGTGGCGCGAGTGGGGAACTTTGTCTTCTTCCTGATCTTAGAAGAAATGGTTTCAGTTTTTCACCATTGAGAACAGTGTTGGCTGTGGGTTTGTCATATATGGCCTTTATTATGTTGAGGTACGTTCCCTCTATGCCTGCCTTCTGGAGGGTTTTTATCATAAATGGGTGTTGAATTTTGTCAAAAGCTTTTTCTGCATCTATTGAGATGATCATATGGTTTTTCTCCTTCAATTTGTTAATATGGTGTATCACATTGATTGATTTGCATATATTGAAGAATCCTTGCATTCCTGGGATAAACCCCACTTGATCATGGTGTATGATCCTTTTAATGTGCCATTGGATTCTGTTTGCTAGTATTTTGTTGAGGATTTTTGCATCTGTGTTCATCAGTGTTATTGGCTGTAGTTTTCTCTTTTTGTGGCATCTATGTCTGTTTTTGGTATCAGGGTGATGGTGGCCTCGTAGAATGAGTTTGGGAGTGTTCCTCCCTCTGCTATATTTTAGAAGAGTTTGAGCAGGATAGGTGTTAGCTCTTCTCTAAATGTTTGATTGAATTCGCCTGTGAAGCCATCTGGTCCTGGGCTTTGTTTGTCGGAAGATTTTTAATCACAGTTTCAATTTCATTGCTTGTGATTGATCTGTCTATATTTTCTATTTCTTCCTGGTTCAGTCTTGGAAGGTTGTGCTTTTCTGAGAATTTGTCCATTTCTTCCAGGTTGTCCATTTTATTGGCATAGAGTTGCTTGTAGTAATCTCTCATGATCCTTTGTATTTCTGCCATGTCAGTGGTTACTTCTCCTTTTTCATTTCTAATTCTGTTGATTTGAGTTTTCTCCCTTTTTTTTGTGATGAGTCTGGCTAATGGTTTATCAATTTTGTTTATCTTCTCAAAGAACCAGCTTTTAGTTTTAGTGATGTTTGCTATTGTTTCCTTCATTTCCTTTTCATTTATTTCTGATCTGATCTTTATGATTTCTTTCCTTCTGCTAACTTTGGGGTTATTTTTTCTTCTTTCTCTAGTTACTTTAGGTGTAAGGTTAGGTTGTTTATTTGAGATTTTTCTTGTTTCTTGAGGTAGGATTGTATTGCTATAAACTTCCCTCTTAGAACTGTTTTTGCTGCATCCCATAGGTTTTGGGTCGTCGTGTTTTCATTGTCTTTTGTTTCTAGGTATTTTTTGATTTCCTCTTTAATTTCTTCTGTGATCTTTTGGTTATGTAGTAATGTATTGTTTAGCCTCCATGTGTTTGTGTTTTTTTCAGTTTTTTTTTTCCGGTAATTGACATCTAGTCTCATAGCATTGTGGTTGGAAAAGATGCTTGATATGATTTCAATTTTCTTAAATTTACCAAGGCTTGGTTTGTGCCCCAAGATATGATCTGTCCTGGAGCTTGTTCCGTGAGCACTTGAGAAGAAAGTGTATTCTGTTGTTTTTTGGATGGAATGTCCTATAAATATCAATTAAGTCCATCTTGTCTAATGTGTCATTTAAAGCTTGTGTTTCCTTATTTATTTTCATTTTGGATGATCTCTCCATTGGTGAACATGAGGTGTTAACGTTCCCTACTGTTATTGTGTTACTGTCGATTTCCCCTTTTATGGCTTTTAGCATCTGGCTTATGTATTGAGGTGCTCCTGTGTTGGGTGCATAACTATTTACAATTGTTATATCTTCTTCTTGGATTGATCCCTTGATCATTATGTAGTGTCCTTCTTTGTCTCTTGTAATAGTCTTTATTTTAAAGTCTGTTTTGTTTGATATGAGAATTGCTGCTCCAGTTTGCTTTTGGCTTCCATTTGCATGGAATATCTTTTTCCGTCTCCTCACTTTCAGTCTGTATGTGTTCCTAGGTCTGAAGTGGGTCTCTTGTAGACAGCATATATACGGGTCTTGTTTTTGTATCCATTCAGCCAGTCTGTCTCTTTTGGTTGGAGCATTTAATCCATTTACATGGAAGGTAATTATCAATATGTATGTTCCTGTTACTGTTTTCTTAATTGTTTTGGGTTTGTTTATGTAGGACTTTTCCTTCTCTTGTGTTTCCTGCCTGGAGAAGTTCCTTTAGCATTTGTTGTAAAGCTGATTTGGTGGTGCTGAATTCTCTTAACTTTTGCTTGTCTTTAAAGGTTTTAATTTCTCTGTCGAATGGTTGTCAAGTTTTAATATGGGGGCTTCAACTGGGAGGCACTAGGAAGTTACTAAAGGCTTTTGTGATATGGTGGGACTGTGGCTTCAGGAGACGGAGATGGACTTAGAGCAGGTATTTGGAGGGAGATTGATGTTTAACCTTTTAAACGCAAGTGATTTTTATTTCCCTCTTATACACACAAAACACTAGGTTCTTACTTGGAATTTCCTAGAAGAAGTAGGGTCCACTTATGGTGTCTTTTTAAAAACCACCCTATTATATTACACATATGTACAACACGTGTACACAGAGACTCATAAAGCCCTGTCACACAGACACACTCACACAAATGCACACATTTCCTCCTACACACACCCACTGCCTCTCCCGTTCTTGAGATCTCTTTTCTGTGGTACTTGGTGGCCCTCCTTCTTTTCTGCCCTGGCACACTTGAGTGACATGTATCTTCCCACCAGTAACATAGGGCTTACTCTGGCAGTGGTTCTCACAGGGGTCATTCTATAAACCTCCCCTAGTAGGCATGTAAGAATCTCCAGGGAGATACATATAGTTTGAAAAAGTCTTCCCTCCCTCACCTTTACCATCACCCCACAGTGGCTGTGATTTGATATCACTTTCTAGAATGGTTCTTCTCCCTGACATCTCCTGAGAATCTAGTGGATATGGAACACCTGGTTTTGAGTAGAGTCTGATGAGAATTTCTTACCCTTTGGTTAGCCTCTTTAACGCAGTGCCATCCAGCAGAACTTCCTGTGATGATAGAACTGTTCTCTGTCTGCGCTGCCCAATATGGTAGCCACAGCCACACGTGGCTACTGAGCTCTTGAAATGTGGACATACAGGAAAAATAGAGGACTCAGTAGGAAGACAGACAATGAATAAATGGTAACTCCGACCTTCATTTTGAATTGCTTTTTAAGTTGTTTTGTTTTAGTTTTTGCAGAAGTCAGCATTGGTTCACGTGGGTGTAGTTACGCTCATCTTCTACCTAACTTCATTTTGATTGATAACTCAATATTTGATTGAAGTGTAGGGACTTCCCTGGGGGCGCAGTGGTTAAGAATCCGCCTGCCGATGCAGAGGACACGGGTTCGAGCCCTGGTCCAGGAAGATCCCACATGCCACGGGGTCACTAAGCCCGTGAGCCACAACTACTGAGCCCGCGTGCCACAACTACTGAAGCTCGTGCACCTAGAGCCTGTGCTCCGCAACAGGAGAAGCCACCGCAATGAGAAGCCCATGCCCCGCAACGAAGAGTAGCCCCCACTGGCCGCAACTAGAGAAAGCCCGCGTGCAGCAGTGAAGACCTGATGCAGCCAAAAATAAATAAATAAATAAATTTATTATTTTTTTTAAAGTGTTATCCATGGGTCTCCTGACAAATGATTCTTTCTCTTGCCTCTGTTCCCCTTCCTGATAAATACATACGTACATATATGTATATATGTAAGCTTTATTGAGATATAATTCACATATGGTACAATTCAATCAGTTAAAGTGTACAATTCAATAGCTTTTCATGTATTCAAAGAGTTATGGAATCACCAACATGATTGATTTTAGAAAATTTTTATCACCCCCATAAAACTCATTAGTAGTCACTCCCCCGTTCTCCCTACCCACCACCCCCTGCCCTAGCCATTTACTAATCTACTTTCCTGTCTCTATGGATTTATCTATTCTGAGCATTTCATATGGGTGGAATCATACAATATATGGTCCTTTATGACTGGCTTCTTTCACTAAGCATGATGTTTTTTAAGGTTCATCCATGTTGTAGCATGTATTAGTATTTCATTTCTTTTTTTTTTTAATTTATTTAATTTATTTATTTTTGGCTGCGTTGGGTCTTCCTTGCTGTGTGCGTGCTTTCTCTAGTTGCGGCGAGCGGGGGCTACTCTTCATTGAGGTGTGTGGGCTTCTCATTGCGTTGGCTTCTCTTGTTGCGTAGCACGGGCTCTAGGCATGTGGGCTTCCCTAGTTGTGGCTTGCGGGCTCTAGAGCGCAGACTCAGTAGTTGTGGCGCACGGGCTTCGTTGCTCCGTGGCATGTGGGAAGTTCCCAGACCAGGGCTTGAACCCTTGTCCCCTGCGTTGGCAGGCAGATTCTTAACCACTGTGCCACCAGGGAAGCCCAGTACTTCATTTCTTTTTATTGTCAACTAATATTCCATTGTATGGCTATACCACATTTTGTTTATCCATTCATTGGTTGATGGACATTTGGGTTGTTTCTACTTTATTTGCTATTATGAATAATGCTGCTGTGAACATTTATGCACAAGTTTTCATGTGAACATATATCTGCATTTTTATTGCATATCCATCTATGGAGTGGAATTATTGTATAGTAACTCTGTTTAACTTTTAGAATAACTGCCAAACTGTTTTCCAAAGTGGCTGCACCATTTTACATTCCTACCAGTAATGCATGAGGGTTCCAGTTTTTCCACAACCTTCCCAACATTTGTTATTATCTTTTTGATTAGAACCATCCTAGTTATGAAATGATATCTCCTTGTGGTTTTGATTTGCATTTCCCCGACGGCCAATAATATTGAGCATCTTTTCATGTGTTTATTGGCCATCTGTATATCTTCTCTGGAGAAATATCTATTCAGATCCTTTGCCCATTTTTTAATTGAGGAATTTGTCTTCCTCTGTTCTTTTCATTTGGCCTGAGCAGGATGCTGATATGCTAACTGGTGATGAACAAGTGTGGAAGGAAGTTCAAGAATCCCTGAAAAAAATCGAAGAACTGAAGGCACATTGGAGTATCCTTTTACCTGTGCATTGAGTTGTTTTGTAGGATTGCTTCCTTACTGGTTGGAGCCTAGTATTAATGAATCCATGTCCAGGGTTTGACCTCTCCACGAGCCAGAGAGCTTCATTCTGTTCCGTGGTCACAGGTTGCATCCCTGACCCCAGCCAACAATTTCAGTAATGGCTAAGGAAGACATGGTAAGGTCAGCATGAATTCCTCTCCACCATTAGATGATAATCCAAATTTATAGGCAGGATTAGTGGGACAGTAAGTGGTACTCTCTTTATATGTACAAGGTAGCAAATTTCTGGATTCCCTTCCTCCCGTAACCTACATCTCTAAAAAGTAGAACTTGGAATCCTTATAATTTAATGACTGTAGTCAACCATGACTGCAATGGCAATGGGAGTTGCTTCACAATACATTTTCTTGGCGTAAATAGTGAGGGGACCTCAGGAGGACCGTAAGCCCTGGAGGATTGTAAGAGCCCGTGGTCTTTCAGCCTCTGAGTCTCAAGGAGTTGATTAACTCCCAAGTGGATTCACTGTGTTCCCCTTTCTCTTTTCCCCCAGTCGTCTTATGGTCATGGAAAAGTCTGCAGAAAGGTGCCTGTTCTGTCATCCATAGTCTGTTCTCTTCGGGTGGGCTGTCTTCCCTGCTCCCCTCACTGGAGCAGAGTGACTTGTGGCAAACACCCAGAAAATGCAAATACAGGTCAGCATTAGCTTGGGAGAAAAGCCTCTTAGTTAAAATTATTCCATTTTTTTGCTCACTGATGTGTTTTACAGGAAAGGTTTGCCTTGTTTGCCAGGTGACTGCTGACAGTGTTTCGAAGGGAAGTTGTCATGTGGTCCCTCCCAGCTTGCTGGGGAAGAAGGTAGATGTATTCCTGTCAGCGGCTGCATCTGGTTTTTACTTCTAAGCCTTGTCACCTCAAACCTCTTTAAAATGAGTTGGAGCATATGTAAATGAACAGGCAAATAATTATGGAGGTCATGCAACATGATGTTAAAATAGAGTCAAAGTCTTGCCACGGAAATGTCTGGCATTGTGTAAGAGACAGGCATTCCTCCTGACGATCCGTCAAATATCTAATCCTAGGATGAAAAGCCACAGAGGCTAGCCTGACAGTCTGTTACGAAACCAGTGCGTTGCCTAAGATTCTGCTTCCCCCAGCCTCTGGGGGCCACATGCCGCAAACTTTAAACATGCACGTCAGGTGGATACCACACAAAGTCATCAAGTCACTTTTCTTCAATAAATGTGCCTCTTCCGAGACCAGAGGCAACTCCTCAGAGACAGGACTTGTCCTAAAATTACAGAGTGTTATGTACAGAAAGGCCCTCAGCCATGTGTTAGGGGGCCTGTAGTTCTAACCAGGAAGTCGGGCCTGTGGGGTAAGGTATCATGCCACCAGAGGCCCCCGCTGAGAGAAAAATATATTTCCTGCGAGGGTTACTTAAAATAGGAGCCCCCACTCACGCAAGTGGCTTGATTGGTTTATCAAAAGTGTTCACTGATGTGTTGGAAAGCAGTGCCCTGCGAGTCTGAACTGTGGAAAAGGTAGATTTTGCCGGAGGGAGGGCAAAGGACAGGTGGGCCATCTGTCCAGGACGGGGGATGCTGTGTTAGGACCTGAGGAAGAGGCTTTGAGTTGGAGGCGGGGCGGAGAGCCCTGGGCTGTGTGAGAGTTGGGCAGGGTGTGGGTGTATGGCGGGGAAATGCCACCAGCCTTACTCCACTGAACCGTCTTCCTTAAGCTGGTCACGCTCGGAGGTCATGACACAGTAAAAGGAGGTGGAAGGCACTGATATTTGTGCAGTATGATCTTGTGCAAGACACTAAATGTTCTCCCACTGTGTCCCAGGTACACAATTCTGCCTGGCTCAGGAGAGAAGACGTGAAGCGTTTTTAAAAACTTTACCTACGGTATCTTATTTAATTCTTACAGCGACATTAGGCATTTTTATTTCTGGCCTACTTCAAAGCACAGGTGACGTCCTCAGAACCTCAAATCTGACCAGTGACAGAACTAGCTTAGATTTAAATCCAGCTTTATCTGCGGTCCAACGCTATGCCATTTCTGTAAATCGGCAAACCTTGCGCCCTGTGGAATTCCAGCCTATGGAAGCAGATGAATTCGGAGCTACACAGGTTGAAGGTGAGAGAGGAGCCGGGGCCAGGCAGCCCCAGCCCAGCATCCTCCTAAGCCTCGGCCTTGCCTAACACAGCATCAAAGGGAAGAAACTGTGTCAGGTCCCTGGGGCCTGCCTTCTCTCCACCTGCAGCTGTGCTTCTGAGGGAGTTCACCTGAAGGACTCGAGGCGTGCTGCGTGCACCACGTCCTCAGTGCTCTGACTACCTTGTCAGTTTTAAAAAGTAAGGTCGCACTGGGCTCCATGAGAGTAAGTTATGGACTTCCGGTTAATCGAGAAGTCATTGTGGCTCCGAAGTGAATATCGGGTCTTCTCCCCCCCTTTTCAAAGCATCCTTTCCCCCTGCCTGCAATTTATGTACATAAGCCACATGTTCTTAATATTTATCTTTTACTTTGGGGGTTTTAAATAAGAATACCTTTATTTGATTAAGCATAGACTGGAATCACTTTTGTTTTATAATCAAAAACCTTAAATTTGAGATCCACTGGCAATGGATTTCTTTAAGTTGTTTCCCCTAGTGTGTGCCTGGGGTTGTGTTTTTGGTTTCTTATACGCCCAAGGTTCAAATGACACAGAAGCAAAAATGAGCTCCTCCTCTTTTAAAAGGAGCCTCTCTAAAGCTTCTTTCATTTCAGATCATTTTTGAAACAGAAACTAACAGAGTAAACAATTTTAAACTGAACTAACTTAGTCTTTAGCTCATTTAATAAACAGCTGCATTTATTTCATGGCTAGGTTTAAAGAGAATCCGTGTAGGAATAGGAAGGAAGAATGGTTCTCTGGAAATCTAAGCCCTCAAAGCACAGGCTTGGTTGGAAGATGGTTTGTTGATGTAAACAGAATTTCCTTCTCTGAGACGCCACTCACATGTTTTTGTTTCTCAAGTGTGTTTTCAGGCAGCCCATCTGTGCAAAATAATGGGCGCTTCCTTCCCTCCTGTGCCTGGGAGCTCTTCAGCCTTTTCAGAATCTCATTGTACTTTTGTTTTTCCCTGATGCAGACAGTGAATCCTTAACTAAGGTTAATAACAGAGTGGGAACAGGTTCTGGCCATGTGCCAGACGACCCTGAGCAGCAACGCAGAGCGGCTTCCTGATATCAACATCTACCAGCTGAAGGTGCTCGACTGTGCCATGGACGCCTGCATCAACCTCGGGCTGCTGGAGGAGGCGTTGTTCTACGGCATTCGGACCATGGAGCCGTACAGGTGAGTCCCGGGGAGGGGCTGAAGTAAGGGCTACCGTGTCTTGGCTTGGGGCAGAGGCTCGAGAGAGCCTGACATCATCCTGATCATTGCTGCTTTGTAAAAGCGTTCCATCTGCTTCTCACAGCGTGTGAAACCACACCTTCGTTCGTGTATGCGTTCGTTCTTCATTTGTAAAGTCCCTTCCGTGTGTCAGGCACTGTGGGTGTGCAGGGACTGATGAGATGCTGTCTGCACGTGGAGCTAGTGCTTGGAATAAGGTGCAATGCTCGCGATGGCAGAGGCAAGGACAGAGTTTGCGGGAGCAGAGAGGGGCTCGGCACAGACGTAGCCTGGGGGCTGCGGCCTGTGGCCTCAGCCCTGCTGATCTAGGTGAGGACGCCGGTGTGGGACCCTCCACCTGGCTGACAGCAGTGCTGGTTTCTTCCATTTCTCAGGGCTTTATGGTTCCTAGGGTGCCTTCATTCGAGCCCTCTGACCTCATAATCACCTTATGACCCAAGCAGGAGAGCAGGGGGACAGCCCTGCTCAAACATGTCATTGAGTCAGAGGAAGGAACTACTGGTAATGAATTGTTTCTTGACCGGCCTCAGCTCCTCCAGACCCGTGCGTGTTTTGCCCCTAGAGGTTCTGGTTACTCAGGGGAGCTTCCGGAGGGAGGGCAGTGTTGAAGTCTAGTGCTGAGAATTTGGTGCTGGTGGGTGTGGGACCCTAGTTTGCAGTGGGCTAAGAACATAAGTTTGGAAGATGAGATAGATCAGTCCAGAAGAAAGGGCAGAAGAAAGAGATGCATATACCATCATCTGAGGTTGGAATAGCCGCCTCCAGCACAGAACAAGGTCACTCACTGTGGGGAAGGTGCCCTGAAAGCATCTGGGACCTGGGGAGGCTGGGGGAGGCCCCTGCGGAGGAGGGGCACCATTCCAGGCAGATACTGAGTTTCCCAGCTCTGAAGACCGTGCAGACATGATGTCAGCCCTAAGGGGCTGAGCAGAGTGAAGATCCAGGTCTAGACCTATGCAACATGGGCAACAGGCAGAGGAGTGGTCCTCAGGGAAGGAGGGGAGGGAGGCAGAGCCCAGGGCGCCGCCTGTCCCCACTGAGGAAGAGCCTCAGAAGACACCGGAGCTGGGAAGTTACCAAGATCAACACGATAAGAACAGAAGCAAGTCCAGGGTCTGGGATATCAGTCCGGGCAAAGGGAGGAAGCCGGAAATGACACATTTGGTCAGGAAGCCAGGAGCACGGTGCAGACAGAGAAGGGCCTAAAGATGGCGTAGACCCACCAGCCAGGTGCATGGCAGAAGTCCATAGGCCAGCCACGGCACCAGGGTGACCCTGAGGGTGTTTTTCAGAGCTTCTCTAGGTGGTTTCTCCCGGTGCCTTGTGGTTGAACAGCTTCGGAATCCAGACTGTGAGTCAGCTTTAATCAAATTTATAAGAGATTGCCTTGAGGGCTGGGACTGTAGACTTTCCCATGAGCGTGAAACGTCTGTTAGGTATGATGAATCTTGTGGGTTCTCAGAAAATATGAATTGAATACAGAGAGATAAGCCTTCATTCGTTCTCTGTGTTGCAGTGAGAGGCAGGTTGGGCACGGTTGGCGTTACCCCTCTGAACTCAGGGCTCGGGCTCACGATGCCAAACCACAGGCTGCCCGGTGAGCGGATGGAATCCGGCCAGGAGACAAAGACGGAAAATCCTCTTTTCCAGACCCCCTCGGCGGCGGCTCGGCCCGCTGCCGTCTGGGGCTGGAAGTGCACTGAGCCCACCGCCCAGGCTCAGGAATATATGTTGGTCCCCCGGCTTCATTAGGAAAGCCGCATGCCTTTGAGGGAGCTTGTTCTCCGTGTACTTTTGAATCCGCTTTTCTCCATAGCCCCCAAGGCTTCCCTGAAGGACTTTCTTACCCCCTTTATTAACTGGCAGTTTCACTGACTTAAACTTGAATCAAACAAAGAAGCCTTTCTTGTAAGCGAGGCCAAGTCCACGGAATGTACTCCATGTTGTTTGGAATACTTTTGGTTATGTTTCCCTGGTGTTGGGCCGGTCACGATCTCTCTGTAAATGTACCCTCTGTTCTTACGCTGGGTGACACATTTCCAAGCTTCCCTCCGTTTCTCCTCCCTGGAGCTTATTAAGGAGTTGCTCTGTGGTGTTCTGTATTTCAAGAAATCGAATCTGCAATGATCCACTTCAAACGAGTGAGATCTGAACTATTTGCTTTCAAAGTTGTAGCAGAGAAAAGGGCTATCAGTAATCCAGACCAACAGAGTTAAGAGAAATGAGAGGGATGGATGCCGACAGACTTGGCCCTTTTGCCCTTCAGCTCAGGCAAAAGTGAAAATAAAGAACTAACGGGCCAGATGCCCTGCAAGCCCTTTAACAATCTTAGAGTGTGAGGTAGGAATCCCGAGGTGGGCAGTGGTTTTCACCCCGCAGGTGTGCACGAGGGAACTCACGCTGTGGGCCTCCCCCGTCTACACGGTCTCCCGGCAAATGCTTCGGGTGGGCTTTTTGTCCACCTGTAGCCAAGGACACGGGTAGTTAGGCATTGGTTACTGAGAGGTGACTGGATTGCCATCTGCCGTAACAGTTTTACAATGTTAATATACTGTTTTCAGCAACTAGATTGAGGTCAAGACTCTAGTGATGATTTTGTCACTGCTGACCTTGGCTAAATCTTAACTGCTGACCTTAGACGAGAAGGCGTCCATTATTCCATTTTTATCCAAATCACCGCATTGCCCTCGGCTCCCTTCTTGTCACTCCATCATTTATTTTTACTCGATAGAAGTTCCTTTTATGGTGCAACATAAAATATTAAGTTCTTTATGTTTCATAAAGCAATTTGGAATTAATTCACATACAACAAAATGTGCAGTCTTTAGTATTAACTCATAGTACTTCTCCTGAGAGTATCTATGTGTGTATCTGTGATTATATATGCAGTCATCTGTCTGTTAGCACTACCAACATTAAGTAATTTAAAGGTATTTCCCAAATTTTACTTAAAAATACAATTCAGTCAAATCTCAGCTGTAAGACGAATTGGGTTTCAAAAGTTAGTTTGCCAGTTGGTAGTTTAGGACTTGGGAAGCATTTTCTCATTGAAGAAGGTGTTACAGATCATGCTGGGGTCCCTGGACTAGCCCGTGAAAGTCTGCTCAGCATCGTCAATGTAGGCCGTACATTTTTTTAAAAAAAGGAGAAAGAAAAACAAAAACAAAACTGAACATAGTTTTAAAAACTAAGATTTAAATTATGTTGAATACAAATTAAAGTTGATTTTCTTTAGGAACCAGAGGCTGATACGGAGGTGCAGAGGCTTCTTAAGGCTTCGAGGAGGACTTTCAATATATTCACACGTTCTGTTAATTTTTTTTTAATATCCTTATTGGAGTATAATTGCTTTACAATGGTGTGTTAGTTTCTGCTGTATAACAAGGTGAATCAGCTATACGTATACATATATCCCCATATCCCCTCCCTCTTGCGTCTCCCTCCCACCCTCCCTATCCCACCCCTCTAGGTGGTCACAAAGCACTGAGCTGCTATGCGGCTGCTTCCCACTAGCTATCTACCTTACGTTTGGTAGTGTATATATGTCCATGCCACTCGCTCACTTCATCCCAGCTTGCCCTTCCCCCTCCCCATGACCTCAAGTCCATTTCAATATATTCACACGTTCTGGTAATTTTTGTTGTAAGAATAATACATACTCCTAGGAAAGGACATTTTCAAAACGACGGAAAGGTAAAAATCATCCTCATCTTTCACATCCTGTCCCACTCCCTAAAGATAGCCATGGTAAGTTTCTTTCTGAACTTTTCCATGTGTGAGGGACTCGTCTGAATATATTCCAAAGCCCCACTTTTCCCTCCTTCCCTCACTTTCTGTTTTCTTCTTGTCTTTCTTGGGGAGAGACTTGGTCCCAATCCTGATCCATTAAATATGCCCACTGGTGTGTGGTGGGTGGGGAAGGAAAGATGACAAGGAGAAAAGGGATGGAGAAGCCAAGAATTCTCCTTAGTGGGAGAGAGAAGGAAAAAATAGGGTCGCTCTCTGTCTCATGTTCCATAACTTGCTTTTTTCACTTTATGACAAAGTGTGGACATCTGTGCAGATCGACTCCTGCATGTCTACCTCATTCTTTCTTTTTTTTTTTTGCGGTACGCGGGCCACTCACTGTTGTGGCCCCTTCCGCCGCGGAGCACAGGCTCTGGACGCGCAGGCTCAGCGGCCATGGCTCACGGGCCCAGCCGCTCCGCGGCATGTGGGATCTTCCCGGACCGGGGCACGAACCCGTGTGCCCTGCATCTGCAGGCGGACTCTCAACCACTGCGCCACCAGGGAAGCCCTACCTCATTCCTTTTAACAGATACCTAGTACATCATCTCAGGAATGTACCGTAATTTGTCCATCCGTCCCTCTGGTCTCCGTGTATGTTTACCATGTCAAACAATACTATGATTAACAGCCACATACTTGCATCCTTGTGTTCTGATGTGACTGAAGCCATAGGGTGAATCCATATGATAAATTCCTAAATGCTAACTTGCTGCATCAAAAGTTATGTACATTTTCAATGTAGATAACCATTATCAAATTGTGTCCCCCGTCCACCAAAGTGTTCCTCTTTTCCCAAAAGAATTAAGAATGGATAGCATGATATTGATTATATCTGATTTAAATTCATTTCATAATATATAAGGGCCTTTTCCTGATCAAAGTCTGTTCTTATAGAGTGAGGTTTGCTTGTATTGATTTACTTATCCAAAAATAGTGCTGGGAATGACGTTTGGTAAGTTACCTGGAAAGAGGCAGAAGAACAGGAATGACGAAGGGTCTTACACGTGAGTGCATGACAGTTATGAAATCCTCCTCAAGGGGAAGAAATCGTGAAAGGGTAAGATTTTTTCTCATCGTTTTCTGTGCTTTGTGGGAAGAATGGCAGTAAAATGCAGCTGGTGGTTTGCGTACATGACGTAGTTACGAGTAAGTGTTTGTAACTCAGAGATTGCCAGTAATTACATAGCAGCCATTTCTGTTTTGATTTTGCCAGTAATCTTTTGACTCTTCCCTCAGAAGCTTTAGCGGATAAGTTGATGAAATGTAAGGTTTCATCACAGCAGTACCTTCTACGACTGTTTTCAAGCTGGCTTTTCTTCTGAAGACGTTTACAGTTGGTCTTCTGTGGCTTTTTGTCTAGTCCGAGAGCCAGCAGAGCATATGTGGGTGCGCGTTCCCCGGGGCGTAGTCACTCACTCACTCGGCACTTACTTGGGCCTGCTCTGCCGTTGCCTCGTCTCTCCGTGTCACAGACCTTGTTAGGCTGCTCCAGGAGGATGCTTGTGTCCATATACCTGTCCGTGAAGCTCATTCCTAGAGGGCAAGGTCTTGGCTGGGGGTATCAGCTGTAAGACTTCTCCAGACTCACAGAGGAGGACCCAGAGGTAAAGCAGAGCTGGGTCTCCAGCCAGGAGGGGACATGAGAATCGGAGCTTCACCCAGCGTACTGTTCACGCACCTTGTTTGCAATCTGTCTTCCATGGTGAGGTTTACAGAATTATTTCACCCAATGAATGAACAAATGTTTTACTCTCTGCCTACTGATGTGGACAATAATCCCTTAGCCACTTAATCATTTTTTTTCCACACTGTAATTTTCAATTAAAGTATCTTTGGTGGCCAAACCCCTATATGAGAGTTTGAGCTCTGTGTGCATGTTTGTGTAAAATACTGAGTTGCCTGATACCTCTAATCGGGGCCTCTCTTTCTTTGCTGCCAGTTCTGTGAGATTGATTTCTTAGTCACGGCCCCTTGTCTTAACACTGGGGCAATGACCACCGGCCTGGCAGTTGGGGTAGGGGCCTGTCGAGGCCGCAGCACTCTTAATTTAACCTGCTTAATATCAGCCCCTTAGTTTAATTCCAAAGGGCTCTTTTAGTTCAGAATCTAGAAATACAACAAAAGGAAAAAGAAGGCAAAGGAGAGAAAAGAGGAAGAGGAAGGGGGCGAGAACAGCGCAGATGATGAGACGCCGCAGTTCAGGTGCACGTGTGTTTACTTAAACTACCGACTTGAGCTCATCCCTAGTTACTCGTGTTTCCAGGTCCAGATAACCTGGAGCTAGTGTGAGGCTTTTGGTAGGAGAATAAAGAAGAGCAAGCTGACTAATTTCTCTGACTGCACTTTCCTTGGGGCAGCGGAGGAATGAAACCATCTTGCCTTCAGTGGCCCACTCCTCTAAAGACACCCTAACTTCCCTTTCGCTCTAACCACCTTGCTGGGGATGCCACCTGTGTGTTTGGGTAAAGACATTTACTGACCAGTGTTCTGGGTGGTTCCAGCCCTGACCCCACTAGTTGCATGAGAATGAACCAGCTGTGTGGGTTTTGTTCCGAAAGAGAAATAAAGGGTAGTCTGTGCATGGAACTGGCATGAGGCTCTGACCCTCCAGCCCCTCTGGAAGAGGGAAGGGGCGGCCACGAGCCCACCCATTCTCCTGGGTGCCGCAGCTCCCCTGCCCGTTGCCACCACCCCAGGCCTCTGGCCCTTGAACAAGAGCTGCAGATGGTGACAGAGCTCCCGGTGACAGCAGACGGGCCTAGGTGACAGCTTCACAGACCAAGCCTTAATCCAGCCTGGGTATTCCCACCTGACTTAAGGGTGGCACAAATGACTGGGCGCTGCTGGTATATGTACAGCCCCTGCTGGGGAGGGGAAGGTGACCCACACATTGCCCCCAACATGCTGTGCACAGCAGGACACACGTGAAACCCGTGCTTCCTGCTGTCTCCTGGCCACACAGCTCTGTATGTTTGTCTTTCCTGGCTACCGGAGGGCCACCACCTGACCATCGTTCAGAGACCCTGGATCTAGTGTTGAAACCCTCTGCTGAACTTTATTCCGCCCACTCCCCCTGTGCTGGGATTGTGAGATCAGCACATTGCCCAGAGCCACATTCCTCCTCTCAGACAAGAAAATCCCACAGCCATGGGCCAGCGTCATCCATCCCCACACTTACCTTGACTCTAGACACCCCAGGCTAGGTCGGGGCATAGGACATACTTCTTGTCCGTTGCATTTGCCTGATTCTTGGTAAACAGCCTCCCTGGGGAGCAAGATGAAAGCCGCCCTCCACACTGGGATTAGGTACCTGCACAGGAAAGCATTTCATCTTCTGTGTTCACCCATGTATATTCTCTGAGAAATGGTCTTCTGTCCTCCTTTTATTTATTTATTTATTTTTTTGTGGTACGCGGGTCTCTCACTGCTGTGGCCTCTCCCGTTGCGGAGCACAGGCTCCGGACGCGCAGGCTCAGCGGCCATGGCTCACGGGCCCAGCCGCTCCGCGGCATGTGGGATCCTCCCGGACCGGGGCACGAAGCCGCGTCCCCTGCATCGGCAGGCGGACTCTCAACCACTGCACCACCAGGGAAGCCCCCTGTCCTCCTATTTAAGAAAGCGTTTCCAGAATAAAAACATTTCCTGTTACGTTTCACTTTTTTTTTTTTTTTTAATTTTCACAAGCCATCTCTGAGTACTTTGACTTTCCTGACAGAACATCTTCAGTTTCTTATTACAACAGATTGTACCCTAAGCGGCAGGATATCAAATCCTAGGGAATCTTTTGGGATGCATTAAATTTCTCCTGTTGAATCAATCTCTTGCTTGGCTGCCCCTGAAGCTACATAGCTGCTATCTCTTGTCCTTTTTCTCAGCTCTTGGAAGAGAAAGTAGAGGAAAAAAATATCCCATTTTCCCCTGCAGGGAGCCAACAGAAAATCAGGCAGGCCTGAGAAGTGGGAAATGATGGATATAACTTTGAAGGACTCAAAAAGAACTGATTAAAACCAACTTCAATTTCATGTAAATACATGTTTTTGAAATTAAAAAAAATTTTTTTTGGTCACATGCTATTTGTGTATTTTGAGTGAAGTCCATACTGAGTTTTCAGAACTTCTCCAAGGATAGATGAATGGACCTTCAATTAAATTGCACAAGTAAAGCTGATTTATCAAGCCTCACGCTTTTGATCACTTGTAGAGAGTGGTGATAGCACTTGTAAGGAACAGTAAGAGGTCCTTCAAAGAAATGAAAGGTGGGGAATTAATGGCCCCGAAAATGATAGGTCCCAGTTTTTGAGAGAGCCAAGTTATTCTGAGCTCGAAAAATGTCCTTCGGCCCAGATAGCACAAAGCTCTTAGCTCATGAGAGCACACAGGCTGGAAACAATGTGTGATATGTCCAAGGGAAGCGGCCCCATCAGGGACTAGGAAACTGGAGTGCAACAGGGCAGTGGGCGGGGCCCTGGGAGCAGCGAGGGGAGTGGAGACAGCGCTCACTCTGCAAAGAACGCAAGGCTGCTGGAAATGGCTCTTCCCGCACAAAGAACACCAGTCACGCTATCACGCTGCCCTTCAGAATTAAAGAGGAGCAAATCTGCTCTCACTTGTAATGGGAACCATCACCGTAATATCCTCCCAAAGTAAGATAAATCGGGTTCAGCCACTGCAGAAGCATCTGCCAGCTATTTGTTAGCATTATCTTTTGAGAGGAATGGGCGAAAGGACTGTAAGAGCTCTCCTCTACCTTTCAGCTTTCCTCAACTGAAAAGTAATTGCTATTACTTATTAAGAGCCTCCTGT
The DNA here is from genome assembly GCF_964270905.1 of Leucopleurus acutus. Classification (NCBI taxonomy): domain Eukaryota; kingdom Metazoa; phylum Chordata; class Mammalia; order Artiodactyla; family Delphinidae; genus Leucopleurus; species Leucopleurus acutus. The sequence goes on from NC_139143.1 coordinate 25,899,050, forward strand.
GGACCAGGCAGCTCGCTTGGCCTTCTAACCCTCCCAGCACAGTGAGGAGGAAGTTTAGCCTGTCCTGTCCTCCATGTGAGGGGACTGAGGATGAGAAGTATGTGGCAGAGCTGGGGTTCAAACCTTAGGCTTATTATTTTTTTTTATTTTATTATTATTTTTTTTTTTTTACGGTACGCGGGCCTCTCACTGTTGTGGCCTCTCCCGTTGCGGAGCACAGGCTCCGGACGCGCAGGCTCAGCAGCCATGGCTCACGGGCCCAGCCGCTCCGCGGCATGTGGGATCCTCCCGGACCGGGGCACGAACCCGCATCCCCTGCATCGGCAGGCGGGCTCTCAACCACTGCGCCACCGGGGAAGCCCTAGGCTTATTTATTTTATTTTGGTTATAATTTACCGAAAGAGCTGTAGAGTCAGCTTGAACCCAGGTTTGCTCAGTTATAAAGGTCTGGATTGTTACTGCACTACAGCGGGCTGAGGGGTCTTTCCAGCTACCCCCCGCCTTCCTACTACATGAATGTATCAAGATTCTTTTCGTTACAGGTGACAGAAACCCACCTCAGACTGCCTGAGCATGAAAGGGGGTTCGCTGCCCACGAAACTGCACAGCCAGGGACAGAACTGGTGTGACAGAATTCAGGGATACAGTCTCTCTTCCTCTCAGCCCTTCCCTACTCCTCTCCCGGGATCTGTTTCTCTCTGCTCTGCTCATTCCTCTATGTTGTTTTCATTCTTTACCACACAGGTGGTCTCCCCACAATGTGGTAGAGAAGGTGGCTTCCAGCAGCCTCCGGTTCACATTCTCCTAGTTCTGTGACAAAACAAAAGGTTCTGTTTGCTCTAGCTCCAAATTTTTGTTTTAATTTTTAATTTTTTGGCCACAGCATGCAAAATGTGGGATCGTAGCTCCCCGACCAGGGATGAAACCTGAGTGCCCCTGCAGTGCAAATGTGGAGTCTCAACCACTGGACGACCAGGGAAGTTCCTCTAGCTCCACATTTTAAAATATGTGTTTTGGATGGACTTCTTTGGCCTCTTTGGGTCTCATGCCCACCGCTGCCTGGACCAAGGGAGATAACATGCTGGCAGCCCTACCAGTAACAAGGTGTGGAATGGACGGAAGGTATTCCAAAGATGGAGGGTAGGTGGATGATGGACAAAGCAGAAGAATGCTGTCCACTGCACTAGTCTACTCAGGCAGTCTAGTAAAAATTCTGGAAAGAAAAAAATTCACAGGTGGTAAAGAGAGTCCAAAGGCTGATAAGTAAAAAGCTATGACGTGGGAGAGAAAGAAAAAGCAGCATTGTACCATTAGAGTTATGCGTGAGGAATGAATTTCTGCAAGAGCAGATTCCTAGAATTTTAAAGGGAGCAGCAGTATTCACTTGGACCAGGACACAAGCTAAGCTTCTCGAGAAGAAGTCTGTTCGCTGTAAGAGGAAAGGATGGATGGGGAGGCCGGTGAGGCCCTACCTGAGGCAGAGAAGTTGTGTAAGAAAGTGTGCCTGATGGCAACGTGTGATATATCTTGTGAAGGTTTTTCAGTCCCAGTGTGCATTACCTATTTCAGGCTGTAGGCACTAAGGAACGTAGCCAGAAGACTGCATTTGTTTTGGAAATGCTACAGGTAGAGTGCACCTTGATTTCAGCAAGGTATTTGATAATGTCTTCTGGTACATTTCCTATAGATGGAAAAATCGGGCTAGTAAGGTTTGTTTATGCCTTTTAAACAGCTGTTTCTGAACTGTAGCCATTAACAGATTGATAGACTCCTTTTGGGAAATATGTAATGGTATGTGCCTCAAAGCTCCACTTTTTTGGTTCTGAGTCAACATTTTTATTAAAGACTTAATGAGATGAATACATAGCCGTTATGTATATCAAATTTGCAAGGGATGCAAAGCTGAGAAGAATAACTGCTACTTTGGGGGAATAAACCAAACTTCAAAATTATCTCCTTAATTAGAAACATTTGGCCAATATCAACAAGATGAACTTAAACAGGGATACATGGAAAAGTCTGCATTTGTGATTAAAAATTCAGTAACAGGCTGGAGAATTTTTCTAATGTTTTGTAGTAGTGGATTATGTTTGGATGTCCCACTAGCATTAATTCCTCCGTTCTCTTTCTTAATAGAACCTCAGATGTCCTAGCCGTGTAGTTTGTATGTGATCGATTGACCACAGGGGCAGTGCATGATTAGCTTAAGCTAGAGAACCATGTTTCCCTGGTCACCTGACTCAAGCCAGACCAGTTAGAACCAATGATGGTCTATTCTTAGACTTCTATTCACAATATTAGGAAAGTAAACTGCCCATTGCTATGGCTCATGATAGAGGAAGCATATGGCCACAGGAGATGCAGGCTGTTAGGTCTCTTGGGACCACAAAGAGTGAGAATGGAGATGAAACTCAGGAAGCAGAGGTAAGGAATGGAGACAGATCCTGGTCCCATTGTTCAGGAATTGCCTGAAACCAAATTCAGCCCTGTAGTATTGAGTTACACAACACTTAGGCTGATAAATTTCATTTTTTATCAACCTGTGTGAATTGGATTTCTTGGTTCATACAACATAAAGACTCCTAACTGACATATATGGGGGGTTGCAGGAGACTAGTGCAGTGCAGTCACCAAGAAAGATAATGCAGCCTTATGCTGCATGATTGTAGGCAATTGTAAGAGACTGGACACACGCATCCATTGCACTGTGTCTAGAGAGTTCCTAGCTAAGAGTGACAAGAATGAGAAGAATCTTGTAGCAACATCATATGAGAAATGGCCAATGAGAAATGGAGATGTTTCACCACAAGATGCAAAGACTTTGAGAAGGAAAAGGAGAGCTGTTATAAGTTTACAAATCTTTAAAGGGCTGTAGGGTAGGACGGGGGTAGACTCTTCCTCGTGACCAGAGGGGGAGGAACTAGGACATATGACTTGGAATTAGAGGAAGACACATTTCATGCCAGGCTATTAGGAAGAGCAGTTTAGGGAATTCCACAGCGGTCCAGTGGTTAGGACTCTGAGCTTCCACTGCAGGGGGCGTGGATTTGACCCCTTATATTTCATTTTTAAAATTAAAAAAAAACAGGCTTCTGCCTCACCCCTCCCCACTTTCAAGACTGCTTCTTAAGAGCAACTCTTTAAAAACATTTCTGTTTTCAGCGCTTCTGATAGTTATTTTTGTACCCCTGAATAACAGTTTTTTGATTTATGTTTCTTGTGTTTCAACTAAATGAATTATCTACTCCTAACTATGAAAAAATAAAGCTCTAGCGTATACTATCCTCTTTTCTCTCTCCTTCCTCTTCCTTTCCATCAAAAAATTATAAAGGTTATTTAATTCATTTAATGGCTAACTGTGAAACTTCAGACAACATACTGAAATCTCTATTTCTCATTCTGTCAACTTTAGGCAATGTCCCTTGATTTCCCACCATGTTAGATGGAGGTTGAGTACGCTTGTTCTTGATGGAGAATTAGAATATAAAATTCTCAGTTCAAAATCACTTTCAATGGCTATTTTAAAAGCCCGCTACCCTGTCTTCTGAGATCTATCATTTCTGATTCTACTTGGATTTGGGTTTCTTTGTTGATCACCATTTTATCTTCCTGTAATTTTTAGGCTCTGCTCTTCTCCTTGATGTTCTGAAAGTTCACGTTGATATATCTAGGCATGGGTATTTTTTCATTTATGCTAGATCCTTTCATTTTAAAGACTCCTGTCTGCCTTTATCTCTGGGAAATTTTTTCTTTATTTTTTCCTTTCTAATTCCATTTCCTCTCTCCTCTCTGTTCTTTTGTCCTGAAAGTCCTAGTAGTCAGATGTTAACCTTCTGTTTCCAGTGTCCTGGGCCTTTTGCTTTATGTTCTGAGAGTCATCCTTGACTTAACCTTCCAGACCTTTATTGGAATTTTTATATCTCAGAAAAACTTTTGTTTATAAATTTATAAGAACTGGTTCTTGAAAATTTTCTTTTTCATAGCTCCCGATTCTTATTTTTTTGAACTCAACATCTTCTCGAATCTAAGGGTAATTGGTCTTTTAAAAAATGCTCTCCCATTTTCTGAATAATCTCAGTTTCTTCAAGTTTTTTTTCTTCAGTTTATTTTTTCTGGTCTTTTTTTGTGTTCTGAACTTTTCTTGAATGGTTCTCCATTCATAGTTTTTTACAACTTTATTGAGATATAACTCACGTACCATGTAACTTACCCATTTAAAGTTTACAATTCAGTGGCTTTTAGTATATTCACAGAGTTGTACATCTAATACTACCATCAATTTTAGAACATTTTCACTGTCTCCCTCTAAGGAAACCCTACGCTCCTTAGTCGTTCTCTATCCTGTAATCTCACTCACCCCCACTGTCCCCCTGCCCTTAGCAACCACTGTCCATTCACGTTTGAAAATATGGGGTTAGAAAGGTTGGCTTGTTGCTCTGGGGGTTTCAAAATGGCAGTCGGTAAGAAGACGATGGTTGGGAAGGAGGAGAAGACAGAGGTTGAGATTGAGTAGAACCCAAGTCCCAGAAAGCTGGGTGTAGGAATCAGGACCTTGGAGAGCCCTGAGAGGGGCTAGTGTTGCAGGGAAGCAGTCAGACCTTCTGTATTCATGAGCTTCACTTCTGTACTCAGGATTCAGAGGACATCCTGCCACAGATGATGATGCAGTGCCTCTGGACTCTGGGTTCCATAAGGGGAGGGGGGGAACATGTCTGTCTTGTTCGTAGCTTTGTCTCCTACACTTGGCATACTGTTTAGCACACGATACGCATTATTTATTTGTAGAGGAATTCAGTGTCATTTGTTTATATAATGCCTTACAATTTGCAAGGCACTTTTGTATCCTCACCTCTTATCTCAATTAAGATAGGCAGGTATGCAAAAGTGGATTTACCGTGGAGCTAATGAGGCTGAAACTGTAGGATCCTCCACTTGCATGAGCCCCTTCTAAAACCCTGTTCTCAATTCTGTATTTGTTAACTTTGCATTCTTTTCCTTGAAGTAGGCCTACAAAATTATACTTTGTAGTGTCAGGCATGAGAAAACCTGAACCTAGATCTGCCTCTCTAGGTAACAGCAGAAGTGATTAGCCCCAGTTTATAGCTACAAAGCTATACCCAGAGAGCTGGGTACCTCCCCCAAGGCCCCACATCCGGTAAGTGGCAGAATATTTCATACTTGAATGATGTCTCCCACTACTTCTCGCCCCCCCATCCCACCCCCCCCCCCAAGAGGTAAGGCTTCTGATTGGTGCCTGTTCCCAGGACAGCAGTCATAGGGAGCCGTACAGACCTGAGCGTTCTGCAAATATCTGTCAGCAAGGGTTGGGCCCTGGGCAACTGGTGAGCACTGTAAATGGGAGGTGTCTGTTGCCCCCAAGCTCACAGGCTGTCTCTCTATCCAACAGGAACCAAGCAAGGAAAGCCATGCATTGCCCTCACCTTCCACCTACATGTTGAAGTTTTAATTATGAAGTACCTTTGAAAGTATTTTCTCTGAACAAAGAGACACGCCGAATTCTCCTTTTCACTTCTGTTTCTGAATAAGACTTTTAATCCCGTGTTGTTTCACAGTCTTAAAGTAAAATGTAAGATCTGATGAAAAGTCGGAAATCATATTTTCAACTGCCAACTCATTTGGTGATTCTCCCGGGTGGAAGTCAGTGTCTGCTCTGCAGAGGTGAATCAGGCATTCCGTCGTGTTGTGCCGCTGACTTTCTTCTTTGAAAATTGACTTACCCTCCATGCTTTTCAACTTTTCACTGAAGTATATACTTCATGCTTGCCTTTCCCCAGACACAAGTGTATGTGTTCTGAGTAGAAATCTAAGCTGGCGATGCCTCTGTTGTCTGTTGGAAGATTGAACTCAATTCCCCGGAGACAGAGAAGGAATCTCCCAGTGTCTCAGGTCTGAGTCTCCGATAGCCTGCCAGCCCCCAGGCTAATAATGTGAGACTTGGCTCTGGGGGGGAGTTTCATTCTCTCTAGAACTTCCTTATTCTTTTTTTTTTTTTTTTTTTTTGCGGTACACGGGCCTCTCACTGTTGTGGCCTCTCCCATTGCGGAGCACAGGCTCCGGACGCGCAGGCTCAGCGGCCATGGCTCAGGGGCCCAGCCGCTCCGCGGCATGTGGGATCTTCCCGGACCGGGGCACGAACCCGTGTCCCCTGCATCGGCAGGCGGACTCTCAACCACTGCGCCACCAGGGAAGCCCTAGAACTTCCTTATTCTTAAGTTATTGATCCAGTAGCAAGTTACGGGGACCAAGCTCCCGTGGGTAATACCATGGTGTGATCAGAAAGGTGAAGGTTATAGAGACTTTCTTCCTTCGGTGCTTCTTCCCTTGTGTCCACACCCTCACCCCCAACCCTTAATAGGCCCGAGAATCACCTCGACTTGGTGCTGACTACTGCTCGTGATAGCATTAAAATAATTTCTTCCCAGTTGGCAGGCAGTCACTGCCCCAGACCCTCTGTGCAGCTACACAGGCTCCTGTCCTGAAACTTTCCCATCATCCAGGAACCCAAAAGGGGGGTGCACTACACTCCTCCTGGGACCTGCTCCGTCGCTAAGGCTGGCATCGCTCCGATTGGTTAGGGACTGCGCCATATTGCAGGTTATTAAATATTTTGAAAAATCACCCCAGCTCCTGACAAAGATCACTTGGGATGGGGGTCAAATTGGATAATAGGCTCCTGTTTGACGCCCCAGTTCCTTTGCAAATCAGTAGCAAAGTTGCCCCTTTAAAGGTCGATTCTCAGGGCTTCTCTCAAGGCCCACCTTTCTTTTGGCTTTGCTCTGTCAAGGTTTCATTAACACTGGTGACAGTAAAAACACAAAATGAGGCACTGGAGTCACGCGTGGGTCCAAGCTGGAGCATCCTGGCGAGCACCGTAGCGGTCCCCCAGCTGGGAATGAGTGAGTGTGCGCTGAGCTCCACTTCCTTATAAGAGCATGTGTGCGAACCGAAGAATGTACGCCGTCAGCAAGGCCAGCTTTCATCTGTCAGCAGCTGAAAATATTTAGGCCAGTCCACTGACTGGAAGTGTGCACCACGGCGAGGTGCTCAGCAGCAGACGGTACGTGTAAAGCCCACCGACTCAGAGCATTAGCACCTTTAGCGTGGCCTTTGGATGAGCCTGGAATTAACCTTCATAAACACGTAAACATCTCTCTCAAGATGCCCTGCGAGAAAAGATCACTCCTCGGGGCCGGCCCCTGAACGCTGCAGGGTGTGGCGTCCAAGGCCGGGCAGCAGGGGGAAGGTCCAGGGGCCGAGGTAAGGGAGCAGCAGGGATTCAGATCCAGCCTCACTCCTCAGCTCCACGTAAGCCAGGCCATCCTGGACTGAGTCATGGCTTTGGCTTTATCCCGTCTCACCTCTTAGGTCTCCGGCGTCTGTTTATATGTTACCCAAATGGTGTCACCCTTGTCCCCTGGCCACAGCAGTATTGAAGCTAACCAAATGGGCCAGAACTGGGTTTTGACAAAAGGTATTTTCCCAGTAGCTTTAGAGACTCTTGTGAGGGTCACACCCTGCAGGGTGGCCAGTGTTTGGCAAGAGCCGGGGGCTTCTGGTCTGGCCCGAAGCAGCCTGACCACATGGGCTCAGGTGTTGTGCTACAAAGGCACCTCCTAGATGCCGTGTAGAGGACCAAACCAGTGAAGATAGGGAGACATCCCTGCCTAACAAGAAGCCACCTACATTCGCAGTCCTGGAGAGAGAACAGAAAGGATGAAGAACCGAGGTCTGTCACTTCCCCCGAAGGTTAATGCAGGAATTAGTTTCATTGATCCTGGTGCTGGGCGCGTCTGTGGCATCCCTGCCTTCGTACGTGATGCCATTCCTCTTGTACCCCTTCCCCTCTCCCTGCACTGGGGGCTCCTCTAGCCCCTAAGGGGCCAAGGCCTCACTGCTGTCTCCCTATAGCCCTTTCCTTCTAAACCCACTCTCAGATCTTTCTGCCCCAGCCCCGCTGGCGTCTGTTGACCGGCAAGCTGTGAGCTGGCTTTCCCGAGGACACCTGTATTTAGCAGAAATCAAAGCCTTAAGCTAATTGTTGATCACAGTCTCGTCACCAGGCGCCATGCAGAGCAATGATCCCTGGACCATCTTGGACCTTGAAATCTATGCACGTTAATCTACCCACTTGTGCTTAAAACCCGCCTCGCTCAGAGCAGACTGGCTATGACTACAATGGAAATACAAGTCTTAGCTGCCCTTTTGATTCCTGCCTGTGAGCAGTATAAATGCTAACAAAATGTGGGCAGAGAGAGAACAGGAGAAGGAGGGAGAGAGAGCCTTCGATAATGTCGAGAGAGAGCGAGACACCTTAGCTCTGGGTGATATCGGGTTGTTCCGATGGACTTGCTTCAGGGCACCGGTGTCTGTCCTTATCATGCTGCACAGTCCAGAGACTGCTTTAAATGGCGTCCTGCCTCTCTGGGTTGTCTCTGAGACCTTCTCAAAGCTGGGGCACTGGAGTATCAAACTTGTGCAGAATTGAGGCCATACCGTATATGTCACCCATGAGCTAATCCCCAGTGAAAAGGAAGCTTGCAGTGCAAGGAAATTCCATGCTTACTACTCACCTTCTCTGTGCCAGGCACTTGCTAAAATTGTTTAGACAAGTTACCTCATTCGGTCCTTACAGTATCATTGTCAATAGGATGTCCTTATCCCCATTTTACTGATGAGAAAACTGAAACTCAGAGAAGTTAAGAAACTTGCCTCAGGAGACAGGACTTAAATCATGGACCCTCCAACTCCAAGTCTCGTACCTTTCCTACCATACCGTTCTTCTTTTTACAAAAGATGACAGATTTTTAAAAATAAAGTGAGTAGCTGCCCTTGTTGATCTCTAAGCTCACCTTGTCATATAGCTGAAAATGTTCCCATTCCCATAATGTGGGATTTTCCCCCAGAGACTCCCTGTGTGAGCTATTCATTTGATGGATGGCCCTCTACACCTGTTTCTGCATGTACACATGCTGCTAAATACTACTGTCATCTAGTAGGAAAAATATAACCCCGTGTCCTGAAAGTCCTTGTCGGTAGCCGAGACAGAGCCTGACGTTAGATCTCCTTCTTTGGTCTCCCGCTTGTGGGCTGAACGATCATTACTCAGGACGCTGCTGTGATCTTCTGAAAGGGAAGATTGCTCCATCGGGGCCACTCAAAACTGCGAAATGAGGTTGGCTATCGTAATTTGCTTCCTAAATTTTCAGCCTAGTAGCCTGCCAGTACAGTGTTCTTCAGAAAATGTTAAAGATGCTGTATCAGAGAACAGGAGTGCATTCTATTAAACTTGTGTATGAGTCCCGGCAGCTAAAGGACAGAAAGGTTCGTGGAGGGCTGGGGTGCAGGGCGGGGCTTAGCTGCAGCCCGCCGGCCTTCACGGTGGAACGGTGAGTGGTTCTGATAACGAGTCTCGCAGGGGTCAGCCTTTGAGTGCTCGGCTGTCCGTCTAGATGGTTTTTACTCCCCAACATGGTGACAGGGGTCAGCCACTCCCAGAGGACTGTCTTCGTGACCATCCACAGCTCACAGAAGTGCAAGCACAGCCTTGCTGGGGTGAGTGGGAGGTCAAAGAAATCCATTTAAACCCATCAGAAATGTGGCTGAGGATGGCAGGGGCTCTGAACAGCATTTCTTTATGAGGAACCTTGGTCACATCAGGCAGGTGGGACTAGAGGCAGATTCCGGTCCAGAACCCAAGTGTCTGGACCCAGTCCACTGCCTTCCCCTCTATTCTCATGTCCCCAGGGTTTAGGTGAAGAAACACCTCTTAAGTGAAAAAAAGGACTCAGTGATCAAATTAATTCGAGAAACAGTGGGTTAAACAAGTTACTGCAGGACATCCCAGAGCCTGTACAGTACACTTCATCCTAAAATAAAGAGCACGGGCTTCCCTGGTGGCGCAGTGGTTGGGAGTCCGCCTGCCGATGCAGGGGACATGGGTTCGTGCTCCGGTCCGGGAGGATCCCACATGCCGCAGAGCGGCTGGGCCCGTGAGCCATGGCCGCTGAGCCTGCGCGTCCGGAGCCTGTGCTCCGCAACGGGAGAGGCCACAACAGCGAGAGGCCCGCGTACCGCAAAAAAAAAAAATAATAATAACATAACTGAAATAAAGAGCACATCTTTTTACATTCTAGTGTCTAAACTTGGAGTAAATCTTAGTGTCAGAAGCAGGGTGAGGCAAGTGAACTGTGTAGGGTGCAAGGTTTAAGGAGGCACTCATTCTCAGGGTCCTGCAGGTAAGACCCAGGAGTGACGGTGCCCAGAGCCTTCCTCGCCTCAGCCTCCTCCCGGCCCAGGTCAGAACAACCTGCCTGGCACCCAGCAGGGGTTGCGAATGTGCTGAGGCTGCCCCACCTGCACAAAATGTCGAGACTTAACTCTTCCCAGAGACCTGTTCATCTCATGGCCCCTCGAGTGAGTTCTTAAAATAGCCCACCAAGGTTAAATTTTAACTTAGATCCTTTCACTGACTTTTAAAATGCCTTTTAAAAGACTGTTATATAAAAAAGAAAGAACGAAAGAAAGGCTATTACTTGCAGTGGAAAAAGCCAAGCAAACAACACCTTAACCAAGTAGATTAGCATCATCAGTGATGCCATGTGCCTATCATGCCCCCTCTGATACTGTTTACAAAAACCCATAAGCCCCATGTAGTCATGAGAAAAACCCAGATCCGGGTACATTGTACAGAATACTTGGCCAGTGCTCTTTAAGACTGTCTAGGAAAGATTGAGAAACTGCTACAGACCACAAGAGACTGGGGAGACGAGACAACTGACTGCAGTGTTGTCCCTGAATTGGATTCCAGGACAGAGAGGGGACATTGGCGGAAGCACTAGAAAAATCCAAATAAAGTCTGGAACTTAATTGACAGTAGTATGCCAACATAGCTTTCTTAGTTATGGCAAATGTTCCTTGGTAATGTAAGATCTTAACAACAGGCAAAACTGGAGAAGGGTTTATGGGAACTCTGTACTACTGTTGGAACTTTTCTATAAATCTAAAATTATCCCCAAACAAAATGTGTTTTTAAAAAGAAAAGACTGGGCTTCCCTGGTGGCGCAATGGTTAGGAATCCACCTGCCAATGCAGGGGACACAGGTTCGAGCCCTGGTCCGGGAAGATCCCACATGCCGCGGAGCAACGAAGCCCATGCACCGCAGCTGCTGAGCCGGTGCTCTGGAGCCCGCGAGCCATGACTACTGAAGCCCACGCGCCACAACTACTGAAGCCCACACGCCTAGAGCCCGTGCTTCTCAGTGGGAGAAGCCACCGCAATGAGAAGCCCACGCACCACAACGAAGAGCTGCCCCCGCTTGCCGCAGCTGGAGAAAGCCCACGTGCAGCAACGAAGACCCAACGCAGCCAAAAATAATAAATTAAAAAAAAAAAAAGAAAGAAAAGACTGTTATAAAGTAGCATTGTAAAGGCAAATTTTCTGCCACACCCCAGGTAGTGTAGTTAAAGGTGATAGAAATTGCCAGATTTCAAGAAATGGATCATAGAAGTTTCAAAATGAGAAGAGAGTGTGACAGTTCTTGAAACGATTATTCCTTCATTATGAAGAACCTTAATTCCATCTCCAAGCATCTATCAAAAGCTTCCAGCTGACACTTAAGGAAGTTGATACCTTCTAGTGACATGTTATTCAGTTAAGGAAAAGAGGAAACTATAACCTTATCAAAAAGAAAAGCTACGTGATTCTAATATATGTTGTTTATCCTAAAGGTACAAAAGAAATCAAGATCATGAAAAGTTTATAAAAAGCAATTCATCACCATCATATTTAAGATAACTTCCAAAGGTCAAAAGTGACTCAGAAAACCTTTAGAATCTGAAGGCAAAAATGATTAGATACAAACTGTTACAGAGATATTGAAGAAGGGAGTCTATATGTACCTGTATAGCTAAATGTAAGCTCTTATAATTTGAAAGCAAAACAGCGTTCTTGTAATCGGATGTTTCTCCCCATACCTTCAAAAAACTGCTGTTAAATCAATGGGGAGCTTACAATTGATGACGCCTTAGGATCCCAGAATAAGGCAGAGGTGGAGTACATTTTTTCGAACTTAACTGCCCATGGAACCCTGGGGTTCCATGGAGAACACTTGGGTAGAAGTGCTCTACCCTATTTACTGTCTGTCCATTTGACACAGGATGACTTCTCAGCCTAAAGGCTACCAAAACTATAGCTGTTGAGTTTGGGAATGAGTGTGCTACGCACACTGATTTATTGAGAGTTTCTGAACCCAGAGGGGCTCTGCATGTAAATGACCCCTAAAAAGTGAGACCCAACCTCGTGGCTGATTATTGAGCCAGGCATTAAGTCAGATGAGACATAAAGATCCTTTTCAGCTTCTTTGAATGTGGTAAGGGTGCCCCAGACCTGCCCATTCATTATACAATACGGCTAAAAAACATGGAGGTACACAGAGTTGACAAGGCCTTTCCTCCCTCCCTCAAGGAAAGCAGTGAGCTCTAGGAAACTCACATCCGTCACTGAGGGAAGAAACAAACTCTGCTCCCGAAACACTGGCTTGGGTGATGTCTGGCAAGGTTTTCAATTCAAGACACCCTACTTGTGAGCTTTCATCACAGACACATACACATTCATAAACCTTGGCCTTCTCCGGAGTCAGCACCAGGTTATTGAGGGCCCCTTTGAAGGTTTTTGTCCTCAGGGCCTTGCTTGGCGGTTTTCTCTTCTCTGGTGAAGGGTTAACATGTCACTGCCGCAGTTCCCCTCACAGGGCTTTATTAATCCAGTCCCCTGCTCCAGACTTGACCTTCAATCACTGGAAAACAAGAAAACATTGAAAACAACTTCAACCAAATGAAAAATACTCTGTTGGACTCGGTCCAGACCTTGGCAACCTTTGCATGAGTGATGCAGTAAAGCGGCTGCATGACAGGTATGTTTCTAGCTGATGGAAGCCTCAAGTAATTAATGGCTTTTCTGGGGCAAGGTGGTAAGGGCAGCGTTGGCCCCTGCTGTGGCAGAATAACAAATGAGAGAGAAAGTTACTGAGGCACATGCTTTGCCCCAAAATAGCCATGGATGGAGGGTACTTACCAGATAGATGTCTTAGCTAAATGCTAGCTCCTTCCCACTGGTGAAGATGAGGAAAGACACTTAGTTTCTTTGTATATGTCATGGCTAGAGTTCCATCAGTCTATACAGAGCAGCTATATATATTTCTTTTTACAGAGCATTTATATTTTATATAAATATATTTTATTTTATATTATATATATTTATATAATATAAATAAAAATAATATTTATATAATATAAATAAAAAATAAATATATTTTATATAAATATATTTATTTTATATTATAAAAATATATTTTAGCCAATTCATCATTTGAGGTCCTGTGTGTAGCTCTGTTGAAGACAAGCATTTATTACCCTCAATAAGGTAGAGTACTGTCATTACAGAAAAACAGTAATTGAGGGTGGGCCCTGGCTAAAATACTGAGAAGTGTGTCATTCACACAAACCTATGGACCCAGACTTCTGAAGTTCAAGTGCTGTTTACTTGGGATTGGCTCAAGTTTGGTTAAGAAGCTGTGGAATTGGACGGGGTTGTTGATACCGCTGTTTGTGATGAGAGAAACCAGACCAACTCTTGTGATGTAAAGAGGGAAAGAAGGGCAGGGAAGTGGGCTAAGAGGCCACCCACCAAGAATCTACATCTTACTCTAAAGGACAATTCTGAAACTCAGTCCAGGCATTGTGAGGCTGGGGGGTGACATTTGGAGAGGAAGAAGAAAGAAATATCTGTCTTTTCTAGTTTAAAGACAGGTATTGGCAATCTCAGATGAAAGATTTGTGAATCTGCGTACAGCTTGTGCCACCATAGTGAGTTGTAAACCTTATCAGTGGCTGGGTTTTGCCAGGAAAATCAGTCATCTCTAAGCTTTCTACTTTCTGTGGTAGTCTGGGCAATATTTGCTGACTACACTCTGTCACAAATTATTTGGTTCAGAAAGCTCCCCAGAGGATCATTCTCTGTAGGTTTACAGAAGATAAAAGGTAAGGTGGTGCCCAGGCTAGTTGCCTGCTCATTTATACGCCTAGCTATTGGGGTCATCTTTCACCAGCTCTCAGTATTTCTTCATACTAGGTTATGCATCATCTTTTCTTTTTTAAATAGTTTTATTGAGAGTAATTCACATAGCATACAATTCACCCATTTAAAGTGTACAACTCAATGGCTTTCAGTATGTTTACAGATTGTAAAATGCAACTATCTTTTTTATGCACTTTTAGGACATTTTCATTAGCAGTCACACCACAATCCCCTCAGTCCCCAGGTCCTAGGCAGCTAGCAGTCTGCTTTCTGTCTCTCTCTATTTGCCTATTCTGGACACGTTATGTAAATGGAATCATACAGTAGGTGGCCTTTTATGACTGGCTTCTTTCGCTTAGCATATTTTCAAGGTTCACCCATATTGTAGCATGTATTAGTACTCTATTTCTTTTTATTGAGAAATATTCCATTTTATGAATATACCAAATTTTATTTATCCATTCATTGGTTGATGGACATTTGGGCTCTTTCTACTTTTTGGCTATTAAGAGTAATACTGCTATGAACATATTTGCACAGACTTTTATATGGATGTTTTTAAATTTCTCTCAGGTATATACCTAAGAGTGGTACTGCTAGATCATGTGGTAACTCTGTGTTTAACATTTTGAGGAACTGTCAAACTGTTTTCCAGAGTGGGTACATAACTTTACATTCTCACCAGTAATATGTGAGGGTTCCACTTTCTCCATATCCTCGCCACCATTTGCTATTATCTGTCTTTTGATTCTAGCCGACCTAGTGGGCGTGCATTGGTATCTCACTGTGGTTTCAATTTGCCTATTATTATTTCTTCTATAGAGAAATGTCTATTCATATATCCTTTGCCCATATTTTAACTGGGTTGTTTGTCTTTACATTACTGTCATTACATTATTATTACAATAGTTCTTTGTATATTCTAGAGATAAGTTCCTTACCACATATATGATTTGCATGTATTTTCTCCCATTCTATGGGTTATCTTTTCTTTTCTTTTTTTGAGGCACAGAAGTTTTAATTTTAATGATGTTCAATTTATTCAGGTATTCTTTTGTTGCTTGTGCTTTTGGTGTCATATCTAAGAAACCACTGCCTGATACAAAGCCATGAAGATTTATGCCTGTGTTTTCTTCTAGTAGGTTTATAGTTTTAGCTATTATATTTAGGTCTTTGATCCATTTTGAGTTAATTTTTCTATATGGAATGAGGTGTAGGGGCCCAACCTACCTCATGTAGATATCCATTTGTTATATATCATCTTTTAAGAGAGAAAAACAGAAGCCTTTTCTGGGCAGTCACTCTGGTTGTGTTAAGGACCAACTGCTGTGCACAGATGTATCCCACAGTTGAGGGAAAGAACATAGAGAACATAGAGACTCTTGACTTCAGAGAAAACAACCCCCTGCTCATATAAAGCAGGAGTATTCTGGAACCACGAGAGCTAGAGCTGGCCTCTTCAGCCTTGATCCCAGCCCCAGCCCTCTTGCTTGTTAACCAGGCAGCCATGGGTAAATCACTTAACCACTAAAGCTCAGTTGTCTCATCCATGAAAGGGGAGCTAATTGGAATATAATCTCCAGGAGAGCAGGAACTTCCTCTGCTTCGTGTAATCCTGTATCCCTAGGGCCTAGAATAGTGCCCAGCACACAGTAGGCTCTCAAAAATCAGTTGTGGATTAAATAAATAATACCTCCATTATATAATCCCCCAAGTCTAAGAATAAGCATTTAAAAAAATAATGCATTCAGATATTTTATAAACTATAAAATGCTATAGAAATGTATGATTTCCTTTCCTTGGAGTGGAAAGAAGAGAGATGTGGGTAGATGTAACAATGCAGCAAACCTGCAAATGAGGTGAATATATATTTTCTAGAAGGTGTAGTACCTTTCAATTTCAAGGTACTAAAAAACCAGCGATCCTTTAATAAAGTTAACTTATTAAAAATTTTGAGGTCATAAAATGTTAATGTCCCTTCTAGATTTTCACACTTTACCCTGGAGAGAATTGAATTCTCCTTGGCCTTCCTTAAAAGCAAGCAATATTGGGGTGGGAGGGGGCAGAGGAAGAAGGACCGTGAGAGACTATCTTGTCTTTCAGCTATTTAATATCTGTATAAGAACTGGGAATTTTTCACTAGTCTTTATTTTTCTCTGTTCAGTATTCCTCTTCATTTTTTCTTCCCCTCTAGAAATTAAAAAGTAATACTTTCATATCCCCTTAAAATGACTGAATGTAGGATTTAACCTCTCTTTCCTTGTGTTTGCCCACTTAGGGCCTTAGGACACAATTCTGATGCAGAGAAATGCGAAAGTCTCCTGGTTAGATGGGGCCCGGCACCCAGAGTAGCAGGAGAGCACCAATCAGGAGACAGAAGACTGGGCTCCGGGCCCGAGTCTTCGCTAATTAGCTCTGTAACCAGACAAGTCACTACACGTCTCTGGGACCCAGTTTCTCAACTGGAAAATGAGAGTGTTAAGCCAGGTGTTCCCTAAGGAGGCTCTTAAATTGCATAGTTCTATGGTGTATCCAGTCAGAAAGCATTTATCAAGGGCCAGCCACATCCCCAGGATGCTGTTAGGTGGTATGGTGGGAAGGAAAGCATGCAGCCTTCCTTAGAGGATCATAAAGCAGTATATAACACTACCTGCGAGAATGTACTGGATTTGTCCATGCAAAGCAAAGGGGAAGCAAAGTACGAGGAACGCCAGTGGGAGCATTTGGTCGGGATGAAGTGAGTCTTGATCTGGGCCTTGAGGAAGGTATGGGATTTGGATTGAGTAAGCAGTCACACCCACAGGCCACCTAGATTGGGAATGGCCTGGTGAGGTAGGTGGCAGGTGAGTAGGGAAGAGAGCCCTGGGCCAGGAGTCATGAATTCAGGGGTCCACCCCACCTCTGCAGCTAATGGGCAGAGCACCCTTGGTGTCACCTCATGTGTCTGGTCCTCAGTGTCTCTCTGTTATGTCACTCACTGAGAGGAAGTACAGATGAATGGAGGACAGCACGCTGTAGAGTCAGAGGAGCCCGGAAGAGCATCAGAGATCCAGATTGCTGCACTTTGAAGTCCTGTGACCTTGAATATGTTATTTCATCTCCCTGGCCTCCGCTTCCTCATCTGCAGATCCCAACAGTGACCTTCAAGGGTTACCGTGAGCACAGAGTGAGAGGCTCAATTAGCACAGTGCCAGAGCTCAACAGCTGGTGGGGGTAGTGGTCATATTATTAAAGCTCTTCTGTGAGTGAAGTGAAATTAAGAAGGGGTGTTAAGAAAGCAACTTGATGAGATAGGGCATTTATAAAACCTAGTGGAATATATATCAGAATAATATTCAGCCATAAAAAAGAAGGAAATCTTGCTTTTGGGACCACATGGATGAACCTTGAGGACATTACGCTAAGTGAAATAAGAGAGTCACAAAACGACAAATACTGCATGATTCCACTCAGATGAGGCATCTAAAGTAATCAAACTCATAGAAGCAGAAAGTAGAATAGCGGCTGCCAGGGGTTGGGGAAGGGGAAATGGGGAGTTGTTCAACGGGTACAGAGTTTCAGTATTGCAAGATGAAAAAAAATTCCGGAGGTCTCATCCACAACAATGTGAATATACTTAATATTGCTCAACTGTACACTTTTTAAAAATCTGATGGAGTGAATGTAGGATGCACATTCTTTAATTTTTTTTTTTTTTTTTTTTTTTTTTTGGCAGTACGTGGGCCTCTCACTGTTGTGGCCTCTCCCGTTGCGGAGCACAGGCTCCGGACGTGCAGGCTCAGCGGCCATGGCTCACGGGCCCAGCCTCTCCGCGGCATGTGGGATCTTCCCGGACTGGGCACGAACCCGTGTCCCCCGCATCAGCAGGCGGACTCCCAACCACTGTGCCACCAGGGAAGCCCACATTCTTTAATTTTTATTTAATGAGTATATAAGTGAATACAACATATACAGCACTGTGCTAGGTGCTACAAGTAGGATCAGGGATACAAAGATAACTAAAAGGAGGTTCCTGCTTTCAGGGGAGAAAGTAACCGAGAGTTTTGTAGAGAGACTTCAATTCTAGCCTGAGATAAGCCTTTGCTGGGGCATGACCTTGGGCAAGTTACTTACTTCTTCCAAACTTGAGCTTTCTCTGGATGTGAAATAGGAACAATTCATGTCTCTCTCACAGATTGCCATAAGAATTAAGTGACAGTGTATTTAGAACAGTGGGCACATACTCAATAAGTGCTTTTATCATCAATTCCTCTCTCCAAGGGGCTTCGACTCTCATGGGAGAGGTGAGCACACAACAGAAGCCACAAAGGCAGTAAGAAGAGTGGATGGAGGGGTGAGGTGTTCAGGGAAGACCAAGGGTGGCCTCATCCCACGTTCTTAGTACTTCCTGGCCTGGAGATCAGGAAGCAGACTAGATGAAGGGGCAGCTGTTACAGACTGAATGTCTGTGTCCGCCCAGATTGTATATGTTGAAGCCCTAACCCCCAGTGTGATGGTGTTGGAAGGTGGGCCTTTGGAGGTATTAGATTTAGATGAGGTCATGAGAGTGGGGTCCTTGTGATGAGATTATAAGAAGAGACCAGAAAGCTAGCTCTCTCTTTCTCTCTGCTGTGAGGACACAGTAAGAAGAGGGTTGTCTGCAAGCCAGGAAGAGGATTCTCACCAGGAACTGAATCAGCTGGCACCTTGAATTTGTAATTCCCAGCTTCTAGAACTGTGAGAAATAACTGTCTGTCATTTAAGTCACCCAGTTTATAGTATTTTGGTGTAGCCGTCGCAGCAGACTAACACAGCCACTTAGAAATCTCATCCCAGTGACTACCAGTGGTAGAATCTCCTTCTAGATCTGGGCCTGGGACAGGCAGGAACAACTGGAGAAGGATTTAGATGACAGGCAGGTGGAAAGCCTTCTAGAGGAAGTCATTGAGAGCTGCCCTGAGAGCTCCGAGTCTAGGAAAAGGTGGGGAAATAGAAAAGGCTTCCCAAGGGTGATGGCTAGGAAGTTGCCAGGAGCTGTGGTAGCACTTCTTCCTTTAATGTCGGCCTTAGGGCAAAGCTGTGTCCTCGTGTGTCTGGGGTCGCTTCCCGGGGGTCCTCCCCAGGGTGACATATCCAGGTCCCTGCTGAGCACTTGGTGGGTCTTCACCGTCAGAGGTTCCTCAGTGGAAGCTCCGCCTGCGGTTTGAGGGAACCATGACTTCGTTTTGTTGGCCCTGTCACCCCTTCATCTCCCCGTTCATTTATACAGGAAACCTTTAGTGGTGCCCAGTATGGAGGCGATACCCCGCTATGAAGCATCTCTTCTTTCAGGCCATTTGCCTAAATGGTGACAGATATTTTGGTCAGTGGCCAGCTGTGCGCAGCGCCCCAGGGCCAAGGCTGTGCAGGCTCCCCTGCCCCCGGTCTTCGCCCACGTCGGGGAGCAGTGCTGAGTGGCCTGGGCCCGGGCGCTTTCAGACGCTGCTGGTCAGCTGGCTGCGCCGAAAGCAAGGGGGGTAGGAGCCTCCCTTGTAGACATGAGTGGGAGCGGAGGCCGCCGCGTCACGGAAAGCGTGGCCCCGGGCCTCTGGGTCCCTCCGTGCGAAGGGCTGGCACCTCGCCGTGATTCGGGCGCGCGCTCACCCGTCCCCGGCAGCGCAGTCAGCGGAACGGAGCCTCGCCTGGCCCGCGGCGCCTGGGGCTCCGCCAGAGATTCCGCGCCAGTGCGGTTTCCTCCCGGGTCAAGACGGGGACTGAATCGGGGAAGTCATTCCAAGTTTCTTTTCTCGTTTGGCATTCTTGCCACTGTGCCCGTCCTCTCTTCAGCGGAAAAGGAGAGCAGAAATCCCGCGTCCAGGCTTTTCTGAAAGGTCTCCCGACCACCTAAGTGAACGACTGGGGGGGGGGGGGGGTGGGCAGACGAGAGAGTCAATAAAGCACACGTGGGCACGGTGAGAGCTTCTTGAATGAGCATCTATGAAAATTGGCCATGTGGCTGAAGTTGATAAATCCTACCGAGCCTGGTGGTAGGATTTAGATGGCTGAGGTTAAAAGGATACTTGCTTTTATTTCCCCTCTTCCTTCCCTGCCTTTCTAATGTATGCTTCTCTGAGCACAGGTGCTACAGCCTCGGAAACAGGAGCGCACTCACAATTCTGTGTGTTGGGGGAGGCGGGGGGTGGGTGGGAGGGAGAGCTCAAGCACAGAAAAGCTTAGGGAAGGGGCAGAGAGGGAGGAAGAGAGAAAGAAAATGGATTTAAAAATTGTCCTAAAGAAGATGGAAAAGAAAGACGATATGAATCAGGTCCTCTAAATGCCATTCCTGTGTTCCCTTTTTTTTTTTTTTTGAAGTTTTTTTTGTTTTTTTTTTTTTGGCCGTGTTGGGTCTTTGTTGCTGCATGTGGGCTTTCTCTAGTTGTGGCGAGCGGGGGCTACTCTTCCTTGCGGTGTGCAGGCTTCTCATTGAAGGGGCTTCTCTTGTTGCGGAGCACGGGCTCTAGGAGCCCGGGCTTCAGTAGTTGCAGCACCCGGGCTCTAGAGCGCGGTCTCAGTAGTTGTGGTGCACGGGTTTAGTTGCTCTGTGGCATGTGGGATTTTCCTGGACCAGGGCTCGAACCTGTGTCCTCTGCATTGGCAGGCGGTTTCTTAGCCACTGTGCCACCTGGGAAGCTCCTGTGTTCCCTTTTGGACTTGCTTATCCAGCCCCTTTCTTCTGAAGCCGAAGGCCTCTGTCACTCTGTATTTCACACCAAAGGGCTGAACTCTCCCTCTGCAGGGCCCTAGTGCCTGAGGGTGGCAGACAGAGACTGTAATAATTAGGGAGACAGAGAATGAAAACCCCTTTGCTCTCACGGCATCTGGGTGCTTCAAGGCACCCGCCCTGGGCCAACGGAGCAAGGCATGTCTTGCTCACCCTCCAGTTCTGTTTATTAAACACTCACTTTGGCTCAGCCCTGTTCTGGTAGATTTGAGGACAGTCTCACTGGAATTTTTTTAAATGGGCCTTATGCCACATGTGTACAAATGTCTTTTGATTGAAGAAGTAGAGGAGGGGGCTTCCCTGGTGGCGCAGCAGTTGAGAGTCCGCCTGCCGATGCAGGGGACACGGGTTCGTGCCCCGGTCTGGGAGGATCCCACGTGCCACGGAGTGGCTGGGCCCGTGAGCCATGGCCGCTGAGCCTGCACATCCGGAGCCTGTGCTCCGCAACGGGAGAGGCCGCGACAGTGGAGGTCGCCTTGGATTACGTGATATCTGGCCTTGCACTGGCTCAGCTGAATATCGCATTGTTTCAGTCTCCCATTCCGAAGAGTGTCTGAGGATCCTGCTTAGCTGAGCGTGATTACAGCCAACGCCAGAGTGAGCCCCACTCCCCCTGGCCTGTCTGGATAGAGTGAGGGTGCTGTGCCCCCAAGGAACGCTCTCTGTGGGGCGTTTGCCACTGAGGTCTGCAAGGAAACAGACTTGATTTTCTCTTCTACTCAATTGTAATCCATTTGGAGAAAAATCTTGGTTTCTTGGCATAGATATCTGGTAGTGGCTGACTGTGGGAAGGATCTCCTGGATCTGTTGTTTTGTCCCCTTTAAGCTTCACTGGACATGCTGACCCCTCCCCACATCCCAAGGCTTTGCCCCAAATATCTTTGGGGTACCCTGGCCCATCTTCTTCCACAGAGGTGCACTGCTCTTTTAAAAGAACTGTGAGCCGCATCTTACCCACTCACCCAGAGAAGGTAAACGGTGCAGGGCAGCCACTGTGGACACCTGAAGGGCAGCGCTAATGAATGGCTGGATCATAGGCTTTAGAATCACCAAACCCAGGTCCACAGCCTCAACTCAGCTACTTACCAGCAGGCTGGGCAGTATTTTTAGGGCACATAATTTCTGAGTTTGTGAAAATAGAGATTCTAATTCATACCTCAGAGGGGTTGATGTGACGAGACAGAGGCTATGGAGAAACTTTGTAGGCTACAAAGTGCTAAAGATGTTACCTTTTGTCACCATCCTTATCCGTGAAGGGTATTCTAATGCCATCGAGCAGGACAGCAACCACACAGAGGAGGCGCTACAGGGACCCAGTGGCTTCTGCCACCACCCACCAGGTTGCTGTTGGCAACAGGATCTGAGTACTTCCTTGGGTGTGGTGCGCAAATGTTAATATGCATCAGGATGGCTTGGGGGTTAAGCATACGGATTCCCTAGGCCCCAACTCTCTAATATCTCCTTGCTTGGCCCCAGCTATTCTGATGCAGGTTATCCATAAGCTACACTTCAAGAAAAATTAGAGCGCGCTGCTGGGACTGGGTGACCGAGGGAAGAAGGGGAACACAGGTGTGATGTCCACGTGCACACTTGGGTGGGAGGAAGGGACACTTCATGCTGAGCTAACCAGCAGCTCTTCTGGTTCTGCCACCATGATGTTCCATTTGTCAACAAGAGCCTCCTCTCTGTTCCTGGGTCCCAGATTTCCGTTAAGTTTTGAATCTGTTTATAACTTTAGAAGGAAGACTGGAGCATATCCCAGACTAGAGCCCCAACCCCTGGCAAGTCAGTGGGAATGCTTAGCCACAAATGGAGTCGTCATCCCTGCGCGTCTGGGAAGGAGCCTTGGGGCATAGTGGGGGCGTCACGGATATAAGACTATCTTCTGTTTCTTACGCTGAATATCCCACTATTTGGTAGCAACAGTCGCCTGGCTTGCCTTAAAGTTATCTTCCTTGGAGGCTGTACCTGGAGATGTGGAGAAACGATCAAGACCGTTGTCCTGCTCTGGCCTTGTCCAACCTGGTCCTCTGTGAGCTTGGTTTGCACTCCATCTCAAGCACTAACCGAGGCCCTTTTGTGATGAAGATATCCCGGGAGCCTTCAGTGAAGAGAGTGTATGTGTGACGGAATCCATAGTATAAGGTCATCCCCAAGGATCCGGAAGCTGAGGAAAATATACCTGCTGCAAATTCTAAAGTTCTGTCAGGTGGAATGTCCCGAAGTCTTCCTCATCGGAGCTCCTGGCAGAGCCGGTACAAGCTAAGTGACCTCAAATCCTTTGGAAAGAGCAGCTCCTCAGCAATGCCACTTACACGGCACAGGAGATCAAACATGTCATTTAAATAAAATCCTGCAGCAGCATTCATTTCACAGGTCCCTGGGGCTGCACGTGTTCAGTACTAGAAGGACAAGGCTTTGAAACAAGCCTGTGGGGTAACAATGAAGTTCTCTGTTTGCCCCCAATTAAATGAGAAGATCGAGAAAGAAGGAATCTTCTTTTAAAAAGCTGAGCTGTATCCGTCCTTACACTTGCTGCTGCCTCACAAATTTTTCCACCTTAATTTTCTAATATTTCTGTGAAGACAATGGTTTGGACAATCGGACATGGCTATAAATGACATTATTAAATTGTTTCTGTTCAAAGCAAGAGGATCCCAGAAATTCGAGTGCTTTCCCTTGGAACTGCAGTTCAAACCGTATTTAATAGCTCATGTAATAGTCATGGTTTACTCCTTTGCTAGACAGTAAGTGTGCTGACCTGGACTTAGCTTCCTTTCTGCAGCTTTCACAGGATTTAAGGACAGCTGTTTATTTCCCCTTTTTTCCCCTCTGATTATAAAAGTTATACTATCATTGTTTTTTTAAAAAGGTACAACAGTGGACTCCTCCAAACAACCCCATCACCTAAAAGCAACTACAATTAATATTTTAACTCATTTCATACCCGTGATTCATCTGCGCATAGATGAGGCCCCACGAGGTAACCCAAATGAAAGAACAGTTTCGGTGCTAATATTCTGATGACATCTAAACTCTAAATGTTGCCTTTCTCCTGAGGACAGCTACTCCTAGTTCCACTTCTACTTTGTGGTTTCCAGAGCCTTCTCCAGCTCTGGTCTTATTTGCAACCCTTCTGTGGAGCATCTAGAAATCATAATAAGCTCTTTGATGGGTAGGCCATTACCCACCTAGTCTTTAGCCTTGCTGTAAAGGTTGAGTAGATTAGTTTGACTAGGCCTTGGCCTTGGAAATCTTTTTTGGTTATCTCTTTTCAAATAATTACTATTCACGTACTTCTCCCAAATGCCCTTAGGCTAGGGAATAGCTTCCTTTCTTGCCAGCTCTAAGGTGTGATTCTTCTGCCTGGGCAGCCTCCCTCCTTCAAGAGTGGGATTCATTTAATCTTATTCTGAGGCCAGCTGCTGAGCCTGCACCTGGGGGAGGGAGGTTTGCCTCTCAGGCCGTGTGTTGACCCTTGTAAATTTTTTCTCAGGGACCTTTGCAAATGAAAGAAGCAGTCTCATCACCATTACTGCCACTCTGTATCTTCATCTGCCTCCATACCCAGCTGCCTCTCCATCCTTGCTGAAACCACACTCTCTGGCTTGCCCATTTCTCAGATTCACTCACTCACTCACAGTAGCTTGTACCAAAAAAGAAAAAAGGAGGTGCTAATTATTATATCCTGATAAACAAGGTAGTGCTTCTCTATCACCCCGGCCCTTTGAGTGGCTGCCTCTCTCTTTTTTTATTCCTGCTACTGGGTGAGTTTCTCATGCATGGCAGGTGACTGGGAATGTTCTCTGTAGGTTACCCTGATGAGGGGATGGTTCCCTAGACCTACCCCCAAGCATGTTTTCCCAGACAACGTACCTCCCTCACTCAGGGTTGACTCAGGCTGTAGGTGTTATGTTGGTCATAAAGGAGGAAACTGGGAGGCACACCGTCCACAGAGCACAGCGAAGACCTGTCTGCATTCACGCCTTGCCTTGTCCATTCATCACACAGCTGTCGAGGTACCTGGTGGAGCGGGGAGGGTTTTACAGTCCACGGGAACAGCTCCTGCTTGAGGAGGGCTGGCACATTGAAGGAACTGAAATAGTACAGGTCCTTCTGGGCACAAGCCGGTCCTCATCAGTGCAGAGGGTAAAGCAGTCATGACTCAGAAACACATA
The DNA here is from genome assembly GCF_964270905.1 of Leucopleurus acutus. NCBI lineage: Eukaryota > Metazoa > Chordata > Mammalia > Artiodactyla > Delphinidae > Leucopleurus > Leucopleurus acutus. The sequence continues at coordinate 25,924,062 of NC_139143.1, forward strand.
GAACTTTAGAATTATAAGGAATGTAAAAGGTCTCCAATCCATTCTTATGATTTCCTGGGGGAGAAGAAATATCACTGAGGGAAATGACCTGCCTGACTGATGTGGCCTGCAGCCGAATCCCGTTCCTGGACTGACTCATGTCCCAGAGGTCAAACCGATTTCCGGCCACTGAACATAGTCATCACCTACTTCCAGAAGGACGTTCCGTATCCCTGTAAATGGAAAATCAATTTTGAGACAATCTATGCAAAAAAGAAGGGCCTTTTTCTAAGCTAGTGTGATGTAGAGGAAAGAACAAGGGCTTTGGAGCCAGGACAACCCATGGTCAAATCCAGATTCTTCCACTTACTAGCTAGGTGATCTCAGGCAGTGTACTTAACCTCTCAGACCCTCAGTTTTTATTTGTGAAGTGAAGGCAATAATACCAACCTTCAAGAGCTCATCAGAAGTATTAATGGAATAATATCCATGGTGCCCCTGGACCGCATATCACCTAATTTTTAACATTCCAGAAATGATGGTTATTATTTGCTTGTGATTTATTTTTATTTTTTATACACCAGGTTCTTATGAGTTATCTGTTTTATACATATTAGTGTATATATGTCCATCCCAATCCCCCGATTCATCCCACCACCACTACTCCGCCCCCCCACTATTTGCTTGTGATTAGAGATGCCTTCACTCTTCACTGATTTGTGTTTAGGAAGATAGCTTGCTCTAAATATTAAGTTTGTTATGTACCTGGGAGAGAGAGAGAGGCTGGACGCAGAACTGTGGTTGAAAAGGCAAAATGACAGGAACAGCCAAACTGTATCATCATCTGTTCCAAAAACCTCTGATCAGATGGTTTTCCAAATTCTGAAAATCCTAAGCCCCGGCCCTTTAAAGAAATAGTGTTAAAAGTATAGTGTTAAGAAACCCAAGGCTTTCACCATTTGTTCACATCTGTCTGGGAGTACAGATGCTAAAAGCATAACAGATATCTAATGGAATCTGTCTTTTTGATGATAATTACAGCATTCTGAAGTAGGCTTTAAACACATCTGTATACATGAACTGCTGCTTCAAAATTGCTTGCTTCAAGGGGGCGTTCAGTCTCTTGCTCAACTTTCAAGTTAGATTTAAACTACTGTTTAAATTGATGGTAGGTGTCTGATCTATAAATAAGAGTCGTGCTTTGCACTTTAGCGCTCTGTTTACCTGCTGCACGGTGTTCATTCACATCACACCAGGATATCGGGAAGGCCGGAGGAGTCTGCATCAGTGATGTGCCCGAATGTGGCAGCTGCAATGCAGCCTTCAGACTTTTAAGTGCCGAGAGGGACTAGTTCTCCGTTCAGAGACAGGAGGCCCTGTTGAATTGGAAGATGCACCAGTGAGCCTGAAGGGAGGCGAGAGAATAATATCGGAAGGACAACAAGCATTGGGGACTTTGGCCAGAATATCTGATAATCTCAGTAGCTACTAAAAAATCTTCCCTGGTAATTTTTTTTTTCCGTCTGCCTCCATGTGGCAACAGCATTTCCTCAGTCTCCCAGGCCACGTGGCTTTAGCAGCTGGATCCCTTTGTAGCGTCCTGCTGCCATCGTATTTCAGTTTTCCATTGAGGACTTCTTTGGAAACTGGTCCTCTCTCCACAGCTCCCAGTTCAGTTCCGTCATTCAAATTGCAGCATTCTGATGCAGACCCCCAGGGCTCAGACGGGCTAGACACAGAAGCCCTGATGGCTTTCCCTTTCCAGCCTCTTCAAACCTAATGCTGCCCATCAGGTCCACGGATGTGCAGGCCCTCAAGGCTCCGAAGAGAGTGGACCAGCGGGAGTGCAGCTCAGAGCGTCGATCAGTTCTCAAGCCATCCCACCGGGCCTGGAAGGAGTGGCTCGAGTGGAGGTACAACTTTCGGTGAGTGACGGGGAGGCGATGCCGCAGAATGACCTCCTGACCACTCATACTCATTTGTCAGTTCCAGTCCTGTCTGTACGAGGACCTTTACAGTTCTGGAAATGGAGTGCGGAACATTTGGGGGAGACTTGGAACTCAGGAGCTGTGCTATCCTGGCTTCCACCCACAGAGCATGAACGGAGGGAGGAAAGCCTCCTTCTGCCCAGGTGTCTTCGGCGTCCCTGCTGTCCTTCTGTCCACTTTGCCCGAGCTAGGAGGTCTGCTGCGTCTCGCTGCCTCATGCTACAAGCTCGCAGTCTTTACTTGGTGATCCGTAGAATGGCGTTCTGACGTTGTCCCCCTCTTTGTTCCTAACCTGAGTATCGTGTGTCTGTGGGCCTAGCTGCCACCCCAAGGAACTCAACGGCCGGTGCTCCGAGAAGGGGTACCTCTAAGTATTGATGGCAGAGTTACACTCTGCTACCTCCTCCTCTTGAACCATGGGGCTCCGTAAGAGAGGGCCTGTGCTTCCTCTGTAGATTGGGACCCACGTGGCTGGGATGGGAGCTGTTCAACCCAGCTATTGGGTCCCTGAGAGCGGGACATGCAAATCCCGCCCAAGCCCAGTGCAGCACTGTATGTTGGCGCAGGTTCGATACAGAGGCTCCGAGAAGGAAAACGGATGCACATTTGGAGAAGAGAAAAGTGGTAGATGATTCTGAGCATCTGAACATTTACCTGGCAGACGAAATTGGAATCCAGCTACCAAATGATCGCTAACACCGAGGCGATGAACCCGGCAGCACAGAGCAGCTGCAGTCAGTACAGAGCTCCAAGCTGCTTGGAGACCTTGTGAAAAATCATATTTTGACCCCAGCCTGACTTTAAAAAAGCACAGCCGCATTTCTTCCCATTATAAAAAGTCCTGTGCTGGCGTGGGACAGTGTCCCCCAGAAGAGGCCGAGGCATTCTGCGATCGAGTTGGAGACACACACACACACACACACACACGGCAAACACCTCAAGAACCTTGGGGCATCTAGGAGGCCAACATGGGCTTGAGGACAGGAGAGGAGTGGCCGGCTTCACCTCCCTTCACCTCCTGCACCAGCTCTCAGGAGGCTGCCCTCTCCCCAGGCAGTCGGTTCTCTGATAAAGTGAAAGCGTTAGAAGGCTAAACTCGTATCCTCTTGAATTCTTCCCTTTTCCATTTTTGCTAGAGACTTCCGTGATAGTGTTACTTTCTTCCCTTGTTCCTTTAGAAATCATGTTTTTGAAACGTCATGGAAACAGGTGGGAGAGGAGCCTGTGTGTGCGCGTGTGCTGTGGAGGTGGAGGGCACATGCCCACACGGGGGCCCAGCGCCGGGAAACCAAGAAACGAGTATGCTATCTTGGATCTGATTTTAAAAACGAACAGAAACACCCCAGCCCAGAGCCTTTATCTGTTTAACGTACCAGAACTCCACTGCAGGAGACCGACTTCTGTCTTAGCCTATTACCAAACGTGTAGTGCAGCTGCCTGGGGACGGCCAGCTTGTTGTTGCTGGGGGCCGTCCTGGGTTATGATCTGGAAGAATCTGAATCACCCTTTACATCTTTTCCTGCTCTCATTTTGATTTTGGCAGTGGCAGAAGAAGAGAATACTCCCCAGAGATTCAATTATTTCCCTTCAGAATTCTCTTGGAATCATAATGACTGTTAGAACTTGAAGGCACCCATATCTCATGCTAGTCAGCCTAACTGGTAATTAAAGTGCAATTAAATTTTTCACGGTATAGATTGTGCCTGTTTTTTCAGGGAAATTACAAACTCCAGGCCCTTGAGAGTTATGGGATTAATCTATAGACATTTAATAATTCAGCTTTGATCAGATGCAGTCGCATCTGAAAGGGAAGGGGGATAGTATTGTTTTGTTATTAATGGTGCGTTTTAATTTTATTTGGTTTCTTAGAGACCAGAAAATACTACCAGTCCAGGAACGAAAGGCCATTTTCAAATTGGCTTACTGCTCTCATTAACATGTGCCAGTACTGATATCGCCACTGCCAGCCTCGCTTCCCTCAAATAGATTTGAACAATTTAGAGTCCATTCCTGACTTGTCACCAGTGAACAAGGAATCAACATTTGGCCAGAAGTTGGGAGGCTTAATTGGTTGACCCTGTCTGGCCTTGGCCAAGTGTTTTTTCCCTCTCTCCTTCCCTTCATCGCTCTCCTAATTTTTTTCTCTTTGTTGGTAAAAATGTCTTTGCAGTGCAGGGCTGTGCTCGTAAGTCATTTCTTGACTTCTGATCTGAGGCCAGCATTCCCACAGAGACCTGGTCAGCTCCCGGGTCTCTGTGCTGAGGAGAGTGACCCTGGCCAGAAGCCGAGCTGAGCGCACCCAGAGCAGAGCTCCCACCTGCCCGCAGCCCCGCTGCGGCAGCAGGATGTGCTCAGGTGCTGGCTGGGAGGGGATTCGATGTGGGCCACAGAGGCTGGACCACAGCCCACTCGTGATTTGTAGCAGAGGCCCACCTTCAGGCCCTGTCCTCAATTAGATTCATTTCTAACTTTTGAGAAGACATGGCTTTTTTTTTTTTAACCCATTTTGAAAACTCATCTTGAGAAATACTACGTGTCCCAAATTGGCAGGATATAAGTTTACCAGTAAATTAGTGCAGTATAGCATAGCAGCTAAGAGTTTAGACAGGAGTCAAATAGGGCTGTGCTGCAACTCCATTGCCTTGAGGTCCCTTATTTTAGACGTGGGTTTCTTAGCTTCCCTGAGCCTCATTCTTCCCGTCTCTAAAGTGAGTATATTGACAGTACCTGCCTCACAGGGTTATTGTAATAAGGATTAAAGGAGTTAAACGTTAGCAAAATGCACAGTACAAAATAAGCACTCAACAAATATTAGCTGCTAATGTTTTAATTACCGACCTATGGGGTGGTGCATTGGCATTCTTTTTGGGGTACATTTTAATTCTGCATCCCCACTTTGGAGTACTTTTAGAATACTTTCTCACACCTCTCCAGACTAGAATTCTTCCTCTTCTCTGTCTCTTCCTTTGATCATCCCTATGAATAACAAAGAAGCTGAACCACTGGAAAGACTGTCTTACTCATCACCGTCTTCCCAGCAGCTAAGTTGTTCCAAGGCACATAGGGGGCCCTCAATATGTAATAGATGACCACAGGGATGGAAGGAATGTCCAAAACCAATTCGATGATGGGGTAAGAAAGAAAAAAAAAAAACTCTCTGGTTTCTTTACTCTTCTATCTCAAGTCATACGCTGCATACAGAAGCTGTAGTGAGGGACTTGGGAGTATAAGTTATGTTAAACTCCTAGCTGCAGATTCTTCAAGTAATGTGCTCGAGCCTGGATTCTGAAGGCATATTTATCAGGTGGGACAGCTACTGAATCTCATATTAGCTCACAGGATAATGGCACAACGCATCATCAGTCGGAATTGGGAAGAGTACACAATTTTCGTTTGGTGGTCTGGAGCCACGAATGGGGTGAACACTGAGTACTGATTTTCAAATGGTGACTAATAGAGGGTAAAAAGCAAAATATGTTTTTGGTTCCAGCTTATCCTTTGCCCATGCCACAAATTTTGGCAGTAAATTAAAATCAATCTTCATTTGCCTAAAACAGTAAATTATAACAGCAGCATGTAGCCAGGAAGACTTAGGACACAAATGAGCAGCGGGCTGTTACTTTCTGCATTGCGCATCTGCAAATGTTTAACCAGCTCAGAAAAGAGACAAAATTGACGTGGAACATTGAGTACTATTCTAATATTTTTATTATTAGAATAATATGGGAATATTCTAATAGTTTTAATCTAATAATTTGATAATTCTAATCAAATCTTAGCTCTTGGCTTGTGTAATTTTCACCTCACCTCCAACTTCTCGCCTATGAATGAGGGCATTAACAAGCTTGCTTCTGTCTTATATTCTGAAGACCTAACTGCGAAATAGCCTGACTCTTTCCTTCTCAGCTCTGCATTAGACACTAACACACTGGCCGAATCTGTGGATGTGAGAAGCTTCTCTTTCATTTCTCCTGTTTTGACAGGAAACATATTCTTCTTTCTTTTACCCAGAATCTTAGATAAACAGTTCATCTCTGTAGTTTTCAGCTGCCTGGGGCTTGACCCCGTGGATTTGTGAATCAGACTAGAAGCCTAAGCTTTTTTGAATTTTTGATATGAAGTGGGTCCTGCCTCTCTGTGATTCATTTCAACATTTTAAGACAGTCTGGTCTAGCATCGTAAGCTTTTGTGTATATTGTAATTCTTAGTTGTGTGTATGTGTGAGTATGATTTGTAATGGGAAGACTCATGTAACTGAAAAGTCCAGGAATATCTAGCTTCAGGCATAGCTGGATCCAGGGCTCAAAGGATACAACATTGTTTCTCTCCAGCTCTCTGTTTCCCCTTGTGTTGCCTTCATAATCAGGTACATCAAATTTTTAAAAACTTTCGAAACTTTGTGACTCTGTCATTTTTCTATTAATTTTTGTTAACTCTAGAAATAGTGAATTTGTTCTTTTCCTGGAATCCTCACCCAATTCCACTACTTCCAGAAGGCATCTCCATGACTGTCCTTTTGTTGTATAAGAACCATTTAGCCTCCACGTGCCCTGGCTTTGTGTCTGGACTGTCATCTATCTTCCTTCTGTTTACTGCACACAGAGGGAGGCCTGGAGAACTCTATTTTCCCCAGCTTTCAGGCATCTTTGTGTAGATTTAACCATATGAAACTATTGCTAGTTGATCATTTTTTATCTATGAAATTGGCAAGTTCATACAGTTCAACCTAAAATACCAGTCTGGAGTGGTACATGTTTTACAGCGGCAGCAGCAATTGTGTCTCAGAAACCTTGCATAAATTGCTATTTTAGTCGTTGCCGATGGTTTGTCACTGGCGCTTCTCCTGGCCTCGGTGTGATGTATAAACAGCTGGAGGCAAACGGCAGAGTGCTTGAGCATATGGCAAGTCATTCGTAACTGAGCCCCATGCCCGAGATGACCATCTTTCATGTCACAGTCGGAGGTTCTGGCATGCCGTTCCGGAATTTCACCATTAAATTAGGTTCTGTGAATCAGATAATGAGGAAAGATAGGAGGCATTTTTAGAAACTGTAGAGCTTCACTGCCAGCCCTGTGAGTCTTAAACATTCATGCTCCTTAACTCATTTCGGCCACTCTTGGTGGGAATTTGGGGGGAATCCATAAATCCCCCAAAGGCCAATCTACCTATGTGCTAAGGCCGTTAACAGATCATAGAATTTCAGAGCTGGAGAGGATTCCAAAGACAATCTAGCTGCAGCCGCTCGCTTTACAGATGAGAGCATCATATCTCAGTGAGTTAAGAAATTTGCCCAGGGTCAGACTAGGACAAGGCCCATGGCTCTGGCTTCCCGGTCCTGTCTTTTTCCTCTTATTCTATCATTTCAGGGAGCAGTGCTGGCCTTCCAGAGTGGGGAGTCAAGTCCATTCCCCGCCCTCTTCACAGCTTGACTTTTGTTATTTTTTTGTTTAACTATGGGATTTTAGGTCACAGACAGGCCCATGAGGGAACACTAGAAACTGGAACCACCTTAGAAGCCAGAAACCTGCAGAGCCCAGAGCCAGGCCCTAGACTACAGTCTGTAGCCACTGACCTGGGGTATCCAAAGCGTGATCAAATTCCATCTCTAATATAGCAATCCTTCTGCTTTGGGAGGCATAAGAAGTTTCTTAAAAAAATCATCTTAAAAACAACTAATCATTTGGCAAGAAATTAAATAAATAAATAAAATTCGTTTTGATCTTACTATCAAGTAGCTATTTTTACAATTTATAGTAAAGAAGAAGAAAGAGTCAGCTCATGATCTGGGGAGAAGGGGAGGTTAGTATTTACTGGTTTTTTTTTGTTTGTTTGTTTTTTTTACAATGTACTGGGACAGAATGGGCCACCTCGGTAGCATCCAAGGCTAATACATTTCTGTCACCACAATTACTTTAGCAAACCTGGTTCCCCTCACCTCTGCAACATCATGCAGAGCTAGTGATCGAGTTTGCATGGGGAGGTTAGTATTTGACTCTGACCCTAGGACTCATGTAGCTGAGGCCTGTGGTGGCCTTGTAGGAGCCTGCTGTGCTGGTGGCCCTGAAAACTTGGAGAACTCCATCCCAGGAACACTGTTGGGTCAGATCTCTCCCATTATGTGAGTTTTCAGTAAGTTTTTGCTTATATGCAGGGGTACTCTGAAAGTAACTCAAATATTTTAAATAAATCAAATGATTATAAAATAAAACACAGTGGAATATGTTCACAGCAATGTTTAGACATTCCTGAAGTCGGTTCTCCAGGAATCATTGGACTGAACTCTACAACACACAACCTTCCTTTAACGGATGGGACTGATTGACTGCTATAGCAAAGCCTTGATCAAGACTAAATGACATTGTAATATTTTGGAAGAACATGATTTGATATTATTCCAAGTTTGTTTTTTGATCTTCTGTTTTGGTTTGTTTGTCTGCCACTCATTTGTTTTCTTCATGTGCCATTGTTTTTGTGTGGATCCTTCCCTAAAGTCATTTTTTTGGAAAACTAAATGTAGGATTCCCCTTTCATTGGGGTGTAATAATTGTTAGTTTCAGCCTACTTTTCCAACTGGAGACTTTTTCTTTTAATCCTGATGCCACCACTCTGCATATGAAGGAGGATAACTAACTTTACTGGCTCACTTTACACACTTTTAGCTCGTTAATGCTTCACAATAACTCTTTGAGAAAGGAATCATTATCCCCATTTTATAGATGAGGAAATGGAGAGTCCAATGGATTAAGTAACATGGCCAAGATTAGAGAGCTATTATCCCTACCTCTGAACTTTCTAGCAACCGCAGGTTTGATAAACATGTCTTAAATATCTTTATCCAGATCGTGGCTACAGACGTTGAATAAATCCAGGCCAAGGATGGCCTGTTTCCAGTGCCCTCCAGGACGGAGGGAAATGTTAATCAACATCCTCTGGGAGAAGTTTTTCAACCACTTAGTGATCTACCTTGTCAAATCTGATACTCTGTTTATTGGCATTATTATTGTTTTTGAAAATTCTTTTACATATAAAAGCATCAAACACATTTTTTAAAGTTTAGCTATTTTAAACATTTGTAATTGGTTCTGGTATAATATGTAGCACACCCAGACAAAAATAAACTTCTTTAAGATCGAATTCTCTAAGTGGGGCTGTTTATTTGGTTTGTCCACCAGAGACTTGACTTTAAAAGCCAAATTGGACCTAGTGAGTCCTGGCACCCCTACATCATAATATCTAGAGGGCTTCTTCAACACAGGATTTTATGTGATGAACAAAGAATTTGTCGAGAATCTCTAAGTCCCATGCTGTGTAATGAGAACTACATAAAATTCATTCAATTATGTACAACTAACCACAAATGTGCCCTGTTCTTAGTTTCTGTCTCTTCCCCATCAGGAAGGTAGTGCTAATGTTTAGCCACAGGGTCCAAGGAAAGAGTCTCTTTCATCAGCCAGACTGAACCCTTCTCCCAGGTCCTGGGGACCTGCCCCGGGCGTCTCTCATTCTCCCATGGGTGGTGCTGGGTTGTCTACTGCTTGTTTTAGGATCCTTATTACTAATTACAGAAAAAATCCTAGTCTTTCCTTATGCTTTATACAAAATATAGTCTTTAAGAACAAGGTTTTCACCCATTGCTATCCATGGATTTCATTGTTCTCAGCCAGTATGCCCTACAGCAGTCCACTGCTTGTTTACACAGGCATGACAGGGCTCTCTGTCTCACCTAAGGTGCATTCATCAGCTTCTTAAATATTTAACTATTTATTATCTATCTCCCATGTACCAAGCACTCTTAGTTATAGTATTTTTTTTTAAAAGCATATATGAATCCTGCCACCAGGCAGCTCACACCCCTGTGTGAGAGGCATACCTTAATGACATGAGTCTAAAAATACAGCATGTAGTTAGGCACTGTGTTAGAGCTATGAAGGGAAGATACACTGTTATGAGAGCTTAAGATGGAAGGACCTGACGTGGTCTGGGGTGGAGAGAGGTGGCGTTAGGAAGGGTACATACACTGTTCTGAGAAAGTGATGTGAATTAGCCGGGGCAATGGGCCAGCCTTGGAGAGAAGCTCGCAGGTCCTGAGGCAGGAGGTATATGGGATACTCAAGAATTCGCGCAAAGGCTAGTGTGCTTGGGGGCAATGGAGAGATGAAGGATGGGGAGGGACGAATGGCCCCGAATGAGGCTGGTAAAGTGGGCACGTGCCTTAGGCCAGCTGCTGCCTGGTAGGTGTCTCAGGTTTTTGTTATTAAGTGCAGATGCCCCCTTGGGGTGTCTGGAGTTGATGCCCGCTGCTTATGCGGTTGTTGTGAATTCCTGCGCTGCAGCCCGAGGTGGGCAGGTGCAGCCCGGGGCTGGAGGTGCCACAGGAATCCTCTCTGGCTCACTGGTTCACGAGCAGACATCACAGAGAACCTACTCCAGGGCAGGATGGATGCCTCGTGTCAGCGCTGCCGCCAGGATGCAGGCAGAGCAACGTGTGGAGCACAGTTTACTCCCATGATTAACGTTATTTACGCGTTCCGACAAAGCCTGAAAATGTTCATTTGCATAAACTCACTCATCATTTAGTCTGCTTCAGGGCCACTAAATCTACTTCTCGTCATAAATAATCCCAGACTCCGTGCATTCAAGCCCATAAAGTTGTCATTTCGTTGGACAGGAGAGGAGAGGGGCTTCTAGAGTGGAAGATAGTGCCTCCAGCCTAGGACAACACTACCTGCTGGTTCTGGTGCATGAGCTGCTTGCAGACCGTTCACAGAAACTAGTTTTGGGGTCCTGAACAGCTGAGGTTGGGTCTGGGTGTAAGAAGCAGAATGTGTAGAACCGAGTCTTTGGATGAGGCAGGACGTGGTGGACCTTCCAGCTGAGCCGTAGCTGCCTCGGCCCCGCGCTGTGTCCTCCTTGCTGTGCTCTTTGCGCACCTGTGTCAGAGGATGCTCACCCTCCCGTCGCACTCTGCATCTGACCTGAAGGGGGCGCTTTTGCACGCAGCCCTGCTTCCTGGATGCTGCTGTTTCTTCGAGGAGTGAAAGGGCCTCTGACCCTGAAGGGCCGGGGCGCTCTGCAGAGTAGTGAGCGCGCCGGGAGTCTGGGGGCATGGGGAGCACGGTGTTGGATGTATGGACATGTGGGCTGAGGGAATGTCACAAGGACGTCGTCAGGGAGAGAAGTTGGAAGTGGAGGGAGCAGGACGTGATGGGAGGGGGACCCTGAGGCACAGGCTGTGGGAGGGGGAGAACAACGGGACTCAGGGGCTGACTGCGTTCTTGGGGGGAGGTGAAAGAAGGAAGCAGGAGAAGTAAGAAAATAGGGAGCAAAGGCAGGATGGTGATCTGAAGACTCGAACAGCAAGAGTGAGGAGTGAAGCTTGAAGTGGTAATCCAGAGATGGAAACACAGGGGCGACCGCGAGTCCCGAAGTGGCAGAGTAAGGAAGGCTGCCTGCCCTACTCTTGTTCAGCCCTCACGTGGGACAAGCCCAGCCTGGAGAAAACAGGTAGCCCGAGCCCCTGATACTTGCCTCTCTCTCGCTTGCTCTGGAGTGGGTAGGCTGAAAAGCCGGTGACCCTTCAGCATGGAGAGGGCTCAAGGTGTGCACACGTGCACGTGTGTGCGCACTAAACAGTCAAGGCTCCTGCCTCAAAAGGCTTCTCAGACTGCAGCTCCCTGCAGGCTGGGGCCCGTCTGGCTTGCGCTGGGAACTGCTTCCTCTGTGCAGGGCTGAGGGACTGAAGCCAAGCCCGGCACCGACTCTACTCCGGGATGTAACAGCCTGGGCTGGGTGGCGGGGCAGGGGTGGGGTAGCTGGGGCTGCCATGCTCACCTGCAACCACTTGATGTGAGAATCCTCACATATGGTTTCCTGAAATTTGAATTACCTAGTAACAGCCAAGAGTTGTATATATATTTAAAGGTAAGATAATTTCTTAAAACAAAATTAAGATTATTTCTACTTTCTGAAATGTGATTCATTTACATAGGGAAACATTGGACCTTTATGCCTAATCTTTATCTGTTTTCTGTGCCCCAAGCTACTAATCTCAAATGCTGAGCATCCTTGAACCCATATCGTGAAAAGTCTTACAGCTTTTGAAAGTGAATTCCCTAGAACGCACAGGCAACAGACCACTAGTAGCGAGCCTTGGCAATCTCTTGGTCCAGCTCTCTTTTGGAACCTAGAAGCAAATGAGGAGACACATCTTGGCACAGTTTTGAAAAGCTACCAGTAGTGGACAGTTGCAGCAGACCTGAAATCTCTTTAGAGTTGGCCATTTCCTGTACTGGCCTCAGCAGCCATTTGAAGGAAGGCCCTGTTCAGAAGAAAAGTACACCAAATCCCCTCATATTCTGTGCCCAGCAATTTGGTAATCGAATAGAAAGTTCCTTTTGCAAACTTTCACTCATACTAACAAAGAAGCAATTTCCTCCATCATCTGACTCCTGAGTGCAGTAGCTGGTGTAGATATGTCTTCTCCTGTCCTTCCAAATCCATCATTGTTTCTCAGGGGATTTGCACTATAATCATGGCCTTTCCTTTTCGACTCATCAGAATAGTGATGCCTTCTGTAGAGAAAGAAGGAGAAAGAAACACTGAGTCTCCTCACTTCACTGATATTTGCTGCCTGATTGAAATTGGCAGGATGGGGCAATGATCGAGCTGCAGTAAAAGAGCTCCCTGTACATGCAGTGACTACACTGTATTCCCTTCCAAATTCAGATCAAAATATGCAAGAGTTTTGTGCAAATCAAATCCCGGTGATCTGACCTCACTGGTTTTGAATTTATGGTCGTTTAGAGAGGACTTGGGTTGATGTTCACATTTCCAGTATCTACAGAAGAAAAAAAATGTTTCCTAAAAAGCAAATGATGAATATGTAGGAAATTATAGGGGAAATATTTATGCTATCTTTACAGCATGCTATCCCAAATAAACATTACTAATCACAGGCAGTTCCTCACTATTTATTAAAGTAGGTCCTGGCAGAGTCTATATTTGGAAGTGGTCTGTTAACCACTACTCTGTTATTATACAGACTTATAAAAAATCAGTCTCTATTTTACTGAAAGAATCCAGAATTTAAAATTTCTAATAAATAAGTTGCTTCATCAGCCCAATTAGTCCTAACAAATAAAGTTTTATTACATTTTCTTTCTGTAAAATGTTGAAACAACAGAATCTTTGCTTATTAAACATAATACCGACTTCCAGATAATTCCATCATCTAAGTCCCAAAAAGAAAATCAGGCTTCCCAACCCAAGAAGTATGTTTCCTTTCACATCAGGACATTCCTATGTATAATCTTGACCTTCATATTCATAGATAGCACTACTGTCAGTGTGAGTTGTATAGGTAAGTTTGGCCAAGAAGACAGAAGTGTGGCCTTTGGCTACTGTTTTAGAGATCTTATGGCTGTTTGCAACTTTGCTGTGAAGAAAATTAACTGGATACCATAATAAATATGTTGGCGGGGTGGGGGGAGTGTCTAAGATACAGTGGTCAGAAAAGGACTCTTTGAGAAGATGTATTCAAGCTGAAATGGGAAAGGTGAGAATGGCATTTGGGGCGAGGAGGAACACGGAGGTTTTGGTGCTTGGCTGTTCCTCTCTGGCATGTGTCTGGTCCTAAGGTGGGAGAAGTCTTGGTTGACCAGATAACTGAGGAGGTGCCAAAGTAGGTGACTGGAACACATGGGCCAAGGGCATGAAATGAGGTTATAAAGGTAGTCAGGGAATTTCTTGGTAAGATGGCTTTATTAGATCATGCTTTAAGCCACAACAGACAAAATATAACAAGGGGAAATTTAAATGTTATTGCCAGGGTCAAAGCAAGATCTGTGGATCAGAAAAAGAAGGGAGATGCAAAGCAGCCCAGCTCTGGGATAAAGCAGGCAGACAGACTGGTAATTTGACTCCTGCAATGTATCAAAAACTAGATATGTTCTCTATGAAGTGGGAAGCAGAGTCAGGCTCACTGCTTAAAACTAGGGCTGTTTATAAGTGAGAGAGGGCATCCTCACTTATATGACAGGAGGCTGACAAAAGTGACTGCTAACCAATGCCTAGGAGGATAGCTTAAATGAAGCTTGTATCTCTATAGACGTAGAGATACAATCCCAGACACAGGATCCTGACCAGGACTTGAGCCAAACTACCTGCTGGCTTGGTGACTGAATATTTCTGTCACTGAGAGTAGGATCCCTGAGCCATCATTTAAGATTCTGTTCAAGATGGGGGCCTGGGCACTTGTGGGGACATGGTGCAAATAGAGACAGGGACAGAGACAGATGAGAGGGAACATCCCATTGAGAATGCATTTACACACCAAAATTCCAAAACACATGAGGAAATATAACATCAAGAAAGTGAACCAATCCACAGTCAGAAGATAAATTCAATCCATATGGAAATAAAATCATAGAATAAAAGTTTTAAATATATTATGAATCCTTAAAGAGAAAAATATCTACCAGGGTTGGGGAAATAGGATAGGAGAAGAGGAAAAGAACCAATTATAGACCCTAGGAATGAAAACTATAGTCCCTAAAATTAGAAAACCATAGAAATATATTGAATTTAAAAATAATACTTAGGAATTTGTTTAGAATGCAGTTCAGAGGTGGGGGGGGGTACTAAGATGGCAGAATAGGAAGACCTCGAACTCGCCTCTCCCACAGATATGCCAAAATCACAACTACTTACAGAGTTGCTATCTGTGACAATGACCTAAAGACTAGCAACAACCGCACAAGGCAGGGCCTGGCAGCCAACTGGGCTGGGGGTCAACCCCACCTACCAGTATGCCCACAGTAGTAAGCCCTGCCGCAACAGAAGGGTACATGCGACCCACATAGCACACAGCCCTGAACCACCTAGCTTGGGTGGCCAGGGGAGCATGCTGCTGGGCCCAATAGTACATTTCCAACATAAAGCCACTTCTCCAAGACAAGACTTGGAGACATAATGGACCTACCTAATACACAGAAATAAACACAGAGAATTAAGCAAAACGAGGAAACAGAGGAATATGTTCCAAACAAAGGAACAAGACAAAATCTCAGAAAAAGAATTAATCAAAACAGAAATAAGCAATCTCCCTGATAAAGAGTTCAGGGTAGTGATCATAAAGATGCTCACTGATCTCAGGAGAATGAATGAACACAGTGAGAGCTTCAACAAAGAGAAAACATAAAAAGAACCAATCAGAGCTAAAGAATACAATAACTCAAATTTAAAAATCACTGGAGAGAATCAATAATAGATTTGATGATACAGAAGAACAGATCAGCAATCTGGAAGGCAGGGTAATGGAAATCAAGCTGGGACCTAAGTGAACAAATCAGACAGAGAAAGTGAATACTGTGTAATCTTATTCACATGTGGAATCTAAAAAATCAAAGGGAAACAAAATGATAAGACTCATAGATACAGAGAACAAATGGCTTGTTACCAGAGAGGAAGGGTGGGGTGGGGCAAAATCGGAGGGAATTAAGGAGTACAAAGTGCTGTTATAAAATGAATAAGTCATGGGGATGTAATATACAGCATAAGGAGTATCATCAATAATGCAGTAATAACTTTCATTGAGACATATCATTACTAGACTTATTGTAGTGATCATTTCGTAATGTATTTAAATGTCAAATCACCACGTTGTACACCTGAAACTTAGCATAACATTATACATCAACTATATTTCCTAATTAATTAATTAAAAAAATTATAACGAATACAGCTCAGAGAGAAAAAAAATTTTTTTAAACACATGAAAAAGCAGCTAAGGAGCATGAAAGATATTTTGAGACTCTCCAATAAACTTATTTATTCATTTATTTACTTATTTTTTGAAGTAGAGTTGATTTACAATGTTGTGTCAATCTCTGCTGTACAGCAAAGTGACTCAGTTATACACATAGAGACATTCTTTTTTTAATATTCTTTTCCATTATGGTTTATCACAGGATATTCAATATAGCTCCCAGTATGATACAGTAGGACCTTGTTGTTTATCCATCCTGTATATAATAGTTTACATCTGCTAATCCCAAACTCCCAGTCCTTCCCTCCTCCAAGCCCCTCCTCCTTGGCAACCACAAGTCTATTCTCTATCTGTGAGTCTGTTGCTGTTTTGTAGATAGGTTCATTTTTGCCATATTTTAGATTGCACATATAAATGATATTACATGGTATTTGTCTTTCTCTTTCTGACTTACTTCACTTAGTATGATAATCTCTAGTTGCATCCAAGTTGCTGCAAATGGCATTATTTCATTCTTTTTTATGGCTGAGTAATATTCCATTGTATATATGTGCCACATCTTCTTTATCATTCATCTGTCGATGGACATTTAGGTTGTTTCCGTGTTTTGGCTATTGTGAATGGTGCTGCTGTGAACATAGGGGTGCATGTATTTTTTTAAATTTTGGGGGGGTAAAAGTCATATAATATAAAACATACTATTTTAACCATATTTAACTGTACATTTCAGTGGCACTAAGTACATTCATGTTGTCGTGCAACTCTCACCATCATCCATCTCCCGAATTTTTCACCTTCCTAAACTGAAACTCTGTCCCCTTTAACACTAACTCCCCATTCCCCCTTCCCGACCCCCACCCCCTGGCTCCTGGCATCTACCTATGTGCTTTCTGACTCTATGAATTTGACTATTCTAGGTACCTCGTATAAGTGGAATCAAATAGTATTTGTCTGCACCTAATGTATATTGGAATGAATTTTTAAGGTTAACTTCATATATGTCTTGCAAGCAGATCGTATCTTCCTGTTTTTTCCCCCTGTGCTATACAGTAGGCACTCACCAGTCATCTACTTCATACGTAGTAGTGTACAGATGTCAGTCCCAGTCTCCCCAACCCATCCCACCCCCCCAACCCCCTTGGTGTCCATACATTTGTTCTCTACGTCTGTGTCTGTATTTCAGCTTTGCAAATAGGTTTTCTGTACCATTTTGCTAAATTCCACATATATGCATTAATATATGATATTTGTTTTTCTCTTTCTGACTTACTTCACTCAGAATGACAGTCTCTAGGTCCACCCACGTCTCTGCAAATGGCAAAATTTTGTTCCTTTTTATGGCTGAGTAATATTCCATTGTATATATGTACCACATCTTTTTTATCCATTCCTCTGTGATGGGCATTTAGGTGGCTTCCATGTCCTGGCTGTTGTAAATAGTGCTGCAGTCAATATTGGGGTGCGTGTATCTTTTGGAACTATGGTTTTCTCCAGGTATATGCCCAGGAATGGGATTGCTGGGTCATATGGTAGTTCTATTTTTAGTTTTTTAAGGACCTTCATACTGTTCTCCATAGTGGCTGTATCAATTTACATTCCCACCAACAGTGCAAGAGGGTTCCCTTTTCTCCACACCCTCTCCAGCATTTATTGTTTGTAGATTTTTTGATGATGGCCATTCTGAACCATACGAGATGGTACCTCATTGTAGTTGTGATTTGCATTTGTCTAATAATTAGTGATGTTGAGCAGCTTTTCATGTGCCTCTTGGCCATCTGTATGTCTTCTTTGGAGAAAAGTCTGTTTAGGTCTTCTGCCCATTTTTGGATTGGTTTGTTTGTTTTTTTTAATATTAAGCTGCATGAGCTGTTTGTATATTTTGGAAATTAATCCCTTGTCAGTTGCTTCATTCGCAAATATTTTCTCCCATTCTGAGGGTTGTCTTTTGGTCTTGTTTATGGTTATCTTTGCTGTGCAAGAGCTTTTAAGTTTCATTAGGTCCCATTTGTTTATTTTTGTTTTTATTTTCATTACCCTAGGAGGTGGGTCAAAAAAGATCTTGCTGTGATTTGTCAGAGTGTTCTTTCTATGTTTTCCTCTAAGAGTTTTATAGTGTCTGGCCTTACATTTAGGTCTTTAATCCATTTTCAGTTTATTTCTGTGTGTGGTGTTAGGGAGTGTTCTAATTTCATTCTTTAACATGCAGGTGTCCAGTTTTTCCAGCCCAACTTATTGAAGAGACTGTCTTTTCTCCATTTTATTCTTGCCTCCTTTGTCAGAGACTAGGTGCGTGGGTTTATCTTTGGGCTTTCTATGCTATTCCGTTGATCTTTATTTCTGTTTTTGTGCCAGTACCATACTGTCTAGATTACTGTGGCTTTGTAGTATTAGTGTGAAGTCAGGGAGCCTGACTCCTCCAGCTCCATTATTCTTTCTCAAGATTGCTTTGGCTATTCAGGGTCTTTGTGTTTCCATACAAATTGTAAAATTTTTTGTTGTAGTTCTATGAAAAATTCCATCGTAATTTGATAGGGATTGCATTGAATCTGTAGATTGCCTTGGGTAGTATATTCATTTTCACAGTATTGATACTCCCAATCCAAGAACATGGTATATCTCTCCATCTCTTTGTGTCCTCTTTGATTTCTTTCATAGTATCTTATAGTTTTCTGAATACAGGTCTTTTGCCTCCTTAGGTAGGTTTATTCCTAGGTATTTTATTCTTTTTGTTGCTGTGGTAAATGGGATTGTTTCCTTAATTTCTCTTTCATATCTTTTGTTGCTAGTGTATAGGAATGCAAGAGATTTCTGTGCATTAATTTTATATCCTGCAACTTTACCATATTCATTGATTAGCACCCGTAGTTTTCTGGTAGCATCTTTAGTATTTTCTATGTATATTATCATGTCATCTGCAAGCAGTGACAGTTTTACTTCTTCTTTTCCAGTTTGGATTCCTATATTTCTTTTTCTCCTCTGATTGCCATGGCTAGGACTTTCAAAACTATGTTGAATAACAGTGGTGAAAGTGGACATCCTTGTCTTTTTCCTAATCATACAGGAAAAGCTTTCAGTTTTTCGCTGTTGAGAATGATATTTGCTGTAGGTTTGTCATATATGGCCTTTATTATGTTGAGGTAGGTTCCCTCTATGCCCACTTTCTGGAGAGTTGTTATCATAAAGGGGTGTTAAAATGTATCAAAAGCTTTCTGCATCTATTGAGATGATCCTATGTTTTTTATTCTTTAATTTGTTAATATGGTGTATCATACTGGTTGATTTGCATTGAATAATTGAAAAATATATTTTTTCAATATATTTCAAAATATATTGAAAAAGCCTTGCATCCCTGGGATAAATCCCACTTGATCATGGTGTGTGGTCCTTTTAATGTGTTGTTGGATTCCGTTTGCTAGTATTTTGCTAAGGATTTTTGCATCTATGTTCATCAGTGATACTGGTCTGTAATTTTCTTTTTTTGTGATATCTTTGTCTGGTTTTGGTATCAAGATGATTGTGGCCTCGTAGAATAGCTTGGGAGTGTCCCTTCCTCTGCAATTTTTTTGGAAGAGTTTGAGAACGTTGGGTGTTAGGTCTTTTCTAAATGTTTGATACAATTCACCTCTGAAGCCAGGTGGTCCTGGACTTTTGTTTGTTGGAAGATTTTTATCACAGTAATTTCATTACTTGCGTTTGGTATGTTTGTACTTTCTATTTCTTCCTGGTTCAGTCTTGAATTTGTCCATTCTAAGAATTTGTCCATTTCTTCCAGGTTGTCCATTTTATTGGCATATAGTTGCTTGTAGTAGTCTTTCATGATCCTTTGTATTTCTGCGGTGTCAGTTGTTACTTTTCCTTTTTCATTTCTAATTCTGTTGATTTGAGTCTTTTCCCTTTTTTTCCTTGATGAGTCTGGCTAATGGTTTATCAATTTTGTTTATCTTCTCAAAGAACCAGCTTTTAGTTTCCTTGATCTTTGCTATCATTTCCTTCATTTCTTTTTCATTTATTTCTGATCTGATCTTTATGATTTCTTTCCTTCCGCTAACTTTGGGTTTTTTTTGTTCTTCTTTCTCTAGTTGCTTTAGGTGTAAGGTTAGGTTGTTTATTTGAGATTTTTCTTGTTTCTTGAGGTAGGATTGTATTGCTATAAAATTCCCTCTTAGAACTGCTTTTGCTGCATCCCACAGGTTTCGGGTTGTCGTGTTTTCATTGTCATTTGTTTCTATGTATTTTTTTATTTCCTCTTTGATTTCTTCAGTGATCTCTTGGTTATTTAGTAGCATATTGTTTAGCCTCCATGTGTTTGTATTTTTAACAGGTTTTTTTTCCTGTAATTGATTTGTAATCTCATAGCGTTGTGGTTGGAAAAGATGCTTGATATGATTTCAGTTTTCTTAAATTTACTGAGGCTTGATTTGTGACCCAAGATATGATCTATCCTGGAGAATGTTCCATGTGCACTTGAGAAGAAAGTGTCTTCTGCTGCTCTCAGATGGAATGTCCTATAAATATCAATTAAGTCCATATGGTCTAATGTGTCATTTAAAGGTTGTATTTCCTTATTAATTTTCTGTCTGAATGATCTGTCCATTGGTGTAAGTGAGGTGTTAAAGTCCCCTACTGTTATTGTGCTACTGTCGATTTCCCCTTTTATGGCTGTCAGCATTTGCTTTATGTATTGAGGTGCTCCTACATTGGGTGCCTATATATTTATAATTGTTACATCTTTTTCTTGGATTGATCCCTTGATCATTATGTAGTGTCCTTCCTCGTCTCTTGTAATATTCTTTATTTTAAAGTCTATTTTGTCTGATGTGAGTATTGCTATTCCAGGTTTGTTTTGATTTTCATTTGCATGGAATATCTTTTTCCATCCCCTCACTTTCAGTCTGTATGTGTGCCTAGGTTTGAAGTGGGTCTCTTGTAGACAGCATATATACAGGTCTTGTTTTTGTATCCATTCAGCCAGTCTGTCTTTTGGTTGGAGCGTTTAGTCCATTTACATTTAAGGTAATTATCAGTGCGTATGTTTCTATTACCGTTTTCTTAATTGTTTTGGGTTTGTTTTCGTAGGTCTTTTTCTTTCGTGTTTCCCACCTCGAGAAGTTCCTTTAGCGTTTATTGTAAAGCTGGTTTGGTGATGCTGAATTCTCTTAGCTTTTGCTTGTCTCTAAAGCTTTTGATTTCTCTGTCAAATCTGAATAAGGTCCTTGCTGAGTAGAGTAATCTTGGTTGTAGATTTTTCCCTTTCTTCACTTTAAATACATTCTGCTACTCTATTTTGGCCTGCAGAGTTTCTGATGAAAAATTAGCTGATAACTTTATGGGGATTCTCTTGTATGTTATTTGTTGCTTTTCCCTTGCTGCTTTAAATCTTTTTTCTTTGAATTAAATTTTTGTTAATTTGATCAATGTGTGTCTCAGTGTGTTTCTCCTTGGGTTTATCCTGTATGGGACTCTGCGCCTGGACTTGGGTAGCTATTTCCTTTCCTGTGTTAGGGAAGTTTATGACTATAATCTCGTCTAGTATTTTATCAGACCCTTTCTCTTTCTCTTCTTCTTCTGGGACCACTATCATTCAGTTGTTGGTGCATTTAATGTTGTCCCAGAGGTCTCTGAGAGTGTCCTCATTTCTTTTTATTCTTTTTTCTTTATTCTGCTCCTCGGCAGTTATTTCCACCATTCTATCTTCCAGCTCACTTAATCGTTCTTCTACCTCAGTTATTCTGCCATTGATTCTTTCTAGTGTAGTTTTCATTTTAGTTATTGTGTTGTTCATCACTGTTTTTTTGTTCTTTAGTTCTTCTAGGTCCTTGTTAAACACTTCTTGTATTTTCTCAATCCATGCCTCCATTCTATTTCTGAGATTTTGGATCATCTTTACTATCATTACTCTGAATTCTTTTTCAGGTAGACTGCCTATTTCCTCTTCATCTATTTGGTCTTGTAGGTTTTTACCTTGCTCCTTCCTCCATAACATATTTCTCTGTGATCTGATTTTTGTTGATGGGTAGTGCTGTGTTCCTGTCTTGCTGGTTGTTTGGCCTGAGGCACCCAGCACTGGAGTTTGCAGGCAGTTTGTTGGAGCTAGGTCTTGGTGCCAAGATGAGGACCCCTGGGAGAGTCACACTGATTAATATTCTCTGAAGCCTGAAGTTCCCTGTTAGCCCAGTGGCCTGGATTTGGTGCTCCCTACAGAGGGGCTCAAGCCCGATCACTGGCCTGGGAACCAAGACCCTGCAAGCTGCACTCTGTGGCAAAAAACCCAAAAACAAACAAAACAAAACAAAAAAACAGACAACAAACAAAAAAGAGCAGAATGATAATAAAGAATAGAAAATTAAATAAAACTAGAAAAATAAACAATATACTAGAAAAAATAAAATTGAAACAACCACCACAAAACACAACAGGAAAAATAAAATTTTAAAATTAAAAATAAATTAATTAATTAATAATTCCCTGGTGCCTCTGCAATCAGTGTCATTGCCCCGCCCATGAGCTACATCCAACCCCTGCCTCCCCAGGAGGGCCTCCAAGACCTCTAGGACCTGCGGTGTCAGCCCCACCTCTGCATGTGTTCCTTTCACCAGTGTCTGCTCCTGAAGCTGGCCCGGAGCACACATGCCCACACGGGCCAGCTGGGGCACAGGCTTCCACGGGCACATCTGCAGGGACCGGCACAGCCAGAGCAGGCTTTGGAGGGGGGTGGCGCTCGGTCCACCTGGACCCGCAAAGCCAGAGGAGGTTTTGTCAGGGGCAGCAAGTGTGTCTCCAGGACCCGCATGGCCCACAGAGCCTTTGGGTGGGCATTGCTTGGGTTCACAGGGACCCGTGCAGCCAGAGGAGGCCTTGGTGGGAGCAGGGCTCAGGACCGGGACCCATGCGGCCCACAGAGGCTTTGGCGGCGGCAGGTCCCATGCCTGGGACCTTCGTGGTCAGAGGCGGCCTTGGCGGGGGCGGGGCTCAGGCCAGGGACCCTAGCAGGCTTGCCAGGGCTTGAGGGGTGGGCAAGCCTGCTCAGGTGTGTGCCTCCGCCACTGCCCAAGGAGGGTGGGCAGCAAGGGGCACCACAACGGTGGCCCTGCTCTCTGCACGCCACTCAACACAGGTGCCCTGCTTCCCTGGTGGCCCAGGTCCCCCCACAACCTTCCGGCCATGGAACCTTTCCCCCTGCTACTCCAGGCCATCTCCTCACCGCCAACAGCTGTCCCCTCCCGAGGTCCACCCTCCAAAACCTACTGTCTGGCACCCAGTTCCCCTCCCCACTGGGAGGCACACAACCCAGGCCAGAGTGCGCAGGTCCACAGCCAGGACCACGTGCACAGGCCCCACTTTTTCCCAGTCCCCACAGACCAATCGCCACACTCCTTTCCATCCCCCTGAGCCCCCGAAGGTCCCCCCATCCCTGCTGATCCCCCGCCATGAGTGGGTGCCCCCGAGTGTGGGAACAACTCCTCTCCCTCAGCCCCCACCCCCAGGGGTGCTGGTCCATCCCACCTCCACCCTCTTCCCCTCCTCCTTCCCTACCACACCCCACCCGGTTGCATGGAGGCCCCCTCCTGTCCCCCCAGGTGTCTGAGGTCCCCCAGCAGCACCCAGCAGGCGCTCCTCGAGAACTGATCCGATGCCTCCCTGCTGTACCCTGTGAGGAGATGCAAACTCCACGTCCTCTACTCCACCATCTTAACTCTGAGCCCGCATGTATCTTGTGGAATTACAGTTCTGTGCAGGTATATGCCCAGCAGTGGGATTGCTGAATCATACGATAATTATATTTTTAGTTTTTTGAGGAACCTCCCCACTGTTTTCCATAGTGGCTGCACCACCTTACATTCCCACCAACAGTGTAGGAGGATTCCCTTTTCTCCATACCCTCTCCAGCAGTGGGAGGTAGTACCTCATTGTAGGTTTGATTTGCATTTCTCTAATAATTAGTGATGTTGAGTATCTTTTCAAGTGCCTACTGGCCATCTGTATGTCTTATCTGGAGAAATGTCTCTTAAGGTCTCCCGCCAGTTTTTTGAATGGGTTGTTTGTTGTTGTTGAGTTGTATGAGCTGTCTGTGTATTTTGGAGACTCTCCAATAGACTTCTAATATGAGGTTCTAAACAAAGAGCCAGCAACTTTTTATTTTGCCAGAAGTTTTAAAAGACACGAGTCCTCAAATTTAAAGCATACGTCCCAGTACTGAGTAGGATCAATAAAAGAAATCCAAACTTGGACATATTGTAGTGAAACTTGAAAACATCAAGGATAAAGGATCTTAAAGCCCGATATCGGTTAGGTTGACAGCCATTTCTCAGCAACGGCCATTGAGGCCAGAACACATGGAAGAATATCTTCAACGTGCTAAAGAAAGTAATTGTTGAGAAAGAATTCTCTGTAGGTAAACTATCTTTCAAGAGCAAGAATGAAATAAAGATATTTTAGGAAGTACAAAGAACTTCACTAAAAGAATCGTTAAATGATGTATATTACAAGAAGAAAAGTAATCCCAGAGGGAAGTTGTAGGATGCATGGAACAATAGTGAGTATAGAAATTATTGAAATGTCAGTAAATATAATTAATAATGACCACCAAAGTAACTGTTTTTCCCATGTTTCTCTCAAAAGGTGAAAGTAAAATTCTAGATAGCAATGACAAGAAGGTTATAAATCCACATGTATCCCCGTAAATGTAAGTGGATTGTGATTAAATTTAAATATTAAAACGTAGAGATTATCAGATGGGTTTAAAAATAAAAACAAAGTTACATGCTGCTTAAGGAGAAAGCAACACCAAATGGCTAAAAGTAGTAAGATGGAAAGAGAGACACCATGACAACACTAACCCGAAGAAAGCAGGGTGACTATCATCAGGCAATGCAGGTTTAAGGCAAAAAAAAAAAAAAAAAGCATTAGTAAGGATAAAATTCTGTGTAGTTATAAAAGAGAGGTAGGAGTGAGCCAGGGCATCTGGGGTCCATGGCCAGGGTTAGGAGTTTGCATGTCAGCCTGACCTCCGTGGGCAGTCACTGCAGACGGGCTGTGTGGAGAGCAGGGCAGAGGCTGAGAGATTGGGGCGGGGGGGGCGGGGGCGAGCAGTGCTGCGGGCTCGAGAGGTGTGTCTCGTGGATGCCAGGAGTGCCTGTTTGGAGGAAAGAGGGCTGGTAAGCTAGTGTATGCTGCAGAGGTGTGGACCTCTGGGTGGCATTCACTCAGTGTGACAGCGTGGGGGTTTGAGAGGGCTTGGAGGAAGCCGAAGCCTCGCCGGTAGGAAGGAAATTGCTACCACCTTTTTCATTCCCACCTGAGTCTGGTCTGGAAATCATGGCCAAATTAGTGCTGCACCATGTCTGTCACCCCCAGAAGGTGCACAGTGAGACTCTAGGTGGAAGACGTTTTCTGACAAGAAATGCAGCAAAGGGCATGAGGTGACTCTTCTGAAACTCAAGCCCTTATCAGAGGCTGTTACTTTTAACGCAGTATTTGTAACGTAAGGAAGCAGATTTTGTCATCATTACGGCACTGGATGACAGTAGCCGCTGGCCGGCTGCTGAGATTAACGAGCTGAGCCTGCCTGGAGTCCTGCGAAGACTTCATTGTCTTTGAACTTTGATTTCCGGCTCTTACCCACCCCACCTCCACTCTAACCCTACCCTGCAGACTGCTCCTGCACTCTTAGCTGTTTATTAGGGCCACTGTTTGTAAAGAAGCTGTATGTTAACTATAGACAATTTTCAGCTATCTCTGAAGTCGTGGCCTGCAGATCATTTTGACATGCTCCCTGTGCTTCCCATGAGCTTGGTACCCCCAAAAGGAAAAGCAAATGGAATGTCAAAATTCCATGCTTATTGAGAAGCGAAGAGGTTTAGAAACTCATTCTTGACTTGTTCCCAAAGTGATCAGGATCTTGCCCATTGGCTGTCATCATTAACAAATCAATTTTTGGAGTCTACTGTGGCATGAAGAATTAGGCATGTTAATTTACCAGATCTGATTACAAAGAGAGAGGCCTGTCTGCTAATAGCTTATAGCACCATAAAACGATTACCAGCTAGAGACAGACCAGTTTTGCACTGTACTAGTTATGTGATTTAGGACAATTATTTAACCTCTATGAGCTGCAGTTTTCTTATATGTAAAATGGAAATAATAATGTTAACCACACATCATTGTAAGGATTAACTGAGGTAACGCTTTTCTAGAAAAGTACCCAGCACCTAGAACAGTGCTTGGCTAATTGTTGGTACTCAATAAATATTCCAGGAAGGAAGGAAGCAGGGGGCAAGGAATCGAGGGGAGGGAGGGATGTAAAGCCTCTAGGCACATAGCACTCTTTTATCCATATTTTGAGAAAAAGCCAAGAACAGTTACATAAACAGAATTCCTTAGAGCAGTCTTCTGGGGAAGAAATTTCATATGCCACTAACACACACACACACACACACACACACACACGTGTTTAAGATTAGAATGTTTTTAAAAATCTAATCAGCTGTCATTGGGCCTGACAATGAGAACTAATCAGAAAGAATGAGAGGAGAGCTGGTGATGGGGGGAGGCAGCGGCTCGGAGAAAAAGGAGTCGGGCCGTAATTCTGGAGAAAGAAACGAGGGGATGGGAGGAGGCTGCCTGTCCTGCGGAAGCCGCTCAGTGTCACTTCTTCAGTGGCTTCCAAACACATGTAACCTTCTGGCTATCAGAAGCAACCTGGCTGGAGGCTAAAAAAGACCAGCATGCTCATAGGAGCGCGGACACATTCTCTCTGTTTCCCTCCCTCCCCCCGCCTTTCTGTCTCTCTCTGTCTCTGTCTCTCTCTCCATTTCTTTCCTAAGAGACAGATAAACTCATTAACTATAGAAAATGATAATCCATCTGGCTGAGCCCTGCTCCACAGCCCTACTCAAGGAAAACATAGACAGTAAGCACATAAGCGTTGGTTACCGACAGAGACACGTGTCACGGTGCCCCGAGCTGGGACTGCTGCTGGTTCCGTATGCCGTCTTGCAGTGTCACGGAGTTAGCAGGATAAACTGATCCATTGCATTAACAAGTGTTGCAAGTAGTACTTTGGTGCCCAAGAGGGATTTGGAAAGGTTCTTGCTATGCTCGCCAGACCTCTTTGCCTAGGTGAAATAACACATTGTCTTTTTCCCAGCTGATTTCATTTCCTGCAAAATGCCCAGAACAGTTTCATAAAGACGTCCCTTGTGGATGAGCAAAAAAAAAAAAGGCCAGTTTGAGGAAATGACTGAGTTCTTAGATGCTGGGGAGGAGTTGCTTGTCTGATAGGGACATCACTTTTTTTTTTTTTTTTTTGCGGTACGCGGGCCTCTCACTGTTGTGGCCTCTCCCGCTGCGGAGCACAGGCTCCGGACACGCAGG
Organism: Leucopleurus acutus; assembly: GCF_964270905.1. NCBI lineage: Eukaryota > Metazoa > Chordata > Mammalia > Artiodactyla > Delphinidae > Leucopleurus > Leucopleurus acutus. The sequence goes on from NC_139143.1 coordinate 25,951,168, forward strand.
CTCAGCGGCCATGGCTCACGGGCCCAGCCGCTCCGCGGCATGTGGGATCTTCCCGGACCGGGGCACGAACCCGTGTCCCCTGCATCGGCAGGCGGACGCTTAACCACTGCGCCACCAGAGAAGCCTGGGACATCACTTTTTAATGGCACAGCTCACTGAAGACATAGAGGCTGGCTGAATAGCTCACTGCAGCTGCCTTGCCATCTCCTGTGCATCTTTTCTTAATGACAAAGACCAAATTCATGTCCCTAATTACAGAATGGATTCTTTTGTATCACCTGTGTTTATATTCCCTGGGCTTTTGAGGTAGGTGTAGTACTTTTTCAACTGAAAACTAAAATTTACTCAGGAATATACAGTGAATTAGGCAAAAAATTCATTATTCCATAGTGGAAAACAATGGGGCCAGATGGTTACGATGGAACAGAGAGCCACCCAGAGTCTTGGATTCAAATTCAGCCCTCTTGCTAAGTTTCAAATTTTGGTTGATTCATAAAGATGCTCAAATGTCTTTCTTCAAGTTAATCATGTCAGTGCAAATGATTCAAGTAGCGGGGCCAGAGAATCACGGCGCACACTCACCTCCCACTGTGGCTTGTCTGTGGCAATTCCTGCTTCAAAAATTTAGCTGCTGCTCTGTCTTTAATTATGTGCTTGTGCCTCTCTCTCCCTCTTTTTGAAGACTTCACATTTATTGGGTGCTGGCCTGCTTTGAAGCTAGGTGTGAGAGGTACAGTCGCCCTTGAGCCCCAGGCCCTGCCCTCTAAGGGTTCTGTGACCCTGACTCTGGCGAGGCTCCCTTGCTTGGAGCCGAGACATGAGTAGTTGGATGAGGGTGGACTGTGTCTTATGTTGCCTCACTCACCACCAGGGTTGAGCTGATCTGGCTGGTAGAGTAGTGCACCCTTTCTTCCTCACTGCAAATAAATATTATCTATATCACCTTCATTCTGTACTCAGAACACTCTGGACTTTTTATCAGTTCCTGGAATATGTAGTGTTGTTTTGTGCCCAAAGACCTTCTCACCTGCTGTTCCTTCTGCCCAGAATATTCATCATCCGTCTAATTTTGACTCATCTATCATCCACCAACTAAAATGTTTCCTCTTCTCAGAAATTTTTCCTGACCCTCCAGTTTAGATTAGATCCCCTGCTGTAGACCCCTATAGAAGCCTACCTGGTACTCACTAGACCTGTCAATACTTCTCAGTGTCTGGCCCATCCACAGCAATGAGGACAGGAGCCACTGTCTGCCTTATTTCCCACTTTATCTGTATAATGCCTGGCATATAATGGGTGCTCAGTAAATGGTGAACGAATGAACGAACTAGCGAACAAATAGATAAGTGGGTTCTCCTGGTGTGTCTCCCCCAGGGTATATGCCACATCAATGATGGGGATTTTACTTTAAGAATATATGAGGAGCTTTGCTTCCCAGCTGGAAAGTTCAAACCCCTGAGCAGGGAAATCCATTAGCCAATTGAGAGTCCTTGTGCCAGCAACATTCTGAGAGAGGCTGAGAGAAGCCAGCTAATAGTGTTGAGTGGAATTGGAACATGGTGGAAACAGGTACAATGGAAAGCTTATGAAATCCTCTTCACATTAGACCTCACTTGTCTGGCACCAGTATTTAGTTTGAAGGAAATTTCCAAAACACAGACCACACAATTCCACTCAAATATAAATAAAAATAATATTCTATAGCCGATAAAAGATTTGGGGTTTCGATAAAAGATTTGGAGTCATTCCCTGTTACCCTAGTCACTTATTCTCTGTCCATTGAATTAAATATCTGAATGTTGACTACAGATTTTCCATTGGTCTAAGATTTTTTGTTCATTGGAATCCTTGCTTGCCCATAGGTTGCAGAGTTGCAAACTACTAGTCATACCAGGTCTATGCTAAATTGCACTGGGTTCTAGTGCCATTCCAGCCCTGCGTTTGGTTGAGAAGGCCCTCATCCCCTCTGTGCAACAACTTTCCATTTATAGGTGAGTGGTGATGGGGGCATTTGCCTCGTTAGGGAGCTGCCTACAAAAATATCTCTAAAAGGAGTTATATCCTTCAGTTCCCAAAGGATGGTACATTATCATGCTACATGACCTAGGGCAAGTCAGTGGACTTAGAGTAACTTTTCTAGGCTGTTACAGCATCTTTAAATTGAAGGAGTCGAAGTAGGTGATCTCTGATTCCTTCTAGCTCTAAACAGTCTATGATTCATTTTAATAATTGTAAGCAAAGCACCTCCGACCCCTTTACTCTCTCAGGCATGTACTAAGAATATCATCTGACATCCTAATCCTGTGAAAGATTGGTAGAAGGGGAGGAATGCAGATGACAGGGCTCCCAGTATTAAGTTCTCAGATACTGACAACTAGAAAGTAGTTGTTGGTATTCACTGTGGTGGAGTCTGGTCGGGTGGTTTTAAGCCCTTCCTGGCATCTTGCATTTACCTCACAGGACTAAGCGATCAAGCGGACATTTCGGCAGCAAGCCTGAGGGTGTGGCCAGCACATTGCTCCCCTTGACCGTGCCATGCTTGGTGGTCAGCTCCCACGCTTGTGAACCTCAACTCACCATGGTTTTTTAAAATCCTGGGAGGTACTTGTGCGCAAAAATACTTTTCCATCTCACTGATGAAAATTCACTTGGTTACATTGTTTTGAATTTTACCCATTTGAAATTCTTTCGAGTTCATGAAAATTTCTCCTTCAAAATGCAAATGCCCCTCCGAAATTATCAATCGTTAACAACTATAATTTAATCTAATAAGATTGCTTTCTTTTAACACCTTGATGAGATCAGACTTTTCTAAAGGAAGCTGACAAGTTTTGATTGGGTGAAGAGGGATCCTTTTTGGGGGAGTGGGGTGCACCGGGGAAGGCAGTATGTGTGAGGCACCACTGAGAAGACCACTGATGAGTCCTCCAGCCTGGGTAAAAATGAAAAGTTTCTAGGAAGTAGGAGAGATGAAAAGAGCGGAGACAAATGTGCTTACTGCAAAACTTTAATGTCAGTTCTAGACCTGGTCCAGCACCAGGACTGGGCTTGATGAACTGCTTATGGAAGAGGTTGCTCCGCACAGGAACTTATGAGTCTAAAATGATGGTAACTGCCTGTAAACAAAGGCCACATAGGCTTTTAGAGAGAGTTCTTCTCCCTAGCAACATAAAGAGCCCCTTATAGCAAGAATAGCTGTAATTTGCAGAAGTGTAAAAAATCTACTTCCAACTGTAAAAATACTGAAAAATCTAGGGCATAGCAAGGTGCCCGTTCTGCCCTGTGATATGATGTGTGATCTTGAAAAATAATGAGAATGGAATAAGGCATTGTAAAGATATTGCTCTAATGAACACAGTTCTGTTCGCCAGCCTTTCCTCCTGCTAGCAAATTATATCATTCCATCAACTTGGTAGAACATCAGTAATGTCTTTGGAGAAGAGCTTGTAAGAGCTGAGATGCTCTATGGCAGGATTTGTGACGACAATGTAATTTGGCATTTCTCAATTCTCTTTGATTTTGCACAGAGAAAACGGAAGACTGTGATAAATATTTTCCACAAATGGCATCTTAAATGGAAACACAGCTAGTAGCAACAGTATTCTGCTGTTTATTTAGATGCTGGATTCCCGGTTCTCTAGGTGAAACAACCATGTCGGCAGATTCATTGGTTTCACATTTTCTCAACACTTTTTTTTTTTCAGTTAAGTGATGAATTTGGTTTCGCCAGCAGGCTTCTGCTGGCGAGAGGTGATGTCAGGCTGCTGGCATGTTTGTACTCAGTGGAATCAGAGTTGTGTATTAGGGGCTATTGAAATTGATTGGAGATGTTTTAGTTGCACTATGAGAAGTTAACAAAGTGCAGAGCTAATCTAAGGCAAAACTTAGATTGGGGAGGTTTGGCGAGGCAGTGAGGTAGACTGGAAGGAGAACAGATTCAAGAAGCAAAGTGCTGGGTTCTGAACTCAGCTTCTCCATTTACTGGATAGCTTAGTGGTCATTCAGTGATGTGGGCAGAGGTGTTGCTCAAAGGTCTTGAACCTATAAGGCTTCCTTCCACCTGCTGCTGTGTGTGGGAAGGTGTATGCATTCAAAGCTGTAGCCAGTTCTCAAGTCTCCCTTGGCTTTTACTTTTCGCCAGGCTTTCTCGTGTCTCCCTTATGTACATCAACTTTCCCAGGTACCCAGGTGATATGGAGAGCTTGTCTCAGTCCTTCTGTGGCTCATTCAGGTCGGGGTGGTGAATGCAAACAGTCCCAGGCAAGCAGGCTATAGACCTCTGCTTTTCTTACTCTAAGCTCTAACAGGTTCTTGGAGAATAAAAGCTTCTCAATTTGTTGTTTAACTTTGGTCAATTTCTCATGCCCTGAAGTGGTTGCTTTTGGCAATTCTGTCCAGCTTTATACTTGTTTTTGCAGAGGAGACTCTCCGATCACATCATCATTACCAAAGTTTACTTGCATAGGTTATTTTAGAATAAATTTAGCTGAAACAAACAAAGTCGGTAGATCAGTGCCTGGTATGTAGCAAGGACTCTAACAGTATTTGGTATAATTATCATTATTCTTCTTATTGACAGAGACAACTATATAGTCACATATCTAATACATCTTCATAGTTAACCATTGTATTTTTTTATAAACTAAATGTATTTTCATATATACACAGGGTCTTTTTAAATTTTATTTTATTTATTTTTATACAGCAGGTTCTTATTAGTTATCTGTTTTATACATATTAGTGTATATATGTCAATCCCAATCTCCCAATTCATCCCACCACCACCACCCCTCCCCACTTTCCCCCTTTCATGTCCATCCATTGGTTCTCTACATCTGTGTCTCTATTTCTGCCTTGCAAACCGGTTCATCTGCAGCATTTATCTAGATTCCACATATATGCGTTAATATACGATATTTCTTTATCTCTTTCTGGCTTACTTCAATCTTTATGACAGTCTCTAGGTCCATCCACGTCTCTACAAATGACCCAATTTCGTTCCTTTTTATGGCTGAGTAATAATCCATTGTATATATGTACCACATTTTCTTTATCCATTACTCTGTCGATGGGCATTAAGGTTGCTTCCATGACCTGGCTATTGGAAACAGTGCTGCAATGAACACTGGGGTGCATGTGTCTTTTTGAATTATGGTTTTCTCTGGGTGTATGCCCAGTAGTGGGATTGCTGGGTCATATGGTAATTCTATTTTTAGTTTTTTAAGGAACCTCCATACTGTTCTCCATAATGGCTGTATCAATTTACATTCTCACCAATAGTGCAAGAGGGTTCCCTTTTCTCCACACCCTCTCCAGCGTTTGTTGTTTGTAGATTTTCTGATGATGCCCATTCTGACTGGTGTGAGGTGATACCTCATTGTAGTTTTGATTTGCATTCCTCTAATAATTAGTGATGTTGAGCAGCTTTTCATGTGCTTCATGGCCATCTGTATATCTTCTTTGGAGAAATGTCTATTTAGGTCTTCTGCCCATTTTTTGATTGTGTTGTTTGTTTTGTTAATATTGAGCTGCGTGAGCTGTTTATATATTTTGGAGATTAGTCCTTTGTCCGTTGATTTGTTTGCAAATATTTTCTCCCATTCTGAGGTGTGTCTTTTCATCTTGTTTATAGTTTCCTTTGCTGTGCAAAAGCTTTTATGTTTCATTAGGTCCGATTTATTTATTTTTGTTTTTATTTCCATTAGGAGGTGGGTCAAAAAAGATCTTGCTGTGGTTTATGTCAAAGAGTGTTCTTCCTCTGTTACCCTCTAAGAGTTTTATAGTGTCCAGTCTTACATTTAGGTCTTTAATCCATTTTGAGTTTATTTTTGTGTATGGTGTTAGGGAGTGTTCTAATTTCATTCTTTTATATGTAGCTGTCCAGTTTTCTCAGCACCACTTATTGAAGAGACAGTCTTTTCTGCATTGTATTTCCTTGCCTCCTTTGTCAAAGATTAGTTGACCATAGGTGCGTGGGTTTACCTCTGGGCTTTCTATCTTGTTCCATTGATCTATATTTCTGTTTATGTGCCAGTACCATATTGTCTTGATTACTGTAGTAAGTCAGGGAGTCTGGGAGTCTGATTCCTCCAGCTCCGTTTTTTCCCCTCAGGATTGCTTTGGCTATGTGGGGTCTTTTGTGTCTCCATACAAATTTTAAGATTTTTTTGTTCTAGTTCTGTAAAAACTGCCACTGGGAAATCTGAAATATGTGACAATATGTATGAACTTTGAGAACATTATTCTAAGTGAAGTAAGCCGGTCACAGAAAAACAAATACTGCACAGTTCTACTCATATGAATATCTAAAATACTCAAATTCATAGAATCAAAAAGTGGAATAGTGGTTGCTAGGGACTGGTGGGGTGGGGGAAACAGGGAGTTATTAATCAATGGGCAAAAAGTTTCAGTCAAGCAAGAGAAATAAGCTCTAGAGATGTGACTATACAACACTGTACTTAGAGTCAACAAAAATGGACACTTCAAAATTTGTCAAGAGGGTAGATCTCATGTCAAATGTTGTAACCACACACACACACAGAGTAAAATAGAGGATATGTATACTCTGCAACCCAGAAATCCCACTTCTAAATATATTCCCTAGTGAATCCTCCACGTATATGAAGAGTCATGTGCAAGAATGTTCACTGCAGCATGATTTGTAGTAGGAAAAACCTATAAACAACCTGAATGATCACGAGGGAGAGAATGTCTGTGGAACGCTATATGGCAATTCAAATGAATAAACTAGAGCATTTGTATTTAAAAAAAAAAAAACTGCCACTGGTAATTTGATAGGGATTGCGTTGAATCTGTAGATTGCTTTGGGTAGTATAGTCAATTTGCACAATATTGATTCTTCCAATTCAAGAACATGGTATATCTCTCCATCTGTTTGTGTCCTCTTTGATTTCTTTCATCAGAGTCTTGTAATTTTCTGAGTACAGGTCCTCCATAGGCAGGTTTATTCCTGGGTATTTTATTCTTTTTGTTGCAGTGGTGAATGTGATTGTTTCCTTAATTTCTCTTTCTGATCTTTTGTTGCTAGTGTATCGGAATGCAAGAGATTTCTGTGCACTAATTTTGTATCCTGCAACTTTACCCAATTCACTGATTAGCTCTGGTAGTTTTCTGGTGGCATCTTTAGGATTCTCTATGTATAGTATCATGTCATCTGCAAACAGTGACAGTTTTACTTCTTCTTTTCCAATTTGTATTCCTTTAATTTCTTTTTCTTCTCTGATTGCTGTGGCTAGGACTTCCAAAACTATGTTGAATAATAGTGGTGAGAGTGGACATCCTTGTCTTCTTCCTGATCTTAGAGGAAATGCCTTCAGTTTTTCATGGTTGAGAATGATGCTGGCTGTGGGTTTGTCATATATGGCCTTTATTATGTTGAGGTAGGTTCCCTCTATGTCCACCTCCTGTAGAGTTTTCATCATAAATGGGTGTTGAATTTTGTCAAAAGCTCTTTCTTCATCTGTTGAGATGATTGTATGTTTTTTCTCCTTCAATCTGTTAATATGGTGTATCACATTGATTGATTGGCGTATGTTGAAGAATCCTTGCATCCTTGGGATAAATCCCACTTGATCATGTGTATGATCCTTTTAATGTGTTGTCGGATTCTGTTTGCTAGTATTTTGTTGAGGATTTTTGCATCTATATTCATCAGTGATATTGATCTGTAATTTTTTTTTCTTGTAGTATCTTTGTCTGGTTTTGGTATCAGGGTGATGGTGGCCTCATAGAATGAGTTTGGGAGTATTCCTTCCTCTGGAATTTTTTGGAAGAGTTTGAGAAGGACGGGTGTTAGCTCTTCTCTAAATGTTTGATAGAACTCACCTGTGAAGCCTTCTGGTCCTGGACTTTTGTTTGTTGGAAGACTTTTAATCACAGTTTCAATTTCATTACTTGTGATTGGTCTGTTCATATTTTCTGTTTCTTCCTGGTTCAGTCTTGGAAGGTTATACCTTTCTAAGAATTTGTCCATTTCTTCCAGGTTGTCCATTTTATTGGCATAGAGTTGCTTGTAGTAGTCTCTTAGGATGCTTTGTATTTCTGCGGTGTCTGTTGTAGCTTCTCCTTTTTCATTTCTAATTTTATTGATTTGAGTCCTCTCCCTCTTTTTCTGGATGAGTCTGGCTAAAGGTTTCTCAATTTTGTTTATTTCTCAAAGAACCAGGTTTTAGTTTCATTGACCTTTGCTATTCTTTTCTTTGTTTCTATTTCATTTATTTCTGCTCTGATCTTCATGATTTCTTTCCTTTTACTAACTTTCGGTTTTGTTTGTTCTTCTTTCTGTAGCTCCTTTAGATGTAAGGTTAGATTGCTTATTCGAGATTTTTCTTGTTTCTTGAGGTAGGATTGTATTGCTCTAAACTTCCCTCTTAGAACTGCTTTTGCTGTATCCCATAGGTTTTGGATCGTCATGTTTTCATTGTCATTTGTCCCTAGGTATTTTTTGATTTCCTCTTTGACTTCTTCAGTGATCTCTTGGTTATTTACTAACATATTGTTTAGCCTCAATGTGTTTGTGTTTTTTACGTTTTTTTCCCAGTGATTGATTTCTAATCTCATAGCATTGTGGTCAGAAAAGATGCTTGATATGATTTCAGTTTTCTTAAAGTTACCGAGGCTTGATTTGTGACCCAAGATATGATCTATCCTGGAGAATGGTCCACGTGTACTTGAGAAGAAACTGTAATCTGCTGTTTTCAGATGGAATGTCCTATAAATATTAATTAAATCTATCTGGTCTATTGTGTCATTTAAAGCTTGTGTTTCCTTATTAATGTTCTGTCTGGATGATCTGTCCGTTGGTGTAAATGAGGTGTTAAAGTCCCCCACTATTATTGTGTTACTGTCGATTTCCTCTTTTATAGCTGTTAGCACTTGCCTTATGTATTGGTGCTCCTATGTTGGGTGCATATATATTTATAATTGTTATATCTTCTTCTTGGATTGATCCCTTGATCATTATGTAGTGCCTTCCTTGTCTCTTGTAACATTCTTTATTTTAAAGTCTATTTTATCTGATATGAGTATTGCTACTTCAACTTTGTTTTGATTTCCATGTGCATGGAATATCTGTTTCCATCCCCTCACTTTGTCTGTATGTGTCCCTAGGTCTGAAGTGGGTCTCTTGTAGACAGCATATATATGCGTCTTGTTTTTGTATCCATTCAGCGAGCCTGTGTCTTTTGGTTGGAGCATTTAATCCATTCAATTTAAAGGTAATTATCGATATGTATGTTCCTATTACCATTTTCTTAATTGTTATGGGTTTGTTTTTGTAGGTCCTTTTCTTCTCTTGTGTTTCCCACTTAGAGACGTTCCTTTAGCATTTGTCTTAGAGCTGGTGTGGTGGTGCTGAATTCTCTTAGCTTTGCTTGTCTGTAAAGCTTTTGATTTCTCTGTTGAATCTGAATGAGATCCTTGCCCGGTAGAGTAATCTTGGTTGTAGGTTCTTCCCTTTCATCACTAAATATATCGCGCCACTCCCTTCTGGCTTATAGAGTGTCTGCTGAGAAGTCAGATATTAACCTTACAGGAGTTCCATTGTATGTTATTTGTCATTTTTCCCTTGTTGCTTTTAATAATTTTTCTTTGTCTTTCATTTTTGTCAGTTTGATTAGTATGTGTGTCAGTGTGTTTCTCCTTGGGTTTATCCTGCCTGGGATTCTCTGCGCTTCCTGGGCTTGGGTGGCTATTTCCTTTCCCATGTTAGGGAAGTTTTCAACTATACTCTCTTCAAATATTTTCTCGGGTCCTTTCTCTCTCTCTTCTCCTTCTGGGACCCCTCTAATATGAATGTTGGCGCATTTAATCTTGTCCCAGAGGTCTCTTAGACTGTCTTCTTTTCTTTTCATTCTTTTTTCTTTATTCTGTTCTGCGTCCTTGAATTCCACCATTCTGTGTTCCAGGTCACTTATCTGTTCTTCTGCCTCAGTTATTCTCCTACTGATTCCTTCTAGAGTATTTTTCATTTCAGTTATTGTATTGTTCATCTCTTTTTGTTTGGTCTTTAATTCTTCTAGGTGTTTGTTCTTTAATTCTTCTAGGTGTTTGTTCTTTAATTCTTCTAGGTCTTTGTTAAACATTTCTTGCATCTTCTTGATCTTTGCCTCCATTCTTTTTCCAAGATCCTGGATCATCTTCACTCTCATTATTCTGAATTCTTTTTCTGGAAGGTTGCCTATCTCCACTTCATTTAATTGTTTTTTGGGAGTTTTATCTTGTTTATTCATCTTGTACATAGTCCTCTGCCTTTTCATTTTGTCTGTCCTTCTGTGAATGTGGTTTTCATTCCACAGCCTGCTGAATTTTAGTTCTTTTTGCTTCTGCTGTCTGGTTTTTTGTATGAGATCCTCTCTCCAGCCTCTTACTTCTAGAAACTCCTATTTAGACCAGCTGTCTGCAACCTTTTTCTGTAAAGGGGTAGGTAGTAAATATTTAGGCTTTGCAAGTTGTACAGTCACCTACTCAATTCTGCTCTGTAGACCGAAAGCAGCCATAGACAATATGTAAATGAATAGGTGTTGCTGTATGCCAATAAAACTATTTATGAAAACATGCTGCAGGTGGGATTTGGCCTTCGGGCCATAGTTTGCCAACCCTTGCCACAGACTCACTGTCTCACAATTCTACATCTAAGCAGTACCATATTCTCTGCCCTAAGAGACTATATTTTCCTTTGGAAATCACTGCAAAAGAGAACATCTCTGCTTCTCAGCACACATTCCAGCTCCTCCCAACACCTGTGCTCTGGGAGCCTAAGACTTCTTCAAGAGCTAGGGGCTCTTGAGTGCTTGGCATCTGTATCAGCTAATTTCAATAAAAGTACCTGTCACTTCTGGAATACATGTCAACAGCAACACTCTCAGTTTTGTTAGAGACACACTGTTTTATAGATACAGACATACAACTTGGTTAAGCTTATTGATGGCAAACTATATTTCATCTTCTATTTAAAACTAGATTGTGCAACTTTTTACTAGTTGTTAACTTTTTGTAAATCTAATTTTTTCCTTCCAAACAAAGGAAAAGTATGTACATTTTAAAAACCAGTGTCGGGCTTCCCTGGTGGCTCAGTGGTTAAGAATCCGCCTGCCAATGCAGGGGACGCAGGTTCGAGCCCCAGTCCGGGAGGATCCCACATGCCACAGAGCGATTAAGCCCGTGCACCACAACTACTGAGCCTGCACTCTAGAACCCATGAGCCACAACTACTGAGCCCACGTGCAACATCTGTTGAAGCCTGCGCGTCTAGAGCCTGTGCTCTGCAACAAGAGAAGCCACCGCAATGAGGAGCCCACACACCGCAACAAAGAGTAGCCCCCACTCACTGCAACTAGAGAAAGCCCGTGCACAGCAACAAAGACCCAACACAGCCAAAGATAAAAATAAGTAAAATTAATAAATTTTTTAAAAAATTAAAAACCACAGTGTTCCCTTCTTGATTTAATGCTCAATCTTTTAAGATCATTAAGTTCATAGGTTATAATTAATTTAATTGTTCTTTACACAATGGCTTTGTATCTAGAAATTAAAACTGAATGTTAAATCAGTTATTTAAGACTATTTTATTATTAAATATATCCTACCTTCCATAGGTATATAAATTATAGATGAACTACTTAAAGAAATATAAGGTAAATATGCATGTAATCACTGTAGGTTCTTCCTGGATTTAGAAGGACTTTAGAATTCTTGAATCCTGTTTTCTTCCCTACTGACATATATGATGTGCTTATTGTATTTTTGATTTTTACCATATTTTTAACCCTCTAAAATTGTTTTGTTTGTCAGTGTTCGTAGATTAACCCATGTAAGCATTCTCTTTATTCTTCAGTCCTTCTTGCACCTTAGACTTCCCATCTTGGCTCACTTTCCTTCTATCAGAAGTACGTAATTAGAAATTCCTTTTGTTGAGATCTGAGGTGACAAATACACAATTTTTCTTTGTCCAAAAATGTCTTTATTTCAACCTCATTCCTTTTTATAAATTAAGGCTTAGTTTTTTAAAAAACAGTTTTATGTTCACAGCAAAATTGAGTGGAATGTACTGAGATTTCCCATATACCCCCTACCCCATACATGCATAGCCTTGCTCATCATCAACATTCCCCATCAGAGTGGGACATTTGTTACAATTGACGAACCTATAGTGACACATCACAGTAACCCAAAGTCCATAGTTTACATTAGGGTTCACTCTTGGTGTTGTACATTTTATGGGTTTGGACAAATGTATAATGACATGTATCTATCATTATGGTATCATAGAGAGTATTTCACTGCCCTGAAAAATCCTCTGTGCTCTGCCTCTTCATCCCTCCTTCACCTCTAAACTCTTGGGAACCACTGATCTTTTTATTGTCTCCATAGTTTTGCCTTTTCCAGAATGTCATAGAGTTGGAATGTAGCCCTTTCAGATTGGCTTCTTTCACTTAGTATTATACACTTAAGGTTCCTCCATGTCTTTTCATAGCTTGATAGGTCATTTCTTTTTAGCACTGGATAATATTCCATTGTCTGGATATACCATAGTTTATTTATCCATTCACCTACTGAAGGACATTTTTGTTGCTTTCAAGTTTGGGCGGTTGTGAACAAAGCTGCTATAAATATCCATGTGTAGGTTTTTGTGTGGATGTTAAGTTTTCAACTCCTTTGGGTAAATACCAAGGCACACCATTCCTGGGTACTGTGGTTTAGTCTGTTTAGCATGTTTAGTTTTGCAAGAAACCGCCAAACTCTTCCAAAGTGGCTGTACCCTTTTGCATTCCCACTAGCAGTGAATGAGAACTGTTGTTCCACATCCTCGCCAGCATTTAGTGTTGTCAGTGTTCTGGCTATTCTAATAGATGTATGCTGATATGTCATTGTTATTTTAGTTTGCATTTCCCTGATGACATATAATATGGGGCATCTTTTCATATCCTTAATTGCCATCTGTGTATCTTCTTTGGTAAGATGTCTGTTCAGGTTTTTGGCCCATTTTTTAAATTGTTTTTTTTTCCTATTGTTGCATTTTAAGAGTTCTTTGTATATTTAGGGTAACAACCCTCTATCAGATGTGTCTTTTGCAAATATTTTCTCCCAGTCTGTGGTTTATCTTCCCATTCTCTTGACATTGTCTTACAGAGCAGAAGTTTTTTATTTAATGAAGTTCAGCTTCTCAATTATTTCTTTCATGGATCATGTTTTTGTTGTTGTAACTAAAAAGGCACCACCACACCCAAGATCAATTTTGAATTCTTTTTTGTGAAGGGTGTTAAGATCTGTGTCTAGATTCTTTTTTTTTTTTTTTTTTTTGGGCATATGGATGTCCAGTTGTTCTGGAAACATTTGTTAAAATAAAACACCTGCCTTTGTTCCACTGTATTGCCTTTGCTTCTTGGTCAAAGATCAGTTGACTGTATTTATGTGGGTCTATTCTGTTCCATTGATCCATTTTGTCTTTTCTTTCACAAATACAGTACCACACTGTCTTGATTACTGTAGCTTTACATTAAGTCTTGAAGTTGGGTAGTGTCAGTCCTCCAGTTTTAATCTTCTCCTTCAGTATTGTGCTAGCTATTCTGGGTCTTTTGCTTCTCCATAAAACTTTAGAATCAGTTTGTTGACATCCACAAAATAACTTGCTAGAATTTTGATTGGGATTGCATTGAATCTATAGATCAAGATGGGAAGAACTGACATTTAGACAATATCGACTCTTCCTATCAGTGAACATGGAATATCTTTCCATTTATTCTGATTTTGTTCATCAGAGTTTTGTAGTTTTCCTTATATAGATCTTCTATATATTTTGCTAGATTTATACCTAAGTATTTCATTTTGTGGGTGCTAATGTCTCATTCTTTTTGTTAAAGTTTTGTTGAGATGTAATTAATTCACTTACCATACAATTTACCCAGTTAAAGTGTACAATTCATTGGTTTTTTATTATGTTCAAAGATATGTGCAACCATCCACACAGTCAATTCTAGAACCTTTTCATCACCTCTAAAAGTAATCTTGAACCTTTACCTCTCCATCTTGATTCTTGAAAGATATTTTTGAGGATATAGAATACTAGACTAGGAATAATTTTTCCTAGGCACATTGAAGGTATCATTCTACTGGCTTCTGGCTTTCACTGTCAGCCTTACTGTGACTCTTTTGAATATAATCTGTCTCCCATGACTGGAAAGAGGGGAAGCTTCCCTATTAGACCATTCACCATTGGGTAGACACTGAGCTTGCTCTTCTGCCCCGCAAGCTCCAAAAAGCAGATGAAGCCAGAGGTTTCAGCACACCAGTATAGCAGTGGTTTCGCAATCCTGCTTACTTCTCAAGGGTACCTCTTCATTTAGATTTTGGCCTGACAGTTCTTTACTATCTTGCCAGCACGTTATTACTTTTAAAAATATTTTATCTATCATTTTACATTGTTTTCAGTGAGATAATCAATATGGCTATTAAGCTTGCCATATTACCAGAAACAGCATTAAAACAGTTTTCATAAATCTGAACAGGCCCAAATGAATAAATAATTTATGAAAATAAATTTTAAAATTTCTACTCAAGGGCTTCTTTTTGGGAAATGATCTCAGAGTGATATGATCATCTGTGTATTCAGATATTTAGGGGATTTAGAGTACCTATCCTGAACTTCAGAGGTGTCTTTTATTGCCCATATAAGTGGACAAATAGACCTTGTACAGGACAAGTGGAACTTTTCTTTCTTTTTTTTAAGGTAGAAACTTTTTAAAACTTTATTATTTATTTTTATTTATTTTGTCTGTGCCAGGTCTTAGTTGCACCATGCAGGATCTTTTAGTGGCGGCAGGCGGACTTCTTAGTTGCAGCACGCGGACTCTTAGTTGCAGCGTGCATGTGGGATCTAGTTCCCTGACCAGGGATCAAACCCAGGCCCCCTGCATTGGTAGCGTGGAGTCTTACCCACTAGACCACCAGGGAAATCCCCAAGTGGAACTTTTCTAATGAAAATCTCACTGCCATTTTTTTCCCAAGGACTTAATAACTAAATTATAGTTACAGTATAATTCAGTCATACTGGCTGGCCTTTTTGAAATATTTCAAAATAGTATTAAATATTCCATACCCTAAAAACAAAGTGCTGTAAGATATGAGACAGGCAAAAGCCAGACAAAGGACAGTACTCTCACCATTATGAGTATTAAAAAGGACTATTTGCATACAGTGGAGTACCATCCTGCCTGCCTGGAAGATTCTGACCAGTTCTTTCCACTGTGCTGCATACAAGGCCAACCGCATGGACTGGCCTATGATGTCTTCCTGCTGTTAGCCAAACTGCCAGTGGGCCAGGCAGCACATGAGCAGGTCTGGAAAGAGCATGAGGAAATTTGAGCACAAATCCGCATTAAATGAAACGAAGCACACCTAAGTTGAAAGTTATACGTATGGGCAATGTCTTCTCTGTTCATTTTTCTAAAAAGAAAGCTAAAACTGAAACTTTCAGGTTCAAAATTGGACACAACCCTATCTGCATCATAAGTCTTTCCTTAAGGAGGCAGCTCCTGGCTACTCAACCAGTATCTTCTCAGTTTCTCCAGACCCCACCAGGCTTCTCTTTGTGTTGCTACATATTCAACTTGCATTTAAAAAGAAACAGGCAAACATACAGGTGATCCAGGTGGGTCTTTTGGCTGTTGGAATATAACTATTTTGGTGCTATTAGGCTATCTTTTTACACTTTGCAACAAAATTGAGTGATTTTTTCCCCATTGTTTATCTCAATATGGATGTAAAAGTGCATCACAACTAATTACCTTACATCCACTATCCCTGGAAACTTAATAATACTAGTTTGTGTTTATATGTGATTGACAGTCCCAAATGTTCTCCCATCTGTTTTCTTACCATCAGGTTAATTGTGATGTGAAGTGGTCACTCTGCTAACTGCTTGGAAGAACCAGGTCTTAAATCCAAATCTTCTCAAACTCCCTCATTCTAATTTATCTACCATAAAACCTCTGCTCCAGAGGCTGAATTACGTGAGCATTTAAAATAAACAAAAAGCTCTCTTGTACTTATTATCTGATTTAGAGATTCTTTCGAACAATGGATCATATACAAAGAATTATAAATTGTCAAACTTCTGAGCGTAAGAAAGCTCTGCCTTGTGAGTGAAGGACCTATTTGGTGGAAATTAAGAGAGGCAGAAATGCATTCTTCGTGTAAGAAAATGATCCTGCTTACTCATTTTATGGCATAAAATAAACCCAAGAAAAATCTCATTGCATTGAGACAAAGTCTCAATGTAACACTGTAAAATCCCATTGTGATGTGTGGTGGGGTTATAAGAAGCACTATGAATTTATTTTCCTATACTCAGGTGGCGGGAGGTGGCGGGGGGTGGCAGAGCCATCTTTCTCAATGCTGTGGGGCTGACAGCACATGTCACAGATGGAGCAAGAGGTGAGGGTTCAATCTAGGCTGGAAGCCAGGACCTTTTTCTTTGGAAACAAGTGAGAATTCATGGCCCTGATCCTCCTGTCACCAACAGAACCAAGCTGTAGAGGTAATGGAGAAGTAAGGCTTCATCACCCCACTTGGAGAGCAGCACCTCTCCAGACTGTGTGAATTAATTAAGAAATGGTAAGAAATAGTTCTCCTTGTTCTGAAGTTCCCAGTATAGTCTGTCCTTTTTTCTTTGGTTTTGTTTCCCAATGTTAGGATCTTTTTTTTTTTTTAAACTAACAACAACAAAAATGTATCATATTAAAATAAAGCTACCCTACCACAAAGGCATAAATAACTTCCATACAGCAGCTGGTTTAACTCAAAAAGACCCTAAGGAACATCCTATGACTCTATCTGCCTTTTCATGCTTCCTTGTCTCAGTTACCCATGGTGTTTGACAATGAGTTTCTACACTTGATTTAAGACCTAGAGCAAAGCTTCTTAATGCTGAGTGTGAGCTGCTGTTACATCTGCTGTTCTTCTAGCTATCAAGTAGTGTCGATCTGATGTCTTGACAGTGTGGAAGGCCACTGTATGCCACTCATTGTGTGTATCATTTCATTTCTATATAAGACTTAGAATTAAGTAAAATTCCAAAATCTTCTGAAACTTGGGGCAGTTATCTACCAGAGTCCATAACTTCTGAAGGTGAAAAAGTAAAACCCAGTGTCCTGCTTTTTTAATTATGAAAAATTTCAAACATACACAAAAATAGAATAATATAATGAACCTTCATATATCTATTATCCAGTTTCAATAATTATCAAGATTTTGCAACACTTAGTTTATCTCTCACCTTACTTCCCCCTCTTTTCCCCTTATTTGAATTATTTTATTCTTTTTGCAGTTCTTAGCTTTCATTACTTCTGAAAATTCTCAGCCATTATGGCTTTAGATATTGCTTCTGCCATCCTCTCCCATCTCTCATTTGAGATTCCAGTTTACCTATATGAGACCTGTGTTCCCCTTTATTTTCCATTTCCTCATCTCTCTTTGTTTTGCAACTGATATATTCTTTTGACCTGCTTTCCAGTTCTCTAATTCTTTCCTTGGCTGTGATAAGTCTGATGTTAAACTACTGAGATCTTAATTTCAGTTTTCTATTTTTCAGTTCTAGAATTTTCATTGGTTATGTTTTATATAATTTCAATTTTCTGCTAAAGTTCTTTTCTATTATTAAGTTTGCAAACATACTTTTTATAATTGTTTCTTAATTGATTTATTAGAGCCTCAATATCTGCAAACCTGTAGGTTTGTTTCATTGTCTATGTTTTTCTCTTGGTTTTCAGACAGTTCTTATCTTTTTGTATGCCTGGTTATAAGTTTACTGAATGCAGGACATTGTATAGAAAAATTAGAGAGATAATTGAGATTCAGGATTATGTTATCTTCCTTCAGAGAGAATTTACTTTTGCTTTTGGCAGTCAGGGTAGAAACAGATCACCTTACTCCAGTCAGGGTTTGAAATGATTCAGTCTTTGGGAGGGCCAGTCTGTTTATGGCTTACCACTATTCCTGGATTGTAGCCCTTTGGTGGGGCTCACAAATGAAAGTTGGGGATGTTTACTGGAGCTCCTTCTCATCTTTGCTAAGCCCTGAACTCCAAGTTCTGTGTCTCCATATCCTTGAGACTGCCAAAACTTCTGCTCAGCTGTTTAGCCTATCTGCCTCTACTTTCAAATCAGCAAAGGGAAAAGCAGCAACAAATGTAAGGATCACCGACTTGAGCTTCTGCTCTTTCTGCCATTTTGCCACATCCAGACCCCTGTCCCTCTGTGATTCTTTGACACCTTCAAACAGATTTTTTTTTTTAAAGAAGAGGTTGGGGGTAGGAGTTTATTAATTTATTTTTGCTGTGTTGCGTCTTCGTTTCTGTGCGAGGGCTTTCTCTAGTTGTGGCAAGCAGGGGCCACTCTTCATCGTGGTGCGCGGGCCTCTCACTATCGCGGCCTCTCTTGTTGCGGAGCACAGGCTCCAGACGCGCAGGCTCAGTAGTGGTGGCTCACGGGCCTAGTTGCTCCGCGGCATGTGGGATCCTCCCAGACCAGGGCTCGAACCCGTGTCCCCTGCATTAGCAGGCAGATTCTCAACCACTACGCCACCAGGGAAGCCCCAAACAGAATTTTATAAATATTTTGTCTAATGTTTCTTGTTCTTAGCACAGGGTTTGGTCTGAAACAAGGTAACCCACCATTGCTGGAAAGAGAAATTATGCTGAAGAAATTTAAATCAAAACTCAGTCATTACATCATTTTATCCATGCATACTTCAGTTTGTATCTCTGAAAAATGCGGACATTTTCTTACCCACAATGCCATTTCATGTTCAAATTTCCTAGATTGAATCAGAAATGTCTTTTTACAGTTGTTTTAAGATACAAAAGGTCTGCAAATTACATTTGACTGTTGTATCTCTTAAGTCTCTTTTAATCTAGAGTGTTCTCCTCCCCTGCCATCTTTTTCTTTTCACGCCATTGACCTGTTGAAGATCCTGGGTGAAGGTCCTGTAGAATTTCCCATATCTCGAATTTAGCTGGTTGCTTTTATTTGTTCCTCTACCACTTGTTTTTCCTATGAAATGGAATTTAACTTTATGGGCTTGATTAAATTTAGTTTCTTTGTTTCTGTTTTTGTTTTTTGGCAAGGATCCTTTATAGGTGGTGTAAAATCCTTCTTATTGCATCATATCAGATAGCATGGCTGTCCCACTTCAGTGATGCTAAGACTGATCAGTGGGTTCAGATGGCAACAACCTGGTTTATCCATTTAAAATTTTTCCATCATTCTTTGATCTGCTGATTTCATCTAGTGATACTTTTTTCGTGGATTCAAGAGTTGCAAAATGCTGATTTTTCTAATTCCATCATTAGAATTAGATTTCACATTAATCAGCTAAAATTCACATTTATCAGCTAAAATTCATACATTATAGCTATTTGGTTACTCTAAAATACAGTTTATAGAGTCAAGTTAAGCTCTTGTTTTAAATTCAGTGATGTATTTTATATCAGTTCTAAAAAATAACCCTAACAATAAATGGTTTTTCCTGTCATATAAATGTCAAAACTCTACCTGTAATGAAGCAGTGTGATTGGTAATTGCACCATGTGGAAAAACCTCAGCAAGACCAACAACATGGGTCCTGCCAACATAGGTCCTGCCATGTTTTTCTCTACCCCCTTTTAACTTGAGACATTCCAGTTCCCTGACCCTCAGCCTCCTTGTAGAATATGGCAGCAAGATCCTGGTGCTTATGGGTCTGAATTAAACTAGCATGTGTGCTGCTGCTTTTCTCTGCTTGTTTAAACACCTTCTTCCTATACACTTATTCACCTCAGAAACACCAAGGGCACTTTTTCCATTCTAGGCCCAGCATCCTGGACCACGTGATTGTTAGCACCGTACCCATGAAGAGAAAATTTATAACACCCAAACAAGTAAAATGCCTTGCTGAATGATTTTGTTATTACATAGTTTGCTTGTGTTTTTTTGTGGCGGCATTTCAATTTCTGAATCTTGGAGTCAGCGCTGACTGCCAGACCCCCAGCAAGTCTCCAGGTCCTGTTGAATCAGCTGGAGGCCATTTTTTGCATCAGATCCTTCTTTTCTGTTCTCATGACCACATCTTGACTCAGGTCTCTCTGCCTCTAGAGTCTCTTTTCCAATTTATCCTGTTTCCTATTCTGGTGAAACACCCTCAGCCCCTCTGTAGGGCCCAGCTGCCTGCAAGCAAAGTCTGAACCTCCTAGCTGGGCATGGATGCCTCTGTACAGCCTGGCCTCAGGTGCACCTCCTCTCCCGCTCTCCTTCGCTGCCGGTCAGATCATGCATTCACTGGCCCTTTGTCTCCAGCCTCCTGTACCATTGCCAGAGCTACCCGCCCTTCCCATGCTCCACATGCTGTCCTCGCAGCCCATCGCCTCTTCCAGTCTGAACCAGCTCAAGCTCTGCTGCTCCAAGGAATCTCCCTGATCACTGTGGTCTCCACTGCTTCTGGAGCACCCATTGTCTGTGCCGTGGTCTGGCAGCTCTCATAATCCTCTCTGTATCATAACTCAGTTTGCTTCACATCTGCAATCAGACTGTATCCTAAGCAAGGGCAGGGACTCACCGTGGGCTTCTTGCATCCTTTATGCACTGGGCACAGTACCTGGCCTCTCCTAGCTACTACACCTTCCCACTCAGACTCCTGTTTTAGTCCTCGCAGTCCTCAGGCATCCCTGATTCCTTCTCTGGTTCAGGCTCTCAGCCTGGCCTTGATTCCTGACAGTCTGTGATTGAAGACCTCTTGCAGGCCTCCTCTCATCACTGTCACACACGGTAAAGTTGATGAAAGCCCACGCCCTGGGTAGAGAACTTCTCCCAGCAGGAGTGAGCTTCACCGGTTTTCCTTGGGGTGCTATTCCAGCAAGTAATCATGATGCTTATTCCATATGTCAGCTGGGAGGCCTCCAGAAACAACCCAGGCACACACTCAGCACCCCTGCCAGAGCTGTTAGGCTGCTCCGTAAATATTTATGTGGAAGTCCCCCTCCCAGACACTTCCTCATCCTCTCCTGATTAAACTCCACTTCATTTTTTAATATCTTTAAGCAACCAGAGCAAGTACCTTTCATGGAGTAATTATGCACCACTTTCTCTGCCACCATAGAACCAAAGATTTTCTTTCCTTCTGCTAACTGATGTGACAGACATCCACTTAATGGAATGATTATTAGTATGAAATTACATTTTGGCCTTTAAATTTAATTATGCCACATTCACAGCAATAAAATAAAGTTCCAAATGCAGGTGTGTTTTTCAAGGAAAGTGTCCAAGGCAATTAAGTACAGGGCAGTGGCGTCCTATATTTAAGCCTTTTGTCTGGGGAATCTTAAAATCTTTTCCACACAAGTAGATAATGATGTTCATTTTGTAAGGGGGAGAGGTGAAGTGACTGATCTCTTGGCATGCTCAGAAGACGACGGAAAATCCAGGACCCAGGTGTCCCCTTTGTTTCCCCCCTCCCCTCCCTTTTCAGTTCTTTAAGAGAAGCATGGCCGACCTTCTATTAATTTAAATACCTCTCTCTGAGGTACTGCTTTCTGCTTCTTTAAGAGCCTGAATGAAAAAAGTTTCTATATCACATTTCATGTGGGGAAGAGCTGAGGTTCAGGGAGAGGGAATGGTTTGAAGATAGTATACTAATCAGAGAACATACATGTCTCTCCTGATAAAGCTACCTCATCTCTATTACACAGTAGAGCCTAAATGTGGGTTCCATGACTAGTTCATAAATGAAAGGCAGAACAGTGCTTGGCACATGGTAAGCCCCGTATAAGTCATGACTCGGGCCTACAGGCAGGCACCTATGTTCTCTGGATGGGAAGCATCTGGAATGCACCCTCGCTCGTGCCATGCAACAGTTTGGATGTGTTTCCGTTCTCCCCACCCAGACAAACCACCTCAGAACCTGGGGAGCCAGGTTAAGTCCTCTTACCCTCTTCCAAGAAACCTTCCCTGGTCCAACCAATCATCATAACTCTCCTTTTCATAACTCCTGTATCATTTTCTCAGTTCATTCCACACACTTGAACTGAGCATTGCCATCTACTAATTAACATAGGCTTCATCGGGACACTAAATCATGCTCTATTCTGTGATATTTTTAAACTGTGGTATGAATGTTTGCCTTGTGTCTCATGGGATTATTGGGCCTTGAGGGAAAAGATCATATATATACAGTATAGTATGTCCCCCGGCCTCAGGATCGATCTTGCACATACAGCCGGAGGTCAGGAGACTTATCAGGCTAGAGGATGTGGGGGGCAGAAGGGGCCAACTGTACACATTTTGTTGAATCTAACATAATACATTCTTGTTGAATCGAGTTGAAATAACACTGGGTCTGAAACATAGTCCTGGGTTTTCATTCTTCGGTCCACTGCAACACCCTGTTCTATTCTGTTGTGTATGAAAGAGGTCAAGTATGTACAGAGTTCCTACATGCAACACGGTAGCAAACACAGATGGGGTGTCTGAATCCAAAGAGTCCAGTGATATATATATATGGAATCTAAAAAAAAAAAAAAAAGGTTCTGAAGAACCTAAGGGCAGGACAGGAATAAAGACGCAGACATAGAGAGAGAATGGACTTGAGGACAGGGGGAGGGGGAAGGGTAAGCTGGGACGAAGTGAGAGAGTGGCATGGACATATATACACTACCAAATGTAAAACAGATAGCTAGTGGAAAGCAGCTGCATAGCACAGGGAGATCAGCTCGGTGCTTTGTGACCATCTAGAGGGGTGGGATAGGGAGGGTGGGAGGGAGACACAAGAGGGAAGGGATATGGGGATATATGTATACGCATAGCTGATTCAATTTGTTATACAGCAGAAACTAACACAACGTCGTAAATCAATTATACTCCAATAAAGATGTTAAAAACAAAAACAAAAAAACAGAGTCCAGTGATGACAGAATACATACACGGGGCCTGTAAGAAAGGTGGACTCTGTGATGAATGATGGACTCTGCACTGAGACTCAGGGAGCTTTGCGGTTAAAAGGAGCGTGTGGGCGTTTCTATGTGGGGAATCCTGAAAGTAAATGAAAATTCATTTACTTAACAATTATACACTGAGAGGCCAGCTTCTGGTCCAAGGCTATCCTGGGTGTCAGAGCTTCACGGGGGAGGTTGGAGGATAAGATTGGCACCTGGTCCCTACACCCCCTGCCAAATATAAACGCAGAGGTCCAGATTCTCTTCTTTTAGTGTTTATTAGAGAGGTATTCCAGTCCTGTCATTTTTTTCCCCAATGCAAAAGGCATTCTGGGGAACAGGAGACCAATAGTGTGCATCTTCACTCGGTATCACGTTCTCCCGGCTGCAGAGCTGATTCTTCTCAGTGGCTCACTGACATTCACACCCAGCATTTGCTCCCACTTTCATAGTCTCCTGACTGTGCTGACTGCACCAGTGAGAGCTACTGACACTGTTTGCCATTTGTTTTCTTCCAGGATTTTTTTCCCAGGAAACCATCCCGTCAGAGGCGTGCAGGTAATGAAAGTTGGCAAATTGCAGTTACATCAAGGCATGTTTCCCCAAGCGATGAAGAATCTGAGGCTGGTGAGTGTGCCAAGATCCCATGTAGTTCTGCCTGGAATACCTTTTCCTGGTTGTTGCTAGGCCTCTTCCTTGTGATTTCTAGCAACTCTACACACGTGTGTGTACACACATGTGCAAGCACACATATGTACACACATGCGTACCCATAAATGTTTACGTACCCATAAATGTTAAAAACCAGCTTCAAAAAAAAAAATGATTTGTGATGTTTGCTGATGTCTTTGGTATAAACATGCCCACCGTTGCTGATTTTAAACTCCCTATGTCAAATCAGCCAGTTCACAAGAATCAGTAGAATTTAACAATCAATTCCTACTAACTGGTGCAAACTGGCCTCAGACACCACTGCGCCTGTGCCCTTCTCCACCGTGGACAGGCCACCCTTGTCCATGCCTCCCCACCCACAGAACAGAATCCACATTCCCAGCCCCTTGACCACCTGTCTGCAGACCACCTTTGCAGCCTCGTCACCTCCAGCCTCCCCCCGCCCACCTACACACACACACACCAGCTGGTGTACGCTGAGCCGCTCACCGTTGCCCAGGGATGGTCCTTTCCAAGCTGTCTCCTTTGCCTTATATGCCCTCCCCTGACTCCAGCCCCTGGGCCCGGCAGAACTCTACTGACCCTGTAAGGCCCACCTGGAATGTTGTGTCCTCCCTGCCCCCCTACAACTCCGCTCACTCGGTCAGCTGAGCACTCATCACAGGGCAGCAGGAATACCTGCTGCCCCGCCCCCCAGGAGTCTGCGAGGTCTGGGACTTAGCAAGTATCCACTGTTGGAAGAAGGGAGGAAGGGAGCGAGGGCGAGAGGTCAATACAGTGCTAGCAACAAGTGCGGAGAAACTCAAGGGGGAGAACTGGGTCCGTGTTGGAATGCAGTGTTAAAGAGTGAATTTTGGGCTTCCCTGGTGGCGCAGTGGTTGAGAGTCCGCCTGCCGATGCAGGGGACACGGGTTCATGCCCCGGTCCGGGAAGATCCCACATGCCGCGGAGCGGCTGGGCCCGTGAGCCATGGCCGCTGAGCCTGCGCGTCCGGAGCCTGTGCTCCGCAGCGGGAGAGGCCACAGCAGCGAGAGGCCCGCGTACCGCAAAAAAAAAAAGTGTGACGCCTGTCCTCACCCTCTCAATGAGTCTCCTCTGCCACTAGGGCCCAGGGCTCTCTGCTGTCTTGGCCTTTCCACCCTGGCAGAGCACCCCCTCACCCAAACCGTGGCTTCCAAAGGCAGAACTCAGGTGCTTGTCTGGTCCAGGCACTGGTGGCGGCTGTGGAGAGCTGGTGTGTGGGGTTTCATGGGCAGCACCTGGCACTTTCCCAGGTCCTCTGGGCCACGATGCCCTTGTCCGCAGAAGGGTGGAGAGACCCGGGCCCTGAATCAGGATCTCTCAGGGAGTGTCTAGGGGCTGGCTGATCCACATTTAGATGGGAAAAATAACAGATGCCTACGGGATTCTTACAAGTGAGATTCCCTAATGCTGGTTTCTGTTGATTGCTAGCCCTGTTGCCTTTTCCTGGTCTCTAACTGAAGTCAGCCCGTGGTCAACAGGGAGAACACTAGGATGGCTGAAGGTGGCCAGCACTGCCTGTTCTCTTTGCCTTGTCTGACGTCTTTACCAGACTGATGGAAGAATGCTGGAAGGCTCCTGCGGTCTCAGGAGAACTTTCCTTTTCTGGTCTGGCTTAATGGTTGTCAACCAGTCAAATCAGTTGGGCAGAAAAGACTCACTGAGGGTCTACTCTGTGAATGTTCTGACAGGAAAACAATGTGGAGGAAATTTCCCACGTATATCATGGACCCAACCCAGGGTCACCTCCAAGTAGGCATTTTATAAGTGATCAAATTAGTCCTTGATGTTTTATGGGACTAGAAAGTATTAATACTGCTCACATGTACATGACTGATCTGGCCCTCATGACAGCTGACAGCCGTCTGAGGCCAGTGGGCCAGGCATTTCCGTGTCCATTTGAAAACTGAAGGAGCTAAGGAGGCTTTGAGTCACACTGAACCAGAGCCAGGTCCAGTCTGTTCGATTTAATCTAACATGTGTTGATTGAATGCTTCTGTTAATCTGAATAAGGCCCAGTGTTGTCCTCACAGTTTAGTGGAGGAGACAGACACGTGAACAAGTCATCGGATCCAGACTGGGATCCGAGGCTCTAGACTGGCCCAGCAAACAATTGAGACTCTCTAGTAAGACTCAGTGTAGAAATCCCTTCAGAGCCCGCTGAGCTCCTGGTGCCAACTCAGAGGAGGATGTGAAAGAGAAATCTGAGGGGATTTGGATCTTTTCTACTCTTCACGTGAGGCTTTATCATTGCCGTTGCACGCAGGACTCTCGATGGAGACATCTCATACCCTCAGCTGTAAAGACAAGCATGAACGAACCCACACTGACGTCTAGATACAGATTTACGGGATATTTGTGGGCCAGGCGGATCACCAGTCCTTCTTGTGACACTCTTACTGCCCTTTTATACCCTTCGTGCCCTGTTCCATTCTGTCTTCCTCACGTCCTTCTTGTGAGCCTGCCTCATTTCCTCCAGAAGCCTCCCTTGGTGATTGTTTTAGCATCTTCTGCTCCTGGTACCAAAGATAAGCCCACACATATGGACCCTGACAGCTGCCAAGTGAAAGACCTCGGAGCAGCATCAGAACGTCTGTCATGAGGCCTGGCGTTAGTCATGGCCCCACCCAAACTTCCTGCGTGGCTCTGGAAAAGACACGGAGTCTCCCGGGTTCTGATATCGACCAGAAAGCAGATGTTCACCCCGGCAGTGTCACGTGGTAGGAAGACACTCGGATTCAGAGTTCAGGTTCCAGTCCCGTCATTTACTACGTTTATGACTTGAAGCAAGTCTCAATCCCTCTGAATATAATTTTCTTATTTTAAAACTGAGGATCATACCTACCCCACAGAGTTATTTTAGAAGTAGATAAGGTAGTGCGTAAGGGTGTGTTTGGCTGAGTCCCAAGTGTTTGGAGAGAATAAAGGATTATTATTGTGTAGGAACCCTTGTTCTGATCACTCCCTCGCTATCCAGTCCCTTTAGCACTTGCATTTGGAGTTTGGGGTCATACAGTGTTTCCCCTGTTGAACAATTATATTATAGAACTGCTCCCCAGCAGTTCACATGGGTGTGTTCCATTTCCTGGAGGTGAGTGGGAAGTCCACAAGATACCTTTTGTATCTCCTGGGGCTACCAAACCTAGACACATGCCCTGAACACAGCAAGTTCTATCAAGGACACCTACTTGAATGAATGGGTTTTTTAATGAGAGGTCTTTAAAAGCACCACCCTGGCCCTGTTCTTTTAGCTAATATGTATATGTACTACGTATGTGGCTAGTGGACCAGATCTTCTCAGGACATATGCTGACCATTTACTAGCAGGGTAAGCTTCTGCTCACCCAATTCCAATGTGTGGCAGGGGTTTTCCCGCTTCAACAAGCAATTCTCAGACACAGCTGGGTGTCCTACGGTTCAACTCAGTTCTGACACCATTTACCTGGAGATGGCATCAGATCCCACTGCCCCCCGAGATCGCCTTCCACACTTCAGACGCCAGTCACAAGCCCAGGTTGTCACATAGGCTTCAGACTGACTGGCTATAGCTTAGAGGTGCCGAGGATGCCACCACGGTTTTGATTAACTTGCTAAAGCAGCTCCCAGGATTCCAAGAAACATTTTACTTACTAGATCACCAGTGTATTATAAAAGGCTGTAAATCAGAAGCAGCCAGATGGAAGAGATGCCCATAGGGCATCTCTCCGAGTTCACCGCTTTCCACGAATCTCCCTGTGTTCACCAACCTGGAAGCTTTCAAACTCTGTCCTTGTGGGTTTTTATGAAGGCGTCACTACAGAGGCATGATTGATGAAATCACTGGCCATTGGCGATTGATTCAACCTCCAGTTCCTCTTCCCTGAAAAGTTCCAACCGTCTTATCATATGGTTGGTTATCCTAGCAACCAGCCCCCATCCTTAGGTGCTTCTGAAAGTCACCTTATTAAAATAATAAAGACACCTTGATCATTTTCATCACTTAGGAAATGCCAAGGGTTTTAGGAACTCAGTGCCAGAAATAGGGATGAAGACCAAGTATATATTTCTTATTGTATATCCCAGTATCACACAGAGGGACAGGCTGCACACCTCCATCTTTTTGCAAGTTCACAGCACCTGTGAGTCTAGAAGCAGGGCAGTTTCGTTCTGCAGAAAACCTCTCCTCCCGAGCTTTCTCAGGGCTCAGGTAACCCAGAGAGGGGCAAGGGAAGATATAGTCTTGCCTTTTTTAAACTGATGTTCTCTTTCGACTGGCACCCCCAGACATTCTTCCTTAGAAACTCTGGAAATAACGGGATGAACGAGTTTGAATAAGGGTTTCAGAGGCTGAGTTTGAAACAAAAATGAGAAAAGCTTCAGAAACAAAAATTAGGTACAGATTCAATTAGGCCCGGCCTCCTCCAGGAAAGGAATCCTCTTCGCCCAGTTCTGATTTGGTTTAGGCTCCCATCTCCCCTGGGCTCAGCTGAAATTCTTGGGATTGCTGCCACAGGACAGTCCTGGGCTCCCTTCACCGTACCTCCCTCTTGCTTTCTCCTGTCTCTAATCTATTTTCATTTCTTTCCATTTATTTCTTAGAAGGATTTTGTTAGCCACTAATTTGACTTCTTGGACCTCAGGGGCAACCATTCTCATCTGGCCTGTCTTGTCAGTGAGCCTGCTTCTTTTCTGTGAGCTCTGCATGCTGCCAGCTCCCTCACCCTGGGCTACACTAGCTGCTTTGTTGGTAGTGCCTTGTTAACTGAAGTCAGGCTGGAAAAAGTCCAACTTCTTCCCCCTCAATAACCATTTTTTATTTAGATGTAAATTTCTTATATTACACTGTAATGTGTTTTCTCTTCTCATTTCATTATGTTGAAGCATTGTACACTTTGAGGATCTTTTTAGCTTTTTCTGGACCTGAACAGGGAGCTCAGGCCCAGTCCCCAGCACAGCTCCTCTCATACCCACATGGTTACTAGCTATTCCAGCTCATGCAGGCAAAGCTCCAAGCACATGCTGGTCTCTCTCTACTCCAGCCTGCACCCTGATTTCAAGCCCCTCTAAATGGATGATTTAGAGCCTGCAAGTCTATTGCTCCCATTTCTTAATCTGCTACAATGATTTTTAACCTCTTTGGTCACGCTCTTTTTTAGGAATTGTGTGAGGACCACTGACTCACCAGAGAAAATGCACATACACACATTTTTTTAAAAAAATTGGGGTATAGTTGCTTTACAATGTTGTGTTAGTTTCTGCTGTACAACGATGTGAATCAGCTATCTGTATACATATATCCCCTCCCTCTTGGACCTCCCTCCCACCCCCCCCATCCCGCCTATCTAGGTCGTCACAGAGCACCGAGCTGAGCTCCCTGTGCTATACAGCAGGTTCCCACCAGCGATCTGTTTTACACATGGCAGTGCACATACGTCAATTCCAATCTCCCAATTCATCCCACCTCCCTGCCCCCCACCCCGTATCCACACTGCACAACATTTTTTTTTTTAATATTTGGTGGGGAAGGTATTTAGGGACCACCTGAAGCCTCTCCATGGACTTTCTATAGGCCCGCGGTCTCAACGTTAAAAAGCTCGCGTCTAAATGCATAACATCACCTTAACATGTGGGCAGATGGGAGGGAGAGGCGGAGGACAAGGGGGCATGCAGAGGTGACGTGCCATAATCAGCAGTAGTGCCTTCAAAGCGTCGTTTGGCAGAGTCCCTGCCTCTGATGTTTATGACTGTCCCCTACTGACTTAAAAACAGAGAATATCAGTTTCAAGAGTATGTTGCTGAACCAAAGAAAGAGAAGATAACTAAGAGAATAATCATAAACTGAAAGCATAGTGATTAAGTTACATTACAGGAAACAAGCAGAAATTTACCTACCAGACAGTGTAAGCCCGGCAGTGACAGGGAACCAAGTGAGGAACCTGGACTTGTACTTCCGCCTGGCAGTAGCTTGGTGTCATCTGCCGTACTCCTGCTGGAGCAATACTGGAGAGAGCCAGCTGAAACAGAAAGTTTACATGAAAGTCAGAATCTCAGCCTAATACTCAAAATGTCCAGGTTTCAACTGAAAATCCCTCATCATACCAAGAACAAGGAAGATCTCAATCTTCATGGAGAAAAAGACAATCGACAGATTGCAACTCCAAGATAACAGATTTTAGAATTATCTGACAAAGATTTTAAAGCCAATCATACATGTGCTCAAACAAGCAATTACAAACATCCTCAAAACAAATGAAAAAACAGAACCTCAGCAAAGAAACAGAAGATAGAAAGAAGCAGCAAACAGAAATTTACGAACTGATAAATACAATTACCAAAATATACAGACTGGAACTTAACAACAGAATGGATAGAGGAATGAGTTAATAATGAACTTGGGGCTTCCCTGGTGGCGCAGTGGTTGAGAGTCTGCCTGCCGATGCAGGGAACGCGGGTTCGTGCCCCAGTTCGGGAGGATCCCACGTGCCACAGAGCAGCTGGGCCCGCGAGCCATGGCTGCTGGGCCTGCGCGTCCGGAGCCTGTGCTATGCAGCAGGAGAGGCCACAGCAGTGAGAGGCCCGCGTACCCCCAAAAAATAAAAGATAAAAAAATAATGAACTTGAAGATAGAACAATATAAGCTGTCCAATCTAAAAAACAGAGATAAAATGACTAAAAAAGGTAAAATTGAACAGAGCTTCAGGGACCCACGGTACCTATAACAAAAGATCTAACAGTGGAGTCCCAGAAAGAGAAGAGAAAGAGGGCAGAGTGGGAAAAGTACTTGAAGAAATAATAGTGAAAGCACTCAAATTGAAAAAAAGTAAAATTCTCTCTCTTCATAGATGACATGATCTTATATGTAGGAAACCCTAAAGATACCACAAAAGAAATTGTTCCAACTAAGAAATTCAGCAAAGTGGGAGGATGTAAAATTAATATGCAAAAGTCAGTTGTGTTTCTAT
The DNA here is from genome assembly GCF_964270905.1 of Leucopleurus acutus. Classification (NCBI taxonomy): domain Eukaryota; kingdom Metazoa; phylum Chordata; class Mammalia; order Artiodactyla; family Delphinidae; genus Leucopleurus; species Leucopleurus acutus. Next base: position 25,981,780 of record NC_139143.1, read on the forward strand.
ACACTGATAGGGAATGATCCCAAAAGGGAATGATCCCAAAAGGAAATTGAGAAAACAGTTCCACTTCTAATAGCATCATACAGAATAAAATAATCAGCAATTAACTTAATCAAGGAGGTAAAAGACTTATACACTGAAGACTATAAAACACTGCTGAAAAAAATTAAAGATGACATAAACAGAATAATATTCCATGTTCATGACTGAAAGATTTAATATCATTTTAAGATGTCAATACAACCTAAAGCAGTCTATAGATTCAATGCAATCTCTGTCAAAATCCACTGACATTTTTTTTTAGAAATGGAAAAATCCATCCTAAAATCCATATGAAACCTCAAGACCCCAATAGCATAACAATATTGAAAAAGAAAAAAAAAGTTGGAGGACTCACACTTTATGATTTCAAATTTTGCTACAAAACTACAGTAATCAAAACAACATGGTACTGGCATAAGGACAGCCATATAAGCCAATGAAATTGAATAGAGAGCCAGAAATAAACTCTCAGATATATGTCAAATAATTTTTGACAAGGGTGCCAAGACCACTCAGTGAGGAAAGGACAGTCCATTCAATAAATGGTGTTGAGAAAACTGGATATCCACATGCAAAAAATAAAGTTGGACCCTTACCTAACACTATATTTTTAAAAACTAATGCATGGATTAAAGACCTAATATAAGAGCTAAAACTATAAAACTCTTAGAAGAAAACAGAAGAAAAGTTTCATGAGACTGGATTTGGCAATGACTTTTTTGGATATGCCACCAAAGGCACAGGCAACAAAGAAAAAATAGACGAATTGAACTTCATCAAAATTTTAAATGCTTGTGCATCAAAGGATGCTATCGACAGAGTAAAAAGGCAACCCACAAAATGGAACAAAATATTTGCAAATCAAGTATCTGATAAGTGAATAATTTCCAGAATATAGAGAGAATGCCTGAACTTCAAAAACAATACCAAAACAGCCCAATTCAAAAATTGGCAAAGGACCTGAATGGACATTTCTCCAAAGAAGATACGCAAATAGCTAAAAATCACGTAAAAAGGTGCTTAACATCACCAATCATTAGGGAAATGCAAACCACAACCACAATGAGATACTACTTCTCACCTGCTAAGATGGCTATTATTAAGGAAAAAAAACAGAAAACAACATGTATTGGTATGGATGTGGAGAAACTGGAACCCTTATGTATTACTGGCAGGAATGCAAAATGGGGCAGCCACTGTGGAAAAATAGTATAGCAGTTCCTCAAAAATATGAAACACAGAATTACTATTTGATCCACCAATTCCACTTCTGGGTATAAACACAAAAGAATTGAAAGCAGGGACTTGAACAGATATTTGTACACCAATGTTCATAGCAAGCATTATTAACAATAGCTTAGCTAAAAGGTGGAAGCAACCTAAATGTCCATGGACAGATGAATAGATAAACAAAATGTGGAATATACAGACAATATTATTCAGCCTTAAAAATGAAACCACATAGATGAAACTTGAAGACATTATGTGAAGTAAGCCAGTCACAAAAGGATAAATATTGTATGATTCCATTTATATCAGGTATGTAGAGTAGTCAAAAACATAGAGACAGAAAGTAAAATAGTGATAACCAGGGGCTGGAGAGAGAAGGGGATGGAGAATTATTGTTTAGTGGGTACACAGTTTCAGTTTGGGATAACACAGAAGTTCTGGAAATGGATAGTGGTAGTGGTTGCACAACAATGTGAATGTAATTAATGCCACTGAACATAAAAAAATCTACCTGGGGATTCAAGAAGGTAACTGATTGTGAAAATGACTATACTGCCCAAGGCAATGTACAGATTCAATGCAATCCCTATTAAATTACCAATGGCGTTTTTTACAGAACTAGAACAAAATATCTTAAAATTTGTATGGAGACACAAAAGACCCCAAATAGCCAAAGCAGTCTTGAAGGAAAGAAACGGAGCTGGAGGAATCAGACTCCCTGACTTCAGACTATACTATAAAGCTACAGTAATCAAGACAATATAGTACTGGCACAAAAACAGAAACATAGATCAATGGAACAGGATAGAAAGCCCAGAGATGAACTCAGGCACCTATGGTCAACTAATCTATGACAAAGGAGGCAAGGATATGTACAGTGGAGAAAAGACAGTCTGTTCAATAAGTGGTGCTGGGAAAACCAGACAGCTTCATGTAAAAGAATGAAATTAGAACACTCCCTAACACCATACACAAAAATAAACTCAAAATGGATTAGAAACCTAAATGTAAGACCGGACACTATAAAACTCTCAGAGGAAAACATAGGAAGAACACTCTTTGGCATAAATCACAGCAAGATCTTTTTTGACCCACCTCCTAGAGAAATGGAAATAAAAACAAAAATAAACAAATGGGACCTAATGAAACTTAAAAGCTTTTGCACAGCAAAGGAAACTATAAACAAGACGAAAAGACAACCCTCAGAATGGGAGAAAATATTTGCAAATCAATCAACGGACAAAGGATTGATCTCCAAAATATATAAACAGCTCATGCAGCTCAATATTAAAAAATCAAACAACCCAATCAAAAAATAGGCAGAAGACCTAAACAGACATTTCTCCAAAGAAGACATACAGATGGCCAAAAGGCACATGAAAAGCTGCTCAACATCACTAATTATTAGACTAATGCAAATCAAAACTACAATGAGGTATCACCTCACACCAGTTAGAATGGGCATCATCAGAAAATCTACAAACAACAAACGCTGGAGAGGGTGTGGAGAAAAGGGAACCCTCTTGCACTGTTGGTGGGAATGTAAATTGATACAGCCACTATGGAGAACAGTATGGAGGTTCCTTAAAAAACTAAAAATAGAATTACCATATGACCCAGCAATCCCACTACTGGGCATACACCCAGAGAAAACCATAATTCAAAAAGGCACATGCACCCCAGTGTTCACTGCAGCACTATTTACAATAGCCAGGTCATGGAAGCAACCTAAATGCCCATCGACAGATGAATGGAATAAGAAAATGTGGTACATATATATATACAGTGGAATATTACTCAGCCATAAAAAGGAACGAAATTGGGTCATTTGTAGAGACGTGGATGGACCTAGACACTGTCATAAAGAGTGAAGTAAGTCAGAAAGAGAAAAACAAATATCGCATATTAATGCATATATGTGGAATCTAGGAAAATGGTACAGATGAACCGATTTGCAAGGCAGAAACAGAGACACAGATGTTGAGAACAAACATATGGACACCAAGAGGGGAAAGCCACGGTGGGGGGGCGGGCAGTGGTGGTGGTGGGATGAATTGGGAGATTGGGATTGACATGTATACACTGATGTGTATAAAATTGATGACTAATAAGAACCTGCTGTATAAAAAAAAAATTTTTTTAAAACCTACAAAAAACTTAAAGGAAAAAAAAAACCTAAGTGAATCCAAATAAGAAAAATCCAAAGAAATGCACATCAAGATTCATCCTAGACAAACTTCTGAAAACTAAAGACAACAAAAATATCTTAAAAGCAGCAAGAGAGGGGCTTCCCTGGTGGCGCAGTGGTTAAGAATCCACCTGCCAATGCACAGGACACGGGTTCAAGCGCTGGTCCAGGAAGATCCCAAATGCTGCAGAGCAACTAAGCCTGTGCACCACAGCTACTGAGCCCGCATGCCACAACTACTGAAGCCCACATGCCTAGAACCCATGCTCCACAACAAGAGAAGCCACCACAATGAGAAGCCTTCACACCGCAAGAGTAGCCCCCACTCACCACAACCAGAGAAAAGCCCGTGCGCAGCAACAAAGACCCAACACAGCAAAAAATTGAAAAAATTTAAAACTGTTTCTAAAAAAGCAAGAGAAAAATGACATCTTCCTTATAGGAGAAAAACAATTTGAGTTACAGTGGCTTTCTCATTAAAAACCATGAAGGCCAGGGACTTCCCTGGTGGTCCAGTGGTTAAGACTCTGTGCTCCCAATGCAGGGGGCCTGGGTTCAATCCTGGTCAGGGAATTAGATCCCTCATGCCACAACAAAGATCCCGCATGCTGCAACTAAAACCAGATCCCGCGTGCTGCAGTGAAGATCCCGCACGCAGTATGGAAGATCCCACGTGCTGCAACTAAGACCCGGTACAGCCAAATAAATAAATATTAACAAACAAACAAACATGGAGGTCAGATGAAAGTGGCACATTTTTCAAGCACTGAAAGAAAAGAACTGTTGAGCCAAAAACCGACACTCAGCAAAATAGCCTTCAAGAGTTACGGGAAAATCAAAACATTCTCAGATGAAGGAAAAGTAAGAGAATTTGTCACCAGCGGACCTATTCTAAAAGGATCGCTAAAGGAATTCTCTAAACAGAAAGTAAATAATAAAGGCAGGAATCTCTGAACATCAGGAAGAAAGAACATGGTAAGCAAAAGTAAGGGTAAGTAAAATTGACTTTCATTCTCCTCTTGAGTTTTTTAGATAATCTTTGACAGTTGAAACAAAATTTATAACACTGTCTCCTGTGGTTCTAAATGTATATAGTGGAAATATTTAGGTCAATTATATTCGACAATTATATGTCTATGTCTCTCTCTCTATATATACACACACAAACAAATACACTCAAAAACATTACAGAATTCTAAAAAAAGTAGTAATCCACCAGAAATGCAAGAAAAAGAAAATAGAAGCAAAAAAGAAAAAGACAGAATAAACAGAAAAATATTTTAATGGCAAACTTAAAACCCTAATATATGAATAACCACATTAATTACGCAAGTGATCTATGTAAAAAATATAAATTGTCTAAAATATACTAATTAAATGACAGAGATTATTAGAATGGATTTTTTTAATGACCCAACTATATGCTGTCTATAGGAAACTCGCTTTAAATATAGGCACGTTGAAAGTAAAATGATGGAAAAAGATATATCATGAAAACACCATTCATCAAAAGAAAGCTGGAGTGGCTATATTAATATCAGATAAAGTCGATTTTAGAGCAAAGAAAATGTTGCTAAAGACAGAGAAGGACATTATATAACGGGGAAAAAAAGGTCAATTTACCACGAATACATAGCAATTCTAAATGTGTATGCACCAAACAACCCAGTTGCAAAATGTGGGGAACAAAAACTGATAGAACTAAAAGAAGAAATAGATAATAGACTTATGGATACGCGTATAGCTGGGGACATCAACACTCCCTGTCAACTACTGACAGGACAACTAGACAGAAAACCAGCAAGGATATAGAAGGATTCAACAACAGGATCAAATTGACATTTATAAAACTCCACCCAGCAGTAGCAAAATACACTTCAAGTACCCACAGAATGTATACCAAGAAGGACCATATTCTGGGCCATAAAACAAGTCTCAATAAATGTAAAAGGATTCCTGTCATACAAAGTAAATTCTCTGACCTCAGTGGAGTTAAATTAGAAATCAATAACACATTTTGAAATGAAACCAAACCTGCACCTCCTAGCTCTGTGTCTGGGACTTGCTTTGTCCACAGAATTTATCTAGTCCAATCTCCTCGTTACTCAAGTGAGGAAACCGGAGCTCAGGGAGGAGACATGATGTCTTCAGGGTCTCTCAGGTGCTCAATAAATATGCATTGGATCGATTGATTAGTTAAACATAACAACACAACAGCAACTCTTTCTGGAATAGCTACTCCCACTGGAAGGCACAGACCTGAGCTCACCATGTCTGTAACCCCTTCTGGGGTCTCTCCTCTGGAACCCCAGCACCTTACATCTCCCTTTATCACACACTGTCCTGCTAGAACCCTGATTTCTGGCTGTGCCAGAGCTCCTCCCAGGGCAAGGACCAAGTCTTGTTCATGACAGCTGCTTAGCCGATATTTAGTGTATGAATGGATAGATCTTTTCTTTAAGGAATCTTGCCTCCCAGGAGGACAGGTCCTCTCGGTGGATTCTGTACAAGGTGGAGAGCACAGTGGATCAGCAGGGGTGCTGTGAGCTCAGGAAGGTCATCCAAGGCTTTGGGATTTCCTGCTGCCCCTTGCGAAGGGCTGCTGTGGCTCTGCAGCTGCTTGATGGGTTGCAGGTCTGTCTTCCTACGTGTCCTGCTTTGGATGCCCCAGCGCACGCCCACCACCTCCCACCCCTCTACTCTGCTTTCATCCTGAGGTGGGCAGAGTAAGAAAACTTGCCTGCATTTTCCCCTCTTGTGATCTGATTCCAGAGGTTTTTATCATGCATACATTTCTTTTCCCTCTGATTTATATCCATATTTAAATCCTGCTTGGGGAAGTCATTATTGAATTCCCTCAGGCTTTTTGTAGAGAGTATATGAGATCCTCGATAAGCTTAATATATTTTTATTAAAAATTAATAAGAAAGCTATATTGTTTGCAACTTTAAATCATAATTTAATTCATTTTATTTAATATATGACCCACAATTCTACAATTACTTAAAAGAAAAAAAAAGCTGTGATGAGATTGAAATCAGTTCTGGGGACCCGATCTTTCAAAGAACCTATCTTTACTCCTGAGTGAGCCATGCCTGTCATGTGGCAGACAATCTGTGCTTCCATTTCTCATGTGACATTTAGAGTCAGTACACGGGGGGCAGCAACACCCCCTTGAAGGCTTCAAATAGGTCCTCTGTGGAAGAATACAGGCAGGCTCTTTTTAAATGCTACCATTAAAAAAATAAAATTTAATGGAAAGAGATAAGCTTTTCCCAGCACAGGCTGGCTCTGATTTTATATTTCCTTAATCTGTTTTACATATTGCTGCAGGAAATTAAATCAAAATTGTTCTCTCTGACATGTGCATGTGTGGCAGTTGGGAGGGGCTGAGAGAAGGGAGACACAGAGCTACAGGAAACAATTGTCCTGGTTTGTCAGAGATTTACTATAACTTTGTTTTTGGGGAAAAAAAGACCTCCTCATCTTCTTGCTGGGCTGAGGGGCTGTGGCCGCCATGCAGAGGCAGCCTGTGCTGACAGCTACATAGGGCTCCCTTCCTACATCGCTGAGAACTGCTGCCCCAGCTCACCTGTAGGCCCAGGTGATGTCCAAGACAAGGACCAGACGTCCTGCCGGACCAAGTCTGAGTTTTGGCTTCCCGTCCTGTATACTCAACCTGCCATATTACTCTCACATACACACACACACACACACACACACACAGAGAGAGAGAACACAGTCATCACCATAGTTTGCACATTACTAAATCCTATTTTTTTTTCTCTCCTTTTCTCTTCTACCCCACCCATCACTCAGAGAAAATTAGTGTTTACTTGTTAATCCTATTTATACCTGGTTTTACCTTCTAGACAAATGGTATGGATTTTTTCCAGTCTCTTCAATGTGGTCCTCTGCACCCAGCTATGCCCATTTCCTCTCTGCTTCTAGCCACCCCTGTGGATAGGATCCTCTAACCTTAGTATCTCAAATCCTACACATACACACCCAGGCGTTGCCCCCGCCCCACTTTTGCTACCGGTGCTGCATTCACCACCAAATAAGAGAACGTAGGTCACAACCAGCAGCATCTTGACTAGGAAGACCTTCACGGCTCCTCAGGGTGTCTCAGAAGCCACACCTCAGAGACCCTGCAGGCCCTCTCCTTGGTCACTGAAGACTGTTTGCAGGTGGAGGCTGCACAGTGCAGTCATGGAATGAACACGGGGTTCACCCTGGGCTCCCTCTCAGGCCAAACATGAGGACATTGCACCAGATGGTCTTTGTGGCCCTCCTGCAAGGAAGCAGGCTGGGTGGTATGGAAGTGAGGCCTGGGCAAGGCCAAGTGGCTTCCCTTCCTGGCTGTGGCTCTGCAGTTGGTGAAGGGTTGCAGGGCCGGAAGCCTCCTCTGATGCTCAGGCACCTGCTGTGCTGTGGGATGAGCAGGAATGAACAGGAAGACTCCAGATCAGCCACAATTAACTTTGTCTCTTGAGGAGTAGGCCTTATTCTTTTTTTTTTTTTTTTTTGCGGTACGCGGGCCTCTCACTGCTGTGGCCTCTCCCGTTGCGGAGCACCTGCGCCACCAGGGAAGCCCCGTAGGCCTTATTCTTAAAGCTGGAAGGGAGGAGAAAGTGAAACGTATGACTGGAAGAAAGGCAGCGAGGAAGGAAGCTGAAGCTATAATACGTCTGAAAACGTGCAGATCGACCTTACCCTTCAGAGTGGTATGAAGATGACTGTCATGCAGCCTCTGAGTCAAGTCCCTGAGAAGCACGGAACTTTCTCCAGATGAGGAACCTGGAGAAATAAAACAGGAGGACACAGAGAAGCTGGTCTGGGAGTTCTCCTGAGAAACGAGGCCAGGCCCTCACCCAGCAGAGAGCTGTGAGGGGCCGGGAGGGCGAGAGCCCTCACAGGTCAGGCAGGCCTTTCTCCAGCCAACCTGTCCATGGGGCTTGGAGGAGCGTTCTTTCTCTTTCTGCAAAGAGCTTTTCAGGTGATGCTCCTGGCCCATTCACCCTCCTTTGTCAGATCACAAGTACAGCTGGTCCTCTGTCGAGTGGAAGGGAAGAGAACATCTAAGCAGCTTTCGAGTGAGAGAATTTCCCACGAAGGGCTCAAAGCATCTCTCCAGTCTCTTTTTACAATCGCGCTCTCATGCAGGCCCCTGCCTGGGACCTTGAGATGTCTAGAACAACAGAGGACCTGGGGAGTGGGGCGGGAGGGAGACAGGAGACATTTGTTCCCTGAATGGCATCAAACATTTGTTGCTGATCTTCTGCCCAGAGGCATGTCACCGAGCTTGGCTGCCTCCAAGGTGGAGGCTACTCCCAACTCCTCCCCTCGATCTCGTACACCCCTCACCCCGCCCCACTGCACCTCGGGATTTGCTTGCAGATGCTCTGCACCCACAGGGCAGACCCACTCAGGTTACTAAGAACCAAATCCTCATGGCCCTGACTCATCACAGCCCCCTTCTGGTTTTCCAGCTGGCATGTCACAGGTGATGGGCCTGCCAGTGCAGGATTACAGCCAACGCCACGGGCAGAGCTCTTTTCCAGGCTGGGACACCAGAGCCTGAGGTGGCGGGCCTTTCCCTTTTTTTCCTCTCACAGTAGCGAAATCTAGACCCCGTCTGTCTGCCTGTTTTCCTTTATCCCAGCTAAAGGGAACTTTTTTTTTTTTTTTTTTTGCGGTACGCGGGCCTCTCACTGCTATGGCCGCTCCTGTTGCGGAGCACAGGCTCGGGACGCGCAGGCTCAGCGGCCATGGCTCACGGGCCCAGCCGCTCCGCGGCATGTGGGATCTTCCCGGACCGGGGCACGAACCCATGTCCCCTGCATCGGCAGGCGGACTCCCAACCACTGCGCCATCAGGGAAGCCCGGGAACATTTTTAAAGAGGCCAAAAAGCCAGGAACACAGGCCAAAAGCACTCCTGGCCCTGAACACCCAGTAGAATGAAGGGGTGCTCCGCAGCTCTAAAGTCTCTGTGGCTTTAAAGAGGTTCATACCCAAGAATATCCACCTCCAGAGATTTATCTTAAGCAAATATTCAGCAAAGGCAAAAAAGTCCTATGCTAGAAGAGCTACATCATAACAAAAACTTGGTAGTGATCTAAATTTCTAAGAGTAGAATTGTACACAGGCAGTAAAATGGTAATTATGTTGGCTGTAAGTCACCACTGAATAATAAATAGTTGTTATTATTTGGTGAGAGCTCACTGTATCGGTCGTTCTCAACCCTGAGGGCACGTTAGAATCTCCTGAGCCCAGGCCTCACCCCCAGAGAACAGGCTTCAGTTGACCACGTGTGGGGTTTGGGCGCTGGTACCTTTGACAGCCCCCAGTTGATGCTCCTGTGCGGCCAAGGCTGAGAGCGTGGTACTGAGAGGCAGGTGCTTTTCTGGGTGCCTAACAGCCCCCAAAGTCTCTTTACCTAGCTCTCGAGGCACGTTCGTATTGAAGACAATGGGTCTGGTGCCCACCCCCCGCTGGGGAGCCCCCAGTTTGGGCAATGCAGGATGGTACTGTTTATCTCTAATTTATTCCTCGGTAACAAACCATCCCCAAAACTCAGCAGAGTAAAATAACCACCCTTTTATTATGCTCACCGATGATCTGAGTCAGGAATTCAAACGGATCGCCACAGGAATGGCTCGCCTCTTTTCCATAACGCCTCTTTTCCACAGTGTCCGCTGGGAAGACTGGACTCTGGCTACCTTTTGGCTGATGGCTGAAATCATCTGTAGACTTCTTTATGCACATTTCTGATGTCTAGGCTAGGATGACTTGCAAGATGGACTCAGCTAGGACTCTCAACCAGAGCATCTCCACTTGGCTTCCCCATGTGGCTTGGGCTTCCTCACAGCGCGGAAGCTCATGGTTCCAGGAGCAGACACAGTAGTGAACGAGGCAAAGGTTGCATGGCCTTTCTGACCTAGCTTTGGAAGTCAGTAGCATTAATTCCATCATCACACTCTATTACTGAAGTGATCACAAACCCATCCAGATTTCAGAAATATTTTGGAGGTAGAATTGGCAAGATTTAGTGAAGATTGAACATGGGGAGTGAAGGCAGGGACTGTCAAAATGCCAGTGTTCTAATGTCATAGGACATGAAAAGAATACAAAAATTGTATGTATACATTATATGTATCACAGTGCATATACTCCATGGAACCCCCAATGTCCTCAGTTATTTATTTATTTATTTATTTATTTATTTATTTTGTGGTACGTGGGCCTCTCACTGCTGTGGCCTCTCCCGTTGCGGAGCACAAGCTCCGGACGCGCAGGCTCAGCGGCCATGGCTCACGGGCCCAGCCGCTCCGCGGCATGTGGGATCTTCCCGGACCGGGGCACGAACCCGTGTCCCCTGCATCGGCAGGCGGACTCTCAACCACTGCGCCACCAGGGAAGCCCACAGTGCATATAGATGAGAATTAAATGCAGCATGCGAAAATGAAAATTATATTTTAAGGCGATAGCAGCATAGTAGTTCATCTTTACTATTACTTAATCATTTTAGTAACTCTTCTCAAACCTCTTTACCTACACCAAACCTAAGCTCTAATAATCCCTGAAGATTGTTGTTGCACAGCAGGCCCAGCACGACTCAAGTAGTAAGTCTGCTGTCCAAGCACCACGTTACAGAATCACCCTTGTCACTTCATTGCTAGTGTGGAGAACCACCGTGCTGCTCACACTGCAGACTCTGGGCTTCTTCGGGCTCCTGGTGTCATGGGAAAAGATGAGGAGCAGGCAGGGACCTGCCTAATTTGGGGTTCTAATCCGTCTTCTTTCTCTTCCCTTTAGGCTTTTGATATTATGAGAGTGACACATGGCAGGGAGCACAGCCTGATTGAAGATTTGATTCTGCTCTTAGAAGAATGTGATGCCAACATCAGAGCACCCTAAGGGAACCCCCCCCCCCATAGAGGGAGAGACAGCTTATACCTTTACTGAATGCCTTATTGAGGTCACACACTCTATATTTTGTTTGTTGTGTGAACCTCCCCTACTAGAAATGCTGTTCTGTATTTACTTTGGTAAATAAAGTCAGACATATGGTTTGCACACCACATGAATCTTTAGTTGTAGAGAAGCACGATTATAATAAATATAAAAAATTTGGTTGAAAATGCCATCTGCTAATTGTTTTCTTTGCTTACTCACTGGTAATGTTTAAGATCTCAGCATTAAAGATAGAAAATCCTATTAAAAGCATAACAGAATAAGTTGTAACCTTCTCCTTAGATAAACGGAGGGATAGTTGGATAAAAATCAATGTTTTCATATTTGCTTCCAAGCAAAATCTTAATGTCCATTTTGGCAAGAAGCAAGATTTTCAGATGTCTTCACTGCTTGCGGTAAACGATATGTATGTCCATGATTCACTTCCAAATACATCTGCAACACAAGAAGTTTTACTCTAAATCCTAGAAAGACGTCATGTTAGGTTTTATTAGAAAAGGACAGGAGGTCTTAATGGACAAAAAAGAAAACTGTTTTTCATATGTCTCATGGCTCTTTGTGTAACTCATTCTGAGCATTTTATAACCCTTTGTGTATGTCATGCTTTTGGAAGGGGAATTTTCTTCTATAAATCTCTATGTCTAAGGTTCGACCCTGTGATCTACATAGCATGGGGCTCCATTATCCTGCAGGAAGCAGGGTTCTAGCATCCCAGCCCAAATCAGGTTTGCTTTCTTTTCTTACTGTTATTCCCCAATTCTGCGGCCTGCTTTTCCACTTTCTGCTTTAGACAAATACAGAAACCTTTTCTTTTCCTCTAGCAAATAATAACTTCTTTCATGGCTCCGTGATCCTGTGAGCAGTTTAGTCCCTCAGGCTTAGAGAAGACTCCAGGAGTATTACTGAAGCTGACAGGAGTCTCAGAGAGCTTCCTGTCACCCACACCTTATTTTACAAGCAAGAAAATGAGATACAGGGAGTGATGGCGGAATCCAGAGCAGCAACTCAGGAGCTTCCCCCACCACCCCAGAAGGAGTGGCACGTCCTCCGGCCACGTGGCCTCACTGCGGCGGCAGCCATGTCAGAATGACACGTGGACGTCTGGTCGAGCCAGAAGGAACCAACCTCATTCTGCAGCAGAGAAAGCTGACGCCTAGAAACTGGGATCCACGTGAACACCTGGTGGGCACTGTGATCACTGAAACGTGCCTGATCTCGCGACGCTGATGAGTTCTGCAGCCGTTTCATCAGCGTGCTTGGCTCGGGCTACTGTCCATCAAGTATCAGGCACCTCTAAAGCACACAGTATCTCTAATAGCCACAGGAGCCCAACAAGGTAGGTGTTTTGAAGCCCATTTTATAAGTAAGGAAACTGAGGCCTGGAGTTAGATGCTCTGGGATCTCTCCTGATTTATTGTGACCTTGAGAAAGTGGCTGAATCTCAGTCTTTTTGAGAGACCAGTTCTACCCAATTCAACAAATACATATTGAATGGTTATTGTGTTTTTAGGAGAAAGAGATATAAAGACTGAATAAGGTGTGCCCCTCATCCTCAAAATGCACACTGTGTGATATGGTATTTATATCAGTTAGCTTTTACTGCATAATAAACTATCCCCAAATAACACTTATTTTGTTCACTATTCTGTGTGTCAGCAATTTGGCTGGACAGTTGCTTCTGGTTTGGCCCAGGCTCCACATACCCCTGCCCTTACAAAGTCCCACTGCAAGAGCATGGATGTGTGGAGAGGAAGAAGTTGTGGCCATGTATGCAGTCCACCGTAGCAGCCCTTGCACTCTTTTGGCATTATGGAACATTTAGTGATTTTAATGAAATCCACAGACCTTGGTTGGCTTGGCTGGTCTCAGCTGGGCACACTCACTGTCTGCAGTTGCTGCTGGGTCTGCTGGGGAAACAAGGGTGACTGGGGCCATGTAGCTCATTGGGCTAGCCCAGCCTTGTTGACATTGCAGCAGGCTTCCAGGAACAGTAAGTAGGCAAGCCCCAAAGTGCAAGCACTTTTCCAATCTGCTTGGATCACATTTACTAATCTCCCGTGGGCCAAAGCCAATCACAGTGCCAGCCCAGAATCAAGGGCGGATAGACTTCTCTCAGTCAGAGGAGCCACGAAGTCTATTCCAAGGACATAGATCTTGGGAGAGAAAGACGTTGTAGACATTTATGCAGTCCCCCATGGCAGCCCTTAAGCTATCTTGGTGTTACGGAACATTTAATGAATCTGATGAAACCCACAGACCTTCTTTCTAGAAAAACATGTACATATGAGCAAGTTGCTTGTTCACATTTGCTTGTAGGATCGGGGATTCTTGAACTCCCTACGGCCCATCAATGGATTCCCTGGGGTCCTTCATCTAATGAAAAATAGACTTGCTGCCTTTCGAAAACACTGTGAATTGTCTTGGTTCCTAATTTTTAACTCACTAGGAAAAGAAAAAGGCCATAACAGAAGGTAGAGGTAGTAACTTACGTGCCAAATGAGCAGAGTTCACCGATAGAGCCCCATGTTTGCCAGTTTTCTGAATGAAAGTTATCAGTCAGTGATGATCCTGGATTAAGAGATTTGCCTTCACGCCTCCTAGAGAAAGCATGATAGGCTTTTAAACCCCTCTCAGCCCACCTCCAGTTTTCTGAGAAAAGCCCCTTTAAAGGAAGGGGCCCAGCCTGCACCAACTTCTAATAGAAAGCAAACATTTAACAAACAACTCTACAGCTAAATAATTTTGGAGAAGGGGAACGGAGATGGAGGATATAATTTAAAATCCACGTCACCGGTGGCTGACAATTTATTGCTGCCCCAGCCTCCACGGCTGCTATTTCATTAATCCATAGTCGCTGCAGCGGCAGGCTTTTTTCACATCAGTAACCTGACGCCATTAGTTGCTCCTCTGGGATGAGAACACGTTTAAACTGAAAATGAACACGCTGGGCATAATTTATGGCCATGCCACGTGAATGCCACGAGTGCAGGGGAGGAAGGCTGCCTGGGAAGCCTCTTCACTATGAGAGCTCAGGACAGGCTTCCTCTAGCCAAGCAAGAGCGCCGGGTGGGTGAAGACGGCAGCCATCCTCTGATGAAGCCAGACAGCCACAAAGCACAGAGTCCCCTCATTCAAGCTTCACGGCAGGGATGAAAGAGCAATTTCATACGGGGGAGCCCCCCGCCTCGAGTTATGCCTTGAAAATTCTTTTCTGGCCCAACCAGGAGGTGATGTTATACTCACTCAGAGTAGCCCACTGGGATTCCACAGGGACATGGTTCTGAGCATTGTCTGTGAAGCAGTACAAAATCCTACCACTGGCAGCAGCTTCAGGAAAACACCAGAGCCCTGCTTTCACCTGAGCTCTGTAAGAGATCAAGCTGACTGAGAAAGCCCAGCAATACCACCCCCAACGTGGGACACGCGACCTGTTTGAGGTTTGTAAACATCAAAATGCGATTGGTTCACAGTCACTATATTCAAAACCAGTTCAAAATAGATCAAAACTCAATTCTCTGCTCTTCATAGTTAGCTCAGCTCCATCATCGTCCTTCTACCCTTCAGCACGGAAACTCAGAGCCACTGACTCTCCCCTTGTCCCTTATCAGAGGAATAAGTTCTGTCTATTCATCCTCTGAAATGCTTTTTTAAATTTCAGCCATTTTTTTCCTTATCCATTTCCAGGCTCTTTGCAGGCCCCCAGCACCTCTTGCAAAGACTTCCTCGCTGACCTCCTTGCTTGCCATCCCTCTGTTCCCTGCCTCCATCTAGCTGCCAGTCATCTCCCCAAAACACCTATTCCGTCACTTCCTCATATAACTCCTCTGCTCAGAAACTTACAGCGGCTCCCCATTGCCACCGCACTCGAAGTCTAATCTTCAGATTGGCAGTGATGGTCTAAACTACCAAATCTTACACTTACTGATCCCTATGTGTCCCTGACAACCTAGCTGGACCAAGTGCCCCCCCCCACTCCGAGCTCCTGAATTATGCCGTCTTCTTCATCACTTCCTTCTTTTGTTCATACTGACTGAACCACCTTTCTTCTCCATCTATTTAAATTGAATTCATTCGCAAAGGTCTAGCCCAAGCCTCTTCCTTTTTCTTTTTAAAAAAACATTCAGATATGTTATAGTCTATAACCAGAATTCTTTTTTTTTTTTAACATCTCTATTGGAGTATAATTGCTTTACAATGGTGTGTTAGTTTCTGCTTTGTAACAAAATGAATCAGTTACACTTATACATATGCTCTCATATCTCTTCCCTCTTGCGTCTCCCTCCCTCCCACCCTCCCTGTCCCACCCCTCTAGGTGGTCACAAAGCACCGAGCTGATCTCCC
The DNA here is from genome assembly GCF_964270905.1 of Leucopleurus acutus. Classification (NCBI taxonomy): domain Eukaryota; kingdom Metazoa; phylum Chordata; class Mammalia; order Artiodactyla; family Delphinidae; genus Leucopleurus; species Leucopleurus acutus. Next base: position 25,997,556 of record NC_139143.1, read on the forward strand.
TGTGCCATGCGGCTGCTTCCCACTAGCTATCTATTTTACGTTTGGTAGTGTATATATGTCCATGCCTCTCTCTCACTTTGTCCCAGCTTACCCTTCCCCCTCCCCATATCCTCAAGTCCATTCTCTAGTAGGTCTGTGTATTTATTCCCGTCTTACCCCTAGGTTCTTCATGACCTTTTTTTTTTTTCCCTTAGATTCCATATATATGTGTTAGCATACGGTATTTGTTTTTCTCTTTCTGACTTACTTCACTCTGTATGACAGACTCTAGGTCCACCCAGCTCACTACAAATATCTCAATTTTGTTTCTTTTTATGGCTGAGTAATATTCCATTGTATATATGTGCCACATCTTCTCTGATGCTCAAGTTGTATCAGCCTTGGCTACTGGGATCGTCTTCAAGCTGGATCCTGTGTCCTGTGATGCTGTGATTTGGGAAACACTTTTTTGCTTTGGTGTGCAGCAAGGTATTCCAGGCTCACCTTACACTTTTGCACTCTAGACCTGGAACTAACCATTCTAAGGAGCTCTGGTTTCTTTTACTGAGGAATGGTATTTAGAAGCCCTGATCCAGGCACTGTGTTTGCTTATTGTTCCTAGGGAGTCACTGCTTTCTAGGCCTCTTTAAAATTGTGAGCTCACACTGACACCACCAATTAAAATCCAGCATCCTGTGTATTCTTCCTCTTTCTCCTTCCATCTTTGTACTTCTCTCATACACACAAAATAGTTCTGAATTATGACTACGCCCATTACTAACAGCAAACCTACTAAGTGAAATTTAAGATTCTTTTCTAGTGCTTTTTGTTCTTAGGCAAAAAAAGGTGGCATTTTCAGAATACTATGTTTAAAAATTATTTGAATTAAATTTTCCTCTGTGATTATGTAATTTGATATCCAATTAGGTTTGTTTCTTTTTTTATTCAACTTTAGGGTTTGCCCCATTATTAACTTATGCTGGTATATAAATATCAATATAATATATATTAATATAGATTATATTTTGCTATTACAAATAATGCCATAATGGAAAACCTTGTACGTATGTTTTTTCATATTGCTAGAGATGTACCTTCGGTATAATTTCCTAAAAGTGGAATTGCTGAGTCAAAGGGTAAATGTATATGTAATTTTATTAGGTACTGTCAAATTTACCTTGAGAGGGGTTATATAATAATGCCTGTTTCCCCTCAGCCTTGCCAACAGAGTGGATTCTTCTAAGCTGATAGGTGAGAAATGGTATCTCAATGCATTTTTCTTATTAGTGAAGTTGGATGTCTTCAAATATTTAAAGGCCTTTTGCCTATCTTTTGTGAACTATCCTTACATGTCTTTTGTCCATTTTTCTACCAGATTTTTAAAGGTTTTTTTCCTCTTGATCTTTATATATTAGGGAGACTTTCCCTTTATAATATTTAATCTCTCAGCTTGACATTTGCTTTTTGACTTTGCTTTAATTTTTTGCCCTGAGTTCCTTTGCATAGGATTTTCAAAAACATTCCTTAAGAACTCTATTCCATGACAATCCAGCTTCCAGTTATAAAAGTAAGCACTACCAACCTTCCTCGCATAGGTTCTTGACTCTTAAAACTTCATGAGTTGAGTTGATATTTTAAAATGCATTCTCCTACTACCCATTCTATGATCTTCTTGTCTTCAGTCAGCACCTTGCCTTGTCAAGGTGCTGACCTGGTGAAATGATTCAGATTTTCATTCCTGAACTGTCCGGGTCCTTAGTGGTTTTGCCTTTGTGGGTTGCGTCAATCTTCATTAAACTAGTTATACAACTGCTAAGATGCACTTCAGAGAATCCCCTGGGTTCAGACATGGTCCTCCTTCACCCCATTGTATAGCAGCAATTTGATACTGAGATCAGTCAGTTCAACCAGATCAGTAATCTGCTCTTCCCCTATTGACTCAGAGGCATGAAGAGCCCCAAATGAACACATGGCAGTCTCAGTTCCCATAATAATGGAGCCACTTGTGCATTCCCTGAGGAATCATTCCTCCCTTAGAAAGACATTTAAGCCAGCAGATCCAAAAGTCACAGGAGTAGGAAGCAAAAATCTGCAAATGCATTATTAACTGCAACTGTGAGAGAAAATTATTTACAACCCCAAATTTGAAAGATAAATGCCAACCTAGTATATTAAAAGTAAATGCAGGGCTTCCCTGGTGGCACAGTGGTTAAGAATCCACCTGCCAATGCAGGGGACACGGGTTCGAGCCCTGGTCTGGGAGGATCCCACATGCTGCAGAGCAACTAAGCCCATGCACCACAACTACTGAGCCTGCGCTCTAGAACCTGCGAGCCACGACTACCGAGCCCGCGTGCCACGACTACTGAAGCCCGCGTGCCTAGAGCCCTGCTCTGCAATAAGAGAAGTCACCATAATGAGAAGCCCACGCACTGCAATGAAGAGTAGCCCCCGCTCGCCACAACTAGAGAAAGCCCATGCACGGCAACAAAGACCCAACGCAGCCAAAAATAAATAAATTAAATAAATAATTTTTTTAAAAAAAGTAAATGTAGAATAAGTACTGTAAGTCTCCCAAATTATATTTCCTATGAATACTACTGAATGATTTTAATACTCTAATTTTTTTATCTTCTCTCTCTCTCTTTCCTATTTTCTATCTTTTCTATTTTTGTTTTACTTTATGCAAGATTCTCTCCATTTTAAGTCTCAAATTTTTATAGGAATTTTTTCACTTCTGCTAGCATTATTTTTTTAACTTTCAAGAGCTCTTGTTTTATTCTCCAGTGTTCTTTTAAAATAGCATCTTGTTCTTGTTTTACAGATTCAGTATCTTATCTCTCTAAGGATAAAAAGATAATGATAGTGGGGAGAAGGTTAATTTATTTTTCTCTGTATAATTTGTTTCTACCAAATTACCTTTTCTTTTTGTTTGTTTTATTCTCTATCATTCATATAATATTTCTTTCTCAAATATCTGGTGACCACTGGCTATCCATTCATAATTTAGAATAAGATTCCATAAAAACTGATTGGACACTTTATGGTTTCTGATTATGGAATGCTGAGTTTTGTGTCACAACTCTCTCAACAAGAACAATGAAAAATGCCAGGGGGAAAACACAAGAATAACGTTCAAAACACTGAAGAGATTAAGAAACACTGAGGAACCTCGAGGCTAATTTTTGGATGAAAGCCTGTTAACAGAGAGGTTAGTGAACTATTAGATATCAGAACCAAAGCTGCTTGCCCATGAAAGGCATTTGTCAGTGCCGCATACTCGGATTTCAGAGGCTGTATGGGGAAAAGGGGACAGAAGTTAAGTCTCATGAAATCCCTAAAGTGGTAAGACTTAAGAGAGATTCTGTTTATACTGAACTGGGACCCCAAAAGGCTAAATACTTATTGTAAGGGGAGATAAGCTCAGGAATGTCTTCATGTTGAAAAGAATAATAAATTTAAAATGAAAGGAAAGGGGAGGCAAAAAGAAGACTCTGTAACTCTAGTGCCTAAAGATTAGTCCTTATGTGAATTTACTATCCAAGCAGGCAAAGTCTGGGCTGACCAAAGAGCCTCAGGTTGTGAACTGACTTGGGATGATTCTCAGCTGATAATGTCCCCTAATCTCTGGCAGAAACAAATGAGAAACCTCACTGGAGAAGGGTACATTCATCCTTGGCCTCTGGAAAAGCCCTCAAGTCATTTTTCAAGGTCAGTGACTGACCAGTCAATGGTAATCAGGAACTCAAGAACAAAGGTGACACCAGGAAAACAACAAACAGCAGCAACAGGCTCACATCCCAAATACAGGAATATCACAGGCGTATTTGAAAACAATTACATTCACTACTTAAATTAATAAGTGATAGATTTTTAAACTACAGAGAATAAGGAATAATAAGAAGTGAAACAGTATATCTGGAAAAGACTCATACAGATTCTAGAGATAAAAAATACAATAACTGAAATGAAAACTGCAGTGGATACCCTTGGTAGCCATTTGGTCGGAGTAGAAGAAAAAATTCGTGGACTGGCAGATAGGTCTGAAGAAATTATTCATAATGCAGCACAGTGAGAGAAAAACATGGAAAAATATAGTAAATAAGTGAAAAGGTGAGGAGGAAATAGTAAGGTCTACCATACACTCGATCTAATAAGACCCATAAGGATAGAGGAGTAAGAATATGCAGCACATAATGGTTGAAAATTTTCCAAAACTGATAAAAGCATTAATCCACAGATTCAAAGATCCAATGAATTTCAAGCATGATAAATAACAAGAAATTCACAACAGGTACATCATTGTGAATTTAAGAAAAATGAAAAAAGAGAAAATCTTCAAAGCAACCGAAGTAAAAAGGCAGATTACCTTCAAAAAAATGCCAGTTAGAGTCACAGGTGATTTCTCATCAGCACCACTAGAAGTCAGAAAGAATGGAATGCTGTTTTCCATTGATGAAATTGGTCAATGAAATTGATGAAAGAAAATAATGGTCACCCTAGAATATTAAACCCTGCAAAGGTATCTTTCAATACTAAGGTGAAATGAAGACATTTAAAACCAAAATCCAAGAGAGCCTACTAACGTCCCTTACTGGAAAAAAATTCCTAAAAGATGTGCATGATGCGAAAGGAAAGTAATCACAGATGGAAGGTCAGAGTTGCAAAAAGAAATGGAAAAGTAGGAAAATGGCTACTATTTGGACAAATACAAATGAAGTTTGTATTTTTACAAAAGAGTAATAATAATGTCTACTAGGGTTACAAAATGAGACATAAACACTAGATAACAATAAAAGTATACAAGGAGGGAGTAAATAATGTTGAAATGTTCTAAGGTTCTTGTATGGTCCAAACCATACAAGGGAAAAGATTTTGATTAATTTTATACCTTGATAAATTAATTATGCATGTTTTAATTTCTAGGGTAGCCACCAACAGGACAGTCAGAGTGTATAACTTACAAACTCTTAGAAGAGAAAAGGAAATTATTTTTAAAAAGACTCAGACATCTCTTATCAAAAGAGTAGGGGAGGGGGAAGCAGGGAGGCAGAAATCTTAAAATAAGAGGGACATTTTAAGCACAAAATAAGATATTAGATTTAAATCTAAATATATCAGTATTTACACTAAATGTAATTTAGTAAACAGAGTAAATACATAGTAAATGTTTCCACTAAAATAATATCAGATTGGATTTCAAAAGTCCAACTATATGCTCTTAAAGAGAGACATCTAAACATAGGGGTACAGAATTTTAAGGTAAAAGAAAAAGGTATGTTATGCACATACTAACCGAAAGAAATCTGGTGTGGCTATTAATAATTAATAAATATAATAGACTTTAAGGCAAAAGGTATTATTAAAAACAGAGACATTAATCAAGGTAAAATATTCAATCTACCAGGAAGATACAACAATTCTAAAATTTGTAGACACATAATAATATAGCATTAGTATATATAAAGTAGAAATGAACAGAATTATTAATGGAAATAGACATATCAACAATGATAATGATATATTAACTCAAAGATCAAAGGAAAAATTACAATCGAAATACAAACATATTCTAACTGAATGATAACAAACAAAAACTTGTATGATCAGTCATAGTTAATCAGATATAGTCATAAATATATATGTTAGAAATGTCCTAAGGTCCTTGTATTGTTCAAAGAGAAAATTAGGCCAATAATAAATGAGCTAAGAACCTATCTCAAGAGCTTAGAAAAAGCTCAGAAAACATACTGAACAAAAGTAGAAGGAAGGAAATGATAAAGATCAGAGCAGAATTTGAGAAAACACAAGCACAAAATAGAGTGGATCAATAACAATAAAAAGTCTGTTTTTTGAAAACACTAATAAGCTGACAAACCTCTAGCAAAATTAATGAAGAAAAAAGAGGAGCTACAAATATGTAGTATTCGAAATGGAAAGGGAACAGCAATCCAGATGCCTCAGCATTAAATAAGAGAATTTTTAACAACTGTATACCAAAATTCTTGAAAAGATATGAAAATGAACAAATTCCTAGAAAATACAACTTGCCAAAGCTGACTCAAAAAAATGTTTAAAAATCTAAAAAATTGACTTCCGGGAAGATGGCGCAAGAGTAAGACACGGAGATCACCTTCCTCCCCACAGGTACACCAGAAATACATCTACACGTGGAACAACTCCTACAGAACACCTACTGAACGCTGGCAGAAGACCTCAGACCTCCCAAAAGGCAAGAAACCCCCCCACGTACCTGGGTAGGGCAAAAGAAAAAAGAATAAACAGAGACAAAAGGATAGGGACGGGACCGGCACCAGAAAGAGGGAGCTGTGAAGGAGGAAAGGTTTCCACACACTAGAAGCCCCTTCGCGGGCGGAGACTGCGGGTGGCGGAGGGGGGAAGCTTTTGAGCCGCGGAGGAAAGCACAGCAACAGGGGTGCGGAGGGCAAAGCGGAGAGATTCCCGCACAGAAGATCAGGGCCGACCAGCACTCACCAGCCCGAGAGGCTTGTCTGCTCCCCCGCTGGAGCGGGCGGGGCTGGGAGCTAAGGCTCGGGCTTCGGTCGGAGCGCAGGGAGAGGACTGGGGTTGGCTGCGTGAACACAGCCTGCAGGGGGTTAGTGCGCCACAGCTGGCCGGGAGGGAGTCCGGGGAAAATTCTGGACCTGCCGAAGAGGCAAGAGACTTTTTCTTCTCTCTTTGTTTTCTGGTGCTCGAGGAGAGGGGATTAAAAACGCTGCTTAAAGGAGCTCCAGAGACAGGCGCGAGCCGCGGCTAAAAGCGCGGACTCCAGAGACAGACATGAGACGCTAAGGCTGCTGCTGCCGCCACCAAGAAGCCTGTGTGCGAGCACAGGTCACTATCCACACCCCGCTTCCGGGGAGCCTGTGCAGCCCGCCACTGCCAGGGTCCCGGGATCCAGGGACAACTTCCCCGGGAGAACGCACGGTGCGCCTCAGGCTGGTGCAACATCACGCCGGCCTCTGCCGCCGCAGGCTCGCCCGGCACTCCGTGACCCTCCCTACCCCAGGCCTGAGTGAGCCAGAGCCTCCGAATCAGCGGGTCCTTTAACCCCGTCCTGTCTGAGCAAAGAACAGATGCCCTCCAGCGACCTATGCGCACAGGCGGGGCCAAGTCCAAAGCTGAGCCCCTGGGAGCTGTGAGACTAAGAAGAGAAAGGGAAATCTCTCCCAGCAGCCGCAGAAGCAGCGGATTAAAGCTCCACAATCAACCTTATGTACCTGCATCTGTGGAATACATGAATAGACAATGAATCATCCCAAATTAAGGAGGTGGACTTTGAGAGCAAGATTTATTATTTTTTCCCCTTTTCCTTTTTTTGTGTGTATGTGTATGCTTCTGTGTGAGATTTTGTCTGTATAGCTTTGCTTCCACCATTTGTTCCAGGGTTCTATCCATCCATTTTTTTTGTTTTTTGGGGTTTTTTTCTCTTAATAATTATTTTTTTATTTTAATAACTTTATTATATTTTATCTTTATTTTACTTTATCGTCTTTATTTTTTTCCTTCCTTCCCTCCTTCCTTCCCTGCTCCCTCTCTCCCTCCCTTCTTTCTTTCTTTTCTTTCTTTCTTTCTTTCTTTCTTTCTTTCTTTCTTTCTTCCACTAATTCTTTCTTTCTACTTTTTCTCTCTTTTCTTCAGAGACGTGTGGATGAAAGGCTCTTGGTGCTGCAGTCAGGAGTTAGTGCTGTGCCTCTGAGGTGGGAGAGCCAACTTCAGGACACTGGTCCACAAGAGAGCTCCCAGCTCCACATAATATCAAACGGCGAAAATCTCCCAGAGATCTCCATCTCAACACCAGCACCCAGCTTCACTCAATGACCAGCAAGCTACAATGCTGGACACCCTATGCCAAACGACTAGCAAGACAGGAACACAACCTCACTCATTAGCAGAGAGGCTTCCTAAAATCATAATAAGTCCACAGACACCCCAAAACACACCACCAGACGTGGACCTGCCCACCAGAAAGACAAGATCCAGCCTCATCCACCAGAACACAGGCACTAGTCCCCTCCACCAGGAAGCCTACACAACCCACTGAACCAACCTTAGCCACTGGGGACAGACACCAAAAACAACAGGAACTACGAACCTGCAGCCTGCAAAAAGGAGACCCCAAACACAGTAAGATAAGCAAAATGAGAAGACAGAGAAACACACAGCAGATGAAGGAGCAAGATAAAAACCCACCAGACCTAACAAATGAAGAGGAAATAGGCAGTCTACCTGAAAAAGAATTCAGAATAATGATAGTAAAGATGATCCAAAATCTTGGGAATAGAATAGACAAAATGCAAGAAACATTTAACAAGGACCTAGAAGAACTAAAGATGAAACAAACAATGATGAACAACACAATAAATGAAATGAAAAAATACTCTAGATGGGATCAATAGCAGAATAGCTGAGGCAGAAGAATGGATAAGTGACCTGGAAGATAAAATAGTGGAAATAACTAATGCAGAGCAGAATAAAGAAAACAGAATGAAAAGAACTGAGGACAGTCTCAGAGACCTCTGGGACAACATTACACGCACCAACATTCGAATTATAGGGGTTCCAGAAGAAGAAGAGAAAAAGAAAGGGACTGAGAAAACAGTTGAAGAGACTGTAGTTGAAAACTTCCCTAATATGGGAAAGGAAATAGTTAATCAAGTCCAGAAAGCACAGAGAGTCCCATACAGGATAAATCCAAGGAGAAATACGCCAAGACACATATTAATCAAACTGTCAAAAATTAAATACAAAGAAAACATATTAAAAGCAGCAAGGGAAAAACAACAAAAAAACTACAAATAGAACTACCATATGATCCAGCAATCCCACTACTGGGCATATACCCTGAGAAAACCATAATTCAAAAAGAATCATGTACCAGAATGTTCATTGCAGCTCTGTTTACAATAGCCCGGAGATGGAAACAACCTAAGTGTCCATCATCGGATGAATGGATAAAGAAGATGTGGCACATATATACAATGGAATATTACTCAGCCATAAAAAGAAACAAAATTGAGCTATTTGTAGTGAGGTGGATAGACCTAGAGTCTGTCATATAGAGTGAAGTAAGTCAGAAAGAGAGAGACAAATACCGTATGCTAACACATATATATGGAATTTAAGAAAAAAAAATGTCAAGAACCTAGGGGTAAAACAGGAATAAAGACACAGACTTACTGGAGAATGGACTTGAGGATATGGGGAGGGGGAAGGGTAAACTGTGACAAAGCGAGAGAGAGGCATGGACATGTATACACTACCAAAAGTAAGGTAGATAGCTAGTGGGAAGCAGCCGCATAGCACAGGGAGATCAGCTGGGTGCTTTGTGACCGCCTGGAGGGGTGGGATAGGGAGGGTGGGAGGGAGGGAGACGCAAGTGGGAAGAGATATGATTCATTTTGTTGTGAAGCTGAAACTAACAGACCATTGTAAAGCAATTATACTCCAATAAAGATATTTAAATAAATAAATAAAATGGATAACCAAAAAAAAAAAAATCTGAAAAATAATATATCCACTAATGAATAACAATGAACACTTTATACTCTTTCTAAAAAGATAATGAAAGCTGAGTTGGTTTCACTAGTGCATTCCACCAAAACTTTCAAGGAAGAAAAAAATTCAACGGTTCACAATTTTGTTCCAAGGAAGAGAATAGTAAGGAATACGTCCCAACTAATTTACACGTTTTTGCCTTAGTACCAAAATCTGACAGTATAGAAGGGAAAAGCACAAACCAATTTCACTCAAGAATATAGGTGTAAGAATCCTAAACAAATATTAGCAAATCAAAGTTAGCAATACTTAATATACTGCTAAGCCAAAGTTAGCACAAATAGAAGAGATAACACATCCAGTAAATCCACTACATTAACACATTAGAGAGATGTTATCATGTGAATATCTTAGGATGTGCAGAAAAAGCATTTGATAAAATTCAACATCTTTTCATGATTAACTAAGATCTCAGCAACTTAATAATAGAAGGAAAATTCTTAAAAGGTGAAGGATATCTACAAAAACATATAACAAGCATCATACTTAACAGTGAACATTGAAAGTGTGCCTTTATTAGTAGGTAAGTTCTGGAGATCTAATGCACAGTATAGTGAATATAGACAAAAATATTGTATTGTAATCATCAAACTTGCTAAGAGACTAAATCTTAATTGTTCCCATCACAAAAAAGAAATGATTATTATTTGATGTGATAGAGGTGCTAGCACTACAATGGCATTCATATATAAATATATCAAATCAATATTTTGTATACGTTAAACTTACACAATGTTATATGTCAAATATATTTCATTTAAAAAAAAAGAAATACTCTATCAAGAAATATTTTCTAAGCATTGTACAGGAGCTTCTAGCCAGTGCCATAAGGCAAGAAAAAGAAAAAAAAGATTTAAGAATCATTATAATCACTATATCATTATAATCATTAAAATTATATAGTAATAATTATATTACATATTATATAATATATATGACATAATACTATTATATAATAATATATTATATTACAAAACATTATAATATTATAATATATTATAATATAATTATAATTATTTTTATAATTAAAATATATAATTATAAACATGATTATATATTATATAATATATATACAATATATTGTTATATAATTATAATATATAATAAATATAATCATTATAATGATATAAATATATCATTATATTTATATAAATGAATATAAGTGTATCATATATATAAATATATCAGAGACCCCAAAAGTCCACCATTTCCTAGGCAGTCATCTGGAGACAAAATATTCCCAGGCAGTCATCTGGAGACAAATTGAGATTAATTATATTGGATATTTTTCATTATGAAGGTAAAACTATTTGTTCTTACTGGAATAGAATATATATATTCCACACAAGTATATATACTATAATCTATGTAAATATATATTTATATACATATGTGTGTGTACTTGTATGATTAGCCTTCCTTCTCCACAATGTCTCTGCCAGAACCACTGTCCATGAACTCATAGAATGTCTTACTTTCCCAGTATCCTACACAAAACTGCTTCTGAGAAACTCATTTTACAGCAAAAGAAATATGGTAACATGCTCAAGTCCATGAAATATACCAGTCTTATCATGTACCCTTATCTTCCAGAAGTAACTGAGCTGACAGAATAGTGGATGGTCTAATGAAGTTTCAGTTAAAACACCAATTTAGAGACAAGCCCAGGATGTTGGGTATTGTCCTATGGCCATGGTTTGTGCTTTGAATTAGTCATCAGTATGTGATTCTCTTATGGAAGACTTGATGGAAAAACACACTTAAAAATGTAAATTCAAGCCATGAAGTTACAAGACTAGCGCGTTTAATAAACTCATTAATATATACCAACAAAGAAAGGCAAATAATTCAAATGGCAGAAAATCTAAACAGGCAAAAGAGGAAATCCAAGGGGCTGAAAAAAGCATATGATCTTGCACTCAACAACATTAGTAATCAGAGAAATCCAAATTTAACCCACAATAAAACATTACTATGCATTTATCAGACTGGATGGTTTTTTAAAAAATCTGATAGTACAAGTGTTGAGCAGGCCATAGATGACAAGAACTACTATACTAGGGAATAAAATGTATATAAGCACTTTGATGAGCAATTTCTAATTAACCAGTAATGTTAAAGCTATCTCTTCCCAATCTTCTGATTTCAAACTTTTTTTAATCATTCAGATCTCTTATAAACGACATAGCATAGATGGTTTTTGTTTTTTCTTAAAAATTCTTTCTCATAAATTTTTTCATTGGAGCATTTAGTTTGTTTAATATAACTACTGATTTATTTGGGTTTAAATCTACCATTTTACTATGTGCTTTCATTTGTATCAGTTGATCTATACTCCTTTGTTGTCTTCATTTAAATTTTTTATCCCCTCCATTAGCTAGAAGTTAACACCCTCATACTATTTTGTTTTGAATTTTATTTTATTTTTTATACAGCAGGTTCTTATTAGTTATCTACTTTATATATATTAGTGTACATATATCAATCCCAATCTCCCAATTCATCCCACCACCATCACCCCCGCCCTGCCACTTTCCCCCCTTGGTGTCCATATGTTTATTACCTACATCTGGGTCTCTATTTCTGCCCTGCAAACTGGTTCATCTTACCATTTTTCTAGGTTCCACATATATGCGTTAATATACAATATTTGTTTTTCTCTTTCTGATTTCATTCTGTATGACAGTCGCTAGATCCATCCACGTCCCTACAAATGACCCAACTTCATTCCTTTTTATGGCTGAGTAATATTCCATTGTATATATGGAAATCTTCTTTATCCATTCATTCTTTATCCATTCATCTGTTGATAGGCATTTAGGTTGCTTCCATGACCTGGCTATTGTAAATAGTAGAGCAATGTACTACAAACTTTTGTTTGTTGGAAGATTTTTAATCACAGTTTCAATTTCATTACTTGTGATTGGTCTGTTCATATTTTCTATTTCTTCCTGATTCAGTCTTGGAAGGTTATACCTTTCTAAGAATTTGTCCATTTCTTCCAGTTTGTCCGTTTTATTGGCATAGGGTTGCTTGTAGTAGTCTCTCATGATGCTTTGTATTTCTGCGGTGTCCATTGTAACTTCTCCTTTTTCATTTCTAATTTTATTGATTAGAGTCCTCTCCCTCTTTTTCTGGATGAGTCTGGCTAAAGTTTTCTCAATTTTGTTTATCTTCTCAGAGAACCAGCTTTTCATTTTATTGATCTTTGCCTTTGTTTCCTTCATTTCTTTTTCATTTATTTCTGCTCTGATCTTTATGATTTCTTTGTTCTATTAACTTTGGGTTTTGTTTGTTCTTCTTTCTGTAGTTCCTTTAGATGTAAAGTTAGATTGCTTATTTGAGATTTTTCTTGTTTCTTGAGGTAGGATTGTATTGCTATAAACTTCCCTCTTAGAACTGCTTTTGCTGCATCCCATACGTCTTGGATCGTCAGGTTTTCATTGTCATTTGTCCCTAGGTATTTTTTGATTTCTTCAGTGATCTCTTGGTTATTTAGTAACTAACTGTTTAGCCTCATGTGTTTGTGTTTTTTCCCCTGTAACTGATTTCTAATCTCATAGTGTTGTGGTCAGAAAAGATGCTTGATATGATTTCAATTTTCTTAAATTTACTGAGGCTTGATTTGTTACCCAAGATGTGATCTATTTTGGAGAATGTTTCATGTGCACTTGAGAAGGAAGTGTAATCTGCTGTTGTTAGATGGAATGTCCTATAAATATCAATTAAATCTATCTGGTCTATTGTGTCCTTTAAAGCTTGTGTTTCCTTATTTATTTTCTGTTTGGATGATCTGTCCACTGGTGTAAGTGAGGTGTTAAAGTCACCCACTATTATTGTGTTACTGTCGATTTCCTCTTTTATAGCTGTTAGCATTTGCCTTATGTATTGGTGCTCCTATGTTGGGTGCATATATATTTATAATTGTTATATCTTCTTCTTGGATTGATCCCTTGATCATTATGTAGTGCCTTCCTTGTCTCTTGTAACATTCTTTATTTTAAAGTCTATTTTATCTGATATGAGTATTGCTACTTCAACTTTGTTTTGATTTCCATGTGCATGGAATATCTTTTTCCATCCCCTCACTTTCAGTCTGTATGTGTCCCTAGGTCTGAAGTGGGTCTCTTGTAGACAGCATATATATGTGTCTTGTTTTTGTATCCATTCAGCGAGCCTGTGTCTTTTGGTTGGAGCATTTAATCCATTCACATTAAAGGTAATTATCGATATGTATGTTCCTATTACCATTTTCTTAATTGTTATGGGTTTGTTTTTGTAGGTCCTTTTCTTCTCTTGTGTTTCCCACTTAGAGACGTTCCTTTAGCATTTGTCTTAGAGCTGGTGTGGTGGTGCTGAATTCTCTTAGCTTTTGCTTGTCTGTAAAGCTTTTGATTTCTCCGTTGAATCTGAATGAGATCCTTGCCAGGTAGAGTAATCTTGGTTGTAGGTTCTTCCCTTTCATCACTTTAAGTATATCATGCCACTCCCTTCTGGCTTGTAGAGTTTCTGCTGAGAAGTCAGCTGTTAACCTTTTGGGAGTTCCTTTGTATGTTATTTGTTTTTTCCCTTGTTGTTTTCAGTAATTTTTCTTTGTCTTTAATATTTGTCAATTTGATATCTATGTGTCTTGGCATGTTTCTCCTTGGGGTTATCCTGCCTGGGAGTCTCTGCATTTCCTGGACTTGGGTGGCTATTTCCTTTCCCATGTTAGGAAAGTTTTCGACTATAATCTCTTCAAACATTTTCTCTGGTCCTTTCTCTCTCTCTTCTCCTTTTGGGACCCCTATAATGCAAATGTTGGTGTGTTTAATGTTGTCCCAGAGGTCCCTTAGGCTGTCTTCATTTCTTTTCATTCTTGTTTCTTTTTTCTGTTCTGCACCAGTGAATTCCACCATTCTGTGTTCCAGGTCACTTATTTGTTCTTCTGCCTCAGTTATTCTGCTATTGATTCCTTCTAGTGTATTTTTCATTTCAGTTATTGAATTGTTTATCTCTGTGTGTTTGTTCTTTAATTCTTCTAGGTGTTTTTTCTTTAATTCTTCTAGATATTTGTTCTTTAATTTTACTAGGTCTTTGTTAAAACATTTCTTGCATCTTCTAGATCTTTGCTTCCATTCTGTTTCCAAGGTCCTGGATCATCTTCACTCTCATTATACTGAATTCTTTTTCTGGGAGGTTGCCTATCTCCACTTCATTTAGTTGTTTTTCTGGGGTTTTATCTTGTTCCTTCATGTGGTACAATGTCCTCCGCCTTTTCATTTTGTCTATCTTTCTCTGACTGTGGTTTTCTTTCCACAGGCTGCAGAATTGTCACTTTTCTTGCTTCAGCTGCCTGCCCTCTCCCTCATACTATTTTTTAGTTATTACTTAAAAATTACAAAATGTGTCCTTGACTTACCAATGTCTAATATTTCCTAGTACTTTTACTTGACTCCCAAACAATGTAATAATCTTAGAATTTATGTTCATTTAATTTCTCCTGATTTGCATGCTATCTTTGTTGTGTATTTGTATTATTTAAATACTTTAAATCCCATGAGATTGTTGTTTTATAGCATCAATGTTCACTTACATTTTCCACATGTTTACCCTATTTCTTGCTCATTTCTCTCTGCATTTCTGAACTTCCATCTGGGGTCACTTTCCTGCAAAAAATTCCCTTTAGTATTTTCTGAATGGTGGATCTGCTGATAATGAATTCTCTCAGTTCTTGTTTGTCTGAATATGGCTTCATTTCACCTTCAGTTTTGAAGTATATTTTCATTGGAATTCTAGGTGGCAGATACTTTCATTCAGCACTTGAGTATTTTATTCTATTGTCTTCAATTTCCATTGTTTCTGTTGAGAAGTCATATATTGTTTTATTGTTGCTTCTTTGATAATGTGTTTTTTCTCCATACAGCTCTTTGTTTTTCTTTTTTAGCAGTGCTACTGTGACGTGTCCAATTTGGGATTTCTTTTCATTTACTCTAATTGGAGTTTGTAGGTCTCCTTGAACCGGTGGTGGTTTGATGTCTTTCATCTGTTACAGAAAGGTCTCAGCAAATATCTGTTCAACTATTGCTTCTGACTCATTATCTTGCTTCTTCAGAGACTCCAATTCCGTATATGTTAGACCTTCTTTCTGTGTCCCCCTTGTCTCTTACCCGCTCTTGTATCTTCCATTCTTTTGACTATGTCACTTCATCCTAAAAATTTCCATTAATTTTTTTCCAGTTTATTAGTTCTTTCTTTCTCTGAGTCTAATCTGCTATTAAACCTAACTACTTAGTTCTTACTTTCCGCTACTTTATTTTTTAGTTACAGAAGTTCTGTTTTAGAATAGCCAGTTTCTGTACAAATTCTTAATTTTGTTTTTCTTCTTTTTGAATATATTAAGCTTATTTATTTTAAAGTCTTTATCTGATCATGCCATTATCTGGGCCTCCAGGTAACTGTGTGTTTGAAGTATATGTTGTTTCTTTTGGTTTTCCTTCAAGTTGTTTTTATCTTTGTATGCCTGATTATATTTTGAGTGTTAACATTGTTATAAAAAGTTATAGAAATAAGACATAGGAAAATGTTATCTTGGCTATGCAAAGTAGCAATCTTAGATAACTTTAGTCTATTTTCAAAAATTGAGATGATTTGTGCTGAGTCTCAGTCTACCCCAGTTCACCCTTACTCCTAGGGTATAGCCCTTTGGGGTCACAACCCAAAGTAGAGGAGATTATCAGGTCCCTGTTGTTGAGCCCTAGACCCAGTTTTTGTCCCATATTCCCATGAAGCTGTCCAAAGTGCTGCTCAGCTTTTCAGCTTCTCACAGTCTCTTTTGATATCAGTGTAGTGGGAAGAGTTGAAGCCAAAGTATAAAATACTTTGAATAATGGGATAAAAAATATTGATCTCCGCTCAAGGGGATTTTGCTTCATTAAACGTACTCTTGCATTTGTAAAAAGATCTATATCATACTGTATCTGGTCCCTCCAAGTGATCAGATAAATCACTGGAATTTTTTTATAGTAGAATCACTGAAGAGTGCCTGTATGCTATGGCTTACAAGTTCTAGTACTCTCAGGGTAAGTTTGGCTCTGATCTCTGCTGTAGAACACATGGGGGAATGTTGCTGCCTGTGCCTTGTACTGGGGTGAGAGTTTGGGGGAAGACATATGTGAGAATGAAGACAATGTATTCAAGGGCCCTTATGCAGGCCATCCCACTCGGCTTGGCTAAATTCAGAATCAACAGAGTCACCATGAAAAGAAGGAACAACAAAAGTACCTGCGGTAGAATAAGGTTGCAAAGGACTGATTTGGCTGAAGTTTCCAAAGGAGCCTCTGGGATAGACAAAGACACTAGGGCTGGCCTTCTCTGGAGCCAGAGCCATCAGGTAAAGGTGAGCAAGTCACCACTGCACACGATACTAGGGACAGAGACAGACACCCCCCCCCCCTTCTCTCCATCTCTATGTTCTGCATGCTTCTCCCCAGGGTCTCCTGGTCTTGAGTTGTCTTACCTATAACACAGTTACAAGGGGGCTATCTGAATGCCTAGGTTTTTCCAGGGCAGATTCCACACGTTTATTTTTTTGTCCACATAAACAACTCTAATATTTTGACAACCAAATTACCACTTTAAAAAAGAAATTATAGTAAAATCTATATAACAAGCAATTCACCATTTTAACTATTTTTAAATGTAAAGTTCCAGGACATTGAGTACATTCCAATTGTGCAACCAATCTCAAGAACTCTTTTCATCTGCAAAACTGAAATTCTATACCCATTAAACAATAACCCTTCATTCTTCTCTCCCTGCAGCCTCCTGAAAACACCATTTTACTTTCTGTCTCCATGAATTTGACCATTCTAGGTATAAATAGAATCTTACAATATCTGTCCTTTTGTTTCTGGTATATTTCACTTAGCACATATTCAAGGTTCATCTGTGTTGTAGCATGTATCAGACTTTAGTTCCTTTTTAAGGCTAACAAAACATGCCAGTGTGTGTGTGTGTGTGTGTGTGTGTGTGTGTTGCATATATATCACATTTTGTTTTTCAGTCAATGGACATTTGGGTTGTTTCAACCTTTTGGCTATTGTGAATAATGCTGCTATGAACATTGGCATACAGATGTCTTTTCAAGTACTTCCTTTCAATTCTTTTGTGTACATACCCAGAAGTGGAATTACATATGATAATCCTATGTTTAATTTTTTGAGGAACTGCTGTACTGTTTTTCACAGTAGCTGCACCATTTTACATTCCTCTCTGCAATGCACAAGGGTTCCAACTTCTTCATATTCTTGCTAACACTTGTTATTTCCTTCCTTCCTTCCTTTCCTCCCTTCCTTTCTAATACTAGCCATTCTAATGGGTGAGAAGTGGTATCTCATTGTGCTTTTGATTTGCATTTCCCTAGTGATTAGCCAAACTGCATTTCGTTTGGCCAGATTTGACATTTAAACAGCCTTTATATGTACAATCAGAATAAAAATCCTTTGCTAAACCACATGTGTATTTTTGGTTAAAAAGAAGGTACGGGCCATCAAAATCAACCGGAGGGTTTGCTGGGCTGACCTGTCTGTGTGCTGAGCCTTGAGATATTTATTGGGGAAGGCTCTTCTCTGAGACCCTGTAGGCCCAGCTCAAGGCATGTGGGTGGAGCACCCTCCTCTTCACCCCTTACCATCTCAGATACAGCAACATTCACTTCACATGCAATGAATGGCTAGGGCCTTTTTACTGTTGGAGACAATTTGACATTAATTTCCATGAGGTGCCATCTTTCAGTTCAATGTGTTTCACGGGTCATATGATCTTCGATTACTAAGGTGACACTTAGGACAATTTTACAGCAAATTGAGTCCCAAATTACAGCCCCTGAACGAGTCCGCATTAACAACGGTCTGTAAGATCCCAGCAGGGGGCCTGAGCCAGGTTATACTGCAATCAAATGTGGTCACTAATATAACATTTCAGTAGGAACAAGAGGAATGTATTGCTAAGACACGTGTGCTGATCTTCTCTTTTCAGAAAAGGAGGGCTCAAGTCACCATAGACAACCCTAGATTATGGAATAATAAAGACAGAATTATTTTTGCATGAATTGGGATTTCCCTGTAGCTGAGTTAAGAAGCATGACCCACTATGAGTGAACTGGAATTACTCACCCTTCTTTTTCTTTTCTTCTCTTCTTTCTGTTCTCTCTCTGTTGCATCAACCACTCTGATTGTTTTAGTTCTACTGCAGGCATTTTACTCCTCACATTTAATAAACCAGTGCCTCTAGAATAACAGTGTGAGAAAATCAGAGCGGGTAATTACTAAGCAAAACCTATAAAAATAACAAGCATCACCCATAGACTAATTTCTGAGATATTTCATGATTTGAATGCCCCTGCACATAGCAATGTGCTGAGTTTTGCAAAATGCTAGTAAGACAGACAGGCTTCCTACCTTTTGAGAATCTCCTATAGAAACCACATATTGATGTTGATGTTCATATGGCTGCACATACATTTACAATCAAAAATGTGAAACAAAACCAAGAATTAGATATGAAAATTGATTGTGCCCCTACTGATTGTGCAACATTCCCCTATGATTTAGGTAGCATTTTCATACATTAAATATTGGGCTATTACTGGATTTTTATGAGTTTTGGGGGAACACGGACTCATCACATTTCAAGCACATGTGAAAACCATGCTCTGGGAGCTCACTCTACGGGTTTATACTTCCTCTGTATAGAATATGCATTTCTAACTACTATAAAAGGTTAAATATTATCTAGTTCTTTGCTGTTCTGGTTTTCTTAGAACACTTCAGATTAACTGCTATGTGACTACTGAACCCACTTACCCAGTGAAAACATATCTATTTTGTGTAAGGCCCTGTGCTGGGTACTGGGAAACAGACACTGCAGAGCCCATCGGAGCTCAGTGTCCAGTAGTGAAGACACAGAGCAGGCAAAACAATAATGTGTGATTTTCAGTCACTAAGTACCCATCTCCTGGGTACTGAAGACATGGAATGAGCCTTCTAGAGACTCTTCATTGCCAATCCCCAGAAAATAGAGGGTATTTGACTCTCAGGAGCGAGGAGTCAGGACAGTGAAGAACTTAACTATTATGGGCTGAATTCTGTCTCCCCCTCAAATTCATATGTTGAAATCCTAACCCCCAGTACCTCAAAATATGACTGTATTTGGACACTGGGCCTTTACAGAGGTGAGTTAAAATGAGGCGATTAGGATGGGCCCTAATCTAATCTGACTGGTGTCCTTAAAAGTAGAGGAAATTTGGACATACAAGGAAATACCAGAGGGATGTGTGCAGAGAAAAGGTGATGTGAAGAGACAGCAAGAGGGTGGGCATCTGCAAGCCAAGGGGAGAGGCCCTTGGAGGAAACAAACCGTGCCAGCACTTTGATCTTGGACTTCAGTCTCCAGAACACTAAGAAGATACATTTCTGTTGTTTAAGCCTGTGGTATTTTATTATTGCAGCCCTAGTAAACTAATATATTAACCATTATTTCTATTGGGATTTTCTTAACATCTTTATTGGAGTATAATTGCTTTACAATGGTGTGTTAGTTTCTGCTTTACAACAAAGTGAATCAGTTATACATACACATATGTCTCCATATCTCTTCCCTCTTGTGTCTCCCTCCCTCCCTCCCTCCCACCCTCCCTATCCCACCCCTCTAGGTGGTCACAAAGCACCTAGCTGATCTCCCTGTGCTATGCGGCTGCTTCTCACTAGCTATCTATTTTACGTTTGGTAGTGTATATATGTCCATGCCACTCTCTCACTTTGTCCCAGCTTACCCTTCCCCCTCCCGGTATCCTGAAGTCTATTCTCTAGTAGGTCTGTGTCTTTATCCCTGTCTTGTCCCTAGGTTCTTAATGACCTTTTCTTTTTTTTTTACATTGCGTATATATGTGTTAGCATACGGTATTGTTTTTCTCTGTCTGACTTACTTCACTCTATATGACAGACTCTAGGTCCATCCATCTCACTACAAATATCTCAATTTCGCTTCTTTTTATGGATGAGTAATATTGCATTGTATATATGTGCCACATCTTCTTTATCCATTCATCTGTTGATGGACACTTAGGTTGCTTCCATGTCCTGGCTATTGTAAATAGAGCTGCAATGAACATTTTGGTACATGACTCTTTTTGAATTACGGTTTTCTCATGGTATATGCCCAGTAGTGGGATTGCTGGGTCATATAGTAGTCCTATTTTTAGTTGTTTAAGGAAACTCCATATTGTTTTCCATAGTGACTGTATCAATTTACATTCCCACCAACAGTACAAGAGGCTTCCCGTTTCTCCACACCCTCTCTAGCATTTATTGTTTGTAGATTTTTGGATGATGACCATTCTGACCAGTGTGAGATGATATCACATTGTAGTTTTGATTTGCATTTTTCTAATGATTAATGATGCTGAACTTTCTTTCATGTGTTTGTTGGCAATCTGTATGTCTTCTTTGGAGAAATGTTTATTTAGATGTTCTGCCCATTTTGGGATTGGGTTATTTGTTTTTTTGATATTGAGCTGCATAAGCTGCTTGTAATTTTTCAGATTAATCCTTTGTCAGTTCCTTCATTTGCAAATATTTTCTCCCATTCTGAGGGTTGTCTTTTGGTCCTGGTTATGGTTTCCTTTGCTGTGTAAAAGCTTTTAAGTTTCATTAGGTCCCATTTGATTATTTTTGTTTTTATTTCCATTTCTCTAGGAGGTGGGTCAAAAAGGATCTTGCGGGGCTTCCCTGGTGGCGCAGTGCTTGAGAGTCTGCCTGCCAATGCAGGGCACGTGGGTTCGTGCCCTGGTTTGGGAAGATCTCACATGCCGCAGAGCGGCTGGGCCCATGAGCCATGGCTGCTGAGCCTGCGCGTCCGGAGCCTGTGCTCCGCAACGGGAGAGGCCACAGCAGTGAGAGGCCCGCATACTGCAAAAAAAAAAAAAAAAAAAAAAAAAAAAGGATCTTGCTGTGATTTATGTCATAGAGTGTTCTGCCTATGTTTTCCTCTAAGAGTTTGATAGTGTCTGTCCTTACATTTAGATCTTTAATCCATTTTCAGTTTGCTTTTGTGTATGGTGTTAGGGAGTGTTCTAATTTCATTCTTTTAAATATAGCTGTCCAGTTTTCCCAGAACCACTTATTGAAGAGGCTGTCTTTTCTCCACTGTATATTCTTGCCTCCTTTATTAAAGGTAAGGTGACCATATGTGCGTGGGTTTATCTCTGGGCTTTCTATCCTGTTCCATTGATCTATATTTCTGTTTTTGTGCCAGTACCATATTGTCTTGATTACTGCAGCTTTGTAGTATAGTCTGAAGTCAGGGAGCCTGATTCCTCCAACTCCGTTTTTCGTTCTCAAGATTGCTTTGGCTATTCAGGGTCTTTTGTGTTTCCGTACAGATTATGAAATATTTTGTTCTAGTTTTGTGAAAACTACCAGTGGTAGTTTGAGAGGGATTGCATTGAATCTGTAGATTGCTGTGGGGAGTATAGTCATTTTCACAATGTTGATTCTTCCAATCCAAGAACATGGTATATCTCTCCATCTGTTTGCATCATCTTTAATTTCTTTCATCAGTGTCTTCTAATTTTCTGCATACAGGTCTTTTGTCTTCTTAGGTAGGTCTATTCCTAGATATTTTATACTTTTTGTTGCAATGGTAAATTGGAGTGTTTTCTTAATTTCACTTTCAGATTTTTCATCATTAGTGTATAGGAATGCAAGAGATTTCTGTCCATTAATTTTGTATCCTGCTACTTTACCAAATTCATTGATTAGCTCTAGTAGTTTTCTGGTAGCATCTTTAGGATTCTCTATGTATAGTATCATGTCATCTGCAAACAGTGAAAGCTTTACTTCTTTTCTGATTTGGATTCCTTTTATTTCTTTTTCTTCTCTGATTGCTGTGGTTAAAACTTCCAAAACTATGTTGAATAACAGTGGTGAAAGTGGGCATCCTTGTCTTCTTCCTGATCTTAGTGCAAATGGCTTCAGTTTTTCACCATGGAGGATGATGTTGGCTGTGGGTTTGTCATATATGGCCTTTATTATGTTGAGGAAACTTCCCTCTATGCCTACTTTCTGGAGAGTTTTAAAACAGGTGTTAGATTTTGTCGAAAGCTTTCTCTGCATCTATTGAAATGGTCATATGGTTTTTCTCCTTCAATTTGTTAATATGGTGTATCACATTGACTGATTTGTATATACTGAAGAATACTTGCATTCCTGGGACAAACCCCACTTGATTATGGTGTATGATCCTTTTAATATGCTGTTGGATTCTGTTTTCTAGTATTTTGTTAAGGATTTTTGCATCTATGTTCATCAGTGATATTGGCCTGTAGTTTTCTTTCTTTGTGACATCTTTGTCTGGTTTTAGTATCAGGGTGATGGTGGCCTCGTAGAAAGTTTGGGAGTGTTCCTCTCTCTGCTATATCGTGGGGGAGTTTGAGAAGGATAGGTGTTAGCTCTTCTCTAAATGTTTGATAGAATTCGCCCGTGAAACCATTTGGTCCTGGGCTTTTGTTTGTTAGAAGATTTTTAATCAGTTTCAATTTCATTGCTTGTGATTGGTCTGTTCATATTTTCAATTTCTTCCTGATTCAGTCTCAGAAGGTTGTGCATTTCTAAGAATTTGTCCATTTCTTCCAGATTTTATTGGCATAGAGTTGCTTGTAGTAATCTCTCATGATCCTTTGTATTTCTGCAGTGTCAGTTGTTACTTCCCCCTTTTCATTTCTAATTCTATTGCTTTGAGTCTTCTCCCTCTTTTTCTTGATGAGTCTGGCTAATGGTTTATCAATTTTGTTTGTCTTCTCAAAGAACCAGCTTTTACTTTCCTTGATCTTTGTTATCGTTTCCTTCATTTCTTTTTCATTTATTTCTGATCTGATTTTTATGATTTCTTTCCTTCTGCTAACTTTGGGGTTTTTTTGTTCTTCTTTCTCTGATTGCTTTAGGTGTAAGGTTAGGTTGTTCATTTGAGATGTTTCTTGTTTCTTAAGGTAGGATTGTATTGCTATAAACTTCCCTCTTAGAACTGCTTTTGCTGCATCCCATAGGTTTTGGGTCATCGTTTTTTCATTGTAATTTGTTTCTAGGTATTTTTTGATTTCCTCTTTTATCTCTTCAGTGATCTCTTGGTTATTAAGTAGTGTATTGTTTAGCCTCCATGTGTTTGTATTTTTTACAGATATTTTCCTGTAATTGATATCTAGTCTCAGAGCATTATAGTCGGAAAAGATACTTGATACAATTTCAATTTTCTTAAATTTACCAAGGCTTGATTTGTGACCCAAGATATGATCTATCCTGGAGAATGTTCCATGAGCACTTGAGAAAAATGTGTATTCTGTTGTTTTTGGATGGAATGTCCTATAAATATCAATTAAGTCCATCTTGTTTAATGTATCATTTAAAACTTGTGGTTCCTTTTTTATTTTCATTTTGGATGATCTGTGCATTGGTGAAAGTGGGGTGTTAAAGTCCGCTACTATGAATGTGTTACTGTCGATTTCCCCTTTTATGGCTGTTAGTATTTGCCTTACGTACTGAGGTGTTCGAATGTTGGGTGCATAAATATTTACAATTGTTATATCTTCTTCTTGGATCGATCCCTTGATCATTATGTAGTGTCCTTCTTTGTCTCTTGTAATAGTCTTTATTTTAAAGTCTGTTTTGTTTGATATGACAATTGCTACTCCAGCTTTGTTTTGATTTCCATTTGCATGAAATAACTTTTTCCATCCCCTCACTTTCAGTCTCTATGTGTCCCTAGGTCTAAAGTGGGTCACTTGTAGACAATATATATACAGGTCTTGTTTTTGTATCCATTCTGCCAGTCTGTGTCTTTTGGTGGGATCACTTAATCCATTTACATTTAAGGTAATTATCGATATGTATGTTTCTATTATTTTCTTAATTGTTTTGGGTTTGTTATTGTAGGTCTTTCCCTTCTCTTGTGTTTCCTGCCTAGAGAAGTTCCTTTAGCATTTTTTGTTAAGCTGGTTTGGTGGTGCTGAATTCTCTTAGCTTTTGCTTGTTTGTAAAGATTTAATTTCTCCATCAAATCTGAATGAGATCCTTGCTGGGTAGAGTAATCTTGGTTAGGTTTTCCTCCTTCATCACTTTAAATGTGTCTTGCCACTCCCTTCTGGCTTGCAGAGTTTCTGCTGAAAGATCAGCTGTTAACCTTATAGGGATTCCCTTGTGTGTTATTTGTTGTTTTTCCCTTGCTGCTTTTAATATTTTTTCTCTGTATTTAATTTTTGATAGTTTGATTAAGTTGTGTCTTGGCGTGTTTCTCCTTGGATTTATCCTGTATGGGACTCTCTGTGCTTTCTGGACTTGATTAAATATTTCCTTTCCCATATTAGGGAAGTTTTTAACCATAATCTCCTCAAATATTTTCTCAGTCCCTTTCTTTTTCTCTTCTTCTTCTGGGACCCCTATCATTCAAATGTTGGTGTGTTTAATGTTGTCCCAGTGGTCTCTGAGACTCTCCTCAATTCTTTTCATTCTTTTTTCTTTATTCTGCTCTGCAGTAGTTATTTCCACTATTTTATCTTCCAGGTCACTTCTCCATTCTTCTGCCTCAGTTATTCTGGCTCACTCAGGCCAGAGGGGAGGGAGGGACACGGAGTGTGGGGCAAGCCTGTGGTGGCAGAGGCCAACGTGACGTTGCGACAGCCTCAGGCGGCCTGTGTGTTCTCCAAGGGAAGTTGTCCCTGGATCACGGGACCCTGGCAGTGGCAGGCTGCACAGGCCCCCGGGAGGGGGGTGTGGATAGTGACCTGTGCTCGCACACAGGCTTCTTGGTGGCTGCAGCAGCAGCCTTAGCATCTCTTGCCAGTCTCTGGTGTCTGCACTGTTAGCCGCGGCTTGCACCCGTCTCTGGAGCTCCTTTAAGCGGCGCTCTTAATCCCCTCTCTTCGTGGACCAGGAAACAAAGAGGGACGAAAATGTCTCTTGTCTCTTTGGCAGGTCCAGATCTTTTCCCGGACTCCCTTCCGTCTAGCTGTGGTGCACTAGCCCCTCCTGGCTGTGTTCACGCAGCCAACTCCAGTCCTCTCCCTGGGATCCGACCTCCGAAGACTGAGCCTCAGCTCCCAGCCCCGCCCCCCCCGGCGGGTGAGCAGACAAGCCTCTTGGGCTGGTGAGTACCGGTCGGTACCGATCCTCTTTGCAGGAATCTCTCTGCTTCCCCTCTGCACCCGTGTTGCTGCGCTCTCCTCCACGGCTCCGAAGCTCCCCGCCTCCGCCACCCACAGTCTCCGCCCATGAAAGGGCTTCTAGTGTGTGGAAACTTTTCCTCCTTCACAGCTCCCTCCCACTGGTGCAGGTCCCGTCCCTATTCTTTTGTCTCTCTTTTTTTCTTTTTTCGTTTGTCCTACCCAGGTACCTGGTGAGTTTCTTGCCTTTTGGGAGGTCTGAGGTCTTCTGCCAGCGTTCAGTAGGTGTTCTGTAGGAGTTGTTCCACGTGTAGATGTATTTCTGATGTATCTGTGGGGAGGAAGGTGATCTCCACGTCTTACTCTTCCACCATCTTGAAGCTCCTCCTATTGGGATTTTTAAAAAACAATCTCAAAATTCCAGAAAAGTTGCAAGTACAGGACAAAAAGGGTTTTTTTTTCTGAATTATCTGAGATAAGTTGTTGACACACTAGACAGTTTTTGACAGTTTTCTATAAATGAGAGTAAGATTCTGATGGAGCTAGAGAGATTAGCATCTTAGAAAAACAAGGGACTGTTGAAAGCTCTTCCTGAGAATGTGAAAGTGCAGGCATCGCCTGAGGGTATAGGATGTTTGTGAAAAAGACCAGGAGACTTCTTGTGTCCTACCTCTACCATAAGCTTTGTGACCTTGGGTAAATCACCTCTGCATCCAGTGACAACTGGACTAAATGAATAACTTCTGAGTTCACTTCCAACACAAGCATGTTGTGATTTTTATGTCTGAGGGGTATTTTTTTTCCTACCATGAGGTTAAAGGGCAAAAATGATTCAGTCCTGTCCACCAGTGCCAAGTGCCCTTGCCCACTATTTGCCCCTGTGCTTGCCAGCCTGTGGCCTTTGACAGGGCTTCCAGCCTCATCTTCCTCCAGCTGACCAGAAACCTGCTACCCTGCAGCCAAGCGAAGCCCATGGCAGGCTGTTCCTTCATGTCCCTGTGCTCATGCTACGTACTCTATGCCACATGCCCTTCTGCCTTCCCCCCAGTGCCCTTGGAAACCTTCTGCTCATTCTTCCTGATCTTTCCAAGCATGTCCTCCTCTGTGCTGCTTGAGCATCTATTCATTCACCTCAAATCTTTCCACATCAACATAACTGCTTCTTTATTTGTCATTCTCCCCACTAGACTCCAAGTCTCTAGAGGAAAGGGCCTGGGTTTCTTCCTTTTCTGCAGCCTCAGCTACTGACACAGTGCTTGGCTTATAATAGGTCATCAGTGGATAAATATGCCTTAAGAACTGTGGGCCGGGGCTTCCCTGGTGGCACAGTGGTTGAGAGTCCGCCTGCCAATGCGGGGGACGCGGGTTCGTGCCCTGGTCCGGGAAGATCCCACATGCCGCGGAGCGGCTGGGCCCGTGAGCCACGGCCGCTGAGCCTGCGCGTCCGGAGCCTGTGCTCCGCAACGGGAGAGGCCACGACATTGAGAGGCCCGCGTACCACAGAAAAAAAAAAAGAACTGTGGGCCAGATACTGTGCTGGGCTGGGTGGAGAATGATCCTGCTCTTGGGGAGTTCTAGGCCAACAGGGGGAGAAAGATGATTAAATAGGCAATTGCCACGGACGGGAAAGTGAGCAACAGTGTGGCAGAGGTGAGCTAGAGCTGATACGGAAGCTCACAGGAGGGCACCTTTCAGACTTGGAAAACCTTCCATTAAGCCGGGTTGCCTCACACTTGGACTTCGCCAACAGTACCTTGCCAGGGCAGGTGTTGAAGAAATGTGTGCTAGACTCTAAGCTCCGTAAGGATTTGGACCATGACCACCTCATTCACTGATGTCTCTACAGCTTCTAGCACATGTGACACATTGTGAACCAATAAATATTCATGCAGTGAGTGCATGAATGAACTAACAACCAGGTCCTCCTTTCTGTTCTTTTCACATGCTTTTCCCACCTTGCCTCTCACTTTCTGACTTGTCCTTGTCCAGAGATGCGAGCTAAAACTTACCTCAAAGAGGGTGGTGCTGAAGATCAAAGGCACTAATAAATATGAAACCACTTAGTATAGTATAAAGTGCTCTATACACATGAGTTACTACTTACCGCTTCTTCCCTTCCAAGGGTTGTGTTGGGTGCAGCCGTTCTGGGCTGACCTGGTTGGGGTTCAGAAGCCCTCAGGACCTGTTATGCTCCTGTCGATGCAGGAAAAAAAAAAAAAAAAAAAGACTCAAGCATTCTCAATTTACCATTCTTTAGAAATTTCCTACATTTTAATAAGGACCTTAGAGATTTCTTCCTTTGCAACTAGAAAAGCATAATTCAAGGGCAGTAATTAGGGTTCACGCAGTCACTGCTCCTGTGGACAGTCCTAATGAGGATTTTTCTTTTTTCTTATTGAGTTCTCCCAAAGGGACCTCTTATTAGAGAAAAATGAGTTCCACAGTCATGGTGGGAGGTAGCCTGTATTAGTCAGGGTTCTCCAGATAAACGAAACCAGTAGGATGTGTGTACATACGGAAAAAGGATGTGGATTCACCACGTGGGTCCTGCAGGAGTATGGAGGGGCTGAACCATGCTTAAATCATGAGTTGGGGCCGGTAGAGGGACTGTCACTGGCCTGGAGCCTGAGATGGCTCAGGAGGCTGCAGAGAGGTGCACCGTGGAGCAAGCCCCTCGGCCCGTCTGTGCCTGAGTGACTTGAAACGTGCCGTCAGGGACAAGGAGATACTTCCGTCCTAAGAACCCCTGAACGGAAAAGTCCCCAATCCTTTGCCGTGACTTAGGATCGCAGCTGCTGTGGGACACAGACAAACTAAGTGGCCTCATGAGCGGTGTGAGAAACCTGAGAGTTCAAGTCGCTCCCTTCTCCGGGCTGGTGCAGTGCCCGTTGTCTAAGGCGCTTACTCGGCCATTTTACAGCACAGCCCCCCCTTCCTATTAAAAAGCACGTGATGCTGAGTGAAACGGACAAGGGCTGGGATGGATGAAAATATTCCCCGGGAACGGGGAGGACGGGCAGGGGGGGCGCGAGAGGGCGGGTAAAGTCAGTTCAGCTTTTCAGGTGTCCAAAAAGGAAACTCCAGGGGCAGGACTCGGGGGCTGAGAGAGGCTGTGGAGAAGGTAAAACCGGGGTCTCCTCTCAGCCTTGGAACCTTTCTTACCTCCGGCCTCCTCTCTACTTCTTAGAAATCCAGGCCCCTCAACCTGTCTGCCACTCCCTCAAGGCAGGCCTAGCTTCTAAAGCTAAGACGTTTCCTTTATCCTTCACAGCTAAAACTTTCCAGAAAGGTCAGCAACCCGAGAATGGTGTCGTCTGATTAGCCAGCACTGAAGTTGCTCTGGCCGAGGGCAGCGGGACCGCCTGGGCGGGTGTGGGTTGCCGGGTAACGTGGGGTGCGCTGAGGCTGACGCTAGAATGCGTGGCTCGCCGCAGCGCGGTCCCCGCCCCCAAGAGCTCCGCGCCCTTGTGGACACGGAGGACTGCCGATCAATGGCGCGTGCGCCGAGGCAAGCATCGCCCCCACACCGTCTTCCTCACCTTGCGTCGGGGCCACGGGCTGGACTGGGACGCCCCGCCCTCCGCCGGGCTGAGCCGGGACCCGGGCGCTACATGCCCGTCAGTTGTGCAAGCTGTCGGATTCTTCCGCAGCCGCACAGGCCTTGAGGGTGGGGTTGCCTCTCCTCTGACAGGCACGTGCGAGTACACAGTGCGGTCTCGGGGCGCTGGTATTCGACAGACTCCATCTCCACCTGCACCCGGGTCAGCCGTGGCGCAGCGGCCTTAGGAGAGTCGAGAGCGCAGACCCTGCAGCGACCCCCACGCCCTGCCCCGCGGGCCCTGTCCTTTCCGCTTGGGAGAGCGGCGCGTGCGCAATGGCCCGGCCGCCCCAGCGCAGCACCTGCGCGCCGGGCTGCTCCCGGGCTGCTCCGGTACTTTAAAGCGTTCGGTGTGAACAGCAGTGCGCGGGAGCTTCAGGGAACACCTCCGGGGTAGTTAGTCCGCTTCTGCAGCGAAGTCTGGAGGCACCATCCAGCAGGGCTAGTCAGCACGCGAAGGACTCTGATCCGCACCAAAGAAGCCCCCGTAATAAGCACTTTAAATCTCATTATCTGAATCAAACCAGGAGGCTCGTGAATTACTAAGGCATTTTGAAATTAATTCTGTCAGTAAAATAAGAGAGATTGAAGACATGTGGTCGACTTGAAAAACATAAGCTGGACCATCATGGCCTGAGGTGGGTATCTGCATCCAGCAAGCCCAGGCCTGTCCGTTTGAAGCGAGGCCCTGGGTCTGGGGCTCCACTTGGTCCTGTGTGCCCTCCGCTCAGGGAAGGGCTGGCGGCTCTTGGAGCCCGCTGCCTGCACCGCTTGACCGGGGTCTCCTCCAAGTGCCCGAGGACGGAGAGCAGGCGCGGCCACGGGAAGAAAGTTACACGTGTAACAGAATCCCACCACCTGGGCCTTCATCAATCAGCCCACCTGGGAGCAAAGTTTAGGGAGTGGGGCACAGCCAGCCCGTCTGCGTCTAACAGATGGAGGCCACTGACATTTATAAACGAATGGACAAGCACTGAATGAGGCCAATGGGAGACGTGAAGGTTGTCGGAAGGGTCTTTGCTCTAATTATTAGAACAAATGCCTAGCACCCTACTTCCTTACATCTGGTGAGCACTTAGCAGATTCTGACATCCTTCCGCATACAGTGCCTCCTTTCATCCTCAGAACAAGCCCGAAGGGCCCAGGCCACACAGGTGAGGCTTCCCTTCTACACGGACAAGGAATCTGAGCCCAGAGATGTTCTGTGACTCCCTCCAAGGTGACTGAGGGACACAGTTCTCAAACCAGCACCCAGGCTTCATGACTTCTTGGCTAAGAGTGAAGACATATGTCAGAATTCTCAGGGAAGTGTTCCCAAAACATGTATATTTATAATGTATATAAAAGTTCCTTTCTGAGAGTCATGACCCAAACCCTCTGTATCCTAACACTTATTTTGTGCCCAGCACTGTGCTTCACACCTGGGGCCATAGAAAAATCTTCTACTCTTGGCAGAGTTGCAGAACCTGCCACCCAGAACATGCCAGCTCAGCATGAGGATTATTTTGAGCTAAAGGTGCTTGAAAAACAGCAGATGCAAGAAGGATGTTCTGATCTCCCCTTTTCTTCCTGAAAACAGGAGATACAACTCCCGTATGAAAAATGCCCTCCCAATACCCAGAGAAAAGAAACGAGAAAAGAGCACATGTTCTTGACTGGGGAAATATATGTGTGTGGTAGAATTATTAAGGGGGAAGAAAGCAGATTCCAAAAAAGGGTTAAGTCAATGATTATCCAAAAGTTGTAAAGGTGTTTGTGTGTGTCTATTATGACAGTGGTTGTCTGGAGTGAGATTAAAGGTAACATTTATTTTCAACTTCCAGTTTTTCAAAAGCCCAGTTTAAAAAAAAATAAAGGCCTTTTTCTTGCTGGCTTTTCGGGGAACTTGGGGTTTGTGGAGCTCTGTGGTCTGGTGGAAAGCCTTTATTTTGAGTTTTTCTTCTGAGCACAGGCAAAGTGGTATAATATACATGTCTGGACCTGGGACCGCTACGGAGGGAAGGGGCCCAAAGGATGGGTGGAACAAGGGCAATTTAACAATTACAAATGAAAAATAAACAGATGACACACTGTTTACCCAGCACATGGGAGGTACCCAGAGCAACTTCCTTGGGTGCCTCCAGGTCACTTTCCCTGATGGAGAGGTCAGGTGACTTGGAGGAAGAGTCTACCCCTCGGCCTCCCGGATTCTTCTCAGACTCTTGGCAAATGCAGGGAGAAGGCTTACAAGCAAGGGCTGGAGGACCCAGCTGAGTGGCACTAGGGATAGCCAGACCCAGCGGACAGGTGGGGGGCTCCATGGGGAGTGAATTTCCATCGCAGAAAAAAAGTGACTTGCAGGGTGACCTATACTTATTCTCTCTCCCTCCTCCCCTTCTCCTTGCCCTCCCAACCTTGGACCCAAGAAGACTCTTCTGGAGGTGAGGCCTGGCGCAAGGCCCCAAATAGAGGAAAAGGGGCATGTGGTGGGGTCAGAGGTTGGCAAAAGAAGCTTGCACCCTACTTTGAGGAGGACTGTGTTTGCCTCTTTGTACTAGGGTTTCGGTTTGCCAGCCGGTGTTGTCAAGGTACTGAGCTCTCAGAGGCCGGTGTCTGTTTTGTTCATCAGCCCCAGCAGTGTGTGACACAAAGCAAGCGCTTGCTAAAGATTTGTTCCATGATTACTTTGTAAATGGTGAGTAGGCATCCGCGTGCTGGAACACCACTCTTCCACCTCTAGGAGGCCTGAAGGCCAAGGCTGCTCAGTGGTAGAGAAGTCAAGTCTGTGTGTATTGTAAAGCAAGGGCACGGGTTTGCCTGGTGTGGGCCTGCTGTCCATTGTGAATTAGGGACTTAATCCCAAATGGGGCATTTGCAATGCAGACCTTTGGTTCTTTTGTTAAAGAAGTCTGACATTTCTGCAGACTCCTGCCCAGGTGTTTTCTGTTTCCTCTACTTCTTCCAAAGGTGATCCTTTCATTCATGCATTCAACTAGTATTGTTTGAGTACCATGTTCCAGACTCTGTTCTAGACACTGGGGATATAGAAGAACAAGAGACACCCGTGGGTGCTGGGGTCCATTGGCTGCTGACAGGCCGATGTGTTTACACTCAAGTGCTCTGTGTGTTTATAAAGGTTTTCTGGAAACAAAGCCTTCAACTAGAAGAGAGTGCAGAAGCATCAGACAGTGCAACAGGCCCTAAGCGAGACAGGATGGCGTTTTCTCCACACAGATGCAGGGATAGAAGGGATAGAAAGGATGAAAAGCATAACAGTTATGTTAATAACAATTTGGAGAGTTTAATGGTTTAGGAGACAAATGCAAGTAAGGTCATGTATTTGGTAGTCCTCCCCTGAGGGAGGGGGAAGAACAAGGGGTTAGAAGCAGTTCTAGGTGCTGCCTTTATGGTCTCTCCTCTCCCAAGGGATGGTCAGAGTTAGGTGGCCACTCCACCAGCTCTTCTGTTGAAGGCATTATGTCTAGAAAACCCTATGGCTCCTGGATTCTTAAGAACTCATGGCTTCTGCTACAGTGGCCCAAAGGGAGCCCACGAGGGTCTGGTCTAGCATTTGGGGACAAAAGAAAGGGGTAGCTGGAGCTGTGCGTGTCCAGGCCAGATCAGCAGAGTAGGAGATATGGATTCAGAGCAGGGCTGTGACCAGTCCAACAAAGCCATCACCACCTCAACACCTAGCTTCTTGACACGTTTCATGTGTGGTCACCGGCCCTGTGACTCTCAGGGACGCAGGACAATGCCAGGGCTCTGGGCCTGAGCCCAACATCCACCCACCCCCGCCCGAGCTTCTGAACTTGTTGGGGGCCAGCCCCACAGTGGGAGGAGACAGGCCTCATCCTAGGAAGGCCCTGGGGCCTGGGAGCAAGTCCTCCGCCAAGGTGTCGCTCTAGTGAGAGGGATCTGCCCCAGGCCTCGAATTGTTTCCCCCTCTGTTCAGAAGGGTGAACTGGATAGAGGACTTCATGACTCTGAGTAGGAGAAAAGTGAACATTTAATGCCACCATAGTTTGATTCTTTTTAAACACCAGATTCTTTTTTGACAACATTTTTCACCTCATATGCCACAAAAAAGTCAGAGATCGTAGCCAGCAAACAATGTCTTCACACTGGAAATGGCACACAGCTTAATGAAGTCATGTCACCAGGTTTTAAGAACTATAACTTTCTTTTCCAGACTGTTCTCCAGGTAGCCTGCTCACACGTATCGTGATCAAGCCAACAGCTAACTTATATCGCTATGCGAAGGCCCATACACAAAACCAGCCTGTTTGCAAATAGGCCGTTGGGACCTACCCAAGTACAGAATAGTTGGATTTCTGACTTGAACAAATGAATTTTATTAAAAGTTTTTAACAGCAAACACTTGTAAGCTAAGAACTTAATTTTTAAAATGGCACCAATCTTTTATCCAAATAGTGAATTTAAAACAATGACATTAAAGACCACCCTTGAATTTAAAGTAAGATTTTATGAACTTGTTTATGAATTCGCTGTTTCCGACGCAATAAATGCACTTGGGCAGGTCTCGTCTCCAATTTTCAAATTGGCCCATTTCTACAGATTAGCATATTTATATACACATACATACATGACTAGAGCTGAAGGAACCACAAAGATCATTTAGCACACTGTTCTCCTTTTACAGATTAGAAAACTGTGTTCCAGAAACGTTGGGTAATATATCCAAGGCCATAGGACTATTGTCAAAACTGGAGTTAGAACGCAGGTTTTCTGTTCTATGTTCTTCCACCATGTCACATACCTTCTGTACACATGCATCCGTATACACCCCCGTGCACACACACGTCAGTACATCGGTGTGGTGTGTGTCCACATTTCCACACAGACCTGGTGCAACAGCACCTCATGGGAAGAGTCCAAGATGCCGGACTCAGATCCCAGTTCTGCTATAAAACTACTCTGTGAACTTGGGCCAATCATTGGCTATTGACTTCAGTTTCTTCATCTAAAATGATTATCCCCAGCTCCTGAACAGAGCTTTCATTTCTTCAAAGCACTTCCCATCAACTATACCATTTTCTCTTAACACTCTCCCAGAAGGGCAGCTATTATGACCCCCAACCTTCCATCGGGGAGCCCGAGGCCCAGCAATGTGAAGCGACTTGCCGAAGGTTGCATAGCGAGCGAGGAAAGCAGGCCTGGAGCCTGGTTTCCTTACTCTGAGCTCAAGGCTTTTTCTCCTAGGTTTAGCTGCCTCTCAAATGAGACTACTGACCCCAGCCCCTCCTGGCCTCTCAGGGATCCAGTGAGGGGACAAGATGCTTTAAGTATTATGGGTTGTAAGACTCACTAAAGTGCTTTGGTTTGTCCAGAAAAAACAGGTACTATATATATCCAAGGTAAGGAACTTCAGTTTCCTCTTCCAGACCCCTTCAGTTAACAGCAGGGGTGGGAGGTGGGACATCTTAGGTAAATGTAGGAACCTAATACTGTCTGCAATTTTCAGAAATTTAGTGTTGAACCAGCAGGAGGAGGCTGGATCCTCTTTCACTCAGGCCTGTGGAGGCTGATTTCCAAGACCGTTATCATCAAATTCAAAAGGAAATGATCTTTTCCTTTTCAGCTACTTACTTTAGAAACAAATTAGGTTTTGAACTAAGCCCTGGACTTTGAGGATTGGATCCTAATCCCTGTTTTCCTGTTTTATTTCTCTTTCCTCCCCGCTGGCTGTGTCTCTGTTAACAGAGCTTGTTAGAGTGAGGAGAAAAAAAAGCCATAGGCAGATCCACCAGACTTACACTTTGATGCATAGCACTTGGATAGCATTTCCAACCACGGTGTATAAATAAATTATAAAACACGAGGCGCCACAAAACAACATCCTGAGTTTACAAATAAATTATAACTTCTTCATAAACTGAATATGACAGTGTGGGGTGTTGGTTAGCAGTACGGGGAATGAAACAGTGAGCCTTTTGAGTTTCGAAGGTGATTTCTACATCTACATAAAATAGATGTGTGAGTGCCAGGATTTCAGCACTCGCCCTACACGCATGGACGTTGGGAACTGCATCTAGAGAATATTGATTATGTGCACTAAAGGTCTGATGCCACCTCAAGCACTTCAAGTATGTCCGATATTATGGCATCATCTCTGGTTCCGAGCAGGGCCACCCCAATGCAGAATGCATTGTTTAGGGATGGATAAGCAGCTTCTAAAACTTTGCAAAAACTTTTTCTGAGAAGATGAGCTTCTCCTGGATTGGAATTATGCTGTTATCTGGAAATGACGAGCAGCTTGGAATAGATATGTATTTTGTCAGGAAGATTGCTAAGGGACACAATTTGTGAGTTCTTACCCACAAATGTTGACAGATCTTTGCTGGAGGAGAAAGAGAGATTATAATCCAAAGGGACACTATATTCTACTACCTGTGCACCCACTACTGCCCCCCCCCCCCAAAAAAAATTTTAGACCATTTGCTGGCATTTGTCAATGAAACTGAGTGTCGGTTTTGCTTCACTGGGCATAGAGAAAAGTGGGCTGCACGGGCCTTTCTTCGGCAGTCAAGTTTCAGTGTGGCAATGTTGAAGAGCGTGCCCTGTGGGGGAAGATGGGCCGTACTGCCTGGGTGGCGGCAGGCAGGCCCCAGGGCCAGCACCAATGGGTGATTTATTCAGCGTCAGTTTGTCAAGAACAGGGTTTTCAACGTGTTTCTTACTTGCATGGTTTCAGGGTTTAAAATACACTGCCCTTAAAAGTGAGGAAATCTTTAAATATGTGCTCAAGGAGTGGGGCTAATCTTCCAGCAGGAAAAGAACACTGAATAAATTCATGAATTCTTCTGGTTTCAATTTTGAAATTAACTCATCTTTAGTAATTTCTGTTACAGCCCAAACCCTTCTTGGAATAGGGATTTAAAAACATTCACCACATCATTATTTATGGTGGGAGCCTTGATTACAGATCAGCAGTGGCCAATGACACAGGCAACTGTGTGTAGAGCCAGGGTAATAAACGCTTGGGCTCTTGCAAGCCCTGCCTCTATCCCAAGAAACCCAGATCAGACAGCTGCTTTTGAATAGTAACACCTAAAAGGCTGATGGATTAACCAAAATTCATGATCAGCATCAGAATCTGAAGCCCAAAAAAGGGCTCTTGCTTAACATGAACAGAAATCCGAGAACCGGCACAAGATATATATGCGTCTGTGTCAGACTTTTTGAACCACTGCCCTGGATGGGTTTTGTGGCTATGATGTAGTCACCACCACCTTCCAGGAACACAGACTCCAAGCTTAAGACTAATTGATGACAAATGGCGAGATTCCTGCCTGCCGAATTCCCCACTCTGGGCTGCATGGCATTTTATCCCAGCTCTCTCCTCTCCCCAGCATGGGGTCCCTTGTATGAGCCCCACCTGAATCAACACAGGACCAACCTCTGTATTTACATCTCAAGCTCCCTACCTTCAGAATAGCAACTGCAGAGAAAACAACAGACAGGATGTTTCGATTTCAAATCTGGAAGAGATGAAAGTTAGTGACAGCTTCCCCATGACGTAGAGGGGAATTCAAGGACAAGAATATCAAAAGCTGCAGCTCTCAGGTGGGGCTTGAGAGCCCAGGATAAAGCAAACTCTCACTCTGTGGCAACGTGAAACACCCCTCATGAAATGCAATATGGATTCACTCCCCGGAAACAACATCACTATTCCACTTTTGGGCTCTGAGTTTTGCTTCCACCTCACACTAAACTATTTGGAGAGGGGAACAGATTTCAGACAAAGAATTAAGGCTTCCACGTCTAAACGTTAATTTCAAATAAATATTTGTTTGGTCCTTTCATTTGTGGATAATAAAATGGAATAATGGGTTCTTTGACATTCCCTTTGCCTTCCTAGGTTATCTGTCACCAAAACCACAAGGAGACCTGGACCTGCCTCACACCTGGCCATTGAATGAGGTGTTCTTCAGTTATTAGAACTGCTACAGAACAGCTGACCAGCTGTACAATCAACTTATAGGTAGAACCAGGCATAAGCACATTATAGCATAAAAATCATGATTTCTTCACATGGTTTACGAATACTTGGTGTGTTAAGATGTTTGTAGCTTACTTACGTTAGAAAAGAAAGGAAAAGAAAAGTAAGGAAAAAAGCCAATGGACAACCTCCATGCCAAGTTGTTCTCCTACACCATGGCCAAAAGCATCCTGGGAGAAGCTCCATGGTGTGGCATCTTGCGAGGCCAATGTGACTTGGTAAGAGAGCTCCTGGTCTCATTCAGCCCTTTGGCTATCTCATAAAGTTGCTACAAACATATAAAGCAGGCTTAGGCAGGAGGCAAGCAGAAGGCCACTCCCCTAGGAAAGTTTCCACTGATCAAGATTTTAATTTCTGTAGATGTTTCCGCTTAGTCTCACTCCAGGAAAGGCACGAAGGCCCCAGTGCTGGCCTGCTAAGGAAGTCAGCACAGTGAGGTAACCTGTGGGAAAGACATGGCCAGGGCGAAAGCTAAGGACACTGATTACTAATCAAATGTGTTTGTTTCCAGCAAAGACTAGGATACTCACCTGTGACAATCCCTCAGTTAAAGGCTTTTCATGAAGTGGTGTATATCAAACCAGCAACCAAAGAGGTGCCGAATGGAAAACCCAAACAAACTCAACAGATTGGCATCCTTTGGGGTCCAGAAGCTTCCATTGTGCTGCTGTTGAACAAGGCCATTAACACAAGTGCTGAGACCAGAGGTGCACCCAGAGCCATGGGGCTGCCCTGCAGAATGAGGTTAGGGTGTGGGACCCCTGCCTTCCAAGGGGACAGACACACTTGTTAAACTAGAGGGGGAAATGATCCGCTCTGGAGTCACTTTTCACCGTATTATAGCCCGTTTCAGCTATCAGATGGGAGTGCAGCTTCTATGTGTACCTCTGCATAGGAGCGTGCTCTAACCAAACACAGAGCCAGACTTGTCATCCACAGAGCTGGCTTCCAGTCTAGGGGGCTGACTTCCCAAACAAAGCTAATGGGGCCATCTGTGCCCCATTCTGACCAGTAAAGGACTGGTACTATGAAGCTCACAAGACTATGGTTCCCACTTACTGAGTTCAGCTGAGCTATGCTGGGCTACACGTGTCCTGAAGAGCATTGTCAAAGAAATGCAAAGGTTCCTTTTCCTTGGGGAGCAGTTGGGGCTGAGGAGTTGGTTAGCCTGGAAACAGGCTCATGGAGATATGCTGCATTTCAGGGCAAAAAGAACAGGGAAAACCCTGGGCACCTCTATCAGTGGGCAGGCTGCAGGGGCCTGGGAGAGGGCCCTGACCTGGAAGGTAGGCGAACACCCTGCTGTTCCACAGCTGTTATTAGACAATCCCTTGACCGCTCTGTGCCTGGGTTTCCATCACTAAAATGGGTATAATAGTCCCTAAGGGAATTGTGGCAGGGATGAACATCTCAATTTGAGAATGAGGTCCAAAGTCAAGCCCTGTACATCCATATGCATGAAACTCTGTGCCCTGCCTCGCTACAGGTGTGTGATGTATGACAGGAAAACTTTCTCTGCCTTCAGGTGTCAAGGTTGAGTGGCCAAGCCTGGTTGTTTCTTGGGATGGAGGCTTTGGTTCACACGAGGACTGGGACTTCCTGCATTTAAGCAGCACCCTGGGCAACTGAAAAGTTGTGCAACCTCACATCCATCCTTGTTCTGGACCAATACTGTTGGGGTCTCTGATCATCTACAAGCCCAAGAAGGTCTCCAAACTGGGAAAAATCCTCTGCTCTAATAAATTTGCAAAACTAGGGAGCAAAAATATATGGCTCTGCTGAATCGGTTCAAGGTCTCAATCCAGAGTCTTTGGAATAAAAATGAATATGAAAAATGTTATGAGGGCCATGAAAACCCTGGATTCGTGGGTAAAGGAACTAGTATATGTGTTCAGGATGTGTGAGGGGAAACTATTCGGAACAAACATCCCACCCAAAGGGTAAGCAGGGCCCAGGTCATACAGGCTCCTTTCCCCCTAGAGACGCAGCCCTTTCTCCTCTCTTTTCTCTCCAGCTCACGTGCACCTGCTCCATGATCGACCTCCGAGTCTGCCCGCTGACACTGCCACTCGTAGGAGCTGGCATTGAGCATCACCTGCTGTTCCAACCTTCTTTGGAAACACACTGGCTTGTGCCCGGAAGTCTCTATCTTCTGTTTGAGTGGCCTTCCCAGCAGAACCATAGCAGACAGTTAACATTTATTCATATGCCATACCGATTAGGAAATAGCTCTACAAACACAACTTACTTAGAAACAGCAAGTCAGAAATAGGATAAAACACCAAGAGAAAACGAGCTGTAAATACATTGCAAAAATGTGTTTGATTTTCTTTTTTGTTCGTTTTGTTGTTTTCATCTTGACTAGCACCATCTGTACACAAGAAAGTATGAACATAAATGTTTGGATAATAACAAAGATTTGCAAGGCACTTCATCAGTCATTCGGAGTAACTTGTTTTGTTTTCACTTTCCACAGCAATCCCACGTCCACCCTCGCCTTTTCTCACAAACCAGGAGAAGAGTGAGGTCTCTTTTGCCAGCATTTCTTATGTACAAACAAGTTCTTTAAAGTTCCTCAAAGTGCTTTTTCAGTCTCACGGGGGCTTCCACGTCCCTTGGGTTTCCCATCATTTTCTCCTCTCCTGCGTGTTTGGTGTTTGCACCTTTCCTACAGAAAACAAAAGAAAAATCACCTTCTGCTCCACACTCACTCCAGACTTGCCACCGACCTTCGTCCTCCTTCCGTGGTCACTGAGCGCGGCCAGCACCGAGGGCCCGCCGAGCGCGGCTGCCTGCGGATAGGGAGCGAGGGCTGGCCGGGCGGCGCTCCCGTCAGCGGCGCCGGGAGGTGATGTCGAAGCAGGTGATCATCATGAGGTGCGCCTTGCAGAAGTTGACGCGGCTCTCCAGGCGCTCTGTCACGCACTCCAGCGCTTCCAGGTACTCCAGGGAATCCAGCTCCAGAACCTGCTCCAAGTCAACTGCAAAGAAGGAGAAGCCCGATGGAGACGTGCGGCCAGCGGGGAAGGGTGATCGGACGGCTCAGCCGTGCCGGCCCGCGGCTGCTGCACCTACACCTGTACCTGCACCTGTACCTATACCTGCGCCTGTACCTGTACCTGCACCTGCGCCTACACCTGTACCTGTACCTGCGCCTGTACCTGCACCTGTACTTGCACCTGCACCTCTACCTGCGCCTGTACCTGCACCTGCACCTGCGCCTGTGCCGGAAGGTCTTAGGCAGCGCTGCCACACCCTCCTGCTCAACCCTCTGCCGCTCTCAGGTCGAGAACAAAACA
Organism: Leucopleurus acutus; assembly: GCF_964270905.1. NCBI lineage: Eukaryota > Metazoa > Chordata > Mammalia > Artiodactyla > Delphinidae > Leucopleurus > Leucopleurus acutus. The sequence goes on from NC_139143.1 coordinate 26,038,205, forward strand.
CTTTACTACTTGTAGTTATATTGGGGCCCTTCACTCCAATGATAACGTTAGACCCCTGGCATTTTATTGCGACTCTACTGAGGGACAAAGTGACATCAAGCTCTCTCCACCTCCACCATCTCCACGACAGGATTTGGGACTCTACCAGCACCATTTTCTTATTAACTAGAAAATAAATAAAGCTTCAAGCTGAGGTATGGAGAAACCCTTCCTTTTTGGGGTCTCACCTGAATGATGTTTATACCTCTGCCTGCTGATATAAGTGTGTTGCTCTCTGGTTAGTCCCTCACACAGCTGTGTGCAGCTGCCTCTCTACGCAGTGACCCTGCCTCTTGGCACTTCCTGTGCAGTTTCATATACTCACTGGTCCTTTGGGAACTAGGCTGATGGTGGAATCTATGTTAATAATTACGATTCTTAGACTCATAGACATAAAGAACAGACTTGTGGTTGCCAAGGGGGTGGGGGGGGTAGGTAGGGGTGGACTGGGAGTTTGGGATTAGCAGATGCAAACTAGTATACATAGGATGAATAAACAACAAGGTCCTACTGTATAGCACAGGGAACTACATTCAGTATCCTGTGATAAACCATAATGGAAAAAATATAAAAAAGAATATAGATGTACGTGTGTGTGTCACTGAATCACCTTGCTGTACAGCAGAAATGAACACACTGTAAATCAACTATACTTTAATGAAAAATAATAATAATTACGATTCTGTGCTCAGAAGCTGAGATTTAGGATCCAGATGCTGTCCCTAACGTTCAGGCCTGCACAGAGTTAAAAGCCTGTTTCCTTCAGTTCCTCAAGGGCAATTATCTGAGGCCACCCTCTCCTGGCCCCCGGCCACTACTTGGTCCAGTGGTGACTGCGCAGGGGGGTAGGCTGCTACAAAGTGCCCCGCATGGAGAGGACAGGCATGGGCAGCAGCCAGGGCAGTGGGGGTGGCCCTGGAACCCAAGGCAGGAGACTTGCACTTGACTCCCAGGTTGGCCACGCCTAGTCTTTGCTGCCAAAGGGTCCTTAAAAGTAACAGGAGAGTCATAATCCCTTGTCTGCCTACTTTCCTAACTAGAGTCGCCATGAAGAGTAGAACCAAAAAGAGACGATGAATGTGAATGTGGTCTGAGAACTGTAACAAGCTACAGGAACATCAAGGGCTGAAATCAAGGCTGACTTCTTTTATAGGAGACTTAACTGGGCTCAGAGAAGTGAGGCGTCCTGCTCAGGGTTACACAGTTAATAAGGACCGGGGCTGGGAACGAGGCTGAGGCTCCTGAGTACCGGTCTAATATTTAAAAACCAAACAAAACCCCTCACCATACCATAACCACATCAGCTATATTATCGGATCACCTTGGAAATTAAAAAAAATGGATTCCAGAGCATTTATTTCTAGCCAACACCCAGCCTATTACCCACACCCAGGGAACAGTCAGAATACAGTCTCATTGATTTTGGGGGGGTCATTTTTGGTTTCAATTCATCTTGAAGAAACAATCTGTGTTTCTCCTTTCACGTGGCCTTCTGTTCATTACCTTTCTCAGCATCAAAAAATCCCTGATTCCTGACGTGAACAAAGGCAAGAAGGAAGGGATCGTTTCCTGGAAGCATCTACATATGTACCGACGTTTAAGCTGCTCCCATCCTGGGAAAAAATGTGACTTTGTAAGATGAAGACAATTATCAAGCCTGCCTTAGGCATAAATAGCTCTCAAAAAATGTTAATGAAAACAGCAGAAAGGAAGAGGAACTGCTGAATGGGCACCCCTGGGATCTTGAAGTGCCTGAGGATTAATGGAAGAAGGAAAAGGGTGTGCACAGGTGGGAGAAACACAGCATTAGGCTCCGTGTTTATGCCGCGGCCAGACTTCAGCGAATGTCCTCGTTCGTGTCTTGTCTGCCCTATCACAGCCTTAGATGGAAACACCCCGGAGAGCAGGAGTTCATGTCTCTGGTCCAGATTTCTAACAAGGGACCTACCTTGCTGCATCATGCAAGCAGGTGCTGAGGAAATGTCTCCTGCTGAGGATAGCTATTTTGTTAACTCGGGGATAATACAAACACTAATTACTACCGGACATTGCTCCTTCATCATGGGCAGGCAGTGTAACCAGCACTGGACTGATAGTAACTCGTTCACTCTCACAACAGCCTTATGAGGTAGGCACCATTATGTGCCTACCATCTGACAGTTAAGGAAATCAAGGCTCAGAGAGGTTAAGCGTCTTACCCAAGGTCTCACAGCCAGCTTCCAAAGTGGGTCTGCATGACTGTGGCTGTCACCACAAATGGTACAACTCAACAAGGTAAGATGCATCACAGACTGGTCCCAGTGCCCTGTCCTCCTTTAGGTTATGTTGATCCTCATATGCACTCATGAGGTACTCAGGGGAGATGTTATTACCTCAGTGCTATGGAAAGGAAGCCACCTGAAGACATACTGTGAAAGTGGCAGGGCACAGCTAAAAGACCAGCAAATTCTGTCCTTTCTTCTTTGCCCAGGATCATTGCACCCAGTATTTCTTAAACCTAAGCCCCAGACTCTGCCTGTCACACTCCCGGCACTGGCCTGGGAATGCTCAGGAGAGGGTGATGTGACCTTCAGGGGACAGTCGTGAAGAGAGGGAGGCACAGGGAGGCTCAGGGACTGGAGGGAAGAGCTGGTGAGTGCCAGACAGGAAAGGAGGGAAAGGAACTTTAGTGGAAGTAATGTATTTTATCTCAGAGACTAAGCCGTCTAGCATTGGGCCCCCATATCAATGAAACAGTTGGGACCAGATTTGAGCTTTATTTTGTGGTAAATGGAATGGTTCAAAACAAATAAATAAGAAACAATTGAATCCATCTTTCAAAGGGAGCAGAATTGTTCTGAATTGTTATTAGATGGTTACTGTCATCCTGGGCTTTCTACTAAATGGAAATAACACTGTGAATGTTATTCTTTTCATTCAAAAATGTTTTTCTTGCTTTCTGGGTTCTTTTTGAGGCTTTTCTAGGATTGCACATTCTACCTTATAAAGTACTCTATAAATTCTTGTCTATTTCAGGCTAGATATGCAATGTGATCTTGTGGCCAGGGAGCAGATTGGTAATATAGCCTTCATGTCTGGGTGAGCGTCCACCACACGTAGGGGGAAAAAAAAATCTCATTTTCAGGTGCTTTGGACTGAGACACATAAGAAATAATCGTCCAAGAGCAATACTCACTGCCCTGCTGCTCACACCCCTCCCACCTGCCCCCCACAGAGCGGGATTGCGCTCAGGGAGGCCATCTCCAGCCAAGGGGCATGGAAGGCCCTCGGGTTCAGACAGCGTCTGTGTCCCTCTCAGCCTGGCCTGTTTAACTGGTGAACCCAGGAGTCGCAGTGATGGGCCTTACATTCGCTGAGCCACTTGTTGGGATCCAGCATCAGATACTGTTTCGTCGTCTCCAGCTCCTTCATTAGCCACTCGTACTTGGCTCGGACCTCGGCAATTCTCTGCTGGCGATGCTCCAGGATTTTCAGCTTTGCATTGAAGCACATGACCTCCTAGTACACAGATGGGAAGGAGATGGGGGTGGAGCGGGGAGGAGAAAGGACCTTCAGCTCAAATCCAGCCCAGGCAACCTCTTCTGGAAAGGAATACTTGTGCTTATGGTCAGTGCAAAAGGAGCAGGTCACTGGGAAGTTTGGGAGGGAGCTGGGGGCTCAGCTCAGACAGCCCACTCACGGGGTAGGGCTATCACTGGCACATCTCAAATTTAGAAGGCGGCTGGTGCTCCAAAATGGAGCCAGGAGAGCCTTCAGAGGTCTCCGGGCGGAGAAACAGGCTGCTCTCCCGAGCTGGGGGCACGGGCCCGTCTCCCGCCGGAAGCCGCTGGGAGTCTCGGTGGCCTGCGCCCTCCTCTCGGGCGCGGCCTCAGCGTCAGCCCGGGGACCTCCTGGGGGACCGCCACCGCGTGGGGAGGGGGAGGCGCACCTTGCTGCTGCCCCCTCGTCGCCGCTGCAGCCGCTCCACGTCATCGATTTCATAGACTTTAATCTCAAAAGGTTCCCCGAGGCCCCTCTGGGTGCTGCGCAAGGGGCCGTCCACCCAACGGACCCCTGTGCTGTTGGCCGGTTTCCTCACAGGGGAGGGGGTGTCAAGGGACAGCGCCGGGATGAGCCTCCGTCTCTGGGAACCTAGGCAGGGGATTAAGCCTAAAGTTAATTGTTTTGAATTTCTATCTTTTTTTTTTAACATCTTTATTGGAGTATAATTGCTTTACAATGGTGTATTAGTTTCTGCTTTATAACAAAGTGAATCAGTTATACATATATATATGTCCCCATATCTCTTCCCTCTTGCGTCTCCCTCCCTCCCACCCTCCCTATCCCACCCCTCTAGGTGGTCACAAAGCACCGAGCTGATCTCCCTGTGCCATGCGGCTGCTTCCCACTAGCTATCTATTTTACGTTTGGTAGTGTATATATGTCCATGCCACTCTCTCACTTTGTCACAGCTTACCCTTCCCCCTCCCCATATCCTCAAGTCCATTCTCTAGTAGGTCTGCGTCTTTATTCCCATCTTACCCCTAGATTCTTCATGACATTTTTTTTTCTTAGATTCCATATATATGTGTTAGCATACGGTATTTGTTTTTCTCTTTCTGACTTAACTTCACTCTGTATGACAGACTCTAGGTCCATCCACCTCACTACAAATAACTCAATTTCGTTTATTTTTATGGCTGAGTAATATTCCATTGTATATATGTGCCACATCTTCTTTATCCATTCATCTGGTGATGGACACTTAGGTTGCTTCCATGTCCTGGCTATTGTAAATAGTGCTGCAATGAACATTGTGGTACATGACTCTTTTTGAATTATGGTTTTCTCAGGGTATATGCCCAGTAGTGGGATTGTTGGGTTGTATGGTAATTCTATTTGCAGGTGTTTTTTTTTTTTTTTGCGTTACACGGGCCTCTCACTGTTGTGGCCTCTCCCATTGTGGAGCACAGGCTCCGGACGCGCAGGCTCAGTGGCCATGGCTCACCGGCCCAGATGCTCCACGGCATGTGGGATCTTCCCGGACCGGGGCACGAACCCGTGTCCCCTGCATCAGCAGGCAGACTCTCAACCACTGCGCCACCAGGGAAGCCCTATTTGCAGTTTTTTAAGGAACCACCATGCTGTTCTCCATAGTGACTGTATCAATTTACATTCCCACCAACAGTGCAAGAGGGTTCCCTTTTTTGAATTTCTATCTTTTAAATGTAGTTTTGATGCAAGGGCTGGCGGCATGACAGGGCTGTCGGAGCCTGTGGCAGGGCTGTGTTTGAACCCCTCCAGCCTCCCACCTCCCGCCTCAGCATCCACTTCCTTACCTGGCACTTGCTTTACCTCCACAAGCTCAGATGTCCCCCCTTCCCTGTCGAGCCACCTGTGGTCTCCCCCCTGAAACACATACGCTGGAGGACACGAGAACTGAGAGTCACCCTGGCCACACCCTCAGCACGGACAAGGGTTACCGTGAAATTAGAGACGTTCCATTAGCGAGAAAAGATCCTAGTGTTTGGTATTGCGGTAGGAGGAGTTTATTTGCTTCTAATAACAACACTGGAATAAGCACTGATTATGCCAGGCCCTACTTATCGTGCCTTACACACTGTGACGGAGACTGCGAGCTGCCCCCCAGTACCTGCCCCCCTCTTCTTCCTCTGCAGAAGACCCTGAGTTGGAGCAGGGCACATGGCCACCCAGGTGTACCCTGTGTGGTACACGTGACTTAAGCTCCACCACTGCAACAGAAGCAGAATTGCCCTGTGTAACAGCTAGAAAGTGTCCTGAAAGGATGAGGTCTGCTCTCCTCGTCCTCTCGCCTTTGTCCTGGATGGAATATGGGCCTGTTGGCCGGTCCATGACATGAAGATCGTAAACAACAGAAAAACAAGAGAAGGAACCTAGATTCCTGACACCCTGGAGACCTTCACAGTGGTACATGTGTTACAACTGAACCTACATTGACACGTCATTATCCATAGGGATACCCAGGGTCCATAGTTTACACTGGGGTTCACTCTTGGTGTTTACATCCTGTGGTTTGGACAAATGTGCAGTGATATGTATCCACCATGATACGATCACACAGAGTATTTTCCCTGCCCTTAAAACCCCCTACACAGACTTTTACATGAGAAATTAATCTCTATATTGTTATTAGGGTTTTCTGTCACAGACAAGCCTAGTATCTAATTTAATTCTCACAGAAGCAGAAACTAAGGTACAAAAGACTTCAGTAACTTGCCCAAAGTCTCAGTGTTCCCTTGTTTAAAAAATCCATTGCCGGGCTTCCATGGTGGTGCAGTGGTTGAGAGTCTGCCTGCCGATGCAGGGGACACGGGTTCGTGCCCCGGTCTGGGAAGATCCCACATGCCGCGGAGCGGCTGGGCCCGTGAGCCATGGCCGCTGAGCCTGTGCTCCGCAACGGGAGAGGCCACAACAGTGAGAAGGCTGCGTACCGCCCCCCCAAAAAAAAATCCATTGCCCACATTCTCTACCAAAATAAAAAATAAAAATATCAGATAATAAATGATTTCTCTAAAGGATGGGTTATAATTAAACATCACAGAACTTGGCACGTAGTAGGTGCTCACTGAACATGAATATCCTTTTGATTTTTTTCTTCATAATCTATTTGAGGAGATGAAAAATACACAGAAATCACAGAGACTGTATGGTTAGGCCATTTAAGATGGCTGTTCTCTTGTTCTCTATAAATCCCCTGCTTGATCAGTCCCTGCTTCACTCACATGACTACCCCATCCCCTTAATTACAGGGCTTAATCAGTCCCTGATAACCAATGAGCCCACCTGACATCAATTCCCCCTATAAATGGTAGCTTCCTTTTCCCCCGAGTAGTGAAGACTATTGCCATATCTTGTCTGCCGTACATGGTGGGTGTCGCTCCAGGACCCTGTGCGTCAGATCCCTCTGACCAGTAAACCACTGATGACTCTGTTGCTGTCTCTGGGCTCTTCCTTCGGTCTCAAGGCTGGGTAACTGCAAGGCTTGTGGGCCTGCAGGGTGCATCCCAAGAACTGGCGAGCCTAGCTGGGAGACCGAGGAAACTCCTATGAGTGCTGAGATGTTGGGAAAAAAGGACGGGAATGGAAAGTTGCAGGGGTAATCCCGAGGAGGCTGTCCATTAACATGGTAGGGCCCAAAGGTTGCAGGGATAATCCTGCAGTGGGGCCCTGTGGCAGCTGTCTACTGTGAGAGATGTCTTTCTGTTCCATTATAGTAATGCTATCTTCTTAACCTCCGGGTCTCTTTCCAGTTTAAAAGTAGCAGCCCCGTGCTCGTGGCTCATCTAACTGCCCAAAGATGGCTGGTGAATACAGACAAAATGCAAGGACTGGATTACCTATCAAGGGTGTTATCTGGTCGGGTAAGACAAGCAAACCCCCGACCTACCATGCCTAAACGGTTACAGGCCCAGGCTTTAGGGATATTAACTCAGGAACTGGCTTGTGAATTGGATGTGGCCAGTTACCCAGAAGGGTTTAGTTGGGGCCCAAGGCAACGGCAAACTAATAAGAGCGCCCTTGGGCCTCTGGTCCCAGCTCTGGCAGGAGGCAGAGCAATGATACGGTGTGGTGGCAGCAACAGCTATCCGCCGTCTACAGTGCATTACAACAGGTGGAAGACGTTACAGAAGGCCTACCCGAGTCACCCAGCAAGGCAAACAACCACCATCTGGCATCTAGGACGGCTGAGCATGACATATGGGACCCCCATGGACACTGACAGTGACCAAGGACCATGCAGTTCAGGAATGGGCCGATAAACATGACATACACTGGCATTTCCACCTGCCTTACGACCCCACTGCTGCCAGGCTAATGGAAAGGGTGACTGGGCTACTTAAACAACAATTGAGATGGGAACTCGCTCTCTCAACCTGTGGGCCAGGAGACTAACTCAAGCCCTAGAAGCTATAACTGAACATCCCAGGAGCAATCGTCCCAGTGCCGACGCCATGTTAACCCAGAGGAAACTAGTCAACACAACCGGAGTTCAACAGTTGCCCACCGAAGGACCGTTGCCAACTACCGGTCAGGACGACAACTCACTTTGGCCCTGGCGACAGGATCTACCCCCAGGGGAACACGTTATAAAATGGTCCTGAGACGGGCAGGTAAGCCCCTTGTGGTTTGGGTTTGCTGCCTCGTGGGGAATAGGATTAGAAAGGGACCTACAGGTTTTACCTGTCTTCTACCTGCACTCCCCCTGCAGACTACTGAGGGAATTAATCCAGGGCCCTTGCTGGAGAAAGGCACCATTCTATCACATCGCCTCTCCAGTATTCAGCACCGGCTGTAGGGACTGGGGGTGGACGGGCAATATGGTACTGCAGGCAAGGATGCAAACCACAGGCAGGGGTGGTGATATCTCAGGATGCTGACACTGCTTGTTATTTTGCTTAATGATCACGATCTTCCCTGTAATCTGTCTGTTCAACATCTTACATTTCATCCCTAGTCTGAGCGGAGGTAATCTGTTTGTGGACCGGGTGACAACGGTGGCCTCACTACAAAATGAGTTTGATTGCTGGGTCTTCGTCGAGACGCCACTGTCGTCCTCCTGTGAACTTCCGTGAAAAATCGGCCGGATAAGCACCTGGCTCCGAAGATAGCCCACCTCTTGGGCTCTTGATACTCTTTAGCTGCTGGTGTCCATACTGCATTTGTGGTATTTGGTTGCAGTGCACCTCTACACACCTGACGCCAGGGATATCGCAGAAGAGGGGTGGACCAAGTTCGTAAGGGTGGTGCAGGGTATGTACGGGTAGACTGTATGGTGAAGCCACTTAAGACGGCTATTCTCTTGCTCTCTGTACATCCGCTGCTTGCCCAGTCCCTGCTTCACTCACGTGACTATTCAATCCTCTTTATCAGAGGGCTTACTCAGTCCTGCTGAGCCCACCTGACGTCAATTCCCTCTATAAATGGTAGCCTCCTTCTCCCCTGAGTAGTGGAGACTGCTTCCGTGTCCTGCCTGCCGAATAAGGTGGGGTGTGGCTCCAGGACCCTTCGTGTAAGATCCCTTGTCCAAACACCACTGACGTCTCTGTCGCTGTCTCTGGGCTCTTCCTTCGGTCTCGAGGCTGGACACCTACAAGGCTTGCGGGCCTGCGGGGTGCAGCCCGACAGATAACATGAGATTTGTGCCCTTAGAGGCAGGTCTCTAGAGGATTCTAAAAGCAATCACCATAGGACTGGCAGGGCCAGGGGCACCACTGCACCAAGCACCACTTTTGCTGGTGACTGGTGGCATGAGTGAGTGAAGCCAGGCCCCGGCTTCTGAGGATGGGGCCTAATCTTGTCACCCACATCTGAAGCGGATCTAGCCTCGTGCATTGGACAACCACCATGTTTGTTCCCCTGGTTCCGGCCCCTCTCCCGCTGGGAGGCTGTGGGCCTGGCCCCCTGGGAGGGAAGCTTGGGCCTGTAGGTGGTAATGCTTCCTCAAACAGCTGCATCCCCTGAGGCACACCCACCTGGCAGCTCCCGCCTCTAGTAAGGGGCATCTAGGAGGCTTGCTTTCTCCTGGAAGGAGGATGGTTGGGAAACGTGACGCCATCGCAACCGGTTTCTCTTGACGCTGAAGGGAGCCCGATCTCATTTAACTCAGGATGGATATGTGGTCCCTCCTGAGTCCGAGGAAAGAAGGTTGAGTCTGCCTGAAGCCGTGGCTACCTGCACTTAGAGTCTGGGCTGATTCTGCTTTTAAATAGAGTGGGCTCCACCCAGTCAGACTCCAGTGAGAGTGAGGGAGAGCAAGAGAGCTTACACGCCACGATGCAGCAGCAGGCAGATGGGGCTGCTGCACAACACGTAGGGAGGCCGAGGAACGCCGAGAACGCAAAGGATGCACAGTCTGGTGGTTCTTCTGGAGGCCCTGGGAGACGGGCTGCATCGCTAGTGGGCTACTGTTGGGGGAAGCACGGGTCCTTACAGCACCACGCCCATGGTGCTCAGGGAACCCCGGAGGAGTTCATGCCCTCTCTGCACCACTCTCCCTCCATCCTCCTCCCCCCAATTCCAGTGGGTTCTGCCTGTTGAGTGTCAGGCCACCATGGCCTGTGTGGCCTGATGACCCTTCCAGAAAGAAAGACAGTGTACTTTCCTCCAACTTTGAGAGATCCACTGACTGCTAAAGAAAGCTTAAAGTACCACAAGCTCAGAGAGAAAAAGAGCCAGAACTCTTCGGTATATCATCAGGGGGCCAAGGCACAGGACGACCTTCTCACCACGCCAGGGAGCTAGGAATGTGGAAAGCCACCACCTGCAGCTCCAGGCGTGGTGGTGATTGGGTAGCGCGTGACCGTTCAGAGTGTGGGTTGGTGGGCTTTCCTTCAGGAGACGACGAGGGACTCTAAGTACATATTGATGGTTAATTTTCTCTACAAAGCATACTCTGTCCTACAGCCTCCTTTTTTGGGCCCAGATCTTTATCTCGTGCATGCCCGCATGCACGAGCACATGCGCGTGCGCGCGCACACACTCACACACACTGACTTAGAAAACTGGGAAGTGTCAACCACTGAAGCAAAGTAAATATCTGTCTCCTTGACAATGGAAATAAGCCAGCCGATAGTTTTGGGTTTTTTAAGTCGGCCTGATCAAGCTAGCTGACGCTGAGCAAACGGCTCTGCCTTTGTGGGCTCAGCTCCAGCCTCTGTCAGATGGGGCTGCTGCAGAACATGTAGGGAGGCCGAGGAACACTGCATCAGTGGGAGGATGTCCAGCCCTCGGAGGCAGGGAGAGTCTGAGCATCTTTCAGGTGGAGACTGGGCCTGGCCACCAGGCAGCAAACACTCGTGATGGGGCTCCCAGTAGGCCCTTTTCCCTCAGTTGGCTAATGTGTACTCAGCCCCTAGGAAGGGTGACTGGTCCTCCCCCTTACCTCCCCTGACCCCGAGGACAAGTCAGGGAGCAACAACCCCTCTAAAAGCGAGGTCAGTCATGTATGGGCATCTCAGTCGTTTAATCCACTGGGTGCACGTGTTCAGACATTTCTGGGATGACTCTTCTAAGGATCTGGTTACGTGAGAAATAGGGGAGGAACTGAGGAGGGTCATGGGATTGGTGGTGTATCAGTTACCTATCACCGTGTAACAAATTAGCCTAAACCCAGCAGTTACATTCCTGTGAGGCAGGGAGCTGGGAGCAGCTTATTTAACTGGGCGGTTCTGGCTCAGGGTCTCTCGTGAGCTGCAGTCAAAGTGTCAGATGGCGCTGCCATCATCTGAAGGCTTGACTAGGGCTGCAGCATCCACTTCTAAGCTCACTCATGTGGCCGTTGGCCGGAGTTTCAGTTCATTGTCCGGTGGGCCTCTCCACAGGGCTACTTATGGCATAGCAGCTGGTTTACCCAGAGTGGGAAAAGAGCAGCTACCGCGTCTTTCACAGCCTAATCTTGAAAGTGACATACCATCACTCACTTCTATTGAAGTGATTCACCGCCTTATTCTACTGCACGCAGAGACCAACCCTAGTATAGTATGGGAGGGGACGAAGCAACAGTGAATGCCAGGAGGCAGGGACCATTGCGGGCTACCTAGGAGTCTGGTTGCCACAGATGGGATGTGATCAGATGGGAAAATATCAGGAATAAGGGTCACTATCTCCTTCCAAACCACTCCAGGACGACCTATGAGATCACCCCGATTGGGGAAAGAGAAGTAAAGAAGCCTGAATGGAGAATGACATTTCACTGGGCTATTCGTAGCTTAATAGAAATACCCTGAAGACAATCTAATTCCCATTGCCTTCTTTCCATGCTTTTTTGCAATCTTCTCAACTTCCTCACCACGTCAATCAATCCCTGCCAGGCTGGGAAGTGAGTGCCCAGTGTCGGGTGAGTTGCAGTCTGGGGGTTTCTCCCGCATGTAGTGAACGGTTATCTTGCATTTTCTGAGCGTTCTGAATTTGGTCACTGGTAAATCAATTCCATGAATGAATTGATATCGTCCAGGTCTTGCACCCACCACTGAGGAGCCTCCCCTCCCCTCTCGTCTCCTCCACAGGTACACTGGGAGCCTTACTTGGGTGTGATGGGGAAAGCTGAGGGCAGGGGCAGGGGAATGTGGTCATACCAGAGGAAATGGAGTTTAATGCTGTGAAGGAAGTTTCAGAGGGAGGGGTGGCGCCCTCACACTGCTGGAAAGGGCACAGGAAACAACGGTGCCCAAATGCCACGTCATCACTAGGAGAGAACTGACCACAGGGCCTTTGCCTGGGTCCCCACAGAAATATGATTTCTTGGATTTTCAGCATGCTCCCCCCTCTCCACCTCTCAAGCAGATGCTTCCAGCTTTCTGCTGAACCTAGTCCCTGTCAATGACCACTTCCTTCCAGGTTGCTGGAAGGTCAGGGACGTGTCCACTGTAAGGAAGCTGCGGGGAAGCGCCTTAGTCGGGCAACAGTGGTGCGGGACCCCGTCAGATGCAGCTGTCTGGTTTGGGATCACACGTCCTGATGCCAGTGGGTCAGGATTCCTTTTTCTTCTCTATCACTCCCTGCTCATCAGCCCGGCACTCAGTCTGGACATGGAGACGTCAAGTGTGCAAAAAAAGAACAAAGCACTTAAGCTGATAAATGCCAATAGCTTTGCTGCATGAAATGGCCCCAATTTGACCTGAGCCCACCCTCTCCCCTCCCCATCCAGGCGTGGCTGCCACCTGCGTGCGGCAGGAGGGGCCCCCGGCCTGTCACGCCCCACTCTACCCTCCGCAGCACTGATGGCCCCAGTGAGGAGTCTGATGTTGGGCCTTCCATTTTTATCATCACTGAGTGCAGATAAAAGTGTCCACATTCGACATATATACACCACTATGTATAAAATGGTAACTAATGAGAACCTACCGTATAGCACAGGGAACTCTACTCAAAGCTCTGTGGTGACCTAAATGGGAAGGAAATCTAAAACAGAGGGGATATATGATACCTATAGCTGATTCACTTTACTGTACAGCAGAAGCTAACACAACATTGTAAAGCAACTCTACTCCAAAAACATTTTTTTAAAAAAGTGTCCACACTGAGTCTGAAGATGCTGCTTCTTAGGTCAAATGTCAGGAAACATGGGCATTCTGAGCGCTGAGGACTCACGACACTCCTCAGGGAACAAGCTGATGTCCATCCCCAACGCCCACCCCTGAGAACCCGCCGTCACCAGCTTTCCCTCTGTCACCCTCCGTCTTCATTCCGACTCAGGGTACAGGCACTAGAAAGATAATGAGTCAAAAAGCAGTAAGCACGAATGCCAGGAGGACCCATGGGCATCCGCAACGAGGAGGGGGGAGGGGGAGGGGGGAGGGGGAGGGGGAGGGGGAGGGGAGGGGGAGGGGGGAGGGGAGGGGAGGGGGGAGGGGGGAGGGGAGGGGGAGGGGGGAGGGGAGGGGGAGGGGGAGGGGAGGGGGAGGGGGGAGGGGAGGGGGAGGGGGGAGGGGAGGGGGAGGGGGGAGGGGAGGGGGAGGGGGGAGGGGAGGGGGAGGGGAGGGGGAGGGGAGGGGGAGGGGAGGGGGAGGGGAGGGGGAGGGGAGGGGGAGGGGAGGGGAGGGGAGGGGGAGGGGAGGGGAGGGGAGGGGAGGGGGGAGGGGAAAGATCAGCGTGTGTGGATTTACTGGCTGGCAAGGGTCAGCTCCGTGGCCTCCCAGATGAATGAGGATGGGGCTGCACTGGCTGCTGCAAGCTTGAATTGAAGAGTGAACCCTTCCCAGGCTGGACGGGAGATGGCGAGGGGCCCGGCTGCAGAGCCCAGGCCCCTCACACACTTGCTCTAGGCCTCTCAGCCCCGTACCTGCCTCCACCCACTCTCCACTCTAAGGGGCTTCCTCGGTGTCTTAGCGAGCCAATTACTTTTCTAGTAGTTCCCAACTTATAGTCAAAAAGCTATCTCATTTGGAACCCTTTCTCATCTGTTTCTAGGTAGAGTCTCTTAGAAACACTCTAGAAATCTGACAGGTGCCAAGATGCTGTTTGCCTTATCCCCGTTTTCATTAAGCCAGGAACCACTGTGTTTCCTGAATTCATTAAAACAAAATAAGATGGCACCTGAGAACCGAACAAGCTGAGGGGTACAGACAGAGTGAACCGTGGCGCTCTAGGCCCTTTGGAGCAGTAACTAGTCACAGGTTTTGGTGCAGTGGATCTGCTAACTGAACCCGGCAACCCCTCGGTCAGTAACGTTTACTCGGCACTCAGAGAAGGGAAGGCACAGTGTTTGGTGCTTAGAGTGGGAAAGAAAATAGAGGATAGGCTTAATGTTTAAAACACAGGTCACCAGCAGGGCGAGATATGAGAAGTACATAGAAAAGAACTCAGTTAACTTGTAGGACCACACGGTCAGCCAACCAACCAACCAACGCATCAATCAATGGTGTCCAACTGATTCATGGTAACCTGGACCAGCCCAGCACTGCGGACCCAACAGGCTGAGTCAAGTGCCGAACAGGGCTCTCAGGAGCTCACGTCCAGGCAGGTCAACCCCTGGGTGCATCTCAGAACCGACACACTCCCTGGCTGGTGTCTCTCCTGGGCTTTCTGGGTGCTGTGTCACACCACACCCAGGCCTGCTACAGTGGCAATGAACTTCACTCAGACCAAGGTGCTGATCTAATTTTCATATTTCCCCAGCCAGCCTGAGAGAGAAGGAAAAAAAAAAAAAAGAGAGAAGCCAAGGGGGTAACACACCAGGTTTGGGGTGAAGTGTCAGGAACATGAGGAAGAAGAGAGAGAGTGTCTGGGAGAGCCCACATGATACATGATACCAAAGAGCTATCAATCACTGAAAGGATGGGGCCTCAGGGGCGGCCAAGCTGATGCAACTACGCCATAAACTGCCCATCCCCGATTTCCATCCTCTTGGCAACTGAATGCCCTCTGGACAGGGTGGACATTCGCTCCCCACCTGATCTGGCTGTCATCACTCTACTTCATGGCTAATGGCTACACGTATACATTTGTGTACCTACCACGGGGGAGCTGGCAAGGAACGGTGGAAGGATTGATGAAAATCCATCTACAGAAAGCAACCCACAGCTTCTGTCACCTTATGACACTCTCAGCCAGGAACCTATAATGACTCCCCGTTGCCAACTGCAGTAATTCTTATCACAGTGGCCAGATGTTCAAGGAATAACTTGATCTGGGCTTACATTTTCTGTCCGTTATTACATCCATTAAGAATATCCCCCTTGTTGAGTTAACCCCACTCTTTATCCGTAAACCATGCTCTTACTGCCTCAAGCTTGTGTTCCCATCACTGCCTCAGCCTACAACGCCCTTTACCCGCTTTGTCCCAGCATCCTTTAAGGCCTGGCCCAATCCCAATGTTTCCCTGTAGCCTTCTTCAATGTTCTGGGCCCTCTTTGTCTAAATACTTCTTACCCTTAGCTCTCACAACCTCAGTCAGCACTTGGCAAGGCACCTTGGTTCACGGTTCACTGTTCCCTGTTCCACACTCTTCATCCTTGCTCGCCAGTGAGATTACGCACTTCTTACAGTGGCCTTGTCTTCTACGCTGCCTGCTCCTCCCCAGCCACACTTGCAACTTCCATATCACCAAGCTCTAACTGCATAGAAGAGGCCTGATCAATATTTAACAACTTAAAACTAAATCCCTTCATCAGCTGATGGACACGTAAGTTGCTTCCATGTCCCGGCTATTGTAAATAGAGCTGCAGTGAACACTGTGGTACATGACTTTTTTTTTTTTTTTTGCAGTATGCGGGCCTCTCACTGTTGTGGCCTCTCCCGTTGCAGAGCACAGGCTCCGGACGCACAGGCTCAGCGGCCATGGCTCACGGGCCCAGCCGCTCCACGGCATGTGGGATCTTCCCGGACCGGGGCACGAACCCGTGTCCCCTGCATCGGCAGGCAGACTCTCAACTGCTGCACCACCAGGGAAGCCCTACATGACTCTTTCTGAATTATGGTTTTCTCAGGGTATATGTCCAGTAGTAGGATTGCTGGGTCGTATGGTAGTTCTATTTTTAGCTTTTTAAGGAACCTCCATACTGTTCTCCATAGTGGCTGTATCAATTTACATTCCCACCAACAGTGCAACAGTGTTCCCTTTTCTCCACACCCTCTCCAGCATTTATTGTTTCTAGATTTTTTGAAGATGGCCATTCTGACCAGTGTGAGGTGATACCTCATTGTAGTTTTGATGTGCATTTCTCTAATGATTAATAATGTTGAGCATTCTTTCATGTGTTTGTTGGCAATCTGTATATCTTCTTTGGAGAAATGTCTTTTTAGGTCTTCTGCCCATTTTTGGATTGGGTTGTTTGTTTTTTTGATATTGAGCTTCATGAGCTGCTTGTAAATTTTGGAGATTAATCCTTTGTCAGTTGCTTCATTTGCAAATATTTTCTCCCATTCTGAGGGTTGTCTTTTGGTCTTGTTTATGGTTTCCTTGCTGTGCAAAAGCTTTTAAGTTTCTTAGGTCCCATTTGTTTATTTTTGTTTCCATTTCTCTAGGAGATGGGTCAAAAAGGATCTTGCTGTGATTTATGTCATAGAGTGTTCTGCCTATGTTTTCCTCTAAGAGTTTGATAGTGTCTGGCCTTACATTTAGGTCTTTAATCCATCAACAGATGAATGGATAAAGAAGATGTGGCACATATATACAATGCAATATTACTCAGCCATAAAAAGAAACAAAATTGAGTTATTTGTAGTGAGGTGGATGGACCTAGACTCTGTCATACAGAGTGAAGTAAGTCAGAAAGAGAAAAACAAATACCGTATGCTGACACATATATATGGAGTCTAAGGAAAAAAGAAAAAAAAGATCATGAAGAACCTAGGGGCAAGATGGGAATAAAGACACAGACCTACTAGAGAATGGACCTGAGGATACGGGAAGAGGGAAGGGTAAGCCGGGACGACGTGAGGGAGTGGCATGGACATATATACACTACCAAACGTAAAATAGATAGCTAGTGGGAAGCAGCCACATAGCACAGGGAGATCAGCTAGGTGGTTTGTGACCACCTAGAGGGGTGGGATAGGGAGGGTGGGAGGGAGGGAGACGCAAGAGGGAAGAGTTATGGGAACATATGTATATATATAACTGATTCACTTTGTTATAAAGCAGAAACTAACACACCATTGTAAAGCAATTATACTCCAATAAAAATGTAAAATAAATAAAAATTTTAAAAAGGAAAGGAAATAAAAATAAATCCCACTGACTACGGATCGTCATATGGAAAGGAAGTCATATTACCACCAATATTCTTTATATTATTTGCACCAACTTCTACAACGTGAGCATCAGAGATACCATGGTGGTTCTCTACCAACCCTTTCATTTTACTTTGATGTGAGAAAACTGAAGCCCAGAGAGTATAGTTATTCCCCAAACGTCACACAGCCCAAGACCCCAAGTCTCCTGCTTTCTAGATCAATCATCCCACTGCACCAGGTCGAATTCTGCGCACTCTCCACCGACATGGAATCTCCAGGAATGGGACTGGAAAGGTGAACATTCATGATGTTCGGCTGTTTCCACTGTTACCTGTACTACAAAGCACTCAAAAAACTCAAGGTTCTCTTCCTGGCAGTATATTTCTAGTTCATTTTCACTAAGGAAATAACCAAAGCATTAAAGCAACCTCCACTAACAGATAATTGCCTGTCTCCTCTGCAGTTCCAAATGTCTCTAGTAATTGTAAAATCATGCCATCGAGCTAGGAGTTTCCTTTGAGGAGTTTTATGGCTTCTCTTAAAGAAGTTGCTTTTGATTTATGCTGATCATGTCTGACAGCCAACATTTTTCTTAATAATAATCGTAAATAAGCGAGACAAGGTCACGCAGCCTGCAAGGAGCATATCTCCACTGCCGTATCCATTATGGAGCCTGGGATCTACGGCAGCTGCTCACAGCAGTGCGACGCCCTCGGCACTCTCTATTAAATCCCATCTCTGGCACCCAGACTGGTGCTTTGATTTTATACAAACAGCCTAACCTAACAAGGGACCCTCGAGAACAGCATTTACAAAAGGAGGTAGCAGCAAGCAAGGACACGTGTAGAGCCTGCGGTCCACTCTCCAAGTGGTTAGTTTTTCTTCCTCTTTACTCCAGTGTAACAGCCAAACCAAACCATACAAGTCAAAAAAAGGGTAAAGCTATTGTAAGAATAAACTGGATTGGTAGATTCAAGATGCTAAATTAGAGTACGTGAAAGCACTCTGTAACACTCAAACTCATGTGAGCACATGGCAAACGTCACACAATAATCTGGACTTTGAAGACCAAGGCTGGGTAGATTGTAATAATAAGGTTTAACAACCGAGTACGGGGAAGGCCAGATTTTTTTGTTGTTGTTGTCAAAGGCTCTGGCTTAGGTACACTTCTTTGCTATTTTTAGTAACTGCTATCAATACATTTGAATGCCCTTGACCCTGAAAATAGGACCCAACAGCTGTCACGTTATACTGAATGGATTTCTGTTCTCCACTTGTCTTATACAGGGGGTTCTGCTCCCAGGTCTGCGGCTGAGATTCAGGGCTGAGGGTCTGAAGTAGAGCACCGTCAAAATGGATCAAAGCCTGATGCATACACTGCCTGGGAAATAAAGACATCGAAATTCTGACAGCCATAATGACTCCTGAACATGCTGGGAGGCTAACCTCCTCATCGTATTTCACGATCTGTGATGGGGTGGGTGAATGGGGTGATCTCCATCACAACGTCTAGAATTACAACATGACTGCATGGGTCCCTTGAGGTTGGCTTCTTTGATTTGAGGCAAACAAATGGCTTATGATGTGCATTGACCACAGTCCCTACATTTGGACCGGAACATTCCGGAGTCTGCACTTGCCTGTGGTGTGACAGTGAAGCCCTCCATGGCTCTGTCCCCAGCAGGTGACAGGCGGCTGGGGACAGGGGCGCCCACCCCCGAGTCCTGGGGCCCCGCCCTCCGCCCGTCGATGCCCGGGCCCGAGCCTACCTGAGTTGGCGCGCTTCTTCGGGGCTTTGAGGCTGCGGCAGCGCCCGCCCACTGAGCTGCTGTTCTCGCTCATGGAGTCCTGGGCGGACGACGCGCTGCCGGTGGCCTCGCTGTCGCGCATCATGCTCTCGTAGCCGCTGCTGCCGCCGCTGTGGTAGAAGAGCGCCGTCTTGCCCATGGCAGGCGGCAGCTCCCCACTCAGCACGCTGCTGTTGTCGCTGCCGTGGCCGCTGCTGCAGCGGTGGGGCCTGCGCGGCGGCGTGATCTTGCTGTAGGGCGAGGGCAGCGGGACGGCGGGTGGCGGGCGCTCGTCGGCGGTGGCCGCGCGCTCCTCCGCCTCGGGCCCCGCGCGCCCCGGCGGCCCCCGGGGCCCCGCGCCGCCCTGCAGCAGCTCCGAGATGCGCCCGTTCACCGCCCGCAGCGGCAGCTTGGACGCCAGGCCCGAGCCCCGGCTCCGGCTCAGCGATTGGGTGGACCAGGACATGTGCTTCCCGCCGGGGGGCGGGCCGCAGCTCTGGCCCACCGCCTGCGGCAGGGACTTGGTGGAGAAGCTCAGGGTCTTGGTGGTGGAGGTGGACAGGCTGCGGGCCTTGGGGCTGGCCAGGAGCAGCTTGCTCACGGCGGAGATCTTGGACTGGCTGGCCTTGGGCGAGGCCCCGGCCGACTGCCCGGGGCTCGGGTTGGTGGGCGAGGCCCCGGCGCTGCGGCCCGGGCTCCTCCCCGTGCGGGGCATGGTGCTGTCCTTCCCCGCGTGCAGCCTGGAGCTCACGGAGGACAGGCTCTCGGCCCTCTCCAGAGAGAGGCATTCGTAGTGGCTGACTGTTGTCCTGCCGAGAGAGTTGGTCCTGCTGGCCAGCTGCTCCAGTTTGGCACCGAAGAGCTTGCTGCTGCAGCTGCCGGCATCCTTCGTCTTGCCGCTAGGCTCGTCTGGGAAGCTGGCGGAGAAGGGCGCCGGCTGGTTCAAGGGGCTGCTGGAGTTGCTGCTGCAGGCACTGTGCTGGGGGCTGGCCCGGTTCTTCTGGTCCAAGCTGGACTTTCGGACAGGGGGCAGCGGGGGAGTGCCTTTGGGCCGAGCCAGGACACAGTGCTTGGGTGACGCCACCTTCCTCTCCAGGGTGGCCTTGGAGGGCTGGGTGCTGGAAGCCGGGCCGATGCCGTTGGTCTCGGCAGGGCAGTGAGAGAAGAGGCTGTCCGTTTCCTCCTGCCGGCTGGCTTTCTGAAAAGCCCTGGGAAGGCTGCTCGACTTCAGGCTTTTGTTGAGGTGCACAGGGCTCTGGGCAGCCACACTGGGCAGGGCCGTCTCACAGCCGTCCACAACCCTCCTGAAGTTGTCGGCCACAGGGGAGGCAGATACCTCACCGCTGCTGCTGCTGAGCCCGTCGCTGGGGCTGGCCTTCCTGTCCTGTTCGGCTCTGGCCTCAGGCTTTGGGGGGCCTGGGGCAGTCTCGTGCCTCATCCCTGCTTCGTGGGGATAGGCATTCTCTTTCTTTACCTCCTCTTCTCGTTTCAGCCAGGGGTCCTCAAATGTCATCTCTTTCTTTGCACTACTTTCCTTGCTCTCCTGAGACCGGGCTGCTTTGGGGACTGAGCTGACGGTGGCAAGGGACGCCTCGGGCTCTTGGACATTCCGGGGGCTCACGGCGATGCAGGGGTAAACCGTGATGTTGGTCTTCATGGGGATGTACCCTTCGCAGTTGCTCAGGCTGGCCGTATTCGAGATGGTGACCATGGCTTTGCCCAGCGTGGATATCTTGCAGCCTTTGACGGGGGTTGCTTTGTTGAAGGAGTCGTCCCCCATTTCTGACAAGAGGAGCAAACTGTCGGGGCCCTCCTTGGGCTTCTCTCGGCACACCACAGCGGTGTTCTGCATGCCGCTGACGAACTCCGAGGCCGGAGGGTCTGCCATTGCTTCCCCATGCCCGAAACACGTCTGGGCTATGAAACTGTGGCAGGGCGGCTCGCCGTCACTGCCTGTGCTCATCTCACTCAGCCAGGAGCTGATGGAGGAACGCCTGCTCCCTGTGTCCCGGGCCTTCTCATCCAGGTTCAGTTTCGGGAGGGGCAAGAACTGCGTGATGCTGACCTCGGAGACAGGAGCCACGTTTGAGTAGCACTCGAGGTCCTCGCTGACGCTGCCGATGATGCTGACGGGCCTGGAGCCCGAGGCCAAGGCCTGCACCGAGCAGTCGCTGTTGAAGCTGATGATGCTGGTGGGGCGGCCGCCGCCCAGGACCCCGCTGATGGTCAGCTCCTCCACCAGCGTGAACACCAGCTCGTCCTCACCGTTCAGCTCCAGGGGCTGCTGCACTGTCACCATCGTGGTGCTGCGTATCTCCTTCTTGGCATCTGCAGAAGGGGCTGCCTGATGTTCGGCGTCCACAGGGGTTTCTGGGAAACCTTCACTCCCAGTAGACATGGATTTCTTCAAAACCTGGGGGCTCATTCCGACCGGGGGGGTACGTACCTCGGGCTGCAGCAGGGACTCACTAGATACCACGCCCGCATCCTTGCTGAAGGTGGGCAGGGGGGCAGGAGAAGGCAGGACACCCTTCTGGGTGTAGACTTTGCACCTCTGGGAAGGAGAGCTGGCCGGCTTGTACTCTGAGGTCTTGGACAGGCTGGCGATGCCCAGCCTGGGGGAGCCCATAGGCCTGGGCTTGCCTTCTACAAAGCCACAGGAGTTCAGGCTTTCCCGGCTGCTCTGGAGGCTGGGGCTCTGCACGAGCTGGGAAGAACCGTGCTGGCTGCCGCTGCCCGGGATGCTTCTGGGTGAGGCAGGGGTGGGGCTGTTGGTGAGCCACGCAACGGGGACAGGGGAGTGATTCCCCTGCACCTTAGAGCCCGGGGGCTCACTGCCTTCTCTGGCTGTCAGCTGGCTATCTGGCCCATCATCTTCCTTATCAGACTCACAGAGTGGGCTTGCCCCAGCTGCCTGGCTTAGCGGGACACTCTTGCTTCCTTGCTGTGCCCCAAACTGGGCCGGCAGCTCTTCGAAAGGGAACGTGCTGGACTCCTCACTGCCGTCAATGCAATCTAGCCTCTCCTGCAGCTCGGCGAACGTGTTGCACTTCAAGCAGTCCCTTTCCGATTTGCTGGCCGCGGCCTCTCCGGCCTCCGTGGACCGGCTGTCACCCCTGGCCACCTTCTGCAGGGCTGGCACGATAGGGACAAAATCTGGAGGCCCCTCGTTGTCGGTGAGCTCCTTGTCAGAGAGGGCCGTGCCATTTGGCCCAATGTAGATGACCGTGTCGCAGGACTGCTCGCTGCTGGAGGAGTAGTCGGGGTCGCTAGACAGCTGAGGGATTGGGAAGTCCGACTCCACGGCGGCCCTGGCGTGGAAGGGTCTCAGCTGGGTGGGCCTGCGCATTCTGCCTTCCTCACAGGAGCTCTCTCCCCCGGAGGAGCTCGACGTGTACTGTGAGTGAGAGGGGAACCGTTAGTGTGGGCCACCCTTCTAAGACAGCCCTCCCAGGGACCCTGACTTTGTGGGGCAACTGGTGGAGGCCACTGTCTCCATATAGGCCATCCAGACCCCAGTGGGCCTCCCTGCTTCTGGGCTGTCACCCGGAGTGTGCCAAGCCAGTCACCCAAGCTATGCACGTCACGGCCTCATACTCGAAGGATAACCCCCTGTGAGGCGCACCGGGGAAGCAGAGGCTGCTCATGAAATGGGGTGACCCGCCCAGGTCCCATCCGACTGCCTAAGGACGGAGGAGGGGTCACCAATTTGCACACCCAAACCATTTGTGACAACTTGTGCCACGGAACACTGGAAAGATGTGTTTTTGACCAAAAAAAAAAAAAAGAAAGATACAAAAAGGAGGGGGAACGCCCCCCGCAAATCACCAGCTGGCTATGGACCAGAGTGACCACAATCATGATGATTTTCTCAAACGTTCTTGTCACACCACCACTGTCCTGGCTTTGCCTCGGCCCGAGAAAACGAGCCCAGTGGTTTCTAGCAGACTCTGCATCAACCAGAAACCACTGAATTAACATGACAACACCCAGCAGCCCGAGAATGCCTCCTGGAAATGCAAGGGCAGTAGGGCCACCTGAGCGAGGAGGGGTCAGTCAGTTGAAGGACCAAGGTAGGCAAGAGATAAACTATGAATAGTTCCCGTCCCTCTCAAAATTTTCAAAGCAGCAATCCATTTAAACTATCTAAAGTGGACCAAGTACTCCCCGTTAGGGGTCCAGGCTGGATGACCGAGGAAAGCACCAGCGGTGCGGAGGGGAAGTGACTTCAGTATCGGCCAGAAGGGGTTCCTGCCCCGGGGTGGTTGCTGAGCCGGGCCAGCGGCAGCCAGCCACGCTCACCACACCCCTGGTGCTGGGGGATTCGAAATATTGATTTGGCCCTTTCTGACTCAGTTCCAGGACAGGGCTACGAAAGCTCCTTCAGCCACCTGCACCCTCTGCAAGCTCCTTACCTTCGTTTTCTTTTTCTTCATCCTCAACACTCTCGAGGCAATCTGGATGGTGGACAGGGTTTCGGCATAGTTCCCGGCGGCGGCCGAGATGTGAGCGATCATGGTCGTGCGGCAGTTCACGTTCCCCAGGGACTCCCGCAGCAGCATGGTGAGCTTGCTTTCTCTGCCAACAAAGTGAATTAAGGCTGCATTAGCGGGCCGTGCTTCACTTTGGCTGTCAGGGTAGGGCTTCAGGCCCCTACGTGGCTTGTTGTGGGCAGTGGGGTTTTTTTCCCCGTGTTTTAAATGGCAAACTAATTAACATCATCTTCTACAAGAGGCTATCTGTAGTTGACAGCTGAGCAAGTGCTTCCAACCCCAAGGATGGAATTCATGCAAAACACCTCCCCTGGCACCGCCGTCCTGGCCGTGATGGGGTATTCCTGTGTGTCTGCGTGTGTGCATATGACATTGCACATAATGAGACCTGGGAATAGAAATGAGAGGAAGGGATGGAGAGAGCACAGCTCTGAGATCGGTGATTCGGCATGCTAGCTGCACACCCGGCCCTTCTCTGCAAGTTTCTGCACCAGGCGATCCCCACAACAAAGAGCAGTTCCCCAGCCGTGAACTTGTATTGAAGATCTCTGGGTTTGTAATATGTACAAGGTTTCTCTTGCCAAGGAGTTGCACCCACTTTATTGCCATTGTCTCTTAACTCCTATCTGCACACGGTAGTGATGAAGGAAAATGTATTCATATTCCTGATTATTACTGGGGACACACAGACATAGGCCCGAGCACTCACTCTATCAGCAACAGAAAGCAGAACTTTCTAGAAGGGACTCCTCTGGGGACTTTGCAGGTGCTGCGTGGGGCCAGTGCCCTGAGGGGTGATAACGAGGTCCAGGAGTTTACAGATGGTGTCTCTAGGCTCTTTAAAAAGTGGTCTGGAGGAATGGCTCATGTCTTTCCATTCCTATACTTGTCCCAACATTCTTCCTGCCTTGCTTTTAAGAGGCTTCTGCTTACGTCATCATCTTACCTGCTGCCAAATGTCACTTCATCTCTGGAGACTCCCCTGATCCCAAAGGCTGAGGGAGACTCTTTGCTTCCCATGCCCTGTGTTGAGTTTATTTTGCCAGATGAGAGGGGTTTGTCCTCACGCCTGTGTCTGCATCAGACTCTTAGCCAGACATCCCCTCCTTTCCCCTCCACCCCGCCAACTCAGCTCTCTGGAGAGAGACTGTCCAGCTCAGGAGACTCAGTGTGACATGCAGGCCGCTGTCAGCAGGGATTAGACCTTGGAGACAGGAAACCACTTCACATGTGACCTGCATCAGGCCTTCAGGGAGGAAAGACTGGTGTAAGAGTAATAGTTTTCCCTTTCCATCTGGGACCAATTAAGGTGTCAGTTCAGGGATACTGGGCTCACTATGACTCAGTGCCAGGGCAATTTAAACATATAGCAGGGTTTCCCTTCGAGCAAAATAATCAGTGATAAAAGTGATGGAAGGAGAGTGCTATGGACTGAATGTTTATGTGTCCTCCAAATTCATGTGTTGAAACCTAACACCCCAAGTGATGGTACCTAGAAGTCGGACCTTGGGGAGGTGATTAGGTCATGAGGGTGGAGCCCACATGAGTGGAATTCGTGGCCTTATAAAAAAGACCCTGGAGAGTTTCCTTGTCCCTTCTGTTATGTGAGGACACAGTGAGAAGACAGCTGCCTGTGAGCCAGGAAGCGGGCCCTCACCAGACACAAATCCGCTAGCACCTTAATCTTGGATTCCCAGCCTCCAGAACTGTGAGAAATAAATGACTGTTACCTAAGCCCCTCAGTCTATGGTATTCTGTTATAGCAGCCTGAACTGACTTGGACAGAAAGCTAAGTGGGGTGTGGAGGAAGAGACCTCCAGCCCTAGCTCCGGGCTCTAAACATTTAACTTCCTTCAAAATGTCTATCAGGAATATCATGGACACCACCAGAGCTCACGACCAGATGGGGAAGTCAAGTCCCATTCCTGGCACACATTCTCAGCAGAGACACTGCACCTGGATGAGTTTAGGACTTTGTCTTCCATATGGGAAGTGGAAGATAGATGCCATTAGGGTTAAGTTGTGATCATATATGGTTAATTCTTATTATTCATGATAGTTATTTTTTGTTAAGTCTCCATGAACACTGAATTAGTGAATGCTGAGCCATGCTCCTAGGGGAAATACATGGTTTTAGGTTCCTGAGACCCTCTGGTCACGATATTTCATCAATGGATCAATACATAATCTTGTTTTATGTGCATATCTCTTTAAAGACACCTTAATTTCTATTTCTTATAAATAATGAATTATATATACTTTCTGTATAATAAAACACTAGCTGAGAAGGGTTGAACATTTCCCTGACTCTGGGTAACATGACCATAAATTTCTTGGGCTTTAAGCCTTATGGTATTTTCCACTATGCTTTTAAAAAAAAACTGGTCATATTGTGATCCACAAATACAGCCTGTTTCTACAGCTTCATTATGCACTTTAGACGTAACCTGAGTACTTTCCAGAGCAGTCAGATATACAGCGGTGAATTTCCTCTTCCTTTCTCTGGATGTGCCATGTTGTTGATCCATTAACACTGAAGTCACACCAACAGCACTATAATATGCCTGCATGAAACTTCTCTAACATATATTTTCTCTGCAAGGTACATCACAGCCTTCTTGCACTAAAGAACACTAGACAGCACTGCAGCACTACACCTAGGGGCCTACTTTAAACAGTGAGATCACCAAAAAAAAGCACAGAAATACTAAAAACACGTGTCCCTAAATAGACTGCAAAAAGGACCCTTGTTCGCATGAAGAGAGGTGAAACAAGAAGGCAGGGCTGTTGCCTTGTCCAGTTTCAGCTGGGAACATGTGCATTGGGTGGCTCAGAGTTTTTGCTACTAAGCATGTCTGCAAATTATGGTAAAAGTATGGATTTTGAACGTAATTCACAACATGGAATCTGCAAATGATTCCAAGGACCGACGGTACGATGACGTTCCTGATACGTCTTGTTCATCAGTTGCACTCTGCTGAAGGTACACCCCACTTATTTCTCCATGTGACCCCGTAGAGTCTTCAGGAAACGATACCAAAGACAGAATAAACAGATATAGCACTGTTATATCAAACTGTTTGCCCCGTGTATTTCCACATGATTCCCCATTCATGAGTCAATCATAGGACAATTTTATTTTTTTAAGTCCACATTGTTGGAAGAAGCCAGGGCATGTGTGTTGCTTGGCAACCAGCATTTTAGCTCTCCTTTGGAAAGCCAGTAAAACTGCCGGCAAGACTGTTTCATGTGGGCCTCTCTAGACTCTAAAACATACCTTATGGGAGTGAAAGATGGTGGCTATAAAGCTTTGTTTTTTTCCACCTCTTCATGATCCTTTAACTTGGAACAAAGACAATTAAATTGGGGAGGGAAGGTGAAAGAACGGACAGGGTACTAAAGGCTGCAAACTGTAGGTTTCACTCAGTGTCTTTGGGAGGAAACTAAAAAGGTTCAAAAGAGTTTCTAGGGCAGTGGTCAGCACAAACTCAGTTTGCACTCTGCATGCAGACTGAGGCTAGAGGAAGAGGAGAGCGCAGGTGCAGAGCTGCTTGCCACTGAGCCTCAGGGCCAGGCTGGACGAGGATTTAGACTAGGGGGCCGTGTGGGAGAGATAGGTTGGGTGGGAGAGGAAAGCACTGGTGACGGAGCAGAGCTGACTGGGGTCTGGGAAGAACCATGCCGCTTTTTCAGGCAGCCATGTTCTATGCACACATATTCCCCCTCCCTCCCACCCCAACGGTACACACCTTTTAAAATGATTTTTGGAAAAACGTCTTACTTTTTAAAATAAGTCAACCTTTTATTAGACAGAGCAAGAGGACACCAAAAAATGGCATAATGAGTAAATTTTAATTAATAATATTAATTTTACAAGAGCATGAAAGAGAATGTAGTACTCTAGGACAGGGGCTGACAAACTAAGGCCTGTAGGCCAAATCTGGCCCACTGCCTGTATTTGTAAATAAAGTTTTATTGGGACACAGCCACACCAATTTTTTAACATATTGTCTCTGGCTGCTTTCATGCTACAACAGCAGAGGTGAGTAGTTGTGACAGAGTCTATATGGTCCCCTAAAGCCACAAATATTTGCTATCTGGTCCCTTACAGAAAAAGTCCATTGACGCGTGCTATAGAGTAATGACATAAGGTGGTTTCATTTTATACAGAGTGCCAAAGAGTTACCAACCAGAGCACAAAGGTGTGTCTTAATTTCCTTACTATTCAATAGTCTTGTTCTGATTTGATAGTTGTCTGTGTTGTCTTTCTTTCAGTTCAGATGTTTCATGAAGAGAGAGCTTTTAAAGTCAGCAGCATGGAAACAGGCAGAGGAACAAATGCTGGCTTTAGAAATCACTTGACCATCAGGACACAGCTATCAGCAACTGCCCCAGTCATTTCCTATGTGATGCAGAGCCTGTCCTTCTCAAGGGGGCTGTGAGGTTGCTCACCCTCCTTCAACTTGTTAACTCGTGAATGTCCAGAATGGCTCACTCAAGAAGCATTTGGTGAGTTCCGACTATCAGGAAGCCACCCTGCAGACGCTGAGAACATGCACGGCAGAGGGCCTAGAGGACCTCAAGAAGCCCGCTATCCAGTGAGGGAGACACATATGTAAACACACATACCATCCACTAAAGCTAACAACAGAAGAACAAATCTGAAACAGCACATGCTAAGGAAAGACCCTCAAGGCTGTGGGGTGTCTCCACCATCACTGTTAACTCCCTGATGGCTAGAGAACACCCAGACCTTGATGTCTCCTTGGCTGGGATTCTCCTACGTGGCAGGCATCCAGGGACGTATGAGCTTGAGGTCCCCCAAAACACCCAACAGAATTCTAAATTCCTTTCTGAAAGGACAGTCTGGAATCTCTAGCTCTTTGTTCTCTGACCCTGAGAGCTGGGAAACTCTCTCAACTGGTAATCTGGTACCGGGCCACCAGTGAAATGAGATGTCCAAAGTCACACATTTGCAATGTTGGCCAGGTAATTTCATAAGAAAAAAGCCATTCCTTTCATGAGAGCTGTTAAATATATTTCTTCCCCAGGAAGGAGGTGAAGAACTCTGGAAGTAGAAAGAAAGGCATCTACGGACCACGTTCTTTTGAAGGAGAAAAAAGTAGTGAGCTCTGAATCGCCAGGTTGGGCAACCCAATTACAGCACCATGGGATGGCTCTTCCTCAAGGCCTGCTTCTTGTGAGAGAGAACCATAAATGTCCACTTACAGACATGGGTCTGTTGTCAAAAATGTGCCTCCTTTAATGCAAAAACAATGAGGGCACAGAAGAAAGCAAAATGAGTTATGTTAATTCGAAATAAAATGAAAGGAAAGGAGCTTAGTTAATCTAGAAAACTAATTAATCTCCAGAACGATTTGCAAGAGAAGGATTCCTGTGGGCAGCAGACGTATAAATCATAAACATACACACACGCATCCACCCAGGCGTACACACAAGCATGCTCTTTTTTAGAAAAGGGAGACAGGGCTTGTTTATTTTTAAGCAATGCACCATTGGCGTTCAAGAATGGAAACCACACACTGAATTCTTACCGGTGTCAGATATTCAGATCAGATCAAGATAACACCCAATGTTTACATGCCAAGAAAATGTTGGTATCACTCACATGGTTAAGGATATGACCCTGGAACTACATTGCATTCTCGTACCTATCCCATTTTCTACCCACTTTACCTGTGAACTGCCAGACTGTATTGTAGAGCCCCAGACAGAGAGCTTGAGATGCTGGGCAAGAGTTGCCAGGGATCGAGCCAGCTCTAAGAGTTCTGATCTCCCAGCCTTCGCCCCCCAACACCAGGTCCCTGCATCCACCCACTGATCACCAGGGGAGAGGAGAGTGAAAAGGAACAAAGAACAGAAAGGCAAAGAAAGCCCAGAGGTAGGCTAAAATCATGAACTTGGCCTAGTTTTTCGCTACTCTACACCCTTTCTCCCACTGACCCTGTCTCCTTCCACTCACATCCTATTGGTCTGTGAACATCCTCTTAGACTATTGCCTGAAGGGTCACCATTGTTGTCCTCTGGAGACCAGCCCAAGGTCTGGGGACAAGGGTCCCAAGACACCAGCATCCATGGCCCATTGCTCCTGGCCAAGGTGTGCAAGATCAGTGCGGTTCTTTCTCTCTCATTAGGAAGCATTGTGAGAGGGCAGACTGAGTCACCAGGCCCCCTGGGTGAGGGCAAACTCTCATGCCTCTGTCTGTCTTCTAGGTCCCAAGCAAGTATGCTTACTTGTGACACTATTGAGTTGTGACACTGAAATACATTCATCCACAAGGGAAAAATCACTTCCCTTGCGTTTATTTATTTGCAAGGGATTGGTGGTGCCCTGTTCACGATTGCTTCACAGACATTCACATGTTTGGGAGAAGACTTTGCACGCCTCCTTGCTTGGGACGCTGTCTGCTCTGCAGGAGTGGCCTTTTCTCAGCAATGTTCCCCTCAAGGATGCCAACATTTTAGGACATGAATTTTCTGGTTTCTGGTACTAGAGAACAGCCCAAACCTTGGTACAGGCCAAGCTATCCTAATGGCATTTTCAAAAGGAGTTCATGAAGTTAAAGGGCTTTCTGCTCAGTTTCAGATATTACTCCATTTGTACTGCAAATGGCATAAGCAGGTCTGTGTTGTGGGATGCTGGGAAGGAGGGTGCGTAAACCTGGCAACCTTGATAGAGAAGCACGGTTCTCAGGTCTTCCAATGAGAGTGACTCTGGCTTGCAGAATAAAGTACTGGCGAAAATAGCTGCCTGTGTCTGGCGCGTGTGTTAGAGGTGTCTCTGCCAGCACTGGCATGCAGCAGCGTGGGAGATGATGAGACTGCTCATCAGAGGACAGCTTAGAAGGGGACCCGGAAGAGAACCACCCACTGCCAGCAGAAGGACCAGCCTTGTGATCTGACTGATATGCTACCTGGTATGAGTTCACGCCTTACCTAACCGAAGACCACCTGTTGGTGAAGGTCCTAAGAGTGGTCAAGGTTAACCTAGCTGTTCTCTCATGGAGCTCTTTAGTAAAGACTATAGAACCCTAGCACAAACAGCATCATTTGGGGACACCTCTGATGCAGGGTAATACATGGGAGAGATGCGTTCTCCCCATGCCATCCTGTTTATCCAGGGCTGGCACCATGGTGGCTTGACAACTTTGGTGGCTGTACCCAATGGGAGGCAGGAGAGCGGTGACGGGGCCCAACAGGGGCCTCTATTCTAGGTGAAGCAGGAGTTGCCCCCAGCAGGACTACATGACGAGCATTCACGAGAGCTCCCTAAGGGACATCGGAAAGGATCTGGATAGAAAGACAGTCTACATAAACTAGAGGGTTTAAACTGTAGGGATGGGTTGGGGGCCAAGGAAATCTGAGTTATGACTTTACTCATTTACCCCTGTACCCACAGGAAGATGAAATCTAAGGAAATTTGGGCTGCATGAATCCATTTGATCTTGGATATCAGTGTTCTGTTTATCTGAATAAGATAAAATTCACATTAATTCAGCCCACTTCATGAGAAAGACCAGCTGTAAACAGGGAATAGACTCAGAATTTCAAAAGAAGTTTATAATGTAACTTGAGTTTATAGCTAACAGAAGGTTTCAAGTTAAAATCCTAATTAATCTGCTTTGATCTCACTTGAGATACATTTGCAATTATTAAGTGGCTATAAAATACGGGTTCACTTATATACATTAAATGTGTTTCATGAAAACTTTCTTATATTATTCTTTTGCTTAACAATTCATTCCTTCTTATCTAGAGCAAGAACAAATTTCCATCCTGGTCTAGTCGTTGATCACTCAATTACTAGAATGTGAATTACTCCTAGTATTCTAAATCTAAGTTCTGCTCAGGAAAACGTACATTCATTTGAAGGCTGTAGCACTCAGGTATAACATAAGACACCTTAAAGATAATTCATGTAATTAGAAGCACAATATAGAAAGTCCACTGATTCTACGGTACAAGGTTGAAAGATAGGTACAAACTTCCAGTTATAAAATAAATAAGTTATGGGGATGTAATGTATGGCACAGAGACTATAATTAGTAATGATACTGTATTGCATATTTGAAAGTTGCTGAGAGTAAATATTAAAAGTTCTTATCACAAGAAAAAAACATTTTTTAACTTATGGTGGCAGATGTTAACCAGAATTATTATGGTGATCATTTTGCAATATATACAAATATTGAATCGTTATGTTGTACACCTGAAACTAATATAATGTCATGTCATTTATACTTCAATAAAAATTCTTAATTGGGAATAAAAGAAAAAAATAGAAAAATAATTTTTTAGAACCACAGAGTATGAGTTGAAAGGATTCTTAGGGGTCACTGCATTTACTAATAACAGGACTGCCACTGTTACAGGTGATCTGCTTTCAGCCAGAATATTCTTTTTTTTTTTTTTTTTGCGGTACGCGGGCCTCTCACTGTTGTGGCCTCTCCCGTTGCGGAGCACAGGCTCAGGACGCGCAGGCTCAGCGGCCATGGCTCACGGGCCCAGCCGCTCCGTGGCATGTGGGATCTTCCCGGACCGGGGCACGAACCTGTGTCCCCTGCATCGGCAGGCGGACTCTCAACCACTGCGCCACGAGGGAAGCCCCAGAATATTCTTAATGACTGAAAACTTACCATCTCCCAGGCAGCCTGTGTAATATTTTTGAATAGCCTCAATTATTAGAAAGCTCTTTCTTATATTGAACTTATATCTTCCTTATACTTCTAACCCACAGACACTCAACTCTGTTTTCTAGGGGCACACAGGGTATGCAAAAAGAATAATCCTTTTGCACACACTGGCCCTTCACATTTTGAAAGACATTTATCATGTCCTCCTTAAAAGTTCTCTTGCTTGGGAATAGTCCATGTTCCTTCCATTGCTCTTCAAATAGTTGGTTGGTCATCCAAGCTCCACTAAGCCCCCCTCTACCTACCACATAATTTAGTATTTCCTCTTCACTCAGACTTGTCTTGACTCCTGTATAGTCAAGAATATGGCCTTGCTCGAAGAGCTCTAGTCTTTGCCCTCAGCTTCTGGGAAGTAATCTGTATTGTATCTGCTGGGGGTATCTTTGTGTAGGGTGGGGACTGGCCACAGGAGATCATAGGGCCACACCCAGTAGTCTTAGGGTAGGAGGTGGCCACGCCAGAAAGATCAACTACGTGATTTAGGTCAGTGGCTTTGGGTCATGTGTCAACCTAGAGACCAAGTTCAACCAAGTTGGAAATCAATCAATCAATCATGTCTACATAATGAAGCCCCAGTAAAAACTCTGCACACCAAAGCTCACTGTATATTGTCACACATCGACAATGGGAGGGTAACACACTCTGTCTCCACAGAAGACAATGGAAGCTTCATGTTTGGAACCCTCCCAAACTCTGCTCTCTGCATCTCTTCCTTTGGATGATTTTAATCTGTATCCTTTCTCTATAATAAGATGTAGCTGTGAGTACTTTCAGTGAGTCTCTGAGTCCTTCTAGTGAATTACCAAACCTGAAGGTGATTTTGGGAACCTTCTAAACTTGTAGCTGGTGTCAGAAGTGAGAGTAGTCTTCTCTGGATTCTTCCTCTAATTTTGTAGTTGGACCCTAACTCCTTGCAGTTGGTGTCAGAAGTCTTGGGCAGACTTGGCAGTCCAAGGACTGTGCCCTCAAACCTCACAGTTTGGTTAATTCCAGGTAGCTCTTTTCAGCAAGGTGCTTGAGGGCAAGAGCTATGCTTTTATTTTGATCTTTCTTTTTATTTTGATCTTTCTTCACAGTAATTCAAACAATGTTTATGACTTATTAGCTCCGGGACAGAAAGGGAAAGATCCTATATTTAGTTGTACTTACTTTAGCATAATCAAGAGCTAGGAATGTCATCCCTTTGATGAAAAACAAAACAAAACAAAAACAATAACTTAGAAGGCAAATCAGTAGCCCTTATGGACAAATAGAAAATAATAGGTCCATAGGTTTCCCCTGAATTAACAGACTACCAAA
Source organism: Leucopleurus acutus (assembly GCF_964270905.1). Taxonomy (NCBI): domain Eukaryota; kingdom Metazoa; phylum Chordata; class Mammalia; order Artiodactyla; family Delphinidae; genus Leucopleurus; species Leucopleurus acutus. Next base: position 26,071,733 of record NC_139143.1, read on the forward strand.
ATTGAGTATGCTAATGAAGATTGAGATACTATAAAGGGGTGCTTAATGGTTCATTAAGCATTTAGTGAACTCTGAAGACTGGTCTGTACAGATGCATGCTCATTTTTTAATCCATCTGCAGGACCCGATTAGGAGTAATAATAATGTTTAGATTGCTACTGCAATTTAGAATGTAAATACTACTCTGACATTTTACACATTATCTGAAGTTTTACTTCCTTTTAAAAATTTATTTGGCCCAAGCCATTACGATTAATTACGATGTTTTGCAACAGACATTTCTATAGCCTTGTCACTTTTTATAGAGCCTTTGCAGTGGTTTATGACAGCTTTACTGGGGGAGGGATAAGGAAATATCTCAATTATGTTGCATTATGAGCATTACACATCTTTTGAGTACAGATGAGCTCATTGTACTATTTAGAAACTTTGCTATTCTTCAGCTTTAAATCATTCTCAGGTTTAGGGGCATGTGTTAATTCCAATGTCAGAGATCTCTGCAGTAATCCGAAAGGCACTGATGGGTGACAGAGATGGAGTCAAGAGTCATGTTGTCATGGTAACCCAGAGCTTCTCCCCTGATTTCTGCTCACCCCCTCCTTCTCCGTGGATTCTCAAAGAATTCTCAAGAAGAAAGAAAATGAAAGTTGCAAATGGAATTCTTGATATAATAAAATCCTATTTTCGCCTAGCGCCTGAACTCAAATCTTTCCCACTGCTTTCTCACGACACCATCCCCAAGCCTCCTATATCGCCTTAGTGATAAACTTATAGTTTTAGAACATTCCTATGCTTTTTCATGAGTTTTAGCGTTTACTTCAGGTAAGAAACTTACATGAAGCTTATGTTTGATGTGGCATTTCGATGGTGCCTCTTTCTATAGCTCAGTCTGTGACCACCCTTCAGGGTTATTAGAACTGTGCAGAAACTGGGCTTTGAAAATCTGCAAATGTAGTTAGAGTTCTTTCAAAAGAAATGTGTTTACCAAAAAAAGGCAGGGAAAAATCTGGAAGGGTCTCATCTACTTTTTTAACCTACTCTCTAAGCAAAACACGAAGATGACAGAGCAATGCAGGTACTAGGTGAATTAGAGGGCTTTTATTTTCCAACACTGGAAACCCAGATGACCTCTCTTCTACCACATTCCTTGGGAAGGCCAAAAAGAAGTTAAATAACATTAGACAAGGAGTCTGGGCTTGACGATTACACTGCATTACAATCGTGACTATTTCCAGTCTCCAGAGTTCAACTGAGCCAATTCCATGCTTTCTCTCTATCAAAATAAAATAAACAGAGAAAAGGCAAATAGGAGCCCTAGCAGTCATTTCATCTGCATTCACTTGACTGTATTCTGATCTTGTGCACACAAAAGAAAGGGAAGTCTAATCTCTCTCTGCTCATCAGACTGCATATCAGTGGGCACCCCTTGTGCTGTAGAACAACCTTCCAAGAGAGGTGACGTGAAGCTGACTCATTATGTGAAGCCAGTGGTACAGAATATCACCCTGTCGGGAAGGATTCAGACCAGTACTTGGGAGGATAGATTAGATGATTAAATGTGTCCTTCCTGTGATCTCAAGCTCATATCTCTTCCTGTGCAATGGCTTTTCTTTGAAGGCAGCAGCATGGAGCTTAAAACAAGATTCTGATTGTCAAGGTCAGGATGAGCTATTTGTGCCCTCTGCTTCCAAACTTTGCTCCCTACTCCTAACCAGTGGCCTTTCCAAGTCTCAGGTGGGGGATGCTGAAAGTGGTTCCAGGAGCAGGAGTGAAGCATCATTGCCACAAAGTCCATTACTCACCGAGATGAGAGCCCTTGGGTGCTCACCCTGTGGGCTGTGCACTGGCATGACCATAGTTCTGATCCATTTGTTACTTCATTGACTGATAGTCTAGGAGGCTTCCTCCTTACCATATAAAAGATGACAATAAAGACAAACTGGTGGCTTTGAACCTGGAGTTGGACAGCCTAGTGAGGAAGAAGATGCAGGATATCCTAAGGTGCCTTTCTGCACTGTGGTCTCTAGCCGTCCCACTCTAGTCATTACTCCCTGAACAAGTGTGGACTTTTGTGCCTCTCCCACTTCTGTGTTCATCCCAGGTTTCGGCCTGGAATGACCTTTACTTTATTTACTCTTGTCTATGGAAATAGGAGTGGAAGTGCTGGATAGCATGGCAATTCTATATTTAACTTTTTGAGGAACTGTCAAACTGTTTTCCACAGTGGCTGTACCATTTTACATTTCCCCCAGCAATGCACAAAGGTTCCACTTTCTCCACGTCCTTGCCAGTACTGATAGTCCATTTTTTGATAACAGCCTTTCTAACAGATGTGAAGTGATATTTCATTGGGGTTTTCTTTGCACTTCTCTAATGACTAATGACGTAGAGCATCTTTTCATGTGTTTATTGGCCATTTGTAATATCTTCTTTGGAGAAATATCTATTCAAGTCTCTTGCCCATTTTTGAATTGAATTGGATTTTTGTTGTTGAACGGTAGGAATTCTTTATATATTCTGGATATTAATCCTAAATTAGATATACGATTTGCAAATATTTTCTCCCATCCTGTGGGTTGTTTTTCAGTCTCTTGATAGTGTCCTTTGATGTACAAAAGCATCATTTTTTGGTAACGCTTTATCAGTCTTAGATTTTAACTAACATTTTTCTTTGGCATCTGTGGTTCAAAAGCCTTCCAATATTTGGTGTTCCTATGAGAAGCCTGCCGATAAGAGTTACCAAAGATTTCTTATGCTATTTTGTGCTTAAGATACTTATCCAATACGGTCCTTGTTACTTGCAGGCCACTAACCAGTCAGCAGATGGGGAAAACCTGAAAGACTATTGTTAAGCACATGTGCCAAGGACTGCCTGGGGATAAACTTCTCTTGAAATCAAGAATAACTTACTCTAAGGACGTTGATGAGGGTAACTCTGTTAGAATGCCTTCTGGGTATCACATGTGGTTTAAAGAAACATGACTCCACACTCTTCACAAAATGTACCAATTGGATTGGCTCTTGGCACAAAGACCAGTGCCTAGTAATTGGAAGGAATTAAAAGGAAATTAAGTTTAAGAATGGTTTCCATTACTGGTCCAAGTCTGAGAGAAGATGTTACACAGAGGCCATAATTCATACATGAAATCTTATTGGGGAATGACATGAAAAACATGAAAGAATTATGCATTTTTTGAAAAAGAATTAGGAAACATTTGAGTTTTCTAGTGATACTTATTTTGTTTAAAAAAAAAAGGCTACTGCAGCACAAATTCTGAATCTTTTAAGTTGGTAAGTTCCATCACAAACAGCTATTCATTCCTTACATGGGATAAATGTGGTTTGAGTTTAGTCTATTCACTGTCATCCCTGCAAGATCCCTGACTGGGCACTTTCTCAAAGTCCTGCCAGTGACAAGAGGCTTGCAAATTAGGAATCAATCACAACTTTCTGTGACACCTCTTTGCCCCCTGACCTCACGTTTTTAATTTTCAAAACATCTCAGTGCTTTCCCAAAGTGCTATGAAAGGCTCCTGGTGGGTTAGGTTAGATGGATGGTCCAAATGCCACTAATGATGGCTGCTTTTTTGGAGAACTGCATAAAATGGGCAGAGATCATGTCTAACACAGTGCGCAGCAGAGAGTTGCCTTTCTATAAATATTTAAATAACTATCTAGTGGGTACTTCTCCATCAAAAGAAGTCTCCCTCAGCTTCCTACCTCCATAACTTCCAAAGCGTTACCTCTTTTTTTTACCTCATAGGAGCCATGGTCAGAATAAAACCAAGGTAGATGACACTGCCTTGGATTAGAACGGGTGTCAAGTGCTCAGTACAGGACTCACAGTCTCACCGATGTACAGCAAGAGAGACTCTTCCAGACGCTCTAAGTGTTCTAGAACACAAGCCACGGCCTACTCAGGCATGCACAGCTCACAGTCATCAAGGGTAGATCACAGAAAAGACATTCACACCAAGGTCACTGTCAGGCCTGTCTTGAGAAACGTGTACAGCAACGTTCCGCAAAGAGGAACCGTCAGAACCACTGATATGCCCTCGATTTCAGTCAAGACTCTGACCAAGTCAAGTGAGGTCAGTCTGCTAATTGTGTCTCTGTTACGATCCCAGGACTCTTCTTAGATTGATACCACACAGCATGAAGGTCTCAAAAGCAAAAACACGTTAGGTTTCACAGGGTGTATGAGTTAAAAGAACTGAAAAAGCCAACTTGCAGAGTTCAATACATTTGGCTTGTAGAAAAGATGTTCCAAAATAGTAATAAGGGGTCATCTGCTTGCAGTTAAGTCTCAGCAGAGGAAGCAGCTCCCTGTGTGGTGGGATGTTGGAGGGTCTTGTTACAAAGAAACTGCCCATCCTCATTCCTTTGCACTAATACACAGAAAGTCTTAGGCAAACAAATGTGCTATTTTGGGTAGTTTACCCAACAAGCATGTATTAAGAACATAGGATAGGGACTTCCCTGGCAGTCCAGTGGTGAAGACTCTGCACTTCCACGCAGCATGGCCAAAAAAAAAAAAAAAAAAAAAGAACCTAGGATACAGGGAGGTCCTCTGCTGGCTCTGGAATTGCAGACACAAATGAGACATGTCCCCTGGTCTGTAGGGCTGTAATTAGGCTGGACACAGGTGCTGGTTTGCCCAGAAGAGTCGGAGTTTATGCCTATTATCCTGCATTCATCTGGTTTATTTTCTCCTGGATTTCTCTTTTTTTAAAAAAAAACAAAGTATTATTATTAGGACTTTAAAAAATGAGATGGGAAGAGTTGGGCAGAGCTTCACTCTTTACTTCCATGGTCCCATCTTGCAACGTGTTTGATACATGCAGTGAACAGAGTTCACATGTTAAGACATAACGTTCCTACCGAATGCAGAGACTTGTGCTGAAAGGCAACTGATAGGTTATTGCACATACATAATTCGTAACTGTGCTCAAAGACAGTTCTATTTATACCCAGAGAAATACAAACCATAATTGTCAAAATCAGCAAAATTTACACATGTAGAGCTGGAGTAACTGAACTACAAAACTGTTGTGATAAAGCTTATGTTAAATAAAAACAGACTTCATCAGGGAGTAAGCAGTTCTCTTGCTGCCTGTCATCAACTGGATTTGAGAAATGTTTGCGACTTTAAAGAACTAGCTTAAATGATATGAAATTGCTGACATCAGACAGTTTGTAACTTCAAAACATACTTTATGAATCTACCTAAGTGTCCTACAAAAAAGTATAGGAGTTTTAGAAACAGATCTTCTAAATTTGATTGCACTTTGTTCAAAATAAAGTCATAAATCCATAATCAAGTGTTCAACAAATGAAACACAGATCTCAGCCTCTGAAGCCTGTAAAGAGTTGCAATTATTAAATAAAATAAAACTTGCAAACGGGGAGGACGTGAAATACATCCCTGCAAAAGCAAGGGAGGAACTAAATGAGTATCAGACAGCAAGAAACAAACAATATAAAAGATTAAATTTTAAAATTCTATAATTGTGCTCCAAAATTGATTTGGAGGAAGACCTTCTGAAACTTGAACACAGAATATTCTTACTGAATTACTGAAACGAATTTATAGTTGGTTGCTCCATAAATTCTTAATAATTTTGTACCAGCCTGTGATATTCTATCAAGAGAAATAGAAGCTGCAGTTATCAAAATACATAGATAGTTTTACACATTAACAAATATACATAAGTATATGGGTAGGCAGTTAGATAACTGAAGAAAAATGCTGTGGCTCTAAGATAATACTAGAAAAAAATAGCCTTAAGAAAAATAGCGTTGACATGACATTAGACATAGACTTGGTGAAGGTGACTAAAATACAGAAAGCGGTATCAAGAACAATTATTCTGCTTATTTTAATGTCTTGACAAACAATAGAAAGAAAATTTTAATTTTTTTACTTTGGTGCACATGACATTTTTTATAAGAAAATATTGTATTTTTGAGGGTGATTTTTGATTAGAACTATTTTATGGGCCCACTAATATAACTTTAGATAATCAATAGTATTGGTTACCCCTTTTTCACTCTCAAAAGTGTCTCAGTTTGGATAGTAAATTATGTGGTTCCATTAATTATAATTTAGAACAGGGAGAGATGTGTAATAGAAAAATACGGAAAAGTAGCAAAAAAGCAATATGGTAGTCTAGGTACCTGAAAAGACCTTCTTATCAAATAGAGTTAAACATTATGGATAAGATATTTTCACAAATCTTACTAAATGCGTTGCTGAACTTGTAAAAAAGTAAGATTTTTTTTTTTTTTTTTGTGGTACGTGGGCCTCTCACCGTCGTGGCCTCTCCTGTTGCGGAGCACAGGCTCTGGATGCGCAGGATCAGCGGCCGTGGCTCACAGACCCAGCCGCTCCGCGGCATGTGGGATCTTCCCGGACCGGGGCACGGACCCGTGTCCCCTGCATCGGCAGGTGGACTCTCAACCACTGTGCCACCAGGGAAGCCCAAAAGTAAGAAATTTTTAGGCAAAAAAGTATATATGAAGTTGGGAACTCAAGAGAAGTAAGCAGAACACTGAAGTTTGCTTTTTCCCTGAAGACATTTGCCAAACCAAGTGATATTCAAGCTTCATTTTATACGGCTTCAAAGGGCATGGAAAATAGGAGACAAAGCCCAAAGCCTGCCCAACATGAAGATTCTAATAGGAAACTCCCTCTCAACAACAACTGCCCCCTCACATACACAAGAACTTTGTCTTGAAATATGGCACTGAGAAAAGAAGAAAGAAATTATCCTGAGAATTTGGAATCAAAGGCTGAATTAATGTAGGTTTGCAGTCTTAATTAATTCTCAATACCTGGGTGGCCCAAAATGTTTCAAGCTGAGAATATTATTTCGAGCATCCTCAACTGGTAGTAATCCCAGGCACCAAGGAGAAATAAATACAAATGCTAAAGTAAACCACCTTTATAAAAGGTCTCAAAGAATTCTCACAACTAAAATGCCAACAAAAATGAGTCCCCCCTGGGCAAAGATAAACACACAAAGAAACAAGGCACCATGAGAAAGACCCAGCAGAAACAACAGATGGCAGAAAGAGATGTTCAAACATAGGTTACAGATAAACAACAAAAAGTGGATTAACGTGTTTAAGGAAATTAAGATGTTTAAGGAGATAAAATAAATTAAGCAAAAAAAAAAAAAAAAAAAAAGAAATGATCAGGAATGACCAATTTCTGCTTCTGGCCATGTTGGACAAACAGGATTTGGATTTATCCTCCAGCCTTAAATAACTAGAAAACCAAACAAAATATTAGAAAAAAAGGGGTTTTGGATACTGGGCAATGGACAACAGAGGAAAGTAATCTTTGAGAGAAGGGAAACAAATGAGGTGGGCCCTGAACTTGCCCAATTCACTGTCCAGGGAGGACTTCTAGGCCACAGAACAGAGGGGCTCAAACAGAGCCAGGCAGTGACCTTGCTGAACTGAGGAGACAGTTTAGAATTTGGGAAGGCCAAGACAGCTAAAATTTTCAGGGCAAAATATAGAAAGAAAGAGGAGACTTGGAGAGAAAGAGAGAGAGTCTGTCCCCTGGGGTTGGGAATAACTTATGTTCAAGCAGAGGGGAAAGACCTGCTAATACATGGAGCATTGGACAGAGTGCTCCAAAGGGGTCAATAATAAGAAGAATGTTAGAGTCCTCTAATAGTGGTCAAAGTAACCCTAGGTGCTCTGTACCTGCCCTAGCACTGATTAAAAGCAAGCCTCAAAAAGGACAAATTGATTCCAAATAATTGTGAAAATTAGTACATTATTCTAAATAACCCGTGGATCAAAAAGTTACTATAGTGAAAAAGAGAAAATATTTTGAACTAATTAATGATAGTGAAAATAATCATCGTTATCAGAACTTGACGCTATAGACAAAGCAGTACTTAGTGGGTAATGTACAGAACTAAGTGTTTATAGAATAAGAAAGAGTGAAAATTGTTAAAGCTAAGTAGCCATCTTAAGATGGGAGATAGAGAACAGCAAAATAAAGCAGAAGGAATGAAATAGTAAAGCGCAGAAATTAAAACAATGAAGAACAAACATACTATAAAGAAAATTGCAAAAGCCCAAATAATTAAGACAGTCTGGTATTGGCATAGGATAGGGAGCCCAGAGACAGACACATACATATTTGGACACTTGTTATATGAGCAAAGGAGCACTGCAGATCAGTGGGAATTCAATAAATGGTGTGAGAGAAACTATTTGCAAAATAGTAGAATCCAGAGTTCACAAAGAATCCCTATGAATCGATAAACAAAAAGATAAACAACTCTGTAGAAAAATAGGCAAAAGATTTGAAGAAGAGCTATACAAAAGGGGAGAAATAACTAACAAACATGAGAAGATACTCAACCTTATTAGTAATCTGGAAGATGCAAATTAAAATTATAATGATGTGCCATTAAGAACCCACCTGATGGCCAAATATTTTTTAAAGCAGAAAATACAAGCATTGATAAGGTTGGGAAGAAAGGGAACTCTTGTCTGTTGTTAGACAATTACTAGATACTACCTTTTTTGTTTGTTTTTTTGTTCCCTTTTCTCCACACCCTCTCCAGCATTTGTTATTTGTGGACTTTTTATTTTTTTAATGTTTACTTATTTATTTTTTTCTTATTACTCATCCATTTTATACACATCAGTGTATACATGCCAATCCCAATCTCCCAATTCATCCCACCACCACCACCACCACCCCCTGCCACTTTCCCCCCTTGGTGTCCATATATTTTTTCTCTACTTCTGTGTCTCAATTTCTGCACTGCAAACTGGTTCATCTGTACCATTTTCTAGGTTCCACAAATATGTCTTAATATATGATATTTGTTTTTCTCTTTCTGACTTACTTCATTCTGTATGACACTCACTAGATGCATCCACGTCTCTACATATGACCCAATTTCGTTCCTTTTTATGGCTGAGTAATATTCCACTGTATATATGTACCACATCTTCTTTATCCATTCATCTGTTGATGGGCATTTAGGTTGCTTCCATGACTTGGCTATTATAAATAGTGCTGCAATGAACATTGGGGTGCATGTGTCTTTTTGAATTATGGTTTTCTCTGGGTATATGCCCAGTAGTGGGATTGCTGGGTCATATAGTAATTATATTTTTAGTTTTTTAAGCAAACTCTATACTGTTCTCCATAGTGGCTGTATCAATTTACATTCTCACCAACAGTGCAAGAGGGTTCCCTTTTCCCCACATCCTATCCAGCATTTGTTATTTGTAGATTTTCTGATGATGCCCATTCTAACTGGTGTGAGGTGACACCTTATTGTAGTTTTGATTTGCATTTCTCTGTTGATTAGTGTTGTTGAGCATTCTTTCATGTGTTTGTTGGCAATCTTTATATCTTCTTTGGAGAAATGTCTATTTAGGTATTCTGCCCATTTTTGGATTGGGTTGTTTGTTTCTTTAATATTGAGCTGCATGAGCTGTTTATATATTTTAGAGATTAATACTTTGTCTGATGATTCATTTGCAAATATTTTCTCCCATTCTGAGGGTTGTCTTTTCGTCTTGTTTATGGTTTCCTTTGCCGTGCAAAAGCCTTTAAGTTTCATTACGTCCCATTTGTTTATTTTTGTTTTTATTTCCATTACTCTAGAAGGTGGATCAAAAAATATCTTGCTGTGATTTATGACAAAGAGTGTTCTTCCTATGTTTTCCTCTAAGAGTTTTACAGTGTCCAGTCTTACATTTAGGACTCTAACCCACTCTGAATTTATTTTTGTGTATGGTGCTAGGGAGTGTTCTAATTTTATTCTTTTTCATGTGGCTGTCCAGTTTCCCCAGCACCACTTATTGAAGAGACTGTCCTTTCTCCATTTTATGTCCCTGCCTCCTCTGTCATAGATTAGATGACCATAGGTGCGTTGGTTTGTCTCTGGGCTTTCTATCCTGTTCCATTGATCTATATTTCTGTTTTTGTGCCAGTACTATATTGTCTTGATTACTGTAGTTTTGTAGTATAGTCTGAAGTCAGTGAATCTCATTCTGCCAGCTCCGTATTTTTCCCTCAAGACTGCTTTGGCTATTCAGGGTCTTTTGTGTCTCCATACAAATTTTAAGATTTTTTGTTCTAGTTCTGTAAAATATGCCATTGGTAATTTGATAGGGATTGCATTGAATCTGTAGATTGCTTTAGGTAGTATAGTCATTTTCACAATATTGATTCTTCCAATCCAAGAACATGGTATATCTCTCCATCTGTTGGTATCATCTTTAATTTCTTTCATCAGTGTCTTATAGTTTTCTGCATAAAGGTCTTTTTTCTCCTTAGGTAGGTTTATTCCTAGGTATTTTATTCTTTTTGTTGCAATGGTAAATAGGAGTGTTTCCTTAATTTCTCTTTCAGATTTTTCATCATTAGTGTATAGGAACGCAAGAGATTTCTGTGCATCAATTTTTATTTTTAATATCCTGGAACTTTACCAAATTCATTGATTAGCTCTAGTAGTTTTCTAGTGGCATCATTAGGATTCTCTATGTATAGTATCATGTCATCTGCAAACAGTGACTCTTTTACTCCTTCTTTTCCAATTTGTATTCCTTTTATTTCTTTTTCTTCTCTGATTGCTGTGGCTAGGACTTCCAAAACTATGTTGAATAATAAGGGCGAGAGTGGGCATTCTTGTCTTCTTCCTGATCTTAGAGGAAATGCCTTCAGTTTTTCACCATTGAGTATGATATTTGCTGTAGGTTTGTTGTATATGGCCTTTATTATGTTAAGTAAGTTCCCTCTATGCCCACTTTCTGGAGAGTTTTTATCATAAATGGGTGTTGAATTTTGTCAAAAGCTTTTTCTGCATCTATTGAGATGATCAAATTGTTTTTCTTCTTCAATTTGTTAATATGGTGTATCAGCTTGATTGATTTGCGTATATTGAAGAATCCTTGCATCCCTGGGAGAAATCCCACTTGACCATGGTGTATGATCCTTTTAATGTATTGTTGGATTCTGTTTGCTAGTATTTTGTTGAGGATTTTTGCATCTATATTAATCAGTGATATTGGTCTGTAATTTTCTTTTGTTGTAGTATCTTTTTCTGGTTTTGGTATCAGGGTGATGGTGGCCTCATAGAATAAGTTTGGGAGTATTCCTTCCTCTGCAATTTATTGGAAGACTTTGAGAAGGATGGGTGTTAGCTCTTCTCTAAATGTTTGATAGAATTCACCTGTGAAGCCATCTGGTCCTGGACTTTTGTTTGTTGGAAGATTTTTAATCACAATTTCAATTTCATTACTTGTGATTGGTCTGTTCATATTTTCTATTTCTTCCTGGTTCAGTCTTGGAAGGTTATATCTTTCTAAGAATTTGTCCATTTCTTCCAGGTTGTCCATTTTATTGGCATAGAGTTGCTTGCAGTAGTCTCTTAGGATGCTTTGTATTTCTGTGGTGTCTGTTGTAACTTTTCCTTTTTCATGTCTAATTTTATTGATTTGCGTCCTCTCCCTCTTTTTCTTGATGAGTCTGGCTAATGGTTTATCAATTTTGTTTATCTTCTCAAAGAACCAGCTTTTAGTTTTATTGATCTTTGTTACTGTTTTGTTTCTATTTCATTGATTTCTGCTCTGATCTTTATGATTTCTTTCCTTCTGCTAACTTTGGGTTTTGTTTGTTCTCCTTTCTCTAGTTCCTTTAGGTGTAACGTTAGATTGTTTATTTGAGATTTTTCCTGTTTCTTGAGGTAGGTTTGTATAGCTACAAACTTCCCTCTTAGAAGTGCTTTTGTTGCATCCCATAGGTTTTGGATCGTTGTGTTTTCAGTCATTTGTTTCTAGGTATTTTTTGATTTCCTCTTTGATTTCTTCAGTGATCTCTTGGTTATTTAGTAAAGTACTGTTTAGCCTCCATGTGTTTGTGTTTTTTACGTTTTTTTCCCTGTAATTGATTTCTAATCTCATAGTGTTGTGGTCAGAAAAGATGCTTGATATGATTTCAATTTTCTTAAATTTACTGAGGCTTGATTTGTTACCCAAGATGTGATCTATCCTGGAGAATGTTTTGTGCACACTTGAGAAGAAAGCGTAATCTGCTGTTTTTGGATGGAATATCTTATAAATATCAATTAAATCTATCTGGTCTATTGTGTCCTTAAAGCTTGTGTTTCCTTATTAATTTTCTGTTTGATGATCTGTCCACTGGTGTAAGTGAGGTGTTAAAGTCCCCCACTATTATTGTGTTACTGTCGATTTCCTCTTTTAGAGCTGTTAGCAGTTGCCTTATGTATTGAGGTGCTCCTATGTTGAGTGTATGTATATTTATTATTGTTATATCTTCTTCTTGGATTGATCCCTTGATCATTATGCAGTGTCCTTCCTTGTCTCTTGTAACATTCTTTATTTTAAAGTCTATTTTCTCTGATATGAGTATTGCTACTCCAGGTTTCTTTTGATTTCCATTTGCATGGAATATCTTTTTCCATCCCCTCACTTTCAGTCTGTATGTGTGCCTAGGTCTGAAGTGGGTCTCTTGTAGACAGCATATATATGGGTCTTGTTTTTGTATCCATTCAGCAAGCCTGTGTCTTTTGGTTGGCGCATTTAATCCATTCATGTTTAAGGTAATTATCGATATGTATGTTCCTATGACCATTTTCTTAATTGTTTTGGGTTTGTTTTTGTAGGTCCTTTTCTTCTCTTGTGTTTCCCACTTAGAGAAGTTCCTTTAGCATTTTTTGTAGAGCTGGTTTGGTGGTGCTGAATTCTCTTAGCTTTTGCTTGTCTGTAAAGCTTTTGATTTCTCTGTGAAATCTGAATGAGATCCTTGCTGGGTAGAGTAATGTTGGTTGTAGATTCTTCCCTTTCATCACTTTAAGTATATCATGCCACTCCCTTCTGGCTTGTAGAGTTTCTGCTGAGAAACCAGCTGTTAACCTTATGGCAGTTCCCTTGTATGCTATTTGTCGTTTTTCCCTTGCTGCTTTCAATAATTTTTCTTTGTCTTTAATATTTGCCAATTTGATTACTATGTGTCTTGGCATGTTTCTCCTTGGGTTTACCCTGTATGGGACTCTCTGCACTTCCTGGACTTGGGTGGTTATTTCCTTTCCCATGTTAGTGATGTTTTTGACTATAATGTCTTCAAATATTTTCTCAGGTCCTTTCTCTCTCTCTTCTCCTTCTGGGACCCCTATAATGTGAATGTTGTTGTGTTTAATGTTGTCCCAGAGGTCTCTTAGGCTGTCTTCATTTCTTTTCATTTTGTTTTTTTCTTTATTCTGTTCTGCAGCAGTGAATGCCACCATTCTGTGTTCCAGGTCACTTATCCATTTTTCTGCCTCAGTTATTCTGCTATTGATTCCTTCTAGTGTATTTTTCATTTCAGTTATTGTATTGTTCATGTCTGGTTGTTTGTTCTTTAATTATGCTAGATCTTTGTTAAACATTTCTTACATCTTCTCGATCTTTGCCTCCATTCTTTTTCCGAGGTCCTGGATCATCTTCACTATCATTATTCTGAATTCTTTTTCTGGAATATGGCCTATCTCCATTTAATTTAGTTGTGTTTCTGGGGTTTTATCTTGTTCCTTCATCTGGTACATAGCCCTCTGACTTTTCATCTTATGCATCTTTCTGTGGATGTGGTTTTTGTTCCATAGGCTGCAGGATTGTAGTTCTTCTTGCTTCTGCTGTCTCTAGATACTACCTTTCTAATTTGACCTAAGAGAGCACATTATCTTACCACGGAGCAAGTTGTGAAGGGATAGCCCACAGGGAAGAGCAGTTTTGATGTAGGTATAGAGTAAAATGAGGTCTAGGGCACTGGGGGCTCTTAACAGTGGTACAACCAGGAGGATGGTGGTGGAGTGGCAGGCACTGGGCATTTCCAGACATCACCAAGGTACAGGGTACCTGTGGAGGGGGTAAGGGAGGTACTCACTGGGAGGAAGAGGCACAGAATTGAGGGGAGAGGTGTTAGTGAGTCACAGGAGTCAAACTTTGCTTGTTTATAATTTTTCCCTTACCAGCTCCACTAACAGTGCTAAATCAAATGTGGCTACAGAGATTTCTGTTATCTGCTACTGCATGCTCCTGGCTGCCGTGACAAAGGAAATTTGGAGTAAACTTCCTTTGGTCAATTTGTAGTACTGACTCCATGGAGTTGTCACGAAGATGAAATGAGTTAAAAAAATAAATACAAAGAAGTGAGTATAGGCAGTGGCACACAGTAAGCACTAGATGATGGTTGTGGTAATGATGATGATGGAGAAGGAGGAGGAGGAGGTCAATTTACTTCACATTTCTGTGTCTCAGGATCTTCATCTGTAAAATGGGAGAAACAATAGCATCTACTTCTAGGGTTGGTGTGAAGATGTAAACAGAATATTTGTATTGTATAGACTGGGCTTGTACCTAGCAAATACTCCAAAATGGTAGCTTTGCTACTCTTATTGCTTTTGCGCACTACCCATGGTTCCAAGACCATGTGAAATGGGTCCTTAAATGGGTCTTGAACAGAGGACTTAATGCCAAAGGGCGATTCCAACTCATCCAAAAAGCTTTTAGAGGAATAGTCCCTTGGTCCCTTTTATTTACAAATCATAGGCTCAAATGAATGACTTTGGTGAGCAGAAACCTTTGGCTTTTGGAAAGGTCAAATTGTATGTTTTTTTGAAAGTGGCTATTCTCCTTTTCCGAAGGAAATCATCAAGCAGGGGCCGAGATGGGTTGCATTATTCCAGCAAGTAATCAAGCAGGGAGGTTTGCTTTTTCAGAATTTGATTGTCAAGGAGGCCACAGTGGGTAGAGATATGGGTTGTGGATTTGTCCATTTTCCTAGAGTGGGCGGAGGTTAAATTACCCAGAAGTTGGAAGGGCTTGCAGACACCTCCTGGACTTTACAAAGGAGAGACTACCATCTCCCTTATTGTGAAACGTTAATCACAAGAGCTGATGAAGCCCCATCCACACATAGCCTAACTGTCCTTCTTGGCACCAGGGTACAAGGTTTTCTAGATGTAGCTCAAAATTTACATTGTTGTCAAGAGATGTGCTGCCATTCCCAAACCTGGGGACATTAATTAGTCACAACGACAGCCTTTCCTTAGGGTTCTAATGCATTCCTGGAACTTCCCTATACTTAGGCCCATAGGGCACCAACTTCAAAGCCATGCAAGACATGATTATAATAAAGATGTAGTCTGAGTAAGGAAATCTCTTGGATGAACTCTAAGGTATATTTGCTTCTGCCAAATTCTAGACATTTGGAGGGCTGTAGCAGTAAATAGGAATCTATATTCATATATAGTATTTATTTTGTTATCGTCAGAGAAGGCATATTCACTGATGACTTACTGGAACTTCTCACCTCTTCCTTGAATGTCTTTATCATGTGGCTTTTAACTGCTTTATTATGCCTTGCATTCTAATTTATGTACTGGTTTCTTCTGTCCAACTCGTCTGTAAGCTTTGTGCATCAGCCCTAATGCTTAGAATAATGCTTTAAACATCATAGATGCTTGATGAATTGTCAAAATAACCTAGTAGAGTGAATATAATTCTGCTCTATATCTGATTCAGAAAGTAGAGCTATAGCTTAAGTGCCTCTCCTTCAGTGCCTGTCGTAAACAGCTGACACTGCAAAAAGATGCACTTTGTACTAGTTGAGAATGGGGCTCTGATGGCCACAATGCCAGTCTGGGGGCCCACAGTATCCTCCAGGTAGTGAGGCAGGCCATCAAAAGTTGAAGGCAGATGTCTGACTCATCTCTGCTACTAAGAAGTAGGGTTTGGATCAGGTTAGTTTAATTCAAATTAGTGCAAAAATAATAAGGAACCTGAAGAAAAAGATTTCATCATTATCTTGCTGAGCTCATGTGGTAGGAGAGATATGCATGTAAACAAATAATTAAAATATAACATCAGTGCCTACAGTGAAATACCTACAGAATGCCATAGGGGATTAGAGGAGGGAAACAACTTTTCTGGAGCAAAGAATTGGGAGGGAGGAAAAGAGATCAGAGAAGGCTTCAAAGAGGAGATAATATTTGAGATAAGCCTCAAAGGAGATGCAGGAAGGAATGCCAGAATTTTTAATATTAGAAACTTGATTTATGTAATTTACCATATTAAAGAATTAAAGGAGGAAAGCCATGTGGTCATCTCATCAGATGCAGACATGGGTTAGATATCCTCCCACAATGAAAAACTCACACATCAATGAAAATTAATAAACTAGCTACACACATCAATATGGATGTCAAAATGAAATATTAATTGAAAAAAGTAAGTTATAGAAGGGCCAGGGAGAGTATGAGTCTATGTATGAAAAGTTCAAAAACAGACAAAACTAAACAATATAGTTTTTAGGGCTACAAATTTAGGTGGTAAAATTGTAAGTCAAGCAAAAGGATTGTAAACACAAAACTTTTTCAGCACAGTGGTCTCCTCTGGGAAAGGCGGAAGGGCAGCACAGTCACAGAAGAGCACACAGGGGCCTTCCAAGGCACTGAAATGTTCTATTTCCTAACCTGGGTGGTGGGCACACAGGTATTTAACTTGTTATTTTATAGATTGGGCAGGTGTGCTTCTACATTTGTATATATGACACAGTTCACAATTAAAACATGTAAGAGAAATAAGCAGAAACTCACTAAGTAGAGAGGGAGATCCAGGCCAGTCCTGAAATATAGCATGTTCTTGGTAACTATTCATTGAATGAATGAATGAATGAATGGACAAGGCCACTGTAAGCAGAAGAAGTAGCATCGACAAAGCATGGGAGTGTGAGAGGGCATGGGGGCTTCAGGAGACTGTACATAGTTTCTATGATCAGAAAGGTGGGCATGGCCCAAATTATACACAGCCTCTTAGGCCATAAAAGGGTTTGAACGTGTAGCTGACAAGGAGCCATTGATGGATTTAAAGAAGGGGGTGACATCAGAACTACATTTTAAAGACACATTCTGGCAGCTGTGTGGAGGGTAGATGAAACTAAAGCCTTCTTTGCCTTCACCACGAAGAATCCTCAGAAGGAAAGAGTGGGTATGTCATGTGCCCTAGGGCCTTCCCTGGACTTTGTTCAGGAAACTACATACGAATCCTCTCACTACAAACAACAATTGCAGCTAGTCCTCAGCATAGGATTTCATGCTCGGGGATGCAAGGTTCATGGGAGACATAAGGTAAGTCGTCTGAAGGGAAAAGCTCACACAGTACTTTTAGGACAGATGTATTTAACCCTCGGCAAAATTGGCATGTTGCGGCACAGAACTAGGAAACGCATGCTTATAAACTGTGGGCCCTGACACTACTTCCTTTCATCCAAACCTAGAAACCCCCAACATTTTTACTGATTTTGCTGGTAGGGAGTAGGATAAGAAAGAATGGTCAGGAAAAACAAAAATAAGTAGCAATTGTGGCCATTGCCCCGAAGGAATATCGTAAAGTCTACTACTCTTCAAAGCAGTAACAAATGTACCATAACCATCTCTATTTCTTCAGTTCTCTCTTTATTATATCAAAAATAAAATTCAGCTCTATTTTACTTAAAAAAATTGCTAGGTACATTAGACAATTTGGTACAACTTAACTGCTCCATGAATATAACTATTTGGAAATTGTTCAATTACACATGAAATGAATTATCGCCTCATTTGCATGGGCGAAAAAAAATCTATTAATGCTCAATGAAGCCTGAACCAGTTGTGAAACAGGTGAGAATTTATGGTTGGATACTCTGATTGAAGCTCTATTAATGTTCAAGACAGTTTTTAAATGAATTAAGCCCCAACTCATTTGTATGCTCTATCCCTTCTAATGTCTAATTGTGCCTAAATCAAGCTATCCTTGACTAATCGTGGAGCCCTGTGCGTACCCGAGGGCATCTTGGGCTCTATGTGCATTGGTCCCGAACTAAATTAAAGCCCTCCCACTTTGGCTGTTTTCTCCTGGTAGCAACATGACTTGTGATATGATGATTAGTTATCATTAAAGATAACAGTTAGCTATAGATTCGGAGTCTTGCATTTGGCCCAGTAGTTTATCATGATTTGTATCAGGCAATGTCTACATCATTCTAGGGAATGACAGAACAGCTGTGAAATGGCTCAAGCATTTAAGGATGGACGGTGGGAAACTTTGGAAAACAGAGGAGTGAGAATGGAGAAAGAGTGGGAGTCAGTGAGGAGAGCTTCAGGACCACCACCTCTGCCCAGACAGCCTTTTTTTTTTAAGATTTTTTTTTTTTGATGTGGACCATTTTTAAAGTCTTTATTGAATTTGTTACAATATTGCTTCTGTTTTATGTTTTTGTTTTTTTGGCCACAAGGCATGGGGGATCTTAGCTCCCCAACCAGGGATCGAACCTGCACCCCCCGCATCAGAAGGCAAAGTCTTAACCACTGGCCAGCCAGGGAAGTCCCCCCAAACAGCCTTTACTACAGTATTTCTGATTCCCTCAGCCTTGCTTGGGTTTCCCTTTCCACGGTGCGGGTTAAACACCGGTGTTGCATATTACCAGGTGTGGGACCTTGCTGTTTATGTCTCTATCTCCCCTACACTGTAAATTGTCCAGGAGTGGAGATCATCTATGTTCCTCTGTTATATTTCCGGTGTCTTGTGTATTGTAGGGGTCCAATAAGTATTTTTTAATTAATAGATAATGAATGACTAAATGGATCAAAGAACTTACAGATATTCTACTACGTATTTCTCAGAGTATCTCCTGTATATGTTTGGTAGCCTCCATCAGACTTGTAACAAAATTAGGTGCTTAAACTCCTCACTCAGCTGGCTCCTTTGGGCCAAAATTCACCTTGCTGATCAGAATAGCACTGTGCTTCATGAATAATAAACTTTATGTATCACTTGGGATCTAAAGTGTAAGGTAAAATTTGTATCATCAAGGTCAGCCTTAAAAATCTCTTTGGAAGCAAAACGCTTCTCTCAGGAAATCCAACACGGTCAGGGTTGGAACACATCACTGTCTCTGGCTGAGCACCAGAAGGCGTGGCTTGTATTCAAAGGCCATGTTATATGAAACATTTGTATCTTTAAACATTTGAATGGCAGCGGTCAGTGGGCCAGACAGATGCAACTGGGGGTAGAGCACCCTCTGCTCACCCACAACCTCCACCCACTCTCAGGTCTGATGGCCTCACTGAGGGAGGCGGCGGGTGGAGTCCTTCACTTCCTAAGGAACCTGTTACTTCTCTCCTTGTGCAGAGTACTTAGGGTTACGTTCTCTTAAATTAGATGTCTGTATCTGGCAGTGACCCTGTACATTAGGCACACAAACTCGATGAAAAATGCATGAAGCTTCTGTTTCAACAAAAGGTAATTATAATCCATTTGGCCAAAAGCAACACATATGTTTAAAATCAAGATAAAAAGATATGATAGTGCCAGATCAGTCTGGGTTATAATGTTTTGAAATATTTTAAAACAGTCATATTTTTGCCTTTGAAGCCTGTTTCTTTAAAGGGCTATCGCAGACATTGTCTCAATGGTACCTACCACGTTTCTGAGGTAAAGAAGATGGTTATTATGATTTAGCTGGTGGAGAATGAAAAGCGCAGGAAGAGTGAGCGTTCGGAGGTGGGCAGTGGCCCTGGCACGAGGACCCATGCCTCCCTGGTGTCAGCTCAGTGTCACCTCCCGGGCCCGTGTCACAATTCATCTCTTTCGGAAACCACAGATTTTTGACTTCACATACTTCTCTGGGAGCCCAGCCTGAAGAAACTTCACAAATTCCAGTTGATAGATTGACTATCTCATCTGCCGATTGTGGAAATGCCCAAAGCTTCTATCATTAGACAGGTGTTGGAGGAAGCTCATTATCTCATGCCCTGACACCCTTGCTGTCATCCTCACCTCTTGCCTCTCCCTTCCTTACCTTTCCTGCTCAGCAGAACTTCAAGACCCAGACTGGGTGATAACCTCTCCTATTCTGACAGGAATCTGTTCACTCAGGAATGCTTCAACGCACCTACAGAAGCTACCACCAAGGGGGAAGTGGGCTGGAAACTGTCTTAGCGGGAGGCTGTGCCCATGTGCAGGCTCCAGCGTGGGAGATGGTCACCCTTCTTGTGCTGGAGGCCAGGCAGGAGGGCTGTCTGGGGGTCTTGTATCCTAAGAGAGCATCAGAGCATCCTGCAGCTTTGCCCATGAATGGGGTACATGAAATGGCTACATGAACTTTCAGGCTCTTACATGAGAAAGATGACAGAAATTAAGAGAGAGAAGAAGACTTGTGAAATAGCTGAGATTTGCTGAGATTGTCTGCTGGAGGTGCCCAGAATATGGGATTGGGACTGTTGGGTTCCTCTGATTCAGCCCTGCCGAGTGGCTTAGGTTCTGGAAGGGAGAGTTCTTTCCCGTCCTCATCTTCCGTATTTCACTTTCCTCACTGTCACAAGTATCTGGCAGTCAGTCCAGCTTCACCGTCACAGAAAAGGTGAGGCCAGGAGATGACCCTGAATGGACAGCTGGCCACAGGTGGTCCCACGCCTGGGACTCACGCTTTCACTTAGAACCTACTGCACATATTTAAGCTTTGCAGATACATTAGATCCATTATCTGGCCTCATTTGTTATTTCAACAGATATTGATTGAGCACCACAGCCTTCCAGACACTGTGCTAGGAAGTGGTGATATACCAGGAGACAGTGGAGTAGCTCTGTTGCCTACCAGCCACGTAGACATGGACAAGTCACTTCCTCCTCTTGTTGCAATTTCTCCATCTGTAGTACGAGTACGACCAAAGCAGTATCTATGCCATGAGGCTCTCGGCAGAATTAAACACCCAGGAAGCATTTAGAGCAGCTCCGGATGCACAGTAAGGAAACGATGACACGAGCTGTTGTCACCACGCTCACACCGTGGAAGAGCCCTCACCCAGAGCTCACGTATGCACACGCCAACCACCTGGATCCGAGCTGGAAACCCAGAAAACAAGTAACGGAAACGAGTTTTTCCTTCTCCCTATGACCCAGCAAGTCCATAAATCAGGAATCTCTACCTTGGAAAAAAGGAGAACAAAGTTCCCATCCTTCTTTCTGCCCTCCCCCCTTTTTTTTTAAATTTTATATTCACTTTTGGCTGTGTTGGGTCTTCATTTCCGCGCGAGGGCTTTCTCTAGTTGCGGCGAACGGGGGCCACTCTTCATCGCGGTGCGCGGGCCTCTCACTATCGTGGCCTCTCCCGTTGCGGAGCACAGGCTCCAGGCACGCAGGCTCAGTAGTTGTGGCTCGCGGGCCTAGTTGCTTCGCAGCATGTGGGATCCTCCCGGACCAGGGCATGAACCCGTGTCCCCTGCATTGGCAGGCGGACTCTCAACCACTGCGCCACCAGGGAAGCCCTCTGCCCTTTTATTTACTTCTTCTCACAGGAGGAAAAAGGTCTGACTGGTGGCACTGGTAAACATGGCCATGGGCACGTACAGCCCAATGCTGTCTGTCTCTCTGTCCCCCTGTAGGTCACACACACCCCTCCTCTTGAGCCATGTGGCTCTATGGGTAAGGGATTGCTCTGCTGATCCAATTCTGCCCATTCCTGAGTCCTGGGGTCTATGCTTGTGGGGGGATAGGAGGAGACCTCCTTCCACTCTGCTAGGATTCAGCAGATGGAGAATTTTAATTCCCAACCACACCCTTGTATCTATTTGCCAACTGGTTCGGAATCTGGAGAGAAGAGAGTCTGATTAGGACTCTCAGAAATTGAACATAAAGGAAGAAAACCTCTTGAAAAGCCAAAAGGGAAGTGAAGAAACCTCCTGATTTCTGCTCAGTCCTAAAACCATAAGCTCATTATCCAAGAGGGACTAGCCGTGGTAGACAAAGAAAAATATATGCACGGCTTTGCTGCCAGGGATCATGACTGAGTTGGGGGCCTAACAATCTGCTCTGTGAGGGGCCACAAAGGGGTCCTCCTGGGAACAAAAAGGATGATGCGTACAGTGTATGTGTCAAACCAGTGGTGGAAGGACCGATGCTTGAACCCAGGGCCTGTGATCCCAGCCGATCCCCAGACAGCCTCATTTCTCCCTGAGTGACCTGCATGCTTCTGTGATAAACCTGGCAGAGTTCATTTACTGGTGGTTGATGCCTCAACTCTTAAGAAAATAATATCAATCTCTGAAAATTTTCATAATTATATGTGAAGATACCACTGGCCAGGGAAGCAAACAGAGGTAGGAGGGAAGCATGAAAGGAAAGAGATGCTAAAATCTCATACAAAAGAGACGTATGTGCTGGTGATTTTCTGAACTTACTTTCTCTGCATCCTAACAGTCATTAAAATGTATAAAAATGTATATTTCTGAAGCAGCAACACTAAGAATTATCATTGCTGCAGTTGCTTGGCAACCTGAGACTTTGGTTATTTTATTTCTAAATAGGGAATGCTATAAACTGGTATCTGGAGTTTGTGCAAATAGTTCTAAATTGATGTTCTCCCTGTAAATCAGGAGGAGATAATACAGCATTAATGTACATTTACAGGTTGCTAAACATGCATATGTATGTGTCTCATATCACACACACACACACAAGAAGATTCTTACACAGAGCTTCTCTCCATTACATGCTATCTTAAATAAATCTGCAGAATTGATATTCCTTTGCATTTTTCCTGGAAAATATCTTTTTAATTTCATTTTGTAAATAATATGCATTTGAGTCACGAGGGACAAACCTTTTGTCTCCTGGGTGAGTCAGGGGAACTGAGTATTATAGCTCATATCGGTCATGAGCTCCTTTCTCTAGCTTCCCAGACACTGAGTGGGTTTGCAGTTCTAAGAAAGCAGAGACAAACCCGGTATCTAAATGGCTACTGGGGGGAAATATTTCTCAAAGCAAGGCATGGGAACGTCCACATTCTTCAGAGATGCAAGTCCTGTGAAGGCCTTATGACATCTTAGGCCTGCAGGTTCCAGCATGGATGAGAAGAGGTGTTAACATTTTGAAAAAGTCGCCTCTATTTACAAACTGTCATTTCTCCATAAGTCACCAACTTGAATTTGAGTCTCTAGTGATGCTTGCTGGTTTGAATGAAATGCTGTGCTCTGATGCTGCTTTTCTCTTAAACGTGACCTTAGTGCCTGACTCCTCACTAGGGCCTTAGGAGGAAAAGTGCCTCCGTTCCAGACCCTGATGACAGGCATCCTTATCACTTTTGTAGAACAACCGCTTCTAAAGTGGCCCCTGCAGTGGTGTTGGCCTGCAGACTGAAGCTCGTGACAGCAAACTGCCTCAGTCTCCACCTGCTTCTCCAGAGAGAACAAGGGCATGAGGAAGTCAGCTGCCTGAGCCCCAGAGTATGTCAGTGACAGATTCCAAAACACAAGGATTTCGTCTTGGTCTGAACCACACAGACCAAAACCCTAAAAGAGAGGCATCGAGCACCAATTGGATCATGGGATTGTTCATGCAGAACCATGCTTCAAGCTACTTGGGGATAGCATCTCAGACAGACACAACCCGAGAGGGTCACAGAATGACTTTCCATGACCTCTTGTTCAACGGAAGCTGGGACATGATAACATATCTGTTGTTTAGAAGCAGAGGACAGCATCTTGTTGGCAAATAATCAAATAGACCGTTTGACCTATTAAAGTCATTATTTATCCAAATGGAATAACAGTTACAAACGAAGGAAAAATGTTTCAGGCTTAAAGTAAGTGTGAAGGGTGTGCTTCGCCTTACCAGACATCTAAAAGGGACGAAAAATTCTATTCCGAGAGAACTTGGGGGTCGTTAGAATTTCCAAGTCTCTGGAAAGACTGTAGTCCTGCAGATCAGCTGGGACCTAACAGCACTTTAGCCAAAGCTAAGGGCACACTGCCAGATTCCTGTGGTGGCCCTTCTGGGCACCAGTTCTAGTGGTGTGTGCCTGCAACGCTTGTTTTTGGCATGGGAATTCATTTCGACGTCTCTGCCTAATTTTTCTCATCTATCGAAGGGAAGGCTCCTACAACCTTAGTGCCCAAGAAGTGTTGAGGAATAGCAAATGGCTGAGCGATGGAAGGAAATTGGCAAATGCACTGTCAACATGCTTAGGACTATGACAGCTTCCCCTAGACAAGAGGTTCCCCAAAGTTAGGGAGTTTTGTGCAGCCTGTCAGTGCAGAACTGACTAGGAGGCTGGAGCCCTTGGTGGTCTCCCTGCTGTCCCTGAATGCTTTTCTGAATGGTGTCACCATTTGGGATGGATTTATAGCACTTGGATTGGTCGGCGAGCCTGTGCTATGTCGTGGCTGAGGCTGGGAACCTGTTCTGCACTTGCATGTGTCATATCTAAAGGCAATATCATTTGCAAAGTCCAAACCACTGAGGGCACACCTAAGAGTGCCCGTGGGAGCACCTGTGATGGGTAATGAATACAAACTCGCTTTCAGGCTTGCTCACATGACAGAGTCTGGAACGATGATGAAGAGAAACGAGGACAGGCTACATCCCCTCTGTGCACATTCCAGTTAATTTCCCAGAAGCAAACACAAATGATGCAGGTTCCAAGCACAGAAGTGTCCAGGGTGACCAACGTGAGTGGGTTTTTGTGTTTTGGAAGGGTGGGGGAAGGCAGCGAACGTGGAGTTTGGTTTTCCGTTTTTTCCTGTAAGTGAACAGGAATAAGAGGAAACTGCAAGGGCAGAAAACCTTCCCTGTCTTAGGAACCTACTGCAAAGACAAGGTTTAACATGGGAAAGGTGTTTAGTACGCTAACAAATGCCATGTGATGTGGCTTTGGAGCGCCGACTGAACTGATAAAAGAAATCTGGGCCATCCTGCTGTGCTGAAGACCTCATGCTGTGCAGAGCAAAGGCAGCTAATATATTACAGAGCTTGATGAGGTTGGGGGGAGTGGATTGGCAACGAACTGCCAAGGTCTCTGAGGCTGTGAAAAGTGATGCGGTTTGATCCTGCCACCAGCTGGCTGGGTGATCTGAGTTAATCTTTGCCTTATCTTCCTGTGCCTCGAAAGAAGATAGTTTCTAGTTGATTAATCACTTTGCAAATGTATTTGCAGAACCAAATATTGAATATATGCTGTGGCTGAGAATCTGAAACAATATTACAGCAAGGGTCTTTGAAAGTTTACACACAATGATGGGCATTAAGGACGGAGGGCTGATAGAACTGGCTGTACGAGGGCACTGTCAACAAATGTTTTGGGGAGGACAGAGCTGGCCGCATGGCCAGGCCACCATGTTTCCTGGCATCAAGCAGTGGGCAACTCTGCAAGATCCCTAGGAGGATCCTGATGGTGGGGGACAACTCTATGCCTGTGTCTTACACAGACACCACATTTATGTTACGTCTGTGCCAACTTCAGACATAGAAACGCTTTAATCACCACTCCCTCGGAGCCAGAAGGGAAGGAAGGGAACTGAAGCAGACAGATGTCTGCAGAGAATGGTGAGTGGAGTTTTCACACTTTGTCAGCCCTCCCAAGTGGGCAGGTAGCTGGTCGTTGTGGCTAGCTGATGTTAGATATGTTTAATTTAACAAGAGACCTTGAACTACTAATAAAAACAATTCTTAATGTTTCCCTTTAGGTTTATAATAAAACCCAACTGGAACCGAAAGGAAGTTACTTTATCTAAAGTAAAAGTAATTTCATATGCTTGCATTCATCCATCCCTCCTACCATCAATTCAACTATTGAAATCATAAAAGTATGTCACTTTACAGAAATAATGTAAGTAAAATACATAATCAGTGACCTCATAAGGTGGTATTTTGAACTCTGTCTATGCCATGATCTATTAAGTTATTACATTAATAGACATGCTTCCCTTTTTATGGACAGGGAAACCAATGAGGCCTGATAACTCTTTCCTTTCTAAGATCTCCAACCTTGACAGTACCTCTGCAGACCTTTTTTTTCCCCCTCCCTCTCTTCTCTCTTTCCTTTCCTTTCTTTCTTTTCTTTCTTCTTCCTTCCTTCCTTCCTTTCCTTCCTTCCTTTTTTTCTTTCCTTTCTTTCTTTCCTCCCTCCCTCCCTCCCTCTCTCTTTCCTTTCTTTCCTTCTTTTCTTTCTTTACTTCTTCTCTTTCTTTCTTTCTTTCCCCCTTTCTTTTCCTCCCTCCCTCCCTCTCTCTCTCTTTCCTTTCTTTCTTTCCTTCTTTTCTTTCTTTCTTTCCTCTTTCTTTCTTTTCCTCCCTCCTGCTTTCTCTCTCTCCCTCCCTTCCTTCCTTCCATCCTTCCTTCCTCTCTTTCTCTCTTTCCTTGTAATCACAAGTTGACTTTATTCAACTGCAGAAATGATACTGAATGAAACTATATAAACCTTCTACTTGAATTTTTTCTCAGAGAAAAGAATCCTCACAAGGGGTAGAAAAGCCATTTCTGGGTTTATCCCAGGATTCCAAATTTCAAGAATTGAGACAGACAAGATTATAACCTCTATTTAAGCTCCTAAAGTAGTCTAGTAATGGGCTTCCTGGTGGAGAATAAAGGCACAGTGTTGGCATCAGCTTAGGGCAGAGGGGAAGGAGAACTCAAGGACTTGTCCTGAACCTCAGCTATTGTAGAACAAACTGCCCGACTTACCTTTTCCGTCCTACACAACAGTAATTTATATTTTGTAGGATCCTACAGATTAAACAAAAATGATTCTACGTACTGTATGTTTGCTTAATCCTCAAGGCAACTCTGTAAGGTAGGTGTTATTTCCATTTAAATAGGTGAGGATAGGCTCAACCACATTATCATTATTGGTTATTGACTAGAGTGTTACACATTTCACAAAAAACTTTCATACACATATCACTCTGAGCCTTTTATCCTTGTGATATAGATAAGATATACAGCTATAACCCTCAGTTTATGAGATGTGAAGGAAGGTTCAGCTAGTGGAAGGTGCAGCTGGACATTGGCAGGGCCTGAAAAAACAGGAGAGTACCCATCATCCCATCATCACATTGTCCAATGACAAAGATGAGTTGGGGTGATGGTGGTGAGGGGTGGCTCCAGGGCTGGGTCATTCATGAGCACAGATGATATGGCAAGTCTCTGGCTATTCCAGACATAGGAGAAGTTCTAATTTCATCTTCGTGGAGCAGCAACAGAAAGAGGAAAAGGATCTTGGAAGTGAAATAAACATCTGCATAGGATGGTGGGTGGTAATTCCCCAAGCTTTTTAAGTTCTCCTAAATGGGACTACCAGATAAAATACAGGATGCCCATATAGCTGATGCAATACTGGGGGGATGCTTATACTAAAAAATACTTGTGGTTTATCTGAAATTCAAATGTAACTGTGTATCCCATATTTGTATTGGTTAAATATGGCAGCCCTGTTCCTAAGGGAAGGGTAATTCAATCTTATGCCCCTTGCTCTCATCGCTATAAAGCATCTGTACAATGGTGACAATAATCTACCAATGGCAATTGTGATTGGAGACCTCAGCTGAGATAACTTCTTCTTATTTCTGACTTGAGCAGCCTAATGTTAGCGTTGGGGTAAATGTAAATATTTCTGTAGCTTTTGAATTTGGAAAATCATGCATTACACAATTGTTAGTGAAGTCTGGTTTCTGGCACTGAACTAACCATGTGGTCCATACTGTACCTCTGTAGTACAACTCTCCCCAGATGACACTGGACAGAGAATGCCACACACAGCCCTCGCACCATGCTTTCCTCACCCCATTCTTTGAGTAGAAGAGTCACTTACTTGTATGGGATGTGTTTGCTGCCATTGACGAGAGCCAGGATGACATTGCCCAGAGCAGACAGTGAGAGGCACAGTCCTGAGCCCCCTTCCCGATTTTTGCTAAGAGCTTTCACACAGCTGCCAAGATCAATGAGGTGCAGGCGGCTGCGGCCTCCAGACACTGTCACAGGAGAGAAGACAAGAGAAGAAAGAAGTGGTTAAGTTCTGGCTAACACTCATCTGTCCTTCGTATAGCTCCTTGGGAAATCTGATGGGACAAAAGAGGAAATAAAAGGTTGAAGTTCATGGCCTAGTAGGAAACCCCTGCAAAATTATGCAGGGGTACAAATAGCATGGTCCTCTTAAATTCTGTCCGCCACACATCCCTGATCTTCTAAAACCTACTGATATTCCTACTATAAATAAATGAATAATTCATGTAGGCTGAATTAGAGGAAATTTCACAGAGAAGGTAAATGTCTACATTTACCTTCATCTTCTTTGTGTAGCAGGATTCTGAAACGGACGATATTAAAACATAAATAGCCCATAAGTGATTATCCGCTTTGATGGACCGTCATAGAGACCGTGACCTAAAGCTCAGCCAGGAATCAGGTTGATAACCCAAAGTAAAACCAGGAAGAATGAACAACCAGGTGCAGAGTCAGGGAACACCCAGGTATTTGCTGAGTACCTGCCAAGTGCCAGGTGCTGCACAAACATCAGTCTCATTCAGTTCCCCTGGGAAAATCACAAACTTGCTCATGAGAACTTCCACTTCTGGC
Source organism: Leucopleurus acutus (assembly GCF_964270905.1). Taxonomy (NCBI): domain Eukaryota; kingdom Metazoa; phylum Chordata; class Mammalia; order Artiodactyla; family Delphinidae; genus Leucopleurus; species Leucopleurus acutus. The sequence continues at coordinate 26,100,161 of NC_139143.1, forward strand.
CTAGAGGAAGTAACAGGGACCGGATCTTTCCGCTTACCGGAAACAACCAAAAACTGAACAAAATGTGTAGAACAACCATTTGCAAGACACTAGACATCAAACAGCAAAAGACAGTGATCCTGGAGAGGTGGGAAGTAAGGGAGGTGAGCACTAGCCGTTTCCCAGCTTACTGCACTGACAGAGTTTTCGGGCCATGGCTCAGAGAGAGGGAACTCAGGTGGAGCCTGGCAGACTCTCTGAACGGAGGAGCTAGAGCTGAGAGTCCAGGGAGGCCAAGGTAGCAACATTTCCAGGACACAGTGCTGGAGAGGAGAGAACTCTGGAGATTTGTAGTAGGTCTTCTCAAGTATTCAACCTAGTACTGATCAGCACAGAGTGATGAAACTACCCATGGCTGGGGAACTAACCACTGGAAAAGATTAGAAGTAATAGTGCACAGGACTCACACAAGGCCAGGAATAGTGCTTGTTCCCAACAGCCAGACTAGAAAACCTCAAGATTCACAGGGCACTGGGTAGGGTACCCGCAAGGGTCTGGCTTCAGTAGTCAGGAACACTTAGCCCTAGACTGAGAACTGACTGGGTTCCACCTTAACAAATCTTAAAAGTAAGGCCATAAAGGATCAAACTGTTTCTAAACAACTGCATCCCCAAACAAAGATTAAAAACATTAAAAAAATAAAGAAATGTCCAGCACCCAATCAAAAATAACCAATCAAAAAGAAGCAAGAAAATGAGAGCTATAATGAAGAGATCATTGAAACCAACCCAGAACTGACATAGATATTAGAATCAACAGAGAAGGACATTAAAACAGTTATGATGGTATTTCAAACATTAAAAACGTTAAATAGGGACATGGAATGTATTAAAAAGATACAAACTGAATCTTTAGAGATAAAAGTTACATTGTATGAGATGAAAAATACACTGGTTGGGATTAACAGCATATTAGACATTGCAAAAAGAAAGACTAGTGAATTTGACAATATAGCAATAAAAACGATCCAAGATGAAGTACAGAGATAAAATTTTAAAACAAACAACCAGAAACCGATTAAAAAAAAGAGCTATAGGACTACTTCAAGTGTCTTAATATGTGTGCAATTGAAGTCCCTGAAGGGAAAGACACAGAGGGTGGTGCAGATAAAATATTTAAAGAAACAGTGGTCAATACTTTCCCAAATTTAATGAAAACTATAAACCCACAGATCCAAGAAGCTCAATGATCCCCTGGCACAAGAAACATGAAGAAAACTACACTAAAGCATATAATAATCAAATGGGTTGAAACTAGTGATGATGGAAAAAATCTTGAAAATAACCAGAGGAAAAAAATTATGTTACATGTAAGGGAACAAAGATAAGATGATGAAAGATTTCTTGGAAATAATACAAGTGAGAAGACAATGGAGCACCATTTTTAAAGTACTGAAAACTGCCAACCTAGAGTTGTACACCCAACCAGAATATCATTCTCAGATAAAAGGGAAATAAAGACTTTTTCAGACTTAAAAAAGCTGAAAGAATTCATCACAAAGGATATACACAAAAGAATGAAGAGCTTTGGAAATGACAACTATGTGAATAAATACATGCTATCCTCCTCTTATTTAAATCTCCTTCAAAGCTAATTGACTGTTAAAGCAAAAATAACAATGTAACATGTGGGCTCTAACATACGCAAAATTAAAAGGTTTGACAACAATAACACAAAGGTTAGGAGTGGAGAAATGAAAGTACTCTATTGTAAGCTTCTTATTCTAGACATGAAGTGGTATAATATCGCTTAAAAGTAGACTGTGATAACTTAAAGATGTATACAATAAATCCTACAGCAATCACTAAATAATAAAGAGTTACAACTAAAAGGCCAACAAAGGATATAAAGTGAATCATTTACAGTGTTCAATAAATTCAAAAGAGCAAATAAAATAAAAAGGAGAACAAAGAACAGATGGGTTGAATAGAAAACATACAGAAAAATAATACTTTGGAACACACCATATGAAGAATCCCATTAAATGTAAGCTGTCTGAATACCCTTATTAGAAAGTAGATATTGTCAGATTTGATAAAAAAGCAAGACTCTACTATATGTTACCTATGAGAAGTGCACTTCAAATATACAGAAACAATAGGTTGAAAGTGTAAGTATGGAAAAGGCTATACCATGCAAACAGTAGCCATAAGAAAGCTGGGGGCGGCTATATCAATATCAAACAAAAGAGACTTAGGACAAAAATATTACTAGAGGGAAAGCGAGCCATTTTATAATGATAAAGGGCACAATTCATCAAGAGGTCATAACAATATAAGTGTTTATGTATCTAATAACAGAAGTTCAAGTACGTGAAGTAAAATCTGATAGAATTGCAAGAATAAACAGGCAAGTCCAGAATTATAGTTGGAGATTTCAAATACCCCTTTCTCAATAATTGATATAATAAGCAGACAGAAAACCAGTAAGGATATAGAAGATCTGAACAACTATCAACCAATTCATTCTACTTGACATGTGTATAACACTCAACCCAACAACAGCAGAATACACATTCTTTTGAATTGCACACAGAACATTTAACAGGATAGACCATATTCTGGTACATAAAATAAGTCTAAATAAATTTTAAAGGATTCACGTCATTCATACTATGTTTTCTGACACACTAGAGTTAAATTAGAAGTCAATCCAGAAAGATACCTGGAAAATCCCTAAATAGTTTGAAACTCAACAGCTCAAAATAACTTAGGGTCAAAGAAGAAACCAAAAAGCAGATTAGAAAGTGTTTTTAAGCGAATGAAAATGAAAACACAACATATCCAAATTAGTAAGATGCCTTTAAAGAAGTACTTAGGAGGGAATTTATACCATTAAATGCCTATATCAGAAAACAAGAGGTCTCAAATCAATTACCTCAGCTTCCATTTCAGTAAATTAGAAAAAGATGAGCAAATTAAAGACTAAATAGCAGAAAGGAAATAATTAATATAAAAGCAGAAATCAATGACATAAAAAATTAAAAAACCAATAGGGAAAACCAATGACATCCAAAGCTGGTTCTTCAAGATCAATAAAATTGATAAATCCCTAGCATGACTGATCAGCAAAGAAAGAGAGAAGACACAAATCACCAATGTCAAGAACAAAAGAGGTGGCCTCACTACAGTTTCTACAAATATAAAAAGGGCAATAAAGAAGCATTACACCAGTAAGTTAGACAACTTGGAAGAATGAACAAATTTCTTGAAAGATACAAAGTACCAAAGCTCATTCAAGAAGTAATAGATAATGTGAATAGCTCTACATCCATTAAAGAAATAGAATCTGTAGTTAACAACTTTTCCACAGGGAAAGCAGTGCCTTTAACTGCACTGGTGAATTCTATCACACATTCAAGGCAGAAATAATATCAATTCTACACAAATTCTTCCTGAAAATTAAATAGGAGAGACAACTTCCCAATTTATTCTATGAGGCCAGGATTACACTGATACCCAAAACAGACAAAGATATTACAAGAAAAAAAGTTGAAGACCCATATCCCTCATGAACAATGATGCAAAATTTCGAAACAAAATATTAGTGAACCATACTATAAAACTGTATCTAGGAACATATTAAAAGCATTTTATACCATGAGTAAGTGGGACTAATCCGAGGAATGCAAGGTTGGTTAACAAAAAATTGATCTATCATTATAATTTTAACAGATATTACCATATTAACAAACCAAAAAGAAAAATGATTCTCTCAGTAGATGCAGTCAAAGCATTTAACAAACTCCAGCATCCACTACTGATAAAAATGCTCAGCAAAATATAAATTGAAGGTGATATCCTCAGTTTGATAAAAAGTGTCTAGGAAAAACCTACAGCTAATGGCATTCTTAATGGTAGAAAACTAAATGCCTCCCAAGATCAGGAACAAGACAAGGATGTTCACTCTGACCATTTCAATTCAACATTGTACTGGAGGTTCTAGCCAGTTCAATAGGCAAGAAAAAGAAATAAAAGGTATCCAGAGTGGAAAGAAATAAGTCAAACTGTCTTAATTGGCAGATTGCATGATTATCTATGTAGAAAATCTAATGGAATCCACAAAAAAGCGACTAGAACTAATAATTGAGTTTAGCAAGGTCGCAGGATACTAGATTAACAGACAGAGATCAACTGTATTTCTAAATACACCTTCTAAATACAATTTCTAAATACAATTTCCAGTAACAAACAACTGGAAATTGAAATTTAAAAATATCTTTTACAATAACATCAAAAATATTAAATACTTAAGGATAAATCTGACAAAAGATACATATACTGAAAACTACAAAACACACCTGAGAAAAACTAATAAAGACCTGAAAAAATAGAGAGATAAACTGTGTTCATAGGTCGGAAGACTCAATATTAAGATGTTAATTCTCTCCAAAGTGATCTATAGATTCAATGAAAACCCAATGAAAAATCCCAGCAGGCTTTTCTGGTAGAGAGTGATTCGACAAAATCAATTCAGAAGCTGCCTCTAAAATTTATATGCAAATGCACAGGAGCTAGAAGAGCCAAAAAACAATTTTATAAACTAAGCACCAAGTTGGAAGGCTAACAGTATCTTTCTTTTTTTTTTTTTTTTTTTTTTTTTGCCGTACGCGGGCCTCTCACTGTTGTGGCCTCTCCCGTTGCGGAGCACAGGCTCCGGACGCACAGGCTCAGCGGCCATGGCTCACGGGCCCAGCCGTTCCATGGCATGTGGGATCTTCCCGGACCGGGGCACGAACCCATGTCCCTTGCATCAGCGGGCGGACTCTCAACCACTGCGCCACCAGGGAAGCCCTCTTTCTTTTTTTTTAACATCTTTATTGGAGTATAATTGCTTTACAATGTTCTGTTAGTTTTTGCTGTAAAATAAAGTGAATCAGCTATATGTATACATATATACCCATATCCCCTCCCTCTTGCATCTCCCTCCCACCCTCCCTGTGACACCCCTCTAGGTGGTCACAAAGCACCGAGCAGACTTCCCTGTGTGATGCAGCTGCTTCCCACTAGCTATCTATTTTACATTTGGTAGTGTATATATGTCAATGCTACTCTCTCACTTCATCCCAGCTTACCCTTCCCCCTCCCTGTGTCCTCAAGTCCATCGTTTACGTCTGTGTCTTTATTCCTGTCCTGCCCCTAGGTTCATCAGAACCATTTTGTGTTTTTAGATTCCATATATATGTATTTGTTTTTCTCTTTCTGACTTACTTCACTCTGTACTTGTTTTTCTTACTTACTTGTTTTTCTCTTTCTGACTTACTTCACTCTGTATGACAGACTCTAGGTCCATCCACCTCACTACAAATAAGTCAGTTTCGTTTCTTTTTATGGCTGAGTAATATTCCATTGTATATATGTGCTACATCTTCTTTACCCATTTATCTGTCGATGGACTCTTAGGTTGCTTCCATGTCCTGGCTATTGTAAATAGTGCTGCAGCGAACATTGTGGTACATGACTGTTTTTGAATTATGGTTTTCTCATACTGTTATGGCTAACAGTATCTTAAGACTTACTATAAAGCCACCATAATCAAGACAGTGTGGTATTGGTGTAAAGATTAAAAAAATAGATCAATGGAGTAGAATAGAGAGTCCAGAAATAAACCTGCATAAATATGGACAATTTTTGACAAAGTTGAGAAGGTAATTTAGTATAGATAGGATAGTTTCTACAGCAAATGGTATATCCATATAAAAAAACTTTAATGCATAAAAATATATACAAATTAACTAAAAAGGGATCAAAGACCTAAATGTAAAATATAAAATTATAAAACTTCAAGAAGAAAGCATAATATGACACATTTTTGATCTTGGGTTAGGCACACATTTCTTAGATATGATACTAAAAACATGATTCATAAAAGACACAGAGATAAATTGAACTTCATTAACCTTGAATATTCATAGTTTTCAAAATACACTGTTAAGAGAGTAAAAAGATAAGCCACAGACTGGGAGAAAGTATTTGCAAGTCATATATCTGATAAAGAACTTATAACCAGAGTACATAAAGAACTCTCAAAACTTAACTGTAAGACAAAAAACAATTTTAAAAAGGGCAAAAGACACCTCACCAAAGATGTATGGATGTCAAATGAGGACATGAAAAGATGCTAAACATCACTGGTCATTAATGAAATGTAAATTAAAACCACAGTGAGATACGACTTCATATCTATTATATAAAAGGCTAAAATAGAAAAGACTGGCCATACTAAGTGTTGGTGAGGATGTGGAGGAACTGGAATGCTCCTGTACTGCTAGTGGGAATATAAAATGGTGTGGTCATCTTGGAGAACAGGTTGGCAGTTTCTTAAAAAGTTATAAATTCATGTATGGTCCAACTATTCCAGTTTGTCTAGGTATTCACCCCAAAGAAAAGGAAATATATGTCCATATAAAGATTTGTACATGAATGGGTATGGTACTTTTATTTGTAATACCCAAATTGGAAATAAAACAAACGCCCATCAGCACATGAATAGACAGGCAAACTGTGGTCATCCAGACAATGGATTACTACTTAGAAATATAAATAAATGAACTATTGATACATGCAACAAAGTAAATCTCAAAATAATTATGCTAAGTGAAAGAAGCTACTCAAAATAGTACAGACTGTGTGATAGAATTCCATTTATATAAAATTCTAGGAAATGCAAACTAATGTATAGGAACTGAAGCCGAGTTCAGTGGTGGTTACCTGGGTATGGGGAGCAGGAAGGAAAAGGAGCTAGAGGGAGTGATTTCAAAAGGTCCCAAAGAAACTTTTGGGGGTGATGAATATGTTCAACATCTTGATTGCATGGGTATATACATATGACAAAACTTAATAAATTATATACTTTAAGTATGTGTGGATTATTGTATCTACAGTATATCTCATTAAAGCTATTTAAAAAAAAAAAAAAAAAGGAAACATGCCCAAGATCATGGTAGAGCTAGGATTCAAAACTTTAAGACATATACTCCTCATCCTACACCATGTGGCCTCAGCCAGTTCTGGGGACAGCAGGAGCTACGAGCTGCCTTTTTGTCCTAAGCCCCACTGGCCCAGGGGAGTGTGGCCCTCAGCACATCACCCGAGCTCCTGGATCATCTCCCTTTCCTGCCCCCAATCCCCAGGCAGCAGCAGACTCCTACTTCTCAGGCCTCTGGATTCCTACCTTTCCAGGGTGACCCAGCCCACACAATCAGAACTGGCCCACCTCCTATTGCTCTAGGACAGCCATTATTCCCTCTGCTTTCTACTCCGCATGGAAGGAAAACAGCAAAGGTAGAAATGGTGACTTCCCAAAGCTGTTGGAGAAGCCAGGTCACCTGGGACAAGGTGGAAAAGGGGTTGGCTGAGAAGGCTGATGCAGGGCATGGGATGAGGGAGTGTCTGGGTTCTGCTGGGTGTGCAAGGAGCATGAGGGCAGTGTCTGGAAGCTCACACATCTGCAGGCAGAGTCCACAGGACAGTGCTGATGCAGGAGAGCAAGGAAAATGTCTGGGAAACACTGTCCTGAGCCCAACCTTGTCTCTGCCCATCCCACCCTCAACTTCCACATCTAGTACTGAGAAAAACAGTGATAAAGGTTTAAAGAAAGCACAACATTTCATTGCAGGCCCTCCAGTGGCTCTGTGGCAAAGAATTTTCCACATTAAGGATGTTATATTTTGTTTACCTCCAACTATTCCTCAATAAAAATCCTTAAAAGGGTGAGAGACCATCAAGATGGCGGAAGAGTAAGATGTGGAGATCACCTTCCTCCCCACAAATACACCAGAAATACATCTACATGTGGAACAACTCCTATAGAACACCTACTGAATGCTGGCAGAAGACCTCAGACCTCCCAAAAGGGAAGAAACTCCCCACGTACCTGGGTAGGGCAAAAGAAAAAAGAAAAAACAGAGACAAAAGAATAGGGATGGGACCGGCACCTCTGGTAGGGAGCTGTGAAGGAGGAAGAGTTTCCACACACTAGGAAGCCCCTTCGCAGGCGGAGATGGTGGAGGGGAAGCTTTGGAGCCATGGAGGAGAGTGCAGCAACAGGGGTGCAGAGGGCAAAGTGGAGCGATTCCCGCACAGAGGCTTGGTGCCGACCAGCATTCACCAGCCCCAGAGGCTTGTCTGCTCACCTGCTGGGGCAGGTGGGGGCTGGGAGCTGAGGGTCCGGCTTCGCAGGTCAGATCCCAGGGAGAGGACTGGGTTGGCTGCGTGAACACAGCCTGAAGGGGGCTAGTGCACCACAGCTAGCCGGGAGGAAGTCCAGGAAAAGGTCTGGAACCTCCTATGAGGCAAGAGACCATTGTTTCGGGGTGCACAAGGAGAGGGGATTCAGAGTACCGCCTAAATGAGCTCCAGAGACGGGCATGAGCCGCGGCTATCAGCACGGACACCAGAGACGGGCATGAAACGCTAAGGCTGCTGCTACAGCCACCAAGAAGCCTGTGTGCAAGCACAGGTCACTATCCACACATCCCCTACCAGGAGACTGTGCAGCCCGCCACTGCCAGGGTCCCGTGATCCAGGGACAACTTCCCCGGGAGAACGCACAGAGCACCTCAGGCTGTTGCAATGTCATGCTGGCCTCTGCAGCCGCAGGCTGCCCCGCATTCCGTACACCTCCCTCTCCCCGGACTGAGGGAGCCAGAGCCCCATAATCAGCTGCTACTTTAACCCCTTCCTGTCTGGGCGGGGAACAGATGCCCTCAGGCGACCTACACGCAGAGGCAGGGCCAACTCCAAAGCTGAACACAAGGAGCTGTGTGAACAAGAGAAAGGGAAATTTCTCCAGGCAGCCTCAGGAGCAGCAGATTAAATCTCCACAGTCAACTTGATGTACCCTGCTGCTGTGGAATAATTGAATAGACAATGAATCATTCCAAAATTGAGGCGGTGGACATTGGGAGTAACTGTAGACTTGGGGTTTGCTGTCTGCATCTAATTTGTTTCTGGTTTTATGTTTCTCTTAGTTTAGTATTTCGGGTTTATGATCATTGGTAGATGTGTTTATTGATTTGCTTGCTCTCTTCCTTTTTTAATATATAGATATATATACACTTTCCCTTTTTCTCTTTTTGTGAGTGTGTATGTGTATGGTTCTTTGCGTGATTTTACCTGTATAGCTTTGCTTTTACCATTTGGCCCAGGGTTCTGTCTGGCCAGTTTTTTGGGTTCTTTTTGTATAATTTTTAGCTCTTGTTATCATTGGTAGATTTGTTGTTTGGTTTGGTTGCTCTCTTCTTTCTTTCTTCAGTTTTCTTTTTTTTTATTACTTTTTAATTTTTAATACTTTAAAAATTTTTTATTTCAATAACTTTATTTTATTTTTCTTTCTTTCTTTTTTTCTATCTTTTCTTCTGAGCCATGTGGCTGACAGGGTCTTGGTGCTCTGGCCGGGTGTCAGGCCTGTGCCTCTGAGGTGGGACAGCTGAATTGAGGACATTGGTCCACCAGAGACCTCCCAGATCCATGAAATATCAAATGGCGGAAGCTCTCCCACAGATCTCCATCTAAACACTAAGACCCAGCTCCACTCAATGACCAGCAAGTTACAGTGCTGGACACCCTATGCCAAACAACTAGCAAGACAGGAACACAACCCCACCTGTTAGCAGAGAGGCTGCCTAAAATCATAATAAGTTCACAGACACCCCAAACACACAACCGGATGCAGTCCTGACCACCAGAAAGACAAGATCCAGCTTCATCCACCAGAACACAGGCACTAGTCCCCTCCACCAGGAAGCCTACACAACCCACTGAACAAAGCTTAGCCACTGGGGACAGACACCAAAAACAATGGGAACAACGAACCTGCAGCCTGCAAAAAGGAGACCCCAAACACAGTAAGTTAAGCAAAATGAGAAGACAGAGAAACACACAGCAGATGAAGGAGCAAGGTGAAAACCCACCAGACCAAACAAATGAAGAGGAACTAGGCAGTCTACCTGAAAAAAGGAATTCAGAATAATGATAGTAAAGATGATCCAAAATCTTGGAAATAGAATGGAGAAAATACAAGAAGCGTTTAACAAGGACCTAGAAGAACTAAAGAGCAAACAAACAATGATGAACAACACAAAAAATGAAATGAAAAATTCTCTAGAAGGAATCAATAGCAGAATAACTGAGGCAGGAGAATGGATAAGTGACCTGGACGATAAAATAGTGGAAGTAACTACTGCAGAGCAGAACAAAGAAAAAAGAATGAAAAGAATCTAGGACACTCTCAGAGACCTCTGGGACAACATTAAATGGACCAACATTCAAATTATAGGGGTCCCAGAAGAAGAAGAGAAAAAGAAAGGGACTGACACAATATTTGAAGAGATTATGGTGGAAACTTCCCTAATATGGGAAAGGAAATAGTTAATCAAGTCCAGAAAGCGCAGAGAGTCCCATACAGGATAAATCCAACGAGAAACACGCCATGACACATATTAATCAAACTATCAAAAATTAAACACAAAGAAAAAATATTAAAAGCAGCAAGGGAAATATAACAAATAACATACAAGGGAATCCCCATAAGGTTAACAGCTGATCTTTCAGTAGAAACTCTGCAAGCCAGAAGGGAGTGGCAGGACATATTTAAAGTGATGAAAGGGAAAAGCCTACAACCAAGATTACTCTACCCAGCAAGGATCTAATTATGATTTGACAGAGAAATTAAAACCTTTACAGACAAGCAAAAGCTAAGAGAATTTAGCATCACCAAACCAGCTTTACAACAAATGCTAAAGGAACTTCTCCAGGCAGGAGACACAAGAGAAGGAAAAGACCTAAAATAACAAACCCGAAACAATTATGAAAATGGTAATAGGACCATACATATCGATAACTACCTAAAATATAAATGGATTAAGTGCTCCCACCAAAAGACATAGACTGGCTGAATGGATACAGAAACAAGACCCGTATATATGCTGTCTACAAGAGACACACTTCAGACCTAGGGACACATACAGACTGAAAGGGAGGGTACGGAAAAAGATATTCCATGCAAATGGAAATCAAAAGAAAGCTGGAGTAGCAGTTCTTATATCAGACAAAATAGACTTTAAAATAAAGACCTTTACAAGAGACAAAAAGGACACTACATAATGATCAAGGGATCAACCCAAGAAGAAGATAAAACAATTGTAAATATTTATGCACCCAACACAGGAGCACCTCAATACATAAGGCGAATGCTAACAGCCATAAGAGGGGAAATCGACAGTAACACAGTAATAGTAGGGGACTTCAACACCCCACTTTCACCAATGGACAGATCATCAAACATGAAAATAAATAAGGAACCACAAGCTTTAAATGGTACATTAAACAAGATGGACTTAATTGATATTTATAGGACATTCCAACCAAAAACAACAGAATACACTTTCTTCTCAAGTGCTCATGGAACATTCTCCAAGATACATCATATCTTGGGTCACAAATCAAGCCTTAGTAAATTTAAGAAAATTGAAATCGTATCAAGTAACTTTTCCGACCACAATGTTATGAGATTAGATATCAATTACAGGAAAAAAATATGTAAAAAGTACAAACACATGGAGGCTAAACAATACACTATTAAATAACCAGAGATCACTGAAGAAATAAAAAAAATACCTAGAAACAAATGACAATGAAAACACGACGACTCAAAAGCTACGGGATGCAGCAAAAGCAGTTCTAAGAGGGACATTTATAGCAATATAATCCTACCTCAAGAAACAAGAAACATCTCAAATAAACAACCTAACCTTACACCTAAAGCAATCACAGAAAGAAGAACAAAGAAACCCCAAAGTTAGTAGAAGGAAAGAAATCATAAAGATCAGATCAGAAATAAGTGAAAAAGAAATGAAGGAAACGACAGCAAAGATCAATAAAACTAAAAGCTGGTTCTTTGAGAAGATAAACAAAATTGATAAACCGTCACCCAGACTCATCACAAATAAAAGGGAGAAGACTCAAATCAATAGAATTACAAATGTAAAAGGAGGAGTAACAACTGACACTGAAGAAATAGAAAGGATCATGAGAGATTACTGTAAGCAACTATATGCAAATTCTTAGAAAAGCACAACCTTCTGAGACAGTGCCAGGAAAAAATAGAAAATATAAACAGACCAATCACAAGCACTGAAATTGAGATTAAAAATCTTCCAACAAACAAAAGCCCAGGACCAGATGGCTTCACAGGCAAATTCTATCAAACATATAGAGAAGAGCTAAAACCTATCCTTCTCAAACTCTTCCAAAATATAGCAGAGGGAAGAACACTCCCAAACTCATTCTACGAGGCCACCATCACCCTGATACCAAAACAAGACAAGGATGTCACAAAGAAAGAAAACTACAGGCCAATATCACTGATGGACAAAGATGCAAAAATCCTCAACAAAATACTAGCCAACAGAATCCAACAGCATATTAAAAGGATCATACACCATGATCAAGTGGGGTTTATCCCAGGAATGCAAGGATTCTTCAATATACGCAAATCAATCAATGTGATACACCATATTGACAAATTGAAGGAGAAAAACCATATGATCATCTCAGTAGATGAAGAGAAAGCTTTTGAAAAACTTCAACACCCATTTATGACAAAAACCTTCCAGAAAGTAGGCACAGAGGTAACTTATCTCAACATAATAAAGGTCATATATGACAAACGCTCAGCCAACATCATTCTCAATGGTGAAAAACTGAAACCATTTCCTCTAAGATCAGGAAGAAGACAAGGTTGTCCACTCTCACCACTATTATTGAACAGAGCTTTGGAAGATTTAGCCACAGCAGAGAAGAAAAAGAAATAAAAGGAATGCAAATTGGAAAAGAGGAAGTAAAGCTGTCACTCTTTGCAGATGATATGATAGTATACATAGAGAATCCTAAAGATGCTACCAGAAAACTACTAGAGTTAATCAATGAATGTGGTAAAGTAGAAGGATACAAAATTAATGTATAGAAATCTCTTTCATTCCTATACACTAATGATAACACATTTGAAAGAGAAATTGAGGAAACACTCCCATTTACCATTGCAACAAAAAGAATAAAATACCTAGGAATAAACCTAACTAAGGAGATGAAAGACCTATATGCAGAAAGCTATAAGAACCTGCTGAAAGAAATTAAAGATGATACAAACAGATGGAGAGATATACCATGTTCTTGGATTGGAGGAATCAACATTGGGAAAATGATTATACTACCCAAAGCAATCTACAGATTCAATGCAATCCCTCTCAAACTACCAATGGCATTTTTCATAGACCTAGAACAAAAAATTTCAAAATTTGTATAGAAACACAAAAGACCTGAATAGCCAAAGCAATCTTGAGAAAGAAAAACGGAGCTGGAGTAATCAGGCTGCTGGGCTTCAGACTATCCTGTAAAGCTATAGTAATCAAGATAGTATGGTACTGGCACAAAAACAGAAATATAGATCAGTGGAACAGGATAGAAAGCCCGTAGATAAATCCATGCACATATGGTCACCTTATCTTTGATAAAGGAGGCAAGAATATACAGTGGAGAAAAGACAGTCTCTTCAATAAGTGGTTCTGGGAAAACTGGACAGCTATATTTAAAAGAATGAAATTAGAACACTCCCTAACACCATACACCAAAATAAACTCAAAATGGATTAAAGACCTAAATGTAAGGCCAGACACTATCAAACTCTTAGAGGAAAACATAGGAAGAACACTCTATGACATAAATCACAGCAAGATCCTTTTTGACCCACCTCCTAGAGAAATGGAAATAAAAACAAAAATAAATAAAGAGCAGAAAGAGAAAAACAAATATCGTATATTAATGCATATATGTCGAATCCAGAAAAATGGTACAGGTACCGGTTTGAAAGGCAGAAATAGAGACACAGATGTAGAGAACACACATATGGACACCAAGGGGGGAAAGTGGGTGTGGAAGGGCGATGGTGGTGGGATGAATTGGGAGACTGGGATTGACATATATACACTAATATGTATAAAATAGATAACTAATACAAACCTGCTCTATAAAAAATAAATAAAATGCAAGAAAAATTCAAGGAAAATATAGCAAGGAAAAGAAAACATACACAAGATGAAAAGACAATACTCCGAATAGGAGAAAATATTTGCAAATGAAGCAACTGAGAAAGGATTAATCTCCAAAATTTACGAGCAGCTCATGCAGCTCAATATCAAAAAAAAAACAACCCAATTTAAAAATCGGCAGAAGACCTAAATAGACATTGTTCCAAAGAAGATATACAGATTGCCAACAAACATATGAAAGGATGCTCAACATCACTAATCATTAGAGAAATACAGATCAAAACTACAGTGAGGTATTACCTCACACCAGTCAGAACGGCCATCATCAAAAAATCTACAAACAATAAATGCTGGTGGGAATGTAAACTGGTACAGCCACTATGGAGGACAGTATGGAGGTTCCTTAAAAAACTAAAAATAGGGCTTCCCTGGTGGCGCAGTGGTTGAGAGTCCGCCTGCCGATGCAGGGACACGGGTTTGTGCCCCGGTCCGGGAAGATCCCACATGCCGCGGAGCGGCTGGGCCCGTGAGCCGTGGCCGCTGAGCCTGCGCGTCCGGAGCCTGTGCTCCGCAACGGGAGAGGCCACAACAGTGAGAGGCCCGCATACTGCAAAAAAAAAAAAAAAAACAAACCTAAAAATAGAACTACCATACGACCCAGCAATCCCACTACTGGGCATATACCTAGAGAAAATCATAATTCAAAAAGAGACACATACCACAATGTTCACTGCAGCACTATTTACAATAGCTAGGACATGGAACCATCCTAAATGTCCATGGACAGATGAACGGATAAAGAAGATGTGGCCCATATATACAATGGAATATTACTCAGCGATAAAAGAAACGAAATTGAGTTATTTGTAGTGAGGTGGATGGACCTAGAGTCTGTCATACAGAGTGAAGTAAGTCAGAAAGAGAAAAACAAATACCATATGCTAACACATATATATGGAGTCTAAAAAAAAAAGTTTATGAAGAACCTAGGGGCAGGACAGTAATAAAGATGCAGATCTACATCTGAATCCTCAAGAATGGACTTGAGGACATGAGGAAGGGGAAGGGTAAGCTGGGACGAAGTGAGAGAGTGGCATGGACATATATACACTACCAAATGTAAAACAGATAGCTAGTGGGAAGCAGCCGCATAGCACAGGGAGATCAGCTCCGTGCTTTGTGACCACCTAGAGGGGTGGGATAGGGAGGGTGGGAGGGAGATGCAAGAGGGAGGAGATATGGGGATATATGTATACGTATAGCTGATTCACTTTGTTATAAAGCAGAAACTAACACACCATTGTAAAGCATTGTACTCCAATAAAGATGTTAAAAAAATAAATAAGTAAAATTAATATTTTAAAAATCCTTAAAAGGAAAGACATAATATGTTACTTCTCTTTTATCCCGTTTTGTATCATGCAAGATCACTCCACGGCAGTGTGCAAGGGAAATAGTTATTTTTAAAGCAAAATGTCATCTGTTTTGCAACCTAATTATATAGACAGGAGAGGCTCAGATATTTCATTCGCTCCACAGATTAAAGGGCAAAGACAGGGACCAATTTGGACTTTCAGTAGTCCATTTGATGTAATGGAATAAAATGCATAATGTGCATATAGTAAAACAGAACAGAGAACAAAAGGCACAGTTTAGACTGTGCTGAAGAATAATATTTTAAAATACCTATAATTATACCTGCATGAGTCACAATGCGAGTCACATTTTTAACAATGGAAAATCAACTTTGCTCTATATCCACTGGAGTTTCAGGAGTCACAGAATTCTGAACTTCACACATGGTGCTAAATCTGAAATGGTACAAAGTGAGTGAGCACAGGCCACCTGCTGTGACCATGAATTTCCATGACTGCAGGTGGCTGGAGAGAAAGACGTTCTAGAATCAATGAACAAAATAGGTGATAATTAATGGCAGGTAAGAAGCAGGTTCCTCATGGACTTTTCAGATTTCTGAGGTCACGGCTTCAAGGTTTAGAACATAACCCAGTCTGCCTTGAGACTATTTATATTTGAATATGTATATTTCAAGTCTAGACTTTGACCAAATGAAATTACCCACATGCCTTACTCTCCCACAGGAAACAATATACTAATTCACTCCTGAGTGACTCTCCCAGCTCATGTTCATGGTGCCAGGAAATGCTAAATTCTCCTAAAATCACTTAATTCCTACAATGATCCTGTAGTGCAAGCACTGGCACTATTTTACACAGATGAGGAAACTGAGGTTCACAGATGCTAAATAAATCACTTAAGATCTCATAGAAAACAGATGCTGAATCTAAGACAAAAATCCAGAGCTAACTATAAAGCATGTAGAAACTCTTTTAACTCACTTTCCTATAACTTAGTGGTTCCCAAACTTTGCTGCATATCAGAATCACCGTGGAATCTTTAGAAAATACGGATGCCTGGCTCCCACTCCCAGGCTTTCTAATGTAATTGGTCTGGAGTACGACACAGGCACTGGGGTTAGCTGAAAATCTCCCCAGGTGATTCTCTTGTGCAGCAAAGTTTGGGAACCATGGTCTTGCCACTTGGCCAGGTTAACCAAGGCCCTCCGTCAGCTGTGTCAGGCACGCTGCCTGATGCCCACAGCACGTTGTATGCTTGTGAGGTGTGCTGGCTGTTCCCAGTTTGTCTATGCACTTTTGCACCAAAAACATGAGCTGTACACTTATCAACAGGTCAGCTGGGTTTCCTCCTAAACCTAATTATGCCACTTGTACTTGATATTATAAATAAAAATATAATCAAATATTATGTAAACCAATAAAATATGATTATGTAAAGAGAGCTAATATTTCTAAAAAAACCCCTGAAATCAATGCTTTGGAAAGATGTGATTAAAATGAGTTAATTTTTGAAAAAAGATGCTGAATCAGGTGTGAATGAGAAATTACAGAGTAGAAAAAATTTTAAGAATCTAGGGAAAGTCTATACCCAGTTAGCTGCACAAGTGTCTCTTAAGTTCTTCAATTGCTCAGAAGAGATTGAAAGCAAAAACCAGACTATTATTAATGAGTGTGGTTTATAAAAGTCAGAATCTAAAGCTGAAAACTCATCTCAAAGAGAAAGCCATGGCCCTGTATCAGAAGACCAATGAATAAACACACAATTGTATGTTTTAAGCTGAAAGTGTTTTAAGACATGAATGTATCCTTTTATATGATTTCCCTTTTTAACCTAACTTTCTCGTTAACTGATAACTCCTTCTGACCCTGTTGTATAACAGGGCTGTGAACTCACACCACCTGCTTACCCAAAAAGTAATTGAATGGTTGCTCTCTTTCTGAAACAGCTGCAACTCCGTAATGGAGAAATTCACTCACTGTTTAACATACAGCACACATTTCATGTGGTGTGACATGTAAGGTCTGATGTGCAGGCACACCTCTAGGCTGTGGAGGACAGGGGGCCAGATGACAGGGGACCCTGTCCTCAGGGAGCCTGTAGTCTGATGAGCCTTAGAAAGCCCAGAATGACTGAGATATAAGGTGAGTAAGGCAGTGGCTTAACATCCCCCAAACTGCTATGGGACTTAAAGGAGAAAGATATTCCACAGAGGAGAGAATCTGAAAGATTTATGGGGAGGCAGCTCAAGGGGGTAGTAGGGTACAGACAAGGTTTTTTATTGTTGACGTTATTGTTTCTTCCTTTCCCTTCCTTCCAAGATGAGACAGCCCTGACTTCAGTGGTAGGAGAGACTGAAAATAAAAGCACAAAAAGACGATTGATGGAGTCCCAATTGGTGGGGTCCCAGAAAAGGCAGAAGGGGAAAGGATAAGGAAGGCAAGGAGATGGGAGGAAGCAGACCTATGGGAAAGGAGTGGGGGAAAATGAGGTACAGGGACAAGGAGGTTTGATGCTAAGAGGACAGAAGCTGAGGTCATAGCCAGACTGACTTTCTTCTCCTTAAACAGGAAGCTGGTTATCTGCTGAAAGAGGTAGAGCAGGGGTCTCAGGCTTCAAGAGGAGGTTGGGAACTGCTGCTCTGATGCAGGTGGTGGGAAGGCCATGAGAGACCACTGTGGGAATTCCACACTGCACAGTTTGGAAAATTGTCTCCTGGCCAAATATTTTAAAAACTGTATTACAAAAATCTAAAAACATCAAACTGTCATTTCACCGTTGACCAAGGGGAACATGAGAGCCCTAAAGTAGCCCCGCCATGTGTGGCCATCCTCGCTGCACAGGGCTTTGCAATGAGGGACAGCAGAGGCCCGGTTCTGCACCATTTAGAAGCAATGCTCCCTCCTAGATCCCTTTTCCTACATCTACCACCCAAATAATGGATCTCTAGAGTCCTATGGACAGCACAGCCCTGGATAGGGCATCAGCTGATTCAAGCCATTCCAAGATATAGGAAAGAGGGGTTTGGTGGTCAAAAGAAAACCAAGATTAAGACTTGTAAACAGATGAGTGCAGGCAGAGGTGAATGTCCACGTCCTCACACGGTGGTTCATGTGCACACACACAGATGGATGCCTGGGTGCTGGTACACAGGTGCACACACAGCCAGCCCAGTCCGCACTTGGCCTCTACACTTCCCCTGGAGGCAATAACGTGAATGAACAAATCAGAGACCTAGTGTCATTCTTAGTCCTGGGCAATAGTTGCTTGCAAGCTTAGATGACTCATCAAAGTGAGGCTTTTAAAAACCATCTTAATCAATAGGACTCGGAAAATTCTGTACTGTGAACGTATTCCACTGAAGTATCACTCGTAGCATCTGGCTTTGGACTCCTAATTCACTCATCTTTATGAGGAGCACCTCCTGACTGTCATGGGTTTAGGGTCCCTTCCCCATTGCTGCAGTTCTCAAGGGGACTCTCAAGCCTTTCCAGACATAGCTTTGCAAAGCAGGGGAAGGCTCCACGACAGGTGAAGAATCAGCCCCACTAATGCTCCAAAGATGTTTAAAGCAGGGAATATTTTAAGCTTAACCCAGCGCTATCTGCAAAGCAGTGATACATCCACACAGAATTTTCTTTTCTACCTTGCCTGGACATGTTGTAAACATTTTTGTCTGTCCACTTATATGTGCATATGTGTATGTACGTGTGTGTTTATAAAATGCATATATGTGTATAAGCTCCAGGTGCCCACATACACATGGTGTGTTTAGTTCTTGCAGCAGAGATCTCTGAATCCAGCATCTTCACTGGCCTCTGATGGCCAGTTACCAGCAGCTCGCTCTGCTCTGTTTCCCTGCAGGGGGACTAATTAATAAACTTTTCCTTAATGGAGTTCTGGCTGCCAGGTCCGCAGGGATTATTGCTTATATATAAGTAAACAAAATTTCCGTTTTAAACAACACTCCAAATCTCCTCATTATATTTTAAACAGATATAAAGGCACTGAGTCAAGCAAGCCGTGGGCTAGGAGGCTGTGTGCATTCTGGCCTGGATTCCCTTCCTCACTGGAAGCCAGGTACTGTAGCAGGCAGGTGATGCCCCCAGGTCCTTCGGGGCTAACACCCACATCAGCCTGGATGCCTGCCTTTTCTTTGTTCTCACCTACAGATACGTTAGAAAGTACCTCACTAGGTTTTGGAGGCCATTAATAGCATCTGCCTTGTCTTTTAACCTGAATTTATTATTTAAAAGCCACTCACTTTCACAATTTATAAATAGGAAGAAAATGAACTTGATGTTAAATATTTAATAAGTGCCCAAGATTTGTTAGGTGAGGACTTGGGTGGATTGCTGGGTTTAGGGAATGTCCCAATCTACACTTTTGTGGAAGCTATACGTTAAGTTCTTATAGTTGAAATAATTTAATTGTTTCTTTGTTTTCAAGATTCCTCTCTACTTTCAGATTTCAAATTGAAAGCAGAACCATGAAAGAAAGGGAAAACCTGAAAGCAAGTTGTTTTAACTTGGTTAGAAACCTAGAAGGAGGGATTATCCTTCCCTCCTGAGCTTTTCTGCTCAGAGCCGTTTGGAAGCCATTTGGCTCCAGGATCAGATCTTTTGCAAGTCACCCTTTGCTGAGAGTACAAGAATTCACTGCAGGCTTTGATTATGATTATGATTGGTAGCTTAAAAGAATAAAATAAACATTTTTCAGATTCCCACATTCATGCTGCTAAGACATAACTCAGAAAAATCAGTGAGGGCAGGATTTAAAGCCAGCTCCCAGATCGTTAGGAGAACTGTGGATCAAATTCTGTACAGGGCTTCCCTGGTGGCACAGTGGTTGAGAGTCCACCTGCCGATGCAGGGGACACGGGTTTATGCCCTGGTCCGGGAAGATCCCACATGCCGCAGAGCGGCTGGGCCCGTGAGCCGTGGCCGCTGAGCCTGCGCGTCCGGAGCCTGTGCTCCGCAACGGGAGAGGCCACAGCAGTGAGAGGCCCGTGTACCGCAAAAAAAAAAAAAAAAAATTCTGTTACAGATTTTAAAGGTCTGGATCATTTCATCCCCATCCTAATCCCTTGCTTCCTTCTTTAAGCAATTTATTCTAAACGGAGTGCTGTACGTGACGCGAGCGCTTCATTGAGAATCAATCTCCTCTGAAGACTCGCATTCAATATATTTTGCTCATCCCCAGTCAGACCTCGATCACCATCACTGGTTGTCAAGAGCGATCTGATCTGCGGATGGTGTGTCTCCCTGGGTGCGAGCGATGGCCAGTACCTCTTGATTCCTGGGCAGCAGTCAGTGCAGGTAGCCAAGGAGGCGGGTCTGAGACTGCATTAGGGGAGCTCTGGTCCCAGCGAGGATATCTGGTGAGATTTTAGTCCTGGGAGTAGGGGTAGGGGTGCATCTCTGGGCCCAGTCAAAACTAAAGGAGCAGGCGGCAAGCAATGTAAGTGAATGACTGGTCCATGTAGCAACATGGATGCGTCTCAAATGCGTTATATTCAATGAAAGAAGCCAGACACTGAAGGGCCACATATAGACCACATGATTCCATTTACATGTTGTTCTGGACGAAGGCAAGGTTGTAAGGACAAAAATCTGATCAGTGGTTGCCAGGGGCTAGGAAGGGGACTGACTAGTAAGGCAAGAAGGACTTTTCTGTAGCCATGGCTTTGTTCTATATCTTGATAGTGGTGGTGGGTACACAACTGAACAGATTTGCCAAAATTCATTTAACA
Organism: Leucopleurus acutus; assembly: GCF_964270905.1. Classification (NCBI taxonomy): domain Eukaryota; kingdom Metazoa; phylum Chordata; class Mammalia; order Artiodactyla; family Delphinidae; genus Leucopleurus; species Leucopleurus acutus. The sequence continues at coordinate 26,121,373 of NC_139143.1, forward strand.
ACACATAAAAAGGGTAAGTTTGACTGAATTTAAATTATACCTCATAAACCTGAACTAAATAACAACTAAGGAGTAGGAACAATAACAGAAGACTGGGCCAACATAGGCATCGAGATGGGGGGAGGAGGGAGCTTCCACTTCCCCAATGCGGAAAGGGGGAACAGAAGCCCCCAAGAGCTACCTCCAGGAAAACCGGTTTCCAAGTCTTTGGGCAACAAGGACCCCAAACTGGGGAGCCCATCCAAAGGTCCCAGTCACATGTCTTAATTCCAGGCTCCATCTGGAATTAGGTTAGTTGATTGCCTCCCATTAGGCAATTAGCTGCACAACTTCTAGGCACCAGGCTTAGTCTCCTAACTCAGGGTTTTTGTTTGTTTTTCGGGCATTCAGTGCCCTTGAGGCAATCATTTGGAGAGCACTGGGGGCCAGTTGCCTACGTTTTGAAAGCCCTGTAGAAGTGGACAGAGAGAGACTCTGGAAGCTGCTGCCCAGCCAGCCCAGCCCTGTGGCCCACACTTGCTTTAGAAAAGCCCAGTGAGGTCCACCGACTACTTTGCCCACTGCCCAGGATCCCACCTGAGACACTCAGCTAAGTGCTGGTACTCAGCTCCTGAGCATAGAGTATATACTACTTGGCAGACAAAGGATGGGGCATTACACCGAGGTCGGTGCCAGCTTTGAAAACAGCCAAGAGCGGACCGTATAAGCATTGATTCGGGTTCCCGGAGGCACAGCTGCTCACAGAGCATGCCCTGGGCATAGGTGTTTACAGAGAAATGTCACAGTTGGGCATTACCTGAGGCAGGGAGGCAGCCAGAATCTGGTTCGTCATTCAGAAGTCTGATTTATAGACTATTTAAAAGACATGGTTTTGTTTCTTTCTGGTCCATATAGTGGCTTCAAGCTACTGATTAGTAACATTGCCAGGGTGCTTTGGTAGATACATGTTGGTCTTTCATGATGAGCACCTTTAAGGTGTTTGAACAAAAACATACTATGAAGCAGCCATTTTTCTTTTTAAAATTTGTTCTCTCATGTTCCCAAGGCAATTACATCTGTAGATCATCTTTACCGAGTGAGCCCTTTCCCCTGGGTTGTTCGAAAGCAAACATCAGCCCAGACTACACAATGGTCTTGAATGACAGACACATCGGTGCACCCCACACTGGTCAGATCGTACTACATTTTAAAAGGTCACAGCTGGGCTTCCCTAGTGGCGCGGTGGTTGGGAGTCCGCCTGCCGATACAGGGGACATGGGTTCGTGCCCCGATCCGGGAAGATCCCACATGCCGCGGAGCGGCTGGGCCCGTGAGCCGTGGCCGCTGAGCCTGCGCGTCCGGAGCCTGTGCTCCGCAGCGGGAGAGGCCACAACAGCGAGAGGCCCGCGTACCGCAAAATACAAAACAAAACAAAAAAACCCCAAAACAACAAACAAACAAACAAGAAAAAGGTCACAGCTGCCCTCGAGGAGAGGCTTCTCTCCAGGGAGGGCCAAGGAGGCTCGAGGGCAGAGGCCGACTTACTTCCCCCCTTGCCGCTCTTCTCCATGCGGTACTGGTAGATGTGCAGCGTGAAGAGCATGTGGGAGTTGCGCAGGTCGTCCTCGTTGCAGTCCTGCTGGCTGCCCCGCCGGGAGGTTATGGCAGCATCCAGGAAGAAGGCGGCCTTCTCCGCAGTGGGCGCCCGCAGCTCACTCTGGTTCTGCAGCTGGAAGACACAAGGGAAGGACTGAAGCTGCAGGCGGGCGGTTTGCCTGCCACTCGGGCCTGGCCGTCCGTTCCGCATTCTTGAAGGCTGGACGTCCTTCTGGAACCAGGGCCTCTATCCATGTGCAATTCTCAGCTTAATTTATTCATATCTGAAAAGGAACACTGAGCAGGCTTATTGGATGAAACATACTTTCACCCATTTTACCACTGAAGTAGAGTCTGTAAGTATCAGGTGTGAAAAGCAAATGGTTGTATCTGGGTGATCCACGGGGGCAGGTGTCCCACCCTGACCTCTGCAGAGGCCAGCAAACCAACATCCTGGGCAATCCATGTACCTAAGACAACATGAAGGATGTGACCACATCTTGATTTCAAAGATTAGCGCGTTTAGAAGCAGGTGGGTTGCAAAGTGTGATTTTAGTCCAGATAGTACTGGTGTCACAAAGAAGTGAGAAAACTTAGTTAGCTTCAACTCAATTCTCAATTTTCCCAGCTATTTAATTAGAGCCAATTTTAGGCCACATTTACTAGCATAGTTATAAATAAGAAGTAAGTGTAAAAGACATAAGAAGTAAGTGTAAAAGACATATGAAAACACCCAAGATACTTGAACGTCTCATCTATAACATTTAAGGGCTATCTATTTTATCTTTAGTTGCTAAATTCATGTTCACGGCGTACTCATTAATTCATTAAAGAAGCACTGTGGGCAACGTGTCTAAATCCTATGAGATGCCTTGGTAATTATAGTAAACCTTACTCAGGGCCATATTATCAGCATTTGACCAGCACTCCTCTACTGGGGGTGGGAGGGAAGAAAAGTAAACTAATATTTCTGATCTATTCAAAGGAATGATTTGCAGTATGTGCCTTAGGGTCCAATGTTGACAGTCTTCTATTCTGACTCTAACTGTGTCTATAATTCTGAATCATGAGAGTCGATATCTGGAACCTGAGACCATCAAAATCCTCAACCTTCAGAGAGGTTCTGTGGTGCTCGTTGTTTTATACTTACTATCGCAGAAAAGATAACCCAAAGAATGTTTAAGATTCTTCAACAAGAAGGTAAAGAGGACGTTGGTCTCTTCCTCTTTTTCTTAATCTTCAGTTAACCAGAGCTTTCACCTCTGTGGAACTTCATTAATGGAGTTATAAAAGTGAATGGAGGTTATAGCATATTGGAATGTCTAAGTAATGCTTGGAGTGGGGGCAGTGGGTAGGGTGACACTGATTCCATCACAGGTGCTGAGAAATGGGCTCTATCCCAGGCCTATTGAATCAGAAATTCTAGAGGTGGAGCCCAGCAGTCTGTGTTTTAACAGGTCTTCCAGGTGACTCTGATGAAGACTGAAGTCTGAGAGCCACTGGATGAATGTCTGTATGACCACTTAGTTTGCATTCTAATTAGGTTTCATATCCAAACGGTATCTGATGCATCTGTTAAAACTATGAAGAGCCAATTTTAGTCAGACATGGTAAGGACCTTTGGGAGTTGCTGAGAACTAACCAGGCAATCACAATCGACAGTCAGGAGAAACATCTAAGAGGGCTTCCTGGAAGAAGAGCCAACTAGCTGATACCCAACAAATAAGGAGTTATAGCCAGATGAAGAGCGAGAGGAGAGGAGTCAGCAGCCTTCTGTGCACAGGGAACAGGATGTTCAAAGGCCCAGAGTGAAAAGAGGGAGGATGGTTGGTGCCTTCGAGCCTTGCTACTGAAAGTGTGGTCAGTCATTGGGAAGCTCGTCAGAAATGCGTCATCAGAGGCCCAATCCCAGAACTACGGAAGCAGAATCTGCATTTTAACAAGATCACCAGTGCTTCTTATGCACACTGAAGTTTGAGGGGCACTGCTTCCTTAGGGGACCTAAATGTAATTAAGAGGAGTGGCAGGAGGGGAGTGGTAGCAGGTGATGCTGGAAGGTTGTGTAGTGCCTCTTGCGAACCACGAGGATTCATAATGGAAGTGGAAGGATCTGAGGTGCTCTAGGCAGGGGAGGAACATGGCCAGGTATGAGCAGATGGGTGTAACAGAGTGGGTATCCTCACCCGAGAAAACAGTCGCATCTGGGGTGAGGCAGGTACTTACCAAAATGAACACCTATTTAAAAAGGAGGCATCTGATAAAACTAGAAAATAGAGCCTGTAGCTGAAGACTGGAAAACCTGATTATTCTGGATATGAACCAGGGTCCTCCCAGGTCATTCCCACCTCTACTGTCAAACAGCGAGGGAGAAACACTCCCAACAGGCATGACATCCTGAAAAGGCGAACCGGAACTTCTCTTGGCTTCCATGGTTCCAGCAATTATATCATGGTTCCAATTAGAAAGTGGTTATTAGTTTTTCCTACAGCACTACTAGTCCGGCTGTAAACCAGTGCCAGAAACACAGTTTATAGAGCCATAAACAGCCCCAGTGATGGCTGGAGTATTTGTGCAAAGCAGTAAACATTTCCGCTTGTTGCTAAACAAAAGAAAGATGGTATTTTCTTTTTTGTTTTGAAAGGGGCGTAAAGAAAGTGAATTCAATTTCCCCCCAGTGCTACAACAACTGTGGTTCCTGTTCATTGTCAATTAGATTCAAGGTACAAATATTTAGGTTGGGCGAGCAGCTGCCCTGCAGCTGCAGGCCATAAAGTTCCAGTCCACTTTAAAGTAAACACTTGCAAGCCTCCCCCGGTTGCATGTTGAGTGAGTCACGAGGTGAACCGCCCCAGCCGCCGAGGTAGGGATGAGCCACCTTGGAGCCAGCCAAGCCCCAGAAGCAATCACCTGTGTGCCACAGATGGGGTCCTCGCACAGGTACACGCCCGGAGACTGGCCGTCCTGCAGGCTGCCCGTGGCCACCTCCGACAGCAGGTCCCGAAGGTTCTCTTCTTTGCCCCACACCTCCACGGCTGAGATCCGCACTGAGAAACGGGCTCCGGTCTTTTCTTTCCGTTCATTTATCAGCTTGAAGAGCCAAGAGATGGCACAGGGGATGATGCCAAGGTTCTGCATGGAATCGTCTTTTCCGATCATGGTGTAGGATTTTCCTGGGAGAGCGAGGAAGGAAAGAAAAGCAGCTTGAGTGTCCAGGCATCATTCTATAGTCTCAAGATAGATGCCAAGGATGCAGAAGAGAGGCATGGGGAGTGGGGAATGGGAAGAGAGGAAAGGAAAAGGTGAGAGAAATATTAAACATTTGACATTTCCAAGTACTACTGATGGAATAGCTATAATAAAGAACGTGAGAACCCCGACTACCGACAAGATTAAATCACAGCTGACCTTGAGGAGAGGATCTCAAACGTTACAAGCTATCCAGTTTCCGTACTGTTTTTCTCATGGTGGGAAGGCAGAAGTCTTTCATCCCTGATATGGTTCTTTTTTCACCACCCCACAGATTCACTCCACATACTTACACTTTATATCCTTTTTCAAGTTAAATGCTGCGTATATTTTGCACGGGCAAATTCCATTCAAATCTGGATCACTGCTTTGATCAGAGATCAGGAAGACCGAAGTGGCAGTGAGATGAAATGGGCTTTCTGACCTGGCCTAGAACCGGCTCCATCATTGCAAAGCTGCTGTTGGAAGCCCTGCCCAGGGACGCTTTTTGGAACTCGCCATATTACTAACTTATCAAGCATGTAAAGTGAGACCTGGTGAGCAGATGGCCACAGGTCAGGATTAAGAAGGCACTTCAAGGGGATTCAGTCATCAAACCCTCACAGAGGTGTGTGGCGGCCGCCTTTCCCAGGTGCTTCAGCACAGGTGGATTCCCGACAGCTGGGTGATGGGAAGCAAGGATGCTGGCAGACTGATCTCCCCAGACAGGTGCTAATGTGGTCTGGCCTTTGCTTGGTGGCTGCCCCTCTGGCATTACGTTGAACCCAAGTACTCTGGGGAAGGGGAGTCATCTCCTCCCCAGCAACCCCTGCTCAGGAAATGTAATTCTCCTGCTGGCTTTCTGGGCGTGACCCTGACCTGGACCGAGTGGGAACAGCCCCACTCCTCCTTTTGTGCATTTCTTGGACTCTAAGGCTTTCCTAGGTGACTGGGAATCCACTTAGGATGAGCATCTATATTTCAGAAGCAGAAATGGTTATTCATGATTATTCAATTCAGCACCTGCGGGAAACCACCTTTCCCTTCATCCGAGGACTCTGGGTACAATACAGAACAATGGATAAAGTGATAGGGAAATCCAGCAAGCAGCATGAAAAAGTAAAGCTCTCACTGACCCAGCTTGGCGTGGCCGAAACAGAACACACAGCCATCTGCCCCGTTGACCACAGACTGGATCACCTCTGCCACGGTTCCAGCACACACTTCCGCCTGGCAGACACAAGAGGAGACACAAACTGTGAGTCGACCATTAACAATGGAAACTTGCACCTGCTCTCCTGGGACTCAGGGTCCCAGAGCCATGGCATTTCCAGATGGGTCGGCTCTAACGCAGTTCTGGAGGTGCGCAGAACCCTTCGTACTTCCCACTCACTCGCAAGCCTGAGCATTACACACATTAAAAGCAAACCACCCTTCTGCTCATTTGTGGTACATTTCAGCTGCTGTCTCTGCAGGCCAGGCACGAACAGGCTGGAACGGGAACGCAGAGTGCTTTCATGGACCTCACGCCATTCTGGCCTCCTCCCCAGGCAAGTATTTAAATATTCCATTCACCCTCTGCTAACTAGATCCTTCCTTTACACACACACACCTCCACCACCACCACACACACACACTCAGAGCTTATGAAATGGCTAGGCTTGTTAGAGGGTAAAGGGTGATGTGTCATTTCAGGAAAGTGACCTTGGGATATATTATGGTTCTAATCTAAGCAGGAGGTTTGTGATGCATGTCTGCTTTGTCTTCCTGATAACTCTCTCCTCTTTCTCCATCTACATCCTTCTCTTTTCAAAACCAGACTTTTGGGCTTCCCTGGTGGCGCAGTGGTTGAGAGTCCGCCTGCCGATGCAGGGGACGCGGGTTCGTGCCCCGGTCCGGGAAGATCCCACGTGCTGCAGAGCGGCCGGGCCCGTGAGCCATGGCCGCTGAGCCTGGGCTCTGCAACGGGAGAGGCCACAACAGTGACAGGCCCGCGTACCGCAAAAACAAACACCAAAAAACAAAACAAAAAACCCAGCCTTTTCTTTCTTTCTCTCTAGATACATTCAATGTATACACTATTAATCACCACTGGTCAGTATGTTACAATGGGTGGTCTCCAGCCTGTTATGTGTCTCATCTCCAATGTGATTATTACATCCTTAGACAGAGGCCAGTCTCTTGGTAACGTTTTGTATTTCCCCATTAACACCCAATACAGCACTCTGCAAATGATAAGAAAATAAATTTTGTGAACCAACTTGGGGGTCTGGGAAATCTCTCTGGTTAGCATCTGAGGCTTTCACAGCAGCAGGAGGACAGAATCACTCGCCGTGTGCTGCACCTTCCTTTCTCCCTCAGCACCAGAGTCAGATCTGGAAGCATTCAGAGGACGTGCAAACCCGGGGCTCAGTGGGCATCGGAGCAACGTGCCTCCCAGTGGGAATCTGAGGACGGCAGCCTCGGCACTGAATGTGGTTATTCAGCTCCAGGTTGCAACAACACAATGAAGCTAAGTGTTCGAAAATCAATGTTGTCTCCCGAACCGAAATTGAAAAACCACACTCCTAACAACTGTCAGTTGTTCTGGTGATGGACTCAGCAGCTCTGCTGGGGGCTCCTCCTGAACGAAGTGGGTGGCAGGATGAGGCTGCGGTGGGGACCACAGGATCTGTCTCACCCCCAGGGCCTAGGCAATGAGAGTCCGGAGCTAAACCCTGAGACTGAGGTGGAATCTTGATGGAATTTGCTGAAGGTGCCTCTGCAGAGCCAGGAGAAGTTATCACCAAATGAACTCTGCCTTCCTCAGACATAAAGTGAGATGGGGCTCAGGAGGCTGAGAGCCCACCTTGAGCCATACATAAAACAAAGTGTATTAGATTCAAGGTCAGCAAAGAGAAAGATGGTTGTGTGTGGACCACATCCACGCACATTACTGAATCACCCGTCCAAAGGCCTGAGGACAGAGAGAAACGGGAGCAGCCTCACGGGCACAGGGTGGGCAGGCCTCCCCTTGCAGAATTCTTGCCCAGTGTCCACTGAGAAGAGAGCGGTCAGCAACATGTCCATCTGGTGTTTGTTAGCTGACAATGGCCCCTGGAGGCCCTTTGCTGTCTTCCCCTTGAGCCTAGAGAAGCAGGAGCCTTCCCAAGTGGACTCCACAGGCAGGGCTGGGCGTGCAGGAAGCCTGTTACCCACCGGCAGGACTCAGTCCTGCTGCCCACCCTTCCTGGTGACGATGGAATGTTTGTGTTCCCCATACCCCCCACCAAGTTCATATGTTAAAACTGAATGTCCAACGTGATGGTATTTGAAGGTGGGGCCTTCGGGAGGTGATTAATCATGAGGGTGGAGCCCTCATGGAGGGGATTAGTGCCCTTATAAAAGAGGCCCCAGAGTCCTCCCTGGACCTTCCACAATGGACGTAGTGAGAAGACATCTGTCTATGAATCAAGAAGGGGCCCTCACCAGATCCTGAATCTGCTAGCTCCTTGATCTTGGACTTCCAACCTCCAGGACTGTAAGAAATAAATTTCTGTTGCTTATAAGCTACCCAGTCTGTGCTGTTTTGTTAAGTAAGTGAAAATGGACTAAGACACCTCCCCAAAGCCAGAACCAGCAGAGGTATGCCCCAGCAATGGGCAGCTGGTGACCGCCGAGGCCACTAGAGGGTACTGAGTGCGGCTTATAAGGAGGATGTCCTTAAAGACCGGGTAAAAGCAAAGTTCATGACCGCCTTGGGTCACGGTGGTTGCTGCTGCCTCACAGGCCAACAACAGGGGCCTGAGAGCAGAGGCCCATTCTATACGCTTTCCTGCTTTCCTGCTTCGGAGGCTCAGAGGGTGCTCCTTCACAGGGGCTGAGGCTGAACACGCCGGCAGCATGATATTACTATTAACAATGACAACAGCATGGTAAAAACAGTAGCATTTGTTGAGCGCTCACTGTGCTCTGCCTCTGCTCTAAGCACCTCACGTGTATCCACACAGTGAATCACAGCAGCCCAATGAGGCCCGTTTTGAACTTGTCTTCATTTTATGGATGAAGACGCTGAGGCCCAGAGAGGTAGAGTGACTTGCCCAAGGACACACTGCTAGTAACTAGTGGATAAAATGGCGAGAGGGCAAAGATACAACACCATCCTGAGCAGGACACAGATTGGTTAATAGGAAGACTCCAGGACAGATGTCCACTCAAGAAAGAGTCTGTGAATGAGAGACTGAATTTTTGAATCTCAGTTTCCTTGTCTGTAATGTGAAAACAGCACTACCTCCCTTTTCAATACCACAGCATTCCAGGAAGAGTAGAATGGGTTAATGTATATGAAACTTCTTGAAAACTACAAATTTATATAGAAATGTAATTTATTATATTGGAAATGTAACAAAAGCAAGCATTCTGAAGCGATAGCAACTGTAAGAGGGAGCACATCAGCTCTGGAACCAAGTGTGAAATGTAAGCAAAGACTAGCAATAAAAATGGCTCCCTTTTCCGGAATAAATCTAAAACTCATTAATAGTCCACACTTAATTTAGGGTTTGCTTTGGAATTCTTACGACTTAGGGAGATTCGCTTTTGAAAAGTTTTAACTGTGTTAATTAAATTACTTGTAGGCCGTTTATTAGACCCAATGTCAGGGTTAGATTAGTGAGCCCACTGGGTGGTACAACACACAAAAAAAGTAACGAGGAGAAAACCTACAGAACCTATTCATAGAGTACTTTGGCTTCTCATGGTAAAACTCTTTGGGAAAACCACACGCTTAGCTTGCTAATGAATGGAGCCTATAATACGTGCTAAGTGCCTATGGTGTCTGTGTGAACATCGCTACATCCTATACTCAGATACCACATGGAGGAAATTAGCAAGAGCTGCAAATGGTACCCATCAGCACCCTGTCTTCAGGTTCTGCTCTAGGCTATTGGTTACCCGAGTGCACACTGTTTTGTTTAAATCTTGGGAAGTGCTGGAAATTTATCAGGAAGATGCAGGTGTCTGATGCCAAAATGCAGGCAAAGTAGGCCACTGTACACCTATAACCTGGGTTATAGATGTCTACTAGAAGATCCAGTTGCACCAATTCATTGCAGATGAATTGCACCAGATGGTGTAAGTGAATCTTCTAGTACACATCTGTTCTACTGGGATTGGTTCCAGGGGCCTTGGTTAAGGAATCTTGGCACCCTGGTCCCCCAAGAAGCCTCCAAATTAGACTCATAACAGACTAACAAAAATGGCCGCAATTCTCCACCCCTCCCTGTGTGCGTGCCCCTTGCAATGTGACTTCGCAGCTCCTCCAATCAAGAGACAGAGCCTCTTCCCCACTCCTCGAATTTGGACCAGTCGCATTCAGCAGAAGTGATGATGTGTCAATTCCGAGCCTAGACCTCAAGAGGCCTGCAAGCTTGGATCCTCTCGTTGCCTTGAGAGCAAGCCCGAGACAGCCTGCTGGTTGATAAGAGACAACATGGAAGACAGACCAGGTGAGCTGGCCAAGGCCATTCTGGACCAGCCTAAAACTAGCCAACCCTCAAACATGTGATAGCATCCAGCCAAGATCAGTAGAGCTGCCGACCCAACCCAGAGCTGGTCACTGACACACAGGTGAGCCGAGCTAGGAGCAGAGGAATGCTCAGCTGACCTCCAGACTCATGAGCAATAATAAATGCTTATGGTTTTAATCCACTAGGCTTAGGGTGGTTTCCAATGCAGCAATAGCTAACCAACACACCAGCTCTCCCCAGCCTCTCTTCTTCCTCTCCGCTCCCCTGACGCAGGCCACAGGACTGCACGTCAGCCTCAGTTTCCCTGCCTAGCCCTCCAGGTCCTCAGTAGGACTTGCCCTCTATGGAGTCCTAGAACCCTGCCTAATTCTTTTTTTTTCTAATTTTTTTTTTGATGTGGACCATTTTAAAGTCTTTATTAAATTTGTTACAATATTGCTTCTGTTTTATGTTTTGGTTTTTTGGCCAAGAGGTATGTGGGATCTTAGCTCCCTGACCAGGGATCGAATTGGAAGGCGAAGTCTTCACCACTGGATCGCCAGGGAAGTCCCAAACCCTGCTAATTCTAACCCAGCTCCTTGAAACATCTTTTCCCTTCTTACATGCTCACACCCAGAAGCCCAGGCAGGAGTGGGGTCTTAATGGGCCAGTTGCCAGCAGCTCGATGCAGCTGTACCCGAAACTTCCAATTCTGCCTGCTCTCTTCCCGCTTCTGTTTGCCATCCACTGATTGGCTCTCTCTTCCTTCTCTCCAAGAGTATGTTTTGTTGAAATCCTGGCACAACCATCCTGCCCAAGGTGTGACACCAGCGATCAAAAAGGACTGAACTATTCAATGGAACTCAAATTGGCTTCCGAAAGTTGTTGTGTAGACAGTGGAAGTGACCCCTCAGAGTGCTCTGGAAGATACCCTCCCAGCTCATGGCTCCTAGTGAATAGTTAAAGCTTCTTGAAACTAATCAATATCGCCTGAGCCTGAGAAGGGGTTGTACCCACCTGTGAAGCATCTTGTGGAAAAACCGCATCAAAGGCAAACATCTTAGGAGGAACTTGGTTCCCTCTCTTTTGGAAGGCATTTAGACCTCCACATGTCAGGGGGTCATACAAGGTGATCTGCTTCTTTCGTGGGTCCACCTTTAAGAAAGAGCTGGATTCCGAGGTATCGCGAGCCAACGTGGAACAAATGCGAAGCATGACTTTCACCTGTTAAGAAACAAAAGCAGGAAATGACAGGGATTAAGACAGTTGGATACTGTATGATGGAGCACCTTTACGTACTCTGGAGACACAAGTATACGTGGCAGCATGGAATCTTCTCGTGACAAATTATGATAAAATGCACAATGAATTAGCAACATAACCCTCAGCGGGTCATGGGAAAACTCAATTGATTTATAATTACCAGGTAGAATATTTTGATACGTCTGTTACTTTATTACAGAACTGGCACATCATGTTCTTTGTCTTCCTGTTAATATAAATAGAAAATTAACTGTACCCAGGTGGCCCAATTACTTAGATGAAAAGGTAATCTGGACTGCCAAGCTTTGGGGGGGCTGGTGTAGTTCCCTTGAAGCTCACAGATCAATAAACCCTGTACATAAAAGTTAGCTCCGTAATTTACTCCCTGAGTCTTGCCCGTCAGGACTCTTAGAGACAAAAACCCACAGTTATTAGTGTCATCATTAGAAGCCTGTGAAACGGCCTGTTTTTAATGGCCAGCATTTGAAATGTGTTCCAAGGGGCAACAGTGATAAAAGACTTGTTTGAAACATGTTATTTGGGATCCCATTAAGTGAGTGCAGAGAAATGATCGTTTCAAGGGATGAAAGTGCGTCTCTGTGGGAAACAGGCAGCAGTGCCCCTTTAACCCACCTCCTAAGTCATTGAACATGGACATTTCTAGGGCTCAGCCCAGCTCAGCCCCACCCCAGGGCCGAGTGGGGTACTTGTGGGAAGGGACTGTTTGCCCTAGAGTTCTGAAGTGAGCAGTAGTCAAGTTGAAGTCACACACACAGTTCTAGAGGCTCAAATCCCGGGGAAATGGCCAGCATTCGCTCCCTTACCAGCTCTTTGTTACTGCATTGCTACTTCACCTACTCGATGAGCCAGGCACTGAGCTAGGCACTGGGGATGCAGAAGACCATAACACATAGAGGAGCAGGGCACACAGACACAGAGACAGGAGATTTTTGTAATACGATGTGGCAAATCCTGATGCTATATTCAGGGTTATTTTTAAATTCCTCTCTGTGTCATGCCCTCTTCATCCAATCAATGTTCAGGCCTGAAGAAATCTCAGTCATGCAATTTTGGGGAAAGGGATTGTCAAATTTTACATAAAGGATTTCAAACATACAGAAATGCTCAGAGAATAATCTACACTGTGCATACCGAGTGAGGTCACCCTCCTGCTTATCTCAGCCGTGTCTGCTGAGGCATGGGAACTCATCTGCAGTGGGCAAAGCTGAAAGGTAAAGAATTCCTAGGGCACTGGACTCATCGGATGGGCTTGCACTGTGTCCCAGCTGGGCTTGTTCTTATCACTTAAGAATAGTACTCAGGTGTGGATCCGGAGGCCGGGGAGGGGGCGGGTGTCATGGTGGAAGGTTGGCATGAGGCTGACCCCTCAAGGTGCAAATCTCGGTTTTCTCTCTGAGGTCATACAATGGTACCTGCCTTTTCCTGAGGGTCTATGGTGTGCTAAGGCTGTGCTGTTATCTATGGTATCTTATTTAATCCTCCCAACAGGCCAGTGCATAGGCGTCCAGATTTTATAGATGAGAAAACAGATGCTACAGAAACTGCGGGTGGTAAGGCTAGGCTCTGATCCCACCTCTGACTCCAAAACCCATACTTTTTCCATTATGCCAAGTATTGCCTCCTATATACAGTCAGACTTCTCGGAGCCTCAGTTTTCTCACCTGTATATTAGGGACAACATCACCTATCTCATGGGACTGTTGTGGGAATGAAATGAATTGACATGTGAAGTGCTGAGCACAGGGTAGGCGCCTGCCTCCTCTTCTCTGTATTGCCACAGCCTGAATCACGATATCCTAGCATCTTCCAATCACGGTGTGAATGATAAGGTTTTAGAACTCCTTGCCCTGGACTCAAGAACAGCATGCCATGGGGGAATCACTGCAGATGGAGCTGGGTATTAAGTGCTGGGCCTTAAAAAGCTCCTGTTAGGGGCTTCCCTGGTGGCGCAGTGGTTGAGAGCCCACCTGCCGATGCAGGGGACACAGGTTCGTGCCCCGGTCTGGGAGGATCCCACGTGCCACGGAGCGGCTGGGCCCGTGAGTCATGGCTGCTGAGCCTGCGTGTCCGGAGCCTGTGCTCCGCAATGGGAGAGGCCACAGCAGTGAGAGGCCCGCGTACCGCAAAAAAAAAAAAAAAAAAAAAAAACTCCTGTTAGTAAAACCCGTCAAGTCTCACACACAGTCATTGCGTGTATGACAATAACCATCACTTCTGTCTACATTCCATTCTGGCAATTTTCTTGTTCACCATGAATGTCTCCAATCTTATTTCAGTTCCATTCATTACTATAGATTTGCCCCACTTACACAGCAGGTGTGCTAAGAGCACGTATTCAAAGTGCAACTTTTGGTAGGTGTCTGGGCCCTCTGGTCTTTTTTTTTTTTTTTTTTTTTTTGCGGTACACGGGCCTCTCACTGCTGTGGCCTCTCCCGTTGCGGAGCACAGGCTCCGGACGCGCAGGCTCAGCGGCCATGGCTCACGGGCCCAGCCGCTCCGTGGCATGTGGGATCTTCCCAGGGCACGAACCCGTGTCCCCTGTATCGGCAGGCGGACTCTCAACCACTGCACCACCAGGGAAGGCCCCCTCTGGTCTTTCTGTAAGCAAACCTTCTAGCCCAGCCCCTGAACACTACAAGTCAAGGATGATGCAACCCCAGGCAGAACTGATGGGGTCACATGGCCCACTGCTTTTCTATTTCACAACTTTGCATGCAATTTCTGGGTAACTAGAGGTGCTGAATGTACAATATGAACTAAGCCAGGCAAGGGCCCGCAAGGAGAAGCAGCACAGAAGGGGCTGGATCAGTGAGTCATTTGTCCAGGGGGAAGGCTCCTGAATCTTAATGAACTTCTGAGCCTGCAGTTCAATTTCTGCAGATAGGCTGCAGATCCCAGCTTCCGGTCTGACCAAGGAGATACGCAGCTCTTTAAAAATCCACTGAATTCCGGGCTGAGGGAAATGCCACACTCCATTCTCTCCTTTGTAATTCATTTAAATAAATGGATAATTTTTTTCCCCTTAAAGGAAGGAAATTGGGTTTCTCTGCTTCGTTTCTTTGTGTCATTATTCCTTGAGCCCAGCACTGCACTTCCTGCTAATCCTCTGTAATTAAAGTGCTTAGGAGATACCACTTGTGATCAAGAAAGTCTCCCAACTTCTTGCCAGGAGTTTGTGCTTTTGTTGCAAACACTGGTAGGTTTTTGGCAACATGTACGTCAACCCTCCCTCTGACTGCTGCCCTGGGTAGAGGGTACCCACAGCTGTCAACGTGCATAGCCTTCTCCCCAGCTCTCAGGGTCCAGGGGACTGTCACTATTTTAGGCCCAGCAGCAGAGGAGCTAGAGAGGGCCAAAGTCGGGGAGCGTGGGCCTGACGCCCTGACTCTCTGGGACTAGCTTAGCACATCACCTACCAAAGCTCTCCCTGGTTGAGAGCCCGCTTTGCCTCAGTTATCTAATTATTCAGTGGATGGGGGCAGACAGCGGTTGCTCCAGGCAGCACTTGTCTTCCTGTCCTGCTCATTAATCATTCCAGCGCCTCCTACTGGATGGCCTGGCAGGACTGATGGAGAGCGGATACGTGAGACTCGCAGAGCTTTGCGCCTGAACTGGACAGACTCTCCATCAACATGGAGCAGTGCCGGCTGCCACAGCCTTCGGCGCAGCCCGCTGACAGGCAGATCCGCCCACGTGGTCACCCAGACTCCCTCCCCCCGCCGCGCCCCCCCCCCCCCCCCCCCCCGCCGCCCATCCTGAGGCTCAGTGCACAAGCGCCCGGTTGAGGACCAGGGAGGTTCCTCGCTGCCTGTCTCTCTACCCCCAAGCTGTCCGGCCGCAGGCTCTCTTCAGACTATATGGCCCAGGAGGGCTGGGGGCAAATTTGACCATCCGAAGAGTCCCTCACCAGTCAGAGAAAGACTACAGACGACGGTGGGGTAGTGGGACACAGAGAGGACACAGCCATCCTCAGTATCAGAATTACCTTTACCTTCCACATCTACTCTTAAGTTCCTAAAACACATCTGGAAATGGTTCTCCAAGGCGCACAGAGGCATGTGAGACGGGTTCACCCAAATCTGCCAGCAGGAAGCATGGTGGGGCAAGCAGGGTGGGTGAGGCCATCAGAAGGGACTCTAGACCCAAAGGAGCCGTCTCCCGAGGCAGAACAGCCAAACCGCAGAGCCAGGGAGCACTGACGACTCAGGCCGGCGTCCTGTGTCCCTCCCGCTGAGGCAGAGTGGCAGCGACTCCCGGTGATGCGTGTAAGCCACGTAAACACCCACCGTCCCGTCTCTCAAGGGCGCTTTAGCCTCAGATGAGCGAGAGCGAAGCCCAGGCGAGAGACGGAGCTGACGTCCAGCCCTGCCTGATGACAGCGATGGGGAGGGCCGAGGCAGTGCCGCGCTGCCCTCAGCGCAGCCCAGGAAGCCTTCCTTGGTTTCTACGTATGTTTGGATGGGATTCAGCTCTTGAGGGGGAAAAAAGGAGGGATAACAAAAGGGTCCATTGTACCTAAAGTACATCTCCTTTCTTACAGGTTCCAGGTGTGATGGGCACTGCCTGCCAGGAGCCAGGAGACTGGGTTCTTATCCAAACACCACCACCATGGTGTGGCTGTTCACCTAAGGCAGGGGCCTTGGTTTCCTTATCCCTAAACTGGGCCAGCTGTGTCACCTCCCTTGCAGGACAGGTGTGAAGAAATAAAGAAATAAAGACAGACTCTAGAGCAACATACAAGTATAAAATATCATTCTTCAAAGAAAAAAGGAAGGGAGGAAAAAAGAGAATGAATTCATATTCTTCAAACCAACTAGTATAAAGTAGACTTTCTACATCAAATTAATAGCATTAGAAGCCTTTCTCCAAGGCTTAATTTTTTTAATTAAAGGAAAAAAAAATATTTAATGAACATACATATCCACAGTGACGAGAGACAAAGAATAAAATATCCTCCTTCTTCCTCCCCCCGCCCCCAATTAAAGAATATACAGTCTACCTACATCTTCTGTAAAGGGGAGTAATCCATGTAAAATGTGATCTGAGGCTCTAAACGCTAAATGGGGTATTGACCTTATTTTATTCCTTTCTTTTCTGTCTTGATCACACGTGACAGATGTACTCACATTGTCTACTTATGGCACATTAGGCACTTCAGGAAAATTCTACAACCATTCCAAGTAAGATGACTGAAGAGACAGGAACCTTAAACAGTATATACTTCTCCATATGTATTCTTCTCAACACACTGGCTTCTCTGATCTACCAAGAAATGCAGCAACCTTCCATATTCTTCTATGCTTAGGACATTCTGACAAATCTATTGTAAAAGATTTTTACAATAGTGCCAATTTCTAAAACACACTGCAAGTGATTAAGGGTGTGACTTTCCAGCCAATATTTAAAGAGTGGTTTCCTCCTTATAACACAATGTAAGATTCTATTGCTAATCCACCACTGGCACACTGAAACCCACAAATGTGACTTTCTTTCCCCCTTTTAATTTGCCAAATGTGCATGCTTTCACCTGATACGAGAGACAGGCAAAGATGTTTTGTAAAGAAACAAATTAAAATTGGGTTTTAGAACAGGAGAAAGTTTAAAACACTTTTCTGGTAAAGTTTCTAGAAATAATCTGAAATTACTTTTTCTAAAGGAAGATCTTGATGATTTCATGTGCCTGAAAGCTTCCAGAAGTTGTTTTTCTTTTTTTTGTGGTACGCAGGCCTCTCACTGCTGTGGCCTCTCCCGTTGCGGAGCAGGCTCAGCGGCCATGGCTCACGGGCCCAGCCGCTCCGCGGCATGTGGGATCTTCCCAGACCGGGGCACGAACCCGCGTCCCCTGCAACGGCAGGCGGACTCTCAACCACTGCGCCACCAGGGAAGCCCTTCCAGAAGTTTTTAAGGAGACCATGGAATCAAATTCCAAATAGTAATAATCTTGGAGGTCTCAAATAACTCCGATACTGGGAAGTCCAGGGAGCACCAAGCAGGTGTGTGCTCCCTATATTTACAGAGGGAGCTTTTCAACATTACGTTACAAAGTCATTATTCCATCGAAACATAGTTACTGTTACAGAATCACAGGGTCACACTGAGGGACTCCAGAGATTCTAGGCACAGTTGTTAGTTACAGAACAAAATCGGAGTGCATTTCTTTGCATAAAACCACAGTAATAATCCTACATGACATACTCGAAGACCATAGGCTAATCTTCACCTGGAGGTCCAGAGCCGTTGGATCCAGTGCTGAGTTTGGGGGGTAGAGGGCAGACTTCAGGAGGCTGAGGGCACTCCGGGCCTGTTTGGGGGCAGCATCTGCCCCGTGTTGATAAAATCAGTCACTCAGTAGAGGATACTCAAGTGACTTGTCCAAAGCCAGTTGCCTGGCAAAGGTGAAAGGGCAGTGGCCCCTGACCCACTCCTCCTACAGAGTGTGTTCTGGGTCGGAGCCAAAGAAAGAGCGCTGTCCTCCCACCAAAGCCAGCAGGGCTTGAACCTCTCCCACCTGGGGCTGGGCCCGCACTGAGCCACCTTTCCAGAGATGGTGGGGGGGGGGGGACTGTCGCTGCACTGTGGGTGGCTGGCTTCTCAGAGGTACCAGTGGGTAAGCTCATGTGGTACCAGACAGAAAATAATGAGCAGCGACGCTATCAAGAGGAAAGATTTACGTTATTCAAAGCCAGGCTGGGAAAGGAGACAAGTGGTGGCATAATAGAGCTAAGTGTGGGAGAACATGTGCGAGACCAGAAACGGGGCCGTAATGAGAGGTGCTCCGCGAAGAAGCGCTTTGGGGAGTGGGGATGGGAGATTCCCTGACGCCCTCCATCACCAGCATCTGTCACCAGGCAGCCATCAGGGGACCACAGTGCTGGAAGTAGGGAGAACGAAGCCAGGGGACAAGCCCTTCCCGTGAGGCTCATGGCCGGGCAGCCTTCGGGAGCGGGGCCCCTTACACCAATTAGCAGGTTGGGAAAAATCTGGCCAGGATTCGAGGAAGGAGATGGGCACATTTCAGGGGCTAGTTTGTCAGCAAGGACAGCGACTCTGACAGCAGCCTGTTAGAAAAGGCCCCATCTCTTAGTTCAGTGCTAGGATACTTATTTTAAATGGATAAGCTGTTTAAATATACATCCTGGGACTTCCCTGGTGGCCCAGTGGTTAAGGCTCTGTGCTCCCAATGCAGGGGACCTGGGTTCGATCCCTGGTCAGGGAACTAGATCCCACACACCGCAACTAAGAGCCCACACGCCACAACTAAAAGATCCCGCATGCCACAACGAAGACCCGGCACGGCCGAATAAATAAATATTAAAAAAAAAAAAAGCTACATCCTAAGCCACAGGCATTCTCTGTCAAGTGGGATGTGGGATTCTGACCCTCGCCAATATTAAGAACGCTCACTGTCTGAGTGTCCTCCCTCTGACCACGTGGAGCACAGCCTGGAGCTTCGGAGCACACGCTCTGGAGACCCACTGCCTGGGTTTGAGTTCTGGTTGTACCTTTTACGGATGTGCATCTGTGGACAAGTGACTTAATCTCCCTCAAGCCACATCTAGAAAGATCATGAACTTCGAAGTCAGGACGTCCTGGCTCTTACAAGCTGTGTGACTAGCAACATATTATTTTAACAGTTTCCTCAACAATAAAATGGAGATAATAGCCCCTATCTGGAGGGCTTTATAAGATTATTAAGCAAATAATCATGCTGAGTATTTGGCACAAAGTAGGTCCTCAATAAATAAGTTATCATCACACTGAGCCCTCATTCATGACAATGCTGTACGAGCCGGCGTTCTCAGGAATCTAGCAGATGATCTCTGCTCTCCCAGCTCTCCCTTTAACCACCTTTGACCTGGGAGTGCAGAAGACCTAGTCACTAGATTCTTAATCGTTTGTGCCCATAAGAGAGAGCTAGAGAGAGAAAGCATCATCTCACCATACACTACAGAGCTGAGGCTGCAAGGCTTGCCCGAGGCCGCCCAATCTGTATACAGTTAGCTTACGTCTTCCAACTGCCACCCACTCTCTCTGATGCCCGATTTTTGGTAAATCCTGGGTAAGTGACAAATGGAGGTTTTTCTGAATACTGGGTAGGAAAACTACTGTGGTTAGTTTCTGGTGATTGTGGTTATTTTATCTTTGGAAATACCCATTCAAAAGATAAAAGATCAGGGAAGAAATTGTTGAGAAAAGCAGCCATGGGCACTCCTCAAATTAGAGTTCTTTCAGGTGGACTCAGGTGGATTTGGGCACTAATAAGTTAATAAAGGGCCCATTTACCGTAAAGCTCGCTCATGGGTTACGACTGGAGAGCTAACGAATAGAGCTGTTGTTAAATCACGAGCATTCAAGAAACGCTGCATCTGCTGATGCCAGCTCATCTGTCACCAAAGATGCTGTTCGGCTTGGCCACCAACAGGGCCAAGGGAAAGCTGTTTTTCTTTTCTGCAGCCCAGTTTATTATAAATATGAAGACTTCAGCTTGCTAACCTGACACTTGATTTAGTGTCTTCTGTCCCTCATTACTGGGTTCTCCTTGGTCCCAGGAATTTCACTATCCCACTGCTTCTGGAATTGACCTAGATAAATAACACCCAGAACTCTGAAAATAAGTCAAATCGCCCTGTCAGGGGAGTATCCAGAAATGCTAGCTACCAGGTCCACCATGGAATTTAGTGAAGCACCATAATAAACAGTGTAGTTATCTAAATGAAAAAGGCAACAGCTGTGATCATCTAATAATTAGCTATGTATTTTTCTGGCATTCATCACTTCAGTCCATTTTCTTTATAAAACTGTCACTTAGGAACACTGTCCATGCTGCTCCCAAGTCCCATTACATATGTGCGTCTCTCATGGGATGATAATTTTATTCCTGGCAGCACTCCGTATGGACGAGACCTGAGTAGAACCTAGGGGTGCCAGCATTAGCCCGGGTTCTCAGTGCTTCCTGGGGACAGATGTCAGGTAAGCCAGCACAGAACCCCCTCAAGCTCAGCACTGAGGTTTCTCCAGGCCCACAGGACTGCATGCTTGGTGCTGGGAGAGAAGACGTCCTTCTCCAGGCCCCCAGGGGAGGTCGGGGTCGATGCAGGGGACCGAGTCCCCTCCTGGAAAAGTCCCCTCCTGGAAAAGCCGTGGGCATGATGCACACTCCAGGACTGGGCTGTTTCTCCAGGCTGCAACTCTGCAGCCCTAGTTCTAGGAAAGAGAAGAAGGAGGGACTTGTCCTGGTAAGAAAAAGCACCTGAGGGATCTTTAGGGCCAAGAGGTTGAAATCTGGAACAGTCTTAGCTGGCATTCAGGGTAAATGTAACTTTCATTGAAGCCTGATGTACTCAATGGATGGCCATGCCCAGCTCCACATTCTCTTGACCTTCTCATACTAAGAGAGGGAAAGGAGAGGGAAGAAGGACAAAGGAGGAAGACGTGACGCCAGTACCTCGGTCCCCAAACCCTGGACCCTTAATGAGTCTTAGAGACTTTCATTCTCATTCAATAAAAAAGATGAAGAGAGTTCAATCACAGCAACACTAGCCACAATTACTCCAACGCTTTCGCTGTGGGTTGCTCCGAAAGGCCTCCCTACTCAGAAGTGCATCTGTCCAATTCCACTGAACACGTATGAAACGCACAGTATGCACAGAGCCGGGCCAGGGCCGAGCAAGGGAGGCACAGGCGGAGGTGGGAGGGTGAAGAAAGTCCGAACTACGTAGAACAGAAAAGGGAGAAGGTGGCATTTCCATTTCAGATTACTTTATTTTCAGGTTTTAGGCTTAGAACCAAAGCAACTTGAACTCTCGGCTTAGCTCCAAAGAGCCCCGAGCTCGTGCTGCCTTCTTGTTGGAAGAACTCGATGGGATCTGACAAACCTGGGCAGCCCCTGGAGGTGAAGGACATGCTGATAAGAGGAGGAGGGTGACGGAAGCCCAGTGGGAGGCAAAGGGGCAAATGCTAATGAAAATCTCCCACCACCTCTGGCCAGAGGCAAACCACTGACCCCCTCTAATTCCCTTAACTGGCTCTACCTTGGCAGGGAAGCCCTCGCTGGCAGCAGGACGCAGGTTCAAAGCAGAATGGTAAATTCTAATATGGAGGATCATTTGGAGAACATGTTTTCTCCGTATTTTCTTAAAATGTGTGTACGAAGAATCAGATGGAGTTTGGGGAGAGAAGTACCAAGTAAATGTGAGGTTTACCTAATTGCAGTCTTCTCCAGCGTGATTATATTAAGAATTGGAAAAAAAAACCCAACAAATTCAGGTATATGCCCATAATCCAACAACAGTAATCCTCCTTGCCCAGACGCCTGGGCCTGGGGAGGGGGGGTATCACTCCTGTGGCTGAGGGGCTTCAGCGACCTTTAATGAAAGACACTTGATCAATCAGGCGTACTCCTGCATTTGAGAACTGAAAAGCCATCCTAGCGTGCTGTGTCTGAAGCAAACGTCAGAAGCATTTATCACGTTCTGGGATGGAGGGTCTGAAGCTACAGCTTGCCAAACTATGAAAGTGAACTTCACTTAGGTCCCACAAATACCCTCGACAGGCCCTTTGGCATCGTGTGGAATCAGCTTTTCTTCAAAGATCAGAACGCGTGGGGGAGCTTGATCATGGCTCTGTAGAATGGACACCGCCACAGGGCTCTGTTACTGGGAGGTATCACCATGATAGAACTTTGTTCCTGGGCTCCAGCTTACATAGGGCTGTTTTATCTTGCCTTCTAGGTGAACCCACAAACTTCCCTCTTTGTATTTCCAAGGAGCCTGAACTGCTGTCCCCTCAACAGATCATGGTACACAGTTCATCTTGTTCGGACTTAGAAACCTCAGGTTAGAAGAAATTTGCCCAAGGGACACGGATTGGACAAAGCAATGACCAGTGACTCTCCTAGACTCCTGGCCACTCCCCAACTAGTCTAGTGGGGAAACACCCAGAGCAGGAATCAGAAAGCCTCCATCCATTCATTCCTTCAACATCTGTTGAGCACGTCTCAGTCTGAGCCAGGTACCATGCCAGGCTCTGTGGTTACAGAGCTTAAAAACCAGCTGTTGTCTTCAAAGGGCTTAGTGTATCAGGTGAGATAAAAAGTGTACCAGGTGGTAAAAAAGAGCTTTGTCCTGGGAAACCATGAGGACCCAGTTGGGAGGGGACATTTCCAGTAGGGGAGCAGGGCCAGGAAAGGTTTCCTGAAGATGATCCATGAGACTTGGAAGAGGAGTCAAGGTCAGCTAGGCACCTAAGGCAGGGTGCGGGCACCCAGGCAGAGGGAGCATGTGGGCAGAGGCTGACTGGTGTGTTGGAACCTGCAAGTAGCTATGGGGACTTGAGTCAAGTGTCTCATCTTCTCTGTGCCTCGGTTTCCTCATCTATAAAGTGGAGGTGGTAATAATGCCTACACCTCATGGAAACTCTTACGGGGATTACATGAGCTGATGCATGTGTTGGCAAAGAGCCTGGCACACAGGAAGGGCTCAGTGACTATTGTTTTATGATTTCACTCTGATGCTGTTTAGGGTGGGCAGGGTGGAGGAGGGGTAAGAAATTCGACTGCAAAAATAGGTGGATGTCAGATTGTGGAGAGACTTCCTTTCCAAACTAAAAACTTTGTACTTAACTGGGATAATGGGGAGCCATTGAAGGACAGAGAAGGAAAGTAACTGGGAGGTTCCCATCCCTCTGCAATAGAACAACAGCTCTGTAGTCCCGATTTCTCCATCTGTAAACCAGTGTTAACACCACCACCAACTTTCTTCCACTGTGGGGTGTTACAGAAGTTAAGGAAGAGAGCGTTTATGCAACTAGCACTTCAATAGCGTAGCATTTTAGACGTGCTGACCACTTGTTCAATGAGTCTACTGCGAGGCTTGTGTAAATGGCAACTCTGTGCAGAGTCAGGAGTCTGCTGTATGCGTGTGAACTTGGTGCTAGAAGCAGCCACGTTACCTGACAAGGAGAATAATGAACCAGTCAACCAACAAATAAATATTTATTAAAATGCCAATGAGGAAGGCACCCTCCTTACCTAGGAAAGCAAAGTATGCCAAAACATTTGCATTCAGGGAAAGAGCCAGACAGATCTGCTTCAGAACTCTCAAGAAGAGAGCGCTTGCTGTACGGTAGTTGCACATAAAGCCACAGGACGTAGACTGCTCTGTTCTACCACGGAACAGACTGTGTCGGTGGTTGTTAGGGAACAACCTGACAGAAAAGAACATCTCTTTTCTCCCTAGTAGAGGAGAATCCGCAGCCTTCGCTCCTCCACCCTTGGGATCACGTATTAGCTCACCTATTGGACATTGCTCTGTCCTGCAGCTGATTCATGCTCCCAGTCAGTGACTGGGTTTCTATCAATCACACAAGGGACACAACACAGATTCTTTTCTTTAAAAACTTGTATGAGGCAATTGGCTACCAGCTATGGTCTCCCTTGGCACATTTTTGTTTTCAGTAACCACGTTCCTGGGAATTGATTTCATATAAGCATGCAAGGTGAAGCTCATGTTTTCTTACTTACAAACAGCAAGCTAGAGACTTCCCTGGTGCCACAGTGGTTAAGACTACGAGCTCCCAATGCAGGGGGCCCGGGTTCGATCCCTGGTCAGAGAACTAGATCCCACATGTGTGCCGCAACTAAGAGTTCACATGCCACAACTAAGGAGCAGGCGAGCAGCAACTAAGGAGCCCACCTGCCACAACTAAGACCTGGCACAACCAAATAAAAAAAATAAAAAACGAAACGAAATTGATTTTTTAAAATAAATAAATAAAGAGGATACTCAAAAAAAACAAAAAAAACAGGAAACTACTCAAACTTAAACTACTTGTTGAAACACAGATTTCTGGCCACACCTCCACCCCCCACAGAGTTTCTGATTCAGGAGGAAGTCTGGGGTGGGACTGAGAATCGGCATTTCCAGCAAGTTCCTGCTGCTGCTGCTGGTCTGGGCCTCACACTTGGAGAACCACTGCTCAGGAGGTATGTTGGCTTCATCCTCATGGAATATTTCCTTCAAACTCCATTGTGGATCAAAAACACGACTGATGTGAATGTTAAATCCAAGGCAAATGACAGTCTTATTAGTTTTAGATACTCTGGGAGCTAAAGAAAGAATGTTTCTGTGCTGTCAAAATAAAACTGGCTTCTGATTCTATTCCATATTTCTCCTTGAGGAAAAGTTCTAAAGTGAAATAAGATAAGTGCTAACCTAGGGAAGGATCAATAGGTTAAGGAGCTTTCTACTAAAAGTAGCCCAAATCTTGCATTTATACTTATTTGTTCTGTAGCTTTTTTACCCTATAGCTTTTTTTTAATATAAATTTATTTTATTTATTTATTTATGGCTGCATTGGGTCTTTGTTGCTGCACGCGGGCTTTCTCTAGTTGCAGTGAGTGGGGCTACTCTTCGTTGTGGTGTGCGTGCTTCTCACTGTGGTGGCTTCTCTTGTTGCAGAGCATGTGGTCTAGGCACACAGGTTCAGTAGTTCTGGCTCGCGGGCTCTAGAGCGCAGGCTCAGTAGTTGTGGCACATGGGCTTAGTTGTTCCGCAGCATGTGGGATCTTCCCGGACCAGGGATCGAACCCGTGTCCCCTGCATTGGTGGGTGGATTCTTAACCACTGCGCCACCAGGGAAGTCCCCCCCGCCCCGCCCAGGTTTTTATTACTGTCACGGAAGCATAAGCTTCCCACAACAAAATCCAGACCAACTCTTCCTATAAGTTCTTTTATTTCCCTCTTCCCTCAAACAAGCAATTATTTGGGATCTTATTAAAATTATGCTCATAAAGAAATCAACATGAAAGGAAGTCAGGAATCGTTCTGAGACCATTTTTCCTCCTGGAGAACACGGTCCTGGCTCTGCAATGTGTGTGACTCTACGGGCATGAGTGTGGATGAGTGTGAGTATATCTGAGGATGATGTTTAACACTTTCATTGAACAATTTCTAGAATCAAAAAGCATGTATGGTTGGGTAGAATGGTCAATATTTATTTCATGTGGAAAACAGTTATTAAAATCTGAAGACTTAGGGTAATTTCACCAGGGAAGGATCCTCTGCTTCCGGATCACAGTTCGTCCAGAACAATGCTTGAATTTGATGGAAGTGTTTCAGAATAAACCAGTCACCAAAAACATGTAACACTCACTGGGTGGGGCAGAGGAAATGCAAATTTTGCTTTGTTGGGTAGGTGAAAACCGGCAACCTTCCAGCCAGTTTGTCCAGCTTTGACGCCCTCAAAGTGAGGATGATGATATAACCCAGATCCAACTTGAATCCCATTTAGGTACCAGAAGATCTCATTATAATACTATCTACCTATAACACAGACCAGATGGCAATGGGCCCTCGGGCAACATTAGAGAAAGCTCTAGTGAACTCTACTTAGAATGAACTGATTTAATAAACTCTCATGCATGATAAAAAAAAAAAAAACATTCATCTGTAAAAAGGGAGTAGATGAGACTATGGTGAATTTCCCCCAGAAGACTGAGTGTAGGGTAGAGGTGTCTGGGTAGGACATGATGGTGGCAGCTAAGAGAGAGACTTAGGTGGCCGAGCCCAGGGGCTGATACAAAGATCTGGCAGTTACAAATGGCAGTTATGTTCTAGGCAAAAAACTCATTTTCAAATTTGTAAGACTATGAGTGCCTTGAAGTAGAGCCTGCATCTCGTTTATCTTCACATCCTCAGTATCACTGATGGTGCCTTTCACCCAGTCGGAGCTCAATTCTACCGTAAGGTTTTAATTTGAGACTTAGAAATGAGAGATGGAAGTATTGGGAAATGGAATCTTTCCTGGGAAGGTTCTGGATGCAGGTGCAAAGGAAAATAAAAGACGATAGGAAGGAAGAGGAAGACTTTTCTATAAATAATAATAACAAATTAGATCAGGGTTGGAAATGTTTTTAAAGCAACCTGCTCAGATTCTAAACTCTTGCTTCTTCTGTTTCTAGGGGGTGGGTAGGAGGTGGTAGTTATGCTGACTGGGAGGTGGGGGTGTGTCTGAATTTACAAAATATACGGACGTAAGTGCATTCTGACTGCTGGCCTCTCTGAGGGACACTGTGGGTGTGTAGGGGTTTTGGGGAGGTGGTGGTGGTGGAGAATGCTGTTGACCCTTTTGCTCAGTGCTAGCTCTTGCAAGTGGTTTCAATTTAACAAGCCTCTCTTGAGGACTTACCTCTGCCTTGCTCTTTGCCAAATCTCCCAGCTACCCTGTAAGGTAGGCCTTTTATTGTCATAGAAGAAATAGGTTCAAAGGAGCAAAATGGCTTCCCTAAAATCTCATAGAAATAAGCAGCAGAAACAGGATCAAACCCAGCTCTGGGCGGAAGTCATATACATTTTCCTCTCTACCACAACTGCTTCCCTGGGAAGACAAGGCAAGAGGGCTAATACAAACTCTTTAGGTCAAGCCCAACCTAGAGCATGTAAACTGTACACCAAACAGACTTCACACTGAATATATTTACGGCTGCTTTGGCAGGTTTTGTGGGACTCCCTAAAGCCATTTTTTTCCCTTGTACTGCTGTGGCTCAACAGGCTAAAACATATTTCAGCACTTTAAAAAAGCACAGGTGGGAGACTGGTTCAAGATGGTGGAGTAGAAGGATGTGCACTAACTCCCTCTTGTGAGAGCACCAGAATCACAACTAACTGCTGAACAGTCATCGACAGGATACTTGAATCCCATTTAGGTACCAGAAGTACCTAACTCACCAAAAAAGATACCCCACATCCAAAGACAAAGGAGAAGTCACAATGAGATGGTAAGAGGGGTGCAATCACAATACAATCAAATGCCATAACCGCTGGGTGGGTGATGCACAAACCGCAGAACACTTATACCACAGAAGTCCACCCACGGGAGTGAAGGTTCTGAGCCCCACGTCAGGCTTCCCAACCTGGGGGTCCGGCAATGGGAAGAGGAATTCCTAGAGAATCAGACCTTGAAGGCTAGCGGGATTGGACTGCAGGACTTTGACAGGACTGGGGGAAACAGAGACTCCACTCTTGGAGGACATACACAAAGTAATGTGTGCATCAGGACCCAGGGGAAGGAGCAGTGACCCCATAGGACACTGAATCAGCCCTACCTGCTAGTGTTGGAGGGTCTCCTGCAGATGCGGGGTGGGGAGGGGTGGCAGTGGCTCACCATATGGACAAGGACACTGGTGGCAGAAGTTCTGGGAAGTACTCCTTAACATGAGCCCTCCAGGAGTCTGCCATTAGCCCCACCAAAGAGCCCAGGTAGGCTCCAGTGCTGGATCACCTCAGCCCAAGCAACGAGGAGGGAGGGAACTCAGCCCCATCCATCAGGAGACAAGCAGATTAAAGTTTTACTGAGCTCTGCCCACCAGAGCAACATGCAACTCTACCCACCACCAGTCCCTCCCATCAGGAAGCTTGCACAAGTATCTTAGATAGCCTCATCCACCAGAGGGCAGACAGCAGAAGCAAGAAGATCTACAATCCTGCAGCCTGTGGAAAAAAAACCACATTCACAGAAAGACAGACAAAATGAAAAGGCAGAGGACTATGTAACAGATGAAGGAACAAGATAAAACCCCAGAAAAACAACTAAAGGAAGTGGAGATAGGCAACCTTCCAAAAAAAGAATTCAGAATAATGATAGTGAAGATGATCCAGGACCTTGGAAAGAGAATGGAGGCAAAGATCGAGAAGATGCAAGAAATGGTTAACAAAGACCTAGAAGAATTAAAGAACAAACACACAGAGATGAACAATACAATAACTGAAATGAAAAATACACCAGAAGGAATCAATAGCAGAATAACTGAGGCAGAAGAACGGATAAGTGACTTGGAAGACAGAATGTTGGAATTCACTGCCACAGAACAGAATAAAGAAAAAAGAATGAAAAGAAATGAAGGCAGCCTAACAGACCTCTGGGACAAGATTAAGCGCACCAACATTTGCTTTATAGGGGTCCCAGAAGGAGAAGAGAAAGAGAAAGGACCCGAGAATATATTTGAAGATATTATAGTTGAAAACTTCCCTAACATGAGAAAGGAAATAGCCACCCAAGTCCAGGAAGCACAGAGAGCCCCAGGCAGGAAAAACCCAAGGAGAAACATGACAAGACACATAGTAATCAAACTGACAAAAATTAAAGACAAAGAAAAATTGTTAAAAGCAACAAGGGAAAAAAGACATATAACATACAAGAGAACTCCCATAAGGTTAACAGCTGACTTCTCAGCAGAAATTCTACAAGCCAGAAGGGAGTGGCACATATATTTAAAGTGATGAAAGGGAAGAACCTACAACCAAGATTACTCCAGCCAGCAAGGATCTCATTCAGATTCGACGGGGAGAAACCTAAAGCTTTACAGACAAGCAAAAGCTAAGAGAATTCAGCACCACCAAACCAGCTCTACAAAAAATGCTAAAGGCACTTCTCTAAGTGGGAAACACAAGAGAAGAAAAGGACCTACGAAAACAAACACAAAACGATTAAGAAAATGGGAATAGGAACATACATATTGAAAATCACCTTAAGTGTGAATGGATTAAGTGCTCCAGCCAAAAGACACAGGCTTGCTGAATGGATACAAAAACAAGACCCATACATATGCTGTCTACAAGAGACCCACTTCAGACCTAGGCACACAAACAGACTGAAAGTGAGGGGATGGAAAAAGTTATTCCATGCAAATGGAAATCAAAAAAAGCTGGAGTAGCAATATGCATATCAGATAAAATGACTTTAAAATAAAGAATGTTACAAGAGACAAGGAAGTACACTACATAATGATCAAGGGATCAATCCAAGAAGAAGATGTAACAATTATAAATATATATGCACCCAACATAGGAGCACCTCAAAACATAAGGCAAATGCTAACAGCTATAAAAGAAGAAATTGACAGTAACAAAATAATAGTGGGGTACTTTAACACCTCACTGACACCAATGGACAGATGATCCAGACAGAAAATTAATAAGGAAACACATGGTTTAAATGACACAATAGAACAGATAGATTTAATTGGTATTTATAGGACATTCCATCCGAAAACAGCAGATTACACGTTCCTCCCAAGTGCACATGGAACAAGCTCCAGGACATTTCACATCTTGGGTAACAAATCAGGCCTCAGTAAATTTAAGAATATTGAAATCATATCAAGCATCTTTTCTGCCCACAAAGCTATGAGATTAGAAATAAATTACAGGGGGAAAAAACCCATAAAAAAAACAAACCCACGGAGGCTCAACAATATGTTACTAAACAACCAAGAGATCACTGAAGAAATCAAAGAGGAAATCAAAAAATACGTAGAGACAAATGACAATGAAAACACGAAGATCCAAAACCTATCGGACACAGCAAAAGCAGTTCTAAGAGAGAAGTTTATAGCAAAACAATCCTACCTCAAGAAACAAGAAAAATCTCAAATAAACAATCTAATCTTACACCCAAAGGAACTAGAGAAAGAAGAACAAACAAAACCCAAAGTTAGTAGAAGGAAAGAAATCATAAATATCAGAGCAGAAATAAATGAAATCTAAACAAAGAAAACAATAGCAAAGATTAATAAAACTAAAAGCTGTTTCTTTGAGAAGATACACAGACTTGATAAACCTTAAGTCAGACTCATCAAGAAAAAGAGGAAGAGGACCCATATCAATAAATTTAGAAATGAAAAAGAAGTTACAATGGACACTTCAGAAATACAAAGCATCATAAGAGATTACTACAAGCAACTCTATGCCAATAAAATGGACAACCTGGAAGAAATGAACATATTCTTAGAAAGTATAACCTTCCAAGACTGAACCAGGAAGAAATAGAAAATATAAACAGACCAATCACAAGCACTGAAATTGAAACTGTGATTAAAAATCTTCCAACAAACAAAAGCCCAGGACCAGATGGCTTCACAGGCAAATTCTCAAACTCTTCCAAAATACAGCAGAGCGAGGAACATTCCCAAACTCATTCTATGAGGCCATCATCACCCTGATACCAAAACCAGACAAAGATGCCACAAACAAAGAAAACTACAGGCCAACGTCACTGATGAACATAGATGCAAAAATCCTCAACAAAATACTAGCAAACAGAATCCTACAGCACATTAAAAGGATCATACACCATGATCAAGTGGGGTTTATTCCAGGAATGAAAGGATTCTTCAATATATGCAAATCAATCAATGAGATACACCATATTAACAAATTGAAGGAGAAAAACCATATGATTATCTCAATAGACGCAGAGAAAGCTTTCAACAGAATTCAACACCCATTTATGATAAAAACCCTCCAGAAAGTAGGCATAGAGGGAAGTTTCCTCAACATGATAAAGGCCATATATGACAAACCCACAGCCAATATCATCATCAATGGTGAAAAACTGAAATCATTTCCATTAAGATCAGGAACAAGACAAGGTTGCCCACTCTCACCACTCTTATGCAACATAGTTTTGGAAGTTTTAGCCACAGCAATCAGAAAAGAAAAAGAAATAAAAGGAATTCAAATCGGAAAAGAAGAAGTAAAACAGTCACTGTTTGCAGATGACATGATACTATACATAGAGAATCCTAAAGATGCTACCAGAAAACTACTAGAGCTAATCAATGAATTTGGTAAAGTAGCAGGATACAAAATTAATGCACAGAAATCTCTTGCATTCCTATACACTAATGATGATAAATCTGAAAGTGAAATTACGAAAACACTCCCATCTTCCATTGCAACAACAACAACAAAATATCTAGGAATAAATCTACCTAAGGAGACAAAAGACCGATATGCAGAAAATTATAAGACACTGATGAAAGACATTAAAGAGGACACAAACAGATGGAGAGATATACCATGTTCTTGGATTGGAAGAATCAACATTGTGAAAATGACTATACTACCCAAAGCAATCTACAGGTTCAATGCATTCCCTATCAAAGTAACACTGGCATTTTTCACAGAACGAGAACAAAAAAGTTTCACAATTTGCATGTAAACACAAAAGACTCCGAATAGCCAAAGCAATCTTGAGAAAGAAAACAGAGCTGGAGGAATCAGGCTCCTGGACATCAGACCATACTACAAAGCTACAGTAATCAAGACAGTATGGTACTGGCACAAAAACAGAAATATAGATCAGTGGAACAGGATAGAAAGCCCAGAGATAAACCCACGCATATATGGTCACCTTATCTTTGATAAAGGAGGCAATAATATACAGTGGAGAAAAGACAGCCTCTTCAATAAGTGCTGCTGGGAAAACTGGACAGCTACATGTAAAAGAATGAAATTAGAACACTCCCTAACACCATACACAAAAATAAACTCAAAATGGACTAAAGACCTAAATGTAAGGCCAGACACTATCAAACTCTTAGAGGAAAACATAGGAAGAACACTATGAGATAAATCACAGCAAGATCCTTTTGACCCACCTCCTAGAGAAATGGAAATAAAAGCAAAAATAAACAAATGGGACCTAATGAAACTTAAAAGCTTTTGCACAGGAAAGGAAACCATAAACAAGACGAAAAGCCAACCCTCAGAATGGGAGAAAATATTTGCAAATGAACCAACTGACAAAGGATTAATCTCCAAAATTTACAAGCAGCTCATGCAGCTCAATAACAAAAAAACAAACAACCCAATCCAAAAATGGGCAGAAGACCTAAATAGACATTGCTCCAAAGAAGATATACAGATTGTCAATAAACACATGAAAGAATGCTCAACATCATTAATCATTGGAGAAATGAAAATCAAAACTACAATGAGATATCATCTCACACCAGTCAGAATGGCCATCATCAAAAAATCTACAAACAATAAATGCTGGAGAGGGTGTGGAGATTAGGGAACCCTCTTGCACTGTTGGTGGGAATGTAAATTGATACAGCCACTATGGAGAACAGTATGGAGGTTCCTTACAAAACTAAAAATAGAACTACCATACGACCCAGCAATCCCACTACTGGGCATATACCCTGAGAAAACCATACTTCAGAAAGAGTCATGTACCAGAATGTTCACTGCAGCTCTGTTTACAATAGCCAGGACATGGAAGTAACCTAAGTGTCTATCAACAGATGAATGGATAAAGAAGATGTGGCACATATATACAATGGAATATTACTCAGCCATAAAAAGAAATGAAATTGAGTTGTTTATAGTGAGGTGGATGGACCTAGAGTCTGTCATACAGAGTGAAGTAAGTCAGAAAGAGAAAAACAAATACTGTATGCTAACACATGTATATGGAATCTAAAAATGAAACAAAAATTGGTCATGAAGAACCTAGGGACAAGATGGCAATAAAGACGCAGACCTACTAGAGAATGGACTTGAGGATATGGGGAGGGGGAAGGGTAAGCTGGAACAAAGTGAGAGAGTGGCTTGGATATATATACACTACTAAATGTAAAACAGATAGCTAGTGGGAAGCAGCTGCAGAGAACAGGGAGGTCAGCTCGGTGTTTTGTGACCACCTAGAGGGGTGGGATAGGGAGGGCGGGAGGGAGGGAGATGCAGAGGGAGGAGATATGGGGACATATGCATATGTATAACTGATTCACTTTGTTATAAAGAAGAAACTAATGAACCATTGTAAAGCAATTATACTCCAATAAATATGTTAAAAAAAAAATCTCCCAACAAGCAAAAGTCCAGGACCAGATGGCTTCACAGGTGAACTCTATCAAACATTTAGAGAAGAGCTAAGACCCATGCTTCTCAAACTCTTCCAAAACATTGCAGAGGAAGGAACACTCCCAAACTCATTCTATAAGGCCACCATCACCCTGATACCAAAACCAGAGAGAGATACTACAATAAAAAGAAAATTACAGACCAATATCACTGATGGATACAGATGCAAAAATCCTCAACAACATACTACCAAACAGAATCCAACAACATATGAGAAGTATCATACACCATGAGCAAGTGGGATTTATTCCAGGGATGCAAGGAATCTTCAATATATGCAAATCAATCAATGTGATACACCATATTAACAAATTGAAGAATAATAGCCATGTTATCATCTCAATAGATGCAGAGAAAGCCTTTGACAAAATTCAACACCCATTTATTATAAACACTCTCTAGAAAGTGGGCATAGAGGGAACCTACCTCAACGTAACCAAGACCATATACGACAAACCCACAGCCAACGTTGTTATCAATGGTGAAAAACAGAAAGCATTTCCTCTAAGATCAAGAACAAGACAAGAATGTCCACTCTCACCACTATTATTCAAAATAGTTTTGGAAATCCTAGCCACGCAATCAGAGAAGAAAAAGAAATAAAAGGAATTCAAATTGGAAAAGAAGAAGTAAAACTGTCACTGTTTGCAGATGACATGATACTATACATACAGCATCCTAAAGATGCTACCAGAAAACTACTAGAGCTAATCAATAAATTTGGTAAAGTTGCAGGATACAAAATTAATGCACAGAAATCTCTTGCATTCCTATAAACTAGCAACAAAAGATCAGAAAGTGAAATTAAGGAAACAATTCCATTCACCATTGCAACAAATAGAATAAAATACCTAGGAATAAACCAACCTAAGGAGGTCAAAGACCTGTACTCAGAAAACTATAAGACACTGATAAAAGAAATCAGAGGACACAAACAGATGGAGAGATATACCATGTTCTTGGACTGGAAGATCAATATTGGGCAAATGACTATACTATACAAAGCAATCTACAGATTCAGTGCAATCCCTAGCAAATTACCGATGGCATTTTTTACAGAACTAGAACAAAAAATCTTAAAATTTGTATGGAGACACAAAAGACCCTGAATAGCCAAAGCAATCTTGAGGGAAAAAAATGGAGGAATCAGACTCCTTGACTTTGACTATACTACAAAGCTACAGTAATCAAGACAATATGGTACTGGCACAAAAACACAAATATAGATCAGTGGAACAGGATAGAAAGCCCAGAGAGAAACCCACGCACCTATGGTCAACTAATCCATGACAAAGGAGGCAAGGATATACAAATGGAGAAAAGACAGTCTCTTCAATAAGTGGTGCTGGGAAAACTGGACAGCTACATGTAAAAGACTGAAATTAGAACACTCCCTAACACCATACACAAAAATAAACTCAAAATGGATTAAAGACCTAAATGTAAGACTGGACACTATAAAACTGTCAGAGGAAAACATAGGAAGAACACTCTGACATAAATCACAGCAAGACCTTTTTTGACCCACCTCCTAAAGTAATGGAAATAAAAACAAAAATAAACAAATGGGACCTAATGAAACTTAAAAGCTTTTGCACAGCAAGGGAAACAATATTAAAAAAACAAACAACCCAATCAGAATATGGGCAGAAGACCTAAATAGACATTTCTCCAAAGAAGATATACAGATGGCCACAAGGCACGTGAAAAGCTGCTCAACATCACTAATTATTAGAGAAATGGAAATCAAAACTACAATGAAATATCACCTCACACCAGTTAGGATGGGCATCATCAGAAAATCTACAAACAACAAATGCTAGAGAGGGTGTGGAGAAAAGGGAATCCTCTTGCACTGTTGGTGGGAATGTAAATTGATACAGCCACTATGGAGAACAGTATGGAGGTTCCTCAAAAAAACTAAAAATAGAATTACCATGTGACCTAGCAATCCCACTACTGTGCATATACCCAGAGAAAACCATAATTCAAAAAGACACATGCACCCCAATGTTCATTGCAGCACTATTGACAATAGCCAGGTCATGGAAGCAACATAAATGCACATCGACAGACGAATGGATAAAGAAGATGTGGTACATATATACAGTGGAATGTTACTCAGCCATTAAAAGGAAGGATTTAGGGTCATTTGTAGAGATGTGGATGGACCTAGAGACTGTCATACAGAGTGAAGTAAGTCCAAAAGAGAAAAACAAATATCGTATATTAACACATATATGTGGAATCCAGAAAAATGGTACAGTTGAACTGGTTCGCAAGGCAGAAATAGAGACACAGCTGTAGAGAACAAACGTATGGACACCAAGGGGGGAAAGTGGTTGTGGGGTGAGGGGGGTGGGATGAATTTGGAGATTGAAATTGATATGTATACACTAATATGTATAAAATGGATAACTAATAAGAACATGTTGTATAAAAAAATAAATAAAATTTAAAAATTCAGACAAAAACGTAAAATAAAATTAACCCCCCCGCCTTGTATTTAAAAAATATATGTAAATGTTTTACTCAGCTTATAGTAGTTATTAACTCCTTCCACAGGTCACTGGTTTGCAAATAGCAGATATATGTATTTGCTAAATTAATGAATTTATGAATCTTCCAATAAAAACCATTCTGTATTTCAAACAAAAACAAAACAAAAAAAAAACAAAAAAACCCAAAAAATAAATAAATAAATAAGCACAACTATGATTAAGTATATTAAGGGACTTTTAAAACTTAGATTCATGGCCTGATAAGTTGTAAAATGGCTCAGAATTTTGTAAATTTGTATTCAGGGATTTTCTAAAATTGTAAGTTATTGACTTGATAGATTGTAACAAGTCCTTTGAAACTGTTCTGCTCTATTACTCAAATCTTTACTGTGTAATTTATTGACAGGTTGAGGGATACGATGACTCCCTTGGTGGACTCATGGTAAATTCTCAGCTCATGCAGTCCTCCATTAAGAAGATCTGCTGATCACTCTGCAGACACATTGGACAGAACTAGGGATGGTACAACAGTCATGTGAAGTTTAGCATGCTTCTTCCTTCCAATAGATCTGATTTCCAAAGGCCATAAAGGTCTTCACTCACGTCTCAGTACTTGCCTGGAAGTAACAGTTACATTCAGTGCTAGTAAAATGGCTAAGTTATTCTACATTGCTCACTTGGAGAGGAACTACCATTTCATGCTTACTGTATTTACAGGTAAACTGCCTGAGACCCAAAGAGGTAAAGTGACATATGCAAGTTCAACAGTTAGATGAAGTGAACCAGTTATAGAGTCCATGCCTCTTACCTCTCATTTAATAGCTTTCCACTTGGAAGAAAGGGGTCAGTAAGCCGGTGGTTGTGGACTCTTACAGGAACTGAAGACCCCTAGGACTGAAATCCCAGTCAGCTGTCTGAATTTAGGTCAAGGCAGGAATACGGATGGCTCACAGAAGGAAACTGACCCCAGTCTTCAAAAGACACACAGACACACACATACTTCTATCTACTTACCTGTCTGTCTATCATTATCTATCTATCTATCTATCTATCTATCTATCTATCTATCATCTCTCCCTATCATTATAATGCTCAATAATGTATTTGCATCAAAACTCAATGCTATTCTGCCCAAGGGCAAAGTCTCATCAATAGCTCTAGGTTTGAACCCGGGAAAAAGCTAGAGGTAGAGAGCCTTGTGAACACCTTTCCAGGTAGCATCAGCTCTTGCAGGTCTCTTGGGCATTGACAACATATCTGGAGAAATAATTTTCTAAATGTGACTCAGGAGGATCAAAAGGGCTGACATCCAAAAGGCGTGCAGTGTGGAATCCACCTTTTAGCAACCGGGCTAGTGAGTGGGCCAAAGCTGTCGCTGTGCCACTGTGTCCCCCACACTCAGAATCTGGCCAAGCAGTGGCTACTGAGAAGGATGAATGCAGTAAGCTCAGAGTAAACTGTCCATCCTGGGTCTGTGTCACTCTACTGGCAGAACAAACCTCATGCTGTTAGCAGCAAAAGAGATGATCTGAAATAACCTTTAGTTTTTCCGACTATTATGACAGTATTGGCAGAAGAAGGAATGAGGGCAACAAACAGGTTGGAACATGACAAGTGAGGCAGGGGGTGGGAGGTGTAAGCCACATCCAGCCAAGGACAAGGAGGGGTGGCAGGAGTGAAAGCCTTTTAGTCTCAGCAAGTGAGGAGGGCTATTTTGAAAGAATTATTCTGATCCATGCTGGGCCAATTTCCCTCCTTGCCCTCCAGATGCATTCTGCAACGTTCTCCATCCTGCTCTGTGCCAGGGAGGCGGGCCTGCCTGGACCACATCAACAGACGCTGCGCTCACACTCCAGGGGGAGGAACGCAAGTCAGGAGACCTCTCCACCCTTCCTTTTCCCTGGCTCGGAAAGCTGCTCCCTTCCCTTCGTTCTTCAAACCTAGGGATATGGGCACTCTGCTATTACTGGCCCTGGGCTACCGTATTAGCCTTTCTAGTTTTCTATACCTTACCCATAATTCTTTTCAAAATAAGTGAGTGTGACACCGTCCTCCTAGTAGGACCCTGCTGATACACCCGCTTTTGCTCAGGAAGTATCTTTTTCTCTTGCGTTTCCCTCAGTTTTCAGGCAGTGGCTGCTCTTTGGGGAAGGGGAGGAGAGAGAAGATTCTAGTTTTGACATCTATGGCAAAGGGAAGAATATAAGTGGTGGAGTGAGAAGGGGCCGCTTAATGTTAAATACTGGGTGGGCATGTTGGGGTTTTGTTATGAGATGACATCCTTCCCTAAGAGTCTGAGTTCTGCCCCAACTGGTGCAGCAGCTCTGCTCAGAGCATCACTGTAATGACAGCTGGGACAGCTCTTATCCCCGTTGTACAGCTGGAGAAATGCGGCAGAGAGAGTGAGCTCTTTCCCTCAATCAAACAGTCCGCTTGCTCAGCAGGACGAGGCACAACTCTTCCTCAGAGAAGAAAACGTTCAGAAACACAGACTGGTATTAGAGAAAACTGAGGCTCCTTTTTTATCTGATTTGCTGCTAGTTTTCGCCCTAGGAAACTTCAACTGTAGAGATAAACATGAATTTTTCTTTGTGCAAAGTTTCCAGAATGTTCTTCCTTTATTTGGTGGAAAATGGAGCACTGTGATCCACATGCCAATGGCAATGAAGTACGGCTCACGGAATCAGTCTAGTTTGTTTTTCCCTTTGGATTATGACCAGGTGGCTGGGAAGGGAAGAATTCAGAAACACAGAAGGTACCCTACTGTTCATTTGAAGAATAAAAAAAAAACTAGGACAGCGAAAGTGTAGAAAGGACTTCTCTCCAGAGTAATGATTTATTAGAATAAAACCACAATTTCTGGTTGCATAACCAGAATTATTCCCTTTAGTTCATTAGCTATGCTCTTAGAGCTTATTTAACTACCCAAAAGTAACTTCATGCAAAAGCTCTGTTTCTATTTTGGCATTTCTAGCATATTTAAACAAAAGTCTCAGAGAACCGAGTGAAGTTTTCGCTTTGCGTGTAGGTACAGCCACCTAATGAGGTCTTGTGTTTGGAGGAAAGTCATCTAGGATCACCTCCAAGGAGCCCAGTGAGCCAAGGACAGAGCTCAGAACAGGAAAGTTAGAAGGTTAGAATCCAGAGCCCTGGCAGTGGAGTTTTCTTACCTTGATACAGCGGAAACCCAGGTTCATACCAGGCCCCCGAATCAGGCCCAGCATGAAAACTTCTGATCTCTCACCTATGAACTCCCTGGTAATTACATTTGTCTGCCTCCATCAGAAAGTGGCCATACCCCAGGGCATGCGTTAGCTGCCACACTCCTCACATCTAGTGCTGTATGTGTTCTCTAAGCCCATGGCCAGGACAGAAAAGTGACACAGATTTAAAGGAGAAGAATGGAGCCCTGTACAAATTGGATGCTTGTTAGACCTTAGGAAAAAATGCCAAAGAAACTGTGTGAGTCAGGACTTCCACAGGAGGATGGAGACCAGGGCCCGGCTGACATCTACCTGGCTGAGGATGCGTGGGGCTCTACTGCGTGAGGCTCACGGGGCCTCAGCCATGGGGCTGGTCCCAGGTTCTGGGTGTGTGGAAGGTCAGGAGAAACATTCCTCTGCCTCTTGTATTCTCTCCCCTAAATCTGTTCTCTCTGGACATACATCTTATGATTTTCTAAGCCATATTGTCCAGTTCACTCACAGAAGTTGAGTCAATGAGTCATTGGGTCAGGTTCGATTAGTAGATGGGAGGTTGGCTAAAGGGAACACATCTGCCCAGAGTTCCATAAAGTTCTTCCTTGCTCCTGGTTCCTCAGTCTCCTAAGTCCTTTTCTCTGCCTCGAGAGCTGTGGAAGCTCTCTTGACTATTACTCAGAGCTCTGCGCAGGTTGAGAACTTAATTCTGTTGCCCAACCTGGACAGAGTGGATCTGGGAGTCCGGACACTTGGGTCCTAATCTTCACTCTGTCACAGCCTAGCTGTGCGCCTACCTCTAGACCGGTGGTTCTCAACCACGGAACATTTAGTAATGTCTGGGGACATTTTTGTTTGTCACAATTTGGGGGATCCTCTTGGCATCTAGAGGGTAGAAGCCAGGGATACTGCTAAACACCTCACAGTGCACCAGGGAGCCTCCCACAAGCCAGAATTAGCTTGCCCCCAATGTCATAGTGCCGCTCTCAAGAAATCTTGCTTTAGATTTCTGTTTTCTCATCTGTAGAACGAGACGTTTGCATTAGATCATCTACAAAACCATTTTTGGAGACAAGATTCTGAAGTGTAGATGAAGTATTTGGGGAAGTAAATAATTTTATATTAAATTTAGATGTGAATCACATCATAAATGATGCTGAGAAGCAAAAATTCATCCCCTGAAATATATAAGTAGAAATACGGTAGCTCATATCAGTAACAATAAGGGAATGCGGCCTGTAGCTAAGGCAGTCCTTAGGCTATGAAATTGTACGAAACTGCACTTTATCAACAACCTAGCCAACAAGGCTTTCATTTAGAGGGCAGAAAAAAATCCCAGGTTCCAAATCCAAGGCTTCCACTTAGGAGAGTCTGGTGGGAAGTGATACAGACAAACTCCTCTTTATCTAAACAACGTGCCAAACAGAAAAAGGCCAGAGGTGATTCATGTGGAAATGGGTTTTTAGAGGAGTTGCAGTAAAGTACCCCCTTTCCCAAGCTCTAAAGAAATGCTAGCTATATAATCAATGAAACAAGGCAGAAAAGGCCTGGGAAGGCACCAGGGAATCCTATCTGATGCCCAGACACTCGAGGTGCAGGTTCAGAGGTGGCCACGACACAGTGACAATCAGCTCGTGCTGGTAGCTCAGGGCCCTTCTCCCATCAGGCTGTCACACGACAAAGACCAACATCACGGGTCCTTTTGCAGGGCCTCAGGGCTGGCATTCGTCCCTAAAAAAGTCACTAAATCCCCACAAAGATAGCTGACAGCAAATATGATTACTGGGTGGATGGGGGAGCTGAGGAACAGGGAGAAGTCTTATGACGGAGAAGAAACTCCAGCAATGACAACAATGACACTCCACGTAGAGACGGACACCTGGTAACTCCGGGCCTGTTTTCAAGGGAAGTCTGGGTTACCTAGAAACCCCTCTGTGGCCTCCTCAGTGATAACCTGTGCTTATGAGTCTCAAAGGCTGAATGTTTACATTTCATTCTCTAACGTTCAGACTGGGGGAAATGGGGCACATCAGAGCCAGTCAGACTTTTCAAATGTCAGAGCCTGAAAAGACTGACTCTTAGAAGGTGATGGCAATCCTGACCCTCCCTGCTGTGTGCAGGAGGCTGGATGTGCGTGGACGATGCTCCCTCAGCTCCAGGTCATGAAAGGCCCAGGGCAAACCCAAGGAAGGGGCACAAGTGGAGGTAAGAAAGAGTTCAGGCAGGGCTTCCCTGGTGGCACAGTGGTTAAGAATCCACCTGCCAATGCAGGGAACACGGGTTCGAGCCCTGGTCCGGGAAGATCCCACATGCCGCGGAACAACTAAGCCCATGTGCCACAACTACTGAGCCTGCGCTCTAGAGCCCGCAAGCCACCACTACTGAGCCCATGTGCCACAGCTACTGAAGACCACGCACCTAGAGCCCGTGCTGCACAACAAGAGAAGCCACCACAATGAGAAGCCCACACACCGCAACGAAGAGTAGCCCCCACTCGCCGCAACTAGAGAAAGCCTGCACATAGCAACGAAGACCCAACGCAGCCAAAAATAAATTAATTAATTAAATAGATTTTTAAAATTTAAAAAAAGAGTTCAGGCCCTAGACTCTCCCCAACAACTGCCTCATTTCCATAACTCAGCAAGAGCCATTCAGGGAAAATGTCACACGAAAAGAAAACTGATAGAAAAGGTAGCCTCTGTCAATGCCTGGTTTCCTCCCAGGAACATTTATTAAATTATTGTATTGACAATGCTAATAACGTTACGGATTTTGAATCTTCATTTCCCCAACATCCTCGCCCACAGGACGGAGGCCCTGTGATGTGAACCAAGTGACTCTCTGAGGGGGAGTTAGAGAAGGCAGTGGGGAGTACAGCCACCAACTCCAGGAACATGACATATCTGGGGTTGGAGCATACAGAGTTGAAAAGCATGTCAGTATTTTATACTCTGAAAAATATACAAGAAAGATAATCTCCCCAAACATCACCCTTTTTTGAAAAGGAGGATGGCGATGTGCAAGGACTATAGGGAAAGGCACGTTTGCAGCAAAAGCACACCTCTCCCCCTTCCCCACCCACGAGGCTGGTGTAGACGGTACCTCCCCTGGCCTTTAGCGCCACGGAAACTAAGGCAAGAGAAGTTGATGGCCCCTCCCACAAACAAGAGAGGCAAAAGGTGGGCCACAAGGCAGACTGAGCCCCAGAACCTCGGCAGGGAGACCCCAGCCCTGATATAGGACGGCTGGAGTGAGGCGCCCAGCCTCCCCGCCACACCTGCTCTCCGTCCAGTCTCCTGCTGCGGTTGCTCCAGGAGCATCTCCCCAGCCTCAGTCCCTACTTGTTTGGATACTTATTCAAATTAAATGGTCTCTAAGGACTACTGAGGTTTGTTCTAAAATTGGCCCCCAAGCAAAGCCTGTCAATTTTCATTCTCAGAAAAAACTTATATGAGAAATTGATCTTTTTTTCCCCTTGGCCACTTTTCAATAAGCAAGAGCCAACCTTTTAATGGGGAGGAGTCAGTGAGATATCAAATAAGTTGAAAGAAAAATAAGCAATAAGATGATACAGAAAAAATTGTCATTGAAAAATAATTGTCATTAATTTAAAAAGCATCGTGGCCTAGGCAAACGTTGGGGCCTTAATGTGAAAAATATATAATATTTTAATTTAGATAAAATTTGCATCTATGAGCCCCACTTGTAATCATCTCAGGGATGCGGCAGG
The DNA here is from genome assembly GCF_964270905.1 of Leucopleurus acutus. Lineage (NCBI taxonomy): Eukaryota > Metazoa > Chordata > Mammalia > Artiodactyla > Delphinidae > Leucopleurus > Leucopleurus acutus. The sequence goes on from NC_139143.1 coordinate 26,164,075, forward strand.
GCACATCCCTTGTTTTTCATCTGTGTTCCTCGGATTTCTTTTTTGTTTTTGCATTTTATTCTGTGTGTGTTTCATTTGGGTTAGAAAAGTTTTATTCCTCCTCAGGTACTGGGCAAAATGTCAAGAACTTTACTGATATGTGTATAAGAATTCCAAGCGCTCAGAGTCGGGGCAGTAAGAGGGGAGGGTGTGTTTCTCCCTTTCTGTGTTAGGGGGCGCCCTTTCCAACAGAGGAGGCAGAGCCATTTTCTCATGTTAAACACATCTGAACCACTAAAGGGCCTTATAACTTGATTACCTTTGTCAGATGGGCATTTCACAGGGTCATGCTAAACAAAAACAAACATATAATATATGTATGTGACGTATCTTGAAATAAACGTGGGCAATAGTATTGCTGGGATGATTCCTTCTGAGGATGAGATTGAATATTTGGGTTTTTTAATTTTATTTTTAATTTTGGGGGATAAAATTCACATAACATAAAATCTTCCATTTTAACCAGGAGAAATAAGTTTGTTTTTTTTTTCAAAGTATATTTACAATGTTGTGCAACCATCCCACTATCTAAGTCCAGGATACTCGCATCACCCCGAAAGAAACCCCATACCTGTTTAGTAGTGACTCACAATTTCCCCTCCTCTAACCCGTTGGCATCCACTAATCCGCTTCCTGCCTCTATGGTTATGTCTGAGAATGACTGTTTAAAGGGAATTCCAAACGGCTGCCACAGCAACATCCCCATTTGTCCTGGGATGGTGATGGGTGCAGAGGAGGCTGGATGGCGGACCGTCTTTGAGGTCTGGGCCCGTGAGAGGGTCCTCCGAGCAGTTAGTGATGGCTGAGGTGTCAGCACGTACGGGAGCAACAGAAGTGTGTCCAGCCTCCTTCTCAGGGCCACACCCTAAAACCTGAGCATGTGGTCAGGCAGCCCCTCTGTTCCCATGAAAAGTCAGGAGCCAAGTGATGAAACCCCAGGACCTCAACACTCTCTGTGTCCGGAGAGGAAAATGTCACCTACCTCCTTCTGTCTCCAAAAGTGACTCCTGCCACGGGAACCAGAGCCAAGCATGAAAGGGTGATATGCCACATTCCAGGCCAAATGACGAAAGGTAAATAGATCCCGCCTGCCCAAGGGCGCACCATTCCTACAGGAACGGAGGAAGAGTCACCCGTCTGTGGGAGCAGGGACACAGGCCCTCGGTCTTGCAGCCAAGGTAACTGGGCTTTGGGTGCATTTGCCACACTCGTCATACTTAGCAGATAAAGGCTACTCCCTGAGGATGCTGTTCTCACATAATTCTCCATGGCTAAGGCCAGAGGCACACTCATCTTGTCTCAATCAAGTTGGCGTAAAGAGGGAAGCCAGCCATGTGTATCCGTCATTTGGACGATTAGCCCCTTTGACGGCAGATTCCCCTCTGAGAGGCTGGCTCTTACAAGCACCTGATTCTCACCAGGAAATAATTTTCCTATGTCTGTCAAGGGCAGTAAGGATGAATGTCCTTACAGGGTGGGATCTGGAGGCTCACAATGGAATCCGTGTAAATACACTGAAGACACCCTGCTAACATATGACCAAACGGAACGCAAGCCTTTGAGAGGCACACTCCAGACTCCACTGTGCACACAGAGAGCGTGTCAGGATGACGCCTCTCCCGAGTGTCTGCTTATTTTTTTAAAATCAAGAGAAAGGCTTAATTAATTCTGTTACTGGAAGTGTTTAGAGAGCCTGACAAAGGGAAGGTGAAGCTAATGGACAAGGACCTCTCAAGAAAAGCCAGTGGGTATGGAATCACGGAGCAGTGAACACTGCATCGCCTCTGACCACTTTCTCATCTGGGAAGGAAGAGCAGAGCTCAGAGGACAAAGAGGCTGTATCCACTGGAAATCGGACTTATCTGCACCTTGATCTAGGGATCGAATAACTTTTCACAACTGAGAAGATCTCTCACAGTCAACACGTTTACTTGGAAGTGGTGTGATGTCGTGGTGTAAACACAGGTGGGAGCTGGGAGCAGGGGCCCCATTCAGTCCCAACACCATCACCTCCCCGCCCTGGTGCACCACTGATATCAAGCAACATGACTCCTAGAGGACCGCAGGTAAGTACAGGTCATTCCACGTGATGGGTACTTACTCAGTGTCTTATTTAGTACCTAATGCATAAACAAGCATGGTTCTTTGTCACTGAGAGACTTACAGCCCAACTGGAGAAGGAGGCATGAGAGCAACCAAATAGGATATAATGCAATTTTGTTATTTCAAACGATGAAAATGTGGATTATAAAGCAGGCAGTGTTATTTTAATTGATATAGTTTAACATGATAGGTTTTAAAATTTTAGATGTAACTAAGAGGCTAAAAATTACTTGTAATTTTGTGAAATGTGACCATGAAATTCCAAGTATGGATAAATGTTGCCTCAATCCCCAGTCTGCAACGAAACCAGTGAATCCTTATTCTGGGAAAACAAAACAAAACAACTTCAGTTTGAGCTTTCCCTGACTTTCGTGACCTGACGTTCAGTGACCGTGTAACATTGAAGGGGAAATACACGTTCATACAACTCTGTGTCTAACATAAACAGGGGTCCACAGATAGAAAGCAAATATTGAGCACTGCTGTGAGTTAGCAATGAAGTACAAAAGGCACAGTATGTTAAGGAATCTCTCAGAAACTTTTCCTGCCACAAGCATCCTCAGCTCTGTGCCCACAACCCATGGGAGTTGCCGAATGAACAGAACAAACGTGAATTCATATTCCCAAGACTCCAGAACTCAGGGAAGCATCGAGGAGGAGGCAAAACTGGCATCGAAAAGGTGATGCAGGAAACCAATGTAATAGTCCAGGCATGCGGTGATGACAGCCCTAAAGGGGGACAGTGCATGTGGAGAGAAACAACAGATGCAGGTAACATTATAAGGGAAAAATCAGCAGAGTTTGGTGATGGGTTGAATGAGGGGTGTGCAGAATCAACACAAAAATGATGCCAAAGTTTCAAACCTGTGTGGAATTATCACTCGACATCCTTGAATTTCAGTTTTCTCATCTATAAAGTGGAAATTAAAAACATCTGTCCCAGGGCTTCCCTGGTGGCGCAGTGGTTGGGAGTCCGCCTGCCGATGCAGGGGACGCGGGTTCGTGCCCCAGTCTGGGAAGATCCCACATGCTGCAGAGCAGTTGGGCCCGTGAGCCATGGCCGCTGAGGCTGCGCGTCCGGAGCCTGTGCTCCGCAGCGGGAGAGCCCACAACAGTGACAGGCAAAAAAAAAAAAACAAACATCTGTCCCTATCTAACTCGCAGGTTTGCCTCAAGGGAAAGATAAGACAAAAAGAACTCTTGACCATCCAAGAAGCTGGATTCTTCATTCTGCTTTCTTTGAGGGGAAGTGTCCCTTAAGGCCCAGTGGGATACTTTGGGAAGACAATGCATAGACAGTGGAGTAAATTATACGTAAATCATACACAGAGAAGGAACGAGAACTTAAGTGGTCATTTGCTTAATCCTCTAGTTCCAAAATCCAAACTCCATTCCCAGTGATGAAGCTGCATACCTTCCCTGGTGGCCTGTCACAACACTTATTCACTGACTAGGGAATGTTCTTGACACCCAACCAAACTCTCTTAGTGTCCCCTTAAACCTATTTCTCCTCTTACTCCAGTGATCATGGAGCAAAGCCAATCATCTTCATCATCTTAAACCTGGTAATAATGTCTAACTTCCCCTGGCTCAGAGTAGGGAAATCACAGAACGTAATCTCCAGTTTTTTAACATCATTCCTCTTGTATCGGCTCACTTCAGAAGCACAGCCTGGATGAATGGCTTTAAGACTCGGAGATCATGAAACCCTTGGGGTTGTTTATTATTTCTCATATCCTCTACCGGTGCTATGACACTGGGTGAAGAGGCAGAACTTGCAAGTGAAGACACAGAATAAACGAATTCTCTATGACTTCAGTTTCTTTTAAGAACTCCCTCAAGGAAGCCCCACGAGACCCTGGGACCCCAGGACCAGAGTGTGATGTCACTGACCCAGACCAGCAGCTAATCAATAAATGCTCCCTCTAGCTCCCTGTTCCCTTTCATGCCTTTGCACACGCCAAGGGAAATGCCTCCAACTACGTGACGTTTCACACGCTTTCAAGCCTTGCAAACAAGACTCTGAGAGCCTTTTTCCCCTCTGAATTCTAACCCAAGACTGTTAATATAGACGAAAACTCTCGAACAGGGAATGATGACAGCATCATGCTCCCACACAACCCCATTCCGCTTGCACTCTTAGTATTTGAAGGAGAGTTTTGTCCTGAGATCCAGCTACACAACATCCCCCAATTCTGCAGAGCTCAGCTAGTGGGAACCACTCAGCAAATAGGCCAGTTTTTTCAGAGTTTGTCATGGTGGACCACTGAATTATCAGTGCGGTTTGGTTTGAAGAATGTAAGAAAGTCCTTCCAATCCAAACCAGTGGTGTTCTTGCCACTGGTCATCTCTGTACGCCACTGGAGGTCACAATAAAATGTCAGCGTTTGGTTGGGGTGGGATAGGCCCCTTCGAGCCAGGGTCTCTCTCCCATCAAACCTATTCAGCAGCTCCTGGGGATGGTAGGGAAGAAGGGTGCACAGGCTCGGCAGGGGGCCGGAGAAGGCAAGTCTGCCGCTCCACCACTTGGCAAGGTAGGACTCGGAGGCACAGCTCTGTCCATCACCAGTCACTGAAAGGGTGGCCAAATAAGAAGACTTGAAACAGCTCCTGAAAAGCCAGGAGCGGTCACTTCTATGGAAAAGCCCATGTAAGGAAAGCTCCTCCAGGATGGAATAAATCAGAAGCAGGAAGAGCGCTGCCACTGTCACAGTCTACCCAGCAGCATCTGGAATATCTCCGGGGAAATAGTAATTGCAGGCCTTTATGGGTCTGCTTATTTCAACAGTCTGGTCTGCAGAGACAGTAAACGTTGACTGTGTCTTAAGACAGGAGGCACCTGATTAATCATCATTTGCTACTTCTGACCCTGTGCCCGGGCTGGGGGGCAGGGCTATGCACACTCGGGACCCAGGATATGGGGGTGCACACAGCCATTTTAACTCTGACCTTGTGTTCTTGGCTCGAGTATGGCCAGAGAAGCAAGTTTTAGAAAACAGTATGTTGCCTTTGAAAGCTTCTGCTTTGGGGAAAGAGATATAATCATTAGTTTTGCCCTTAATTTCTTTTTTTCCCTTCTTTGTTTTTAATCTTAGCACAAGGAATTGCATTTATTTGTTTGGTATTCATTCATGCATTCATTCATCCCCTCATTCATATTTTACCTGATTCTGGAAAAGATTTTGTACAGTGCACACAACTGTCATCTAATTTGCCATTAACTTGCAGGACCCTGAAGGAATGGAACTTGAGGGGTGGAACGTGCGGCCCTTTGGGTGCAGGTATTATACTACCTGGAAGGCGGGAGGCAAGTGGGGTAAAGGCTGAACTGAAAAGAAGAGAGGCCCCGCAGCCAACTTACCTATTCCACGCATGACGTGAAAATGGCTCACTGACTTCCTGTAGCAAACGCGAAAATAATCTGCACGAACTAACTCTGTGCACCTTTAAAGCAGGGCCACAGAGGCAAATTAACTCATCCCCCTTGTTCCATGTAGATCTATTTCAGAGGTGGAATACTGTTGACATTACCGATGTCATGACCTTAATTTCTCACCTGAGCGAGAACACACACTAAGGAACACTGTGCAGATGACTTGCGAGGGTCCGTCATTCCTGACAGTGATGTCTGAATTAGTGTATTTCACCACAGTGAACTCCAAAAACTGTGGGCATTCAAATTTTGTTCTTTATAACGTTATTCTGGAAAGGAGACCATTCTCTGGGGTCTGTGACCTCTGCCGCAGTGGGAGGGGACATGTATGTATCTTGAGGTCGGGTTTCAATGGAAAAGCCTTTGTTGATGCCTCATGTAAAGATGCACAGTTGAGGTGGTCCTTCTCCTATCTTTCTGAGTTACTGCAGACAGGACTTTACCCCGAGCTTTCAAAATGTTGTCCCCTCCTCACAGCCGTTCACATTTAAAAGGGCAGGCGAAGCAACTCCAGCCTCAAGCTGGAAGCAGGAAATGCAATCATGACCAGCTTCTGCCCTGGAGGAGGTCTCAGCAGTAGTAAAGAGAGAGAGGCCAAGAAGAAGTCCTGGCAGAGACAGGAGGAACGTGCAGGCGCACTCTGCCTGGGGAAGGGTGGTCCAGAGGATTAGCAGTTTGTGTGGCTGAGTATGGGGGGAAGTGAATTCCAGCAGAGAGAACAGGTGGGAAGACTCCAGGACACAAAGGGTCAGGAGACACTGAGGCTTCAGTTTGGCTGCAATGCGGGTGGTGGCGTTTGGGGGTAGGAACGAAGTGGGGAGCCTCACTGGTATTTGGGATTGAATTGTGCAGAGCCTAGCATGACCTGCTCAGCTGTTTAATGGAATCCAGTGTAATTAAGTGTAATGATCGCACTTGGAGTTTAGGAATATAATTCTGTGGTTGGGACGGCACACTGAACGGGGTCAGAAAGAGAAGAATGCCCAGTAGAGAAAACAGGAACCTGTGGGAAAGTCCCGGGAAGGACGCTGGGGCCTGGCCGGGAGGGTGGGAAGGAGCAAGGACGGGTTCAACATTGCACTCAGGGGGTGTCTTCAGGAAGACAATGGAATTTGATGTGAAATATTTGAATTTTGCTGACTTCTGCCTTTAATAGGCTCCTTTCTGAATCCATTGTTAGGAGCTCACATTCATTCCCTGAGCACACATGTACTGAGTGCCAGCTTCTGTGCTGGGAGGTGGGAAGGCGGCCCATGTAAAGATGGCCAAGGCAACGATTCTCCAAATTCTCACAAGGAATTCACCGTCGGATGGGAAGTCGGACACGTAATGAATGACAATGCAGTGGGATAAGTGCATACAAAAGGGCAGAGACAGGGGGACTCACGCCCTCCTGGGGGCTCTCAAGGATTTCTCCAAGAGCCATGGGTCATCCAGGCAGAGAGCAGAGAAGCCGGGGTCTCGGCCTTGTGCTAACACGTAGATTCCCTAACTGTGTCGACAGATGGGAAAATGACTAGTCATGCAGACACCAGAGGAATCGGTGTGCATAAAGGTTGGGAACAGAGGCTCGAATCCTGAGGCCTGGCCTGGCTTTCCTAATGAGCATGTGCCGAACCAGAAGAGCCGACCGTGAGAGTTCTGGTGAGTTTCTCCCTGAAGACCCCTTTCAAGCAATGTGAGGATCTTCCTATTTTAAGGGTAAAACCTAAAAATTGCCATTTTTTGGCCACCAGGTTATGTTTTTTGAAGTCTGTCGTATTAAGTGCAAATGGTTAAAGTCACAAACCAAATTACCCTCTCACGTCTCATCCTCTCTGTAGGATTCCTGACACCGCCCACCCCCCATCCTCCGCCCTTCCTAATCTCTGGGCTTGACTCTTGGCGGTGGCCACTCACACGGCCGGAAGGTGGTTTCATGGCCAAGTCTAGCAGAGACAGCTGGAGAACTAAGTTGCCGGTAGGATGTGGTCCCTCCTGAAGTTGCCCCATCAGCCATCCAGGTGTGCAACAGTGACCACCACAGCCCTGGGGGAAAAGGCTGGAGAGGTGGTTTAATACTGCAGTACATGCTGCAGGAGGATGAGGCCGCAGAGCTGGACAAGCCCTCACATCCCCACTGAATCCCTCCATGACTAGGAAACCTCGGTTTCTGCCTCATTTGTAAAATGCTCTGTGGGTCTGTTGTGAGGGGCTGGTGGGCTGATGAAACTACTACTAATAGTTGGTAAGATGCACACAGACATGCTATTGATCCAAATCACACCATGAGAGGCAGCATAAGCTGACACAGAGCTCGCAGGAGCTAAGACTCTGGAGACAGAGTTAACCTGTCTGACCTCAGGTGTGTGACTCTCCGTGCCTGTCTGTCACCAGTAAAATAGATTTAAATTAATGTATGTAAATGTATTGTGTATGTAAATGAGCTAACATATGTGTTATAGACCAAAACTTTGTGTCCCCCAGAATTCATATGTTGAAACCTAACCCCTAGTGTGATGGTGTTTGGAGGTGCCCCCTTTGGGAGGTGATTAGGTCATAAGGGTGGTGGCCTCATGAATGGGATTCGTGCCCTTACAAAAGAGGCCCCAGAGAGCTCCCTCACTCTTCCCACCATGGGAGGACACAGCGAGAAGACGGTCATCTATGAACCTGGAGGCAGGCTCTCACCAGACACCACATCTGCCAGCATCTTCATCAATCAACTGTGAGAAATAAATGTTTGTTGTTTAAGCCACCACGTCTACGGCATTCTGTTCTAGCAGCCCCAATGGACTAGGACAATACATCAATGTACTATGTCTGTAAATGAGTTAATGTATGTAAACACACATTTGTGCACCATACATGTAAATAAGTTAGTACAGGTAAGTATATTGTGTGTATTATGTATGTGTCATTCATGTAAGTGAACGTATGCTGAACACTTAGAACAGTGTTCAGCAGTTAGCACTATGTAAGTATTAGCTACGATTATTATTACCGTGGAAATGAGAACGCTATTCCCTTTTTTGCTGGGATTCAAAAATCAATGCTGAGTCAGAATTACAGAGAATGGCTCTAGTGGTTCTCTCCACAGTGAATGTACCTGCCCCTTAGTTACACAAGCAGTTCACTCACTTGGTTTGTGTGTGTACATGACCCCACCTTTCTCGTTTCAGGTCTGCTCTTCTCCCGGGAGGGGAGCGTTCCACACACCACATGGCTTCCCTCTGTATCTGTGGGTGCCCAGGCTGTTCCCCACATGTCCAGCTCTCGTCCTCCACCACCCCTGTACTGTCTGTCGGTCTGTGCCTGCACCATTGCTGTTTCAGTATTACCAGGCCAAGACCAAACTGGAAATAGCTCTGTGCTGTGGGGTTTCAGCACTGCCTCCTGTCTGTCTAACACCCCTCATGATACACAGCTGCCCGTGAGCCGGAAACGGTCCCAGCATCCAGGGCACCAGGTGACTGGCTTCTGGGGGCAGCACTTAACCCCTCTCTAAGGTGCTTCCGTTTTTCCTAAGGGATCGGGGCCACCCTCTATCACATCTGTGCTGCTATCAACCAGGATTCCCACAGGAAGAGGGTACAAGCTGAATTATTCTTGAGCATGGTACCCCTTGGGGGCTGTGATTTTGAAGGCGAGACGCCGAAGTCCAGAATCTATTCTCTTCAGAGCACAGGGGAGTCTGGGGGAGGCCACCTGGGTGGAGATAGGGTCTGTCTGTCACCATTGTCTGATGAAAACACTGTAGGGGCAGGGAGTGAGGGGCGGTGAGGGAGTTTACAGCTGGAGGGAAGGATGTCTTCAGGGAAGACAGAGCACCTGACAGCAGGTGTAACAACCTGAGATTTCCACATAAGACTTCCTCAGGAGGGGAGAGACTGACAGCTTGTCAGTGCACTTCTCTGTTCCCAGAAACTTATGGGGTCCCCGAGAACCTTCATGATGTGAAGTGAGATGTTTGAAACCTCTGTACTCTGTCAAAGCAACACAAAATCCAAGTTCCCTCTTCGTTCTTCTGCTAATAGAATTAGGAACAGAATATAGTAAGAGGAATAGAGGATTAACATCTGATGATCTCTAAATTTTAAAACAAATATCATGGCAGAATTAAAATGAAGTAATACTATAAGCTACAATTTTATTTCATAGGAAAGAAATGAAATAGTAAGTTGCCAGGCCCAGCATCATATGTGTAGCTCAACATGTCTCTCTCCTCCCTTAGCAGAAGGAAAGCTCTTTAAGGGCAAGATCTGCATCTTGCGGGTATCTGAGTCTCCTTCCAAGCGAGAAGATGGCAAATGGGAGAGATGCTCAATGAATTGAAGTGACAGGCAACTGTGTATTCAAATGAATAAATACCCCCCCCCCAAAAAAAGGTAAGATACAGCCCCTTTCCTCCACGTTCATGTTCTGTACAGGGGCACATGCACAGTGCATGGAGGTGGGACCAGGGGGAGGAGCTGCAGGTGGCAGGTAACGCAGGAGCTGGGCCTTGAGGGAAGAACGGCATTTCTTCCAGGCCAGCAAGTGATGGGGAGACAAGCATCCCTGGCAGAGACCAGGTCAGGTGAACAGACAGGGAGGCACCTCGAAGGGGCCTGGCGCGTCAGTAACATATAATGTGGCATGAAATCAGCCAAAATGCTGAAAATATTGATTGAAAAAAACAGACTTACCCAAGAACAAATCAAAAACCTTTGTTACTCACTATCCATTTGGTAGTAAAAACAGATCTCCTTCAATTTTAATTTAAGTACCATGAGCCTGCATACACAAAGGCTTTAAGAAAACCCATAATAGATTCCAGTGGATGTAGCAGAATGATGAGTCGTTTTTCTTATATAATCTGACAAGAATTCTGCCTCGACTCCTGTCAAAGATTTGAGAGCATCTTCTGTGACACTAAATTGCCTAGACAGAAAATGCATTACCTAACCCTCTCCCCTTCTCACCTCTCTCCAAGCCTGGGTAAGTGAGACACTGGGACTGAGGTCTTGTGAGTGACAACGTCATGCATTTGGCCTTGCAAATAAATGTGTCCTTCCCAAGCGTTATGTTGCTCTGCAAGTAAATGGTGACTGAAATTATTTAACCTGAATGTTCTGAGAGGGCAGGCAGGAAACATGGTGGGCACCCTGTCCCGGAAGCTCTCTGCACTGTGATCCTCAGTGAACGGACCTTTAGCCAGCACCTACTGTGTGCAGGGAGGACCGGGCCTGGACATGGTCAGATGAAGTCCCTGCTTTCAGAGCCCCCGGGGGAAGTGGGCCAGATCCAACACAGCGAAGTAAACACTGAACTGGAGCCCCACCGGCTGCTGTGAGGACAGCAAGAGGCTTGGGAGCCCAAGGGAAACTTCCGGGGGAGAATAACGCCCAAATTCAAGCCTGAAGAAGAAAGATGAGTTAAGAACCAAGGAGGAAGATGTGGGAGCAGGTCCAAAGGCCTGGAAGTGAGAGGAAGAACCCTCCTTGCAGGACTGAAAGCCATTCACTGGGGTGCAAAGGGGCCAGCAGGGAAAGGTCAGGCTGGCGGGCTGGAGTAGCCCCAGGCAGCCCCCGGCTGAGTGTGTTGGATGTTCAGCTGAGGGCAAGGGTGAGCTTAAAAGGGAAGCCATGTGATCAGCTGGACAGGAGTGGGGTGGAGAATTTGGGCAGCCGTTGACACAATCCAGGTTCAGTCCCCTGTGGGCCCGGGAACCACTCTTGTCCTTCACAAGAGGACCCCAAGAAGCTGCAGGTGGTCACCCACTGGCCCTGCATCTAGATGGTTGGTCATTCATTCCAGGCTGCTCTGGCTGTGATCCTAGGACTCTAGTTTTCTAAGAATCAAGGGCCTTCTTAGTATCCAAGATGGATTTCTTGTCCCTGAAACCCAGTGTTGTTCCCCTCAATGTCACCCCCTTTCCCCCTCAACCTTGGAGGGCTGTTGACTAAATATCTCACTTCTGGTTGGATGGACATCCTCCGAGATTGGCCTCAATCTGGACCTTTCCCCAAAAATACCTGTATCTCACCTGTGCCTCTTCCCCTGATAGGTTTAAATCCAAGTTGAGACCTAAATATGAACTCACATCTCCCATAGCCATCTCGTGAACAGCCCGCCTAAAGCTTCCACACCGATGGATCACTGGAAGTCTCAGTCCCAACCTTTCTTGGTCTGGAACATCCCACCACGCCCTGAGCTTCACGGGACCACGAGAAGAGGCTTTCCCACAGTCCAAATCTAGCTGGCCTTGTTTCCTCAAGCACAGTTGTTGCAGACTTGCTATTACCTTGTGACAAAGTATAATTATTTTCCCCCCTCTGCAAATAATGAGCTTAAGACCCAGAGAACCCTTCCTGCTATGGTCGGAATGTCTGTGTTCCCCCCAAATGTATATGTTGAAATCCTAACCCCCAAAGATGATGCTATTAGGAGGTGGGACCTTTGGGAGGTGATTACGTTGTGAGGGTGGAGCCCCCATGAATGAGATTAATGTTCTTATAAAAGAAGTCCCAGAGTGCTCCCTCGACCTTTCTGTCAAGTTAAGGATACCATGAGAAGCCTGAAGCCTAGAAGAGGGCCCTCACTGGACCATGCTGGTACCCTGATCTTAGACTTCCAGCCTCCAGAACCATGAGAAAAAAATTTCTGTCATTTATAAGCTACCCAGTCTGTGGTATTTTGTTATAGCAACCTGAACAGACTAAGAAAGTCCCTCAGGCCACACAGCAAATGAAGGAAGACAGCTGGGATTCTGACGCACATCTCTAATCCATGTTCCTTCCACTGCACCGCATTCAACTTCATTAACTCATCGCACTGCTGGTGGTGATGACAATGGAGAAAGTGAAGATGCTGAGAGCTTCCTTTTGGCTACCCCTCTGCAAAGAGATCTGGATTCTCTCCTAGACTGCCAATTCAAGGCCACTTAAAATCTACCAATCTGTTCAGATTTTCTGCTAACTAAAGATGAATATATATGAACACATATTATTGATACTATCCAAGATATTTGGAAAATTCTGGAAACCTAAAATTAAAAAAAAAAAAACCCTCTATCTGTTTTTGCTCTATTACATAGCTGGTGTCTTCCACACAATGCCTGGTACTTTTGAGTAGGCAGTCAGGAGTGTTTGTTGAATGAGTGTTTCTTGGGAGTTAGACCACGGCCTAGATTGAGACAGATGTCACTTACAGCCTCCCTCCAGGTGTACGTTTCACAGTGTAACTTCTAGATGGGGTTAATTTGGGAGAGTGCATCCTTCTGGCAGTGAGTTCCACACTACTAGGGAAATGGGATGGCTGTGGGGAGCCACAGTGGGAGTGGGGTAGAGAGAGAAACAAATCATTTTGATGAAGATTAATGTGCTAAAATTTGGGCATTTTTGTGCAATCCTTGCTCTACAGAGTAAGCAGGTTGCGGCCAGCATTAACTGGCAGATGTAAGACCATTCATCTGGGATCAATGCCGCCTGCAAGCTGGAGCCCTGACTCGGGGCTGCATCTCTGTCTCTTCAGAGAGAACCACAAGACTGTCAGTGCTCACCTGCCACAGAGATGCTGAGGTCCTCCTCTGAGGTCTCCAAGGTCTTAGATTTTCTTCCCCATGCACTTCTCCCCACTTCACTCTCTGAGCTTATGCCTGTTTTCTGTTTTCTCTAAGCTCTCTTGAATATGCATGTCACTCTTCCCCAGAAACCGCTAAATGAGTGGTCCACAAAATGAACTCCCAAAGAAACCCTTATTTCAAAAGTTCAGTAACTACTGACTGGGTCGCATCTGAACTTGAGGTATGTCATCCCCTACATTAGTCTTTCTTCCTAAATGCTCACTGAACCTTCCTGCAAATCCTCTGAAAGTGCAGAGGATGGCTTTCCTTTGTCTGCTGTGGGGCAGCATCTCCTTCTACTCGGACATACACCTGTCCACTCCAATCCTGATATGCCAATGGGAGCAGACACTTTTTTACACCCCACACCCAATCAGGGCCAACTCCAGCCCTTCTCTGGAATTTTGAGCTTAGGGTCACAGGAGTGTGTGGGGTCTGCTGGTGGGAGCTATAAGATAATGATGCTTTAGAGCCGTCAGCAGCTGTGTGAGGGCCAAGGCTGGTCTGAACTGAAGAATGAAGCCAAAACGTGGAGGAAGCACAAATGAGAGGCAGAGAGAGAAAGACAGTCCTGGATCCTCAGTGGACCCAGCTCCAGACCTTCCTGACTTTCCCGGGTCTGGGGCCATAGTCACTGACATCCCTCCAGTCATCTCCCATTCCTGACAGTTTGAGTTTCTGTTGCCTGAAACTAAAAAGACTTCTAATTAATACAAACCCCTCTCATTCTCCTTTAGTCCCCTCTGCTCATCCCCACTCCAGACTATACCACCAGCGAGTATACATATTTTTCGAGATAACTTCAGAATCTCACCGATCATCGATGTTAGTCTCATATCTTAACAGGAGCATTCTCAAAAGAAACCAGGCAACATGGGAACTTTGAAAGGTCGGAAGCGGCTCCCTCGGTGAGAAAAGCAGAATGGAGAATGCAGAGGCAATGGAGGAATATAACCCAGGATGGTAGACGGCTTTCTCTACGACCTTGAACAAAGCCCCTTGCTTCAGCCCACCTCAGAGAGGACGAGTACAACTTCCTTATCACTTACTTTCAGGGGAATTCTAACTGTAAGTAAAGGACACATGAGTTCTTTTAAGAGAGTCTGCAGGAACACAAACGCTCTGCACGCCACTGTGATTCATTCATACGAACTAATCGCAGCGAAACTGCAGGTAGTACATCAAAGTGTTAAAAACGAAACAAAAGTACATCCTTCCCCGCCTGCTGCACTATCGGTTGTCATTACAGTGCAATCTGAATACTTTAGGAAGATGACAGTGTATTCAGTAAAAAGGGAGAAAACTCACCAGGAAGCCAATTATCTTGTACAAATTTCAGCCTCATGAATGATGATAACAGTAACAGGTATTTTTAGTTTGAGTTGTCTACCTAAAGAATGATTTTTAACTCTTCCAAATCGCAATGTGGGGGATCCTTAAGGACAGAGACCATTTTGAACTCATCTGTGTATTCCCAAAGTGACCGACACAGAGCAGGTACATCATACCTGCCTTATGAATGAACCAGTGGACAGACACACGCATGGACGGATGATGGATAAATGAGTGAGGGATGGCATAGGCAAAAGCAGGAAAAATAATCGTAAAATGACCGTTATACTCTATACTTTAATGTCTTTCAGTGCCGGAAGTTCTATCTGCCTGTTATATGGCTAAGCATCTGTGGGGATACGAAAGCAGTATCAACCAAGATCCCCACTCTCACGACTAAACACTCAGTGGAGGAGATAAATTATACCCATAAAACAATGAGAGCAGTATAAAGCAGTAAATGGTTAATGAGCAGAATCTGGGCTAGGGGAAGTACATGGTACAAAACATCAGAGGATCCGGGGAGCCGGCTTGGGGAATAGATATGGGATGCTGATGAAAGCAGGCACTTAGCCAGCTCTGGAAGAGGGGGTGGGTGTGGACACGGGAGAGAGTGGTCCATTATGAGAGAAAATTAAGAGCAGAAGCCAGACAGGGAGGGCAGGCAGGATGGGTTCAGGGCGTGCTGCCTCTCCCAGCACTGTCTCCACAGACCACTGCTCAATAAATACCTACAACATACCTCCTGAAACAGAAGTCAACATTCAAACATTGCTATCGGCACTGAGCTAGTGTTCTAGACACAGAATTTTCTGGGACTCAATCACCCACATGGCTCAATATAGTGTAGTATGAGATTCACTGTTAAGTCAGCGCCAGGGGTCCTGTCCCACCCAGCTCTGACCCAGAGTTGTTGTCATTCTGGAATACGGCTAAAGTACAATGGACTTTTCTCTCATGGAATTCAGGACATTTTCCGGTTTGCTTTGGCCTTTTAACAATCATTTTGAACATCAGTTTACTTTCACTGGCTTGCTTACTGCATGGAAATAGGAGCCACACAAGACAATCCAAACCATCAGAGCTTTCAATACAAGGGCTAAAACACCACAGGGACAGTTACAAAGCTCTCTGAGATGATGAGTGGAGAGGACAGCGGCAGGATGCTGGCAGCAGAAGAGGATGCCCTGGTGCCTGCCTCGTCCATGTTCACCACCTTGCAAACGCAGCTGCCCCATGACAGCCAGGGACGTCTGCTTACCGGGTCTTTGCTGAAGCCAAATGACTACAGATGAAGTGTGTAGCAAGACGGCATCATGTAGCCATCCAGAGAACAAGTCCCAGAACCAGGGCTCGTATATATATCCCAGCCCCACCACGGACCAGGCATGCAAACTTGGGCAGATTCCTCGTATCTGTTTCAGCTTCCTCCGATGTAAAATGGGGGTGATTATAACAGACCCTTCCCACAGACTCGCAATGAGGATTTAACAAGTTAATACCTGTGAAACACTCAGAATGGTGCTTCAGTGGCACAAAGAAATGGCCAATATATGTCGTAAGATCAGGAAAAGAATACTGGAAACAAAGATGTAGGGTGTTCCCATCCACTCTGAAAAGCTGTGACGCCTCTGGGAAGTGTCTTACCTTCTCTGAATCTCGTCCATCAGGAGGACCTAACACTCCCTCCTGCCCCCTACTGCCCACCTCTTAGAACTGTATGAAAGATCGAGAGAGACAATACGGATGAAGGGACGTGTAAGCCACAAGCCTTACACAGATGTAAAGGATCATCATTGCAGAATGGAGACCCAGATCATGATTCCATCCATCCATTCATTCACCTAGTATGATGGCTAATTTTTTGTGGCCATTTGGCTGGGCCACAGGACCCGGATATTTGGTCAAGTGTTATTCTAGATGTTTCTGTGAAGGTATTTTTTAGATGAGATTAATATTTAAATCAGCAGACTTTGAGTAAAGCAGATGACCATCCATAACGTGAATGGGCCTCATCCAAGCAGTCGAAGGTCTTAATAGAAAAAGACTGACCTCCCTGGAAGAAAAGGGAATTCTGCCAGCAGCTTCTCCCCTGGGTCTCCAGCCTGCCGGCCTTCCCACACATTTTGGACTTGCCAGCCTCCATGACTGTGTGTTCTCTCTCTCTCTTCTCCACACACACACACACACACACACACACACACACGCATGCATCCTGTTGGTTCTGCTTCTCTAGAGAGCCCTGACTAATACACCTACTATTTACTGAGCACCTGGGTAGGATTCAAAGTGGGGCGAGAGAGACATAGCCCTGCTTTCATGAAGCTTACGGCCAATAAAGAGACCCACTAAACATGGAACTATAGAGATCAGTTATCTATAGGGTGATGAATGCAATGAAGAGAAACTTTGGGTGCTATGAAAACACGTAATGGGGCACCTAACCAGGGAAATCTTCCTCCAGGAAGTGGCATTTCTGCAGATATCCCTGGGATGGGCAGGAACCAGCCAAGCAGAAGCTGAGCAGAGAAACAGCAGGACCTCTAGACAAGAGCAAGTTTTCTGGTGCCCCTCCTGCCCAGGCTCTGGCCACTTGCACTTAGAACCAGAGCAGACAGCCTGATTTCAGAGCCGTGTAGCTGGTGGTAGTATGAATGGCGTTTTATTCGCCCTCGAGTCCTTTGGGGCCCCTGTAGGGTGCTACTTCTACCGTGTTCCATAGAATGGGGGACGGAGTGGGGGAAGGCAGACCAACAATCCTGCTCTCTGATCTTCCCATTTCCTGTGATTTTTAACTTTCCACTGCTTTACAGGACACAGTGCAGGGAGTACTTTACTGATTGGGTTTTTAAAACTTTGCCCTTCACTGAAAACCTTCTGGTGCAAATATGGCAAAACGTTTTCTCAAAATACTTGAAACAAGGAACAGATCAAGTTCACGATTTGATTCGCTACAGCTGGTACACTGCTCCACTAATGAATCCACCAAATACTCATTGTTGGTGGTAAGGAGATCTCAGCTAAGCTGCAAATAAACAAAATTCCTATCTGAAGAGTTGGCTGTAGCATGGAACACACAGGCAAGACCAAGGGAACAGGAAAAGAAACTTGGAAGGAATTTTGTCCCTAGCACTAAATGCTACTGCCATGGTTCTATTTCTGTTGTTTCATCTAGAAAGTCAAATACTCAGATTCAATGCTGGAACTTAGAGGTTGGTTTGTGGACCATATGCTTGTTCACCTGTTCCCAATTCATATATTGAAATCCTAACCCACAAGGTGATGGTATTTGGAGGTGGGGCCTTTGGGAGGTGATTAGGTCATCAGGGTGGTACCCTCATGAATGGGATTAGTGTCCTTAGAAGAAGAGACAGGAGAGCTTGCTTGTGCTCTCTCTCTGCTCTCTACCATGTGAAATACAACAAGAAGGTGACTGTCTGCAAATCAGGAAGAGAGCTCTCATCAAACACCAGATCTGCCAGAACCTTGACCGTGGACTGCTCAGCCTTCAGAATTGAGAGAAATAAGTGTTTGTTGTTTCAGTCACCCAGTCTATGGTATTTTTGTGATAGTAGCTGGAACGGACGAAGACAGCATCACAGAACAGAGTGTTGTTTCAGTCACCCAGTCTATGGTATTTTTGTGATAGTAGCTGGAACGGACGAAGACAGCATCACAGAACAGAGCTAACCTGAACTTGTAAAGCAATATGAGAGAACGTAGGGAGTCTTATGTTGTGGCTGTCAGGAGTTAGAGGATTTTTATTTCAGACGCTATTTAATAATCTAAGCAAAATATGTTTTGCTTTTAAGAATGTATCAGAACAATTTTCCCCCTCCATAATGATACATTTTAGTTCAGTGAAGCATTAGAAAGTAATTCAAATGTTTTGCTATGCTAGTCATTGAGTAGGCAAGAAGAGCGTTTCCTACTCTGAGGCACAAAGGACAACTTTCTAATTAACTCAGCAGTTTGGACTCACCATTTTTTAAAAATAAAACATTACTATCAATCCCATTTTAATGGGATAATTACAGCAAATCATGATTAACTTCTCTTTCAGCCATCAGCAAGAGAAAGATGCAGAAAGATAAGATGTTAGAAATGTTAGCTTAAAATATACCTACAGTTCCCATATTCTTGATATCAGTAATTGTCTAATTGTGCTAAGCCTGACTAAAATGTGGTTTTTGGACAAAGAATGATCAAAAGCCCTATTCTGGCATTATCATCCATCTTATTGCCCTTTGTTTAATTGAGAAAGTGGCATTGATTCCAGAGAGAATTCCCTCATTTTATCTCGTGTTTTCATTCTATAAGTTAGGATGCTAATTAGGGATTACAGGTATTCAGGGAGGCCCCAAACCTAACCTCCAATTATGGTAAAGGTTTATAGCCTTTAAAAAGACCCTTTAGAAATATCACCTTCCACCTCCTTCCACACAAGTATGTGCATGTGTGTGCATACACACACACACACACCCCTCCCTATCAGTTCCACTTACTACCTAAAAAAATAGAGTCTTAGAATTGAAGCTGAAAGTCACATAAAGGGGGAAAAGCTTAAGAATCACTCAAATTCTGCCTTAAAGTCTTCATGACTTTCATGATCTTTCACACGCCAAAGCTTAAATTTTTGTCTTCTCCCACAAAAATGGGTTGACAAGTTACTTCATCTTGTTGGGCCTCAGTTTCTTCCTATGCACAGTGGGAGGACTAGACAAGATGGTCTTTGGGAAAACTTCTCAGTGAGGGATGTTGATGGTGCTTACACATCGCCACAGTGCCAGCACTAGGCAGCAGCATCTCCCCGATGTCACCCTCCCAGGGCAACTCAGGTGCTGAGGAGTAAGCAGGGCCAAGGACCACTAGGGTCTTGTCCTTTAGATGCTCTTGGTGTTTCTGCCTCATTACAACAGCTCCATCATGCAGCTCTATCATTCAGCACTACACAGTGCTGAATGCCCAGTTAGGATGCCTAGTACTAAACAGACTTACGTTAAAATACTCAACATTTTTGGGGTGTCCTTTATGTAATCTGGCATTGAAAGGGTACAAACTTCCTCCCTGCTTACCCAAGAGTCCTTTCATACAGTTTGCTCTGTGTAGATATTTCAGGCAAAGAAAACCAGAAAACGAGTATTTTATATATAATGTGCCATCCTATCAGAAATCTGATGTAATTAAACTGAAATGTGCTCCTCACCCTTCTCGTTCTGGACCTAATAATGAAGCCAACAGAAAATTATATCCATACAACTTGGTCAGCTGTCTTAAAGGCAGTCATGTTAATAATGAAGAACAACAATGGCCGCCGTACTTTCTTTTACACGTGGTTTACCACGACTTTTCTGTTCAGTGGCCTTTAACGGAGAACATCTTCCTAATACTTCCCTGTCTTTGCAAGAATGAGCCTGCTAAATTCAAGAGTGGCATGGCAGGGGGTGTAGAAAAAACTCTCTCCCCATCACTTAGCCACGCAGTCAGGCTCCAGAAGCAGCGCTCCGGACAGCGGCACCTGCAGTTCCTGAGCTCCGGTTTCCGGTAGCGGAGCATCATGCTGCGCATGTGCGGCGGAGGGGGGCGGGCTCTAGGACAGGTGCGTGCACCTCTGCATACACGGCGGCGTGGGTGGGGGGAGAAGAAACCGCGAAGATTAATGAGTCAGAACATTTTCCCTTGAGTCAGAACATTTTCCCTAAGTCTCCTTTCTCTGGAGATGCAGGTTGGAGGAAGGGTCAAAATAAGAAAGAAAGGAAGGAGAAAAAAACCAAACTCTAACTACAGGAGCTTAGCCGAGTCAACCACAACCAACCGAGCACAGAAAAGAACTGCAATTAGGGACTGGAAGGTCACATGAGTTTATTTCCCAGAAGAGCTAACAATTCAATTTTCAAAGCTATCAGGCCAGCTATCCTGATGAATGTGCATGTATTATTTACGCAGTCTATTTCTCCCCACCCCCCAAAGCACACCAAAATAGAAAGCTCACGATTCCTTTCTACTGTCTGGCGTGTGTAAGGGGGGAGTAATCACTGGTGAGTAGTGGGATCGAGAATTTTCCATCACATTAGAATACTTGAAATGAATGTTACAGACTGACTCAAACCTTTTCTCTCTGATAAAGCTTCAGGATGAGGAATGGTAGAAATGATAATGAGGAATTTGATAATTTGCATACTATTTAAATAACCCGGACCTTGGTGGGCTGGAAGGCATGAAATTTTCTCCTTGGTATAACCTGGCATCATTTCCTGAACAAGAGAGAGCTACATCAGCCATTTCTACTTGTTGAACAAATGAATAAGAGCTACATTTGTACCTTAAAAAAATCTTATTTTAATCTAATTTTTCTATCTTATTGTTTTCCTCTTGAAATGAGAACATAAATTGAACAGTTATCTTGGCTTCTTCTTCCTTACAGTGTCACAAGGGTTTAGTAATCGAATGACTTCTGCTCTAAAAACGTTAAGAAATCTGTAAAGGGAAAGAATCTCTACTGAAAAGCACACATGGTTCATTTAGTTTTTTACCATGCTATTAGTTTACTACCAAATAAGTGGAAGTTTAGAATTAAACTAAACCTAGATAATATAGGACCTGGTAAATGAGCGAAGTAGTGAGTGTGAGTGTGTGTGTGTGTGTGTGTGTGTGTATGTACATGTGTGTTGCGGGGAGAGATGTTATTTAGAGAATATATGTTTTATGTTTTAACAGAGGTCAAAATATGTTGCTACCAGGTTTGAAAAGTAGTGCTAAATAAGAGGCAGATGACTTAAAATCGAGGACTGTGAAGAAAAAAGAATAATGGCTCCAGCCTTTATTGCATAAGAAAGATAATTTAGCCAAACAAGCAATTCTATTTCTAAATCGCAACTCCAAGGACTCCGCAGAATTGTCTGCCTTGGGGCTGCACTGTCTACAGAGGAGAAATCTCAATGAGGCACTTCGGAAATGCACAGATGGATGGGCACGAGTGGCGATGGGGATCCAGTGTGACGGATACCACACAACCCTTCTTCTACCCAGACTAGGGATAAGCAGGGGTCCCCAGGAGAAGGAAAGAGCATTTGTAGCTCAGGAGTGAGGGCTGAGGCTGAACGCCAGGCAGGCATTTTCACAGGGGCCTAGAGTTCATGGAGATCAGGATATACACCCCCCGCTCCTTTGCAGGCATGTGGCCCAGAGCAGCCAACCAGCTTCTGTGTACTGTCCCCAGCAGTGGCACCTCCTGCAGTACCTGGCACACAGTATGTCTACAGATATTCACCGAGTGAATCGAGTAGGACAAGCCCTCCTCAACCTGTCTCCAGCTCAATTTTCCATAATTATTCATGTCCGTTTCACCCAATTTTTATGATCTTTTCAAATTCTATAGAGTCTCTTCTCTTGTTGCTAGTACCCACCTATATGAGTTTTCTTATATTCCCAAAACATATCTGGGGGAACAAAGGCTGAGTGGTGATGATTCCATCTTTTTGAGGCATTCCTGGAGATTATGAAGGAAAAGAAGGCTTCTTTTCCCTTCATGCTTCATGTATTTCCCTTCAGGAATACTGCCAGGAAGAGTAGAATTAACAAGGTGAACTGTCATCATCATGAATGTGACTGTGGCCATCACCATTCTCACCTTTAAAAGCATTTATGCACCCGTGGTGGGGCTGCAGAGCTAAATACTGAGTGAGTTAAACAGATAAGACGCTTTGCTCTAGAAGCTTGTAATCCAATACTAAGAGGTCTGACACACCAACAAATGAACCTTAAACATGGATGTTAATTAATTGTGCAAACAAATTTCATGAAGAGCTTTTACTGGCTTAGGAGAAGGAACCATTTTCAAACAGATTAGAAATATCATTTACATAAAGCCAAACTCATGAAATATAAACAGGGACTAAGCTGCTTTGATCCACTAATCATCTTTATCTATTCATTAAAAATGTCTCTACAAGACCACTTAGTACTATAGCTTCTTTATATAACTCGAAAGTTAGGCAGAATGATTTGAAGTCTGTGATTCCAACTTTTCCTTAAGTCAAATAGTCCTTCATATTGATCCAAGTCGGTGAGATGTCTAAGGCTGACTGTTATAATGACTAGATTATAAGTGCTGTCGGGGCAGGCATTCTGCCTGTGTGTCCATCAGGGCAAGCCTAGAGCCCAGCACAGGGCCTGACACATAGAAGATGCTCAATAAATATTTGCCGTGTGCCAAGTACTGCTCTAGGTGCTAGGGATTCTGAGGTGTTTCCCGTGTTGTGATTCAGCTCCAAGCGCACTGAACTTACCCCAAGTTCTTCCATCCCTGTGGCCTCCAGAAAAGCTTTTGCCCCAAGATGCACTTGGTGGCTAGCAATGACTCTGGGTGGAGAAAGGGGTGCGGGGAGGGAGGAAGTTGTTGCTGGAAATCACCGGCAGTGGGACAAGGGGAGGGGTCAGTGTAGCACCTCTGACTCGCTGTGTGTCTACCATGGCCCGTCACTGCCCTTTCTCTCCCATCCATGACTCTGAAAAGGGACACATGTCCTTCTCCACTGGATGCAGGTGACCGCTTCCCAATTTATTTTGCTACCATTATGGTCCCGTTACATTCTTGTCTCCACTCAGATTTTTAAAGGTCATGTATATCTAGAGGCCACCCAGTGAGACGGAAGAGAATAAAATGTCTTACAGGTCCTGACCTCTGGGCTTGACTCAGAAGGCACTGGAAAATCGGGGCCTCCATTGTCTTGTCTACAAATGAGAGGAGAGCTCTAAACAAACCCACAAAAGCCTGTCTTCAGGTCTCCCGAGGAAGTCCTTGGTGGTTAAGGATAAAAGGTGGGGCGAAGTGGCGTCAGCTGCGCTGGGTTTGTTCCCCATCCCGCCTCAAGGGCCCCCCCCACCCCGCCCAGGTTAAGTCATTAAGTTGCTTTTGGCAGTTCAATCAAGCTTTTCTACTTCAGATGTAATGATCTCTATATAGCGCCAGTTCTTTTATGTTCTATATGAAACTGCACTGTATTTCTTTGAAACGTTAACATGTAAATTATGCAACAGAAATAAACCTACGGGGATTTTTCCATATGGATAAGAGGAATGCAGTGCCTCGTTGTAGTGGACTCTCGGGGTGGGAAAAGCATGAGTCTGGGAAATGGGCCTCCACCAAGTTTAGACGGTCGGCGCCTCCGTGGCAGAGTCAAGGCCAGGCCGTCTGGCTTTCTGTGAAGCACACGTCTCACCAGGAGGAAGCATGATGGGAGGTGTGCTCGCGGACCTCTGGCTTCAATCACACGTCCTCAAGTGAAAGTATATAATTACACTGCCCTCCAGAGAGCACACCCCCTCCCACTGTCACTTTCTCGCCACCAATGCCCCAACCCCCATGCTCAGCAGGACAGCTGCCGTGAGGCCACTCGTCAGACAGAAGTCACACCTTCTGCCACCTTCTGCGACACCCAGTCTGGTGACCCCACTTCCATGGACAAACTCCGGGCTTCCTGCATTCCTGGCTGGTTAATGTCACCCTTTCTCTCCCACTGCAAATGGGACTCTCTCGGACTGCAAATGAGCGCAAGGGATAGTACTTTTCGTTAAAAAAGTAAGTGTGAGGGCTTCGCTGGTGGCGCAGTGGTTGAGAGTCTGCCTGCTAATGCAGGGGACGCGGGCTCGAACCCTGGTCTGGAAGGATCCCACATGCCGCGGAGCAGCTACGCCCGGGAGTCACAACTACTGAGCCTGGGCGTCTGGAGCCTGTGCTCTGCAACAAGAGAGGCCGCGACAGTGAGAGCCCCGCGCACCGCAATGAAGAGTGGCCCCCACTTGCCACAACTAGAGAAAGCCCTCGCACAGAAACGAAGACCCAACACAGCAAAAATAAATTAATTAATAATAAAAAAAAATAAGTGTGTGATTTGCAAGCTTTAGTGTGTGAATGATTATAATATTACTTGTAGTTATACCTGGTCTTATGCTGCTTATCTTACTTATAATTATACTTCTAACTGGCCCCTACATAGAGTACATCACGAAACCAAGATTAGACCAGTGCCTTCCAGATTATTTTCGTGCAAGTCCCAGGTCACCCTGGCTGGAAACAGTCTTTCTGCTGGTTCAGTGCCTGACTGGTGCCCTGATCCCTTTGTCTCAGAATTCCAGGGAGCGGGGAAGGGATGGGGGAAAGAAGGGACAGAAGACCCTAGGCTTGGGGACCAGGCCCACCTGAAGATGTATCTGCATCAACCCTTTTAGGAACCAGAGACTGGGCCACTGTTATAGATGCAGGAAGATAGTTTCTCATGTGGTTCATTTCGAGGTGTCCCGGACAGGGCCGTAGTGGGGTGTATGAGTACTACAGGTTGGCTAATAGTCTGGTACCTCTTTAGAGCGACAGCATTTAAATATTGGTTCACATGTACTCAGAAGAGAAGTAGGGTGTCACTCAGAGCAGGAGAGGAGAAGGAGACTGCAGCGGAGACATTCTATGTCACTGTGTCCAGGGCGGTTCGGCTCCGGTACCAAAGTTCCAAAACTCCTCTTAGCAAAACCAAAGTCCACGCACACTTAAAAATAGCTCAAAAGGTAAATTTTCTGTTATGTGCACCTTACCACAATTCAATTGTTTTCTACAGTTTTGAAAGCCCTGCAGTTACTTGTACCCACCCTCCTTAGAAGGCAGCCTCTCAGCCATCCGCTATGACCGCAGTGTGTGTGCCCCCGCGGGGATGCCACTCCCACCTGCATGATTCCTGCTCCTGTGGTTTCCTCCATCTCCCTCCCTGGCCAGTGATGCTAGAGCAGCCCTCGCAGGCTGCCTGGTCTCCTACTTTACCTCTGGGCCTGGGAAAGCCCCGCCCAATGCCATGGAACATTCCAGGACTGGATGCTTTCCGTTAGAATAAACATTGCTCTATTCAACATAATCTTAAAATGTAGACTCTGTTGGAAGGAGTAACTTAGCAAGTTAGGACTTTCCCAGTGGGTGATGAAATAGGGGGTGGGAGGGTATGGGAGGAGGCAGGAGAAATCATCGAGAAAAGGGAGAAGAGCACCAAGGAAGAAGGGCAGAGGGTGTGGGGTAAACTCCAGAAGGACCACTGGTGAGTCTGAGGCCACTGAAGACCGTGAACCCGGAAAGAATCATGTTGAGGGTCAAGGTGAGAGGGAATCAGTGACCTAAATAAGTAAAATCGTCCACACAGTTGAGCAGCCACTCCCTTCAGCAAGACTTGCAACCTCCCGAAATGAGTCCTGTTAAGCGGGTGGTGGGGACTGGCAAGGTGGTGTGTGCCACCCTCCTTCTGAGGAAAGTAAAAGAAAGTAAACAGCCACCGCTTTCTTCAACTAAATGTTTTTATAAGTCACAGCTTATTTACCCATTGAAGAGTAAACCATAAGTTACTTCACCCAGACGTTTATCTCAGAAGAGACAGTTAAGAGATGACATCTAAAAACGAAGTTACCCCAAACATAGCTGAGCCAGGTCTCGTGATGGTGTTTCTACATCTCATCATAATGTTCCCCATCTCTTTCTAAGCAGTTCTAACAATTCAAAATTGTATTTCTTGGCTAGAATGGCACACAGAAAATGCTCCCCAGAAATCCCACCAGTGGTCTGGTTCAAAAGTAGAACTTGGGATTTCTCTGAAGGGGAGGAACAGTGAAACTGTGCCAGGGAAGTGACGAAGCATCTTCATGTCTTATTCCTACACCGTGTCTCTTGGTCTCTCCTGCCTCTGCCTCTGTCTTTTGTGTTATGGGGTCTTTTCTTTAATTGGGTACAGTTCTGTCAAACAATACAAGGCTGTTTTCTTTCTGCCAAAATCAAACCACATCTCCAATAATTGGAATGTCTTAATTTACTACTAGTATATGTAACCAAAGAAAATTTTACAGTACTTCCAAACGACTTTCATTTCTTCTCCTTCTCTCCCTGACACCTTCTTGTTTTAGCAAACAAACCGAGCCCTCATTCTCGTCCTTGCCTTTGATGCAGAGCCCCACACACAGAGCCAGCGTGGCACATGGCACAGGTGCCTACCTTGCCCAGGCCTGGGGTGTCCTTCACCTTGTTGACGGCCCTCAGCAGGCAGGGCGGGGCCGGGGGTGGGGAAGTCTGCAGAATCCCGCTGAAGCTGGTGGCAAAGAGAGGTGGCTCGGCGACAGAAGAAGTGGAAGGCCGATGTTTCTTCTTTTTAGAAGATAGATTTAACTTCTGGGCAGCTCTGGAGGGAAAAATTCAGAAAAAGACAATAAAGGAAAAAGTATATTCACAATTCACAAAAAGTATATATTCACAATCAGATATGCTCGGGTCACTTTCTGTTCCTTCTCTTAAAGAAGCCCCTAATTCTGATTGCAGCTAAACGGTTCTCTCTTCTTCCTCCGAGTGCCTGGTGGTAGCCCCTGACTGCAACCGAGTGAACCCAGGGAGCTGCCCAATCACTTACACGGCAGAGCGACACCACAGCATTGCACGGTCCTGCAGCTGCGATCTACAAAGAATTGTTGGTTTTCCACAAACACTCAGCTTAAGCATGAATAACGCTGGCCATCTTTGGGGATACACAGCACCTATTAGGTTAATCATTCCATAACTTCTGGTATAAACTCAAATGTGAGAGACCTTATGAATTTTTTAGAAACTCTAACACCTTGTAAAATCCAAACCAGTCTGAGGAAGAAGCATGCGGTGACCACTCAAGGCATGCTGTGGACGTGATTGTGGAAGAAAAACACACACCCCAGCACAACGGGAAATACAAACCAAACGGTTTTAGAAACATAACACCCAAACAGAATAAACTCCAGCCAAGGTGTGGGGTTCTGAGACTAGGCGTGGCTCATGTGGCAAACAGGCTTTTATGTAGGGTGGTCTTTCACCACAAAATGCAGTTCATGGCCAAGTGCAATGGGTGATACAGTCAGAACCCACAAAGGTGGCAGAGGACGCAAACAGAAAGGTGAGAGGGAAGGTGACGCATCGTTAATAACATTGATTGTTCACATCACATCTTCCATCGTTCAAGTGTTCTGCGACACCTAAAACATGACAATCTTATCATAGAGAAGAAGGGAAAATCAGGAAAGGGCATTTCACAGACTGTAACATACTCACTTCTGGGTTCATTCTTGGTGTTTTTCATACTATACTCATGTTCTAAGAATTCCAATTTCCTTACCAAAGGTTATTAAACATTTTAGCTGCTGCTTAAAACAAATGGGCTACCGTGACTTTATTCTACACATCAAAACCTTACAATCCATCCTGTGTTCTTACCAATTGCATAACAGGTCATAAGCAAAGCAGGCCAAAAAGATTAAATCAGCATCGTTTGCACCCCCTTCCCCCCAACTTCCATCTTAATATCTGAATCTTAAGCTCTGGACTGGTTAGTTTTAATTTTGTGTCAGTAATTGCCGTGCTTTTGACAAATCCCCTGAGCTACAAAATGGCCACTGAACAAATACAGCAAAGAGAATTACCACTTCAAAGCTTAATTTTCCTTAGCTGTAAAACTGAACATCTATTTCACAAGAGTGAAATACAGAGGAATGGGATGCATGAGGAGTGACAGATTGTGATGGAATGATACCCGCACAGTCCCAACGCCATGTGCCAAACTTAGGGACCTCTATGGTGACTCTACTGTAGGGTGATGAAAAATGAAGACACTAAAAGGAGATTTCCACCATGCTTTCTTTTCCCAAACAGCAAAAAGAAAAACCTAGGAGTCATTTTTTCTCGTGCTTTCTTTGTCACTCTTCCTGATGCTGTCCCTCTAAAATGAAAGGTGAAGTGGAATTGTTCAGTGGCTGGTCTGGCGCATCTCTTGGCAGTTTTCCTTATTCTGTGAGATTCTCTCCCTGAACAAACAGTGACTCCTCCAGAGGTGGGTGTGGGCATCGCATTCTTCTGACACTCACGCCTCTGCTCAGCAGCCCCTTACTGCTTTCAAGTCAGGACGCCTATAGGCAAAGGAGAGTTAGAAAGAAGGCGGAAGATGATGATCTGCTAGGAACCGAAAGGTGGTGTTTAATCCATTCACGTTAGGATTCTTTTGGATGGTGGCAAAAGGACCAAGGAGCTGCTGTGGGTTCCCGGTCCAAATGTGGAGACAGAGAGGAGGAGTGACACTCAAAGGCAGCTCAGAAGAGGTAGTAGCCTGCTGGCTTTTTTTTTCCTTTTTCTTATCTCTACTACCCATGCCCACTTACTCTCCCCACATAGACCCTGCAGAGGAGAAGTGAGGGTCCTTGAAATGAAAGTATATGAAGGGCATTCCCAAGAACAGCAATCCAGTGCTTTATTCCCCTCTCTCTCTCCCTCTCTCTTTCCTATAACATCACAATTTCACTGTATTACCGCATCATTCCCAAAGGCATATAAACATGCTATTATTTCTCCCACCTCGGAAAAGAAAACACAAGCCCTTCTCTTCATTCTTCTTACCCAGCCAGCTACTGTCTGTTTCCTGCTCATTTTTGCAGCAAAACTCATGGTAAGTGTTGTCTATACTTGCTTTCTCTAGTTCATCTCCTCCCTTTGCCTATTAGCTTATTGCAGTCAGGCATGTGGTCCACAGCTCCTCTGAAACAGCTCTTGTCAAGGCTGTGAATGACCTCCACGATTGCTAAATGTCATGGTTCTCAGCCCCATCTTACCTGCCCAATCAGAGCACTGACGAGATCCTTCTACTATGTTATACTTTCTTCTTTAGGTGCCAGGACATCTATGGTGACAGATGTTAACTAGACTTATTGTGGTGAGCACTTTGCAATTTATACAAATATACAAATCTCGATGTGCACCTGATGCTAATATAATGTTGTATGTCAATTATACCTCAATTATAAAACAAAACAACAACAAAAACACACTAAAACGATTCTACTCGGATATCCAATAGGTATTGTAAACTTGCATCTCTAAAGCTAAATTCCTGATCTTTCTCTAAAAAGCTGTACGCCTTTAGCTTTCCCTATTTCAGAAAATGGCAATTCCATCCTTACGATGGCCCAGACATCTTTGCCTCCTCTTTTTCTCACACCAGACATCCAATCCGTTAGGAAATCTGTTGGCCGTAATTTCGAAATAGACCTATGATCTGACCCCTCTCACCACCTTTACTGATACTGTCTTGGTCTGAGCCACTAACCTCTCTTGCCCGGATTACTGCAGTAGTCTCCTAACTTGTCTCTCTTCTTCTGTTACCTTCCCTGCCACCTCCCACTGCACTGGCCCAATCTATTTTCCACATAGTTGCCAGACTGATTCTTTTAAAACATAACCAGACAAGACCCTCCATTTTGCTTCTCATCTCATAGTAAAAGCCAAAGTAACTACAACGGCCTATGAGGCCTTCCGTATATCTTCCCTCATATCTCCCAGACCACCTTTCCTACTACTCTCTTCTTCAGTTACTCTGCTGCAGCCATGAAAGCCTCCAAATACTCCTGGTGCGCTCCCACCTCAGGGCCTTTGCACAGGCTCTTGCTTCAGCCTGGAATGCTCTGCCCTAGATAGAGATAGGCATACAGCTCCCTCCCTTACCTCCTTTAAATCTTCATTCAAATGACGCCTTATCAATGAACCTACCCTGCACACCATAGCAGACTGTAAGATGGCTGCAACAACATGTATCCCCTCACACATGCTCTTCTATGACATGAAACTGACAGTTCTCCATTGAGAGGTGGAATCTATTTTCCTTCCCTTTGAACCCAAGCAGAACTCTGAAATTGCCTTGACCAACAGAATATGGTGGGAATGATGTTGTATGGTCTCCAGGGTTAGGTCATAAAAAGCAATCTGGCTTCTACCTGTCTCTCTCACCCCTGGCACTCAGCTTCCACATCACGAGAAGGCCCAGGCCATGTGGAAAAGGCCATGTAGAGAAGAACTGAGGACTCCAGAGAACAACCAGTGTCAACTACCAGACATGTGAGTAAATGAGCCTTTAGATGATTCCAGGTGCCACCCTTCAAGTCTTCTGGCTGAGTCCCAAGGCATCATGGAGCAGAGGTAAGACATCCCCATTCTGTCTTGTCAGGACTTCTGAACTCCAGAAACCATGAGAGGTGATACACCATCATTGCTGCTTTAAAGCCACTAGGTTTGGCGGTAGCTGGCTACATGGCCACCTACTCCCCATCTCCTAATTTCACTTGCCCTGCATGCCTTACCCACCCACCCTCCCCATCATGGCACTCACTATCTTCTAACATAGTAGATGATTTACTGAGTTATCAGGTTTATTGTTTATTGTCTGTTTCCTCTCTAGAATGTAAGTTCCAACAGGGCAGACTGTCATACCTGCGTGTTGAATGACGTGAATAAAATTGAAGGAACTGGGAACATTTAGCCTGGAGAATATAAACCTGGAGAAAGGGGAAGGAAGAGTTTTTCTAAAAAACTGTCTTTAAAAAAATGAATAAATAACATGTGGCAGGAAGTATTTTTCAAGTAATAATGCCAGATAGCTTCATAGGCCATCATTTTGAATCTCAGAAAACTTTGTGAGGAAAATAATAATAGGACTCCCATTTAACAGACAAAGAAATGAGTCTTGAAGAGTTAAATCCAGATTCCTTGGACTATCTGACCTGAATTTGAACATCCAGATGCTTCAGATACTAGGTAGATAATAGGCAAGTTACTTAAATTCTGATAATGTTTATAATGTGCGTAAAGGGCCTAGCATAGCACCCGGCATATAGTTGGCATTCAACAATACCATCATCATCAATGTTATTATTACACATATTATTATAAAGCCTCAGTTTCTGCATCGTAAGATAGAGCAAAAATATTTTCTACCCTTACAGACATTTTGTGAAAATTAAATAAGAGTGCAGGCAAAGGGTTTAGCACACAGGAAGTACTTAATAGATGGTACTTTGGAGGAATAGAATACGTGGTGGAGCTGAGACTGAATCTAGGTCTCTGTTCCCCATATTGCTTCAGATCATCTCTGAATAGGCAGCAAAACAGGCAGGTGAAACGTAAAGGCATTTGGGGATTTATAAGTGAAAGGGGCATCTTTCTAAAAATTGGAGTAATCCATTAGTGATGGGTCTGCTTCATGAAATAGCTTTTGTCATTGAAAGTGTCCAAGTCGTAGCTACAAAACCATTTACAGGGACTGTCAGGGAGATGAAAGCATGCATTGGGAACATCAGATGATTTCCAAAATCTCTTCCAATGCAGTTTCTGAAATGATTCCTGGAACCTCTATTTCATTTAGGGAAGCCTCTGTTGGCTTCAATGCAGAAAAATAGGAATGCAGGAAATTATTTGGAGAATACATAAAAAATTACTTTCTTCTGAAAACAGGTATATAAGATAAATACATTAGAAGAATTCTAGAATTTAGAAATCAGTAGAAATCACATTTTAGAGCCATATAGTATATAAGAACACTTTATTTTAATTTTGACATCATCATCACCAACTGTTTGATCTCTATTTTATATGTTCCGATTTCTTGGAAGTCAGCATCTTCTGATCTTTTTATATAGTACTTCAATGACACGCAGACAGGAGAAGGTTGAAGTACAGAAATCATTCATGTATAATTGTATTATTCAGTGACATAAAGAAGAAGCAATCGTGAAAGAATTGAAAAGGAAAAGACATTTGGGCTAGAAGTGTATTTTGTGTTATTAATGCCTTACACAAGTTTTCTTCATAAGGAAAGGGACAGATGAGTGGGTTGTCTTATAAGATTTTAAACAACAAAAAATTAACCTAAAAAACTATCATAAGTAATATTCACTTGTCTCATTCCTACCATGGCCAGTATCACATATTTCCTAGAGCTATTCATCCCTGCACACATCTTTAAATATCCATGGGTTTCATCTAATTCTCTGAACCTTATTTCAAGAAAAAAAGGTGGCCTCTCTAGCAGGATGAAATTAATATTCACTAAACTCCTATAAAGGAAGTGATGCCATGCTAAAGCAGTTATCAGACTTGTGAGGACAGGAGCAATGATGTGAACCTGGAAAGAATTTAAACCTAGTGAGCTCAGATTTTTGCTCTGGGCTCTACCCTTTCTCTCCATTGCCTTACTCATCTCATATAGGAGACAATTATCCTAACACATCTATGTGATGCCATCTGAATTCAGGAATCAGTTTAGAATTGAGATGACCTTCACATGGGACAGTTCCTTGTGCTCATTGGCCAGATCTACCTGGATTTAAAAGAAAGAGGCAGGGCTTCCCTGGTGGCGCAGTGGTTGAGAGTCCGCCTGCCGATGCATGGGACACGGGTTCGTACCCTGGTCCGGGAAGATCCCACATGCCGCGGAGCGGCTGGGCCCGTGAGCCATGGCCGCTGAGCCTGCGCGTCCGGAGCCTGTGCTCCACAACGGGAGAGGCCGCAACAGTGAGAGGCCCGCGTACCGCAAAAAAAAAAAAAAAAACGGCAAATAATTATCTAGTAAATTTAATTGGTTAGGTGGGAGAGAGTCTTAGGTCTCCGTTATACAGATCAGAGGGGAAACTTTTGGGGCTTTTCTGACTTTTCTTTTTTTTTTTTTTTGCATTTGTGTGATAGACTATTTGACCTTGCATTTTCAGAAATACGGAGTGTTTCAACGGAAAGCGCTTCATTCTAAGTGCATCCCATGAGACTTAAGTTGGGGGTCTACCACCCTTAGTGTACAGGGATTACTAATACATTGACCTAACAACATTTTAAGAATTATTAGCTTCATGAAGAATAGAACTTTCGGGGCTTCCCTGGTGGCGCAGTGGTTGAGAGTCTGCCTGCCAATGCAAGAGACACGGGTTCGAGCCCTGGTCTGGGAAGATCCCACATGCCGCGGAGCAACTAGGCCCGTGAGCCACAACTACTGAGCCTGCGCGTCTGGAGCCCGTGCTCCGCAACAAGCGAGGCCGCGACAGTGAGAGGCCCGCGCACCGCGATGAAGAGTGGCCCCCGCTCGCCGCAACTAGAGAAAGCCCTTGCACAGAAACGAAGACCCAACACAGCCAAAAATAAATTAATTAATTAATTTAAAAAAATGAGTATATGTATCTCTAGGGTTAAGAAGATGTAAAAAAAAAAAAAAAAAAGAACTTTCCTTAGGGAATACCAGGCAGGAATATCAGGCAGTATAGTCGTTTTTTAAGAATTCTCTATCCTTTAAAAAATTCTATGTACCATGTGTTGCTGACCACATCCTGAAAGCATTTCATCCTGTCTGAGGGGGGTGTTCGACTGTGAGATGCTTGGATAGGTGGGTAAAAGGTTTATAAAAATTAAGAGGTCATGCAAGCTCTACTCAATGGGACCCGGGCGATTGACTGGTGAGATATTAACTGAAAAGCTGCTCAAGAGGAGGGCAGGGCAAGGTCCTCAGAACCGCCACGTCTGCTGCCCACAGAGGGCCCTGACCCAGGAGGGGGATGAGAGTGGCAAAATTGCCACCGTCAGCAGGTAAAAGACAATCCCGGCTGCAATTTAACGTGACGGTGGCCGGGCTCCAATGGCTTATGTGCCATGATAAAATATTTCAATGCTCTGAGGATTAAGACTGTCTGATAATAAGCAATGACGTGACAGATCACAGCAGCTCCCAGGAAATCCATGGGGTCAGTGACACAGGGGTAGAAGAAAATAAACGGATTATAAATAGCGAGGATATATGACAAGAGCCAGTGGTCTGAGGCAAAGCTTCTGGAAACAATTAAGATATCCATCTATATGGAAAAAAATACCAGTTATGCTTCACTTTGAAATAACACCTATTTAAAAGTATTCTGGCACTGCCACGAAGCATGTTAGTCATTTTGGAAACTCTCCAAACAGGGAATAAAGAGCGTCCTCCTTCACCTTTCCATTTTCTAATTGGCTGTCACTGAGGTCATTTCTGTGTCTCCAGAGACTGAAAAGCATATGGGTCTTGGGGTTTTTCTGATTTTTATGTAAATGATCCATTTCATTAGTGTAGGAAGGTAATTCGTGACATGACTTCAAATAAAATGTTTACTGCTAGGAGACAAAACATGGCTGACCGTTAACCTCAAACAATATTGTGTTAAAACACTACCGCCAGACACTATTATAATTTGAAAACGGATGGATTTTTGCAACTTACTGCACAGCATTAACCCATAGTGATAATCTCTATGAATTTTCCCTTATTCTTCTCTTAAAAATTTACCCATTCATCAAAGCTTCTACAAGTTGCCCTCATCAACTACTTCAGGCCTCAGCAATTGGTCTTGGGAGTCTATGTCTTATGTTGTAACACTTAATGAGATGCTGCTTTGCAGTGTGGTCTTTCCTTCTGGGTGCCATTAGTGTTGCCTCCATCACTGAATTATCAACTCACTGAAGGTCCATACGTGTTTCCTTTCTTCTGCAGCTTATTTCCTGCCCCATAGCTTTGTACCTTTTTGCAAAGTGTGCACCCACTCAAGGCTTCTTAATCGATCTCGCCTCTGGAGTTACACCAACATATGCAAAGTCCCAAGACTATGTATCTGGAGTTCTAGAAATGCTTAGACCTTGGAATGTTTTACTCTTTCTAAAGCATTTTGCACACATTGTCACATCCATCACACTCAGCCCTATGAGGCAAGCAGAGAAGGTGTCTGTACCATAAATTACAGATTTAAAAAGCCATGAAGGCACAGAAGTTACCTGATTTTATCCACAGTCACAGGACTAGTGATCTTCATACCTGGGATCTAGGATTTGAGTTTTCTGCTTTAGACTCAGGGTCGGTCTACCACTTCATGCTGTTATGCAATTTGGTACATAGGAGCAGTTATTTTATTTTGTTTGGGCAACATAAAACCAAATGATAATCACTTGCCTAAAAATGAAGACAGAAAAAGCAGTTACATATTTTTGTATGTAACTCAAATCAAATCATATATAAGCATTTACCAATTACTGATCCAGTTGCTTAGCAACATACCTTCACATCACAGGAGGAAAATGTCTCAGCTGAGTGAGTCAGGTCATGCCCAGAATTAGGATGTGAAAGGCAAATTATATGAAAATGCTTTCTCTGTTCCTATAGTCCCAACCCGGAGGGAGTCCTTGCATGACAGTTACAATACAACAGCTACCACCATCAGGCACCATTCTAGGTACCATCCTCCACAGCCTCACACCTCTCCCTCTACAGACACAAAACGAATGCTGGAAGCTGCTTAGAATCCATCACAGTGTTCTGGAAACTCAATCAATCAATCAATACATATTGAACGACAACTATATACAAAAGAACTATGCAATCCGTAGGCTATGCATGTCACTCAAGTCATCTGAGTCACACCACAGCTGCTCTGTGTTCAAGAATCTACTCCTAAATTGTGGCAATGAGAAGAATCCACACCACCCAACATTACTGAGAACTTTCTACTGGCTCTCCAGCAGCCGAGAAAGAGAAGCTTGGAGAAGCTGGAAGCTTTCCCTGAACTGCTCACCATTCACTCATGCCTAGCGGTACAAAAAAAGTAAAAAGCAAAATTTGAAGACCATACTGTTGGTGAATATGGCTAATCCATTCGTTTCTGGATTTTTCATGGCCCAAGTGAGAAGGCAAAAACAACGGGATGAAAAGGAGCCCATTCATAAGCTAATTTTTTTTTTTTACAGAAGCTATTCAAAGTACAATCTTCTCCTTTGCTGAAAGTCAGGTTCCTAGGAAAGTGTTTGCTGAGACAAGCTCCTTATGTGAAAATAGAAACACTTTCATACACACAATAAAGCAGGAGATATTTAATAATAAAAGAATTAGCCATTGGCATGGAAGGCTAAACAAGAGTACAGAGCATGAATCTGTTATTTCCTGGCTGTGGAAATCTGGATTTTAGGAACACTAAATAAACACTGTGTCTGTGGCAGAATCTATGACCTGCCAAGGCCCTTTGTCTCCGTCTCTCTGATGCTCTGGTTTCTCAGGGCTCAGGTAAGTTTCCTCGGTGTCTGCTGGGATTTGGAGCATTTTAAGAAAGACTCTTCCACTTGTCTTGCCAGGGGTTAAGCCCTTTCAGCTCATTATACAGCAGCTGCTCAGTACTCTGTGGTCTCCCAAGCTCTGTTCACCTCGGGCCGCGTGGCAGCGGGATACCAGACATCGCGGCTGATCTTGGCAGCTACGTTTAATATTTCATGTGACGGGGGCTTTGAGGGAGCGCCTTCACTAATGGCCAAGACGCCATCTGCAGGAGGCTGGGTTCCAGGGCCCAAGAGGAGGTTCCCAATGAACTCCTAACGAACTTAATCTCATCCAGAACTTGACAAGTTGGGGCTGCACTCTTTTGGCAGCCTGAGGACACCTGGGCCTTCTTTTTCTATTTCCGTGTGTCCGGCAAACCTAGTAAGTCAGACCCGAACACTGCCGAGACAACCAGCTCTGGTCAAGCCCTAGAGGAAAACACGTCAGAAACTGGGAAGTTCTGTCTCTGAGCATCAGTGACCTCAGAAAAATGCAACTTGCTTCAGGCCTCATCAATCTTTCATATTTTAAAAGAGAGCACCCCACTCTTTCAAGTACACTGGAGGATAGAATAAACCAAAATTTATTCTCATTTGATGTGTAATATAAAAGTCTAAAGGAACATACTGCTGATTTGTAAATTGCCTTTGATGCCATGTGACATACACTTCAGCTCGTGACTCCATAGCTGATAGCTTCTTTATTTCATTACTTGTCTCCACGCAGACATGCAA
The DNA here is from genome assembly GCF_964270905.1 of Leucopleurus acutus. NCBI lineage: Eukaryota > Metazoa > Chordata > Mammalia > Artiodactyla > Delphinidae > Leucopleurus > Leucopleurus acutus. Next base: position 26,201,248 of record NC_139143.1, read on the forward strand.
GGCTACACTTTCTTCCTGCCTGCTGATCTGGCGTGGTAGACTCCAACTCCGACACTCCTAAGGACTTCACCGAGTAGGGAAAAAGCAGAACGGGCACAGAGGTCTGGAGGTGCGCCTCCAGGGCACTCTGCTTGAAGGGTGTTGACAACAGATGCCCTGGATAAGGCCACGTGGGGGTAAAGCACAAGGCAGGCACACTGCCCCATCCCTGTGGGACACAGCCTTGCCTGCTGTCTGACCTGGTGACAGTGGTCAGGCACCTGATTTGAGGACTCAGCTCCAGCTGTGCTCCAATTCTCCCCACTCCTGATACCGCTCTATAGCCTGTACCAAACCCTGGTCTTGGTCATCCCAGACTCCTAACCTGGCTTCCTGATCGCCTACATCTTGGCTTCTGTTTGCCCATTTGAGTTCAGCTTAGAAGCCTTCTGCCCCAGCCTGGATGGATCTCCTTGTCTTTCTTCCTTATTTGCACTAAGGTCCTCATGCACCTTTCCCTGTGCCAACTGACCGTCTGGCCATCAGTCCCTTCTGACCAGATGCTCCCTGCTGCAGAGCTTTAGGTCCCTGGCCTGATCTGCCCAACCCGAGCCTGCTTAGTACCAGGGAAACCAGGGCGCTTCTAACCTCCTCCAGAGCCAGAGCTTTGCAAATTGGGCTCAGTGAATAAATTAAAAGAACTGTAGGGCTTCTCTGGTGACGCAGTGGTTAAGAATCCACCTGCTATTGCAGGGGACACGGGTTCGAGCCCTGGTCCGGGAAGATCCCACATGCCACGGAGCAACTAGGCCTGTGCACCACAACTACTGAGCCTGCGCTCCAGAGCCCGCGAGCCACAACTACTGAAGCCCATGCACCTAGAGCCCGTGCTCCGCAACAAGAGAAGCCACCGCAATGAGAAGCCCACACACCGCAAAGAAGAGTAGCCCCCGCTCTCCACAACTAGAGAAAGCCCGGGCGCAGCAACAAAAACCCAACACAGCCAAAAATAAATAAATAAAGTTAAAAAGAAAAGAGAACAGTAAACACCTAAGCCACCAGACCCAAGTCAGTGCAACTGTAAGTTTAAAAATCCATCCCCAAAAAGTTGGTTCGGATTTTCTGTAGTTAATTGTTAGTACTGCTGTCTTTCACGGACATTAATAATTGAGAATTGGCTGGTCTTCTTGAATGGAATTGATAAAAACCATGTATCTACAATCTAGGTATTTCAGTTGCTTATAAATAAAGACAGAGGAAAAGACAATCATAGGTTAATTAAAGCCCATTCCTTGTGGAATGCCAGTGTCTGATTTTTCTGCAGAGAAACAACTGTCCATAATATATGTATGGATACCTACTACATTGCAAGAAATAGCCAAGTAAAATTATGATTCCTTCAAGGAATACGCATATTCTAGATAATGTGATTTCAAGAATCTAATGTTCTTTTCATTCCGTCATGTGGCCTTTTAGATGCTAACGCCAGTAGTTTCTAGTTAAATCATTTATACATATGCTAATGTAATGTTCAAAGGAAGAAACTGCACGATCTACCGTAAACCGTAAACCGAGAGCCCATTTAAAAGCCAAGGGTAACCACTAATTCCCTAGTTTTCCTTAATATTTATCTTCCTTAGCTGTTTGGTAGAAAATTACCTTGAAAAGCATAAGAAACTGAAAAGCAGTTGTGTTGTTCACTTTTAATGTCTTTATTTTCAAAGAAACAGTGCTTTATTCTCATTTTTCCCATGCTTTGATCATGTAAAATTAAAAACTGACATGAAATTACATACTTCAGATATAATTTGCTGCCTGAAGCAGCGAGCTGCTATCAAGGTGTGATGGCTAGAAACGGACCGCGGTTGCAAAGAAAACAAAGCCTTTAATCCATAACTCTTTGCTCAATACCTGTAGCTCTCTCAGAGCAAAGCTAATTAATTGTCAATGCTGGGTGACACACTCTGTGGTTTGGGGGCTTCTTGGTTAATTAAATTTGAATGGAAGCTCTGTTTGCTAATGGAAGTAATTTCTTTTTTCCCCTTTAATATCAATATTTCTTTTTATTTAACAAATTATTTAGTATAGTTGAAATCTGAGGAAATCATTAAGTAAGTTATTTCCAAGAACAATTTGTAAGGGGTCTCTGCATTAAAAAGATATGAACCAGACACAGCAGGGGCTCAGAATGCCTGCCCCCATGCCCTCTATTGCAAGGCTGCGCAGCCCCAGATCCAGGGCAATCTTTTAGACTGTCGGTACCTCAGCAGCCCCACTAGAGGGAGAGAGGTAGAAACTCACACCCCCGCCCCTCCTATTTACTTTACTGCAAGGTCACTTGGGAGGAAGTCTGTGCAGATCCCTGAAAAACATGGCAACAGCACACTGCAATACAGTGCACTCCTCATAGACACATTCAAAGGCTGGGAAGCAGAGGAAAGGAGGCAGCTTCTGTTTTCAATAAAGTCGAGAGCAGACGGCCTAGGTGAGAGATGGCTCCAGAGCAGAATAACTTGTGAAAGTAGGACGGATCTATAGTAATCATGGCCTATTGAGACTCTAGGGGGTGGCGAAAAGGAAGGAAATTCTGACATGTGCTGCAACATGGATGAACCTTAAGGACGTTATGCTTAGGGAAAAAAGTCAGGCACAGAACGACAAATACTGTCTAATTCCTCTTATATACGGTACCTAGAGTAGTCAAAGTCCTAGAGACGGAAAGTAGAATGGTGGTTGCCAGGGACTGAGGGAAGCAGAGAATGCGGAGTTACCGTTTCATGTCTAGAGCTTCAGTTTTGCAAGATAAAGAGTTCTGGAGATGGATGGTGAGGACGCTGCACAACAATGTGAATGGACTTAATACGACTGAACTGCACACTTAAAGATGGTTAAGATGGGCAAGTTTATGTGTACTTTACCACAGTAAAAATTCTGTTTAGATATTAAAAAAAAAACAAAAAGGGCTATAGGGGCTGGTTCATCCCTGGGGTTCAGCACCAAAGAAAAAAAATCAATAAAACTATAGGGGCAATTTTTTTTGTGACTTTGCATGAAGGCTGCTAACAAAGACCTATGCTTTACTTTTCGATGGATGTACTTGCTTATTTGATTATTTCTGCACAAGCAAGGCAGTTATGCTATGAAGTAGCCGGGGACGGGAACAGGAAGTAGGACTGGATGCCCATCTCCACTGCCAGGACGTGGACTCAACCATTAAGAACGGATGCTCTCCACCGCTCCCATTCCACTATTGCACTTATTCTCTCTAACACTGTGCCTGGGATTGTCGGGGTCTGGACATGCACGCGTGTGTGTGCGCGTGTGCGTGTGCGTATGTGTATGTGTATGGGGCATGGGTAGGGAGGGAGAAGGCAGGAAGAATACTAAAGAAATTAAATAATATAGAATAATAAAAAAGATAATGCAGTGGATTCCTCCCAAGTAACTCACATCTCTCTCAGCTGAAGTCTTTAATACATTCTTCATAGTCACTTTTTTGTCTTGTAGCGAAAAAAAGTATTTTTGAAAACAATTATCAAACAATTAACAACTAAACTGGTATAAAAATTATTTTGAACTAAATTGTAGGCAATAGAGAAATGTGTCAAAATACAACAAGGATTTAGTTCAAAGGTCCTGGTTAACTCCGTAAAGAAACCTGAGCCACGTCAAACTGCACATTTAACTATCGTTTGCTTTGGTGGGCCTGTTATTTTCAGGTAGGGGAAATTTAAAATGGGTAAAGTTAAATTTTTTATGCTGTGGTTACTCTTAGTTATTAGAATCCTAAGTTAAATGATCACCACTTTTTTTTTTTTTTTTTTTTGCGGTACGCGGGCCTCTCACCGTTGTGGCCTCTCCCGCTGCAGAGCACAGGCTCCGGACGCGCAGGCTCAGCGGCCATGGCTCACGGGCCCAGCCGCTCCGCGGCATGTGGGATCCTCCCGGACCGGGGCACGAACCCGCATCCCCTGCATCGGCAGGCGGACTCTCAACCACTGCGCCACCAGGGAAGCCCTGATCACCATTTTTGCAGAATTTGGAGCATGATTACATCCAGCACCCATGTAGTTTAAAGTACCATCTCAACTTACGAACACATATTACAACATTCCAGGCTCTTTCATGCCTATGATTTAAACAGGCCTCAAAGAGTCTCTGCGTGGAGAAAAGACGTATGTAAAGGAAGTCGTGTGATTCAATACATGCTCCAACAAACATTGATTTAGCATTAAGTACTTTAGTATTTCAGAGTTCCCTCAAGAGGCAGAAAGGAGAAACAGTCCAGAGTACACACTGCAGAGCCCAGTTGGCTGGGTTCAGATCTTCTGTCTGACACTCACAGCTCTGCAACTTTCCTCAAGTTCCTTGACCTTCGTGTGCCACAGCTTCCTCAGCTGTAAAACAGGATGCAAGAGTGGCCACCTCGTGGGGTTGTGAGATTGAAATGAATATACATATTCTTAGAACATATGTCTTCAAACCATTTCTGGACCATAGTGAACACCCAGTAAATGTCTGCTTGCTACAATTATTATTATAATAAAATATTAATATGAAAGCTATATCTAAATGTTTCTTTTTAGAGATTCTTTCCCATAAGCTTCTTAAAATAAAAATCATAAGAAGCAAGGTAAAAGAGATGCCTTGGCTTTAAGCCCTGCTCCATTCTGAGTCAACTCAGAACGCGGCCCACCAGGGCTTTCTGATGTGTACAAGTCCTGGGCATCTTGAAGGGAAGTTTTGGTTGTGCTGTTGGCTGGGAGGGCCTTATTTATAGCAAAGAAAGGTCAGAAAAGAGGGCGATGTCAGTCGATAAATCGGGGTCTTCTACAACCTTAAATCAGATGTCAGGGAAATCTCCGTCAGTGCAGTTGCTTTGGCCTGAAAACCACCGGCTGAAACTAGATTCTTATATCAACCATGTGACAGAACGACCGGGGCAGGACAACCAATTTTCACCCTCACCAAGACACATAAGGCAGTGTCCTGGGGGCACTTAGAAAAATCAATACATATGCAAAACCAAAATACTGTGTTAAGGAAACTAACACAGTTGTTTAAACTGGCCCACAATTTAAACTGGGTGTAGACAGTATCATTTTCCTTAATGCACTGGAAATAAGTTGTCTCTGCTGCACAAAGGCTGATAGAACCAGACTGCCATGTCTCTCACACCAGCCAGGCACCTGCCAGTGTGGTCCCCAGTCAAGATGAGGGCTGGACCAAAAGCATGGCTTGCCAATACTGCTTTTTACAATTGGCTGTGATTACTGCGTCTTCCTCATAATACTAAAAGTTCCGTAAAGTCAGGAGCCATGTCTGTCTTTCCTACAATTGCATTCCCAACATTGCCTGGTCCATAGTGAGCATTCCATAAACATGTATGTAAGGATGGATGGGTGGGTGGATGGATGGATGGATAGATGGATGGATAAGTGGATGGATGGATGGATGGATGGATGGACAGAGGTGGCCCAAAGTTAATGACACTAAAGAAGAAAGTCTGTCATCCTGTCTTCCTGATAGGGCCGCCCTAGGGTCCTCACACGCTTCCCAGTAGAAAAGTTTGGAAACATTGGTCTAGGTGGAGGTGATTTATATTTAAGGATTTCTCCAGCCCAGAGGTTCTGCAAGGCTATGCATTGGGGCATATTTTGATATAGTTACATTTCTAAATATCTTCCAAAACAAGCTTGTCAGGTTACATTAACAGGTTCTTCATCATCTGTGGGAAAGATGATTATTTTTATTTTTAGGGGAACTAAAATAAGGTTCTATCTATTTCTTTTTAAAGACTTTGGCACAGTCTAACCCGAGAATTCCCAGATTCACCAGTATCTTTGCTTCTTTGACTCCATACCCACACCCCCACTCATCCTGCTGTGTTCCCTAAGGAAAGGCATATGGTCAGAGGTGGTGCTTAATTATCTCCTGCTCCCATGTAAGTTTCACGCAGCACTTTTGTTTATTTCACTTCTTGCCAATAATGGTGCCTGGTACACAGTAGGTACTCAATAAACACTGTAGAATGAATGAATGAATAAACAGACTTTGGGGGGTTTGTTTTTACATTTTGCTTGCTTCTTAAATGATGCTAATCCATAAAATATTTTGTGGTATGGGATTTTGCAAGCTATCATGTTCATAAAACTAATAATTATTGTGTTCATTACTAGTCTGTGTCCAGCATTTGTTATAGCAAGCCTTTGAGGGAGGGATGTTTCTGAAGTTGCCTGTTGACGCAAATATCCTCACTGGGTTCTCATGAGTTAAAGGTTGTAGACTTCTGTTTCATAAGGTTAATTCCAAAGTCATTTGATTAGATGTTTCTTTTTTCCATTTCTGACCTTTAGAAAAGAAACCATTTGCTGCCAGACCAACAGGGGAGGGCTCTCTCTCTTTCCTCCAGAGGGGGCTCCAAGTCCACATTTCCTTGGCTTATCCCTGGGGTAGCTCTCCTGAGGCCAGATGCCTTTAAATACAGCTCACATTTATCGCTAACTAACTGATGAATCTTTGATTTTTTTTTAGAAAAATAGATATTCGTCACAATCATATTTTCAAGGTAATTAAATCAATAATTTCCTTGTACTTGAATAATATGTTCTTATTAGGCTGTCAACAAATGACAATTCAACAATTCAATTTTAATCCTGCTCTGCATTTCCCCAGGAAAACAAATATGGTGAAGTCAAACACTTAATTTTATCTAACTTTTCCCCCTTATTGAATGTTCAAAACTTCTTGAATAAAACAAATGTAAGTCTGAGTTAATATAGCAAATTCTCTATTTCAGGGCACAGTCATCCATTTTACTTGGAAATAAGTTTCCGTCTTCTGAACTTTAATAGCTCCCTTTCATTTTATTTTAAAAATAACTTCCCATTTGTATTCTTTACATCCATGTCTTACCTCCTTACAAAGCTGTAAGCTCCTGGAGGATATAGCCGGTATCTTATCCAAGTATTTATCCCCCATGTTGCAAGTGTGTTATGAACATTTGTGAATGAAATAATGAATGCATATGTGGACCCAAGAGTGAGTATGTCAGAGTACGGTAGTTCTCACTAACTCTGCTCCCAGATACTTCGCACAGTTTCCTTTTCCAAAACACCATTCTTCAAAGATTTAAAAGCCAACAAAACACATGATCCCTAAGGGCTCTCCCAATGCTAAAGTGCTTCTGTAACCACTCTGATGCTTTGACTTACTGTTAAAAGCATCTAAAACATTGCCCCACCCTTCTTTGGGGTCTTAGAAGGCTCATTAGTATCTTTCCCACTACCATGAATTTGGGGCCTGTACCTTAGTAAAGTAACTGGTTAACAGGCAGGCTGCTTACTACAACTGTAAAAAGACTTTGAATTACCTGAAAGGTAATCCTGTACTTTTTTTTTGCGGTACGCAGGCCTCTCACTGTTGTGGCCTCTCCCGTTGCGGAGCACAGGCTCCAGACGCGCAGGCTCAGCGGCCATGGCTCATGGGCCCAGCCGCTCCGCGGCATGTGGGATCTTCCCGGACCGGGGCACGAAGCCGTGCCCCCTGCATCAGCAGGCAGACTCTCAACCACTGCGCCACCAGGGAAGCCCAATCCTGTACTTTTAATATAGATACTTTCCCAGTGACTTTTTCTGACTTTTCAAGTGAATTCAAGTTGTTTGGACTCAATCTCCTGTTCTCTCTCCTGAGCAGCTCTTCCTTTTCAAGCAATGATTTTTAGAAATCGATACACAGATATCATGAGTTAACCAGTAATCTGAGACCACCCACCCACTCAGGCACAGAACCAGGGTTCTAAACACAGGGTGCGGCCATTCCTATACATCCTCTCCCTTGTATCAATACTACTTGACTCATGTTCTACTGTTTCCAATCAGCTGTGAAAATGTGATGTGATTTCGAATCTTGTCTGATACGAGTTGTTAATTCATCATCATTATAATCCCTATTTAATGGGATCTATTACTAATCACTGCCTATTTTGAGACTCCAAAAACGATTTTGTTTTAACCATGTAATATGAAGATCATTTCATGACACCCATTCACTTTCATGCTTCTGTGTATAAATGGAGACTCAAGCCAATTCCTGTCTAAAATGTCCTCCCCTCACTGCCACCTCCCTACTCATCCTTCTAGACTCAGCTCTAATGCCTGGGACTCCTTCCCTACCGCCCAAAGGAGAATTTATCCTTTTCTTCCATACGTTCTGATCATATTTTGCCAATAGACCTACTCTGTGGCTTATCATATGGTGTATTACACTAGAATTAAGTTGTGTCCTAAGCATACCTCTCCTTGATCCACGTTTGAATCCCCCAAACTTACAAAGTGCTTATAACAGATTAGGCGCTCAGTAAATGTTTGTGTACCAAACAGCTGCTTCCCGCCCTGAATCTGAATTGCAGGCCTGTATTTTAAAATGAGATATATACATAGCGTAAACTACTGATTTGATTTTTATTAAAACTCCCAGTAGAGTTTGAAGCATAATACAACAGAGATTGAAATTTGGACAGATTCGGTTACAGCTGCCAAAACCTAAATGCTGGCAACTATTTCTCCTGTCCCCATTTACACATTTAACCCTCTTCCTAGCCCAGGTGCAGAATTCTTCCCCACACTTAGTAATCAAAATACCCAGAGACAAAGCCCCCGATGGTGGGGCGGGGGGCGAGGACAGCAGCCATGGCGGGCAGCCATCAGCCCAGCCTCCCTCCCCACTCTCCACTCACCAGCTTTCAGTCCCCAGTATCTAGGGACAGGCTGGCAACTGGAACTTTGTGTTCAGCTGACTAGAATGTGCAAATGACAGTTTTGGCTGTCAAGGAGCTTATTACCTAAGCGAGGAGCTTACATATTTATGAGCTGACATCTCAGATTTGTGGCTTCGCAGTGTCCCTCAACTACCCTTTAGAGCAGCCAATAGGCATAGGAAGGCCTTGCAGGCTCATTACTTTACCCCACATCTCCGCCCTCACACCAAGATACAGCAGGTGGCTCATTTGTGGAGACATCAAGGGTCAGAGGAAAGGGAAAAATGAGCCTACACAACTCCTGGGCTGGACCTGAAGAGGTGAATAATAGATCCACAGTGCACTCATTCTAATGGCAAAGGCAGCTGCAGCGGGGCTTTTCCATATATATATATAGGAACATATACATCCCTACAGAGTTGTCTGTTAACAAAGCACACCCGTGGACATGATCTCATGTCATCTCTGGCCATCTTACGGCTCTGCATCAGGACTGGCCATTGGGAACGACTATTCCTGTTAAACATGCTTTCTCTTCTTCATGCAATAAAAAAAATTTTTTTTCTGAAGGAAAAACAGACCTAACACCAAGGAAGAGCTGTTTTATCACGGGACAGAGTTCAAGCATTGCTCTGGGAAAACATAACCTCCAGCGAGAGGGCTCATGAAATGCAGCAAAGACCCACATATGGGGCTGGGATCCAAACTCAGGCTTGTCAGACTCCAGAGTCCCTGCTCTTTCCTTCCCTGCTCTTTCATGCCTCCGTGATGAAGCTGAGGAAGTCGACGATGTTGATTTTCTGTGCCCCAGGACCCCTTTTCTTCCTCACTTCCCACCTCTGCTCTGAGAACCCCATTTCCCTCCTGCGTCCTCTGGGCAGCTGGGACCTGCCCCGCCCACTCATGCCCGGGAGAGTGAAGCCACACAGGGCTGCCCCCCAGGGGCTTGGGCTTTCAGAGCCTTATCTCTCCCTGTGGAATGAGAAGTTCGGTTGCTCACAGTTTCAAACATCAGAGCCTCTGGCCCACATAAAGCTTGTCCTGTTTCTATGACAAAGAATGGGTCCGTACTACGAGGACAGTACCGAAAAAGAATGCTTTTTTGTTCCACTAAAACTTAGGCATCCTAGTACGAGAAACCAACTTAAAATACTAGTACTAATGGTACACTGTGCCTCCTACAAACTTAAAACTAGAGGCCGTCTCTCTTCAAAGCCTTTCACATATGTTCTTTCATTTTTTCTCCACTCGAGACCTACGACGGTGACGGCAGGGACCCTTCACTCATCCTTCTTTCACTCACGCATCCATTCCGCAAGTGTTTACGGAGCAGCGTCCTGGTCTTGACACCAAGTGCACAGCTTCAGATGGAGGTGGTTACAGCGCAGTGGGGAAGGCAGGGGGGGCGAAGCCTTGCCGATGCGAGTGCCTTGGAATTGCAGAGGGGGGGCCCTGATCCGGCACAGGGGATCAGGGTAGATCTCATAGAGGAAAGAGAAGAAAGGAATTAACCAAGAACAGGAGGGGGGGAGGACAGCTGCCTGAGGGACCGGCATGCATCGAGGCATAGGGACAGAGAAGTGTTTCAGTAGGGACGGAGCACGGAGAAGGGGTGATACCTTCCTCAAGGTCACATGGTGATTACTAACAGAGCTGGGACTAAAACACCCAGGTCTTGACTCCTACCCAGTTCTCTTTCTGTCCCATCACACTGTCTTCCTCAGGATCCCCATCACTTAGGACGTGGGTCCTCTGTTGAAAGTGGCTGGCCGACAGGCCCACGGCTACCAGCAGAACACGAGGTCAGCGTCCTCCCAAGGATATGACCAGGCACTGTGCTAAGCCTGGTCATGTATCATCATTGAACTCTCGCAAAACCTGAGGAGGTAAGCTGTGCATGCATTTTACTGAGGCAAAGAAGAGACGCTTAGAGACGCTAAGTGATTTACTGGCCAATAGCTCAACTGTGCAGAGTAACTGTGGGTCCTGCTGAATTTAGCTGTAACCCAACAGCAGCTCTTCTTGGACTCCTAGAGGAAGGCAGTGACAGAAGGCAAGCCCTTCCTCCTTAGAAAAGCTTGCAGAGACATTTTTCACCCGGCAGATTCCTTCTCCACATTTACTGCAGACACATTTCTCCCCTGCAGTCTCTCCAAGGGAGCGGGTGGGCAAAGGAGGTTAAGAATGGACACGATGTGTCAACAGGCCACGGCTCTGCAGCGAAATGCCCCAGGAATGTGAGGCACTCCCTGCAGTACAGGCGAGACCCGGGAGGAGTGAGCTCACAGGCGAGAAGAATTGTGACAGGTGTAAAGCTAATAAGGCCCATCCGTGCAGACCAAAGGCACAAACTAGACCCAGGCGAGCTGTCTGCTAAGAAGAGTGAAGAGGACCCTAATGGAAGCTCTTTTCCTCAGTGACAGATCTGAGGACCATCCTTGGTTTTAGAACCTTCCTTAAGCTCCCACTCACAGAGCAGAAGCAGTCACCGGGGAAGATGGAGATCCAGAGCTGCACACAGTCAGAGAAGGGGCCGCCGAGCAGAGCGAGAGAACAGGCAGCGCATCTCCAGCAAAGCTTTTCAGCAGAACCAGATGAAGGTTCCGTTCCATCTGCAAGGTAGTGATCAGTTCCAGACTACCTTAACTGAAGTCGGGCATTATTTAGACCTTTTGGGGACTCAACAGAACTTTGCCTGAAACTCCTCAGAGACAGCCCTCCTCCTTCCCTTTCTTTCTCCTCTTTCTCTCACCTTGACTTCCAGTATTTTTTTAACCGCTCAGTAGTTCTACTGATGCCAATCAGCTGCCTCTCTCAAAGACTGTTTGCAGGTGTGAGCGTTACTGGGCCCCCCCCCCCCCCCCCGCTCACTCACCACTAAAAAGCACTCTCACCCTCCACGAAAACCCTGCCCTTGGCAGTTGATCCTTTTGTCTTAATAGGACACACTTGAGGTTCCAGGGGACATTTCTGAGGCACAGAGAGCCTGGGCTGGGCAGGAGGGGGATGGGGAAAGCGAGGGTAGCTGCTGCCTCTAAGTGAGCAGACACGTAAAAGATTGTTTCTCACTGGCTTTTCTTTTCTGTTTCTGGAGAGATCGTCCTCCTTTGCTCAAAATCTAAAGGCAGTAGGAAGGAATTTCTATCCCCCTGAACCCAGGAAGGCTATGATCGGTGTCTGCTTTAACAGGAAACCAAAACCAAGGATGGGAAATGGAATTTGGGTAAGAGAATGAGTCCATTTCTAGACTGACTTTGCTTTCAAATTATTTCCCTTTTCCCTGCATGTTTTGCTTTAGGTTTTTCAGTCCCCTCCAAATCTCTTCCAGATGCTCGAGTCTGACAGAATCCATCTAAACAAGAAACCAAAACAAAACGGCACAAGATCGAAAGCGTTTCCCCTTGTGATACAGCCACTTCATGTGCAGCGGCACTCACGTGACACTGCCAACATGTGTTTTCTGTCTCAGATTTCCCTTGATAACAAAGGACATATTTTAAAAGGCGTGGCTCTAGGTATATCTGACCAGCAGGAATCCGAGAGAGTTTGGGGATTTTGTTTGGCTTTAGGCTGGTCCCCTCAGGTGCCCAGCGCTGCAGCCCTTGAAGAATGTTAAATGCCCATCAATAAAGTTAGGAACACTTTGGGTCAGCTTTGTAAGATATGATCTCATTCAATGGCTCACAGAACTGATTTAATATTCAGGAATCAACTGAGCTCATTCAATTCCGAATTTGGCAGCCCTGTGTGTTGCATTACAGTACACCCTCTGTCCAGAGCTGGGCAGGGAGTGCTAAAGGGAATCTTTAGAAGGGTCTTTCATGATGTTCCAAGACTCAGAGGGAAGGATGGGGGCTGGGAGACAGGCAGGGGGATGAGTGGGTGGGAAGGGCAACAGCCCTGCCTGGGGTATGGATGTGATGAGGAAGAAAGGCAAACATGACTCAGAAAAGCTCATTACAGTGTCCGTGTTAGAAATCCCACTTCCAAATAACTTAAGCAAGTTTTAAGCCAGACATATTTGTAATAACACTGCTGTATGGACTCTAAAACAGAAAGTTGCAACGAGTCATAAAAACATATCAGCCATCTGTTTTGATGTTCTTACCTAAGTGATTTATGGTATTAAAAGTTTCCTTTGAAGTGTTTTTTTCCTTAAATCAACAAAGTTTGTTACTCTTTCAATACAAAATTAACCTCATTTCAAATTTCGAAAAAAAGGCAAATCATATCCTTTAATTCCAATTTCTAATCTTTTAGATAGCTAGTCCTTCCTCCCGTGAAATGAACTGATTTGGGTCTTCAAGTTACTTGTTGTTTCTCCCCCTGCCCACCAAATACTAGAAATTAAGTGCTTAAATCAAGCCCTAGCACAGAAAGATGGAAAATCCTCTGACTGGCAATGACTAGCTTTCAAAATGCCAGTGTCATACCGCCCTAGGGTGACCAGACATTATGTTCTAGAATGGGAGGTGTTCTGTCTCAAGAAAAGCTGAAGTGGAACGTAAATATAGTCAACATTGAACAACATTAGGGGAAAAAAATCCATCTCATATTTATGTAGCCAGAAACAACCTGTTCCGAAAGCCACAGGCTAACTTCATTTTTAAGATCTTGTGAAGAGAGCACATGTCAGTTCTGTCTTTGATTCTAAAATGAGCCAATGTCAAATTTCTTAGCACCTCTGAGTAAGTCTGATTATAGCAATGATTGTCAGTTCAGATCCCCGGTTCATTTATTTCTTGTTTTAGCCCCATCCTGCAGGGGATGTTTGCAGATTCTCTGTAGGTAGTTTGCGTGTCTCATTTGATACAGCTGATGTATTCTGCAAGTCAACTGAAAAAGGAGAAAGCTCATATAATCTGGACCCTCCTAACTTCTAACTTCTCTACACTTTATACATTTTCTTTTCACTTTTGTCAAAAGGAAATTCACCAGAAAAGTTAAAACGAAAAGAAAAAAAAAAAAAAGAAGCAACTAAAACAGACCATCTAACTACAGGTACATATATAACTGTTACTTACACCGCTTTCCAATCCATCATCATTGATAATTCATGGCTAAATAATCAAGTGCAGAATCCATTTCTTCACATCTGTTAATAAATAGCTTCTCTCAAATGTCTCTTGCAGATCTGGGGCCATCTCAGGAGGAAGTAAGAGAGTGCGAAGGTGAAGGAGACAAGGCTGGGAAATTCTAAAATCCATGGGGGTCTGGGAATTCTCAGAGCAGACCCTGGTGAAACATTCCTGTGATTCCAGCCTTTGGCTAAACCAGGATCCCAGCCTCCCTGAGCTTCCAGCCACCTTCCTGGTCCAGCTCAGCCCCTGCTCCAACATTGCATTTCCCTCCAAGAACGCTGCATTGATGGAAGAGGAACTCACGGGATCCTGCCAATCTGCACACACAAGCACGCTTCTCAGGGGAAGCTGCTCCAGTTTCTCTCTTGTCTGCTATCTCAGAGAGAGAGGGAGGGAAGAGCAGAGGCAGGCAGGGAGGGAGGGGGGGAGAGAGAGAGAGAGGAAAGAGAGGAGCTTTACGAAAAGAAAGCAGCAGAGAAACACTTGCTAGAACTCTCATTAACACACAGTAGCTGAGGAATGAATTTTCTGAGCACAGCAGCTGCAAAACAGACTATCAAAATCAAGTGTTTAAAATCTTTCATTATACATCCATATACACATTTGGTGCAGACAAAGCCAAGAGAACCAAGGTTCTGGATATGTGTGTGACTCTGCAAGTAAGCACTTGTAGACAAACAGATGCAGGCGTACATCCCCACGAGGCTAACATCTACATTCATATATTTCAGTGAAAATGTCTACTCTCACAGTTTGCATGTCTTAAAACTATTCAAATGCTCTCAGCGATGGAAGTGAAAATCAGACCAACAGCGCCCTTTGCCTCTGATGCCATCCCTGATCCCGCCTTCCCCAGGTTTTTAGGGGGGGTTCCTGTTTCTTTTTTCTTGCCTCAGGACAGAAGCCCCCAGAAGGAAGAGGGTAGGAGGCTAGGCAGAAGCTTTCAGTGTGACTGTCAACTTTGTGTGCCGTGCTCCTTTGTTTGGGGCACTCCGCAGACAGAGCCCAGACACAGACTGTGCCCGAGGGCGGCAGTGGCCTGGAGCAGGGCTGTGACACACACACGGGGCTCTGCAGATGGCCAGGAACAGGTGGAGGCGTATGAGGAGGAAGAAGGAACAGGAAGAGAGGATCTGAAGCAGGCAGGTTAACGCGAGGAAGGGGCTGGCTGGCTGGAAAACAAACCTGAAGGTAGACAGCACAAGACCATCTCTGACCAATTCCTGAATGTTCTCTACAACACTCCTCTCTCCATACAAGGAATCCCTTCACCGTGTTTCTCCAAGTGTCCCGATCATCTGCATTAGAAATAGCTGGTGACAGCATTAAACTGCAGATCCTGGGACCTACCCCAAAGAGTCTGATTGAGCGGCTGGGGACCAGAATCTGCACCTTATGATTCTGACGCAGGCTGGACTTTCTGAAGACCCGTTTCTTCATCAGTGTGGACTGAGTAAATGAGTGAATGAAAAGAGAAGAAATCCAAATGGGACACCTGTGAGAACACCAACACTGATGGAGGGTGGGTGACAACACAAACTGAAAATGCGTGGCTGGAGTGGTAAGAGGGGAACCAGGAGACAGCAGTGTCACAGAAACAAAATGAGACTTATGAGAAGGACTGACTTGCCACTTTCCAAATGTGCCATGCTTTTCACAGCTCTGAGACTATACTGCTGTTGCCTTTGCCTAGAATTCTCTTCATCCCCAGACAAGCCTGGTCCAAAGCCACATCCTCTTAGAAGCCTTTCTATCTCTCTCAGGTGTAGGTAATGGTCCCAATCACATTTTGTTTGTATTTCTTATTGCAAGTACCTTTATACATTGCAATTATTTATCAGCCTCTCTCTTCCCTAGTAGATGGTGGTGAGCTGTTTTATGGAGACGGATGATCTCTCAATCATTGTTATACATCCCCAAATTTTGGATACAAAGTAGGTACCCAATAAATGTGCATTAATTAAGTGGCTAAATATATCATAAGAGTATTTCTTAACCTGGGTGGTTGTTACATAGATGTTTGCTCTGTTGGTCTTTAATACGTTTCACATATTATTTTGTAGGCATGATACACTTAACAATAAAGAAAAAATTTTAAATAAGTCATAACATCTGGGATTTAGTCAGAAAGTTAGGTCTTAATGAATAATGAAGAGAAAAAATTGCCAAGCGCTAACCTAAAAAGGAGGTTAACAGGACAAAAAAAGCAAAGAAAGCACCAGAGTGAGGTGAACCCAGTGGGATGTACTATATAGCGGAGTTGGTTTTTGATAAACTGATGTGTTTGGGGCTCAGAAAGTTGTCACATTTGCAATCAACGGTGGCAAAGAAGTGTCCTTACAGAGATGGGATGCAAGAAGTGGGAACAAAGCTTGCACTAAATCTCCTGGAGAAGGGCCACTTAAATTAGCAGAGAACAGAATCTCCCATTTACTTGGCTTAAAAAGTTTGGAGAAATTGTAAGTTGAAAGTTAGGAATGACACTAATAATTGAATGAATGAATGAATGAATGGATGGATGAATACATGGTTGGGTGGATGGATGGACGGATGGAGTGCCAAAGGAAAAGGGCCCACAGCAACTCTGAGGTACATCACTATCTAAGGGGCTTTTTAAATA
The DNA here is from genome assembly GCF_964270905.1 of Leucopleurus acutus. Taxonomy (NCBI): domain Eukaryota; kingdom Metazoa; phylum Chordata; class Mammalia; order Artiodactyla; family Delphinidae; genus Leucopleurus; species Leucopleurus acutus. The sequence continues at coordinate 26,217,686 of NC_139143.1, forward strand.
CTGTTGAATACTTTTTAAAGTGTTTCGTTTGGTATCAAGACCCCATCTACAATGAGGAATCATAGCTCAGAAAGGTTAAATGGCTTGCTCTCAGGACACAGCTAATAACTTCCAAAATGAGATCTAGAATCCAGATCTTTCCACACATAATCTGCTGCATTTCCCACTGTACCAAATTAAGCCCCAACAGGTGAATGTGGTCATTTTTTTTTTTTTTTTTTTTTTTTTGCGGTACACGGGCCTCTCACTGCTGTGGCCTCTCCCGTTGCGGAGCACAGGCTCCGGACGCGCAGGCTCAGCGGCCATGGCTCACGGGCCCAGCTGCTCCGCGGCATGTGGGATCTTCCCGGACCAGGGCACGAACCCATGTCCCCTGCATCGGCAGGCGGACTCTCAACCACTGCGCCACCAGGGAAGCCCCGAATGTGAAACTTGGTGAAACAGAGATGGAAATGAATTCCATCTTAAACGGCTTCCATCTTAAAACACAAAGGAGAAGCTATCGTAAGGACTGGCCTATTTGTCAAAACGTTTATTCAGCAAGCATCACACTCAGTACTATGGAGTTGGGACTCTAATGAGAAGTCTGAAGTGGCCTGGCAGACAGCTGGGAAAGCTGCTGCCACCACCTGCCTCTCCACTATCTCTTGTGTTCACCAGAACACTAGTGGCCATGGGTACTGGACGTGGAGGTGTGCTTTCTAGATCTTTCTTCAAGGGAGGTCTTCTTGCCCCAGCTGTGGGCAGTCAGCCTCCAGCTGTCAGCTCTTTTAGGATTTGCCTCAGCTGCAGAAAGCCCCTTTACCCAAGAGTATGGCCTTCCCAGGGTGACCCACATTCAATGGTTGATGGGGGTTCAAGGGTCCAGCCATTAAGTCCAATACAGGTCACCAAGATGGTCATTTATGCTCCAGAGTTTCCCTGTGGGGTTGACGGAGGCTCTGTTGGGCCTGTTTGGCAGTTTGACATTTTCCTCTACATAATCCTGCATCTTCCTCCTCATTTCTACAGGCTTAATCTCTAGTAAACATCCTTCATGGCCAAGTCCAGCTCCATGTTGGCCTCCAGAGAACCCAACCTGCAAGGCCACAGGGGGAAGCAGTGGTGTCCTTGTGCTCCGTTTGGGCTTTACTACCAGCGATCTCCACACACATCTCCTCTAGTGATGTCAAAGCTTCAAAGCAATGACGGCTCATTCTTCCACCAAAGTGCTGGGCAACTGATTTGATCTCCAGGTCTCAGTTCCCTCATCTAGAGGAAATCAGAGGCTGTGGAGCCCCGGCGCCACCTGGGCGGTACGAGGAAACTCAGAGCCTCCTTCAACCAGAGTAGCTCTGTTTTTATCTGTTTTATACGTTGAGGATTTCATTTGAAATTGGAGCTTTACAGTTACACATTGTGATTTTTAAAAGCATTGGTTCATCTGATCCCATAGGCAGCTCCCATCTGTAACATTCTATGATGCTCCTACCGTCCTCAGAGGACACCAAAAAGTAGAATAACAACATGGTACCTAAGGCCATCCACTGATCTGGAGAAACAAATCAACTCACATATACAGCCAAGATATAGATTAAGAGACAGAAGACTTTAAGGCTAAATTCTGGTTTATTGGACAGATAGGGAACTATACAAATGATGATGGAATTAAGGAATTCCATCAGGAATTAAGGAATTCAGGAATTAAGAAGCGTTTCCCAGAGGATTTGGAAAATTTGGAAAATTTTGGAAAATCAGAAGGATTTAAGACAGCAAAGTAAAGGAAAGAACATTCAGTTAAGTGTGATTCTGAGCCCCAAACACAGTGTGTTGGGTATGTGACTAAGCCTATCTTGGGGGACACAAGAAATTAGGCCGCACTGTCTCTGCAGTAGGCCCTGGAGAGAGTGGTTTCCTTATTCCCTCTTATAAGAAGATACTATTCCAATGAAAATGATTGAAAAGAAAGGAAATCCAAGCTGCTAAAACTCTAGCGACACATTTTATACAAAACTGTATGTATTCACATGCAAGGAAGAAGGTTTAATGGTTATCAAATCATTATAAACAATGAAAAAAAACTAAAAAGAGAATCATATCTAAATTACCTGTGAATTTCCATGTGGGAAATACTAAACATATGAAAATCCTTAATAATTCAAAGACACTCATATTGAAACAAAGCATCTATATTCTGGAGATGCAACGCAGAGATGGTTAAAAAGTAGTTTATGTTTCTTGATGTGCTGTGCCAACAAATCTACACATTTTCCAAATGTTTGTATTTGACCATTATTTTCAAGATCCATGTTATTTGGAAAAGACATGTTGACATAGGAATGAAGAAACATTATAATATGTAATGAGAGTGGTACATAGTGCCTTGTATACAATCCTCTCCATCTTCAAAACTTCAGTTGTCCACCAGTGTGGATCCCGAGTCTGTTAATGAGAAAACTCTCCCACTATTTCGAGCAGTCAGGCATGTAAGAGCTGGTATAGCTTTTTCCTTTTCTTTTTTTTTTTTTAAACAATACTATGAGTTATTGCTTAATTTTCTAAGGTTAAATCATTCTGCAGTTCATCTTCCAGTAGGAAGTTAAGGATTGGTTCATCTAAGATATTTAAAGTTTACAATATCTTTTGTAGCCTCCTGTAGTCTTTTGTACTCCGTGTTTTCCAAGCTTCCTCATTGTGAGATGGGGACAGCCCAGGCCACAGGTATAGTTTTATTTATTTATTTATTATGTTAAGGTTGTTGTTGTTTTTTTTTTTGGCAGTTTTGGATCATTTACTGATTAGAAGTTCAATAGACAATGAAACAACTCTTTAATATATTATAAAATAGTAAAGATACAATATAATTTTATACAGATAAGTGTGTTCAACAATGATTATCTAGTGTTGATATGCATACAACTTTTTTTTTAAACATCTTTATTGGGGTATAATTGCTTTACAGTGGTGTGTTAGTTTCTGCTTTATAACAAAGTGAATCAGCTATACGTATACATATATCCCCAAATCCCCTCCCTCTTGCGTCTCCCTCCCACCCTCCCTATCCCACCCCTCTAGGTGGTCACAAAGCACCGAGCTGATCTCCCTGTGCTATGCGGCTGCTTCCCACTAGCTATCAGTTTTACATTTGGTAGTGTATATATGTCCATGCTACTCACACTTCATCCCAGCTTACCCTTCCCCCTCCCCATGTCCTCAAGTCCATTCTCTACATTTTTATTCCACTGCCACTGGGTTCATCAGTACCATTTTTTTTTTTAGATTCCATATATATGCGTTAGCATACAGTATTTGTTTTTCTCTTTCTGACTTACTTCACTCTGTATGACAGTCTCTAGGTCTATCCACCTCACTACAAATAACTCAGTTTCGTTTCTTTTTATGACTAATATTCCATTGTATACATGTGCCACATCTTCTGTATCCATTCATCTGTCGATGCGCACTTAGGTTGCTTCCATGTCCTGGCTACTGTAAATAGTGCTGCAATGAACATTGTGGTACATGACTCTTTTTGAATTATGGTTTTCTCAGGGTATATGCCCAGTAGTAGGATTGCTGGGTCATATGGTAGCTCTATTTTTAGTTTTTTAAGGAACCTCCATACTGTTCTCCATAGTGGCTGTATCAATTTGCATTCCCACCAACAGTGCAAGAGGGTTCCCTTTTCTCCACACCCTCTCCAGCATCTATTGTTTGTAGATTTTTTGAACATGGCCATTCTGGCCAGTGTGAGGTGATACCTCACTGTAGTTTTGATGTGCATTTCTCTAATGATCAGTGATGCTGAGCATCCTTTCATGTGTTTGTTGGCAGTCTGTATATCTTCTTGGGAGAAATTTAGGTCTTCTGCCCATTTTGGGTTTAGGTTGTTTGTTATTTTGAAATTGAGCTGCATGAGCTGCTTATATATTTTGGAGATTAATCCTTTGTCCATTGCTTCATTTGCAAATATTTTCTCCCATTCTGAGGGTTGTCTTTTTGTCTTGTTTATGGCTTCCTTAGCTATGCAAAAGCTTTTAAGTTTCATTAGGTCCCATTTGTTTATTTTTGTTTTTATTTCCATTTCTCTAGGAGGTGGATCAAAAAGGATCTTGCTGTGATTTATGTCATAGAGTGTTGTGCCTATGTTTTCCTCTAAGAGTTTTATAGTGTCTGGCCTTACATTTAGGTCTTTAATCCATTTGGAGTTTTTTAAAATTAATTTTTATTGGAGTATAGTTGCTTTACAATGTTGTATTAGTTTTTACTGTACAGCAAAGTGAATCAGCATCCTCTTTTTTGGATTTCCTTCCCATTTAGGTCACCACAGAGCACTGAGTAGAGTTCCTGTGCTATACAGTAGGTTCTCATTAGTTATCTATTTTATACATAGTATCAGTAGTGTATATATGTCAATCCCAATCTCCCAGTTCGTCCCACGCCTCCTCCCCATTGGTATCCATACTTTTGATATCTATATCTATGTCTCTATTTCTGCTTTGCAAATAAGATCATCTATACCATTTTTCTAGATTCCACATATATGTGTTAATATACGGTATTTGTTTTTCTCTTTCTGACTGACTTCACTCTGTACGACAGTCTCTAGGTCCATCCATGTTTCCACAAATGACCCAATGTTCATTGCAGCACTAGTTACAATAGCCAGGACACGAAAGCAACCTAAATGTCCATCAAAAGAGGAATGGATAAAGAAGTTGTGGTACGTATACACAATGGAATATTACTCAGCCATAAAAAAGAATGAAATTGGGTTATAGGTATAATCTTAACTGAGGAGAGGAAGGAGGGAAAGAGCAGAGAGAAAAGAGGGGAGAGCAAAGTGCACAGGGAGGCAAGTGGAGGGGTTGGAGAGGAAGCCCTAGCATGGGGCCATCTATGCCCAGTGGAGCAGAGGGAGTGACGGTGGGTGGAAGCTCCCAGACAGACCTAAGCCCAGGGCCTCCACTCTCCCCACATCTGAAGCACTGCCTTCCTGGCCTGTCCTCACCAACCCTGCTCAAAGAGTGTGTGGAGGGGACAGGACAGCTCTGAAAGCTTGGAAATTGGTGTTTCATGAAGTAGTCTCCAGCAGTAGAAGAAAATGACCAAAGCAGGACCAGGTTCTTTTCCCTGGGAAGTCCTCGCACTGGCTGCACCTGGCAGTTGGGAGATGGCCATCGGCAATCATCTCCAGAACATCTTAGGAAATGCCTCTGGCTAATGCCTGGGGTGGGCCCCGGTGGAGCCATGTGACATCAAATTCCACAGTACAGCTGAGTCGGCCTTGGAGAACTACGAGAGCCTTACAGGAGAAGAGCCTGATGTTCAAACCTTCACAAGGCAAGACAGCCACCCCGTGGCAAAGCCAAGAGTAAAACTCCCAAGTTCTCGCTCCAGACCCATCGGTCCATCCAAGGGCTGAAGCATCCCCATCACCATGGAGCCTTCTTTAACAGACAGTAATCACTCTGCAGATAAGTGGGGCTCTGATGCCTTGATCTTTGGTCTGGTGGACTTCAGAGAGGATTTTTATCCCTCTCAAAAGAACTGAGGATTTCTCTCCATAGAATGGATTTGAGAACAGAGACCTTTGTTGAAAAGAGTCAGAACATCAAACATGTCTTAAAATGAAAGGTCAAATACTTCTAATATTTAGTTAGATCTGTGTGGGAAAAAGGAAGCGCTTTCAAGAATGTAAATGGCGAATTTGGGAAAAGCCAGTGTCTTAAAAACTCACTCGACGTGTGGTATATACACACGGTGGTTGGTACCACCCAAAGAGAGCATGAAAATCATGGTACCTTATAAAAATCAGAAGTTTACTTCATATCATACACAACCAAATAGACATGAAAGCTGTGTGTTAATCAGAGATACGCAGGAGGAAAAATGAGACGTGAAAATCTAGATGTAATTTTTAAAAGATAAATTAGGACAATGCATGCGTAGTTTAAAAAAGAGCTCAGCATGAAGTTCTTTTCCAGTGAATACAGATAGGTTTTCAGGGAGACACCGCTCCTGACAAGGAAGGATTTGGTACCTGCTGATGCCCTGTGTTCTTTAGTTCCCCTGACATTTTACTTCTCTTTCCTTATCCAGAGGGCATTCTCCTCATACTCAGATAATGTCTATGATCATAACTATTATTTTCATACATTCACTCATTCATTCAATCAAACAAATATGTATAAAACCCCTTGAACAAGACAAACCTAATTTTGATCTTACGGAGCCTACCGTCCAACATAAACTAGTCCTGGTTTTCCAGGATAATTGTTGCTGCTTTTTTTAAACATAACAGCCCCTTATTCGACGCTGTTCTCGAAAAGATGTAAGAAAGTATATATGTTTTATCTAGTTTTTCACTAAATTTAAAATCTCTTGTTGGAAGAAATCACGCTACAATGACCTTTCGTATCAAGTAGTTATAAAACAAGAGATACAGTGATTTTCTTATCAGAAAAGCAAACCGTGGTTATCTGTCCTGGGTCTGGAGTTCGTCTTATCTGAAGTGCATGCTACCTTAGCTGATTCCTCAGTGGCCAAATGCTCACAGAACTGTATCGATGTACACCTGGCATCCTATGAATGCGCAGCAGTGCAAGAGTTACCAAAATATCAGGGAAACACAATGTGTGCACGATGAAGCAATTGCTAGTTCTAAAGACAGAAGTGTAGCAGCGCCAAATTTAGCAAAGGGCTTGACAATCCTCTGTCTGTGTGTTGGTAAAGGAACAGGATTATTTCGGACTTCTATATGCCTCTAAATATATGGCTAGTCTTAGAAAAAAAGGCAGTCGTTGATACTTCAGGTCACGAAGTCTAATTCTGATGTGAAATCTAACTCCTAGCTCAGTATGGTAATTATCTTCCCTTTAGAAAGTGCTCTGTAGGTAAATATGAATCTCCATGATACCTTTGCATGCTAAAGCAGGATTATCATCTCTTTTTAGATGCCAGAGAAAGAAGAAATTTCTTCCACTTGAGTTTATAAAATCATAAAACAACAGGCGACAAAGAAGCCTAGCATCAAATTAATCTAGCTTCAAATCTCTCAGCACAGCTACAAACAAGCAACCACCGCAACAGATGCTGAACAGTACTTGCCACGTGCCAGCCCAGTCTAAGAGCTTATTTAACCTTCATCACAACTCTGTGTAGTACATAACATTATTATCTGTCTTCCACAGATGGGGAAATGGAAACATAAATAAGTTAAAAGCTTTTCTCCAGATCACACAGCTAAGTGGCAAGGCCAAGAATTGGACCCACTCGATGTGGTTTCAGAGTCCCCTCCATCACACATTACACTAGACTGCCTTGTGTAAATTATTTAAGTTCTCTAAGCTACTGTTTTATCTGTGAAATGGGGATAATGGTTCTGACCTCAAGGATTGCCAGGATGTCTAAGATAAAACATCTAAAAGTGCTTGGCACGCACATCACATGGGCTTGGTCTCTATTTTAATTATTAGGCAGTGTCCAATCCCTCCTCAGCACCTTGTCTCCATTGGGCTAAGTAGTTCATTCTTCCTCTAAGAATACCTGTAAGCGACCTGGCATCGCCTGCCTTCCTTTCTGGGCTCTGGGGATGTGACATCACTAAGTCCTAGACTGGACAGAAAGATTCCTCTTTGGTCTTCACGGGATGGAGGTGGCATTTTAGCTCCAGAAAGAAAGGAGCCTGAGCTGTTGAAGGAAGTGAATTCCACGTTTATCCTCATCCTGACTCTTGTTGTAAGATACAAATCAGTTAATTCATCCCATTCTTATTCAGCATCTTGCCATCCTGAGGTCCCTTCCCAGCTCTTTGGAATTCCTTCTCTAATTCAGTGTGGCTTTTCAAGTGGGCCAGGAGCCAGCCCTTGCCCTTGTGAAGTCTGAAGGCTACATAAGCTACCTTATCTTGAATGTTCTTCTGGGAGTTTGGAAGGAACTCCAAGTCCGTTTTTGACAAGTTATTGGCAAAAGAAGAAGACGCTCCTGCCAAATTTGCTTCAGGCACTGAGCAACTCAGGCACTGAGTTCACAGGTATCATACCAGGTGTCATTAATATGTTATTTACAAGGAACCCAGCGTTCAACCTATTCTTTGGGTTATATAGGGTTACAGGTTTTGTACTTTACAGAGTAATGTATTTTTCCCAACTCAGAAAGCTTAGATGTGTGAAGAACTCAGACCTCAAATGTGAGATATTCAATACATTTATTGCAAACGAGTCTTATTTAGGAATCAGGATGTGGGCCAAATGATCAATGCTCTTTCTTCAATTCAAATAATCACTTTATAAAGCAGAAGATTGGGGCAGACGTCACTCCCAGGGCTCAGCCAGTCCAGCTCACAGGTGTGAGGTCAGCACCCTGGCGAAATGCTCTACCTTTTCAGTTCTCCGAGGTAAACCCACAACTTCATCCCAAGGAATTTCAGAACTGGAAGGAATGCCTCTGAATGCTCTGCTCTGGGGCTTAGAGAATGGAAGTTTAAGACACACAGTCCCCCAAACTGCCATATTCTTAGCAAGAGTGGGGGTCGTCTGTCTACAGTCTACTTAATGGCGCGCAGCCACCCAGCCGGAAACAGAGTGCGCATTGAAAGGTCAAAGAGCTGGGGAGAAAGTGATGCTCCCACCCTGGCCAAGCCCCAGCAGAATCTTGAGGGAGGGAGAGTTCCCCCAAGGAAAATGGCCTCTTCACACATTCCACACTGTTTACCTGGCATCCATAATCACCTCCACACTTTACCGGGCATCAGACCTACCAGCCTGAACACCACAAGCAAAACCCCAACAAAACAAGCTTCTGTGCAGTTTTCTATCCCTTCAGGCCCAGGACATCAATTGGTTAATCTGAAAGCCATGTGTACTAATAAGCTGTTCCCAAGAAACACATGCTTTCTGAAGCGATGCTGTCATCTTTGCCTCCCGGGCCCTTGATTTATTTGTAAGTAAATTATAGATATAGAAAATCTGTGAGTAGAAACTTTTCGGGTCACAAAAATTATACCACTAACAGTTACCTATTTATTTATGAGTCAGTCGTGTGCCCCCAGCTATTTAGCCAGGTTAACCTGTCCAGAAAAAATAAAATCAGAAAATAATATCATATCTCATAGTTCCCAAGGAATATGACAGGAAAAGTCAGTATGAAGTAGGGACTCTATCTTTAATCTGACTTTACTTCTAAATTCACTGTGTGGCCTTGTCTACATCACTTAGTCTATCTAGGCTGATTTATTTAACCTCTTCATACTCTGATGATGTTGAATTAATCTAGATTATTTTTGTAAAGTGTTAGGACCCTCTCCAAGGAAGGATATGCACCCCCCCACCCCTTACACACACAAGAGAAACTTTGAATTTTCTACCACCGTACTTAATTAGAGAAGGAATTCCGAAGAGTTGGGAAGGGACCTCAGGATGGCAAGATGCTGAATAAGAATGGGGTGAATTAATTGATTTGTATCTTCCACAAGAGTCAGGGTAAGGATAAAGGTGAAATTCACTTCCTTCAACAGCCTGGCTCCTTTCTTTCTGGAGCTAAAATGCCACCTCCCTCCCATTGATGACCAAAGAGGAATCTTTCTATCCAGCCTAGGACTTAGTGACGTCACATCCCCAGGGCCCAGAAGGCGTGGAGGAAAAGAAAAATGGAAGCCAGTAAAGGAAATGTAGGTGGGCAAGAGAGAGGAGTGAGGGGAGACCAGCCTTGCTCCTGCCTCTTTGCCCGGTGTTCTCAGAGCTGCCCCGCGGAAGCACAGAGCCACGAGGCAGTGGGCAAGACTGACCTTCCTCACAGGCAGCTGGTGAGGGCAGCTATTATTAACTTATTGAAAATTTCAGGCTGAAAGAAAGTCAAATATTAATGACTATATTATTAGGAGGAAGAAAACTTGACAATCCACACAGATTTAAACTATCTGTTCAGGAAGAAAGGCCAGCGAACAGGACTGAGTGCCGTCAGATACAGCTTCAAAGAAAGTACCCGCTGCTTACACACAGGCTCTGTGAGAAGACTGCCAACGGCTGCACTTCCTCCCACCCTCGCTATTGCTGGTGGTTGCTGTGGATAAACAGTTTTCAGTTATGGTTCACAAACTCTGTTTTCAGCATGTTCTTCCTTAACCCACTTGCTTCTCAAGTGAAGATTTTTGCTGGTAGAGGAGATGATAATATTCCACTAGCTTCTAATTAAGCACATGGGGCCAACAGTGACAACCTTCACATCCAGGCTGACTCATCACTTGGGTTAACCCTGAGGTCTCTGATTCAGTTTCCAGCTTCTCCGATCACACTAAAGCCATCGGGTTGAAAATATGAGAATATACAGTATGGCATCCCAGGTTTTCATCCCTTCTACCTCCCTCGGCTGCCAGGAAGACTTCCATGTGGGAAAGAGATACACAGGGAAATGGAAGAAGATGGGAATTTGATGTTTAATAAATGATGTCTGAATGTTGAGAAATCACCTTAGAAATTACATGTGCATTATTTTCATATTTTTGTATATTTTTAGATGGATGAATATAATATGATAGAACAAGTGTGTTTTCAAACTATCTTCATCTAAGCATTGCTTTTTATTTAATAATTGGAAATTCCACATAAAGCACTGGCATTACTATAATTATCTCCATTCCTGTCACTGTCAGAGGTTTGCTTTAAAATACAGTCCTTCAGCATACATAGCGTGATACATATGTGAGTTAGTACTAATTTACACTATAGGGAAAGTTAGTTAACATTTAAAATGCCTTAATCTGGAATACACACTTCAGGAATGATTGGTTAGCACTTCATGTGTCAAATTTTCATTATCATTGAATTTCAAAATATTATCTAATTTCCACTGAAATTTCTTCTTCAACCCATGGGTTATTTATAGGTGGATTGCTTACTTGCCAAATCTTTGGTGATTTTTCTATTTTCTTTGTCATTGATTTCTAGCTTAGTTCCTCTTTGGTCAAGAAAACTTACTCTGAATAAATTTAGGTCTTTGAAATTTGTCAGGACCTGTTTTATGAGCCAGCATATGGTCAGTTCTGGTAACTTGGAAAAAGAACCTGTACTGTGTCAATATTGAGTACAATGGTCTATGTACATCAATCAGGTAAAATTAATTAATAGTAATTGTTCAGATCTTCTTTATCCTTATTGAATTTTTTGTCTGCCTGTTCTATTATTTCTTGAGAGAGTGGTGTTAAAGACTCCCACTATGATTATGGATTGATTTATTTATCCTCTTAATTCTGTCAAATTTTTGCTTTTTACATTTGGAGCTATGTTGTTAGATATATACAAATTTAGAATTGTAACTTTCTTGTGGATTCATCCTTTGATTATCATAAATTGTTCCTATTTATCTTTAATGATGATTCTTCCCTTAAAATCTATTTTCTCTGATCTAAGTAGAACTACACCAGCTCATTTTGGTTGGTATTTACAAGGTGTATCTTTCCTCATTCTTTTATTTTCAACTTCTCTGTGTCCTTCTATTTAAGGAGTGTCACTCACAAGCAGTATATAGTTAGATTTCTTTTGTTCTTTTTTAATGCAGTAGGATAATAATTATCTTTTAGTTGGAGTATTTAGTCAATTTCCATTTAATTCACTTACTGATATGTTTGTGTTTATATTTAACATCTTAGAATTGTTTTCTATTGGTCCACCTGCTTTTATGTTCTCTTTTCTCCTCTTTCTTACTTTCTTTTAGATTAATCAAGTATTTTTCATTCTATTTCCCCTTCTATGTATTATTTTACTAGTTACTCTAGAGATTACAATGCATGTCCTTGACTTACTATAGTACAGTAAAATTATAGCTTTTAGTACTTCCAGATGTTGCTGTGACCTTATAACACTTGAAAGTCATTTAGCCTTCTTCCACTTTTTGTATTATTTTGGTCATACATGTAATCTACATATATTTTAGACTCCATGAGACTTCATTTTTGTTGTTTTGTATGATCAATATTCATTTATATTTGTCCATATATTTTTCTCAACATTTTATTATGAAATGGTATAGTGAATGCCCATATAACCCTTATTCAGACTCTCTAATCAACATTTTTCTATATTTGCTTTATTACATATCTATTCATCTCTCTATCCAGCTATCAATCCATTTTATATTTTCAATATATTTCAACTTAAGCACATATTCACCTTTTCTGTCACTCTCTAGTCCTTCTTGCATTTCTGGGATCATTTTCTTTCTACATGTATAAATACTTTTAGTATTTCTTTTAATGTTAGGCTACTGGTGATTGATTCTTTCAACTTTTGTTTGTGTTAAAATGTCTATTTCACATCAACTTTTGATGAATATTTTTGCTGGATTTATGAAATTTTAGGTTGGCAGTTATATTCTTTCAACCTGTTAATATGATATTCCATTGTCTTCTGGCATCCATTGTTTCTTCTGAGAAGTGAGCTATTGGTCTTATTGTTGCTCCTTTGAAATTAATGAATTTTTTTTCTGGCTGCTTTCACAATTTTTCTCTTTGGTTTTGTTTTCAGCAGTTTTACTACATTGAGACTAGTTGTGGTTTTCTCTGTATGTATCCTAGTTGGGGCATACAAGGCTTCTTGAATCCATGTTTTGATGTCTTTGATCATTTTCAGAAAAGACTGTTCCTGCCTTATTCCTTCTTCTCCTCTTCTGGGACTCCAGTCACATGTTGCTATGTAGAGTAATATACGTTACATGTGTCTCTTATGCTCTTTTCAGTATTTTCAGCCTTTTTGCTCTCTGTGCATCATGCATCCACTTGAATATTTTCTACTGATCTGTTTTCCATTTTCACAAATTCTTTCTTGTAATGCATCTAATCTGCAGTTAAATACATCTATTGAGCTCTTAATATCCATTATTTCATTTTTTAAGTTCCAGAATTTGGTTTTTAAAAATTCCAGTTTTCTGATGAAATTATTCATCATGTCACCAATTTTCTTCAACATACCAATCACAGTTATTTTAAAGTCTATGAATGATAACACCAATAAGTGGGTCATTTATAAGTGGGTTTTTTTTTTTTCCATTGCCTATTTTTTTCTCTTGGACCTGTTTTCTGGTATGCCTGGTAATTCTTTATTGAAAAAAAATATGAAAAAATTTAGAGACTCTTGAAAATACTCTCTTCCTTCAGTGACCTTATCCTCTGGTAGGCAGAATGGGGGTGATCACCATAACCCAATCAAAGACTTACTGAGTTTTTGTATGGCTTGGTCTACTTTGGGTTTACCTCTACTCCTAGATGTAGCTCTCTAAGGATCCCAAAGGGGTATCTGGTCATGCCTCTTCTCCTTGGTGGGCTTTGAATGCCAATATTTTTTAGTCAGCATTGTGATACTGAAAACTCTTCAGTGTTTTTTTACTTAGCTCCTTAGTTTCTTGTTCTGTACAGTAATATTTGTCAAATGCTTCAAAAGAAAATATACTGGAGTATCTAGCTCACTTTTCTATAACTTCCTTCTCTCCAGGATCTTGACCTCTCAAGTCCTGCCTACCTTAGCAGCCCTGAACACAAATTCCCATAATATTGCCGAAAGGTCTGCTGTATTCTCAGCAGATGACCTGAGCAAGAAAAGCATCTTCTCAACTCTCTGTAGTTCCCTTCTCTCTCAGATCTTAGCTACTCAAGTCCTATTGCCTTGGCAGCTCTCTGATACAACTCTGGCTCAGTAGGGGCCTTCCTCAATTTAGCATCAGCTAAGACAAGAATCTGTTCTGATTGGTCGGTGCCTGTGACAGTCCAAGTTATTATCTGAGAGATTCTAATTGGAAGGTAACAGTCCAGAGGCAGTCACTATAATTGGTTTGGCTATCTTTATTACTGGTCAACAGCAGAAACATTGATAATTAAAATATTGCAAGTTAGAAATGGGTTTTCTTTGGTGCAAATGGTTGTGATCAAAATATGTGGATTGGATAGAAATATTATGTAGGTAATCTTGCTCTTACACAAACAGTACATAAGAATCCAGTGAGGCCAATTAGCCTATAGATTAGAATCCAACTGGTCCATTGTTCAGATCCTTACAGGAGGATTTTTTTGCCCAACTTTAACTAGATGAATCATGCCATCAGCAAAGAACCACACCTGCCTCTAGTGTATCTTTTATGCAAAGTGCTGAAGAAGTGTGTGCCTGAAAGGACAACGATGTGGCTCTTCATCAAGTTTACAAAACAGATTGTACAACTTTTTTGCCAGCTTGCTAACACGTGTTGGTAACTATGGCAGAGTTTAGTTTAAGGTTTATTTACTTTATAATACCACCTGAAAATGTTTTGTGGGAGGAAACCTATGGCCCCACTTACCTTGAACTACGGGAAGCTAAGATATCTACCAAAGATAATTACAGATAACCAAATTGGCCTAAGGCAGTTTAGAAAATACCCTTGGCTTCACAAGTCAGTGCAAAACTTCAGTGGCCATGATGGCCTTATCATTTGCTCTGGTTTTCCACCTTTGTTGTTTTTCTTTTTAAATATCGTGAAGTATGATAATCTTGGCTTTTTCATGGCCCAGTTTAACCCTGTTCTCTTATTAGCCCTAGTTGCACACAGAAGGAATTAAGGTTACTGAAAAGTCTTTCTAAGTTGACAGGTGAACTGTATTCAAGAGAACTGAACTCTTCCCTCTCCCCATCAGAAGAAAACATACAAAGCTTGTAATATCATCTTAAGAAAAGGAAACATCAGAGAACCTGAATCCCGCTTCAGTGAAACACCTCAAGAACACAGAGAGGCCACCAGAGCGGCACTTCTGACAACTGTGAAGTGTTTAAACTGCTTCCTGGGAGAGAGCTGACAGTGCTCAGCCCTTGTGTCCAGGGGGCTCAGTGGGAATGTCCCCCCCAGCAAGATGCAGAGAGTGAAGCAGCATTGCTGTTTCACTGCCCTCCTGTGACAGCAGACACCAGGAAGGTCCCCGGCACAGAGTACCATGGGATCCTTGAACTCCTAAATTTGGCAGGAACTTAGAGATTTTCTGGTCTATTATTTCCATTTTATAATCAAGGAAACAGGTCAAGAGAAATTTGGTAACTTAGCCAAAATGACTCAGGAGTTAAGGCCTGACCCAGAATTCAGTTTACTAGATTTTAATCTACTGTCCTGCTTAGGGCTCCCTGTTTTCTGTCCTTCATAAGGAGCTCCTGGAGGCCAGTGGCTCTTGCTCTGGTTAGAGTAACATTTCCCCTGGGCCAGCTTGTACGATCTAGCCCAAGTTAGGTCACCATACTCTGAATCCAGCACAGAACTTTTAGGTTACCTGTGTCTATCGAGCTGTCTTGGATATGAGCAGAATGCCCTAGACGAAGAAAATAGAAGTTTTTATATCAGAGTAACAGGAAACAACCTCAGTAAGTGATGCGGGCTACTTTTAATTCTGAAACATCAACATATAGTTATTTTCTTTTCAGAAGAAAAACGTGAACAGACCAATGTCAGCAAGACAAAGTGTCTTATATGTTAGCTTTGACCTAAATTTTTTAGGTCCTTACATCTCTGGTTGAAATTCATTTCATTCTTTGGATAATTCTGGTGGAGAATAAATATGCTGTCTCAAAAGAAAGAATAAACAAAATTAAATCTGTTCAGTGATTTCTCATGGGACAAATGCCAATCTAAGCAACAAAGTGAAAGAGCAAAAATTCTTCATCACTGAAGAGGTGGATTTGTGTTTGAATTTCCTGTAAAAATGAAGAATTACGAGGATCTGATCTATTTGCCAATATTACAGATATTTTGAAACAGCATTTACTTGCTCTGTTTTTATTTCTCCAGCTATAATTGGAGTTAACAATGTACTTCGCAAACAGGGAAATCACAAGCACCTGGGATTCTTGAGAGAAAGGTTCACATACAGCAGTAAACCACTCAAATATTTTTCATCGTAACCATTTTCCAAGGACTCAGTATTGAGAAAGAAAACAAATCCCAAAGTAGAATTTATGGAAAATGGGCATTGCTTTTGATAAGACATTAATATGAAACTGCCTACTCTTTATGAAGAAAGTAGCCCACTGACAGGCTAGAAATACAAATATAGACTGTGTAATGAAAATGTGTTCTAGGGGCTTCCCTGGTGGCATAGTGGTTAAGAATCCACCTGCCGATGCAAGGGACACGGGTTCGATCCCTGATCCGGGAAGATCCCACATGCCGCAGAGCAACTAAGCCCCTGCGCCACAACTACTGAGCCTGCGCTCTAGAGCCCGCGAGCCACAACTACTGAAGCTTGCGTGCCTAGAGCCCGTGCTCCGCAACAAGAGAAGCCACCGCAATGAGAAGACCGCACATCCCATCGAAGAGTAGCCCCCACTCGCCGCAACTAGAGAATGCCCGCGTGCAGCAATGAAGACCCAACGCGGCCAAAAATAAAAAATATATAAATAAATAGTTTTTAAAAATGTGTTCTACAGAAGCCCAGACGGCATGTGGTCCACAAAGAAGTCCCTCGTGTTTGTGAATAATCTAATATAGGAATGGCAACTCGAGTCACATCTTTCCTTTCCCTGGATCTACCCATTGCAGATAATCACAAATCAATCACAGATAGCACTGAACTGCCAAGTTCAATATTCAAGGTAGAGACCAACATTTAATTATCGTGGGCAAGCAAGCTGATTTACTATCCCAGGTAGTCAGACAGTTCTATATACAACAGTACAATTGTTACATGTACAGACTTTATACACAGCTCAATCACTGATTAGCAAGCTGTTCTTGGGCATGTTACTTAACCTCCCTGACCCTCTGTCTCTTCCCTCTGTAAAATTAGGGTATTAACAGTATCTGCCTCAAAATGTTTCTGTAAAAATTAAGTAAGATAATTAGTATAAAGTTCTTAGCAAAGTGGCACGCACACTGTAAGCATTCAGTGAATGTTAGCTATTATGAGTAGTCCTAGAACAATATAAATAGCATTAGCAGTGTCTAAAGAAACAGAGTTCTTGTCTATATTAAACTAAGTTACACCATATTATACTATGACACCTTCTGGGCAGAAAGTTTGCTTCTTCCTTTAGATAACCCCGGACATTACATACTCACATCCCAAAGAAGAATCAGAAATGGAAAATAAATCTTTTTTTTTTTTTTGCTTTAAAAAATTACAAACTTAGCAAACACTAAAATTAAATCTTTCAAGAAGGATGCAGCACTATGGTTAAAATGTACTGAATCTCACTGTCTTGGAAAATGACAGGCTGAGATAACACTTGCGGGCTATCCCAAAGTCACTTCAGTCCATCATGGGGCCTGACACCTCTTAGATTTCTAGCCCAGGACTTGATCATAGACTGGATAATTTTAAAATGAAATGAGTCATCAGATTTACTTACATGAGATAGAAATATCTTTTCTATATTTGCATCATGTATCCAATCCATGTTTATTCATAAGGGACACGCAACTGCAGATTAGCAAATGATGCTGCGTTCTCATATCTGCTCTTGAGGGTTGAAAAGGATGCGTCAGTCCTCCCTAGGCTGTTGTTTCAAGAAGGTTGTTCAAGAAACGGCCTAACATTCAGAAGGACTTCTTTATGGTGGATGTATTTATAATGATTCATAAGTGGTCTTTACCTAGATGCTCAGCAAAGAGGTCTAGCCGCCAGGGTGTGGAAGCTGGACTAGCTGTTCCATGTCTGACAGCGACTTGTAGGAGATAAGAGTCTGCTTTCCTGTCCATACAAATCCACAGGATCCACTGCAAGGGAAGCCAGGGCGCTGGAGCCCAGGGAGTCCTCTGAGATGGAGGGTAGAGGTCATTTGCAAATAAAAGAGCATGAGGCTCCCTTAAGAGTCACTAGAAGAGCTTTAATCTTATCAGTATATTTTACATCTTCCAACTGCAAAGCCAGGAGAAAGCATACAGAATCTCATCTTGGTGCCTCTGTTATTAAGGACTCACTCAAAAAATTAACCTCTTATAGATCTGACCTCTGATTTCAGTGTCTGAAATGCAAATGGAGCACCACTTCAGTGCCTTGAGATACTTATAATAATTTTCTTAAAGCTAAAATGCTTCACTCTCCTATAAGTCTCCATTACAGCCCAGACCCAGGCCTTCCATTCATCAAAAGCCAGACGGGGGATGGATGGGGCCACAGCAGAGGAGTGACATGGCCTATGGTTCAGATCTAATCCCAGGAATGGACAGACCAGGAGGCGCCAGGTTCTTCCAGGATGGAAGGGTGGTTCATTCTGTAGAGGTTGTTCCTTCAGGAACCAGGCTGTGTGGCACTGCTCAGACAGAGCTGTGACAGATGCCACAGCCAGGTCCCTGTCTCCTCACATTCTCTGATACAACCCTACGCTGTGAGAAGGAGTGTATATTTGGTAGTGTTTTCAGGGAGTGTACCTACTCTTGGGGTCTGTTGCCAAAATTGTGGCCAAATGTCAGGTGGGTTTGCTCATTTTTTTTTTCCCTGCGGTATGCGGGCCTCTCACTGTTGTGGCCTCTCCCGTTGCGGAGCACAGGCTCCGGACGCGCAGGCTCAGCGGCCATGGCTCACGGGCCCAGCCGCTCCGTGGCATGTGGGATCTTCCCAGACCGGGGCACGAACCCGCGTCCCCTGCATCGTCAGGCGGACTCTCAACCACTGCGCCACCAGGGAAGCCCCCCGTGCTTGGTTTAATACTCTGCTGTCACCATCTTGAAACTTTTGTATCATTTTTGAACAAGGGGCCCCACATCTCCTTTTGCACTGGGCCACACAAACCATACAGTGGGTCCCAGCATGGCACTCTTCTCTTTTAGATTTGTATAAGCTACCAATCTATTAAATCTGTCCAATTTAAAATCTCAAATTCATATGTTAAAGACCGTTTCAGAAACACGTGGTGGGATCATGTTTACAAGTGCACAAAGGAAGAGGTGGCAGAATATGGTTGCATTGGTGAAACACTTCCAGGAACTCGAAACACCCCCCGCCCCCGACTCAGTTTTCTACAATGAAGGGCTCATTCTGCATATACATAGAGTCACAAAGGTTCACTAATGGGGATGCAGCCCTCTGCAACTAACCCAGCCCTCAGGCCCGGGACTCTAGACTTTGGGACATGAACTCAGGCCTGCCAGACTTTGGTTTCTTCCTGTGGCCTGTGTGACTTTGAGCGAGTCGTTTATGAAAGCTGAAACTTCAGAACAAAATAATAACTACTTTGCTGTGTCGTTGTGAGCATTAATGAGATACTAGGAATTAAATTACTTTATGTATGTTAAAGTTCTGTAACAAGAACCATTTTTATAGTGCTCTATGTAATGTTCTCTCTCTCTTTTTTTCCCCTTGAATTGTCTGCTCAATCTTACTCTTTGCCACAACTTCTTTCTTGGAAAAGATTTATCAAATCGAGAGACGCTTTTCTTCCTTCCTTGGAACATATTTGTTCCAAATATGACCCTCTTAAAAAAAGGCAGGAATCTTTTTCTAGAGTTTCTCAGTGATTTTACAAAACGCTCAATGAAGCAGTGTTAGCCCAAATGGATGGACAGGATACAATAGGAATGTGTTACAAAAAGAGCCTGGAAAAACAGGCACTTAAATTAGGTTTCTTCACTTTGCCTACACTAACCCTTGAGAAAGCATACAGTCTTCTATTTTTAATCAGGGTATATGGATTTCTTTAAAGCTCCTTTAGCAAAGGTCAAGTCTAAGTAAATGCCAGTATATTTAAGAAGAACAGCTGGGAGGAGGTTGCCGCAAAGAAAGATGCTTACATTTAACCAGAAGATAGAATGACTGTCGATCAAGACGCAAAGCAGAATGGAATCTTAACTCCTTCCTTTATTCATTTATTCATCACAGCAATAGAAAAAACGTCAATACCACTCAAGCGGAAGGGCCACCATGCACCACCTTAGAGTCTTGCCCCACAGTATCTGTGATCCCAGAGAAAGGCTACACAGGGTCACCAGTTTATAAGAAGATGCAGAGTTTTCTCCTCGGGCTACCTTCACATGCAGCAATTTCTGAATAAAGTTTTTTATTGTGGTAAAATATGTATATAACATAAAATTTGCCATTTTAAGTGTGCATTTTAGTAGCATGAAGCACATTCAAAATGTTGAACAACCATTACCACCATCCACTTTCTAAACCTTTTCATCTTCCCAAACTGAAACTCTGTACCCATTAACTCCTGGCAACCACTGTTCTACTTTCTGTCTTTATGAACCTGCCTATTCTAGGTACCTCATATAAGTGGAATCATACAGCATTTGTCCTTTTGTGGTAGGCTTATTTCACTTAGCATCATGTCTTCAGGGTTCATCCACGTTGGGGCATGTGTCAGAATTTCATGACTTTTTATAGACAAATAATATTCCATTGTATGGGTATACCACATTTTGTTTATCCATTCATTCCTCTATTGATGGATACTTGGTCAGCATTGTTTTAATTTCTCGGCTTCTGTTGTAAAAACAGACTTAAAATACCAAGGTGTCTGCTTTTTTGTCATCCCACTTAATCCAGAGAAGAAAAGCAACTCTCGGGGTCTCCTGTCACAGAAATCTACTCTGTTGGAAGTTTCTTTGGAGTAAAGAGAGAGAGGGAGAAAAATGAAGGAGGGAGGGAAGGAAGGAAGTAAGGAAGGGAGGGAGGGAGGGAGGGAGGGAGAAAAAAAGAAAGAGAGGAGGGAGGGAGGGAGAGAGGAAGAAAGTTAGTTAACGGCCCACAGTAAAAAGAAAGGAAAGTACCAAATTGCTAGAACAATCTCCAAATCTCCAACCTTTGAACAATGCTTCAAAATCTGTTTCATTGTGCAACAAAATTTCTTTTCCATCAATCCAATTTGTAAGCCAAATATTTCAGAGAGGGATCCATCCCCGAAACTACATGGAAGAGCAGAGGGACCAATCTATATCATTAAACTGTACTAGAGAAGTTACTCAGTGTCTGTACAGTGTTGTGAGGTACATCTGACAGATGACCAAGGTTATGTGCCTTCATTCACTGTGTCTGGGCTTCAGATGAATGCAGTTACGTGGCTCCATCAGATGCTTTGAGCTTATTGGCACCTGTAGGAGAGCACAGATGCATAATGTGGAGTATCTCATTAGCACTTTCTTTAGTGAGGTAAGATTCAGAATATTGCCCAGAATGAGCAAAATTACAACCCAGAATGATAAACACTTACTAAGGGAGAACAGGCAGAGCGGTCAGAGGTAAAGGGAAAGACAGAAAAGATATGGAGCTGGAAATCTTTGGAGTGGAAGTAGAAATAAAACAGGAGAAATAAAAAGCAGCCTATCGACTGTTACACTTGACAAAGAACCGTTTCAGCGAAGAGCTTCAGTTCAGGAGAAGGTATTAGAATGAAGAAAAGACATAAGCAAAAACATAAACATGCAATGAGGAAAACTAACTTATAGATTATTTTATTTTATTTTATTTTATTTTGTGGTACGCAGGCCTCTCACTGTTGTGGCCTCTCCCATTGCAGAGCACAGGCTCCGGACACGCAGGCTCAGCGGCCATGGCTCACGGGCCCAGCCGCTCCGCGGCATGTGGGATCCTCCCGGACCGGGGCACGAACCTGTGTCCCCTGCATCGGCAGGCGGACTTTCAACCACTGCGCCACCAGGGAAGCCCCTACTTATAGATTTTTATATCAATATGTTACTAAATACATTACTAAAAGTTGAAAAGGAAGAGAAAAACATTTGACAGACTAAGATAAAAAGAAATATTCTTTCTGATTCCGTTCCAAGTAGTTGTTTTGTGTAATGAGAATTTGGGGTTTCCACACCAAACCTGACAAAATTCGCAAAGTGAATGTTCCAGCTCTGCCAGTTACCTTCTCCTTTTTAACCTTCTGGTAGCTCCACTGTTGTGACCCCTGCACGTGTTTAATCTGTGCCCACCTGCGATGGCACCTGTAGCAACGTGCTCAGACATGCTCAGCATGTCCTCCCAAAATTAATTAGGGAAATGTCTTGTTAGCGATTTAAACTTTATTCTTGCACCTCTCCTGTTCCCCCCAAGACAGGTGTTAAGTATCTGTGGTAAAAGAGACTGTGACACACAACACTGTAAATCAACTCTACTTCAATTTAAAGAAAGAGACTGTGACATTCCAGGCACTTAAGCCAGCTCTGGAACGAGGCAGAGCAGTTCAGGGCTCGAGCTCTGGGACTCTGGATTTCAATGCCAGCTGGGTAACCTTGGATAACTCTCCTGATCTCTCTAAGTTTCATTTTTCTCACCTATAAAAGGGGACACTCATAGAAGTTGTGAGGATGAAAAGAAAGGATGCCCTGCTTGAGACAAAGTAAATGTTCTATAATGTCAATTATTAAATATTATTTTTATTACAACTGATTCTGAGACAGCCTCTCTCCACCAGGCTCTTGCATTCTACATGAAACATCAATGTTCGTATAGACCCCAGGCACTCGTGAAACCCCCTGAGATCTGAGGAGACACAAAAGAAGATGAGCCAGAGCTTTGGCTGACACCTAGTTCCCCACCTTCCAAAGGAAACTAGGCCTGGCAGTGTAACCTAGCACACATCACTTGTGCTTTCTTGTACCCAAAGGGGAAGCTTTCTTCAATGACTTGGACTTGAACTGATGAAATTTCATATTCCCCAAAAACCATGCACTTGTTACCCTGATTCACCACACCACACTCCCAGACTCCAAGGCTCCAACATTGGAGACTATGTGTGTGTTCCTTAGTCTCTTAGAACTGGACTTCATGGCATACGCCTTCCTCTGAAATCCACCTGTGCCTCTGGGTGAACCCTTCGTTGGTGGGGACACCCGTAGAAATCATCAGCCACCCCAGGTACGAGGCAAGTGAGGAACGTATTAATTAAGGCTCCACAGCCCATCGATGAAGTGAGTTTTCCACTGGCCCCTTTCCCATCTCAATCTCACCCAACAGTGAGACTTCTCATTGCAAAGGAGGGCTCCAGGCAGATGGAATATATCACGTACACAGAAAGCAGGGTGGCCTCGGGCAGTTTCTTCCTAAGCCCTGAGAAGAACCTGGTTAATGACGTTTATATTCGGCTTTCTGGATCTTCATATAAAACGATATGCATCTCTGAATATACATCCACCTAGTGAGCATCTGGTTCTAAGGTTGGCTACAAAGGATTACTCACTGGAAGCTCTTATTTAAAAATAAATGTCTCTCCCCATTGAAATGCCTTCTTGACAATCTCCACCTTTGGTTTGCAATTCTCCTAGAATCAAACACGCTGCCCATTTGTTATTTTTCTCTTCCTTCGCTATGGGCCTCATTAGCGAGGACAGTAAAAATACACAGTTCCAAGAGGAGTGCAATTTGGTTTGATGCTACTATGCTGCTGGTAAGAGGGAAGGCTACAGCACGCTGTCACATCAAACTAGAGACTCTTCAAAGAGGCAAAGGACGTTCATCAAGTCTGTGGGCAAGATTCCCAGCCTCGAGACTCTTGGGAAATTCTGGAGAAATAAACAAAACTTAGCGCTCAGTAATGGTAACATTTGTATTCCTCTCTTACAATAATCATCAACACTTGGCCACAGCTGTCCTCACTTGTTGAAAAAGAAAATCTATTCCTTGCCTTTATGGTGAGTTGACAGGAGGTCTGACACTCCAGGGAAAGAAAGAATTTTCAAATATTAGCCTCATGTAAAAAGGTGAAAGATCTGGGAATAGGAATAAGTGTTACATCTCTCTACAGCATGGAGACTGGAACACTGAGTGATGCTGGGGCACACATCGAGTTTTCCTGTTTAATGACAAGTCCCCAACCATTACCGAGGGTGTAGTTCAAACACGGAAGCCTGAAATTTTCTGTTGTCCTTTTTACACTACATTTGAGCATCAGAATGTTTCAGGAGTTCCATTGTTCTCTAGACAGATTGACTGAAACATGGGAACAGGACCCGAAACAGTTTGTGTGCCAGCTGAGCTGGTGGCTGTGGGCATTTTCTAAGCCCAGGGACGGCCACAGAGTTATAAAGAGAGCCTTTGCCATTTACCATTTACGGAGAAACCCACATGGTAGAAAAGATAACAGAAAAGCCATTTGGTCCACCATTGGTTCTAAGCAGATGCTTCTTCCTAGAGCATGAATATTCCAAGATAGCACTTACAGGTGATATTTTAAATAAGAAAATGCATGTGCAGTGCCTGGCACATTATAAGCACTTCTCATAAGGTAGTTGTTTCTGAATCTTAAATGTAAAGTAACTGTGGATAAATCACTATCGTGGGAATAAGAAGAGAAGGTTCGAATCAACTAACTGCTCTGGGGCAGACCTTGCATCTTCCCTTCTATAAAATGAGGAAACGGGACCACGTGATCTCTGGGGTTGCTTTCACTGGGAATATTTAATGACTCCAAGGGTTTGTATTCAAACTTGAAACATTTCTTTTCTCAACCCTCTAAAAGTGTTAGGATTAAACTACATTAGCATTTGGGACACATAAGATAAATAGAACAAAGAATCCCAAGGTCTCTACAGAATGAAGGTACAATCCATGTACAGAAGGGCAGTGTATTTCTAAAACACCTGCCCAGACTCAGTCTGTCCAGCCGATCACTCACATGCTCTAACTCTTGGAATGCACTGTTGCGAGCCAACCATTCACTTCAACCTGAGATTCGCTGGTTAAACAATACCAGACTGGACTAGAATCCTCTGAAGAACGAGGGCTTATTTGCATCACGGAAATGTAGAAACTCTCCAAGGCCCATCGCAAGTCCATCCTCTCTTTTTTAAGCCACACTACCTGAGAATCACTTACAAGTTGGTGCTCAGAGGTCCGAGCCCAGCGTGGAGACCCTCTGGTTGCACCCTGACTGACGATCCCCCTTCTGCACAGCAGGCGAAGAGGTGGCAGCTGAACTGCACCCAATACCCTGCATATAGTTCTGCAGCTTTAATGATCTGAAAGTTCCTTCCTATTTAAATGGAAGTTTGTCAATTTGCAAACCTTACCCACGAATCCTGGTTCTATCTAGAGTAACATACAAGTCTGGGTCCTTTCAGATATTTCAGTATAACTCCTATCTTCCTCCTCTCCGTTTCCTCCAGGCTCAACCCCCTCAGATCTGAAATTATTCCTCCCTGAGGTGGTTTCCGGACCAGTCAGCACTCTACTTGCCTCTTATGGATGGACTCAACATTTGGTCAGTGATCTTACAACGTAACGGTGCTTTTTACCATCCCCTGCCTTCTGCTGTCAAACGACTTTCTCTACATGGGAACACTGCAAATTAGTCAAGTTAGGTAAGGTTACCACCAACTTTTGGGGCGGTAATGTCTCAACAGCACAACCATTACTACTCCTTCACACCGATCATAAGCTGAGGTGTACGCGGGAGAACAGGAAAATAACCAAAAAACGGAAAGCATGATTAGAACAAAAGAGACTTCACACGATACCGAGGCATATGCCCCTAAGACGTTAGTGAATGACTTCTTATATACACCCTGGGTGCCTGTAGCATCACCGCATTAAATGTGCATTTCTAGAGAAGCTTCTCTTGTGATGTGTGTTTTCAGTTATAACATGAGCTCATTGCTGGAACTCAATAAACAGAAACTGTTACCACGATCTATCCATATTTATGTTATTTTGCCCTTAAAGTAAATGGGAACCTTGGTGATCTCACTCAATTTCATGATTCTAAATAGCATCTAGATGCCAATGACTCCCAAATTTATATCTCCAGCCCAGACTATTTCCTGAACTCCAGACTCATTTATCCAACTGCCTGCTTGACAGCTCCTCTTAGATGTCTAACGGACACCTCAACCTCAGTATATTTCCAAACTGAACTCCTGCCCTTCCTTCTCAAGTCTTTTTCATCTCACGTAATGACAACTCCATCCTTACAGTTGATCAAACCAAAAACCTTTGGATTAATCTTTATATCCTCGCTTTTTCTCACTCAAAGAGAAATTATACTGGCTACCTTCAAAATACATCCAGAGTCTGACCACTGCTCCACCATCACTGTTCCCAACCTGGTCTGAGCCACCATCATTCCTCACCTAAATCAACGTAACGGTTTTCTGCCTAGGCTCCCTTTTGTTTACGCCACAGTCTTTTCTCAACAAGGCAGCCAGAGTGATCCTCGGTTATGTCCAAAACCTTGCTGTGGCTCCCCATTTTACCCAAAACAAAACAAAACAAAGTCCTTCCACTTGTAGGCATATACCAAAGAAATAAAAACATACACCCACACCAAACCTGTACACAATGTTCATAGCAGCATTATTCATAAGGGCCAAAAAGTGGAACCAACCCAAATGTTCATCAACCGATGAATAAACAAAATGTGGCATATCCTTACGATGGAATGTTATTTGGCCATAAAAAGGAATGAAATTCTGATACATGTTGCAAGTGGATGAGCCTTGGAAACATCATGGTACGTGAAAGAAACCAGACACAGGAAGTCACATATTGTACGATTCCATTCATAGGAAATGTCCAGAACAAAGCAAATCCATAGACACAGAAAGTAGATTAGTGGTTGACAGGGGCTGGGGAGGAGGGGGGAATGCGAAGTGACTGCTTGCAGGGCACAGGGTTTCTTTTTGGGGTGATGAAAATGTTCTGGAATTAGTGGTGACGGTTGCACGGCCAAGAATATACCGAAAAACATTGAATTGGATGCTTTTAAAAGGTAAATATTCTGATAAGTGAATTATATCTCCATTTTAAAGAGGGAAATTCCTCACAATGGCCCCCTAGGTAGGCTCTGCATCATCTGACCCTCCTAGTTCCTTTCAGATTCAGGCTCTTTTCCTGACAATCCAGACCCTTTGCGGTTCCTTGAACATAATAGGCCCATTCTCAGTCTTTGTGTTGTTGTTCCCTCTGCTGGGAATGCTTTTCCCTCAGAGACACGCAGACACCTGCTTGGTTAAGTCCCTCACTTCCTTTGTGTCTTTGCTCAAATCTCACCTCTCAACAGGGCTGGGCCCTTTTATGTAATACAACCACTTGCACCAACGCACTCCTAACACCTGCTCCTTTTCCTTTCATTCCACAGATTTTATCGCCTTCTAATCTACTGCCTGATTGACTGACTTATGCGTGTAGTTGGGATCTGTGTCCACACACACTAGAATCTAAGCTCTGTGAGGGTAGGAATCTGTCTTTGTTCCCTGGTGTGCCCGGGACACTGCCCCGCACAGAGTAGGAGCTTGAAAGGTATTTGTTAAATGAATGAATCTTGTGTGTCTTGAGCTTCAAAAATACACCTTCTAAGTCAGGATTTAGAACAACAATTTCGAAAAAAAGAGACAAGACTGAACTAAGAAAGCATCAATACAAGTTACTAACCCTACGTAATTGAAGGTAATGCTGAAAATTTGCTCCAGTTTACAGTTTAGTTTTACAACCTAGTGGCCTGCTAAATGCTTCCTTTTTGCCAAAAATGTACTGGCTCACTCTCAAAAATATCATGTCCCATACCCACTGAGATTTCTCTCTCTACCTCTCCTATCAGTTATTTCAGATGGAGAACATTTCTGCCTGTTTTTCCCAGGTATACCACACGTACACTCCGTTTTCCCTTTGACTTATGGAGGCGTATGTATTGTTTATACGCTGTCTGTTTAATTACTGTTCCATAATCAAGTGTAAGAAGCCCATTTAAGGGGGCTTCTTAGGAGCCAAAAACAACATAAACCTGACTTTCACTGATTTTTAAATTATTATTTAGTTAAAATTCACATAACATAAAGCTCACGATCGAAAAGTATACAAGTAAGTGATTTTTAGTATATTCACAGAGAGTGAATCTTAAAAATTTTCATCACATGCAAAAATTTGTAACTAAGTGTGGTGACGAATATTAACTAGACTTACTGTGGTGATTATTTCATGATATATACATATATTGAGTTGTTGTGTTGTACACCTACAACTAACATAATGTTATATGTCAAGTATACAAGTGAGTGGTTTTTAGTATATTCACAGAGCTGGAAAACCATCACCACAGTCAACTGTAGAACACTTTCATTAGCCCCCAAAACAGTCATTCCCAATTTCCCCCAACACTCCCCGTTCTGGGCAACCACCAATCTACTTTCTGTTTCTAGAGATTTGCCTATTCTGGAAATCTCACCACATGTGACCTTCTGTGTCTAGCTTATTTCACTTACCATGTTTTCAAGGTTCAGCCACTTGTTAGCATATATCTGTACTTCATTCCTTTTCGTGGTTGAATAACATTTCATTGTATGGATATACAATATTTTGTTTATCTATTCATCAACTGACGGACATTTGGGCTCTTATGAATCATGCCGCTCTGGACACTTGTGTACAAGTTTCTGAACGTACGTATGTTTTCATTTCTCATGGGTATACACCTGAAGGTGAAATTGCTGGGTCAAATGGCAACTCTATGTTGAATCTGCTAAGGAACTGACAGACTGCTTTCCACAGTGGCTGCGTCACTTTACATTCCCACCAGCAATGTCTAAGGCTCTAATTTCTCCACATCCTTGCCAACACTCAAACCACCACAAAAACACCATGTCTTTTTTATTATAGCTATCCTAGTGGTAGGTGTGAAATAGTATCTCATTGTGGTTTGGGTTTGCAGTTCCCTAATGACTAACAATGCTGAGCGTGTTTTCATATGCTTTTGACCATTCGTATATCTTTGGAGAAATGTTTATTCAAACCCTTTGCCCTTTTAAAAACTGGGTTGTTTGTGTTTTTGTTGTTGCGTTGTAAGAGTTCTTTTTATAGTCCAGATACTAGACCCTTATCAGATACTTGATTTGTAAACATTTCTCCCATTCTTCTTGCGATTATTACTGCCATCCAACCAGTGACCTTCTGACCCCCAGCCTAGGCCCACCCCAGGATACCTCGTGGTGCCCCTACTGCCTTCTCTGCAATTGGCACCGGGCAGTTCCGCCTACTCACTTGTTAGTCAACCAGCTCTTCCTCAGCTGAACTGGGGCCAGCAATGGCTCCCCTGATAAACATGAACAGGTCTGAGCCGGCTCCCAGCCAGCAGGTCAACTGTCTGCACAGCTCAGTCCAACAGGCAGAGGTGGCCACGGTCTCTGCAGGGCACAGCAGATGGCTGCTCCAGGGTCAATCAAAAGCCCAACATCCAGGGAGGGAGGGCATATGGACAGAGGTGTTTATCAGAGTTTTTAACTTTGGATGGGCACATAGTACTCTACTCAATGGAAATGTGACTTTTTTACAAGGTGCTATTTATATGAGCAATGAAACCCTGTTACCAAAAATAATTGTTTTTTTACACAATATATTTCAGTAAGAGTAGAGTTGCCCTGAAGAGGGAAAACCAGATGGGCCCCCTGGCCCTTTGCAGGGTCCCTGTTATCTTGAGCTGGGCGGCCCCTGCCACTCCTTGGAACATAGTCTGAAAACTATTTATTGACCTGGAAGTTCTCTGTTAGTGAGAAAATTGGTATTGTAATTTTCTCTGTGGTAAAATTTTAAAAGGAAATATTTTTTTCAAAGTATTTAGAGCTTTACACTGAGATATTAATAGTAGCTGCTGGTGGGACTTCCCCGGTGGTGCAGTGGTTAAGAATCTGCCTGCCAATGTGGGGGACACGGGTTCAAGCCCTGGTCCGGGAAGTTCCCACATGCCACAGAGCAACTAAGCCCATGCGCCACAACTACTGAGCCTGTGCTCCAGAGCCCACAAGCCACAACTACTGAGCCCATGTGCCACAACTAGTGAAGCCCGCGTGCTCTAAGGCCCGTGTGCCACAACTACTGAGCTCTTGTGATGCAACTACTGAAGGTTTCGTGCCCAGAACCCGTGCTCCGCAACGAGAGAAGCCACCACAATGAGAAGCCAGCACACCGCAAAGTAGCCCCCACTTGCCACAACTAGAGAAAGCCCGCACACAGCAACGAAGACCCAACGCAGCCAAAAAAAAAAAAAAAAAAAAATAGTAGCTGCTGGGATTATGAATATTTAACTTGTTTTCTTTTTGCCTTACTTTCTTTCCCCCTTTGTTTCCACCCCTCTCATTAAGGACGGATTAATTATGTAATTAAAGAAAGAAAGTGAGTGCAAGAATAAGTGCTTATAGTGCAGATTTTAAAAAGCTCTTCCATCTCCTCCAGTGACAGGGCACACCCACCCAGATGACCACCACTCCAGTAACAGCACCACCTCACTCAAATGAAAACGGCAGGCATCAATTAGAAGCCCTGATGCCTTCACATGCCATTTCAAGATCATAAAATATTTAAAGCTCTCAGGCAAATCGAAGACATCAATTAAAATATTGAAAACAATAAGAACTATCATATAAAAGATACATCATAAAACCATTGCATACTGGTCTTTCAAAACAATGTCTTTGCCTCTAATAGTAAAGACTAGAGGAGGATAGCGACTGGATATTGGCCTACTTTGGTCCAATGGTCTCTACTGAGCAGGTCAAGGAGACCATGGTGAGAGACATCCACTCATTCAGCTGATTCTCTTACTGTCATCCCCTCTGCATTTCTCCACAATTCTTTACCATCTTGGTTTGCAAATGTTCTCTTATTGTTTATGCTTTATTTATTTTCCCTAAATAAAGGGTAATTTGCATGAGGGCAGGAAGCAGAGACCTAAGGGAACACCACAGTTCTACATACGCAGAGGTAAATGGCCAGGCTCGGTGACTTTCGTCTCAAAAGGAAATCGTTCCCCTGCATCTACTTCTTGGGTGCATTAGGAAAATAACTTTCTGTGTCCACACTGGAGGAGCCTGGTTTAGAGAATGAGACAGGCACATAAACTCTAATTTCAATATAGGTCCATAGAGATCGGGAAGGTTCCCTGAAGAAATTATAGCCTCGAAAGGTACGGAGGAGTTGACTTGTTTTAATTATCTGAGGGCAAGAGGGTGTAGTGAGCCCAGAGACAGAGGGCCAACTAAGGCAGCCGCTCGCTTCTCCATGAAGTCTCTTTGGAAGGAAAATATTACGTAAGGTAAGATCGCTTTTATTAGCACAATAAAGTTCTAAGAGCCAACAGTCTACTGGTGAAAGTTTTATGAGCAGGAAAATAAATGCACTCATCCATTCATTTATTCATTCAATAAATGCATCAATAATACCTCCCATGTGCAAGGCTCATGTGCTTTTAGGTACATCTTATAAGAGTAGAGATGTGTCTGGAATGCTCTCCCTCTAGATTTTTTCCTGGCTTATTTCATCATAGCTTTTTGACTGTCAGATATTTTCTGGTTTATTTATTGTCTGTCTCCCCTGATCAGAATGTAAGATCTATGAGAGCAGGAAGCTTATTTTTACTGTCCCATTGTACTCAGTCACCTAGAACCATGCCAGGCAAGGCTCAATAAATGTCTGTTGATATAACTAATTAATTCATGAACATGAATATCATATATTTAGCAGAAAATGCCTACACGTAGCCCTAAGAGATACAGAGCTTTGTATGACAAGAATTCACTAATGAGGATGCACTTTTATTAATAGAGATAACATATTTCAATGCAGTAAAACAAAATTTTTTGTTATGTGAATAGATATTGAAAACACTGTAATGGTGTTTGTCAACACACGAATGACTTCTGTATCTTCATAGGTGCCTTTTGGCCAGCAAGAGTTAAAAAATAACTATCAAAGGCTGAATGACAGGCTCAACTTTAGTAATCACTTTTATTGTCCTACTTGAGAATATAAACGATAAATTTAGAAGACAGTATAAGAATGGGCTTCAGCGCTCTTGAAAATGCTGCCAGCTAAACAGGAACACAATGTATCTCGAAATTCTCGAGCCAGTTATCAAATCAAATATATATTATATATCTATGCGAGAGAGAAAAAGAAAGAGAGAGCTAGAGACCGCATATGAAATTGCGCTGGGGAATACAGAGGGAAATGAGCATCTGAAAGTTACATAGATAAGATTTCAAATTATGCACTAATTGGCAGGAAATTACCAAGCAGGGGAATTAGCTCCATCTCGTTCCTCAGGAGATTGGGGACGGAGACTGCGGAATCAAAGCGGCACTATGCTTCAGACCACAGTGCTTCTCTAAACATGAACTCTTTGGCCAACCCTTACCAATTCTTCCCCCATAACTTGAATCCATTGCTTTCTTTTCACGTCTTCCTGAACCAAATTCTCAGTTACCCCAGTCTTGACTACTGCAATAGCCTGGTTCATCTGCCTCCTGCCTAATCCATTAGGACTGCCAGGTTTTCAGTATTTAAAATCCTTCAGGAAGCTCCCCCCGCCTACAAGATCTAAGCCTGGGTGACCCACCTTCCCACCATAGTCCCCTGGGCTTAGCAACCCAAATCCTGAACTATCAGAGTGTGTGGTGGGAAACGCCCTCTAGCCCCTCGAGCTCATCTGAATCCTCTTGGTTCCAAACCCCTGAAGACTCTGCCCCGACTCCAATCCACTGGGGCCTCCACTTCCTTTGAACGCCTATAGAATTCCCTTCTGGTACTATCCATTTGGCATGTATCCACAGACTACCTTTTGCATCTAGTTAATTGTGCACATTTTATTCTTTTCAATGAGATCTTGAATTCCTAAAAAGCAGGGACTAGATTATCTCCCCCTCACAGGGTGAAGCACAGTACTATACACATTGCAGGTAGACAGTAAAAAAAAAGTTTTAATTAATTGTTTCTGTCAACTGGGTTTTGGATGTGTTGCAATAGGGCTGTAGATTGTCCATGTCACTAAAATAAACATGCATGGTGACAACGCCAATCAAACAAGGATAAAGAGAAGTATAAGTTTTTACAGGTCTGTGTGCCAGTTTTTAAAAGGCTTGGCTGATACAAAAGTCACCTGAAGGTGCTACTAGATACTCTTAGCTGTGCCTAGTCCCACGTGGAATTCAGGCAGCCACTAAAAACATGGTTTAATTTTGGAGTAAAGGATAACTCTGATTAAGCCATGATAGTTCTTGCTACAGGTATGGAATGTTAATAATACATATTAAGTATTAATAATACACACTAAGTATTAATAATACACACAAAATACCGGAAGACTATGCCAATCAATTCTGTTACCCATCAGTCCCCCTTTTTTAATGGATACCATCGAAGAAAATTGAACCACAAAATCTCCACATTAAAGCCAAGTTAATAGCTTGATTATAATTGAGATGAGAGAAAAGGCATTTTCAAGTCTAGGCAGGCCATCCCCTTCTACCCCTCTCCCCCGGGGACTACTGCTTCTCTGTGTGCCACAATATGGGTGTGGGTGTGTGTGTGTGTGTGTGTGTGTGTGTGTGTGTGTGTGTGTGTGTGTGATCTTTCTACCCTGAAACCTGGTGTTGGTGTTAAACGAGGGGGCCATGCTGGTGAGAGCAGGAGGGAGCCAGAGATTCTTCTTTACGACCCAGTTGGGGAAAGGCTTACAGCAAAGATACCCTTCTCTTTCTACCCCAGCTGATGTTAAAAGACAAAACAAAACCATACACACACACACACACACACACACTACATACATATGATGTATATATATATTAAAGTATACATATTTTAAGTATATATGCATATTAAAAAAACTAGCAAGTAGTTTCACTTGCTAAAGCAATAAGAAGTATTTCCCCTGCAAAAACCCTTAATTTAACTGTCCAAGGCAAACTGTTAAAAAAGCACAGCTGGGGGCTTCCCTGGTGGCGCAGTTGAGAGTCCGCCTGCTGATGCATGGGACGCGGGTTTGTGCCCCGGTCCGGGAAGATCCCACGTGCCGCGGAGCGGCTGGGCCCGTGAGCCATGGCCGCTGAGCCTGCGCGTCCGCAACAGTGAGAGGCCCGCATACTGCAAAAAAAAAAAAAAAAAAAAAAAGAACTCTCACCCTGAGAGGTCCAGAGATGGGCTGAAAGGAGTGCAAAACTCCCCGAAAACATATGCAACATTTTGCCCAGGACCCCAAGAATGTTTAAGTGGTTGATGACCCTAAGGGGTTATGAATATTTATATGTTAAAGGAATCTGTACAAATTTGAAGGAAATTGAACCTAGAGAAAACTAAGAATCAAGTCTCCAGGTAACTGGGCAGAAAACCCAAAGATGGTTGCTCTGTGGTTCCTTCCCATCCTTTGGTTGATGCAATCTCTCTACCCCCAGTGCCTTTATATAGACCCCAAGCACTAGGCGTGGGTGCCCCTGCTGGAGCATCAATGCTGCTTTCCCCTCTCATCTGAGTGTGAGTCTAGGATAAGAGGTAACAGCTTCACAGGCAGTTTCCTTAGGTCTCACCTGCGAAGCTAAGACAAGAACAGTCCGCAGCCCATAGGATGCTGGAGGGAGAGATGCAGTCCTGCAGGTAACCTGTGGGCCTGGTGCCTGGGTGGCCAGCAGCCCCGTGCACCTGGGCTGGGCTCCCATCTGTCAGCCCATCCCATCCTCGTGCTCTGCACCATGGCACTGCCCTCTGCTCGCCTGGCCCCCTTGACCAGTGAACTGCTTTGGATGTAATTTGCTAAATTTGATATTGGTGTCCTCTCTGGGACACAGCTTTGGGTGTTTGTCTTCTCGATACTGGCACCACAAAAGAAGAACCCTGGGCTGGGCATGTGCATGCACACCCCTGCACACACGTGCACTCACAGGTGGGGGAACTGGACCTGATTGCCTCTGTGTGGCCCCCCATCTCCTGAGGCATGCAGCCACCCCCGTCACCGCTTTAAAGACAACCCAGAGCTGTCTCCGACAGATCAACCGTGGCATGTTTGGGACCAGAGACCAGCACACTTTTCTGAATGTGCACTTAGCTCTTGGTGTTTATTTCCTGCTACTGACTTATGCTCCTTTCATCCGACTTGCGCCAGAGAGACAGGAACTGGCAGAAGTTTGAGGGAAGACTACAAAGGGTGGGGACGGCGTGATTAAGTGCGGTCAGAGGAGGACCTCAGGTCACGTTTTCCTGAGGAGGGGGAGGTAATGATTTTGAAAGCTCTGTGGTACAGCAATAAAACATCACTAATTGAGGAATGAATCATTTAAAAAAATCATTACGGGGAAGCCTTAGGCGACAGACCTCACAGCACAATATCCCCAGGTAGGAAATGAGTAAGATGGATTTGTCTCTGAGGTGTGTGTACACGGTGGAATCCTACACCCACCCCCATCCCCAGTTTCCTGTAACAGAGTCACACTACACTCAGAGTACATGACACCGTCCTGGGTCTGCCTCCTCCTCTTCAATCACGATCCAGACAGACTGTTGGTCCCCAGAGGTGGGCCAATGGTAGCTGCACCACATGAGTGGAGAATGTGCTGGACTCCCAGGTCCCAGAACAGGCCGATCTCAAGTAATTTCTGTAACCACTGATTGCACAGTCCCAGGAAGTCTGTGAACTTCCTGATGGTGCAAATACCTTCAGCTCAATGACTTTGCTTCTGTCACCTTACTGAGCACTCTAGCCCCCAGCTGCCCATTCCAGCTAGGAAGAAATAAAACCCACCCCAGTACTGAAGTATATATACATGGGACACACAAGATATCATGGGACTCTGAAGGCTTTTGTGGTCTGCCACACCATTGCATGGATCCTGAGCTATTTACCGCTACTGAGCTGTGAGATCTGGAAAGTAAGCCTCAGTTGTTTGTTCTATAAAATGGGAATAATAATCCCTATCTCATGAGATTGGCATGAGGACTGGATATGGTCACGTATGTAACGGATTGAGTGCAAGGAATAAACAGGAACTGATATGGCTCTTACTGACCTACACTGGCACCCAAATGCTCTGGGTCCTTCTGAAAAGGGCACCACTGGGGAGAATGGGTGGAGGACAGAGGGAGTTTGCTCAGCGTCATGTGACCCATCTCATATCACTTGCTATCCAGTTATCCATTCTGTTCCCTTTATGTGTGTTTGGTATCAAGCCTTATCTCCCCATCCTGGTCATAAGCGTTGGGCAAGAGTTGTCTCTCTATGTCCCCCAGAGCCTGTCTCAGTAGATGTGACTCATTAGTTTATTCACATTGATTCTTTCACAGGAGGCACTGGGTAAAGGTTGAGTGGGCAGCCCCTAAAGTATGTCCACTGGAGTTCAAATCCCAGCCCTAAAGGACTTGGGGCCACTAACGTTACATTCTGTGCCTCAGCTTCCCCATGTGGATTCTGTGAGCACAAAGGAAGATGATGTCTGTAAAACACTTCTTAGAAGAGAGACTGACACTTGAAAGCCACCCAGTAAACATCAGGTCTTATCACTGACACTGTGGGTACACAGTGAATACACAGTGAAGACGCTACCGAAGGTCCACTGCCATGACCATCACCTCCTCTCGGCCCTTCAGAGCAGGAGTCCATTGCTGGCTTTGATGTACTGGCTGAAATACTTCATAATGAAAAATATGCCTAGTCTATATGCTTTAAGAAGTTACCACAAAACTTGACTTTAAAACATTTTGGAGATTAACTTAAAAATATATATATTATCTAGGGAAAAGCATAAGCATGTCTGTGTAAGAGCATTCTTTCAGTATGTCTTGAAGCCTTTCCATTTGCTCAGATTTTGATGTAACTCCATTCTCAATGGTTTTCCTGAGGAATATGGTAGATTCCGTGGAGTTCTGCAAAATTCTTCCACCACTACCAGTTAAAATCTCCTGTCTTCAAGACACCTAAAATCAAATTCCTGAGGCAATAGTGCAATCACATGAATATCTGCATTCCATCTCCACTAATACCTCGTCCTTGTCTGGAAAGAGCTCCACTTGGAGCACCACTCCCGTGGCCAACATGATCGAGACCACGGATGCAAGTGGAAGATGGAACGCGGAGTCCTCTGCTTCCCTGAGGACCACTGGGCAGTGTCCCCGGGAGGCTCCCATCAGCTCTAGTCAAGGCTCAAGCAGCTCGAGGTAATGGGAATGAAAGATGGGTATTAATTTCTTTCCTCCTCAGTGAGCTTCTCTCAGCAAATTACCACTGACCATTGTCGACGGAGCGCTAGCCTTGCAGAACACATTATTAGCCAATCTGATTGGTTATAAGATGGCGAAAACTGAGCTGACTCTGAGAAAGCAGAAGCGAAGAGTCAGTTCAGATTTTAGCACATCACCCCTCAGCAATCCAGGCTTCTAACGGGTCCCCAAACGTTGCCTGAAAATTGAGGTGAGAATACATTTTCCTGAATGTCTGCTTAGCCATGACAGGGAAGATGGCTATTGGACGCTTCGTGTCCTCAGTGAATGGACAGGCTCTTGGTTTCCATTCAGATTCTTTAATGAGAATGAAAGGAACTGGACCCTAGAACTGCAGGGTTGGGTCTTCAGCTCTCCCAGGCAGAGCAAGCTGCTTTCCTTGGGTTCCCATCAACCTTGTTCCTCTCTGCAAGGGCTCTTCTGGGATATTTGACGTCGGTCGCTTTGTCTGCAAGATGTGTTTGCATGTCTGCCTCCCCCTCTTCTCAAAGCAGGGGCCTGCTTCCGCCTTCTCCATCTTTGTATCTTCTGCTCTGAGTGCAGAAGTTTTCAAGAAAAGTCTGTTGAATGGACCTGGGCCATTATGGCCAAACTAACTCTGAATGGGTGGCATCATTTGAGAGCTGTGCGTATGCTCCCACACGCACGCCATGGAGCCATGGCCCCTGCCGCTGGAAGAAAAGGCAGGCTGTCCATTTCTTTTACAAAATATACTTTCTGCCTTTCTTTTACAAAATATAGACCTTTTCCTCACAACTTTCCTTTACCAAATGACTTTTCAAGAGCTTTCCTACACTGGAATTCTCTGAAGCCTTTTTCTTTCTACTCTTTCTGCAAAGAGCTAAGTGGTAAATATTTTAAGTTATATGATTTCTGTCCAGCTGCTTTAAGAAAACTCTGAAGATAACTCTGGAGAGAATTAATTCTAGGGCATTCCTTATCTTCCTCATTCTACCATAGGTCACAGGCAGAAAAAAGAATTAGCAGGAGGGGGAGAGACCCTGAATCGTAGATTTTCCACGACGCTGCAACCTGGATCACAAATCCAGATTTCAGAGGTTTTCATCCTTTTATGTGCTGTAACAGAGCACGGGAACGCAGCCCCAGATCTGCAGGATTGGGTTTTATCTCCCTCTCACATCTCTTTCGGGCTTTGCTGCTTTCTTTAGTTCTCTTACAGTTCAGGTGACCCCAAAGTACCCAGTCATTCTTTTATCGACTCAGTCAGTCCTGAGGTCCTTTATGGCAAGGTCATATTCACTTCTGTATTCACCCCATCCTCCTGGGAATGACAGCGCCTCGCATATACAGGATCTGCCATGCATGCAGTGGAGTAGGTGTCACTGCCCTCTTAAGGAAGGTATAAGGCATGTGGCTTTGTGGACTCTCGGTATATTCCAAAGTAGATAAGGCTGAACACAAGTAAGATAACATAAACCTGGAACTCCAACCACTGCTCTGAAGGCAGCTTCGAAAGATTCAAAAAAATAGCTGGGTAGGGATGGAAGAGGAGTTAGAAACCCAATCTGAAAACAACGAAACCAAAAGAGGGGTGGTAAGTGGACAGCTGGACTTAACCAGAAACATAACTGATGAACCCACTTCATCTTGTGTTTTCCCAGCACACACGATGGAGATAATGGGCTGTTTGCAAACAAAATGCAGAAAGTGGAAATGCTCAACCTAAAGCTATAATTAGTTTGTCAGCGCTGTGTGTCTATGATGTGTGTACAAAGAGAAA
Organism: Leucopleurus acutus; assembly: GCF_964270905.1. NCBI lineage: Eukaryota > Metazoa > Chordata > Mammalia > Artiodactyla > Delphinidae > Leucopleurus > Leucopleurus acutus. The sequence continues at coordinate 26,256,313 of NC_139143.1, forward strand.
CGCACCCCTGCTGCGTCTTCCACTGCTGCCTTCTCTTTCCAAAACAGGCTTGAACAGTAACAGGCAAATGGAAAGCAGGCTTCAGCCAGCCATTCTGTAAGCCTGACTCATGACACGGTCCTATCAACTGAGCTCTAAGGCCACGAATAGTTTCATCATCAGCTGTTCCAAACACTGATGGAAGCAATAACCCTAGGAAAATTATAGCGTAGGGAGATTTAATTCCATGCCCTTATTCGTAGGCGAAGGACGCTAACATCTCTTCTAACTGGGCTCACGTCATATTTGATGAATATTCAAACATGATTTTACCAGCGGCATTTTCTCTGAAAATTGCAGCGATTACTCATTAGTAAATGAGGGGCCTTGGGCAAAGAATCTGGTCAGAAGACCGAGTACCATGTTACCATCAGATGTAACATATTAATCCTGAAATTTGGCACTCAGAATGGGGATTAAAGTGCTGCAATTAAAATTTACATGATTATATCCATTACTACTCCTAAAAAAATTATTTGACCTTTCTATTGAGAGCTGTCTACCCTAGACTAGAAGAAACTGAAAGCACATGAAGATATAGCTTTATACCTTTCCACACAGGTGGAGAGAGAGAGACACTGAACAGAGACAGCATGGCCAGCACGATGCATCCACAGCCTGGGATTTAGCCTGCAATCAGTCACTGATCCGTGGACCTTGAACAAATTAAGCAACGATTCTGTTTCTTCTTCCCAATCTGCAGACAGTAATACTCTAGTAAGGTTGCTCCCTTCTTCAGAGGTTTCCTGTCAGCTAATAGCTGATGTCTTTGTACCAGTGAAGCATAAACATGAGGTGAGGATTAAATCACATAAAAACCCTTAGAACATTTCCTGGCCCACGGTAAGTACTCAAAAAATATTTACTGGTGCTATTTATGTAAATGTCCATGGGAAAGACTCAAGCATTTATATAATACCTTAAAAACATGAAAAATAATTTTCTAGTTTCTAGAAAAGAAGGAGATGCACCTACCTATGACTCAGCAATTCTACTGCTACCCTAGACAAACTCACAAGTGGACACAACCAACAACATTCATTGAAGCAACATTTGCAAGCGCAAAATACCGGAATGACCACCAATGGGAGAGTGGATAAATAAGCTGTGAAATTTCCATATGATAGAATAGTGTTAAAATGTTTGATACAGCCACGATGGAGAACAGTATGGAGGTTCCTCAAAAAACTAAAAATAGAACTACCATATGATCCAGCAATTCCACTCCTGGGCATATACCCTGAGAAAACCATAATTCAAAAAGATACATGTATCCCCAAGTTCATTTGCAGCACTATTTACAATAGCCAGGACATGGAAGCAACCTAAATGTCTATCAACAGAGGACTGGATAAAGAAGATGTGGTACATATCTATAATGGACTATTACTCAGCCATAAAAAGGAATGAAATTGAGTTATTTGTAGTGAGGTGGATGGACCTAGAGTCTGTCATACAGAGTAAAGTGAGACAGAAAGAGAAGAACAAATACTGTATATTAACGTATATATGTGGAATCTAGAAAAATGATATAGATGAACTTATTTGCAAAGCAGAAATAGAGACACAGACGTAGAGAACAAACGTATGGATACCAAGGGGAAAGGGGGAGTGGGATGGATTGGGAGATTGGGATTGACATATATACAGTCTTATGTATAAAACAGATAACTAATGAGAACAGACTGTATAGCACAGGGAACTCTACTCAATGCTCTCTGGGGACTTAAATGGGAAGGAAATCCAAGGAAGAGGGGATATATGTATACGTGTGGCTGATGCACTTTGCTGTATAGCAGAAACTAACACAACATTGTAAGGCAACTATACTCCAATAAAATAAATAAATAAAATGTTTGTATCCCCAAAACATAATATTGAATGAGAAAAGAAATGCTGCAATAGGAAACTTACAGTATGATCCATTTACAAAAGGGTTAAAAATGTAAAACAATCTTTCATATGCTTACAGATACATGCCTGTGTCATAAAAGTATAAAGCATGTGCTCAAATAAAAAAGTACCATGTTCAGAATATTTGGCAAGAATGGCTACCTCTGGAGAAGAAGAGGAATGATATAGAAGAAGGGAATACCGGTGGCTTCAACTATTCTGTGATGTTTGACTTCTTTAAAAAAATGATCAGGGAAAAAATGATAAAACCCGATTTGGTAAAAGTCTTTCTTATATCATTCTGTTAACATTTTACATTCATAAAATATTGTTTAATTGGAAAACATTCTGAGCTCTACTTTTGTTTTGATTTGTAAAATTTGTTCTCTCTGATGTTCTGCTAGCCTGAGGTCATATATATGAATACAGTTTATTTTTCTCTTCCACCTTTCTTTTCTGGGACAATCCATTATAAAAGAATAAGTTCCTTATGATAACTCCTAACAGACTAAAAATTCTCATTTTAGCTTTACTAACCAACATTGTACATCAACAACATATTTAGATAATGAATCATTCTCTCATTAAAAAGAATTTATGTAGCCCCTTGTATAGATAGCTCTGTTCCAGGTACAAAGGTTGAGAAATGAAAACAGGGTTAATTATAAAAGGATAGCAGCTATTGTAGCTTCATTAAAATTAAAATATTTGGGTAACTTAGTTCATACTTCATAATAATAGAATTTTAGAGTTCTTAAAAATCACTAAGAAACACCCAAACACCCTAATGGAAGGACGAATGAAAAACACAGAAGAATTTTAGCAGAAGAATTTAAATGGCTGTTGAAGACACGAAAAACATTCAACTAAATAAGCAATGAAATGAACAAAATTTAAAATGAGATATCATTTTAAGCTATCAAATTGGCAAAGGTAATATTCAATATTGGCGTAGGTTCAGGAAAATGGGCACTTAGTACATACTGCCAGTGGGTAGTTTGGCATTATGTATCAAGGGTCTTAAAAACATGGATACACTTTGACCCAGTGATTCTCCTGCTAGGATTATATACTAAGGAAATAACAGAAGATGTGCACAAAGATTTACGTGCAAAGACGTTAGCTAAAGCATCATCTATCACAGCAAAACGACTAAACATGTAACAATAAGGTATTCATTCAATAAAATATTATCCGCATGATATAATAATTTTCAGTCATCATACATATTTTCATATATTTTTCAATTTATATTAAATGACATGGACAAATGTTCAAGAGATAATGTTAGTGGAGAAAGGATACAATACCGCATATACGCATGAATCCAATTCTGCAAAATAACTGCATGCATTGGAGAAAGACTGGAAGAAACACTCTAAAAAGCCACTAGTGATTTTCTCTGGCTCCTCAGATCATGGGTATCTTCTTGCTTTAAAACCTTTTTATAATCGTTTTCAAATATTTTTCAATGGGCCTATTTTATTATTAGCCTAAAACACAAACGATCAGATAATTACAGAAATTGAGACCTAGAAAGGACCTTCATTTTTATAGATGGGGAGACAGTGGCCGTACGGGCTCCTGGCCTGGGCAGCCATGTCCTGTGGGAGCCCCGGGGAAGAGTAGCAAGGCCTCTGCTGGGCCCCAGTGGTCCTGCCGGAATAGAACTGCCAGACTCCGTGAACGAGCGCGCTGGGCAATGCTCATACTCTCTCACTTCCGGAATATTTATCCACTTGTGTGCAGTTGGGCTTATCACAATGATTGGGAAAAGGTAGCAAAATAGATATTTTATTTCTCTTGATGTTACCACCTTAAGGATTTGCTTTATAATACAAGCTGCAACTGAAAATAGAAAGTAACATAGTATAGTTTTTTCAGTAACTGATGTTTCAGAAGTTCAGAAATACTTAAAATCAATTAAAATCAAGCAAAGGGTGATGGCAAGAGATTGGAGATCAATGCACATACGGTACTGAGCCAGCTTCGAGCAGACCCACAGAGTCCAGTGAGGAGGGGGCAGAGGGCTCCCTAGCAGGAGGGTGATGAACAAGTATTTAATGTTTAGGGGCTTTAAAAAACCTCACTCGCAACATCTAGTGCTTATTTCACCTTGAACTCAAACATTTGTCCCAAGTAAGTTTGTTATAATCTGAAGTTGAGACTCTAGTTTTACAGAGTGGATATGAGATATCTAGGCATTTATCCATGTTGGAAAACAAAGCCCAGCTTGAGAGTTATTTTCATTTAAAGAGAGTTCCCACAATTCTTACAATAGAAAGGAGATTAAAAAGGAGAAAGAAAAAAAGACTGTTGGGGGGTGGGGCAACCTTCTCTTCTAGGGCTGGTGGCTCCCCTGATAGAGAACTAGGGCAGTTTCTAGGGCAGATCAGATCCTTTCCATTGAAGCCTCGTCAATAGTTTTCTCAATGTTTGCCTGAAGCAGGGGCTTGCTGACAAAGTGCATTGTATGAAGCCTCCCAATGGAAGGTATCAAAGGAAAATACCAAGTTTTGTTCAGCCAGGGCTTTCCTGATCTGTTATTGATGCCTCTGAGCACCTCAGAAGGAGACAAAGGGAAGAAAACCTGATGTACCAAAATGCACTTTTTTTCCCATTCACATAACAAGGCGTACAGAGAGAAGCATGAATGCATTCGGAAGGGGCTGGTAAGGCCAAAACTGAGCCATATTTTATTTCCACCCGTCTTCAGATTTACCTCCCTGAATGCTCCAAGACACAGACACGAGAACCACTTAGAAGAAAAGTAAGAAGCCAGTCTCAAATGCTGCGGAACTGCTTGAATGAAGCCAGGCTAATTAATGTAGAGGCTGTAAGGTTGCCGCAAGAAGTACAAAAGGGAAAGATAAGAGACTGGACTCTGTAAAGTGCAGCGAAACAACTCCCTTCTTCTCTCATACAACTTCCAGGAGCTCAAAAACGAGGCCCAGGATCTTGTTGTTAAAGACAAAATTTCCAACTAGTTGAGTCGGCTGAATCGTCCAAATCAGCGAATTGGCCTTCCTCCAGCTCACATCCTTCACACCGGTGCAAGTTTCAGCTCCCTCACAGGGTACCACATTCAGCCCAGAGCTTACTTGAGTCTGCCCATCCTAAAACCTCAGTTGGGTTTGTGGCCCATGTGCTTACACATAATGAGGCTATTCACTGTAATTTTGATTTACACAACTTCAGAGTGATACCATTTCCACATGGAAGTATACTGAGGCTGTTGCTATGTCAGTACTTAGAAGTAAAGCAATCAACACTTTTAACTTAATAAGCATAATTATTCCAACTACTTCCAAAGTCTTTGGGCCTCAGTTTCGTCGCTGGTAAACTGAGGACTTGTTAGCATCTCAAGTTTCCCCCTACAGTTTGTGATTCTGATATGAGACAAGGTAGAATGCAGGTCAAGAAGCATTAAACAAGACAAATGACGCTGTAGCACTGAAAGCCACAATGCACAACAAAAGTATAACGTTTATGAATTCTTTTGCATCAAATACATGGCAACCACTTTCAAAAAACAACACTGCATGAGCTGCAAGGAGAAACAGACAGAAATACACTAATAATAGGAGCCTTTAGCCCAAGACTGGGATTAGGGTGAGGTGAGTGAGGCACGTTCCTCAGACGCACCATTACAGGGAGTGCCCAAAACTCAGGAACCAAAACAAAAAATATTTTAATGCAATATTTTAAAAAATAAAAATTAATGCATACAACCTATAATAAATAAAATTTGAAATTTTAAAATAAAGATAGGAACAGTATTACTGAGTTTTTTTTTGGAGCCCCAGGCTCCAATATAACCTAGCATGACACTGGCACTACTCTAACCTGCCGCTCTTGGTCCAAAGATAATTCAAGAAGACAAAAAATTAAGTAAGGCTGTAGGAGACCTAAACAATATGATCAGTAAGATAAATCTCTGGTGTACTGGAAAAACTGTATATCCACATGCAAAAGAATGTATTTGGACCTCTATTTCATACCATAAACAAAAATTAACTCAAAATGGATAAACAACCTAAATATAAGAGCTAAAACCATAAAGCTCTTAGGAGAAAGCATAGATGTAAATCTTCATGACGTAGGAGTTGGCAATGGATTCTTAGCTATTAACACAAAAAGCATGAACAACAAAAGAAAAATACACTGTATGTCACCAAAATTAAAAGCTTTTGCATCATAGACCCTATCAAGAAAGTGAAAAAACAATATATACACTGAGAGAAAATATTTGTAAATCATGTATCTGATAATACCCAGATGATATAAAGAATTGCTACCATTCAACAACAAAAGACAATGAAAAATGAGTAAAGGGGCCTTCCCTGGTGGGACAGTGATTAAGAATCCACCTGCCAATGCAGGGGACATGGGTTCGATCTCTGGTCCGGGAAGATTCCACATGCCGCAGAGCAACTAGGTCCATGTGCCACAACTACTGAGCCTGAGCTCTAGAGCCCGTGAGCCACAATTACTGAAGCCATGTGCCCTAGAGCCCGTGCTCCACAACAAGAGAAACCACCACAGTAAGAAGGCTGCACACTGCAATGAAGACCCAATGCAGCCAAAAAAAAAGAAAAAAAGAATGAGCAAAGGATGGGACCTCTCTGGTGGTCCAGTGGTAGAGAATCCGCCTTACAATGCAGGGGATGCAGGTTCGATCCCTGGTCAAGGAACCAAGATCCCACATGCCATGGGGCAACTAAGCCCGCATACCACAACTATTGAGCCTTCGCGCCTCAACGAGAGAGCCCTTGTGTCACAAACTACAGAGCCCACACGCCCTGGAGCCTGCACACCATAGCTAGAGAGAGAAAGCCCACACACCACAACTAGAGAGAAGGCTGCAGGTGCAAAGAAAGATCCCACGTGCCTCAACGAAGATCCCACGTGCCGTAACTAAGACCTGACGCAGCCAAAAATAAAATAAATAAATAAATAATAAATAAATAAATCTTTTAAAAAATGAGCAAAGGATTTGAACAGACATTTGTCAAAGAAATGGGCAATATGCATATGAAGAGAAGCTCAACATCACTAGTGGTTAGAGAAATGCAAATCAAAACCACAATGAGATACCACTTTATACCTACTATACTAGTTATCATTTTTAAAACAAAGAAACAAAGTGGAAAATAATGTTGGTAAAGATGTGGAGAAATTAGAATCCTTATGCTTTGCTAGTGGGAATTTGAAATGATGCAGCCTCTGTAGAAGATAGTTGGACAATTCCTCAAAAAGCTAAACATAGAATTACCATATAAGCCAGCAATTCCACTCCTAGGTATATACCCAAAAGAAGTGAAAACAGGGACTCAAACAGCTACTTGTGCACTAATGTTCATTGTAGCATTATTTACAGTAGCCAAAAGGTGGAAACAGCTAAGTGTCTGTGAGCAGATGAATGGATAAACAGAATGTGGTATAACAGAATATTTTTTGAACATAAAAAGGAATGAAGTTCTGATATATGCTACAACTTGGATGGACCTTAAAAACAGTACGCTAAGTGAAAGAAACCAGACACTAAAGGACAAATACTGAATGATTTCACTTATATGAAATATCTAGAATAGGTAAATTCATAGAGATAGAAAGTAGAATAGAGGTTACTATGAGCTGGTGGTGGGGTTGAGGGATAGAGAGTTATTGCTTAATGGGTATAGAGTTTCTGTTGGAGGTGATGAACAAGTTTTGGAAACAAATAGTAGTGATAGTTGTACAATATTGCAAATGTAATTAATGCCACTACATTATGCATTTAAAAATAGTTTAAATGGCAGATTTTATGTTTTATATTTATTCCAAAATAACTTTATTAAAAAATAGAAAATAAAGACAAAGATGTAGAGAATGGACTTGAGGATAAAGGGAGGGGGAAGGGTAAGCTAAGTCGAAGTGAGAGAGTGGTGTTGACATATATACACTACCAAATGTAAAACAGATAGCTAGTGGGAAGCAGCCGCAAAGCACAGGGAGATCAGTTCCTGCACTGTGACCACCTAGAGGGGTGGGGTAGGGAGGGTGAGAGGGAGATGTAAGAGGGAGGGGATATGGGGATATGGATACATATAGCTGATTCACGTTGCTATAGAACAGCAACTAACACAACAATGTCAAGCAATTATACTCCAATAAAGATGTTAAAAAAAAAAGATAGATTTTCTTTATATATATCATACTCTGCACTCAAAAAATAAAGACTACACCCTTCTCATATGCAATTCATAAAACTTGACTGTATCTTAACTCATAAAGAAAACTTAAATAAGTTTCATAAAGTAGAAATAATAAAAACATTATCTGATCATAATGCAATAAAACCAGAAATAAATAAAATAATAAAACCTTTTAAGTTTCATTAGGTCCCATTTTTAATTTTTGTTTTTATTTCCATTTCTCTAGGAGGTGGGTCAAAAAGGATCTTGCTGTGATTTATGTCATAGAGTGTTCTTCCTATATTTTCCTCTAAGAGTTTTATAGTGACTGGCTTTACATTTAGGTCTCTAATCCATTTTGAGTTTATTTTTGTGTATGGTGTTAGGGAGTGTTCTAATTTCATTCTTTTACATGTAGCTGTCCAGTTTTCCCAGCACCACTTATTGAAGAGACTGTCCTTTCTCCATTGCATATCCTTGCCTTCTTTGTCATAGATCAGTTCACCATAAGTGCGTGGGTTTGCCACTGGGGTTTCTATCCTGTTCCATTGATCTATAGTTCTGTTTTTGTGCCAGTACCATACTGTCTTGATTACTGTAGCTTTGTAGTATAGTCTGAGTACTCCAGCTCCGTTTTCCTTTCTCAAGATTGTTTTGGCTATTTGGGGCCTTTCATGTTTCCATACAAATTGTGAAATTTTTGTTCTAGTTCTGTGAAAAATGCCAGTGGTAGTTTGATAGGGATTCATTGAATCTGTAGATTGCTTTGGGGAATATAGTCATTTTCACAATGTTGATTCTTCCAATCCAAGAACATGGTATATCTCTCCATCTGTTTGCATCATCTTTAATTTCTTTCATCAGTGTCTTATAGTTTTCTGCATACAGATATTTTGTTTCCTTAGGTAGATTTATTCCTAGGTATTTCATTCTTTCTGTTGCAATGGTAAATGGGAGTGCTTCCTTAATTTCATTTTCAGATTTTTCATCATTAGTGTATAGGAATGCAAGAGACTTCTGGGCATTAATTTTGTATCCTGTTACTTTACCAAATTCATTGATTAGCTCTAGTAGTTTTCTGGTAGCATCTTTAGGATGTTCTATGTATAGTATCATGTCATCTGCAAACAGTGACAGCTTTATTTCTTCTTTTCCGATTTGGATTCCTTTTATTTTCTTTTTCTTCTCTGACTGCTGTGGCTAAAACTTCCAAAATAATGTTGAATAATAGTGGTAAGAGTGGGGAAACTTGTCTTGTTCCTGATCTTAGTGGAAATGGTTTCAGTTTTTCACCATTGAGGATGATGTTGGCTGTGGGTTTGTTATATATGGCCTTTATTATGTTGAGGTAAGTTCCCTCTATGCCTACTTTCTGGAGGCTTTTTATCATAAATGGGTGTTGAATTTTGTCAAAAGCTTTCTCTGCATCTATTGAGATGATCGTATGGTTTTTCTCCTTCAATTTGTTAATATGGTGTATCACATCAATTGATTTGAATATATTGAAGAATCCATGCATTCCTGGGATAAATCCCACTTGATCATGGTGTATGATCCTTTTAATGTGCTGTTGGATTCTGTTTGCTAGTATTTTGTTGAGGATTTTTGCATCTACGTTCATCAGTGATATTGGCCTGTAGTTTTCTTTCTTTGTGACATCTTTGTCTGGTTTTGGTATTAGGGTGATAGTGGTCTCATAGAATGAGTTTGGGAGTGTTCCTCCCTCTGCTATATTTTGGAAGAGTTTGAGAAGGATAGGTATTAGCTCTTCTCTAAATGTTTAAGAATTCACCTGTGATGCCATCTGGTCCTGGGCTTTTGTTTGTTGGAAGATTTTTAATCACAGTTTCAATTTCAGTGCTTGAGATTGGTCTGTTTATATTTTCTATTTCTTCCTGGTTCGGTCTCAGAAGGTTGTGCTTTTCTAAGAATTTGTCCATTTCTTCCAGGTTGTCCATTTACTGGCATACAGTTGCTTGTAGTAATCACTCATGATCCCTTGTATTTCTGCCATGTCAGTTGTTACTTCTCCTCTTTCATTTCTAATTTGTTGATTTGAGTCTTATCCCTTTTCTTCTGGATGAGTCTGGCTAATGGTTTATCAATTTTGTTTATCTTCTCAAAGAACCAGCTTTTAGTTTTACTGATGTTTGCTATTGTTTCCTTCATTTCTTTTTCATTTATTTCTGATCTGATTTTTATGATTTCTTTCTTTTTGCTAACTTTGGGGTTTTTTGTTCTTCTTTCTCTAATTGCTTTAGGTATAAGGTTAGGTTGTTTATTTGAGATGTTTCTTGTTTCTTAAGTAGGATTGTATTGCTATAAACTTCCCTCTTAGAACTGCTTTTGCTGCATCCCATAGGTTTTGGGTCGTCGTGTTTTCATTGTCATTTGTTTCTAGGTATTTTCTGATTTCCTCTTTGATTTCCTCAATGATCTCTTGGTTATTAAGTAGTGCATTGTTTAGCCTCCATGTGTTTGTATTTTTTACAGATTTTTTTTCCTGTAACTGATATCTAGTCTCATAGCATTGTGTTCAGAAAAGATACCTGATACGATTTCAATTATCTTCAATGTACCAAGGCTTGATTTGTGACCCAAGATATGATCTATCCTGGAGAATGTTCCATGAGCACTGGAGAAGAAAGTGTATTCTGTTATTTTTGGATGGAATGTCCTATAAATATCCTTTTTGACCCACCTCCTAAAGAAATGGAAATAAAAACAAAAATAAACAAATGGGACCTAATGAAACTTAAAAGCTTTTGCACAGCAAAGGAAACCATAAACAAGATGAAAAGACAACCCTCAGAATGGGAGAAACTATTTGCAAATGAAGCAATGGACAAAGGATTAATCTCCAAAATATACAAGAAGCTCATGAAGCTCAATATCAAAAAAACAAACAACCCAATCCAAAAATAGGCAGAAGACCTATACAGACATTTCTCCAAAGAAGATATACAGATTGCCAACAAACACATGAAAGAATGTGCAACATCATTAATCATTAGAGAAATGCAAATCAAAACTACAATGAGGTATCACCTCACACCAGTCAGAATGGCCATCATCAAAAAATCTACAAACAATAGAAGCTGGAGAGGGTGTGGAGAAAAGGGAACCCTCTTGCACTGTTGGTGGGAATGTAAACTGATACAGCCATTATGGAGAACAGTATGGAGTTTCCTTAAAAAACTACAAATAGAACTACCATATGACCCAGCAATCCCACTACTGGGCATATACCCTGAGAAAACCATAATTCAAGAAGAGTCATGTACCAAAATGTTCATTGCAGCTCTATTTACAATAGCCAGGAGATGGAGAAAACCTAAGTGTCCATCATCGGATGAATGGATAAAGATGTGGCACATGTATACAATGGAATATTACTCAGCCATAAAAAGAAATGAAATTGAGTTATGTGTAGTGAGGTGGATGGACCTAGAGTCTGTCATACAGAGTGAAGTAAGTCAGAAAGAGAAAGACAAATACCGTATGCTAACACATATATATGGAATCTAAGAAAAAAAAATGTCATGAAGAACCTAGGGGTAAGACGGGAATAAAGACACAGACCTACTAGAGAATGGACTTGAGGATATGGGGAGGGGGAAGGGTAAGCTGTGACAAAGTGAGAGAGTGGCATGGACATATATACACTACTGAACATAAAATAGATAGCTAGTGGGAAGCAGCCGCATGGCACAGGGAGATAGCTTGGTGCTTTGTGACCACCTAGAGGGGTGGGATAGGGAGGGTGGAAGGGAGGGAGACGCAAGACGGAAGAGATATGGGAACATACGTATAACTGATTCACTTTGTTATAAAGCAGAAACTAACACACCATTGTAAAGCAATTATACTCCAATAAAGATGTAAAAAAATTAAAAAACAATTAAAGATGGCTTTTAAAAGTTAAAAAAAAAAAAAAGAGTCATGTACCACAATGTTCATTGCAGCTCTATTTAAAATAGCCAGGACATGGAAGCAACCTAAGTGTCCATCGACAGATGAATGGATAAAGAAGATGTGGCACATATATACAATGAAATATTACTCAGCCATAAAAAGAAATGAAATTGAGTTATTTGTAGTGAGGTGGATGGACCTAGAGTCTGTCATACAAAGTGAAGTAAGTCAGAAAGAGAAAAACAAATACTGTATGCTAACACACATACATGGAATCTAAAAAAAAAAAAAGGTCAAGAAGAACCTAGGGGCAGGATGGGAGTAAAGACGCCGACCCACCAGAGAATGAACTTGAGGACACGGGGAGGGGGAAGGGTAAACTGGGACAAAGTGAGAGAGTGGCATGGACGTATATACACTACCAAATGTAAAACTGATAGCTAGTGGGAAGCAGCCGCATAGCACAGGGAGATTAGCTCACTGCTTTGTGACCACCTAGAGGGGTGGGATAGTGAGGGTGGGAGGGAGGGAGATGCAAGAGGGAGGGGATATGAGGATATATGTGTAGCTGATTCACTTTGTTATTAAGCAGAAACTAACACACCATTGTAAAGAAATTATACTCCAATAAAGATGTTAAAAAAAAATAAAACCAAAAGGCTCTTCCAGTGGAAATTTTTAAAATCTATATTAAATAATTCTCAGGTAAGAGAGGAAATAAAAACCAAAATTGCAGAATTTCTAAAACAGAATGTTAATAAAACACTACATATCAGTCTATAAAATACCATTAAAGCCGTCATGAGTGGAAAATTCATAGCCTAAATATTTATATCAATAAAAACAAATGCATTAAATTCCCAATTCCTACAACAAAGTAACTGAAAGAAAGCAGAAGGAAAGAAACAATAAGATTAAAAACAGAAAACAATGAGGTAGCAAATAGAAAAACACTAGAACCAACCAAAAAAAAAATACAGCAAGCAGCTGGTTCTTTGAAAAACAGAAAAAGAAACTTTTCCCTGTAGTAGATCTAACGGCAATGGACAGAGAGAATTAGTTCCCATGGTGGAGACATAACTCCAAACAGTCTAAATCTAGCAAGAAATTACTTAGAAGTTCACTCTCTATCTTAAAAATTCATCCAAATTTCATATTGTGTTCCATAATGCATCTCTTTGTGTTTTACAGTTAAAAAGTTGGTCTCCCCCAACCCCCAAGACTTCAAAGAAAACTAATGCCCCCAAGAAGATGTACCATATACCCAAGAGCTTCTCAGAGACTCTGGCACATCACTCTCTATGCCCGGGTGTTCAGGTACCTCAGTCTGAGAAGATCCCTTCAGTATTCACACTCTTTCATTCTAAATCCTACCACAGAATACACCTACACAGAGGTATAACACCACTGGTCTCCTCGTTTTCTCAAAAGATTGTCACAATGAAGTGAATTTTTTTTTAACTTTTTTTTAATAGATTTATTTATTTTACGTATTTATTTTTGGCTGCGTTGGGTCCTTGTTGCTGCGCGTGGGCTTTCTCTAGTTGCGGCGAGCGGGGGGCTACTCTTCGTCGTGGTGCGCAGGCTTCTCTTTGTGGTGGCTTCTCTCGTTGTGGAGCACAGGCTCTAGGCATGCGGGCTTCAGTAGTTGTGGCGCACAGGCTTAGTTGCTCCGCGGCATGTGGGCTCTTCCCGGACCAGGGCTCGAACCGATGTCCCCTCCATTGGCAGGCGGATTCTCAAGCACTGCACCACCAGGGAAGCCCCATGAAGTGAATTTTTTTTTAAACCAAAGCACGGAAATCAAATAGTAGCAGAGATGGAACAATAATTCACCAGCCATTATTGTTCTCAGAGCCACTGGACCCACTGGAGAGGGCCGTAAACTTTACTGAAAGGACCACACAGAAAAGGATTAGATTATTTTCTTATATAGTTAACACGACTCCTTTCTCCCTGTAGCATTAAAAGTGACTGAAGGTGACGCATTTCCTCTTTTCAGAACACCTGGAGCAACAGTGAAAATCCTTTCAGAGAAGCATGGTGCTATTCCTCCCAGTCTTCACATTCAAATTCTAATCCCAGGCAACTAACATGGGTAGCAAGCAAGCTCCTTTAGCCCTGTAAACTCAGTGATTTGGGAGGAGCCATTCTGTTGCGTCCAAGCTAGACAGAGAAAGCAATTTGCGGATGGAAAAACAAAGTCAACGGAGAGGAGTGAGAGAAAATGGCCAGCAAAGATACCAACTGGAGGAAACAGTTGATTGCTGGAAGGGGTTCAATGGAAGGAGAGCAAGGAAAGCCACCACATTCTGCCTAGACATACACCAACCACATTTTATATTGCAATGCTGCTGCTGCCCAAGGCAAAATACATGTACAATCCCTATTGATACATTTTTCTCTCCTATCAATAAACGGCACATCCATCATGTACGGACACACCTCACATGTATAAGAATGAAAAGTGCTTACACAAGAAAAAGTAGATTCCACGTATGGTAAACCTACTTGCAGTGAATCCATTAGCAGAAAGCACTGACAATAATTGCATAAGATATCAAGTAGACTATAAAAAGATTAAAAAGCGTCTATGGTAGAGGCATATCTTTGAGACAAACTGTCATTTGAAATTTACGTCTTTGTCTTTTGTTGGATAAACCCCTCCCCCAGCAGTAAAGTATCAAGGATATTTCACCTCTCTATTCAACCAAGTGTTTCAAAGCAATCTTAAAATTCCATAATTCAGTCTAATATGGGAAAGTCATTATAATTTCTGTCTCCTGTTTTGTCAAAAGTAAAGAGCTTGAGGCTAGTCAGGTGTTTAGTGAATGCACTTCCCAGATTGTAGTAAGTTACCTGATGAACAGTACAAAGTGGAAATGTGTGTCAGCCATAGAAAGGGCGATAAAAATGGAGCTTTGACGGCACATTGAATCATGGGAATTAGGTCTGCGATGAAAACACAGCCCCTCCTGCTCCAGCTACAATGGAAGTGATTACTGGACACTTGATAAACAAATGTTACTCAAAGGCAAGTGATCTAAAACCTCCTCCAAAAACAGTTATTGAGAAAATTTCCTCTGTGGTGCATCCAGCTTGCTTTTTGACTCAGGCTTGCAAACTGCTCTCACTGATTTTTAGGAACATCTTGGCTCTTTTCACCCCAATCACTTCCATATGACAACAATCCACGGGGTTGCAGAGCTCAATGAAAGCAAAGTTCTTGATGTGGATGGCATCTGCAGGCTCCAGCATCCTTCTGTTATCGTGACTGACTGTCTGTTGTATTCATTTTGGTTCAAAAATCCACAGGATGTTATCCTGAACTTGCAGACCCAAAACAGCAACATGAGATCAATCCTCAAGTACAGGTGTGCTAAACTGAACAGTCTCCTCGTTCCAGGCATTGAAGGTTTTTTTACTCTGAGAATATGCATATATTTTGTATTACTTTAAGGATTTAATAGCTGCTGGGTGCTTCTGGCTTTAAAACCCACAAAGCTAGCCAAAACCTAGCAGACCTCACTATCTGGAATCTATAGATGTTCAATAATATATTTTTCAATGTATGGAGAACATGAAGTTATTCAAATCCAAGGTAGCTCTGGGAATGCAAGAGAGGATTCAACACTTTATAGGTTGTGATGTCAATTCTGAATCTGAATGATAGCTATCTGTCTGCACACCAAGCTGAGAAGAGCCCTGGGCTGTTTCTGTAACTGAGAGAACTCCCAGGTCTCCTCCAGGCTTCTAAGCATTGGCCAGCCCTCCAGAAGATCTATACTAATTCCTTCTTTCTGAGATTAGTCCTTATTAAGAGTTATGATCTATCCTCCCAGTACTAAGCATATTCTTATTCACTTAGTAGATACTCAAAACGAAAGATAAGTTGAAGACATCAGGGCTGGAACATTTGCCATGAGGTCCTTGCCCTGATCAGTATCAACTGATCTTGAGGAGAGGAGACCAAAGCACAGCGGCAGCATGGAATTCACTAGCAATGCACCAGCTTCAGAAGAGCCAGCCTGATCCACCCCACACGCCGTAAGGTGAAGGGGCCAATAAAACAGAGCTGAGAGTTGCAACTGCAGAGCATATTACCATCCAATCAATCCATCAGACTATATCCTAGAATCTGTTAGCGTTCACAGTACACATATCTTTACGAAAGGGACCAGAGGTGTAGTCAGAAACTGTACCCCCAAATATGAAAGAAAATGAAATTTACTTCCCAAATAATGGAATTTCCTTTTCTCCTCCAGAACCCAGTCAATGTCTGTGGGAACTCCCTAGTGATAGCAGTAATGATCTGTCTTTGCGTAAAATGGCAGGGGCTAGAGTTCCACATGGATGTTTTGTATATTGGAAGACAGCAGGATTCGCAGTTGTATCAGATACCACCTCCGTGAGATAAACCATTCACATAAGAGTTAACTGCTTTATAATAGGCTTTTTGGTTATTCTTTAAATTACTCTTAGTCACTTTTTGTGTTCCTCTAATTAAACTCTAGAACCTCCAGACTTACCAAAAGGAGGTGGCCTTGGGGGATAAAAATCCACCTCGGAGGCGAGAGGCTGGGATCCCAGGCCTGATTCTTTTCTGAGCCTGCTCTAGGCCTAGTTGCCCACATGGCCACTCTGTTTCCAGGGCTGCAGATGTCTGGGACTAAATCACAGCTCCTTATACTTTTCTTAACTAGCACTATAAAATTTAGCTGGGCTCCTTCTACAGAAGCAAACAAATCCAGTGTTTATCTTAATGTTTTTTTCTGAGAAAAGGGAATGTCGTGAGGGCCAACGAAATTGTAATAGTCAGTATTGCTCAAATTAGCTCAGTCCCTGGCACTCGTGTCAAGAGTAAGTTTGCATGTTCATAGCAGCACTATTTATAATAGCCAAGACATGGAAACAACCTAAATGTCCATCGACAGACAAATGGATAAAGAAGATGTGGTTTGTATATACGATGGAATATTACTCAGCCATAAACAAAAGAATGAAATAATGCCATTTCCCGCAATATGGATAGACCTAGAGATTATCATATTAAGTGAAGTAAGTCAGAAAGAGAAAGACAAATACCATGTGTATCACTTATATGCGGAATCTAAAATATGATACAAATGAACTTATTTACAAGACAGAAACAGACTCATAGACATAGAAAACAAATTTATGGTTACCAAAGGAGAAGAGAGGCGGGGAAGGGATAAATTAGGAGTTTGGTGTTAGAAGATACAAACCACTATGTATAAAATAGATACAACAACAAGGTCCTACTGTATAGCACAGGGAACTATATTCAGTATCCTATAATAAATCATAACGGAAAAGAATATGAAAAAGAATGTACGTATAAAACTGAATCACTTTACCGTACACCAGAAACTAACACGACATTGTAAATCAACAATACTTCAATTTTAAAAAGTTTTTTTAAAGACTAATTTTGCAAGAAATAAGGGAGGAGGCCTACTGGAATCGTAATGCTGGGGGCCCTGTGCCTGGAGGAATGGGATCCTGGGAGGAGTGGGGTGGTGGCAGCAGTGCCAGGTGTCCACAGCAGTCCTGCAGCAGAGGCTATAATTATGGTCACCAGGGAGAATGAAAGGTATATCTGGGACCAGCAGGGCTGTGCTTCCAAAGAGCCTTCTGGATGGACCCTTAAGTATAAACTAGTTTCATGACCTTTCTTCCTTCTTATTATGGAAAATTTCAAACATATACACAAATAGAACAGTCTGTGTTGCAACCCAGTTTCAACAATTATCAACTCATTGCCAATCTTACTCCATGTATACCCCCCTCCCCCCAACACTTCTCTCTTCTTCTGCATTACTGTAACATTTCATCTGTAAATATTTCAGTATATGTCTCTAAAGAATAGGTACACTTAAAAAATTGTAATTCCATTATCATCATAAAACATTTTCATTCATTACCTGTTTCAGTGCTCACCCATGCCCCTTTGATGGTTCTCCCCACGCTGGGGTTGCCAGGAAGACTAGGCTTACATAATAAGAGAAGCATGGTTCCACTGCAGTCCCTGATTACCACGCTTGGATTTCACCCTCTGTGCCCTCAAACAGCCCCAAAAGGAGGAATATCCGTTCGTGTCTCTGCTCAGTCACAGCTTTAAAATCATAATGTACTTGGCGTCTGGAGTCCTCGATGCCGACGTTTGTGACAGATACAAAGAGAGCTAAGGACAGAACCAGATTCTGCTATAAACTACATCAGGATCTGGTGTTCCTGTTCAGCTGGAACACATGTGGGGAACCCCCATACCCCAAAACAAAGAGTTGACATTTCTTTCAAATGGAAGAAATCTGTTTTCATTTAAAATATCATTGCTACGGGTTCACATACTATATAATTTTTTTTCACATGCAGCTATTGGTTTTGAAGAAAGACACACATGGGTCTGGAATCTGCAGCACTGCAAGTCACAGCGTGGTTTCAGATGGGGAGGCTCTCTGTCTTGGGCACCCCCGACTTTTTATTTTCCCTTTGCATTTTCCCACCTCGTAAGAGAACACGGAAGTTAACTTAGGAACAACTTCCCTTCACTCCCAAGAGATCTGCCTTGTCCACATGAATTATATCGTCCAACGTGAAATAACCCAACGTTCTGTTCCGCGCTGACTCGGGTTGAAAGTGGCTCACTGATCAAAGACATGTGAACGCAGTGATAGAAAAAACACCGTTCCCAGAATTTAGGAAAATCAACACTCTTTCTTGTGGAGATAGAGCTGAGGGTGTTGCTTGAAAACACCGGGGGTCCCTGATTCATCTCCCTGCTGTCTTCCTATCTCATCAGTGTCCTCTTCTGCCAGCTGGGTGTGACAAAGGGCAGGTGCAGGCAACAAGGCTGGTGCAGAGCCCAGGGCCCCTCAGCGCTCTTGCAGCATTTTGTGTGCTGCCCTTCAGTGCACTTCTGCTCCTAACAGTCAGCACCTGCTGCTCTTTTCCAAAGGCCTATCCTTGGGCTGCTGGAGCCTGGGCTGCCTGCTTGAGTGGCGAGCTGGCCAGATGTCTCTGGGATTTCCTGCTCTCCTGCAACTCTAATAGGCGGTCAGGGAGTACTACGGCCCCAGCTCTGCTGCCCAACTCAGGACAGCTCTGAGGTGTAGTTCCCCGGCAGAACCAGGCTGACGCTGAAAGCCAACCTCTGCCGGAGGGAGGGCGCGAAGATGTACCTTTCTTTGGCTTCCCCTTTCTCTTCCCTTCCCGGCCTCTCTCACCCCCTTACAGGTCCCCCGGGGACCACGTTCTTCATAAATCACTTGCACAGGGCTCCTTACTTCACGACCTGCTCCTGGGAAACCTGATCTCAAACAGCAGGTCACTTAGTACTCCCATGGTTTACTTTGAGTATTCTGGAAAGTGTCACCCGTTCTCAGCACACACGTGCCCGAGCACCAGGTAGGAGAAGCAAGTGCAGAGCTATTTCACACGTACCCAGAGCACACACAGCAAGCAACTCCTCTCTTCTTCCATCTTTGCAGCAATGTGGCACAGAGCAAAGGCCACCAGATATGGACATCTCGGTCTGTCACCTGCAGCACTGTGACCTGGGTACGCTTCCTCAAAGACTCCAGGGCTCTGGTTTCCATGGTATTCTTTTTTTTTTTTTGGCAGTATGCGGGCCTCTCACTGCTGTGGCCTCTCCCGTTGCGGACGCGCAGGCTCAGCGGCCATGGCTCACGGGCCCAGCTGCTCCACGGCATGTGGGATCTTCCCGGACCGGGGCACGACCCCATGTCCCCTACATCAGCAGGCGGACTCTCAACCACTGCGCCACCAGGGAAGCCCCATGGTATTCTCTTTTAAATGATGATAATCCCTACCTCACAGTTGTGAGGATTACATGTGATAACCTGGAACACAGCAGATGCTCAGAGCCCCCCACTGAGCCTGCATTTACATGCCGACGGTGCCCGTTAGATCAGAAGTGACCCAAAACCCATCAAAGGAGCAAGATGCCTCTGCAGTCCGGCTCTTCCCCAGCAGCTGCCTGCCTGTGCCTGTGGATCTTTGCATTTCCAGGGATAGGAACCAGATGCTATCATAACTGCATGAAAAAAATGGTCCCTCACCAAGAAAAAAGGCCCTTGACGGACGTTACCAAGGCTTTATGAGCCATGAGGTGCAACAGCTGGATAGTTCCAGGGAACGTTTCCACCCAACGACTGTTAACCAGCAGGAGATGTTTTATTATCTTTTCCCCTCTGTTTAATGTGTTGTTCACCTTCTGCCGGGATTGTTAGCCTTGATTATCAATCTCCACATAAAAATATAGGGATGACCTATTCTTGTTCCTCTCCTGGGGTCTCCCCATGTGGCTCATTACTGTCAGAATCACATGCTGGCTAGCCAGGTGGACTGGAACCCCTGCTCCCAGGAGCAAACAGATAGATGGGGGGAGGACAAGAAGCCGGAGAATCACCGATGGTCATGAGCACCAGAAAATTATAGGATTACAGCAAACAAGAAGCCAGCAACAGAGAAAGACTCTTGTTCAGCTGTGGCTGAGGTGCAGACATCTCGAAAAAAGTCAATGTGTTTTCTAAACTATACAGTCCCGTTTCTTTTACAAAGGAAACCTGGCGGTTGTGTCCTCTGGGAGCCATCAGGCTTCCTCCGTCTTCACTTTCAAATGTGCATCCCCACGTTTCCCAAGCCCAGCTCCTCGCTGGTGAGGAACCGGATAGCAGCACCTCCGTGCTCTGCGCCCTCTTCATTAGGGCGGCAGATACCAGCAGTATTGCTCTCCAGGATCTAAGCAAGCAGATGGCTGGAGTTCACAGTCCTAAAGCAGTACTTTGCAATTCCACACGAAGCCAAGGAGAGAACGCCAGGCCATCACCTGTCCTCTTTCTGAGTGACTGCGCTGATTTGGATTTTTATTCCTTCCTCTTGGGCATGAAACAATCCAGGTGCAGAGGGGAACTGCCTAGTGTCTGCTCTGCTGATGTTCACATCCGAAACATCAGATGCCGGAAGTCACTCTACACCAGCCTGGCCCTGAGTCCGCTTCCAAAGGAGAGGGTCCATGACGTGTGCCCAACCTAGACGTGCCGAAGGGGGCTTTGAAATCCTGGCCTGCTTTCAGCCAACTTTATGCATTTATATCAGCTGATTTGTTTGATACAAATGTTCAGGATAATGCAGCCACTTTTTAAAATGCTGTAGAAACAGATTAGAACAGCCATGATACTGGACCGGAGTCCTGAGGCATTGAGCTGAGAATTCCATCTCCCCCTGCATGAGAGAGGCAGGTTGTCACCCTCTATGGCATCTGAAGTTGGGGATTTGCTCTCTACCCAACAACTCTGGCTAACAGCTTCCCATCAGCCTACCATCTGTGAATGAATCTGGACCTGCAGATTTATCGTCTCAGTCAGAACCGTGTCTTAGGATGTGGAGGACAGCTTGCTTTATTTTTCCCTAATGCTGCTTCTTCTCAATCTTAAGAGCTAACTCAAGATTTAGTGAATAATCTATACACATGTGACATGAGCTACTCAGATTCCCTCCCACATCATGTCTTCCAGACTGAGGAGTTCTTCCAACTGCCTATTCTCAAAAGGGAAGTTCCTCCTCCCCCGCGATGGTTTTTGCTTCCCTCTTGTGTTTTAAGGTGTACTTATCAAAACTTCATAAGAACTTCTGGGTTCAAACAAATTTCTATTTATTTTTATTTTTATTTTTATTTTTTGCGGTACACGGGCCTCTCACTGTTGTGGCCTCTCCCGCTACAGAGCACAGGCTCCGGACGCGCAGGCTCAGCGGCCATGGCTCACGGGCCCAGCCGCTCCACGGAATGTGGGATCCTCCCGGACCGGGGCACGAACCCGTGTCCCCTGGATCGGCAGGCGAACTCTCAACCACTGCGCCACCAGGGAAGCCCCTATCCCAACTCTTCATTTACTCTCTAAGGTAATTCTCTCTCCATCTCAAAACATTGTCTCTAATCCCAAGAAAACTCAATTATTTAGTTTTAGTGAGGTATAATTTATATATAATAAACTGTACACATTTAGAATTTGGTGAGATTTGTCATATGTATACATCTGGGAAACCATCGCGAGATAACGGACACATCCATTACCCCTGAAAGCGTCCTCCTGCACATTTGTTATCTGTCCCTCCCCACCCCCATTCCTAGTCAACCACTGATAATGCTTTCCGTCATTATAGATTAGTTCGTATTGTCTATAATCGGATAGAAATGAAATCATACTGTACGTTGTCTTCTGTTTTCGGTGGGGGAGTCTGGCTTCTTTCACTCACTATAATTACTTTGAGATTCATCCATGTTGGTACATATATGAATAGTTTGAGTATTCTGAGTAGTATTTCATTATATGAATATGCCACATTTTGTTTATCCATTGGACACTTGGGTTGTTTCCAGTTTTTGGTTATTATGAATAATATTGCTGTGAACTTTCATGGACAAGTCTTTGTGTGAGCATATGCCCTAACTTCTCTTCAGTAAAAATAACTAAGAGTGAAGGACTGGGGGAAGGGTAGTGTAAAATCATTTCTACTGCTTCCAGTATGACGTATTTTTAAAGGCTGCCTGAAAATCTAAATAAAGTATAGCCTCTCTTTTTCCTTTATTTATGCCTTTTTCTCAAAAAAAGTAAACATGGTTCTCAAAGAACAAAATTAAGAAGTAAAAGTATATGGGGCGGGCTTCCCTGGTGGCGCAGTGGTTGAGATTCCGCCTGTTGATGCAGGGGACACGGGTTCGTGCCCCGGTCCGGGAAGATCCCACATGCCGCGGAGCGGCTGGGCCTGTGAGCCATGGCCGCTGAGCCTGCGCGTCCGGAGCCTGTGCTCCGCAGTGGGAGAGGCCACAACAGTGAGAGGCTCGCATAACGCAAAAAAAAAACAAACAGTATATGGGGCCTCACACAACATTGTAAATCAGCTATACTTCAATAAAATTAAAACAAAAACAGAAACATATGGGGCCTCGAAGCTGTACCTGTACTTATTTAGGATTTTCTTTCTCCACCAGGGCTACTCAATCTTAGCCTCAGTAAAGTGGCACACACAGCTACACGGCCCAAGTAACAAGCCATCCCTTAGGGATAGGAGGAAAAATCTTTTCCCCACTCTTGGAAGCGCTATGGTGTGCAGGTGCTAAAACTTTTAAGAGGCTAATCAAATTCACTCTACCAGTCCTCTTGGGTGTATTATTTGAGTACATGGAAGAATCTATGGCTCAGAACAGAATGGAAAATAAAGAAGACTTTTCTGTGTTTTGTTTCCGATGCCGTTAGACTTGTTTTGAAATGTATGTAAAATAACAAACCAAAACCAAAACCCAAGAAGGAAAGGGAGAGAAAGAAGAGAGAGTAATAAAGGAGGAAGGTTAGAGGAAAAAGATAATGGGACCAAATTCTTAGAGTCTATGCTTCAGGTAAATAATTCCCTTACCCGGAAATATTTTTTAAGCAAAGGTCAAAAGACATGGGTGAGTCATTGCTTGGATATCAGAGCTATGTTGGGAAATCCTGTTGGAGCCATCACCCCCACGCCTCTTTTGTGAAGGAGGCAATCACAGAATGAATGGACTGTAATGTTGAGGTTCCAGGTGTGTAGGGAAGAGACGTGGTATTTTTTGATTTATGAGCTTCTGTAGCAATGGATGTAAGTTAATTTTTTTTTTCCTGAATGTGTAAAGAAACGCTAGTGATGTCTAAATTTACTGCAGTTTCCCTCCCCCCCACCAACTAAGCAGGATCTAGACTCCACAGATCAGTCTTCCTCATGTGCCTAGCTTTAAAGGAAATAAAGAACATGCAAAGTAGTAATCCACCATGGGACTCTGAGGCTGTGGTTGGTGGTTAGGACCACAGGAGACGCGTAAAGATTAATAGTATCTATTTTTATTTTCTCTACCTTTAGTGTGAAAGCGAAAACAAAATGCTCAGCATCTTCAGTGATAAATGATATGGGACTCTCCAACTGATCCAGATGACACAAGGATTACACTGCACCTGTCCACAGGTGGGGACCCTGAGGACCAAAGGATAAGGGTGGGAGGTGGGCAGAGGGAGGGAAGGAGGCACACCTGAAGACCAGCGGGCACATCCCTGCAGCCGCAGTGCTAGGAAACCAGAGCCAGGAGCAACCTCAGGGTGTCTCAGTAGGAGCCTGGCGTTGCACAGAATGGAAAGTATTTTCACGTTAGACTGAGTACTGATTCTAGGTGCGACGGTCCACTGGGCCAGGCTATGGCGCCCAGCTGTTTGGTCGAACACCAGCCTAGATGCTGCTATCAAGGTATTTTTTAGATGTGATTCACATTTACGTCAACAGACTCTGAAGCAGATTCCCCTCCATTATGTTAAAGGAAAACACTCGTCTCAGGTGCCTGGTGGGGCAAAGTACTCAGTTCCAAGTGACCAGAAAGAAGGCCCCACCCTCAAGGTGCAGGGCTGTGCAGGCGGCACTCATTCTTTCTCTCCTGCCCTGAGCACAGGCTGCCACTCTGTACTGGAGACTCTGCTTCCACAGTGGAATTCGGTGAGCTGCACACAGGTGGCCTCCCTGAGGAGGGACAGGAGAAAGCTGGCAGGGAACTCTCCACGGCAGACTCCTAAAGTTCCTGAGACACACTCACCAAATATGTACTGAGCCCCAGCCCCGTTCTAAGAGCTGAGGTTTCAACGATGGAACATGACGGACAAGGGTCTCTTTCTATGGATCTTACATTCTAGAAGGGGAGACAGGAAATGAATGAATAAGACAAGACTTAGGGAGAGTGATACTGGGAGTTCTCCTGTACTGCTCTGTCCTGGACTTCCATGTTGTTTATAACTCTCCAGTAATGGGACTGGCTGCCCCTCTGAACGGGGAGCTCCCTGGTGGCAGTGGCTGCCCTTTTGTCATCCTCAGCATCTAATATAATGTCTGGCATACAGTATGGGCTTACCAAATGCCTGGTGAATGAATGAAGGAATGGATACATGAATGGGTGAGTGAGTGAGGATATACTGCCAATAGCTTATGCTGGGTTTCCCTAGAAGCATCCCTGCATAAGGATGAGAGTGCTAGTAGCTTTCATTGGAGGGTGATTCCAGGAAGCGGTGTAGGGAAGTGGGAAAGCAAGACAGGGAGGGAAGGAAATGACCAGAGGATGCGTTATCAAGCAGATTGCTGACGTAGGCAACTGGGGCTCAGTCCTACTTAGGAAATCAGGGAGACAGGGTAGACCTTGTCTCAGTGTTATCCCAACCAAGGAGGAAGGGAGCTGGGGTATTTATCCACCAACTCCTGTCAGACTTATTTGCCTGGACCTTGGGAGCTGCAAGGTTTTGTTTAGAGAATGATAAGCAGAAGGGCATGGGGGCGTGGGGGCCAACAGTACCTGCTACAGCCAGCTACGCGCATCTGGCGAATTCCTGGGGGGCCTGAAGCCAGTGGTGTGCAGCCAGGGGGCTGCAGAGGCAGCAGCAGAAGGGAGGTTTTGCAGCCATCCTGACAGGCCTGGTCAGACTTGACGACACACGGCTTGGTAATCCTTGGCTCTCCCTCTCTACCTCTCTCAGTTTTTTGTTTGTTTGTTTTTGTTTTTTAAAAGAGAATGAACCACACATAAAGTCTAGACAATTTTAAAAAATTAATTTATTTATTTTTGGCCGCTTGGGTCTTCATTGCTGCACGCAGGCTTTCTCTAGTTGCGATGAAGTAGGGGGTTACTCTTTTTTTTTTTTTTAACTACGCAATGTTTTTATTCCACTATAAGCAAACAGCAGAATTAACACAACATTCAGCAACTCCAGACCGGCTTTTCTTACACCGAAGAGTGATCAATTTAACAGGCACAGACTTTCGGATGGCTGATGACCTCTCACTCAGCCCTGCAGCTCACCTAGATGGCCAAGCTTTAACAGCAACTCTCTCCCTACTGCTTTTTTCAGTATTGCTCTTTAAAGGGGCCAGAGCAGGACACTGACACCCAATAACCAGCCTGAGATGTATCACATGGGGGGCTAGCGGACCTGCCGGCCCCTGGTTGTCTTAGCGAGAGACAGGGCCGTGAAAACACATGCCGTCAGATGCCGTCACAGACAATCCTGGGCTCGGGCTCACAAAGGCAGAGGCAATCAACCTTTTCTTTTTTTTCAACCTCCCTTAAAGATTCTTTGATACTCTGTTCTAATACTGCAGACCTGGTCTTTTTACCAGAATTTTTTTCTTCTTTAACGTCTGGGTTGTTATTCTTATATTAACATTTTGATGACCCCATCCCAGTACCAAAATATCCCTCACCAAAACGGAGTTCAAATTTGATCAAAACGTAAACCCCCTAGAATTAAAGAGGACAGGCAGAAGGAAAAGCCACCCTAAACCTAAACCTGACCGCTCAGGGCTCAGGCAGGGGGAAGGGGAGAAATCGACATGCATCACTAAACTGAAACACTGCTTGGGAACTCTGGGACCGTGTCCATCTCCTGGCTTTCCTCTACTTCCCAGACAGCTGCTCATACAGTTTGGGCACATAGTCATCCCATTCGGCCTGGTAACACGCGCCGGCCACCGGAGCCCCGAGCTCGTACTTTTTGCGGAAATTCGCCCCCTTGAATTTGCCACGCTCCTCTGCAGATCGGTTGCTGAGAATGGGCTCATCACACTTCAGTGGCCTTTCCTGCTCGTAAACTAGCCAGGCGTAGCGGTGAAGGCCTGTGCCCTTGGGAGGCCCAGAGCCCACATAATAGGAGAGCACCCTGCCACTGCTCCTGGGTGGGTGTCAGCACTTTGCCCAGCTCGTCAAGCTCCGCCCCGCCGTATTTGACCTGCAGCGCGTGCTGTGGCCTCTCGTCCACTTCCTGCAGGCTCAAAGGCCCGGACCACTTGCATCGCGAAGCCGAGAGGGGCGGACAGCGGGGAAAGCCGCGGGAGGATTCACGCAGGGTAGCAGCCCAGACTCCCAGCCGTCTGCAAGCTGTACCGAGGCACCTCAGGCCCCACGGCCGGGGAGCACATGCGCGCGGGGGTTACTCTTCGTTGCGGTGCGCGGGCTCTAGGCGCACGGGCTTCAGTAATTGTGGCGCACGGGCTTAGTTGCTCTGCGGCATGTGGGATCTTCCCGGACCAGGGCTCGAACCTGTGTCCCCTGCACTGGCGGGCGGATTCCCAACCACTGCGCCACCAGGGAAGTTCACCTCTCTCAGTTTTAACCTGATGCTTGGAACTCCTCAAGGGTGGAAACAAGGTCTTATTTTGATTTTTAAACACTTGTGGGTGGTGAGAGCATATATAGTGATGTAAGACTGTTCAGCTTTTTTTTTAATCACTAGAAAGTGCCCCTAAAATTCTGTTCAGGGGTATTCTGCTTTCCCCCCAAGTGCCACCTTGCCACTTTAGACAGGTACGATAATAGATGAAGGTTTATTTCAGAAAAAGGAATCACGATTATTTTTTGAAGCACCTAAAAGACCGGAAATAAGTTTTGAGTGATGGTTTACATTTTCTCATTTTTTTATTTCAACTGGCTTGCCTGGTGCCGATCACTTTACAGACTCCGAGAGAATTTCTCTTTCTTTGTCACTGCCAAGGCCCTCGCTTTCCTTTGCTAGAGTTTAAAAGGACAAACTATGGACTCTTAAGGCTTTGGTTTTGAGGATGCCAAGAAAATGACACAGTCTGTTATGATCTAGGCTTGTGAAATTATATTTCCCGAATTCCAGGGTACTTCATGAACAACAAGCACACCAAATGCCAGGAAAGGCATCTAATTACAGTGTGATGCTAAAATCATTCTCGCACCAGCTAAATAAAAAGATGATTATTAGAAATAGTGTCCTGCTGAATCTAACTGTGTGGAAATCAATCACGGAAAATATTCCATTTATTTTTTATCTATCAGAATTATTTTTATCATTAATACCAGTACTTGGAATGATGATATCTCTGAGGCTACATAATCCCACAGTTTAAGTATTTCATTCTTGCGAGAAGCAGGACAGACCTAAGTTTTCAAGCATGGTTGATTCATTCTTTCAACATTCGTGTACTGAGCTCCTACTCTGTACCAGGCAGTGCTAGATGCAATAAGGGGATTAGACACAGTTCCTGTTCTCTGGAAATCTACACCTTAGTAATCAGACAGAAGGAAAAGAAAAAGTCATTATGTCCACTTCAGAGGCGAGAAAGTAAAAATCCCACCTTCAGGGACATCTCTCACTTATGAAAAGCAGACACTTCAGTGAGCTCTCTTTATGCTTCAGTCCTACCTATTTCCCACCAAATTATTATAACAGTACTCCCTAAATTCCGCCCTCCTATACCCTCAATGAGGAGTCAGTTTCTTAGTCAATACACAATGCCACAGACACGATCTGTGTTTTCATCTAGGATAGGATTCCTCAGCACACTGAGCGTCTACCCAATACCACATAAGATAATACATCTTTAGTTTCTGTAATGTCTTCCACATGATTTTATCCCCAAATGCTTTACATACTTCACTAAGACAGCTATAGAATTAAAATAATAAATCAAAGCGCAGGACAGAAAGCAAAGAGGTTTATTCAAGGGAGGAAAAGACAGCTTTTCAATGAGACAGGAGAAAAGATGGAGAGCCCTGCTTCCTTGTGATAGACCTAAAACTCATAAGTCTTTCCTGTGCTTTAACTCTTTCTTCGGTTTCCTGTCCCAGGCAGCACCTCCTGTCCCGTCTCTACACATCCTCCTCTTGAAAAGACAACCAGGTACTTATATTTTAATATGAATCTCAATTTCCCAACAACGCCTTTTTCCATGCTTTGTGACGATGTTATCTCCCCCAAACATCCTAGATTTAAGAGAATAATTTAATTCCTAAGCAGGTAGTTTGAATTTAGTGGGAAAAAAATGTAAGCTTCTCAAAAGAAATTCAGTGGAAGACAACCTGGACGCTTAGCTGCCCATCTCCCTTTGAGTCTGAGATTCATTCATTCAACAGATATTCATAAGACGACAGGTATTAGGTGGGAAGAGGGATGCAGAGCCAGAATAGCTGTAATATTAAGTAGGGAGGTCAGGGAAGGCCTTGCCATTAAGTGGCATTTGAGCAAAGATCTGAAGGAAGGAAGGGTCGAGCCAAGCAGATACCTGGAGAAAGAGCAGAGGAAACAGAGAGAGCAAAGTCTGTGAGGAAGGAATGGTCTTGGCGCTTTCTGAGGAAAAGCAAGGAGGTCAGTGTGCCTGGGCCAGAGCAAACAAGAGGGGGAGTGATAGAGGAGCGTGTAGGGCAGATTGTAGAGAGACCCTGGCAAGCCACTGGAAAACCTTTAACTTTTACTCCGAGTGAGACAGGAAGCAATATTTTAGTAACTAACAAAATTAGAGGAATAGAGTAGTTGGTCAAAATGTTTCTCCCTTGTGTCTTCAGTGGTGTGCTCTGCATTCCTTCTCTACTATGGTCTCACTGACCATCCTTGTGTTGAGACTTCATGAATGCCCACCCATCACAACCCGTTTTGAGTTTGGAGGCAGGAGAGCATAGTAGTGATCTCGGAGAGGCAGCATTGAGAGCAGTGACTTGAAGTGAGATCTTAGTTCCCTGCCCAGGAATTGGACTTGGGTAGCCTAGCTGAAAATGAGGAATCCTAGCCGCTGGTCCACCAGTGGGTAGAGGCTAGAAGCAAAATCCCCCTGGTCCTTGCCCCCATTGAAAAATGCATTTCTCAAGGAGGCAAAAACTGTAAAAACAGGTACAAAGCTTATTATCAGGGACACAGCACAAGTGGGAGAGCACACAGAGAAACAGTTTGTTTACTTAAGACAGAAGCAAGGCAGAGATGCACACCCGGAGAGCAAGGGCGCGGACGTCCTCCCTAACGAGGAGGCATCCATATAGGGCAGTTCTTCCGGCCCTTTGTTTACCTTTGGCCAATTATCTGGTTTCTTTTTCCACACCTGATCTGCCTGAGGACCCTCTCCAACATGCATGTGCAGCTTTTTTCCAAGATGGATTCCAGGCCAGAGGCCTAGGGGACGGCCTTGGCATCACCTATTCTGGGGAGGTGCCCCCTCCTTTTTGACCCCCAAGGAGGCTTTCTGCACTTGTGCAGTGTCTCCCTTGCCCCACGGTTGGGGAATATATGACCTCCTGATCCTTTATTCAAAGAAGGCTTAGTCCCTCTCTGTTCCTGCCAGGACTGTTATCTTAAAGCGTCCTCAGGAGACAGAGCTTGGGTATTTACCCTGTTCCTGTTGTTATTTCTAGTTCCAAGTGCAAACAGGAGGCTGATTGTAAATGCCTAACCTGGAGCCCACCTATCTCCTGCCTCAGTAGCTAAGAGCATTTGTTCATCCATTCAACAAACATTTCCTAGGTACTCTTTCAGGCACTAGGGGTTCGGCCAAGAATAAAGAGACAGATATCTCTCCCCTTACGGAGCTTACATTCTGGCTCACGAGCTCTGGAATCGGGTGGCCTGGCTCAAGCACCTACTCATCTCCTTCTAGCGGTCTGACCATGATCGAGTTACCTCACCCATCTGCGCTTCGGTGTCCACATCTAAACAATGGGATGATAAGAGGGCCAGCTCATGGGGGCTTCTGAAGTTTAAACTCGTGTAAAGAACTCAGTAGCGTGTGGCACATAGGAAACCCTCAATAGATGTAGGCTATTAATTTTAAATGAGTAAGTACTGAGGAAAGGAACAAGTTACAGAGGTATTGCAACAGGGCAGGGGCAGAAGTGCACTCAAGGAAACGTTTTATCAAATATATAGTAGATAAAATTGTATCCTTTCTCCATCCATCTTCTCATTCAGGACACAGGTCATTCCATTGTTCTTTTTGGGTTTTTTTTTGCGGTACATGGGCCTCTCACTGTTGTGGCCTCTCCCATTGCAGAGCACAGACTCCGGACGCACAGGCTCAGCAGCCATGGCTCACGGGGCCAGCCGCTCCGCGGCACGTGGGATCCTCCCGGACTGGGGCACGAACCCGTGTCCCCTGCATCGGCAGGCGGACTCTCAACCACTGCGCCACCAGGAAAGCCCTAGTGTTCTTTATGAATCGACTCCGTGCCACCATATCGTCCCTCTTCAGCCCCCAATTCAAATGATGAAGGTATTAACAAAGAGAGCGAATATTTCCCTCTTTTACTTCTATTTTATTTACTGTTGTGATTCATTTTCACTGTCAGTGTCATGGCAGACTTCCAGCTCCCACACCGCAGTCACCACCAAGCTATATGGTCATAGAATTCTTAATGGCTCCTCCTTTTCTTCCTTTGTTTTCTTTCTTACTGTTTGAGAGTTTTTCTAGGGCTATAAAACTACAAAAAGAAATCCTTCAAAAGATTTACAAGTGTGTAGTCAGCTAACTGGAGCTCCACAGGAGCGGGCAGAGTTTCTCTCTCTGCTGGTCACTGATGTTTTCAATCACCAGTGACACCTGGTTCTTTCCAGGTAAGGCTTCAAGAGGCAGCTGTGATCTTCGGCCCCCCACGATGGCAGTTTTGCTCTCCGAGGCGTGATGCCTGATCTTTACAATTGCCATGGAGGTCCTAGGTAGTCATTAGGCCGGATTACAAAGCGGCACGTAAACACACCGTAAAGGTACGCACAACACAAGTCACCCACTCTAAAGGCAATGTTGAGAATTCATTGCATTTCCCACTGAGGGTAGAATTCCATCCTTTTCATAGCAAATGCCATCTTAACGTCATCTCTAGGACTTAGATGATG
Source organism: Leucopleurus acutus (assembly GCF_964270905.1). Taxonomy (NCBI): domain Eukaryota; kingdom Metazoa; phylum Chordata; class Mammalia; order Artiodactyla; family Delphinidae; genus Leucopleurus; species Leucopleurus acutus. Next base: position 26,288,048 of record NC_139143.1, read on the forward strand.
TTTACAAACAACTATCACATTTTCATTTAATCCTCACTATAATCCTATGAAGTAGATACGATGATCTCTGTTTAACAGGAGAAACTGAGGCTTCGCGAGGTTTAAGTTACTTGCCTAAAGTCAGAATGTCAGTGGCAGGCTGTGGATGCAGCCACAAGCCACTCCATCCTTCTCTCTGCTTTATCCAGTACTCTTCTTCCCCTCCCCTCACCCCTGCATCGGTAAAAAGGACATTAAAATTGTTCAGTAAGAACCAGGATGCCTAACCCTGAGAATATTTGACAAGAATCACCGGGATCCTTCAGGCTCAGCGGAATTGCTTTGCCTTCAAACATCCACACCAAGCCAAGAACTGCATTTTCAACTGAGGCAAAGCTGTACAAATAAGTCCCAGATGTTGTGAGCTGATTGCCAGCACCCCAACTGGCCATCCGTCACACGAAGGACTTAAGTCGGAAAATGCGCTATCTTACACATTCCCTGCAGCGGGAGATGGGAATGGGGCAGCAAACACTGACCATTTTCTTTAGCAGAGATCACCAATTCAGAATGGTGTGGGCCAAGCCATGAGTGCCATTTCTATTATGGTCTGCACACCCCAAAACAGGGGTTTTGGGGTTGCCGGGGTAGGGTACTGGCTGTTAGGGTCATATATTTAAAGTGTTTTAGGATTTTTTTTTGAACACAAAGGATCATAGTGTAGACATTGAATTATGGCCACTTTTTCTTCAGTGCTTTCTCTGTCTTTCATAAACAATCAAGGGTTTACTTCTTCATGCAGCAAACACCTGAAACTATTTCCTGCGGCCCCTGAAATCTGACAGCACGAAATATACATTTGGCTCCTTTTTAGTATTTTCCTTTCATATTGCAACTGATGTGTGTTCAAGCGAAACTATATTCATATAGTTACGATTCCTAAACATTCACTGCATCAATATACATGAGCAACAGTCCCTTCTTTACTGAGAAGTCCATGGAGTCTTTTCTAAGAAAAGTAAAGCTATGACTTGCCAGGAATAAGTAAACAAGAAATCCAGAGGGTAGGGATTTGGTTTCCACTTCAGGCCTTCAAAGATCGCTGCCCCCAGGGGAGACACGAGCCCAGACAGTGCCTTTGGGCAGCTGAAAAAAAAGACGTCCCTTTGGATAGATGGAGCCCAGTGGGAGGTGTCTCAGCTCAACCAGTAGAGTTTTGGCCAAACAGCAAATGGCACAATTATGCATGTCGACCCTGACCACAGGTGTTCCCTACAAGGTTCAACGGCAGCCCCACTTCCATGGGAGCCATGGAAGAGGCAGACAGGGAGGTGGTGTGGGGAAGGTGGAGAGTAATGGGAGAAAAGGGGAAAGGGATAGACCCTAAGTCAGAATGAGACCCTAGAAGGAGTAAGGAGACAAAGGTGCAGACTTGGATGCAAACAAAACAGGAAAAATACAATAATCATATAAGAGAAATTCCACAGTATGAGCTCCTCAAAGCTCCTAGCATTTTTTGTTTTGTTCTGTAGAGATATCATTCTGCTGTAACACACATGGCGCTGGAAATTAACTTCCAATCTGTAAAACTGGAGGCAGAAAGTCTGCCCCATCTCTCCACAGAGAATCAGCAAATTAAGAATTGGATCTGTGCACCCAGCTCCACATTTCTCCTCCTAGACCACCTGAGACCAACGGTGGTGTGTTTAGGAGAGTTCTTCTCTGGTAATAATTGCTGGTGTATTTATAATGGGAAGATGTGAGCATCCCTAAGGGAACTGTACCTGATGGAAGAACAAAAGAACCGTGAACAGTTTCACACTCCATCCTTCTTTGACTTAATAGGCTCCTCTCAAATAACCAACTACTACTGTTATGTGTCAGCCCAGGGACTAAAGAAAGCCTTCGCTGTGCAAGATTATATACGAGAAGCATCTGCTGTGACCGGCGAAAGGCACTATTTGAGTTGGCTGTCAGTGAGAGTGCGGAAATGGCTTTTAAGGAGGACCTTCTCTGTGGCAGTGGGAGCTGTGTGTACAGCACACGTGAGCACAGAGCACTCAGGAGCAGGTCCCACAAGAAGGCTGATGAACGGAGGGACCCGTCTGAGGGCAGGGCCTCGGAGCCGGGAGTTGGCCCTCTCAGCTCAGCTTAGCCCCTGATTCTGGACCCGAGCTGGTCTTGGTTTAATGTCACAGCAACCTCTGGCCTCAGAGGGATGCCGGTTAAATCAGTCATAAGAGTCAACAGCATAACAGGGGCTTGGAGATGGCCGTCAGGTGATACAAGCAGCCGTCTAATAACAAAGGTGGAAGAAATTGCACAAGAGGTGGAGATAGTCAGAAATATAATAACATCCCTAAGAAAAAGATGAGTTTAGGCAAAAGGCAAAAAGTCAGCAGAAGGAAATGAGGGACGGCTTGACAAGCGAGAGAGAGAGAAAACAGAGCAAGTGGACCGCACAAAATCAATCTCAGGGCAACCCAATGTTGAGGTGAACATCAAAATTTACGCAGAAAATTCCAAACCCGGGAGCTATGTATTTTTAATCAACAACGGAAAATTGTGTAAAGGTCAGAATCTTCCAGAAGAGAGTCAGTAAATAAAAAATAACCCTGTTACTGGAAAAAAAAAAGAACAGAGGAAAAAGAGAGGGAGAAGCTCTAACTAATGTGACGGATCCAAGGATGAGCAAATGGACAGACAGTAAGGATTTGAAGGCGTTGAGTAATCTGAAGTAATCAAAACCCATGAAAACAGATTTAAAGGCATTTATTTACATTAAGAAAATAGAGAAAGGAAAAAATAATAATGAAAAATGACCTTTACATAATTTTACTTGAAAATTTCATTTGAATTTGGTAAAAAGTTATGGTCTTACAAAGGTTGTGAACTAAATGTAAAAGCTGTAAAGAAATAACATTACAATAAGAAGTGGCGTCTGAAGACAGAACTGAAAACCCACGTGTTCACCAACTCCACAGAGATGGCAGCACCAGTTCTGCCAAACTTGAACTTGCCTTTGCAAAGCTCATGTGATCGCTGGCAATTTTCACTATTTTTTCCCATAGTTGCTCTGAATGTAGATTAAAATCCGCCAGAAGCTCATTTTCTCCATGGATTAAGACGACAACAGTACGATTATCAGTAAGGTTATTTGGGAAAGACCATCAATGCGAAGATAGGAGATCACCTGAAAGATTCACTTTATTTCGCAGAGCTCCAGGCAGTTCTACGCGTAATCCAGGATTTGTTCACAGCTCTTCAAATTCAAATGAGGATTCTACCGCTCAACCTACAGAGCTGAGGATTCACCCAAGAATTTGCATAGGGTTTCACGCACTTCATACTTAAAGCACAAAGGACATGATTAAGTCAATCTCAACTATAGTCATCATATTGTACATGATATCCCTGGTACTTATTTATCTTATAACTGGAAGCTTGTACCTTTGGACCACCTTCATCCAGTTCTCAAGTTAACACAGCTGTATGGTATGTTTGAAAGCTGTTAAGAGCGTAGATCCGAAGAGTTCTCATCACAAGGGAAAAAATTTTTTTTTCTTTTCTTTTTTTTTTTTTTTGGTATCTGTTTCTGTATGAGATGATGGATGTTGGGTAAACCTATTGTGGTAATCATTTCACAATACACGTAAATCAGATCATTATGCTGTATGCCTTAAACTTATACAGTAATATATGTCAGTTATATCTCAATAAAACTGAAAAAACAAGATCATGACAGTTTTTTTAAAAGTAAATCTTTATTCAGAGTGAATAGTCAACAAATGGGAAATCTAATGACACCTGACTTCAACACTTAATATTAACGTGGGAATCACACAAAGGAGATTCCCTCATTTGAAAAGTTCAAAGCATGATAAATAACCAACTTGATGATCAGTTATGCCAATCTCTTTTTTTGGTTAAGATTACTATTAATATTTTTAGTATTACTGTTACTATTTCACTGTTACTACTTTTTTCCAAAGGGGAACAAAAAAGTGTTTTTCCAAAAGCAGAGTACTGAAATTCTGAAGCAAAGGCAGTCCACCAAAATGCTGATATTTAAAGAAATAAAGAGGGAGGGACTTCGCTGGTGGTCCAGTGGTTAAGACTCCACGCTCCCGATGCAGGGGGCCTGGGTTCGATCCCTGGTCAGGGAACTAGAACCCACATGCCCCAACTAAGACCCGGCACAGCCAAATTAATTAATTAATTAATTAAAGAAATTCTGGCAAAAGATATGTAGAAGAAAAGCAATTTGGGCTTCAACATTTTCTAAAGCAGCACTTCTCAAATTATCTGTGGTGAAGGAATCACTTTTTTGCTTTTATTTCTAATTACATTCAAACTATAAGACCTACTTTTTTATTTTTAGATTCAATAGGCATAAACTTAACTCTGTCAACTTGCTACAGAAGCTTCTAAATGCTTCCTCTGAATTTCCACACTTATCACAGACCAGTAAGTGCGTGCTGTCCACAAACCACACTGGGGGTAGCCCTGGTCCAAAGTATCACTGCTTATTCAGAACTGGAATTTTTATTTTATAGCTGTTGAACCTGAAATGCAACAAGATCCACCCAGACCTCTACCCATAGCTCTGAAAAGTAAACACTTTAAGAGAAAGGCCTGTATCACAGAGAAAAGTGGACACCTGCAGCCCTCAACAAATCAGGGTTTTGTCGCTGTTCTGCTTATCTTCTCAAACTGATTGCAGGGCCCACTTACTTCGTGGGTTTTATCAGCGATTATAATGGAAAAAGCCTGCTTAGCACAGAGAACAGCAACAAGGCTCACAGGTGACAGGAAATGAGGATGGACTCCCCACCCTGCCACTTCCCAGCTGTGTAGCCTTGGGCTGGTGACTTGACTCAGGACACCTCTTTCTCTATCCATCAAACAGGGGAAACGGCAGGATCTACGTCCCAGGGTTACTCTGAGGATTAAGGGAGATTCCGCATATGAAGAGCTTAGTGCAGTGAGTGATACACACTGAGTGTTCAGTAGATGTCAGCCACGTTGGCCACAAATTTGGCAAGTGGCGCTGCTCCTATCTGCAATGAAACGACGCCCAGCACAGCTCTTGAGGGCTGGCCAGCCTGTCCTCACTTGGAGCTATGTAGAGTCCAGAGCCCTGCAGACTCACGGATGTGTTTCAATCACACAGTCAAGCAGCACGAGTTCAAAAGTGGTGAACACAGATCTGAGGGGCTGACCCTGCCCCCAAGTTCCTATGTGGAACGACTCTCCTATCCTTCCACGAAAACCATAATCGCTAATGTGTTTCCAATTTTGGCCCCAGCAACGGATCCAGATTCCACCCTTCTTAAAAGCCACGCCTACCATCACCTCACACAGCTTTGCTTGAGCTGAAACACAAAGCTCCTCTGACGCGACCTCAGTTTACTGTCTGACAACGTAACGGGGCTGCTTATGACTTCTCAGGGGGGCCTTTGGGGACCCACAGAGGTGAGGGACGACCCTGGTTCTCTCTTGACAGTGCAGACCTTGAGCAGGTCACCCGACTTTGCTCTCAGTCCCCGTCCATGACAGGGAGGTTGTCAGTATGCTGCCACCCTCTCTGGGAGGCGTGACAGCCCAACCACTATGGACAAGAGCAGCGGGGCAAACCGCGTAATGAGTGTGGGGGGGTGAATATATATATATATTCAGTCTCTAATATACATATATAATTCTTTAAATATATATATATATGGGGTTTTTTTTCAAATTTTTCAGAACTTTACTTTTTTGACTTTTTTTTAAACATCTTTATTGGAGTATAATTGCTTTGCAATGGTGTGTTAGTTTCTGCTGTATAACAAAGTGAATCAGCTATACGTATACATATATCCCCATATCCCCTCCCTCTTGCGTCTCCCTCCCACCCTCCTTATCCCACCCCTCTAGGTGGTCACAAAGCACCGAGCTGATCTCCCTGTGCTATGCGGCTGCTTCCCACTAGCTATCTATTTTACATTTGGGAGTGTATATATGTCCATGCCACTCTCTTACTTTGTCCCAGCTTACACTTCCCCCTCCCTGTGTCTATATATATATATATATATATATATATATATATATATATGTATGTATGTGTGTGTGTGTGTGTGTGTTTTTAAAGAATTATTCTTTTTCTCATGGTACTTCACCCCTCACTCTACACTGTAAATGCTCTAAACACAAACCATGTCGTTTTTTTCTTTTTGTTTTTTTTTTGCGGTACGCAGGCCTCTCACTGTTGTGGCCTCTCCCGTTGTGGAGCACAGGCTCCGGATGCGCAGGCTCAGCGGCCATGGCTCACGGGCCCAGCCACTCCGTGGCATGTGGGATCTTCCCGGACCGGGGCATGAACCCGTGTCCCCTGCATCGGCAGGCGGACTCTCAACCACTGCGCCACCAGGGAAGCCCCAAACCATGTACTTTTAATGCCTTAACCCACTAAGCTCCAGGTGCTGTCAGCATTCACCACAAAGCAATGACAAGTATTCAGGTAGCCCTCTGAATCCTTTCTAGCTCTTTGAAAGCTCATACCACAAGCCCTTGCAATTCTGAATTCAGGGGTTCTTTGTTTATCGCTAACATCATCCGCAGGGCCTCGTCCAACCGACATCACTGGCCCATTCAGGTGGGTCCACCCTGGTGTTTCCATTCTATCCCTTGGTGTACAAGCAAAACTCTCAGGAAGACTGTCTTTGCCAGTCATTCGCCATTCTTTTCCCTGGTGTTTGTTCACTTGTTTGTAAATCCTTCTCTGACCCACGTGAAAGCTGGCCTCCATACACCTTTTGTCCAGCACTCAGGCCTCCTGGTCTATCCCATCTCGACATCCTCTCCCTGACTCGGATGACACTGTTGGTTTCCCCCCAGCAGGGAACGCTATGCTCCCAAAACACTGTCCATCAGGGATCATAGCACTTGTTATTTCTTCCTGCTTCAACTCCTTTTTCTGGGTTTTTTTTATGAGTCAGTCAGTCTGTAAAAATCTCTGGACATTTCAGTATTTCAGGAGATCAGCCCCCATCTGAGCACTGAATGTTCCCTCCGGCAATGAAGCCAGGTAGTCGCCCAATGCAAGCTTGATCTCCCTCGGTGAAGGGAACCTCACTGTCTCTTGGGGCAGTTTGAATTGTGAGCAAGTCCTCCTTCATTCTGAGCTGGGAGATCTCTCTCTTTCATCATGAGGTTTTATTCAGCCTTGGCCCCCATACTCGGGTTTTCTATACAACCATCCAAATCCCTCTTTTACATGATGGCCCAAGAGACAGCTGAGGGCTCTCTTCTCCAGACTAAGCCTGCTAGGACTTGGCCTCCTAGTTCCTCACCACTTTAGTCACCCTCCTGTAGACATGCTCTGATAGCCTACCTATGTCCCGGGATCTTCTGTGCTTGTGGCATTCCCTCATATTCTGTTCCATCTGTTTATTCTCTCCTTGAGTGGCATGGACATGACCTCCCAGTAAGCTTTCTCAGTGGTCCCAGACAACACAGAAATTCACGAACACACAGAGCTAACACGATGGCCTCTGTTGTCAGGTGGCCACTACATACATATTTCCTGTTACTTCCCATACATTCAAGTTGGCCCAGTTGTTCACAGGACAATAAACACGGCACCAAGGCACAACCAGAAGCTCAAAGCCAGTCTTCCAACAAGCCCCGTGTGCTGCCTTTATTGTGTCTTAATCCGGGATGTCAGCCTCTGTTCCTCCTCTAACTTGTTCCTTTCCTAATCAGAGCCCCTCCCTCAGATTTGTGCTTTGGATGTTACCATTGCTAAGGATAACAGGAAAAGCCAAGCAACATTCCCTCTTACTGACACGCTCGTTAAGTCCATAGTGAATTACCATTTGTCTAGCACATACTTTATAATTTATAATCATCTTATGTTAATCTTCAGAGCAACCCTGAGGAACAGATATTATCCTCATTTTATAGATGAGGACCCTGAGGCAGAGCTGGAACTCAAACCCAAGGGGTCTTCTGATTTCACATCTCACGCTATTTAGTCTATACCCTGCTTACTCAGAAGCTCACGAATCTTAGGTACAGAAAAAGTTTTCTAAGGTTAAGTTCCAAGTATCAAGTAAAGAATGAGTCACAGAGGAAAACCCAGAGGAATCTGGTTTCTATTTCTGGCTTTGCTATAAACTACCTCACAGTTTAACTTTCCTGGTCCTCAGTTTCCTTATTCATAAAATAAGGAGATCAAATCAGACAATCCCTGAAGCCCCTTCCTGCTCAGCTGTCCTATGTCTCCTGCCCTGTCTCTGCCGTGTTGCTAAAATTAGGCAGAAAACATTGTTGAAATACCTTTCTTTTTTGTTTCTCAGGGTTGTTTTTTTTTTAAGTTTCTGAAATTAGCTGGATAGTTGACAACTATCCAGCCAGTCTGTCAAGGAGGAAGAAAATTGCCGTCTATTTAATAGCTAAATTTTAAGCAGTTCCTCTTCTATAGTGAGAAGAGATATCTGGAATCACCAGCCATGGGGCTGCACCCACAAAATTCCTCCTCCTGTGGAGACCATCTTTAGAGCCACGTATTCCCAGAGCAGAGGTTCTCAAGCCAGGCGACGTTTGGCAACATCTGGAGACATTTTGGGTTGTCACAACCGGGGAAGGTGCCACAGGAATCTGGCGAGTAGAGGCCAAGGATGCTGCTAAACATCCTGTACTCACAGGACAGTCCCCCTAGACAGAGAGTTACCTGGCCCCAGATGCCAAAGGGCTGAGGTTGAGAAACCCTGTCTTAAAGAGTGAAGTCAAAGAACAGCCCCAAACTCTTCCCAGCGTTTTAGCTAAACTGGTCCACGTGAGAGGCCAACCGGGTGGGCTCACCTGAAAGAACCGAGGGTCTGGACACCTCTCTTACCTGGCGAAGAAGGACGCGGCCACCGAGGTGCCCGCGGAGGTCTCACTGGCCACGCAGGAGGCTTGCGAGGCCGGGACGCTGCAGGCCGAAGGCTTGTCTGCATTGTAGCGATTCAGCGCCGCCTCTGTCAGGCTCTCCCGGCCAGGCTCTGTCATCAGCTGGGAGATCTGGCAAGGAACACAGAGATGGAGCTCATTACCTGTGGCTCACGGCATTTCCTGACTACCACTGGTAGCGCCTCTGTTTTGGGGTCGGGGCCAAAGCGTGGGGCAGGGGGCGGTGAGGCTGGGAGGGAACACGTCCCCACGTGCATTCAGTGACACGCGACATGGCCTCCTCTAAGGCCATTTTCCTGCATGTTAGCTAGAATACCTCCTCGTTTGCATTAAATATAACGGAATACAATTATGCCCTGACACTGTAAGTTTCAATTACTTCTGCATCCCCCCTCCATTTGGAGGGGAAAGCAGAAGCCATTAACCACACTATCTGCAGCCCAAGACCAGACCAGTAGGACCAGCTAGTGCTGGTTTCTTACTAGGAAGGCCCTAAAGGCTCTCAAACAGACAAGAGGGGCAAAGATATCATTTTTTTAAGGGAGACGTGAACCTGCTAATGAACGTAAGAAATTAAACAAAACACTACTTGTGTATCGTTGTTGTTTGCTGTAGGCAGTCAGCAAAGAGATGACTTAGAGAAGCTCATAAAAATAGATACAGCCCACCATGAATTACCAATGGTTTTTTTTTTTTCTTGGAAGGTTTAGACCATTTCAACAGACTTAATTTTCCTACTGGTTCATTAAGATAAATGGCTTCCATTTTATTGGCAATAATTGCATTTATAGCGCAAATTCTAGTGAATGGGGGCTGGGTCTATTTTGCCTAAATGCACATAATATACTATGAAGAACCACACTTCTGGGCAAAGTAAGATACTGGTACAGAAATATACTTTCGGAAAGTGCTAATCCCATGACAAATGTAATAATTATGCAGGCAAGTCCTAAGTGTGCTATTTTGAAAGCCTGTTACTTTAAAACTTCAGTCTAGTTGCAAAAAGGAAAAACTGTCCGTTTTTTTTTAAAAAAAGGAAACTTTAGTTTGGGGGGAGAAAAAAAAAAAGGTCTCCAGCTGGTTCAAACCTCTTAAATGCTGAGTGGACAATGTTTCTAATTGCCTAGAAAATACAAGTGCGATAAGGCAAAGATCAGAACAGTTTCCACTCTGTGCTGAGCAGCCCAGAAGGCCAGTGAAAGAGTCCCTTTGGTTAACCTTTGAACATCAAACATTTGTACTTTTCATTATTAGAAGAATAGCAATCGCTCTTGAGCCCCACGGACTTGAAACTTTGCTCTGCTTAAATTCACGCTCTGACTTGGAAAGCCTTGGCATTATCCAGCTGTAATTCTGCCAATACACACTTTCTTATTCTCATTCATTCAATGCGTTGTAAGGAAACTCAACCCACATCAGAGAAACGGGAGAGGAAACGGCAAAAGCAGCCAGTGGCCTGGAGGACGTTCCCTGCACTGGCAGGGGCTGCTTCCCAGGCAGAGGGCCTGTGTCACCTCGCTTTGGGCTTCCTCTGCAGCCCGTGGGGTGTGGGCTCCCCTCAACCAGCTACCGCTCTCCCGGAGGAGTGAGGCATGCTGGAGGGGACGGCTGAAACAACCGGGGACCTGGCCGTGGGCACGCACACTGTTGTCACCACGAAATGGCATTTATGAAGCACCGGTGGTACAGGATGCCATCCCGGACAGTGTCCCAAAAACAAACCTCACCGTGAATTCCCTCCATCCCACAGCTCTCCACACCAGAATGGGGTCTCAGGAGCGACGTGCGGCCGACCCTCCTTGATCATCCTTGTGACAAAACTAACACCTACCCCAACCCTGTGTTCCCTAGGCGACCCCCTCCTTGGAAGCAGACCACCTACGCAGCAGCATTCACTCTTCCCCGGGTTCCGAATCTTATTTCAGGGCAGTGGCCTTTCCTACCAGCGGGCGGCCTCCCCACACTTCAAAAGCAAGTCTCTCTAAGAGGGGCCTGCTTTTTTGCTGCTAGCTATAATGAAGGCTCTGTTCTGTAAGAATCTGCCCGGAAGACTTGGCTTCTCCAAAGGGCATGGGGATGAGCTCGCCGAGAACCCCAAGCCCCTCTCCAGTCACGCAGCGGCCCCTACCCTTTGTTCCCAGGCCAGGTGGGCAGCACGTGAGATGTGCTAAGATGTGTGTGAGATGGGGCTAAGGGGTGTGCTGTCGTGGTCGGTTCCCCCCGGGGCCCTCACTGCAGTCCTGCAGAAGCTGGATTCTAAGAGACCGAGGGGCAGAAACCTGGGGCTGCTTCCCCAGGGGAAAATCTAGGGAGCAGGGGCCAAGGCTGAACCCGGATCTGTTGGATTCTGTGACATTTTCACTCTGCCCTCCCCTCCCCCAGTCCAACCCTCATTCCCGCTTTAACTGTCCCCTCAAGGCGGCTCTAGGGGCCCCCTCCCCGCAATCCACTGTAAGAGAAAACGCCCAAACAGCAGGAGTTCCCGGAAACCTTAGCTTCACTGCACAGTCTGCAATCCAGAGCCTTCTTTGTAGAGGACTATGGTTTACCTCTGCTTTTCAGACTTTTCTGACTTAATGTTTTCTCTCACGATACTGTGAAAGCTACAAGACTCTTCGTGGGAAAATTCAAACACCTCAATCTCTTCGTCTAACACATCTGAAAAGCGCAAAGTTCTGGGGGAAAGGATTCGTTATCTTGATTATGTGTGTATGTCATAGTCTAGAAGCAGCAGCTGAAAACTTGCCAGGGGGTCCCAATCACTAACTTTAGGGGGACTAGATTTTCACCACAGGATTTCATTTGCTTTAGTTCTGATTAAAACCTGCTGTTGGGCTTCCCTGGTGGCGCAGTGGTTGAGAGTCCGCCTGCCGATGCAGGGGACGCAGGTTCGTGCCCCGGTCCGGGAAGATCCCGCATGCCGCGGAGCGGCTGGGCCCGTGAGCCATGGCCGCTGAGCCTGAGCTTCCGGAGCCTGTTGCTCCGCAACGGGAGAGGCCACAACAGTGAGAGGCCCACGTATAGCAAAAAAAAAAAAAAAAAAAAAAAAAAAAAAAACCTGCTGTTTGCTCTCCATCTCTGTTACACCGGATGGTTTCACTAAAGCAACAAGTATCTGTGACTTTCAAAACACCACATCACATCCCGAGGGTAGTGGTCACTGAAACACGGGATGGCAGTAAAGGAACCAGGCACAGGGAGCGGGGGGGGGCGCCTGTGTGTTTGCACACATGTGTGCTGGTCCATGCGGGGTCTTCAGTGCGCACGGGAGTCCCCGCTACCGTTCGTGTGCACAGGGAGCTGCCTCTCACAGACCTCACAGATAAAGCCGCTCACTACGTTGTCATCCTAGGCAAGATTCATGTCTTTCAAGCACATTTACATTTTTGCACTGCTACCTCAATAGGAGGAGCCGTATACTTGTTCACAAAGAAATCTCGAATCTGAAATTCAGTTACGATCTCGACCACAGAATCAAGACAAAAGATGTTTGGCTGTTATCAACCAAGGTTGCTTTCACATGGCAAATCGCAATCTATAAGCCATTGACCTTTAACTTCTCCACTGATGGGAAGGACTCTGAGAGCTTCCAGAGTGTGACAACTTGGGGGCTCATCTTAAATGGCATTATTGACCCAGAAAGCCACCTCCCTTGGACTCTGCCGAGGCAGCAGGGAACACCAACAGTATCCATTTCCTGTGCAGAGGCTTCTAAGGACAGCAGATGCATCCCACTCAGTCTTTATATTTAATGGCATTATGACCCCAAATCCCAGAAAATAACATATAAAGCATTTTCTGTTAGGCAACTTGTATCTCACTGTTTGGGGATATCTCCTTTATTGTTATTACTACTTACACTGTTACTTAATATTTTTATATGTTTTGCAAACAGTGGCGCTCAGTAAATATTTTTTGATGTGTGTTAGCACAGCCTAACTCACAGTTATCCTGAAAAAGACTGGACACAACTAACGTCAACCCTTGGTATTGTCTAGGCTGTCAGTGGTTGCACTCTTAGGGAACGAGGACAGCAGGATACAATTTCAAAAAGCCTAAACGAGGTAAGCAAATCTGCAAAGGACAAGATCAACAAATGCATCCCCAAACCAAAGATAAACGGTTACAGCTGATCATGCAGACCCTGCATTTCAGTCACAGGGTAACAGAAAGCTGGTGGCGGTACACAGAACAGCATCTTCCTCTAATAATCACACTACAGTGAGATAGGCCCCCATTAACTTATTTGGGTTTTGCTCCTATCAGAGAGTAGGGGGGAGAGAAAATTTTCCATCCTTTTCTTGCACTTCCATCCTTTTCTTGCACTTCCGCTTGCACTGCAGGAACATGTGTCAATCCCCACTTGAGTCACTTCTGGGGCTGGCTCTAACAGCATCTGGCCCCTCCCCCCCCCCGAAGGATCCCCCTGGGGAGCAGCTGCCCTTTGTGACCCAGGGACGGAGCAGCACAGAGGATTCTTGGAACAGCCATGGGCGCGTGTCTCTTACCTCTGTACCCCTCCTTCTGGGGACCAAAATGCTTCATTTTATGAGATATGTTCATTCGATCCTGGCAGGCAAAGAAACAAGAGGTATGCCCCACTCAGGAGGGAAGCACTGCGACGTCTCCGAAGCCAGAACGATCTCCTCTTCTGCAGTGTCTGTGCTGGCCTCAGCCCTCCCTAAGGGGTTCCACTGCACTCTTTTCGTGTCAGTGCTTTCTGCCCCTGAGCGATTGGGCAAACTTGATCGCATTTCAACTTTCATCTCACCCTGCCTGTCTGTTCTCCACCTGGAAACCAGACCTACCCAGAACTGAAGTGATGCATTGCAAAGGTGGCTCCCGTGCCGTGCGCAGTGGTAGTAAGCACCTTTCCTAAGCAGGATTTGTAAAAGGGCCAGAGCGCATATGGCAACACAGCGTTTGCTTAGAAGTCTCAGCAGACATTGCAGCAAGTTAACTACTGCTGGCTCTTTTTGCCTGAAGAAAAGCTACTGAAAACGAGAACAATAAAATGTGTTTTCCACTAATCTCATCTAAAGATATTTTAACAAAAACAGAACAAAACAAACAAAAAACCAGAAGGACAAAGATTGTATGATTCCATTTATATGAGGCACCTGGAGTAGTTAGATTCATAGAGACAGAAGGTAGAATGGTGGTTGCCAGAGGCCTAGGGAGGAAGACACGGGGAGTTACTGTTTAACGGGTACCTAGTTTCAGTTTGGGAAGATGGGAAAGTTCTGGAGATGGATGGCGGTGATGATTGCACCACACATGAATATACTTAATGCTACAGAACTAATGGTAAATTAAAAATGGTTAAAATGGTAAATTTTATATCGTACATTTTACCACAATTAAAAAAAAAACAACTTAGAATAAAGAAAAAAACAACTGCTGACTAAAGGGACAGCCCAGGGCTTCCCTGGTGGCACAGTGGTTGAGAGTCCGCCTGCCGATGCAGGGGACGCGGGTTCGTGCCCTGGTCCGGGAAGATCCCACATGCTGCGGAGCGGCTGGGCCCATGAGCCATGGCCGCTGAGCCTGCGCATCCGGAGGCTGTGCTCCGCAACGGGAGAGGACACTGCAGTGAGAGGCCCGTGTACTGCAAAAAATTTAAATAAATAAATAAATAAATAAAGGGACAGCCCAAGATCCGCTCACTGAAAGGACTAAGAAAAAGCACTTGGACAGAAACCAAAGCTGTAAGGACAGTACTCCTCTTATTTTAAAATGCAGCCCCATAATCATGATAATAACTCCAGGGTCAAACTCAATTATCTGGTTGTATCTGAAAGTTCAGAGCTCCTAATGCAATACCTGGCACATAATAGGTGCTCTAAATATTTCTAGAATTGCTTGAATAAGTAGCTCAAGGTTTAGAAATTGTTCTGGTGCACAGGCCACTCTCCTGGAACAAAGCAGAGGTGGTGAGATTTGACCTCCATGTGAAACTCACCTAAGGGACAAAAGAGTCTCTGTTCAGAAACATCAAAGGGGAAATTTTAGGTTATGTGTGTATATATATATATATATATATATATATTTGTTTTTGCGGTACAAGGGCCTCTCCCGTTGCAGAGCACAGGCTCCGGACGCACAGGCTCAGCGGCCATGGCTCACGGGACCAGCCGCTCCGCGGCATATGGGATCTTCTCAGACCGGGGCACGAACCCGTATCCGCTGCATCGGCAGGCGGACTCTGAACCACTGCACCACCAGGGAAGCCCTAGGTTATGTATATTTTATCACAATAAAGAAAAACGAAAAGGAACAAAAGAGAAACGCCACAACACCAAAGAGTTGATCCCCTTCAGCTTGTCCCAGGTGGCCTGCACCTGCTTTGTCATTTTAGAGGGAGTCATGAGGACTCTGGGTGTCGAGGCCGAGTCAGAGAAGGGGGCCGAGTCCTCCAGGGACAATGACAGTGAGTTTGCAGGGGGGTCTCAGGGACAGGACCCCACCAGCCTATGCCCGAAGCCTGCAGGAGACGGGGTGAGCCAGAGCCCTCGATGAGGGAGCAACGGGAAGGCGGGGAGACCAGGAAAGCTGGGAGGGGCTGCAGAAAGCCTCCACTGGAACTGGGCTCTTGGATTCAACCTCATTTGATTTCTGTACCAGGTCAAACGCCGTCCTTCCTCAGCTTCCCTCATTCCTGCCATGTCCCACCTGAACAGTCAGTTAACATGTTTTCCATAACTAGTGTTCTGGAACTGGGTTGGTTCGGATCCTCTCCCATGCCACTGTGACTTTTAGGCATTTAAACGCTCCGGTTAACCCTCCAGCCCTTGGCATGCTGTCCCCGGAGCACAGGCAATGCCGCCTAACTTGAACCTGGTCCCTGGCCTGGCCTAGTCCTTGTGACTCCCATGGGGCACAGACCACCTCTGAGACCCCGCGGCTACCTTGAGTCACACAGATATAGTCCTCCTGTGTTGTCCAGCTACCCCCTCCCCACAGCCAGCACCAAGGGGCCATGATGGGATTCTTATGTCCCACGGCTGGCTGTTTGATTACCCTTATTATCTTAACTTGCTTTGGCTATAAATTTTATTAGCGGCCGTAAAATTATCCATCCACAGCTTTGACTCAGTGACCTCTTGCCACAGAGAATTCCACACACCGGTGCTCCCGGGGCCGAGGAGAGCTGCCTTTTCCTCACCCTGGATTTACAGCCTCACCTTCATCAGGGTTCCGCCCTGAATGATGAGTCAGCAAACAGAGGAGGCTGCTGTGTTTCACGATACCCGTTATCAGGGCTTAAATCTGGCCCCTCAGTGCACATGACTGTCTTCTTTTATTCTTTGTGTTGCTAAAAGGTAAAGGGGCAGGGCCACCCAAATGCTTTAGAAAAGACTGAGGTGCAGGGTACAACAAAGGGCCAGCTGCATTTCTGTTTCGGATTCTTCCCTTAGATTTCTTTTTTGCTTTTAATTTTTATTGGAGTATAGTTGTTTTACAATATTCTGTTAGTTTCTACTGGACAGCAAAGTGAATCAGCTCTACATATATATATATATATATATATATATATATATATATATATATATATATATATCCCCTCTTTTTTGGATTTCCTTCCCATTTAGGTCACCACAGAGCATTGAGTAGAGTCCCCCGTGCTATATAGTAGGTTCTCGTTAGTTATCTATTTTATACATAGTATCAATCGTGTATATATGTCAATCCCAATCTTCCAATTCATCCCACCACCCCTTTTCCCCCTTGGTATCCATACGTTTGTTCCCTACGTCTGTGTCTCTATTTCTGCTTTGTAAATAAGATCATCTGTACCAATTTTTTCAGATTCCACATATGTGCGTTAATATACGATATTTGTTTTTCTCTTTCTGACTTACTTTACTCTGTATGACAGTCTCTAGGTCCATCCACATCTCTACAAATGACCCAATTTCATTCCTTTTTATGGCTGAGTAATATTCCATTGTATATATGTAGCACATCTTTTTATCCATTCATCTGTCGATGGACATTTAGGTTGCTTCCATGTCCTGGCTATTGTAAATAGTGCTGCAGTGCACACTGGGGTGCATGTGTCTTTTTGAATTACGTTTTTCTCAGGGTATATGCCCAGTAGTGGGATTGCTGGGTCATATGGTAGTTCTAGTTTTAGTTTTTTAAGGAACCTCCATACTGTTCTCCACAGTGGCTGTATCAATTTACAATCTCACCAACAGTGCAGGAGTGTTCCCTTTTCTCCACACCCTCTCCAGCATTTATTGTTTGTAGATTGTTTGATGACGGCCGTTCTGCCTGGTGCGAGGTCAGAACTACTCACTGTAGTTTTGACTTGCATTTCTCTAATAATTAGTGATGTTGGGCATCTTTTCATGTGCTTCTTGGCCATCTGTGTGTCTTCTTTGGAGAAATGCCTATTTAGGCCTTCCACCGAGTTTTGGATTGGGTTGTTTGTTTTTTTGATATTGAGCTGCATGAGCTGTTTGTATATTTTGGAGATTAATCTTTTGTCAGTTGCTTCGTTTGCAAATATTTTCTCCCATTCTGAGGGCTGTCTTTTCGCCTTGTTTATGGTTTCCTTCGCTGTGCAAAAGTTTTTAAGTTTCATTAGGTCCCATTTGTTTATTTTTGTTTTTATTTCCATTTCTCTAGGAGGTGGGTCAAAAAAGATCTTGCTGTGATTTATGTCAAAGAGTGTTGCGCCTACGTTTTCCTCTAAGAGTTTTATAGTGTCTGGCCTTACATTTAGTTCTTTAATCCATTTCAAGTTTATTTTTGCGTATGGTGTTAGGGAGTGTTCTAATTTCATTCTTTTACATGTAGCTGTCTAGTTTTCCCAGCAACACTTATTGAAGAGATTGTCTTTGCTCCATTGTATATTTTTGCCTCCTTTGTCATAGATTAATTGACTATAGGTGCGTGGGTTTATCTCTGGGTTTTCTATCCTGTTCCACTGATCTATATTAGTTCTGAGATGTGCAGCTCAAGGCAGAGCTCAAATATTCTTTTAAAGAATATCTTAAAACAAATAATAAAGTCTTACCATCAAGCTTGTAGTATTTCTACCTATAGATACATGTAAATAGGTTGACTGACAATACTTTCAATACTTGGTGCTCAAGTATGTTTTGTGGGGTGGTTTAGTGACACATTCAAAGACATACAACGATACCAGGTGTCTAGCTGCCATGATGAGGTTAGTCTCAGCCTGAGCGAACGTTGAGAAGTGACTTCAGGCATCCTCATAGGGCGTCATCCTACTCATTATCGTTTTTGAGTCAGGGTCTGTTCTAACAACTTTGTATATATGCTGCCGTATTTAATCCTGACAGCAACCCTATGAACGAGGCACAACTGTCACCAAATAATAGCTTTAACTCTGTCTGCCACATGGGAAAAAGCCTGGAGGAGGTATTGACGCCAGGTTTCCTCTCTTTGCATCCTTGAGTTTATCTTGCACTGATCACATCATTCAGAGAATGTACGGCTCTTCAACTGTGGCTGCCCCATTCAGAAAATGTGTTAACAGCCAAAGAGTTGATGAAGAGCAGAGAAAAGGATCATTTGAATCATTTCTCAATATGCACACAGGCTTGCTCTATCCAATGTTTTGTGATTTTTAGGATCAAATGAAAGCAAAATCAAATGGTCTGAATCTTGATGTAACCGATCTCACTTTCCATTTGCAACTGAGCAAATTCAGACTGAGTAGAGCAACCAGCATCAACCCAGTCCTGGCATCGGGGTTGGGCCCCAAGGTCAGCTCCGAGAACCTGGAAGAACTAAAGGATTTTTTCATGTCCTGAATCACGTGGGCGGCTCTTTTACTGGGGGAAGGTTACCATCGCACCCCACCCCAAACACTTCCAAGAGCCAGTGCCCCAGGAATGCCCTGAGCACTCTTCCCACCCTGGATGATCAGGGCCACCCCTCCCTATGGTCCGCACGGCTGCCCTTGTATCAGAGCATTTGTTTTGTTTTGTAACTGCCTGTCACTGGTCTCTCTGCCCAACTAGATAGCAAGCCCTGTGAGGAGAGGGACTGGGTGTTGCTCACTTCAGTATTACCACCATAGCACAGTGTCTGGATATGGAATATACCTAATAAATACATCAATTAATACATTAATTACAAATACCTACAAATAAAAATAAACTTAATTTAGTTGTGTTAGCATTGCTTGAGTTTTGTTTGGTTTTGAGGGATAAAGGTCATTTTCACCCGATTTTAAAAATTATGAACAGGTTAGACAAAGCTTTATTCAAAAAAAAATAAGGTATCTCAGGGTACACTTCATTCAATATATTGGTGAGATAAATGACTGGAGTGGGGAAAAGAAAAGGCAAACAAGAAACAAAGAGGGCTTCCCTGGTGGTGCAGTGGTTGGGAGTCCGCCTGCTGATGCAGGGGACGCGGGTTCGTGCCCTGGTCCGGGAAGATCCCACATGCCACAGAGCGGCTGGGCCCGTGAGCCATGGCCGCTGGGCCTGCGCGTCCAGAGCCTGTGCACTGCGCGTCCAGAGCGGGAGAGGCCACGGCGGTGAGAGGCCCGCGTACCGCAAAAAAAAAAAAAGAAACAAGGAGGCCAAGGGACAGAGACAAAGAAAAAAAGAGGGAAACAGGAGAAAGGGGAAGAAAGAGAAAAACAAAAAGAAATTACAGAAAAAGATTTTTAAAAAGGAGACGAGACCAGTGCCTTTCAGCCAGCTTGAGTGTGAGCATGTGATGGCCACAGCTAGGGAGCTGAAATTCTCTGGAATATTAGGCAAGCGATCCTAGGCACATGGTTTCCAGGAGAGACAGAATAAAGCTTAGAGGCTGAAGTCCCACTGCCTGTCCTAGCTCTTCCCGGTATCAGACAAGACCTTCAGCTACACGTAGAACCCTGAGGTGCCTGAGGATAAAATGTGTGAAGGAAGAAGTTTAAAGACCCATGTCACAAAATTGAGCCATTCTCTCACCCTTTTCCAATAAAAAGCAAAACATAGTTCTAATTTCCGAAAAAAAAGGGCTTAGAATTTCTGAATACCTCAATACTTGCTCATGTAACGTTTACAGATGGCATGGTTTATTAGTTATGCCTCCAAGAGAAAACACAGTAAGATTAAGAAACTGAACATTAGATTACAGAACTGATGTAGCATTTAATTCTAATACAGATCGTGGCCTTTCCATCCATGCCTGACCTGCTGTGTTCGCCTGTACATGGCCAGGCAGCTTTAGGAAGCAGTCCCTTCCTAGAGCACGCCACTGTTCTTCACCTGTCTTGGCTAACGCTTGGAAAACTTTCAAGAAAACCGGCAGCGCCTCATGGCCTGGAATTTTAAATGTGCATTCCTTGTAGGCACCTTACTTCCTCATAGTTTCCTTGAGCTCTTGTGAGAAAAAGTCAAGAGGGACCTGAGACAATACTCTGCTGTAAGGGACCCACCAAGGTCTGCAGAACAGCCAGTTCACTAAATGCAAAAGCAACCTTGCCTTCTGGGCAAAACTGAGGGGACAATGTTGGGAACTTAACAAACAAAGGCATGTATACACACACACACACACACACACACACACACGTGCATGCACGCACACAGACGCACATGAACGCACACAGCCCTCAGGATGCTGGGGTGGTAGACAGAGAGTCCGCACAAAGAAGGGGCGAGGTTGGCAACTGCTGGAGCCCTGACCCAGGAGTCAGGAGAGCCAGGTCTGCAGGGCTCCCAGCACCAGGGAAGGGGCTCGTCCTTGTTTGGAGTCCTTCAAGGAAGCTGACGGCATTGAGGCTGGCTCTAGATTATAGGATTCATTCTGCTCACACCACAGCCACAAAGGAGAGATGCCCAGACTGGAGACAGGCTGGACCAAATGGAATTGCCAGTGTAATCCCAGTGCCTAGGAAAGGGTATGCCACGCATCAGGCCCTTGGTAAGCATTGCACTGAATGAAAGGATCCAATTCTGGGTATGGCTTGGTTGATGACAACGTGAGGGAAGTTACTTCCCCTCTCTTAGCCCTAATTTCCCCAGTGAGGGGAACTCATGAATCTGTGCCTTGGGTGAAATGAGATAATGCACTGAATGTGCTCTGTGGTGCCTAAAGTCATCATCAAATATAAAGCAGGGACGTTTAGAAATATTCCTCTTTCACCTTAAAGCACGTCCCTAATTTAACATTTGTGTGGCCATTATGCAAAAACATACAAATATGTCAATGTCAACAACAAAACAGAAAGCTTTCCCCAGTACTGTACCAAACCATCAATGGTGAACAAGGGGCTGATTCTCTCAAAGGGTCAGCTGGTTGTTCCAAAGCGATGCACAGATTTTCACAGTTCCAGCTTTGAACTGACCTCGCATCTTCTGCTAACCAGTTGCAGAAATGCCAAATCCTACACCAGCCAAAAAGCAATTTTCACAAAAATGTTTCAATGGAGCTGGAAACGTCCTTAGATAGAGTCTAGGCCAACTTTCATGTGTAAACATGAAGACACTGTGGTCCAGACTGGTGAGCTGAGTTGTCCAAAATCACACATCTGGTGTGTGGCACAACCAGTCAATTGTAGCACTTACTTAAATGCACATCAAAAAGCTAACAATAGGACAGCAGAACTCTAAAAATCCCCGAAATACATACAGAGAGAGAGAGCGAGCGAGCCAGGCTCTGTAGTTCAGCAATAAGCCAGGGGCTTGGTTGTAGCCAAACAGCTGGCTGCGGGACCTCTGTGAAGTCAGTTAACCTCTCTACAACCTCGTTCCCAAAATCAGGGATCTGCCATAAGGAATATCAACTAAAAACACTCTCGATTGTCCTTCTCCTCAAATAACAACGGCCTAAGCTTCTAAACCGATGCTTCAGAGTCTCCCATTGAAAAGCTGCACAGGAGTAGGCAAACATTTGTGGGCTGACCTAAAATAATCCTGTGACGACGTCTGGAACTGTGCCTCTGTCTCGTCCCTTCTGAGTTCAGGATCACTCACTCCACATGGCTGGTAATTTCCACTTCTGTATGTTCCTACCTGTCCAGACTCCAGAGAACAGCTCAGCAGGGTTGCTTCCTGGGAATCTCTGGATCACGAATCCCAGTCAGGACAGATCCCCATCCCGTCCCCAGACCTATGACAAAATGCATTTGATGGTTTTCTAAATCAGTTCACCCAGGGGATCTGGATGAGTACTAAAATACATTTCTTTACGTATGCATGCTTTCATTGTGTACTTCACTAGTAAAAATAACATTGAGAATGCGCAGACGTTTAATAATGTTTGGGTGCCCCTTACATCCTTAACTCTGAATTCTCAAATTCTGGGATATTTAAAAATCCTGGGCCTCATGAGTTGTAAAATGAAATTCTGCTACTAACTTTGCTGTTGTCTGATTTCTTCAAGTCCGTGTCATTTTCTCAGCACCTCTTCTCTTTGAACATCATTAATTAGCCAAGAGACAAAGGCCTTCTGTGTGAGTTGAAGCCAAAGTTGTACAATCTCATGTGTCCTTACTAAATAAACGTCTACTTTTTTTCTGTTTCGGCTGCAACATTCCATCCAGTGTCCTAATTTCTTCACTTGGTGGTTCTGCTTAAATTTCTCCTCTGTTCATTTAAGATGTTGGTTTTCTCTTCTATTGTACATGCTATGGCTTTTCCCAAAGCTCAGCTATACTTTCCACTTGTTAGAACTTTATAATATGGGTCAGGCCCAGCAAAGTCAATACCAACTAACTTATTGTGAGCCTATCTAACTAGATTCCCCCAGCTAGCAACCCAGAGCCAGCCAGATTGGCAGAGCCCGACACCTCAGGGATGACAGCCAGTGCCGTGCTTTATTCTCACACAGAGTTGGACCTGGGAGTTCATCTCTTCCATATCTGCCCTTCTGTTACAATCCTTGAGTCCCTGGAGTCTGCTATTTAAAATAGAGCTGATCTTTTGGGATTCTCGTCTTTCATACACACTTGAAAAGCTATTCATCCAATCCCGAGTTAAAAGACTCTAAACTGTATTAACAAATCAGTCTGGTTGCAGTTCTCCCAAAATTGAATTATTCTCTTAGCAACCTCTCGAGAGAAAGCAACGAAACATTAACATCTCAGCTAAGTCTGCTTGTCATCTTTCCTCGACTCCCCAAACCCTGACTCTACCCGTAACACAAAGTAACGCTGAAGTCTACAGGGCTTCCACGTGTGGGACAACCATACAGACAGACCCGGGGTCTCAGATCCAGAGTGTGGAATCAGCAAGGCCATCGTAGAAAGAAGCTGGTGGCCCAAAACTACGATTTTCAACACAAATTGAGAATACATAGAGGCTGCAGTAACCCCGTATTAGCATGGACAGCAACATACCCGTTTCAGAAGGTCAGTTCCATGAAGGCAGGAAATAAATCTTGCTGCGGAATACCTTTACACCTCTGAGCAACCCTCTTGGAGTAAGTATTGAAACCTCTGCTATCTGACTTCCTACAGGGCTTACCACCAGCACGTTCACACAAAGTTGGCAAGAGCAGGACAACACGTAGACATTTTATAGTAGCTTAAGATCTAGTAGATTGTTTTTTTCCCAGAGCCCAAGAGGAGGCCAAAGTAAACAAGCACACACGTGTGGACACACACACTCACACCCCAGAATCGCTCTCGTTGGAAGAGTAATTCTGTCGAGCAGTGTCTTTGAGAAAGAATGAAAGCTGGGCTTCCCAGGTGGCGCAGTGGTTGAGAGTCCGCCTGCCGATGCAGGGGACGCGGGTTCGTGCCCTGGTCCGGGAAGATCCCACATGCCACGGAGCAGCTGGGCCCGTGAGCCATGGCCGCGGAGCCTGCGCGTCCGGAGCCTGTGCTCCGCAACGGGAGGGGCCACAACAGTGAGAGGCCCGCGTACCGCAAAAAACAAACAAACAAACAAACAAAAACAAAAAAGAATGAAAACTACTTCTCTGGGGGAAAGAACCCTAAGAAGAAACTTCTGAAATATACAAAGACACATTTGAGAATTAGTAAACATGTCCACTGAGGAAATACATAGAATAAATAACCTCAACTTAGATTGGCCCTAAAAGGAACACATCCCGAAAGTGGGGTTGCAGGTTACAGACCCACCTTCCTACCATAGAGACCTTTAAGAACAATCCCAGTAGCCAGCTGTCTAGAATGGCTCCAGTGTAGATCTACGCAGAGGGAGAGAAGTACCAGATGTCTAGAGGAACACTTTTCCCAAGCAGGAGTTTTTGATGTGTAGGTACTTCTAATACATAGACTCTAAACTTTTGCAGCCCTCTAATTACCAAATTATAATTTCATTAAAGTCCCAGACAGACCATAGCTCAGAGTAAACCTAATGTGTACCATGCTTACCCACTTTCTCAGCTGATTCTTAGTCTTTAGTGTTACAGATCTATGACGATCACGTAGCTCGCATTTTTCAGGCTCATTCAATTAAAACATTTTCTTGCTGTTGGCCTCCTAAGTACCTTTACATGTGTCAAATCCTGTCTCGTGAATTTTGATTGAGGAATTACGTTTGCTCTAGATTGCAGACTCAATTTTTAACTAGTCATCAGGAGGGAAAAGGCAGTATTTATGAAAGATGCTTTATCTTCAAATTCTAGAAAAACTTCCCTCCAATCCAGGTCAGTATGGGGATCATCTGTCACATCCAAGGGTCAAACATAAAAAGGCAGTAGTGGGAATAAGAGGCGTGGGCTCCCTCTCGAGCCAGCAAGCCTGCCAAACCACAGACAGGAGGCACTCAGATGAAGGCATCCCGTTTAAAGGAACTTTGTTCTGTTTGTGCTTTGTTTAAATCCCAGAGTGGGAGATGACCCACAATAAGCCACTTGAACTTTTTTCTCTGTAAGTCTCCAGTTGAAATACAGTATGTGGGAGTTCTTTCAATAGCAGTTATGCAGGCCTTTTCAGAGACTAAATTTGAATACTCCACAGTTAGCAATTAGGAGTATAACTGCTCAACAACAGGCTTGAAAGCCAATGGCAGCCCCCCACTGGCCTCACTTTACCAGGTTCCCAGCCAGGCCTTCTGAGGGCTTCCCCACAGGCAGCCCTGCTTCAGCCTTCCTGACCAGGAGACCCAGCCCTGGGAGACCCGACCCTCTTCCTGGGTGACATGTTATTTGTACTGTTCCTTATCTATTCAAAGCTGGAGCAATAAGAACAAACTCAGCTAAACTAAACTGGTCCTTTGTTTGCCATTATCATAAAAATTTTATGTAGGAACTAATAAAAACATGCTTTACGTGCACAGTTACATGGGTTTACACAGGCAATAATATCCAGCAAGTTATATCCATCAATTCAGTTACAGACCCTTAGGAATAAATATTTTATCTTTCCCAATGTTTTCGTTTATTGAAAGGAAGGTGGGGACACAGAAGTGGATGACTATCTGTGGCTCCTAAGGGCTCTTACGTCCCCCTGGATGCCTCTCCAGGAGACCAGAAATGTCCTTTCAGGAGTTTCTGGATAATTTTCATAATTTTTTAGCCTCCTAAGAGCTCAGTATTAATCATTCCTCCAATCTCAGTAAATGGAAAGCTTTTTACAAAGCTGTTAAAAATAAATCGCTTTTGAAATGAGTTCAGAATTTTCTTAGAAAAAAATTTTAAGCAAACAAAAAGATTCAATTCTCTTCCCAACTGGGACCTTAGAGCAGATTTACAATAGATGTAATTAAAGAAGTTTAATGAAATCCAAATCTAACCCCCCCCCCCAAAAAAAAATTGGATCATTGGATAGTTCAGCTTTCCCTTCAGTGATGTACTCTAAAAATACACTGAATGAGTTGGGTTTTGTGTGGGGTTTTTTTTGCTGTATATTTTCTTTCTTTCCAGATCTGCAGTGTCCAATAGAAACATAATGGGAGCCACAAAAGCAAGCTGCATGTGTAATTCAAAATTTTCCAGTAGCCACATTAAAAGCGTAAAAAGGAACAGGTGAAATTAATTTAAATAATATATTTTATTTAACTCAATGTATACAAAATATTGTCATTTTAACATGTAATCAGTCTAAAAAAAAATCTTACTAATGGAATATTTTACATTGTTTTTTCTCGTCCTAAGTCTTGGAAAACTAATGTGTATTTTACTTACAGTACAATTCAATTCAAACTAGGCTCATCTCAAAATGCTCAGTAGCCACATATGACTGACGGCTACCCCTCTGGACAGCAAAGGTCTAGAGAATTGTTGACCAGCCTGGGAAAGATAATCTCAAAGAATTCACGATTTATATGATTGCTTTTGTACCCTGTGGGCACACCTCCCCCAGATTGTAACTGTGAATCTAACATATTATAAACTCAGAAAATATTAAAATCACATGTTGTTTTAAAAGTCCAATTTTTTTCCTGTTTATAACTGATAGTTAAAATAAGCAAAGGGAAAGCAAGCCAGGTGAAAAGGCAAAATACTTAGGGCAGCCAGAAAGAGTCTATGTCAACCGTTATCAGAGGTAAGTTAGAAAGTGTTACCAATCAGATCCTCTACCAGCCTTCACAGCCCCTGCAGCCTCTTAAATACGGACCACTGTGAAGTCTCTTCTGTATAAAATTGCACCTTGGGAAAATGAGAAGCTAAATTCTTTTCCACTTAACTTTTTTCATTCAAAGAAGCTATGTACTAAGTTTCTGTAACCTTTAAAAACAATGCTATCTTCTATTACTTTTTCATCATCCCTCTGTTTCTTAGAGTAGATACTAAAAAAGACATTTGTATAGGGCGTTTTTGTTTTTAAGATTTTTTTTTTTTTAATGTGGACCATTTTTAAAGTCTTTATTGAACTTCTTACAACACTGCCTCTGTTTTATGTTTTGGTTTTTTGGCCCCGAGGCACGTGGGATCCTAGCTCCCCAACCAGGGATCGAACCCACACCCCCTATATTGGAAGGCGAAGTCTCAACCTCTGGACCACCAGGGAAGTCCCCATATAGGGTATTTTTAAAGTGAGAGTTTAAACCAAAAAGTCAGTACTGTATCTCTGATTTTTTTAAAGTAAGTTTTGGCAAATTACTGTTTTTCTGTGGTTAAATGTTGCCATGTTAAAAAAAAAATCACCCCAATAATTCTCAGTCTGTGTTATGTCTTGCAAGTGTTAGTCATATTTTTACTTGAGGTGTTATTATATTTAATAATGCATACTGATGCATGTTAAGCAAGTTGTTCTGGAGGGCAGAGACCAGAATTGCTGACTATACCCTTTGCTGAGCTAACCAAAGCACTGCATGCATAGAAGTGCTTAATTATCCCGTGTGTTGTCGCTGTTGACTCATAAAATGCGTGCACATGCTGCAATAAGGGCTCTGAGTAAATGTAAAGGTGTTTTGTTTTTGTTTCTAGATTCATAGAGTGTGTTGTCTCAAGATAAAACAAAGAATCTTGAAATGATGTTTTTATTTTCTCCTCCAAGATGAAGGGAAGTCCTTCTTGGCAGTAAGTCAGATTGACAACAGGGGAATTCGAGGATTCTCTCAAAGTCTCTGATCTGTTTTTGTGTGTTTTAAATCAAATAAGGAAAAGTCAACCACGTATAAAATGCACACTCAAATTTCCTTACCCCCTCTCCCTTCGACCTCACGTTTTCTCTAGAATGGGAGTGGGTTTTGATTCCAGAGAATCCTGCCTTGGTTTTCAAGTGAACGGAAGGATGGTGGTAAGTGAAATATACCCTAAGATTAGAAGTGTTTTTATCTAAAGATTTAGAAAAAGTCACTAAGACAATCAATTAACTCTAATAATGGCACTGTTAAAAGATCTTCAAAAAGAGACATAACAATTAGATGCAAACTAATCTACACTAAACCCTGTACTGGAGGGAAGACAGTGCTATAAAGGATATTATTGGGTCAACTGGAAAATACTGGAATATGGATGGTAGATTAAAGTTATTCATCAAAGTTAATTTTACCGAAATTGATAACTGCACTCTGGCTACACAAAAGAATATCCTAGGGCTTCCCTGGTGGCGCAGTGGTTGAGAGCCCGCCTGCCAATGCGGGGGACGCGGGTTCGTGCCCTGGTCCGGGAAGATCCCACATGCTGCGGAGCGGCTGGGCCCGTGAGCCATGGCCGCTGAGCCTGCGCGTCCAGAGCCTGTGCTCCACAACGGGAGAGGCCACAACAGTGAGAGGCCCGCGTACCGCAAAAAAAAAAAAACAAAGAAAAAAAAAACCAAACAAACAAACAAAAAGAATATCCTATTTCCTGGGAAATACACAATGAAGTATTTAGACATAAAGGCCCATGGTGTATGCATCTTACTCTGAAATGGTTCAGAAAAAAGTGAACAATAGTTACCTAAGTACAGGGAATATGGGTATATCCTTTGTACTTACTTTTGCAAACTTTCTGTAAGTTAAAAATTATTTCCAAAACTGTTCTTATTCTTTTAAGAGCGAATATACATGGTGGGGAAAAAATTCTTCTGAGCAAATTTCCTTTAGGAGTTTACACTGCACAGCTCCTCGTCCTGGCTACCTAATTCCCACAGCAAGCCTCTGGATTTGACTGTAGAAGACAAAGCGATGACCCGACTCCCACCTGGCAAAGGGCTCGCCTCTCCACAACCCACCCCTGGCTCCAGCTATGTGCCTGAGGCCCTCCTCCCGTCTTCTCCATAGAAAGAATGTGGGCTTTGGGCGTTGGCTCTCCTATCCGCCCAGGTGTCCTTCTCATACTCTCATTTCCGGGGTTGGGTGAGGGGAGATGCAGGATAAGTCTGTCAATGGTTAAAGCAATGCTCACAGTGGCTCTGAAAGCTGATTAAGACTCTCCGTAAGGAGATAACCACACGCTCCTTGGAACCCTGGCCGCCAACAGTGCCGCCACCAGAAGCCCGGATTATCAAGGGTTAAGGTACCTGTGGGAATCCCCGGGACCACCGAGTAAAGGAACTGGCTTGCCGAGGCATTTTTTACTGCCTTCCCTCTCCCCACCCGCTGAAAACCTACTTATTTTGAAACAAAATGATCCTCAATCTTAGCACCAAAACCTCCAAGTCAAAGAGAATCATGGAAGCAGAGCAGGGCCAAACCTTAAAGGTCAACAAATCCACCCTCTCCCCTGATGCAGGGGTACCTTTCAGGCTACTGGGTCATTCAGCCCCTTTTCAGGATCCTCCAGAGATGAGACGGGAAGCTCCCTACTTTTTGCAAGGCAATAGATGTATTCGATACATACATATCCACGATTTGATAACTCTGATGTTTAGAAAGTTCTCCTTTGCAGTCAGAGAAAAACTGTTTCCCTAAAAGGGAAGAAATTTGAAAGCAGGAAAAGGAAAGGGAACTTTGCTTCATCAGTGCCTGGACAAGCAGGCACACGAGAAATAAATTGGGAATGAATGACTCAATTAATGGATAGTCTGTGCACTGGCTCTTTTTCTATCCTACCGAGCAATAAAAAGCATCCACTGTCTCTTCCAAGATACAGCATCTCAAGCGCTTGAAGACATTTTCATGTCCGCCTCTGTCTTCTGTCCAGCCTAAAATCCTCCAACTGTGCCTCACACTACAGTTTATGAAACTGTCACTAACCTTCCTTCACTCATTCACAACTCATTCATTTATTTATTCATCTATTTCCAAAAGGAATTTGTCATGTCGTTAAAAAAAAAAAGGACAAAAGCAACAAAATTACTAAAATAGAAACGATCGTGCAGAAAAGAGGGTCTGGAGAGATCTACCATGCCAAACGAAATGTTTACATTGTTTTCATGATTAATTTCAAACCTTGATCCTAATGTTCCTGTTGCAAAGGTGAATAGGGAAATATTGCGAGTCTCAAAACTCCGGATTATGAGGATGAAACAGACCGGTTCCTTGGGAGAGAAAAGGTGATTGCCTGTATCAAGGACAGAGGTCTTGTGTAGGGCAATGTAAACCAGGGACATTGAGTCGTGCAATGGATAATCAGTGTTCCTACTCAAAATTCACAGCAAATGCTGAGCAACATTAAAATAGCTGGTTTTTTGTAGTAATTTCTGATGCAAGCTTGAAGGTAGCAGATCAAGACACAGTTCAGAGTGGGTGAGTACGAAAAGGGTTAAGTTGATTTGGCCCAAATATGTAAATATCTTCTTCAGTATTTTAATTTACTCCAAGATGTAACTTAGAATAGCTGCATAATTTGTAAGTAGTGTTTTAAACGATTGACCCTTCACCAAACCTCCTCCTCCGGGATTCTGAGCCCTGGAGAGAAGAAAGCTTCAGGTTACACTCTCGTGAGAGTCTGAAGTACACGGATCCTATATTCTTCAACAAGCAGCTTCATAAAATTTAGAGACCAGATAAACAAAAAGTAAAGTTTGTATTTTGTTATGAAAATCAGGACACTAACTAACGATGTCACAGTCCTGCTGGGAAACAGAAATAGGCCACAGAGGTACCCGCCCACAGAGCCAGGGCTTTCTGCAGGATGTAGCTGGGGAGGATGTAGATGTAACAATAACTGTCACTGGTGTTAATTTTTACAACAATCCTGCTAGGTAGACATTGGTTTTCCCTGTTTTACAGATTCAGAAAGTGAAGATGAGGCCAAGAGAAGTTTGCCAAAGGTCACAGAGCTAGAAGTAGCCGTGGAAGGATCTAAATGTCAAGCTTTCTGGCTCCAAATTTTGTATTTTTCCCCCTTTGTCACCTGGCTTCCCTGGGCCACAGTATGACAAGTAAATACAATGTCTGTGATGTTGACTTAATGACATAATTATGAAGCTTTGGGGGTACACCAGACTGCCCTGAGAGTAACGTCAGGTCTAAGCATGATGTGCTGGTGTGGATTTTAAAACCAGGAAAAAATATCTTGATTTGCAGCACTGCCCATGTCTAAGGTGTAAATTCTCCCACCATGGCCCAGGCATGGGTTCCAGCACACCGCTGGGTCTTTAGGGCTTGTTCCCAGGTAGCAGCGTCCAAGGAAGTCTACTTGCACCTGGTTCACTTCCCAGTGAACAAGGAAGTTCCCTATTTTCCTGACATTGTGTCCCCGCTATACTACCGAACTTTTACTTTTATGTCATAATGTGACCTGTTTCTGGGAAAGGAAAGGAAAAGAATTGGCCAAATCAAGTAAATCAAGATCATAGAAAATTCCATCCTGAAAAACCAGCGCATCCTTAAAACACCCCAGTAGCTGCTTTATCTTCAACACATACATGTGCCCAGATCTACTTGCGTTTGAACCTGATATTACATTATGATTGTTCAATGTTGGAACCAAAATCGAACTGCTTACTTTTGTTAGGTCTATAATATTGCAGGTATGGATAATTTTTTTAATAAATAACTTTGTTGAAGAAGTAGTAGGGACTGAATAAATACTTCTTACTGCTAGCAATTTCACCTACTAATACAATGCTAAAGATATTTTTATTTTAATACTAAATATTAAAGATACTTTTTATGCTTTTTAAATATTAAAAAAAAATTCTGGTTAAGGATGGTGGGTTCAATACATGCACTTGGGACTGCTCTTTCCTGAAACCCCAATAAAATGACAATAAAGAATTCTGAAAAGGACATAAACTTACAAGGCCAAAGAAAATGGGAAAGGAAGCAACTGCAATATAATTTTGGAAGCTGGAACCCGGATCGGTGAGTAGTAACTAAGTTAGCAGACCCAAGAAAGATGAGTCCCAAGCCAGTGATGGGCAAGCTAGCTGCAAACAACCCAGTTTACACCTCAAAACCCTTAAAAGGCTCAAGAATTGATGGCTCCGCTGGAAGTAGGCGTGAGGAAGCTAAGGCAAAGGGATTGGTTTTTAAAGTCTGCTTAAGACGCAAGAGGGAGGAGATATGGGAACATATGTATATGTATAACTGATTCACTTTGTTATAAAGCAGAAACTAACACATCATTGTAAAGCGATTATACCCCAATAAAGATGTTTTAAAAAAAAAGAAGTAGTGAGAGCTCCAGATCCCTTCCTCTGCTCTGGGTGGTTGCACCTTCCCACCCCGGCAGAGTCTAAAGGTTTATTCTCTGAGATGATAAATCCAAGGGTCTCTAGACTAAAACCCACTAGGCACAGTTAAGTGCAAGGAACTAAGAAAAGAGCAATTAAGTCAAAGTTTACATATTGAATTTGAGATCTCCCTTGTCTTTTTCCTCTCAGGTCCCAGAAAACAGGCACCCACCAGCGTAGAAGAAGAGTCTTTTCTGACTCTCCAAAGAAAAGAACTGAAGAAAAAATTTAAAATGTCTCCTTCAGGTAACAGATAAGACCTGTTACTGTACAGGTAAGACCACACTCAATCCCCTCCCATGCTCCTCCATTCAGCGATTTTATGCCTCCTTTATAAATATGATCAGTCAGCCAACGATCACCAAATATTTGAGGAAAGCATCTAATACAAAAGAGAAAAGGAAACAAAGCCATCTTGAGGAAAGAGAGATACAGAGAAAAATAAAACTAAAACAGAACAAAACAAAACCCATTCAATAATATTCTCAGAGAGATGAATAAAAATATTATATCCGTAAAGTAAGAATGGAATGCCATTTAAAAAAGGAAGATTTGGAGAAGAACAGTAACGACAACAAAAAGAAGCTCTGGGAAATTAAAAATGATAGCAGAAATGAGGACGTTACTAAAATAGTTAAAAGATAAAATTGAAGAAATCCTCCAGAAAATACAGGAAAATGAAGAAGAGTTTGGCAGATAGGAAAGCAAACATAATTTTTTTTTAAACCAGACCGTAAGACCTAATAATAGGAGCTCCCGAAAAAATAAACAAGGAAAATAGAGGGGAAGAAAACTATCAAAGAAATATTTAAAGAAAATATCCTAGAAGAGGCCAACATGAGATTGTAGATGGAAAGGGCCACGGGGCGCCAGGACAACGGACAGCAATAGATCCATTCCAAAATGCATCTCTGTGAAACTTCACAGCACTAGGGATAAAGGGCTTCTTAAGAGAAAGACAGAGATGAGAAATGTTCTATATAAACGATCAAGATACAGATTTCAGCATTAACACAGGAAGCCAAAAGGCCATTAGAGAGTGCCTTTAAAATTCTGAGGGAAAATGACTTCCAACCTAGAACTCTATTACCCAGCCAAGAATTATTAATCAAGTGTCAAGAAAGAACAGAGATGTTTCAGACCCACAGGATCGAAAAATCTGCCCCACTTGCATACTTAAAGGAAAAGTAATCACAGTTACATGGGTCAGCTGCAGACAGCCTTTCTATGTCATAGCAATACCTGTATACAGTCTTTATATAGTCATAATAATTGAACCAAAATTTTGGAGCAATGGGAAGACAAGAAGTGAGCATATCTGTGGTGCAGGAGTGGGGTGGGTGGTGGTGAAAGAGGATTAAACCCTCATGTTCCTCGGTGGTTAAGCAATAGGTCGGTGATTCTCAAACTGGTCAGTTTCAGGAACCCTTTACAATCTCAAAATTATTGAGGATCCCAAAGAGCTTTCTTTTATTGCATAATATTTCTGTTTTTCAATTTGCTTAGTTTTCTGTGTATTTATCACTAATTCAACCCCAAACTCTCCTCTGTGTTCTATAACTCTGTCCTTAAAATGTTCAAACATATCAGCTAAAATGATCATGACATCTTGCTCAAGATTTCTTTCCCAGATTTATGACCTGCACAGTCTAGACAGGTTTCTCTCTCTTAGAACTATCAATATTCACCATTTTAGAAATTAAACTAAAACTTAAAATATATATGCATTTATTTATTTTAAAATAACAATAAGCTCATTATATGTTGGCATAAGTAACATATTTTATGAAATATATTTATTTTCCCTTGTTAAAAAATTTAATGAGAAGGTTGATTTACATTTTCACAAATCTTTTTTTTTTTTAACGTCTTTATTGGAGTATAACTGCTTTACATTGTTGTGTTAGTTTCTGCTGTATAACAAAGTGAATCAGCTATACGTGTACTTATATCCCCATATCCCCTCCCTCTTGGGTCTCCCTCCCACCCTCCCTATCCTATCCTTCTAGGTGGTCACAAAGCACCGAGCTGATCTCCCTGTGCTATGCGGCTGCTTCCCACTAGCTCACAAATCTCTTTAGTGTTTGGCTTATGGTTTGTGGATTATGTCTGGGTATGTTGTTTCAGTTGAACATATGCAGAAAATCCAACCTCATACGGATATAAAGTTGGCAAATGGAGGACTATTTTAATAGCCTTTTCAGATAATTGTGGATATTCTTCTCTGATACTACATTAAAAATTGACAAATGGTGGTTTCCTAAAGGTTCACTGAAATGAGCAATCTGAAATTACATTGATAAATATTTAGTACTTTGTCGTACTAAAATCCATTAGGCTACCTTGCACTTTGAATGGACATAATGTTACAAGATTTTGTAACATAATGCAATGGTCATTTGGAAAATACTGATTTACTGAGTTATACATATCTTCCAGATGTTGATACATTCTATTATGCAATATAAAAAAATCACATTTGTTATTATCACCACTAATCTTATCAGAGAAGTCTTTAAGTGTTGGGAAGCTTTCAAGGCTCATGGTGGAAAAGTCAAGTTTTCCAAAATTGAGCCTTCGACTGACAGCTCAAAGTTTTTCACTGGTAAACATAGCCCATCCGTTGTTTTCCTCTAAATAGCAAGCCCTTGCATTCATTTTTGAGAAAATGTCTGCAAAATACTTAAGTCTGAATAACTATGATTTGCCTGTCAGTTATTCTTTCAAGTAAAAATGTGTTCCACCGGGGGAAAAAGGCCAGGAGCTTGCAACTCAGACAACTGCATAAGTGTTTTCCCCCCGAGACAACCATTGTACATCACTGAAGTACCTCACATTTCAACACACATTTCTAGGTTTAATAAAATTAATCACTTTTATTGCTTCATCAAGGACATTCTTAAGTGGAAATGTACTTTAAAATAAACCTCCAAATGTGTAATTGTAATTCTTCAGTAATTAAAAGATGAAGAATACAGTGACTAGTACAGTTTGGTGCCCCTGCCTTGATTCACGCAGACACCGGCAGTTTCACCCATCGTTGTCTTACACCATCAGAGCAAATGTCCACACAGTAAAAAAAAAAAAAAAAAAGCCAAAGGATGTCTGAATGTTACATAAAAATAGTTTTGAACTCATGGACCCAGTGAAAGGATCTTGGGACTCAAATGGTCCACAGAGTACACATTGAGAGCTGCTGTAATAGGTAGTCTAAAACTAACTATATCAAGTTAGTAGGAACATAGGAATGATATGATATGGAAATAGATATTAATGGAAGCAGGAAATGCCCACTGCATTCCCAGTGGTGGACTGGTGTCCTTCATATCAAGTCTTGTCAAATGATTTAACCCTTTAACTTATGTGCATGTATAACTTAGATTTTAAAAACGGATAAAAAGACAATTTTTTAAAAAATTTAAACATCGTAAGTAATTTAAGCATTCTTCCAAAACATAATTTACTGCTTCAGATACTCAAAGGATTAGAATACCCCTTCGATGGATAATCATGGTTATGTAAAATGAGCTTGACACGTTTCTTTTTTAATGTTGATGTAATATAAGCTATAGCTCTTTTTGTCAGCCAATTCTAGTAGTAAAGGTAGATAAGTTATAACTTATTCCAGTTCTGCCAGGAGAGTTGTGTGCTTGTGTGCACGTGTGAATGTGCATACACGAAGATGAGCTTTTTTGAGAGTGGACAGTGTGAACTCTTGAATTATTAAGCACTAGATGTAATAGAAATCCTCCCCCATCTGAGAGGAAATGCCATTCCTTGGATTAAGCTTTCTTGCTGACTGTAAGCCTCACTCAAACAGGGTCATTGCCTCTCTTCCCCAATGCTCACTGTTCCAGGGTCAACTTACAGAGACAGACTTATAGGGACGGGGGCACACTTCACACCCCACGGTAGCTTTTCTGTGGTCAGGTCCAAGGTTCAGAACCAACCCGTTGATTGGCTATCTTCCCTCCTAGAATAAACACAGACTTAGAGCAGCATTCCTGACAGAAATACAATTTTGGACGAATGGAATTGAAAGGTTAGATTCGTAATGGTGAAGAAAGGGATATGAGAGGAGGGCTGGTAAGCCTGTCCCCAGAAAGAACAGCCCAAGCGCCATCTTTCCATGATGACTTAACTCACTCCTCTCCAGGGGAGGCGGGAGAGAGATGTGGAAGGAATGACTCAGTCACGCTCCTGTTTCTGGTGAAAATACAGTGGACCAGATAAATTAACACAGTCATTACCCTGGCAGTTTCCAAACACAGCGATAAACGCTACCAGCAGCACATGTGAAAGGTAAGAGAAAAAAGAGCAAATCTGGGCAAATCAGGACTATGACATTTATGTGACTAGGCATTTAAAGTAGCTGTTTTTTCTTCAGTAATTAAACGTGCATTATTCGAATAATCACTTTAGTCTTATTTTTCGAGGAAAAACTATTTTCAGTGTGAGCTACTTTATGTACTTTTCTACTTCTTCAAAAAGTATAGATCCAGAACGTTATAATGTAAATCTTGTCAGAAGGTGGGTTTTTTTTTTAATCCTACAATAAAAATACTAAAATGTTCAGATCATGGGCCTTTGTCCTGTAAGATTAATTCCCCCCAAATACTAAACGTGAACTTCATGTGCCAGAACATCTCAGTCACCATAGTTTCCATGTCACACCTTTGGTCTCATACAGATGAGCATGGAAGACTCACCAGGGAGAGCGGTAACTGATCTGCTTCTCAGTGTCTGAAGGGGGCGGCATGGAACCAGAAGACCTTTTAACTCAAGGGTTCAAAATGGCCTATTCGAGCCCCCAAAATATAAGCACATATTAGACCAAAGTTGGTAACTGCAGCCCAGGACTCTTAACATTTCCTGGGTGAATAACCAGAGGTTGGGTGAAGCGGATGAGGGAGAAAAGTGAGACTTGGACTAGATCTCTGGTGCCTTCCCATTCTGCCCTGCCTGCACAGGGTCACAGCGGCACCCGGTTACACTCGGGGTGGGGGTGGGGGTGGGGAAGGTGTCAGGGCAGCTCTGCCTGCTGATAATACACGCAGACAAGGGCAGCAGAGAGATATTTCTAAAGGTGGAATCAAGAGCTAGACAGGGTAATTATACCTCTACTTCCTCTAATAATACAACATCTACTATTTATTTCTGGATTACTGCTCAGTTAGATAAACAGTTCACCTAATCCACAGCTATATAAATAACCAATGTTGAGATGCATTTTTCCAGATACCCGGATGGAATTCCTATCTGGGTCCCACCCTGTTTTCCCACAGCATGGCGCCTGTGCTTCTGCCCTGGCACTGACCCCAGTCTGACCTTCGTCAGAGAGCTGTGCTCTAAGCCTCACTCATCGTTACATCCCAGTGCCTGATACCTGGCATATTGTGAGTGTCTCAGAACACTGAATGAAAGGAAATACTGACTTGAATCTATTGTTCAATTGAACTGTCTTTCTCCTCCCAGGATCAGAGAGTGACAAAATGATTCGTGACTTTTGTCATAGGTTAAGCTGATGAAGTTACTCATCACTTATCTTATCAACGGACAGCATTAAAAAGGAGGTTGTTTAAAGTAGGAAACAGTGCTAATACAGGTAGTGAAGCCAGTTAGTGGGATCCCTGTGACCCTTGCAGTGTTTATGGACACCAAGATCAGGGTGGAGGAGGGTGAGGGTGAGATTCTTCTGCACTGTGGGTGGTCAGGGTCTAGTTTTCCTCCAGAGCTGCACCCCAGCTGGGCGTCAGGAGCCCTCTGGGCCCACCGCCCAGTAGTTAGGGTCACAGAGCCTGCCCACCATCGAGGCCACAGGAGTCACTCAGTGCCACTTTAAGAACACTACTGGAGGGAGGGAGATGCGAGAGGGAAGAGATATGGGAACATATGTGTATGTATAACTGATTCACTTTGTTATAAAGCAGAAACTAACACACCATTGTAAGCAATTATACTCCAATAAAGATGTAAAAAAAAAAAAAAGAACACTACTGGCTGCCCCCCCTACACGCACACGCACACACACACACAGACACACACACGTGCAGGTAAAGGACAGCCAATTAGAACAGCCCATCATCCCTCACTGACCTCCTACACCAAGACACACTGATAACAGGCAAAGCCCTACCTCAGCTATCTAAAGCACTGTGCTTTGTATCCCCAGGAACTAGTATGGTGTCTGGCTCAAAAAATGTTTGCTGAATGGATGAATAAATGTATGACTTAACACAGTGTGGTTATAACATATTGACCCTGCTTTTCATGTCTAGGTACTGACACGACAGAATAGTACCATGGAGAAGACACTGACCAAAGCCAGAAGACCTGGGCTCTGGAAGAAACAGCTTCTCCAGCTTCTCTTACGGCCTAGCCTCATCTGTACCTACCTCCTAGACACAATGCAGCCTTGCCTCTAACCCTGCTGACTCTGATTCACATCTGCCTCTGGACCAGGGTCCCACAGATATCCTGGAGCCCAGGTGTTCAAACCCGAACTCTTTTCTTGTGTCTTCCCTCGGCCTCACCCCTTCAGCCTTCCTTGAACTAGTAAACAGCTCACCACCATGTGGCACCCGACGCAGAAACCCAGGTGTCCTCCTCAACTATCCTCTTCTTTGTCCCACCATCCTCAAGGTCTTGGGGCTTTACCCTAAACATCCGTGGAATCAGTCATCCCTCACCCAAGCCCTCTGCTGCCATCTTTCTCCGGGCCTCACCACCTCCCAAAGCAGTGGTCTGCCCACTTCCCTCTCTCTCCCTGTTAGCAGTAGCATCGCTACCCTACTACCCAAAGAGTTGTATCTACATGTGGCTTCTCATTGCCTAACCACCAGGGCCCTGTACGTAGTGTGTAGGAATGGAGCCCACACGTGGCCCATTGTCAATGCCACCTCGGTCCTCTGCCTCTTCACCAGCCTGCAACACACCGTTCTCACGATATCACTGTGGCTTCACATATCTGCTGTCCTTTCCACCTTCTTGTAATCCTGCCCCCAGATGTGCCTTCCTAATGATAACAAGCAGGGGTGTAGATTCAGGGTGCTATGAAGTAACAGTATGCGAGAATGTTTAAATACTTGGTTCTAATTGGTGTTACATGTTTACAATATATATATATTCAGTGTATGTGTAGTCAATAGATATTATGCTAGGAACATATATACCTTATAAAACATTTAATGAGTAGTTTCTGTAATTAATACATTTACACCAATTAACCCCGAATGCTGTGTTGGTTCATTTTCCACTGAGCCTATCGCATAATTAGAAGTTAGCAGCTACTTTGAAGAGGTTGAAAGGTTTGTGATGTTTAAATATGTGACTTCCTTTCTAATTAGTCCATCTTAGTTTCCATTGCCTTTTCTGCCAAATATTTTCTATAAATTGCTAACAAGTGATAGAATTGACTGATTTTCACTGCAAGTCCTTTTATTCCCTTTGCCCACCCTTTCTCAGGGACGCAAATAAACTGTGTTAAAATGAAAATATAAGGGTAGAATGAGGGGAAACGTATGAATAATTTTCAACCTAAGTAATTAAGTCTTAGAAGTCTCAAGAGGTGATTGTGTAATTTAAAATAAAAAAGGAAGAAAGAAGAAGAGAGATGGGACACTGGGCGAGGTGAGGAGAATGAAGACCGAAGACTAGTCACTAAATAAGGACAATCGTCAGGATAGGACTTGCTTAATATTGAAATCAGATAAGACCAGAACTCCCTCATCGAGTTTACTATTAATATAAAACTTATATTATTAACTTGTAGAAATGCTATCTACCAAACTTCTTAATTCCAACGAATGACTAAGTACATGCTGAATAACACATTTGTTGACTAAATTTTTCGGAGTTCAGAAGTGTGGGGTTCCTCTGCAGCAAGCACTGTGCCTGGAATATGGTGTGCACTCAGTAAGTGTTAGCTGTAATTATTATTCTTATTACTATGAAACTAAATCAATAACATGCACATACGGCTCAATATGTGCATATTGAATTGCAAGTTGATAACTCTGGAGAGAAACCAACCCAGAAAAAGGATGAGCACCCCGCTAGGGGAGTGTGAAATGTTAAAAGCTCAGCTGTCTGTTCACAGGCTGACACAGCTGAGGGTAGAATGGGGCTCCAGTTGTCCTCTTTGTAAATGGAGAAACTGCCCAGGGTCATGAAGTCAGTGGCAGAAGTGGAGATGGAATTAAGATTTGTGGTTCACTGCACTCTACCGTCTCCACGGTCCCCAAAGCAAAGGTCATTTCGATGGCTGAAACTCTTCCTGCTCTTTTTAGCCAACCAGCCACACTCTCAGCAACCAATCAGTGTCCCTCCTCGGTAGCAAGTGGATTTGCTGCCCTTTTTCTAGAACAGTAAAGCTTCGAAACTACCCTTGTTAGAGGCCAGCGTCCCCTGCCCTCATTTTTTCCACAAAGCACCAGCTACCCCCATCGATCTTTTCTACTCATTACTTGTGGACAAGGATTTTCATTTCCCTGTTCTCTGTCCCTCTCTTACCTCCGAAGGGACTCAACAACATGGCTGCTGCTTCTAAACGGCCAGTTTCATAAACGGTGGACTCAGCCCTGAATTTTGAACAGCGTGTCTGGAGGGAGTGGTCCACCTAACCTGACGGCAGTAATTAATCCCTCAAAGCACCTACACCACTGAAGCATTCTACCAAAAAGGCTATTTAGTTGAAAAAGTGCAATCTGTCCTTAGAGGAAAACAAGAAAACTGTTGTCTTCAACAAAAACTCTGATACACAATCTTGGCTGAAATGGGTTCTGAACGAATCTTGAAGCTACAGAGTGAGCCCTGCGGAACAGCCGTGTTCGAGATGGTCATCATATCATGACTGCTGGAATCTGAGCTCAGATACAGGGATGCCTCAGTCTTCTGACCACCAGTTCCACCATTTTTTTTCAGGCTTATGTGCATTGTTGCAGGTATGTCTACCTCACCTTCAAATGTCTTGTTAGGCTGCAGGTAGGCAGAGAGTTATGCTGTATGAATAGTCGATCAGGCCGATTTTGTAGAATTTCTCAGTATGGGATCTCATTTTGTGTGCATGTGGGTGTGTGTGTGTGCCTAAAATTTCATTAAAATCCAGTGCTTAAAAGTAAAAAAAAAAAAATTAGAATGAATGAACCTAATCCTTAAAACAATCTTAGGAGAGAGATACTATAAAAGGAGATATTGATATTTTTATGTGGCAAAATGTCACTCAGCTAATAAGCAGGTGAGCCAGACCTCCATGCAGACCTGGGCACCCTGTCCACTACCCCAAACCGAGTTCCATCTTCACTGGAGATCTTGGCCAACGGGGTCCTTTCTAAAGAAT
Source organism: Leucopleurus acutus (assembly GCF_964270905.1). Classification (NCBI taxonomy): domain Eukaryota; kingdom Metazoa; phylum Chordata; class Mammalia; order Artiodactyla; family Delphinidae; genus Leucopleurus; species Leucopleurus acutus. Next base: position 26,329,234 of record NC_139143.1, read on the forward strand.
GTGTGTTAGGACATTGAGTTTAAACATATACTATTCCGTTCAAGACCACACTGTTGACAAGGAAAGGGCCCTGTTGCCTCTTATTCATTTTAGGAAATTAGTATAATTCATGGTGAGATTCCCAGTATTAGGCGTGTTCAGTCTGTCTCTCAGATGAGCTAAAACATGTCTCACTAGATGGCAGCATTGCTTCCACAGCCTTTTTTGTTTGCTTTTGGCCCATCTTTGTCTCAAGCTTTGTCCCCACCGGCCTCTCCACCTCCCAGCGAGAATACGTAACACAGGGCATTTATTTCTACGTGACTGTGCAGAGCAACACAACATGAACATGGACTTGCAAGTCCTAGTGACTCAGAATTGCCCCAAAGAAATGTTCGCAGAGTGTCCTGTGAGTGGCTCTCCCCAGGATGTGGAATGTTGAACCAATTTGGGGAGCTGGCCCCTTCCCCTGGGGGGAGGGGCCACTGCAAAGGAAACTTTGAATCCCAGCTCCGGTGTGCTCGCGTGACCTTGGGCGGGTCACTTGACATTTCTGGGCCTCAGTTTGTCATCTATAATTCACAAGGGCAGCCTTCTCATCTTGCTTCCACTAGGGTCTCTGGGGTCTGTTTGCTTTAACAAAAGGGGAACGTGTCACGGATAAGCTTCCGAAGGGGTATGTTAACACCTTGAGGCCACCTTGAGGCCACCTTGAGGCCACAGCAGCAATGCACTAAATGGTCTCCAGGGTCCTAAAAATGGTAAACTAACACGCTTCCTAAACACCTAAATTACTCCCTGGGAATGATTTAGGCATAAGAAATATATGACTCATTAACTAATCTTCACAAATACTCCACAAGACAGAAGCATGCTAATTTGTCACGCTGAAGACTGTTAGCACAGTAAAATCTCAATTTAAAATTAATTAGGTGTGTGCCTGCGGTGGGGTAGGCAAAGAGCAGACTTGAAGTTTCCAATTTATTGAAGATTCCAAGTTATGTAATAAGTTTAAAATACTTTTAAAAGAAAAACGTATTTTAGGGCTTCCCTGATGGCGCAGTGGTTGAGAGTCCGCCTGCCAATGCAGGGGACGCGGGTTCGTGCCCCGGTCCGGGAAGATCCCACATGCCGCGGAGCGGCTGGGCCCATGAGCCATGGCCGCTGGGCCTGCGCCTCCAGAGCCTGTGCTCCGCAAGGGGAGAGGCCACAACAGTGAGAGGCCCGTGTACCGGAAAAAGAAAAAAAGAAAAAGAAAAACGTATTTTATAAATAAAGATGTAAGTGAATAATAAGAAAGCAAGTGTATTACAATTACATTTACCAAAGGTGTAAACTAAGGAAAGCGAGAATGAGAGACCCGAGGACTATTTCAAAGTGTTCTTTCAATGGGCATTAACTCCAAAATAATGAGATATTACTCTTTTGAATTATTTTAAATGCTACCCTCTACTACTCTGTAGAATTTTAAGTGATTCATGTTTATATACTGCCGCCCCTCCTCCTTTCAAAAGGTCTTCAAAAATGGAGAAAAATGGGTCCATGGGCCTTTCAATATTTTATCAATTTACTCACTAATGGTGGGATGAGATCATCCTGTTTAGAATATGACCTTCTCGTGTAAAATGTGGTGCACATACGGAAAGCTGGTTTCTGGTAAACACTTGGAGGTGGTTGACGTTACGGGGTAACATTTATTTCATGAGCTTAATATCATTGTATGGTTTGGGTCTTGTTCTTTTATCCACCACTGGTTCGTATATTGGAAAAGAGGGCCCTGATTCCATTCAGTCTTGAGTCAGGGGAATCTGCATTGACCAAGAGGAGATGCCCTCAAGTATCAAGTCCCTTCACGGTGGGGTCACCAACGTGTCAGACACGATGCTAAGTGTTCTACATACATCATCTCATATAATCCCCGTAACAGCTCTGCAACGGACCACCTTGCAGAGGAGAGGATAGAGACACACAATAGTAAGACGCCTGCTCAAGGTCACACAGTAAGCAAGGAAGCTGGACTTTTATTTCGGGTGCATGAACTGCAAATCTAGCATGACCCAACATCTAGTCCCTCATTGTTTGAGACTTGGATAAACTCAGCCTCAGAGTTCCTAAAAAAAAAAAAAATCTGTTTCTCATTTAAAAAAAGCAGTAGCTGGGCTTCCCTCTTGGCGCAGTGGTTGAGAGTTCGCCTGCCGTTGCAGGGGACACGGGTTCATGCCCCGGTCCGGGAAGATCCCACATGCCGCGGAGCGGCTGGGCCCGTGAGCCATGGCCGCTGAGCCTGCGCGTCCGAAGCGTGTGCTCCGCGACGGGAGGGGCCCCAACAGTGAAAGGCCCGCGTAACGCAAAAAAAAAAAAAAAAAAAAAAAAAAAAGCAGTAGCCGTTGTTACCCCCTTGGGTAGCTCACTATGGACAGTGAGCTTGGTTCCTTTCCTCAACTCTATAGAGGAAGCGAGTGTTCTGCCTGAGGAAACCAGGGCTGGGGAGGATGGCCAAATGGGAGAGGAGGTGAGATGCTGTCTAAAACAAAGATAACTGTGAAAAAGGGTCACATCCAGGGAATCTTCTCTCCGGCATGATGTCACTTCCCTCGCGCAGCAATCCTCAGCTCTGCCCCCCACCCCAGCCTGGCCTCGGAGAGCTGGAGAAGCAGGGTGAGTCAGGTCCCCGCTGCTTGAGAGAGAGTACCACTTTCCCACACCTCACAGCTCCCACGCACACAAAGGACCGAGGGGAGAATAAGAAACACTTTTAAGCAGCATAGCACCTTACTCAGTATTTCTAGCCTCTTTCTAGGGCCTAGAAATATCTCTGAAGGAGAAAAACAAAAACACAGACCATTCCACCAACTTAACCCAAACGATCAGCTTGGTCAGTAGAAAAGGAACAGAACCCTCCCAGCACTAGTCAAATTAGGTGCTCAGCGTGAGCTGAGCTACCCCAGGAGGCGCTCCAGGAAGTGCTATTTACATTTATACCTATGGCTGTGAAAGCACAGCTGACTTTAAAGGTAGTATGTAAGTTCAGAAGAGGAGGTGGTTATTACTCCACCAAAAAAAAACTCATGTGTGGATTTTTTTTTTTTAATTTCACCTGACTCTTGAGGTATTCTCCATCTGGATACAGGTGTGTGTGGATACGACTCTTCTCTCACTTTCTTGGCTTTGCCCTTTGCATCATTTCCCCTTCCCTTAATTTCTCTCCCTCCACAGAACAGAACGGGAGTGCTCTACTGCTGACCATCTGTGAACATCTGCACCTCCTTCCTTTTTCAGAAGTGGATCAGCAAGGAAGGAGCATGGGTGTGCTCACCTCCTCAACACTACCTTCACCTTTCACCCGTCCGTCTGTCTGGCATCTACGTGGCATCTATCTATATGTCGTGAGAGGAACAAGCGCCCCCCGCAATTCATGTCCACTCAGAGCCTCAGCATGTGACCTTATTAGGGTCTCTACAGATGTAATTAGTGAAGGGTTGGGATGAGATCATACTGCCTTAGAGTGGGTCCTAAATTCAGTGACCAGTGTCCTTTTAATAAGAGGGAAGAGACAGAGCAGAAGGCCTCGTGAAGACAGAGGCAGAGTCTGGAGTGACACAGCCACAAGCCAAAGAACACCCGCTGGAAAAGACAAGGAAGAATTCTCCCATTGAGCCTTCAGAGGACCACGGCCCTCCCGACACCTCAGTTGTGGACTTCTAGCCTCCAGAACTATGAAACAATAAATTTTTGTTATTTTAAGCCACTTGGTTTGTGGTAATTTTATTATGGCAGCCCTAGGAAACTGATATACCATCTATCTATCTATCTATCTATCTATCTATCTATCTATCCATCCATCTTCATTGTTCCCTTCCCTGCACTTATTATACCACTGCCAGATAAATTGTTCTTTAAAGCTGTGGTTCTTTGCCCGGGCAGTTAAAACAAAGCCTGGGTCCCGCCCGAGATATTCTGATTTAATTGGTCTGGAGTGTGGCTTAGACGCTGGTATTCTTCTTTTTTTTTTGCGGTACGCGGGCCTCTCACTGCTGTGGCCTCTCCCGTTGCGGAGCAAAGGCTCCGGACGCGCAGGCTCAGCGGCCGTGGCTCACGGGCCCAGCCACCCCGCGGCATGTGGGATCTTCCCGGACCGGGGCACGAACCCGTGTCCCCTGCATCGGCAGGCGGACCCTCAACCACTGCGCCACCAGGGAAGCCCTGATATTCTTCTTTAAAGCTTCCAAGCAATTCTAGCCTGCAGCCAACTTTGAGAATTCCTGTTGTCAAGCAAGGAGATCTTTCCATTCTCCTGCTCTGAGATGTCCAGTGGCTGTATTCTGCCTACCAAATTAAAAAATGATAGCAACTAACACTTACCTTCTGCTCTGCAATTTTCAAGGTACTTTCAAGTTCATGTGAACCCTCGAAACACCAGACGACATAAGAAGGAATACTGGGGCAGTTCTATGAAACCCCTACAATCTGGTCAACAGACCCTACAGAGAAGATGAGCTTCCTTCTACAGATATTCCAGCCGAGTCTCTCCCCAACGCTCCCACCCCCGGCTTCGAATGTTTTCTGCAGTTTCAACATATAAGATACTTACATAACGGTAATTACTAGCTACCCGATGGAGAGTGGCTGTGACGTGCTTGTTATTATGATGCTATAACAATAGGGAAATCTGAGACAATTGAAAACCATCCGCGCAGTATGAGTAACCTCTCATTCTGTGGAGGCACCCAAATGAAATAATCTGACTTGCTAATGTACTGTCTGATCCACTGGGTAACGCAGCTTGTTGTACGGGATGAAAAGCCCATGTTCTCGGCCATCCTGCAGGCTTCCACAGCAGCTCCACGGTCTGCATACCTCATTAGCTTCTCCTACCAAGCTTTTCAGCTACCAAATGCTTATTAATCTCCTATGCCCATCCCTGAAGCAAATTACTGAAAGTTTTGCATAGAAAAACAGCACACATCTGTTCTCTATTCTGTAAAGTTCAGGAGGTCAGACATCTAAAATGCACTTGCAGGGCTGCTTCTTTCTGGAGGCTCTAGGGGAGGATCTGATTCTTGATTTTTCCAGTTTTTTAGAGGCCGCCTTCACTCTTTGGCTTACAGCCCCTTCCTCCCCCTTCAAAGGCAGCAAGCTTACATCTTCTCTCTTCGGACCTCTGCTTCTGTCCTTACACCTGCTCCTTCTGACTCTGATCCTCCTGTCTCCCTTTTATGAGGACCCTTATGATTACGTTGGACCCACACAGATAATCCAGGATGATCTCCTCATCTGAAGATCCTTCACTTTACCATATCTGCAAAACCTCTTTTACTTTGTAAGGTAGCCTAGCCTATCCATAGGTTCCAGGGTTCAGGACATGAACATCTTTGAGAGGCCCTTATTCAGCCTACCACCCAAGTAAACGACCAGATAAAAAACATTTCTGTAATTTCCTGAGGAAGTTTGGGTGTTCCCTTCAGCCCATGGCCCTGCCCGTATTTATAAGAGGTTATGGGTTTTTTGGAATTTCACCCTGAGCACCCTATGCCTGAGAAATGCTCTGTCCATGACTGAGTATACAAACTGATTCCTTTTCTTGTGTTCAGCATTTGTCAGAATTTACAAAGGTGATAAATAACACTCATCTGGCCACCTATAAACAGGAAAAAACAAAAACCCATGATGGTAAAAGACTGTGACATCTTATGCTATTGGCCTAGCTGGACAGAGCAGCAGCAGATGGGCAGCAAATTGGCACTCAGGCTGGCCCAAGAAGGGCACTTGGCGTATTTCAGGAACAGGCAGCTGAGCTCTGGAGGGCTGCAAGGAACGTGAATGGGAATCCTCCACTCCTGACACACGGCAAACACCTGCCCTGCTCCTTCGTGAAAAGCGGCTCAGTGAGGAAGGAGCACAGGTGCACCTCACCCCGCAGGCATCAGCTGTACTACCCGTGTGCTTCCAGGTTCCACATATCCATCACAGGCAAAGCCTCTGGGTACTGGACCACTAGTGAGTGTCAGAGTCCACCTCCCTCTTCCAAGGGCACCTGGAAGTCCTCCATAAAAGGGTCAGCGCCAAGTCCTCCCATGGCTTCTGACCTCTGAAGAGCAAGGCTTATAGGTACCACATGGTACCAATTAATTCCTAAAGATATAATTAAGACAATCGCTCACTGACTTCAACCAGAGTTCAGCCTGGAATTATCTCTAGCACTGATTCCAGTGGGTGTTGTCTGAGAAAGCAGAATAACTTTTATCAAACTCATTTTCCCTCAAATCAAGAAATGCGCATTGAATACTTCATCACATTAAGGCTTCATTATGGATTTATTACTTCCGTATTCATCTAACATCTTCTCGAATTTTCTTGACAAGTTCAATCTATCAAAGTCCTATAAAATAAAGTTCTTCTACGCTTTCAAATGCCCCTGTACTGAGGGGGACATCAAAAAGCCACCTGGACTACTTTCATTGCCTCCAAGGATTTATTGACTATCATTAAGATACTTCAGGTTAAAGATTAGCTTGGAGCCAATTAACTGGTGGTTTCCACCAAAAACCTGGAGGTCTGGATAGGTCTTATAGCCTGGAATTTTTTCCTAAATCTACGGCCAGTCAGGAGAAGCAACTTTAGTGTTTCCTTGAGATTGGAGCTTTCCCTAACGACCAGCCATTTTTTTTATATGTTAGCTGCTGTCAGAAACAGGAGAATAAAACGAATCTATGTTCTCAATGAGCAAAAGACATCAAACATAGTCAGGAAGCTCTACCCAGAAGAAACCTCCAATCTCTCAACCTTGGGTTTCTCCTCTGGCAATGAGGGAGCTGATAGCTGTTCCCTTGTGTTACGGTTTACAAAATACGTTCATACTTTTTTCTTAATTGTTCTCCACGTTATCTTGCAAGGTAGGGATTTCACTCATAAGGAAATAGACTAAAATGTTAAGCTACTAAAATGAGGTTCAACAGATGGTGGGGCCATGGACTTGAACTAGGCAGGACCATCTCCAAATCTCCCACCATGATGCAAAAGGAAATTACCATCCTATAGTAATCACCAGCGTTCTGTGATTAGGAGCACTATGTAAAGTCTTTCCTGCACGTACTTACTATAATAAATGTAAATCAGGCAAAAGCAGTTGTCATTCAAAAGAGTTCATTAATCTGTTGTGAACTACAAGAAAATAATCCAGACATGTCTCTTCAAAGTCAAAACTCATGTGATCAAATGAAAGTTCTAGAGCATTCTCTGCTTTCCATATATATGTATTGATGGTGTTACATGTCTGCAAGTTAATAAAAGAAAGTCTTTCTTTGAAACAGTCCATCTTAACAACTGCTGTGAAATCAGCTTGCTATGATATTTAATGAAAAATTATCTTTGTGGTTTGCCATTTTTGATATAATCTCAGTGTCTCCTAACTTACTATTTTTCTTACCTCTCTGGATAGATTCATATTTATCTGTGATGCTTATAGGCTCCCACTCTTTCTGGAGGTTTTTGAGAAACGTGAAGGATACAGCAAAAGAGAATCAAGAAATCTTCCTACTGCAGCCTTTGAAGACTGCTACACAGTGGTGTAGGAAACAGGGGACTTGAGGGATTTGAGGGACCCTTCTATCACCCATACAGAGGTGTTTTTTTTTTTTTTGCGGTACGCGGGCCTCTCACTGTTGCGGCCTCTCCCGTTGCGGAGCACAGGCTCCGGACGCGCAGGCTCCGCGGCATGTGGGATCTTCCTGGACCAGGGCACGAACCCGTGCCCCCTGCATCGGCAGGCGGACTCTCAACCACTGCGCCACCAGGGAAGCCCATACAGAGGTTTTACCCTGCTCACTATTGCAAAGCCTGTCCTCATTTTTGTCATCCTCGCTGCACTTAAGTGGCAGAAGGGCAGCGTCCTCTTCTCCCCTGCTTCTACAGGCTCCGGCTCTGTTGGTGCACAGCAGCAGCAGTGGCAGCAACAAAGTCTAGATGCTTCTCTGCCCAGGGAACAGCTCTGGCACTAAGCCAGAGGGCCATCTTCTCTGTGGGGAGGGATATGGGAGTAAGGGTGAGCAGGAAAAGTGAGGTCAGCTTTCAGAGCAGTCACCCATCTCTGCTGAGCTGGCCAGACTGTGAACTGCAGAATATTTACTGCCGGGAGATGTCCGTAACAGGAGCCATTCAGTCTAGCCAGACCCAGAGCCCCCCCTCTAGGGCATCAGGAAGACATAGTCATGACACGGGGACACTGGTTCACAGCCAGGCACCAAATCTCTTGATCCCAGAGAGATTTCCTCTGATCCCTTTAACTACTGCTCAGGGGAAATGCAGAAATTAGCCTGTTCTGAGTTGGAAAGAAGCAATCCAATTTACCCAGGGCAATCTCAGGTTGGTGGCTTACGGGAATCACCTTTGTATCTGGCTTTGGCCGGTGGCACAGTGGTTAAGAATCTGCCTGCCAATGCAGGGGACACGGGTTTGAGCCCTGGCCCAGGAAGATCCCACCTGCCGCAGAGCAACTAAGCCCGTGCACCGCAACTACTGAGCCTGAGCTCTAGAGCCCGCGAGCCACAACTACTGAGCCCGTGCACCACAACTACCAAAGCCTGAGCGCCTAGAGCCCATGCTCCGCAACAGGAGAAGCCACCGCAGTGAGAAGCCCACGCACCTCAACGAAGAGTAGCCCCCACTCACCGCAACTAGAGAAAGCCCTCGCGCAGCAACCAAGACCCAACGCAGCCAAAAATTAAATAAATAAATTTACGAAAAAAAACCAATGCACCCTTCCCCTGCTTCCTCCCCTAAGGGCCACAGGACAGGAGCCTGGGATTCCAGACCATGGCAGCAGCCCCCACCAACACATAGCATAGTGTCTGGCACTTGGTAGAGCTTAATAAACATTTGTTATTGTACAGGAAATTCTTTTTCATCTGAGGTAGGGGGAAAAAAGGAGGAGCAGAAAGAATTATTGCACAAATTTTTTAAATGTACCGATACTCCCTAATCTTCCTTTTAAGCTCCATCTTCGGCTCTCCCCCTTACAGAAACTTTCCCCACACTTTGAATACTTTATATGAAAGCACCAGTTCCAAGTTCTTCTGTCCTCACTCATCAGTGCTGTGCAGCAGCTGAATCTTCTAACTAGCACCTGATACACGTTACAAGTGCTCTAGGGCGGTGGAAGGTGAAATGTGAGTTGTCTGTGTAACATGAGTATGTGGCTAGCACAGCCCAGGATGTGCAGAAAATATGAGCTGGGTAGAAGGATGTGCACCAGAGCATTTTATTTATAGTAGCAAAAACCTAAACTCTAATAATTGATGCTTGGTTATATAAATTAGGGCATACTCATATAATGGGTAGTATTTATATAATGGAATACTAGGCTACCATTAAAGATCATGTTTTAGAAAAGTAGATAATGGCATGGGAAAATGCCCCTAGTATATTAAGTGAAAAGCAGATCAGAGAATTGAATATAATCACAATTTTAGAAACTGCATGTGTAGAAAATCCTGGGAGGAAGTGCACCCAAATGTTAGGTAGTCTATTTCTGGGTGATGTTGATTTTTAAAGGCCTACTTAAACTGTTTCATATTTTTTAAATTTTATTTGACAACAGACATGTATTCTTTTTTTATAATTTTCAGAATTGTCTATTTTTAAACTACAAACCGAAAAAAAAGCACATTATTCAGCAACGGAAAGCAGCTATTCTGTTCCTGCCCTAGACGGTTACGTTCAAGCATTAGACTATGAAGCCCCAACCAGGGTGCAAGTGGTTCCTCATTATATTTATATCTACAACCCAGAAAATTCTGTCCAAAGGTGAAGTGGCAGCCAGGCGCCCACAAGTCAAAAGAGGAGTCCTCTCCCTCGGTATACCATATGGTTTCTGAAAAGAAACCGTATCTGGAAGAGATGTGGACCGGAGATTGCTCTGGAGTAAGCTAAGAAAGCTGGAAGCAGCCGTGGCAGGGAGAGCCGTTCTCCTGGGCAGGGGAGAGCTGGCGTTGGTCTGGCACCGGCTCTGTGGCCACAGGTAATTATTCCATTTCTCTAAGCATGCTGATCCCCACCTGTGAAAGAAAGATCTAACATCTGCCCGGCCGACCTCACAGGCCTACGGGGGGGTTAAACAACATGATGTGTGCTCTATATTTTATAAACTACAAAGCATCCAGGCAATGAAAAGTTTGGTAGCCCAAGAACGCTAACTTCTTAAGATAATGATCCACGCTCCCCACTTTCTTTCAAGGTATCAAGAGAAACAATCTCTATTCCCTTCTACACTCTAGAAATTGCACCAGGAATTTTATCAGCCACATTCATAACTCAAGTTATGTTTCCCAGTACCCTTGCCCCATGAAACAAAAACTATGCTATGTGTTCACTCAGCGTGTTCCTTTTTTCTCCTGGGCATATGGACAGATCGGCCTGCCCAGACTCCCCTGAGAGAAGGTGCGACCAGGAGACTGAATTCTTGCCCCTTCCAGGCTGGGTCCCCACATGTCCCTGTGAGATCCTCCACCCTCTCTCTTCCTCCAGTTCCTGGCTGGTGGTACAAGGTCTGGTGGAAGACTCTGAGGCCTCTGGAAGAGGGTGATGTGCTAGATGGAGGCTGGGTCCCGATATCAGAGTGGAAGGTCACCCGCCAAACACCCCATACGACAGGGACACAAGCGAGAAACAACTCGAGACCACTTGCCGCCCCAATTACCTACCCCAGCTAATACACTCTACGACCTTGGTCACCTCTCCACCCCAGAGCGACAGTCAACACTTTCTGCTGCTTCCCACATGAGTGACTCAAGGGACACAGAGAACACGTATGGTAAAGCCAACCCTCTTCCAACAGAAAACTCACACGAGCAAAATTAAGACAAATATTTTAGATTCCTTGGCAGACTTAAGACCTGCTCTCTTATTTCTATAGGGAAACTTGAGAGTACACGCTAATTTAAATAACTGAGAAGAGAAAATAAGAAAAGGGGAACACGCGGTTCGTTACCTAATCCCACAGTATTTAAGGTGGGTTGAGAATAGAAAAGGGTTAGGGTCTCTCAAGTTGGGAGAGATTAGGAAGGGTGTCGACCTCTCCTTCAGAGGGTAGAGACGATGGAAACAGAGTGCTATCCTGGATCACTCGTTCCTCATATACTTTATCTCTATTTAGCATTGTTCAGCAGGGCTACATGGAAACATTAGGCTCTGAGTTGGGGAGTTCCCAGGAGGACAAAGTAGAGACAGGAAGTGTTGCCCACTTCTCTGCTTTAACTGTAGCCAGCCCTGCCCTTTCTTGCTTGGAGGCTACTTACCTGGTAGGGGTAGAGGGTGACCCCGTTGGCTCTCGACAGGGACCAGGTGCCATCCAGGTACTGGTGAGCCTGGATGGCCACTGAGTTGAGGATATTCCCATTGCTGGGGCTGGTGGCCATCTGGAGGCTGACCTTGGCCTGGTGGGTTGGAGACCCACTCTTCTTCTCCACCCCATTGCTGACCCCGAGGCTGCTGGGTTTGCTGCTATGCTTACTGGTGATGAGGGCTGTGTAGTTGGAGGAGGCATAGGAGGTGGGCACAAAGGCCCAATCCCTGGGCTGCTGGAGCCCCCCCACGTGCCGGGACCCCACCGGAGTGGGGATGTTGGAGAGGGCTGGGGGCGAGCCAGGTGAGCCATCGAAGTGCTCACTGCCAGCCGCCTGTTCCAGGGTCAGCACCATCTGAATGGCCTCCTGCTTCAGCTGGTTCAGGTGTGTGGCACAAATGTCACAGCGGTTGTCCCTGTCATTCCATGCCTTCCGGATGGTGTTGGGGACCTGGAGCTTGTCGTGAATCACAGCCGAGAGAGCAGCGTCCTGGAGAACACACAAACAAAAAAATAAGGAGAGTCTATCAATCAAGGCTGGTAAGCGCAATTCAGATGCCTGGTTTCTGAGTTAAGCCCTAGATGTACCCAAAGAGTTTGACTGTTTGACTGACATCCAGCAGAAATGAGCAGCCAGATTGGCAGACGAGCCCCTAGTTGACAAACACATTTGACAAATGTAAGATGTTTTGTTTTGTTTTTTTGCGGTACGCGGGCCTCTCACCGTTGTGGCCTCTCCCGCTGCGGAGCACAGGCTCCGGACGCGCAGGCTCAGCGGCCATGGCTCACGGGCCCAGCCGCCCCGCGGCACGTGGGATCCTCCTGGACCGGGTCACGAACCCGTGTCCCCTGCATCGGCAGGCGGACTCTCAACCACTGCGCCACCAGGGAAGCCCAACAAATGTAAGATTTTTTATAGTGGAGACTTTAAGGAATTAAAAAAAAAAAAAAAAAAAGCTTTCTAAGCATCCTCCTTACCAGGCCAGTCAAATAAGAACATTCCAGATTCTTCCCCTTGTGTCCACTAAAGAATCATAGCTATACCTGGATGCTCCCAAGGTGGTCATTAAGTAGACACAAATGGTCGTCCGGGCCTGGCAGGGGTGAGTGCAGTCACTCTGGACCAATGCATTGTGGGCCCCCGTGAACTACGGAAAGTTGGCAGCAGGCGGAGGTACTACTTGTGACCCAGAACAGAGATTCTATTCTAAGAAAATCCTAGCCCCATTAACACCGTGCGCTAAGTGCCACTGGAAGAAAACCAAACTAAACAGATTCTGGACCAGAGATCTAGCCTCTCCAGCAGCCCAGCAAAGCCCTACAGATTCACTCTGTTTACCATTGGCCCCATGGCAGGCTGGCCATGCCTGTACCCATGTGTCTGATATCCTGATCCATCAAAAGAAAAATGTCTTCTTGATAAACAGTCCAAGATATTTTTCCCCAGAAACTTCATCTAAAACTATTAAAAACTCTTTCGTTCAGAAGCCCTTGTCTAAAAGAAATCAGAAAGTGAATTTAATGAGGATGATTTCTTTCATTTACTTTGCTTTAGTTTTTATAGGAAAGCAAGACTGCACAGAGAAATAAGCAGTAGGTGTGTTAACTGGGTATCAAAATATTTGGCTTCTAGTTCTGGTTCTGCTACCAATTAGCTGTGTGACCTTGGACAACTTACCTAGCCTCACTGAACCTCTCATCTGTCACGCAAGGCCGTGGCCTGTCTTTATTGTAAGGTCCTTCCAACTCCATGACTCTGTGTAGGGAAATGGAGACAGGAGAGGACAGTGCCTGCATCTATGGACGGAGCCACTATGTTATTTTGGGGACCTGGTTGAACTTTTGAGATTCCACAATTGCTGCAGGTAATTGATGAGGGTTATCTCAAGGCCTGTTTTCCTTAGGACATTGGAAGAAAAGCTTCCCTTCCGAAATGTGCTGGAGCTTTTTTGGGGTGGAAACCCCATCAGGGCTGACTGGAGTTTGATGAGCTGTGGGTGGGAAGGGAGATCAGCGGTGGGAGGGTCACCCTTAATTACGATCCATCTTGATTATTGGCTCCAGCATTTTGTTTTCCCTGTTTAACTACCCTGAACAGCTCTTCAGCGTGCACTGATTAATTGATTAATAAATCAAGAGGCCTCTTTACACAGCAGCAGCGAGGAGTGACTCAGGAGGTGGAAACTCAAGACGGTCATAGAAAATGATGGGGAACCATAGGAGGTCAAGGGTGATCAAGTCTCGCTGACGAAGCGATGCAAACCACATGCGACCTGCTTGCAGCGCCCTCCTCAATGAGAGCTGCTTCGTCCAGAGTCCCTGATCAAAACTCGGCATGTGTGGGACCCAAAAGGGCCCCTTAGGGACCATTACCTCAGTTTCCAGATAAGGAAACAGCTCCAAAAGGGTTAAAAGCTCAGACTACAACCAGATTTCTTGACCTCTAGTCCATGATTTTCCACTTCAAGAGACAAAGAGCCATATTCATCAATGGACTCATAATTTTGCCCAGACTTAAGGCTTTTCCCACATTCATCTACGAAATGTTCATTTATTCAAAAGGAAGTATTTGGGCCCCCATATGTGTCAAGATATAGACTCTTGCTTTTTCACATAATGAGAATTTTCCCTTGTCAATATATGTCATTTGAAAATGTGATTTTTTTTTAATGACCACATGGTATTTTATCCTGTAGCTGTTTTGTAAGTCATTTTTTTATTCCCAGGTCTACTACATAATTAGAGGCAGCGTGAGAGATCAGAGACTGGCATTCAAAAGCAATCTGCCACCCATGGCTTATGCTTTTAAGGCACCGAACTATTTGGTCTCAAGAAACCTCAAATTAATCGCTTACTTAGAATATTTTGGTTACCCCAATCACCAAGAGGAGGCATCACAGTAAAAAAGGCAGCAATAAGGTCAGTCCCATCCACACATCATAGTTTATCTTAGATCCTTGTAGAATCTAGATGTGACCCTGACAACTGCAGCTGGAGCAGAAAAGATACATCCGCTCCACAAGAACAGCCTGGTGCTGGGGACTCCTCTTCTCGCTTCTTCTTGGTTTTCACTGCTCTCCCTTGAAGCAGCTCCTTCCTCACTCAGCCTACTGCTATTTGCTGCTCGACTTGCCACAAGCCATGCATGTTGGCCTCCAATGTGCCAGGCCGCAGATCTTGGGATGCACGAGAGCGGTTCCTGTTCTCTCTGAGTTCACCCTCCAGGGAACCCACTTGGCTCCTGGATTGCCAAACGCCATGCCCCCTTGTTGCCACCTCTAGCCCGGGACCAATCGGCACACACTCAGACCCATGGAGCCCAGCGCTCCCCTCCCGGTTCCCGAGGGGTCTACAAAATCACCTTGAGCGCCGGAGCTGAGCCCACCACCAGGACGGCCCCTCCGACAGCCAGCACGTGGCAGAGCCCAGAACCCACTGTTGTCTCATCCAGAGGAAGGAGGAGATGAATGCTTTCATGAGTCTTCAATGGCTGACAGATGTCAAAGAGGTGTTCCCTAAATTAAGCCACCCTTGATCTGAAACTTTTTGTGAGTTCTTATCATCAAAAGGCCTCAGTCAGTCAAAAGATACACCTTATGGAAACTAAAAGCCCTTTCAAGTGCTGGTCTACACGCTATAACTATTTCAGTGCAACTCAAAACTTCGAAGAGGAATGGTCAACAGACATAGCTTTCTGTAAGTGCTGGAACAAAGGGAATACTGCTTCAAGGGAGAGTAGTAACAAACAGGGAGAAAAGAAGGTTTCAGAATCATGGATGGCTCACACTTACTGAGCTTTCCTGACATGGACCCCAGAAGAACTGTGGGAGCGCCCTCTCGTTTAGCTGGCGCCAAAAGAAACCTGCACTCAGAGAAGGAATGAATTAAGTGTGCAGTCTGGCATGCCACCTAGTGCATGGGCTTCAAACACATTCATATTGTCTATCCCGATTCATCTCGTGACTTCAGAAAATAGCCAAATGGGAATAACGGGAATCCATGAACGGCTAAACCTCGATTTTTGCAGTCATAATTTTTATTTCAGCACCTTTGAAAATGGGCTAACAGCACTTGGGCAACATTTTCATCCTAAACTTTCAATATAAGTGTTCTGTGCCCAAAAGATTCTCATCTTTCAAAAATAATACAAAATTGTTATTATCCCGCGTGTACCATGAAGAGGAATTCAAGAAAACACTTAGGAAACGGATAAAGGCTCTTAGAAGGAAGGTTAGGGATAAATGAAGTTAATGTGCAGACACCTAGATCTGCCCACTTAGTGACTGCTACAAAAGAGCAAAGAAAACTCCAGAAAATGGTTTTCCAATCCCTTTACTGCTCTTCCACTTCTTCCAGGGGCATTTCAGGAACCAGGTGTCCTGCCATGTTCCCTAGGGCTCTCGTAATCTAATGGCTCTCAAAGATTGACTCACATGTCTACTGGCACACTGCTCTAAGAGATCATGACTAAATCTCTCTTCCTCAGGCAAGGGCAACCGAACCCACGGCTTCCATAGCCATCTGTATCCCGGTGACTGGGAATTCTCCATCTCCATCCATGCCTGGCCCTTCTCCTGAACTCTGAGCCTTACCGCCCCCTAGAAAACATCACCCAGATAAATACTCTTCAAACTGACAATTCAAAATTAATTTTATTTTCCCCTGATCCTATTCTTATTCCAATAGTCACTATCAAAGTAAACAGTATTATTATCCACTCAGGCACCCAGGCTAGAAGTCTAGAACCTTCCTCGTCTCCTCCCTTGCCCTCCAATCCAATCACCAAGTGTGGTTGATGGTCCTTCCTAAAAGCTCTTGAATTGTCCCTCTTCTCCATGCCCACTGCCATGAGAAAGCTTTCAGCGTTTCTCACATCATCATGGTTTCCCTGATTCTAGCCTTGACCTCAAAACCCTCCCTCCACAAAAAAAAAAAAGGATTTAACTAAAATGCAAATCTGATCATGTCATTATCCTGCTTTCCTGCACCTCTATTCTAAGAGCTATCTTCTTGTCTGTAGTCTTTATTTGTAAAGCTATTTGTCTGTTAGACTGTCAGCTCCCTAAGAGGAAATATTCTTTTCATCTTTAATTGCCCCAAGTCTAGAATAGTGTCTACTTCATAGTAAGGGCCCAACAAATATCTGTGAGATAAATAACTGGAAAGAATTCAACCAAAGCTGAAACAGTCGATAATGAAGTTGGTTTTGGTCCATCTGTCACTTATTTTGTCTAAGTGAGCTAGTTGCTTCTTAGGAAATTGTCATGAAATAAACTCCTTCAACTCTAGGGTTAATATAGTTTTCCAATTGTATTTGTTCTGCCTGGCTACAGAGCCTAATGTGAGTCAACCATAATCTGGATATCCTCCTTTTATTTGAATCTTCCTTAAACTATTAAAATAGATTCTCGGGCTTCCCTGGTGGCGCAATGGTTGCGAGTCCGCCTGCCGATGCAGGGGACACGGGTTCGTGCCCCGGTCCGGGAAGATCCCACGTGCCGCGGAGCGGCTGGGCCCGTGAGCCATGGCCGCTGAGCCTGCGCGTCCAGAGCCTGTGCTCTGCAACGGGAGAGGCCGCAGCAGTGAGAGGCCCGCGTACCGCAAAAAAAAAAACAAAAAAAAAAAACAAAGAAAACTAGATTCTCTATTCGCTTGCCTCAATACACAATCTATTATTACTCTTTTTCCTAAGCTCCCAAGAAAACAATATTTATATGCAAAGAATTTTTTTTTAACCATCAGGCCAGCCCATCATAGGAAAACTCCAGATTAATACTACACACCTGGTCCAGCAGGTTAGACACCCACCCCCTCCCGCCACCCAGCAAGTAGGTAGCATGCTTATTTTCCAAGAGCCAGCAGCCAGCTTTCAACACGTGAGGCATGGCTGCTAATGAGGGTGGAGACTCTGGAACCTGAGCAAGAAAAGAAGAACTACGGCCCAGGCAAATCAAGCTGTTTACTAGTGTCCTCACTATTTTCTGTCCCACTTCATCCTCTGAGGGATGGGCTCTTTGGCAATAAACACTCGTGCCACTTGCAAGGACAGGATTTTTTTTTGCAGATTATTTTAGTCAAAAGAGTACTTGGAGTGCATTTCCCCAAAGCCTCTGGGTCTGTGAGGAAAGCAACAGCTGGAGTCAGCGTCCAGCATGTGTTGTGAAAATTCCTGTTGATGTTTGCTCCTGGTTTATCATTCTAGAGGCCTCTAGTGACAAGCTTAACAAGATTTAAGCTGTTCTTCAAAGGCAGTTTCTTTCCAC
The DNA here is from genome assembly GCF_964270905.1 of Leucopleurus acutus. Lineage (NCBI taxonomy): Eukaryota > Metazoa > Chordata > Mammalia > Artiodactyla > Delphinidae > Leucopleurus > Leucopleurus acutus. Next base: position 26,346,814 of record NC_139143.1, read on the forward strand.
TTTGTTCCTAAACTTTCTTCTTCCATAAATGCTATCCCGTGAGGCCCAGAATGATGGCTAGAACTCCGAGAATGCAATGTTTTGTTCCCCACCGCGGGCAGTTTCCCAGAAGATCAAGGGAATTTACCCTCACACGCCTTGTAATCCTTCCACACGAGAGGGTCTGCACCCTCCGCCCCTTCCCCACCTCCTGCTGCATTCCCTATCCGTGTCCTTTCTTTCTCATGAATCTCAGCATTCTTCCCAGCAGTTCTGTCCCCAAAGGCAGGTGTCAATATGAATGATCCTCTGTTTTTAATGGAAGCTGCAAAATTGGAAGTTTGCAAAACAACAGGTAGCAAAGCTCAGGTGAATCCAACCCAAGAAAACAAATATTCTCATTCACAGTGAAACATTCAAGTATTTGGATTCAAAGGTCCCTCCAAAGAACTGGGTTTGTTTCACCTTGGTAATTTCAGAAGAAGAAAAAACAAATTTCACTGGCAGAAAGGAGACTTTAAAATCTGAAATTTAAGGATACCCCCAAAATGCCAACCAGTGGGTGTAACTCCTTCCCCAGGAAGATTGGGTTCCTCTGTGCTCATCAGCCCCTGATCTTGTATCTCACTGTCTACACGTGCTTGATGGGACGTGCAAGATCAAGGGGGATGCAAAGGGTTGGGGAACCCAGAGTCTCTCACATGAGACGCTACTCACCCAGCCATCATACCGAATCTACCCAGCAGGAATTGACAGACATCAGTATCCTTTACTCCTGCTGTTCAGAGTTCCCAGACCCACAAACAAGGCATATGACAACCTGGGAGGGAAGCCGGGGAACAAATTAAGACTGTGTCACAAGCAATGACATCCCAACACTCTTTGCAGAGAAGAGTGACCACCCTCACGGGCTGCCATTCGCGCTGACACACGGTGCAAACTCAAAATCCCTGAGTGCTTCACTCAGTTTCACACAGCAGGGCTCATTCTCCAAAGCTAGTGACACGGAGGAAGAGGGGCATGAAAGAGGTGACCAGGTGTGTTACAATTAGAGCTTGCTCCCGTGAGGCCTGAGACAGCCCAAACAACCAGCACCGTAGTGACAGCAGCTGGGCCAGGCCCTGGAATCACAGGTGGCCCACAGACCGGCTCCACGAACGTGAAACTTCCTTCTGGCCTTCCAGGCCTCATCCGAACCCCAGGCTTTTCATCATTATTGGACACAAGCACTGATCCTAGCGTGTAAAAAAGAATGAATGTAAAAGATGCTGGATAATGAGCTCAGAGAGAGGCCAAAAAAAAAAAAATGTCAAAGGAAGAGATGTTAAATGTCAGACCAAAGTTGTTCTACATGAGAAACCAAATTAACCTGGACCGTAGTGACTGCGCACAGCCTAAGCAGTCCTGACCTGGGTTACGAGCAGAGAGATGCGGGCCCATTAGAGATGCACGTGCACTTCAGTTTGAATGATTCCCTTCAGCACCGGAGGCTGCTGGGAGCACCAGATGCAGGCAGGATGCGATTAATAGGGCTGCTTGCTGCAACGTGTGAAAAAGTGTTGCAGACGATAAGACTTATCTGCTTCAAAAGAAAAGGGAGGTTTTTAATTGGAACTTAATGTGATTAAGAAAAGTTCATGAATTACTCAAAAGAATAGGTGAGGTATTTCTCGTAATGACCAGAGAAATTTTTTACGTCTGTGTCTCTCATCTTTTCCAACTGAATGGCACAGACAATGTCTCGATTCTTTTGAAAACGTTTGGTAGCGAGTATGGACGGTTCGAGACAGGGCTCCATCACTTAGTAGCTGTGTGACCTATCCAAGCTTCAGTCTCCTTAAATGTAAAAATGGGAAATGATAAGAGTCCCTGTTTTACTGAGTAACGTAAGGGTTATACACGCAACATGTTTAGCACAGTCCTGGTCCTTGGGAATGCTCGATAACGGTGGTGATTATTATCGGTGTTTCACGTCTCAGTATCTAAAGCAGTACCATGTTTATATCAGTTCGGTACTTCAGATGATGGTGACGATGAGAACAACAATGATCTGGGGCTTACTTATATCCAGGAGGATTTAGCAAGCACTTTTGGAATTAAGAGGTGCGGGGATGATAAAGAGAACTTGCGATCTTCAGCTAACTACCTCTTACATTAGAGGAAGTCAGGTCTTCTTGAAAGAAACCAATATAAGAGTGGGTCCCTGGAACTCCTGAGCTGATATCGCTGAGCGTGGACTGGATGACTACCGGCCTTCTCTCTTAAGAGGTGAAATAATCCAAGAGTCATTCATTTCCATGGAACTGAGACTATGATGCCTCTCGCTGAAAAGTGTTCCTCATTTCTCCCTCAGGAGTGGGTGACACTCCAAAGCGGGTGCTGACTGTTCAGGCCGAATCACAGAGCCATCAACCGGCCTGTGCCTCCAAGGAGTTGCCAGACTCCGCCCAGGAGACGGAGAAAGAGAAAGGATTTCACATTAGCAAACCTATCTTCAAACCTGAAAATCTTGCTGGGGAAAAAGGATCCATTCATAAATAGTTTAAGAGCTTGGGATGGGAGAGTAGACTCACAACACCTACTTAAAATGTTTTCCTTAACTTTAAAGTTCATGTTCAACAGGACACGAAAATCATGTGCTGGACTTTACAAATATGAAGAACTAATCACGACTGTAGTATGACCTGCTAAAATTTGACCTTTAAATTATTAAAGTCTATCTAGATTAGATGTATTTTTTATGTGCGGGCTATAATGTACCATCAGGTGGCAAATGGATTTATTTTCGATCTGTAAGTGGTTGTATTAGTAAAAGGTTACTAAGGAATCTGTTAATTGTCTAATTATGAAATTTGCCTAATGTTTCTTTTTTCTGTAATTGATTTCGTATGCATGAAACACTGCAGAAATTTACTTGGCTGTGTTTCCTTGGACTTAACTACAAAAAGATAAAGTACCTAAACTTTGATGTTGTTGCTGGTGTTTCTAAAAGATGAAATTTTAGCAGATAAACTCTGTTTTGACCATAAACTACAACAAACTTAAACACTTCTGCCGGTCCCCCTGTGACCTAACCCTTGCAACCCAGTATTTTGGGCCCCATGTGAATTTACTTCAAGCTGTCTTGTCAGACATCTCTCTCCGGGTTCCCCGTGTGACCCTGCAGGACAGGCAGGGTGGGTTTCCCTCTGTCCCACAGAAGCCCCCGCATTTCCCATCTCTGTGCCTTTGCTTACGTTACTGCCCTGATGATAATTCCCACCCTGCCTGTAAACCACAAGAAAATTTGGGGGGGGGGGGGGCAGGTAATAGATATGTTCACCGCTGTGCTGATGGCTTCATGGGTAGATACATATGACCAAACATATTAAATTGTACACTTCAGATGTGTACCATTTACTAAATGTCAATCATATACCCATTAAGCTGAAAAGAAATCTTGTTTTTCCATCGTAAGGCCCAACTTGTCCATGAAGTCTGACTCCCAGAAGGCGCTTCCATCACACTTCTCTGGTCTGAGTGATTCACGTCACTTAGCAAACACTTCCTTGTTAGTTAGGGTTGTACATGCTCTATCTCCACCATCATGGTAAATTCCTAGGGGGCAGAAACCATACCATAATTTCAACAGTAATGATAACTTCTACGCCTGCCCCACGGGAGTCTACTCAAGACAGCAGCCACGGTGATCCTTGTAAGTCTTAAATCTGATCCTGGCGTTCCTCGGCTAAAAATCCTCCCGCATCCCCACCCGACTTCTGTCAGGGTCAAGGCAGTCTTTGCACTGGGCACCGCAGGACCTGGCCTCCCGTTCCCTCTCCGACCTCCGTTCCTGCCCCTGCTCCCTGACTCACTCTGCTCCAGCCACAAGAGCCTGAGCTGGTCCTTGATCACACAGGGAATGTTCACTGTCACCTCAGTGACGCTGTACTTCTTTTTCCTTCTGCATGGAAAACTTGCCCCTACACATACGTGCCTGACTGTCTCTTACCACCTTCATGGTGGTCAAACATCACCTTGTAAATGAGGCCTCCCTGACCATCTAATTACAGCTGCAAGCCACCCCCAGCATTCCCCAACCCTCTGCTCTGCTTTCTCTCTACATGATCTATAGTTAGGAAGTCTGTTCACTGTCTCCCCTACAAAATATACACCGAATGAGAGCAGGGACTTTCGTCTATTTTATTCACTGCTGACTCCCTAATGCCTAGAGCAATGCTTGAAGTAGAGGAGGCACTCAGAAAGTATTTGTTGAATGAGTGAGTGAGTGAGTCTCTTTTCAGTGTAAGCGGTTCCCACATCTATTAGCTTCATCTTTCTTACGGATTATCACTTTTTGCTTTGTGCTAAAGTCTTTTTCTTTTCCTTATTCTTTTTCATGCTAGATTTTAGTGTCCTCAGAGGACTGGGAACATTTGTTGTGTCTGTCATCCCTCTGGGGCCTTGTTTCTCAAGGTGTCGCCTCCAGACCCCACCCCATCTGCATCCCCCTGCCCCTACACTTGGGAAGTTCAGAACAGGTCAGATCCCAGGCCCCCTCCCAGGTCCTCTGGCTCAGAATCTCCAGGGAGTGGAGCTCTGGGTGCGTTTTAACAAGCCTCCCGGGTGATTCAGTGGTTCAGTGTCACAGAGGAAGAGACGGGGAGGGAGAAGAAGGAAGAGATACCTCTCCCTTGCAAGTATCTAAGCCTAGCTGTGGCCTTTGAAGAGCAGCTGACCATCTCCTGCAGAGCTCTCCATGCCAGCCAATGGACTGCAACTCCTCTGAAAACCTCAGGCCTCTGCTTTTTCTAGACAATCATTCAAGATGATGATAAGTGGCTCTTGGGACATAGCCCAAGACTACAGGTATAAGCAAATGTCTTTTCACCAAATTCTCTCCCTAATCCAGTGGTTTCAACCCCTGGTGATTTTGACCCCTAGGAGACATTTGGAAATACCTGGGGACATTTTTCGCTGTCACAACTGGGAGGGGGCTACTGACATCTGGTAGGTAGAGGCCAAGGATACTGCTAAATGTCTTACACTGCATAGGAAAAAACTCCCATGACAAAGAATGATCCAGGCCCAAACGTCAGTTGTGCCGAGGTTGAAACCCTGGCCTGAGCCCTCTTCCTGCTTCCTTCTCACACGCTCTCCTAGGAATCTCTATGCAGGACCACAAGGGCGGGGGGGTTCTAAATCCAGAAACTAATCTGGGCTCTCATCTACCTCGTTTTCTCTTAAGTGTGGAGACACTAAACTCTAAAAAGCACAGGCTCTATGCCGACTCTTGGGTGGTGGCCAACAAGCGGGCCAGCACAGTGTATGTGGGTGGGTGAACCCAGGGCGGGCACTGGCCCCAGGCTTTTAAACCCCTCACTCTGCCGCCCCCTGCCTCGGGCCTCCCTCGCCTCTGGATCGCACGCCCTTGCCCTGCCTGGTGCGACGGGCACTGCTGACAGGACCACTCGCTGTTTCCAAGAGTGTGGTGGGAAAGGCTGACGTGAGCCCCAAGGTCCTGACCACACGAAACCGTGAATCCGGTCGGGGTTCAGGCGGCTGCAGCGGAGCCCAGTCACCCCTGGCTCTGCCGTCTGCCCGGGTTTGAGAGGGTGCTGCGGAGGTTGCTATGACTACGAAATCCCTTCAAGCCGCTGAGGCAGGTAACTTTCTCTTGGAGAAAGAAAACCAATGCCATGACAAGAAGAAGTCATCTCTGAGATGCAATTTGGTGCCATTATAGAGAATACCAGAGATTTCTTTGTTCCTGTGAAAACCACATTTATTATGTAGCACAGACAATGTGCCGGGTTCCATGCCGGTTGGGTTTGGTGAGGGAAGTCACAGAGGTTTTGGCCATAGGTGCCCCCGGCTGGAGGAGACTCCGAGAGGATGAGGACCCAACGGGACATTTCTGTTTCCATTCATGATACATTAGAGATGACGTCACACACCCTTGGCAGGGGGAGTCCTGGAAACATCTAACAGATCAACAACTTCCAAGACCTAGTTATAAGATCTGGGCTTGGAGGCCTAGAAGTGAACCATCTATCATTAGACATTTGTTTCTCTTGTTCAGGGTGGAATAGATTAATCACAGAATAGTCAGCAATACCTCTTACCCTTCTCTCTTCCATAATGATCTTCAGTGAGACAGTCTGAACTGAAAAGTCACTGAGATGAGCAAAATCACTGAAAAAGCTATGAACGTGGTAGGACGGGAGGGCTGGGGGCTCAGGAGGGGCAGGAAGGCTTTACCCAGCCTCTCTGCCATCTTCGGTTAATAACACTCATTCCTGGGAAGCCAGTTACTGCAAGCTATTTACATACACACGAGTCAGAGGACCAGCCTGCCAGCCTCGGTTCAGATTCCCATCTCCTCAGTCCTGACCAGGGGTTCCTGCAGGGCAGGTGAGGGTTTCCACACATGCCTGTGAGTCTGTACCATGCCTTGGCATCCTCCTTAGGGTGTGCCACCCCTACCAAACCCCACCAACAGAAGTTGAACCTCTTTCAGGGCTACAATCTTTCCTGGCTTCTCAGAGGACCTTTGTGGCAGGGAGAGTTGACACAGCATATCTTGAAGATCCGAACAAAAGCTGAAGCCGTCTATTTTTTTTTTTTTTTTTTTGCGGTACGCGGGCCTCTCACTGCTGTGGCCTCTCCCGTTGCGGAGGAGCACAGGCTCCGGACGCGCAGGCTCAACGGCCATGGCTCACAGGCCCAGCGCTCCGCAGCATGTGGGATCTTCCTGGACCGGGGCACGACCTGTGTCCCCTGCATCGGCAGGCGGACTCTCAACGACTGCGCCACCAGGGAAGCCCTGAAGCTGTCTATTTTGAATGATCCCTTCTAGATGTGCCTATATAGTCTCAACCACAACAAGCCCAAGTTAGTATTAGAAAGAGATAGAGGGTGAGTAGACCAAGACTGCACTCTCTGCTGCTTCTAGTCACGCTAGCACATGGGAGCCTAGCATTTGACAGAGTGCAGTTGTACTTATCTGCTATACTGTTATTATTCACTTATCTTCATACTTTTTAAGGGGGCCTTTTGACTAACAGGCCCTACAAAAGACGGATTTGAATCAGTCAGTTCATGTACATTGTCTATGTATGTAAACTAATTGTGTAAGAAACTTATGACAACAGCAACTATCTCACCAAAATCTCTGACGTGTCAATCTTATGGAGAACATGAACAGCCTCAACGGGAAGGAGCAATGCATTTAGGAATGCATTAGGAGTGCAAGGGGGGGGGGGGCTTCCCTGGTGGCACAGTGGTTGCGAGTCCACCTGCCGATGCAGGGGACACGGGTTCGTGCCCCGGTCCGGGAAGATCCCACATGCCGCGGAGTGGCTGGGCCTGTGAGCCATGGCCGCTGAGCCTGCGTGTCCGGAGCCTGTGCTCCGCAACGAGAGAGGCCACAACAGTGAGAGGCCCGTGTACCAGAAAAAAAAAAAAAAAAAGAATGCAAGGGGGCCACACTGCCCATCTTCCCCACTCTACGTGTGTGTGTGCGCGCGCACACACACACACAAATATACATCTTTCTTGGAGGAAACTAGTAAGATGACTCTGGTGGGAGGTTCCGGGGAAGCAGTACAAATAAGACACACTCAAGAATTAAAATTTCCAAGGGTGGGAAGAAAACTCATCCCCTCCCCACACCTGCCTCTAGTCGGTCTCCTCCACATCAAGTGTGGAAAGTTAGCTATAGATATGTTCATTCAGTGATTTGTGTGTCCCATAAGGGATTAGAGTGCAAAACTCTGCCCCAGGCATCTCCTAGGTAACTTTAAAGAAGTAGGAATGAGAGAACAAGAGCATAGAACACACTTAAAAATAAATTTTAATTTTGGTTTTGATTATAGATTCCAATAAAATTTGAGAAATTTTTAAGAAACATGGTGTGAACTGGATTCGGGCCTTCCATATCAACAGGGAGTCAGAAGCAGTGAAAGATTTAGGGCATATTCCCACACATACATGGCCACGTTTTAAAATTCTTGAACATGTAGTAATTCCCAATACAAATGCAGACAGGTAGATTTTGCCCCGTTTATCTATTCATTCAATATTTTCACTCATTCATCTCTTCATTCACTACTTTCATTCATTTATCAAACACTTACTAGGTACCTAATTGTGTCAGCTTCTCTGATAGGCATTGGAAAACAAACATAGTCCAACTTTTATGGTCCTTTAGGAAAACCATAGCCTGTTAATGTTGTTATTTAAACTATTTCTGGCTATTATCGTCAACTGAAAACATGGTGTAAAACCTTCTGGAATCTTTTATTACAATTTCAGGTGAATTTATAAATGTCATAAAACTTAAGGGAAGAGGAAAGACGACTATTTATACATTTATTATTTTATTCATTTTGTAAATGTGAATCGATTTACTTTAAAAATATTAAAGACGTGGACTTCTAAAACGCATCTGTCTGTACGTTTCCTGCGATGACTTCATTCATTCATTCAGTAGCTATTTATTACACACCTATTCTACACCCTGCATTGGTGACAGAGTGGAGCACAAATTTCTGCAGAGCTCTGCTGCCTGCCGCTCTCTTCTGGCGAAAAATGAATAATGAGCAAATACATGACATATCCCATGGTGACACGTGGAGAACAATAAAGCAAGGCAGGTAAAAAGGGACTTTGGGGACTGGACGGGCAGAGATGGCCTCTCTTGAACAGAGACTTGAAGGAAGCAAGGTCATGGGCCCCAGCAGGTATCTCCGGAAAGCATCCCGGTCAGAAGCCCGGTCCACATGCGGAGGTCCCCAGGTAGGAGCGCTATTAGCATAACTAGGAACAGCAGGGAGGCCTGCATGGCTGGAATTGGGTGAGTGAGGAGGGGAATGGTTGAAAATGAGGTCATGAGATCAGGGAGAATATCAAGTCTAGAGTTCAGGGGTGAGGCCCAGGCTAGAGACAGCATTTCAGAGGCCAACAGTGTATAGATAGCATTTAAAGTCATGGGACTGGGAGGGGTCACACAGGGAGTGAGTGTAGATAGAGAAAAGGTGTGATGACTGAGCTCTCCAGCATCTATTTAGGGGAGATGAGAAGGAATCAGCAAAAGATGATACTGAGGTAAAAGGAGAAACCAAAGAGAGTGCTGTTCAGAAAATGAGGCAGAGCACGCAGTTCAAGAAGGATGGAATGATTAGCCCGTAAACACTGCAGGTAGGTCAAGCCAAATGAGGGCTGAAATGTCATCACTGTATACTGTGTATGGCCTAGAGGGTAAGCTCTTTCATCTCTCTGTTTCTCCGTTTCCTCATCTGTGTAATGAGGATAATAACAGCCCCCACCTTACAAGCTTATGTGAGTTAATATTCGTAAAATACCTACAACAGCGTGGCCTAGTAGGCGGTCAGCAAGTGCTTGTTGAATGAATGAATGTAGCAAAAGGATCCCATCACGATTAGTGTGTATCACAGCTCACCTATTATCCATCTATCATTTTCTCTGATGACCTTTGAGCTTTTGTCTGAGTAATGGCAACTAAAGGCTGAATGGAGTGAGCTCAAGAAAGGGCAGAGATGAGACACTGAAGACAGAGTACAGAAAGTCTTCTATAAAACTAAATTTGCTGCAAAGGGAATCAAAGAAATGGGACAGTAGTCAGCGGGGGATATGCGGTCAAGTGACCTCTTAATTTTCTCTTTTAAGTTGCGAGCTATAACAGCATTTTGGTATTCTAAAAGGAACGATCCCGTAGAGGAGGAAGACATGATACAGAAAGAAGAGGAAACCGCTGGAGGGTGTCACTGAGCCAGTCAGCAGGGTGGCATCTAGAGGACGCCCGCAGCCGTGCGGAGAACAGGCAGTTCACCCAAAGTATCAGCCAGAGGGGAGAGAAGGTGGACAGTCGGTGGGAGCCTAGGCAATGCAGCTGAGAGGGAAGATGGAGAAGGCGGTGTCAGAGGCTGGGAAGAAGAGGAGAGCATAAAATAGTCTAACAGGAGAGCGGAGCGCGAACAGTACAATTGCCAGCAGGGACCAAGAGCCTGCTTGAGGTGAATGGTCAGAAACTGAACACAGTCACCGTGGTTTTGTGTTTTACTTCACCCAGGTTCAGCTGGGCCAATACGTGGGCAAAGTTGGTGGAGAACAGGATTTTACCAAGGCTGCAGTTTTGTAAGGAGAGTGGGATGAAGAGAGAGAAGGGGAGAGGAAGGAAGGAAGGAAGGAAGGAAGGGAGGGAGGGAGGGAGGGCGGGAGGGAGGGAGGGAGGGAGGAAGGAAGGAAGGAAGGAAGGAAGGGAGGGAGGAAGGGCACAGTAGTTCTGGGCAGGGCAGGGCCGGAGCCCCACCTGCACCCCCAAGACAGCCTAGCGATTCCACCAAGGAAGCCCTCGGCCTTCTCTGGATGTGTAGGAAGCGTTCTGGATTTCTGTTTAACACTTACCTTCAGCAGCTGTGACAGCACGACAAAGGTCTTCTTCTTGTTTGTTCTTTGGCTTTCACCTCGTAAATCAAAACCACACCTCTGCCAATTCCTCTCCTTTACAGGCGGCATGTTGCAGTCTCATGAATTACAAGTCAACATCTCATGCCCAAATATATCTAGTTCACTTGAGATTTTGTGGCCTGTCAAAAACGTCAAGCATCGACAAGAATAATAACCAGATCTCACAGCGGCCATGAGCCAGGTCCTTATCAATTGAGCAAAGAATATGTGCTTACTGTCAATTCCAAAGATGACTTCTCTCCTACCTCTAGCCTACTGCTAAAAGCAAAAAAAAAACAACTAAAGTTGAAGAATTTAGCAAGAACTTTGTGAAGTTCATATTCACAGGCGGTTTCATCGTGCTGACTTGGACACAGACCTTCATGTGTAGAGGGTATTAATTATCCTGGCAAAGCAGAGGCAAATGGAGATTCTCCTGAATATATATATCATGGTAGGAAAAAATAGATTTTATGGAACTTTCTAAATATTTTTAACAGTTTTTATACAATAAAGTCATTGGCCGGCTCCACTCTTAAATCTCAAATCATCCCCATATGAGAGGTATTAACTCTTTCTTCCAACAATTCACACCCAAGCAACTATATACTAAAGATACTAAAGGAATTTATTTTCCTAATTCAGCCATAAAAACATAATAGCGAAGGCAGATACCTGGAATATATATTTATGGTTGTTTCTTTCCAAATTAAACATGAATCTAAACTCAGTCTGACTCTTCTTCTCCAAATCCTACTTAAGTTGATGCCTTCCCTCTTCCATCTCCTTTCTCTTCCCATCTTCTCATACAAAGGTCTTCCTCAGCTGGATCGCTTTCTCCCAGGGCTCTAAAGCACTGAGTTCAACCCTGGTAAATTGGCTTGGATTACTAAGAAATTGTGCAATGGTCCCTTCAGTTCCTCGGGAAAAACAAAATAAAATAAAAACTTCAGAAGAAAGATAGAAGCAAAATGACTAAAGACCATAGACTGAGGAGCCGCCTTGGATGAGAGACCTATTTTTCCCGTCTCTAAAGCCCTCCCTTGCTTGAATCCATATCATCAATACTCTCAATTAAACGACAACTTATTTTTTGAAAAAGCAATTTTATATAAAAACACTGAAGACAACTGTCTCTGTACTTTTCTCTCCTGGGCTCCAACTTAAGTAGGATTTGGATGACTCTATCTGGATGACTCTATCTGAATGACTCTAACACCTTCGACTCTTGAATTTCTTCATCTTGCAATGGTTGCTGGTTGTGAAATTAAAACCCACTGAAGGCAAGAAGCTATTTACTTGGTCAGGGCTTCCCTGGTGGTGCAGTGGTTAAGAATCTGCCAATGCAGGGGACACGGGTTCGAGCCCTGGTCCGGAAAGATTCCACATGCCACGGAGCAACTAAGCCCATGCGCCACAACTATTGAACCTGCACTCTAGAGCCCGCGAGCCACAACTACTGAGCCCACACGCCACAACTACTGAAGCCCGTGTGCCTAGAGCCCGTGCTCCGCGACAAGAGAAGCCACCACAATGAGAAGCCCGCGCACCACAACGAACAGTAGCCCCCGCTCGCCGCATCTAGAGAAAGCCCACACGCAGCAACGAAGACCCAATGCAGCCAACAATAAATAAATAAAATAAATAAAACAATGATTAGGAAAAAAAAAAAAAGAAGCTATTTACTTGGTCAAATGTGTGAAAAATCTTAAGCAGTCAGGACTACTAATGCACACACAATCGCTACGCCATCCACAAAGGCTCAGAGGCAGTCAAATGCATCCCCCCAAAGTGCAACAAGGCCTGGGGATGTTTTCTAGTTCACAGCACCTGGGGTGGTCTCCAGAGGACACATTCTTATCCTTCATTCAGGAGGAAGCAAAGGATTACTTCCCAACTCATTTTGTAGCCTGTGAATTTGAAAATCCAGAAGGGAAGCGAAAAGAAAATCTACATCTGGGTAGTAAAGCATCATGTGAACCCTGGAGGGAGATGATGGAAGGCCCGGGAGCTCAGGCCTCCCACAGCTGTGCTGCCTCCCAGCCAGTGGCCAGTTAGCCAGCAAGGAAGCAAGACACATGTAATTTGGATGCTTCTAAAAAGAGGGAGGAACTTTTCAATGTGGATAATGTGGTTTGCTGGGTGGAAGCAAGTTTATGAGCTAATCTGTATCCACGTGATTCTTCTCTAGGTCCCTGGAGATTCTGCCGTCTCTAGAGCCCTCAGCTTTTCCAGTGAAAAATCTGGCAAACCTACCCTTTTGTATGTCAAGGTCTCTAGCATTATAGACACAGCTCCAAAGCTCCCCTAAGAGGACTCCCACTTGACTCCAGGACATTGAATGACTTTTAGTGTCAATTCGGTGTACTCTCAGCCCAAAGAACAATAAGGACATCTAAGGAGCTAGAATTGAGGATGGATCTAACTGTAGGAATGAAAAAAATAAAGAATGAGATGCAGTAGGTCCTGTCAACTCCATCTCCTAAATATGTTTCAAATTCATGTTCCGTATCCACTGCTGTCCCCAACCTAGTCATCGAGGTCGCCATCATCTCCCATCTGGATGACTAATAATAAATCTGCCTGTTCTATACTAGCTCCCTTCACACACAGCAGTTAGGGTGGGGTTTTTTTGTTTGGTTTGTTGGTTTGTTTGTTTTGAGCTTCAGGAATTCCCACAGCTTAATCCAAAACCCTCCCTTTGCCTGCAAGGCCACCTGTGATGTCGCTCCTACCTCTGTCTCTCCTCCTTCCCTTGCCGTATTTATCCTTCAGATCTTGGCTAAAAAATATCACACCCTCAGAGACGCTTCCCTGCCTGCAGACTAAGTCTGACCCCATGTTGTACTCTTCTATCGCGAGACCCTGTACTTTTCTTTTGTTGCACTTATCACAACTGTGACTGCAGAATTAATTGGATAATTAGTCATTTAATGTCTCTTTTCTTCACTGGAATATAAACTTCTTGAGCATAGGAACCTGTCTATCTTCCCTCTGTATTCTCAGGGTCTAGCATGTGGTGTAGGATTACTACAAGTACTTATGAGAGAATGAATAAACAAATGACTGGTCTCTTTGCACAGGGTCATTCAGGACAGACTTAGGGATGGGGCTAGACAAAGGCAGGGCAGGTCCATTTACATCCCAATACAGACTCAAAGGATAACTCTAGCTCAGCCAGAGCAGCATGTCATTTTCAGTATACTCCCCTGGTTTCACTATAATGGAGGGAAAAAGAATTCCAGAGCGAGGGAGCTTGATCAAACCCATGGGGTCTGAGGTTACGACAAAGGGCTGGGACACTGGGCCCTGGTGTTCTCTCTGACACTGCTCAACTGCAACGAACAATATGATGTATAAAATAACTCAGGGTACCTAGGACTGTCAGAACCCACGCTCAGCAAATCCCATGGCACACAGGCCATTTGGTAAATCTCAGCAAAGCGTAAATGTGTGGATTTCAGTGCAACTCTAACAGCCACTTTTGTATGGATTACATAGAGTTCCTCAAAAATGAACCAAATTTCTTGTGTATTAAAAAAAGAGGTGACTACATAACTTTGTAGATATACTAAAAACTACTGAATTGTACACTTTAAAAGGGTCAATTTTATTATATCTCAATAAAAAAGGCATTCCCTTCACCACCCCAAATCCAAACCATGTTTTAGTGCTCATTTTAATGATACATATATTTTACCCATAGGAGTCTATAATCTTAGAAGCCTACCTTCCATAATGAATATTGGCTCTTGGTACTCGAAAATTAATAAAACAGAGTGAAGTATATTAGCTAGACTGAGCAAGGAGTACACTGAAGTCAGAACTAGTAAAAGCTAACATTAATGTGGTAAAGCCACATCCAGCATGACTGCCTTCACAGGAGAAAGTTTCTCCATTATCAGTGGCAAAGGCCACAAGAATAATCTGAAAGCAAATTCTATCTAGAAAAGATATAATCTTTTCTATATCTTATAGAAAATTATAATTCTATAATCCATGAACTATACAATATTTCTTGCTATTGTACTCGAATTCCAGTACCATTTAAATATCCCACAAGACCCTCTGTAATCTGCGATACAGAATCATGGAATCCTTCACACTGCAAGGACGTCTGTCATAAAAGCTGAGTGCGATCAATATGCCTACACTCCAGGAGCTACTGAGAGGGCAGTTAACGTGCCGTGAGGCTTCTAAGAGTGCTATAGCTCTCCAGAATGTTTTTGCCCTTTGAGTCAGAGGTCACAACACACCATCAGTCGAGTGAAGCAGGAAGAGTAATGGCTAATTGGACTCAAAAGCCTTTTACAGAGCTACTGAGCTATGTTTTAGAAGTAAAGGGAAGGTGGTGCTTAGTATTTAGTTGTGCTTACTATCACACAAAAATGTGTATGCATACACACGCACGTATATGGGTCACTCAGTAATGCATGCAAACATATCAGATGTACACATGAGTAGAAACTAACATCCAGGAAGAATCCAACATGTAGATCAGGGATCAGCCAACTTTTTCTATAAAGCACTAGACGATAAATATTTTTGGCTTTGCAGGCCCTATAGTCTCTGTTGCAATGACTCAACTCTGCTGTTATAGACAATATGTAAATGAACGAGCATGGCTGTTTTCAATAAAACTTTATTTATAAAAGCAAGCAGCAAGCTGGATTTGGCTTGCAGGCCATAATTTTCTGCCTCCTGATATAGATAATGGAAGAATATACTTGTCAAGAAACAGTTATTTAAACGATTCCAAAGGACTCTTTCTAAAGAATTAGAGACAACCTTGTCTCCTTATAGTTATGAGACATAATTTAAGCTTTCGATGATTCAGTATCTACTTATAAACATTAATTAATTTCATACCATGCTATATAACATAATGTGCAATGGAATAGTAAAGTGTAAAAGGCTGTGTGCCCCTAAACCAACTGGTTCCAGGAGGCCATACGTAGATTACACGGGTCTGTTTTTTGTCTCCTCTCCTCCTGTCAAGCTGTTAGCCATCACTTTGTTGCTTTTTCCTCTGCGATTGTCTCTGTCTTCAATATGCCATTCCTGATCTGCTCCAGGCCAAGAACAGTATCTAAAGTAGGCCTGGTTGTGAAGGACCAAACGTCTCTCTTATGCGTAGAGAAACACAAGCACGAGGTAGCACGAGGTTTGTCACCCCCAGGCGTGGCTACTCCATGGCCCTTTGGACTATGTTCTAATTCTTCACTTATTTTACATACTCAAGGTTGTTAGATAAATGACTTATGGGTGAGATGTTACCCTTGCCTGTACGTGTAGGTGCACCTACCTACACACACATCCACAGTTATTTATTATTCGTTCCACAAATATTTATTGCATTCCTCTGTGCAATTCTAAGTAACTCGGAATACATTAGTGAACAAAGGTTAGAAAACCGAAATAAACATACACACAAACAAACAAAAGCAGTCATCGAGGAGCTTACATTACAGCAGTGGGAGATGGATAAATCATCTTTGTCCTGAAGTAGAAATGGATTTAATCACTAAAAACACATGGCTCTTAACACACACACGTACTTCCTAAGTACTTGTAGGTCACCAGGTTAAATGACTAACGATTTTAGGTTACAAAACCTCTAAATGCCTCCCTCCTCCACACACAGGTAAAGTTACTTCTGTTTGATAAACCCGGATGCCCACTCACTCTGATTTTCTCCTGCATCTCATTTCCTGCCTCCCCGCCCCAGCGGCAGGCCCCCTTGGAAGCAGAGGTAAGTCACAAACCAGCAAAAAGACCTAACAGACTACCTGGGATTCCAAGCGGTCAGCCTGTTCCTGGATCATTTAAAACTGCTTATTTGACTGGTAATGAGGTCATAAATTCCTGTGATCTGGGAGGTGAACCAAAAATCCTAGCCCGGGTCTCAGTTTCATCTAAAATTGACTACTTAGCAAAGGGTCAGTCTTTCCAGTTTAATGAAGCTGGCTTTGTGGTCCCTGAGCACTCTGGGAAAAGAAAGGATAAGAACTCCCAGGGTATGAGCAGCATTCAGGTGAGCAAGGCCAAAAAGCATGTTGTTGATCCAGAGGGTGAACAGGAAAAACCGGGAAATGACTCAACCCCGAGGGCCCTTCACGAGCTCTCCCAAGCGCTACTGCCACAGGTCTGCCACCGCCCATGCCTACAGACAAGCAAATCATCTTACAGAGAGAACATTTCCTGCCAGTCCACGGGGTCATGATTTCACATTCGCGGAGAAAGGAAAATCGCATCCCTCCCCAGAGCAGATCAAGGATACAACCGTCACCAAGTGGCCAGATGAATCGTTCAGCGTCCAGGACGAAGCGCACATAAATGGCTGTGACCCACAGTCTTGCCCTGTGCCCCTAAGTCCTACACATCGATACACTGGCCCCCCAGCAGTGTACAGCAGTGCTTCTTTTTATGGCCCCCCAGCCTCCTTTCCCTTTCTTCTTCCTGGGGACAGAGGATGGTGCTTCTTTGAGAGAGCCCCCTTGCAGCATAAAGGCAAGAACTACACAGAGTGGGGCAGGATTTTTCAGTGGAGGATTTTTTTTCCTTTGGGAATAGGTGAGCAGGGAATTCCAGCTCTCACTCACTTCCTAAGCCTCTCACTCAGCGGTAACCAGAGGGGTAACTCACTCAGTGGCAACCACTCACTGGTAAACCAGATGCAGGAGCCTGGGATGCCACGCCTGGGGAGGCCACAGCAGGGCCCTACAGGGAAGGGGCACTCCAGGGCTGGGAATGGGTTGAGGGAATACCTAGGAGGTCAAACAAACAGTGCCCTGGGTAGCGAGGCCCATCTGTGGGCTGGGCTAGCCCAAGTATGCCTTCACATTTAGCACAGGAGGGCCATTTGGGCCGCACAGGCCAGAGGTCAGGTGGATGGTCAGAAGTAGCCGTGAGTGAGCAGGGCAGGAGAGGGCAGACACTCCATTGGCCCAACTGTCTCTGTTTCTATCACAGTTTCTCAAGGATAACAGAAACCACAGACCTACAGGGACATGCTGGGGACTCCAGATTAGACCCAGTGTTTACTCTGTGTAGGGGCATGAGCTTTGGAGTCAGACAGATCTGGGTTCATATCCCAGTTCTGACACCAAAAACTCCTGTGGCCTCGGTCCAGTTACTTGCCTCTTTGCACTTTGGTTTCCGCATCTACAAAATGGAAGGGAAGGAACACCCCCTCACTGGGCGACAGGAGGCTGACAGGAAGGTGACTGTGGAAAGTGCCTGGCAGAGGCAGGTACAGTGACTGCTCAGAAACGCCATTATCAGTAGAGGACAGACTAACAGCCACACACTACCTGTGTATTGCAAACTCACTCCTCGTTCTTGGGGGTTGTTTCTGTTTCTTTCCCTAGTCAAGCAGCATCCACATTCCTCTCTAGAAGATAACCCTTCTCTGCCCATCCTCTGGGGAGCACTGACCCCAACTCAAGCAGTGATAATTAATCTGGGAAAGGGCTGGGGTCACTCTTCCGAAGGCTCCAGCAGCGTTGCTTGCTTTGGCATCCTTCCTGTGCACTTCAGGGGCTTCTCACCTCCGTGTTGTAAGAGGAGGGGCTGAACTGTAGGAATTTCACTCTCTGCAGAAGACATCTGCTTTGAGGGCAGTAAAGACCCAGGTGGCACTGTTTTGAAGGCAAAGAAATGAAGGGCAATTACCCTGCCATTAATCAGCCAGGCTGCAAGGACTGAACAGTGTGAGTTAAGGCCAGGAAAGAACATTTTAATAACATTCCTGGCGATAAGGAATGAGCAAAACGCAAATTAAGTTAGTAAGCATCTATATGGATTTCCTTGATACATGTCAATGTAGATTTTAAAGCGCCTTACAGAATTCAAGGTGAATTTAAAGGGAGCTGCTACCACTACCTCTGCAAAACGAAAACAGGAGAGGCCATCACCGACTCCCACACGTTTCCTGTACTTCAGTGTATGGATAACAGGAGACCACCCAACTTTCCTTTCCTGCTTCCTCTGAGTCCCAAATAAATTCCCCATCCCACCTCCACACACACTCATGGGGAGATACTTAAAGATCTGGGGAGGTTAAAAGTTAAGGATCTAAGAATAGAAAATGGAGAGTTCCAATTTTTTTTTAATGTGGTAAACAGACATAACGTAACATTTACCGCTTTAATCATCTTTCAGTGTATAGTTCAGTGGCATTAAGCACGTTCACACTGCTTAACGTTCACATCCCCAGAACGTCTTCCTCATCTCAAAATGAAACTCTACACCCATTAAACAATAACTCCTTCATTCTCCCCCTCCTCCCAGCCCCTGGCAAGCACCACTCTGCTTTCTGTCTCTAAGGACTGGACTACTGTAGGGACCTCACATAAGTGGAATCAATATTTGTCTTTTTGTGTCTGACTTATTTCACTTAGCATAATGTCCTCAAGGTTCATCCATGTTCTAACATGTCAGAATTTTCTTCCTTCTTAAAGCCGAATAATACTCCATTGTATGGACATACCACATTTTGTTTATCTATTCATCTATCAATGGACATTTGTGTTGTTTCTGCCTCTTGGCTATCATGAGTAATGCTGCTCTGAACGTGGGTGTACAAATATCTGGGGGAGTATTCCAATCGTATATTAAATCATCCATAGCGTCTCTGTCCTGCTTTTCTCTTGCATGTTGACTCTTTCTTATTTTCCACTAGTCCTCTGATTACTGCTGCCCAATATATCCTTCTGTACCAGAGTGATGGCTTCCTGTTGGCACCCCTAGCTTACACTGTGCCCTGATTCTGTGGAGTTTATTGAATAGACCCACTTTGAAAACACACAGTCTCTCCAGGAGATGCTCCTGAGCAGAGCTCACTCCCACTTCCGAACCTGCCTCTCACCCCTGCCATTAACCAACAGAGCCCCAGTGCAGAGGAGAGGCAGTGTGCTGGCATCAAAGCCACAGACACCCCTCCCAAAGAACAGCCAATAACAGAGCTGGAAGCTAGCAGAGCAGCCAGGACTCCTCCCTGTCTTGTGCGAAGAAGCACAAGCAGACAAGCATAACAGACTGATGTGAGGGCCCCATCACCTCTGTGAAACCTAAAGGAGTTGCAGCTTCCAGGGGACAATAATGCGGGGGGAGGTCAGCAGTGCGGGTGGCTGTGCAAGGCGGGGAAGGGCAGGAGAACAGTGGAGGGGCTGAAACTAACCACGAAAGGAAGGTTAACCAGACAAAAGCTCCTTCGGTAAAGAATCTTCTGGGGAAAAATAAAATTTAAGAGGAAGTGCTTACTTCTGACATTCAGAAGCTAAAGAAAGAACATACTGCAAACTGCAAATGCAGATCTAGGGAATGAATGCTCATCCACAGTGAGAACCCCTGTTCTGTCCTGAAATGTTCTACCCACCTTTCACCTGGCCCTTGGGAGACTGTAGGGCTTCTGTCATTTTCAGTCATCTGCCTGAATGAATTTACAACTGTTCAGAGAACGGTTTACATACACACTCTTCCAACCACCCATACACGAGTATCCTCAGAAGAAGATTCCCCAGCAGCTTAATCCAGCTCACAATCATACACTTTACTGTATTTCCTAACGTGCATTTTAGTCTAAAAACAAAATCTGAGTTTAAAAATCCCTGCATTTCCTCCCTATGTAAGAAGTATACAGTATCACGTTTGGGGCATTATTGTATTACTATACATTACCTAATAGTATATAGTGAATATTACAGTGTAGATAATCTATCCATCTCTCGCCAATATCCAGTTAATGATCTAAAATCTCACAGCCAACCAGGCCTCTGTGGAAAAATCAGGTCCTTCCTCTGCAGCCACCAATCAAGGGACAGTCCCTAAGCCCAGGCTCGGGCTCCCCAGAAACTCTGTCTCACGGACAGCACCTTATTTTGGGATGGACCCAATGTTTGGGCAAATTTGGTTACCTCAAATTTCCTCCATCAGTTTCCAGATCTGTATTTTCAGTCGAAGTCTTGGATGAAAGAGGGCTTTCTTTAAGAGCCCCTCGAGTTATTGGTTCTTTTAAACATAAAGAATGTTAAGGGTTCTAATTTTTCTCAACTTGGGCCTGCCGCTCCTCAAAGCTGGCTCCTAAAATTCTTCTAAAATTCACCTTTCACGACCCCAACAACTTGGCTCAGTGCTTCTCAGGAACCTTTGGCATTTGTGCACATCCCTCGAGGGCCTGGACTTATCCGGCAAGGACGGGATTAAGGGCTCTCTGTCACTCACGGCAGAATGAGAAGCTATGTTTCTGTCACCCCAAAGTGCCCAGGCCCTTTCCACTGCCACATCCTAGGGCAAATTTCCACCTGCCCTGAAGCGCTTCTGCATTCCTGCTCTGAGGCTTCTCCCTCCTGGATGTCAGCATTTCAGGACTGTGGTTTCCCGTCACCTCGGGCTACATTTTTCCAGCCTGCTTCTCCAGAATCTCTAACCCCTCCTGTTCCTTACGTGGCATTCTGTGTCTTTGTTGAGGTTTCCCCCACCTCGTTTTATGAGCATGTCTGTTTTATCACTTAATTTGAAATCACTAAGAGAATGAGTGAACAGATCAGACTTCATCTGACACCCTTGCTTCCCCTCCCCCCACGCCGTTGTCCCCACTGTTCATCTTCACACGTGTCGTGTGGCAGCCTGCCACCGGTGTGGCCTGCCAGCTTGCCTCTCCGAAGCCGTCTGCCTGGGATTCTTTGGGGGGAACTTCCCATGGAGAGCTACGCTATTGCTCATCACCGGCCCTACCTGAGAGGTCCCAGCCCACACCTGTCTGCTAGGAGAGCACAGCACCCCTATTCCAGACTCCCCTCCTCAGGCCCGCCCAGAGGGGCTCTGTACTCTAAGAGGGGACTGCTCACCACACAGAGCCTGGCAGCCAGAGAAAAATGCAGGCTCTGAATATCAAAATCCTTTGGTTTTATTGATCATATACATATCACTCCATTCTTCATTGGATAAATATTTAATTAGTATCTACCGTGATATCATTTGATGAACCCCTAGGTCGTACATGAGAGAGCTGGGGGGAAGGGGGTGATGGAGAAATGCAATGAATGGTGAGTGAATGACCATGTATGAGAGACGTTATCATGGCCTCCAGCCATCCGGCCCCTGGAAAGGAGGCACGGAAGGGATGGAACGGTGTCACACCCTAGGCTGGTGTTCCAGACCCCTAGACTCTCCCCAGGTGCTGCTGCTGGCAGCCCACAGCTCATTCTGGGTACCTCATCTGTTTGTGGTCCAAATCCCAAGAGAACCAGAGAACAAGTGCGGGTACAACGACAGTCAAGGATAATGGGGTATTTATGTAAATTGTCTCTGCCTTTGTAATTCATTGCACTGTCGATGACTGTTTCCCTCTCTGACTTGTGTTAGTGACAGGTGGTGGGCTGACAGCCCTGAAATTCAGATGCTTCTCTCTGGGACCCCGCCATGCTGGAGTTAGAAGGAAGCCCAACCCTGAGACGAAGTTAATGAAAATCGTCTCCACTGAGTAACACGCTGCTGGAATATTCTCTAGGGACTAGTGGCCACCTCCTTTCCTACTCCCACCTTCACAAAAAGGAAAATCACAGAAATGGTTAAAGCTTTTCAAACATACTGCCACTTTTGAGAGCCTGTGAATTCAGCTGTTTTTTTGCCAGTGATATCCAGATGCCCACATTTCAATGCCTTTTGAACAGAACTGCAAAATGACGAAAAATTAGAGAAAATTACCCTCTAATAGATTATAATATATTAATAATAACACACAACGCATCACAGAAGGTGCGTGGACAGAAAAGACTGCAATAGGGACGCAGCTCTCACCGCAGAATGAATGAAATACCCTGGCTAATTCCCAGCTGTTGCTCACCCGCCTGTCTTCAGAAGCTCCCCATGGGAGACAACTCCCTGATACCCTGGAACCCAACCTTGTGATGAGAAAGGCCCTGCCAGCGTGGGGACCGGGTGGAGGGTGGTCACGGCACCGCAATGAGTGCCATGCTCGTCCCCTCTCGTGGAAGCTGGGCCTTTATACATCAACTAAGTGTATCACCACATCGCCTGGTCTTTGCTAGAAGGAGCTTAGTGTCAGGTGGTGGTCACAGTGCA
The DNA here is from genome assembly GCF_964270905.1 of Leucopleurus acutus. NCBI lineage: Eukaryota > Metazoa > Chordata > Mammalia > Artiodactyla > Delphinidae > Leucopleurus > Leucopleurus acutus. Next base: position 26,369,329 of record NC_139143.1, read on the forward strand.
GCTGGCCACTCTAGGAACTGTATGAACTCTATCACAGACACAGCATGAATTAAGGCCAGATGCTTACAGCTTATACACAAAGGCATTCAGTTTCGCTGTATGCTTAACAGATCCAGGTAATTAAGAGAGAAAATGAACCTAAGATACCCAAAAGAGAAAGTCTAACAAAGTAAAATTACAACTACTAACTCATTGTCTTGGTCTACTTTACAGATATATTTATAAATAAGAATAGATTGAAGGATAACAAAACAGAGGACTACAAGGGACCCTTAGTCCTAGCAGAATCCCTAATTTTTGCAAATGTTAGGACTAAGACCCCAAAAAGGAATAGACGACTCCCCATCTTGCCATGCTCCAAGTGGCACAGGAGGGAGTCAACCCAGGTCTCCTGCCCCAGGTGCGGGCAGCTCCCCTGCACACCCTCCTCAGCTAAGGATAGCCCTATCCGCAGAGCTGCTCACTCGGGGCCTCCCTGTCCTTCCTCACCTGTCACTCCCCCGACAGCTGTGACAGGACCAGATAGTCCTGCGCGCTGCCACCCTTCCCTCCAACCTGGCTAAGGGTTTATTGTTGTGGCTAGGATAAAGACATTCCCCCAAAGCCAGATTAGCCCACTATCATTTTCTGGAAGTCACAAGTTCTTGAGGTCTGATAAACTCCATTTACCACCGAAAAAAACTACCTTCATAAAAATAAAAAAGGCTCACTTTTCCCCATTGGTGTAGTGTCTTAAGGCACTGGAATGTGCATTTAATGGAAAACATGGCTACAAACGTGTTGAGGTTTTGCAGTCATCTTAGAAGAAAAGATATAAGAGGCTGGACGCCTCCAGGGTAAATGCTGTGCAACAACGGTTCTCGACTCTTCCAGGGTCTCAGAACCCTCTGAGATCCAGGTCAAAAGCCCCTGCTGTATCTTCCCGCAAATGTGGACCTCTAGAGACAGGCTGTAGCTAAATGTTTGGAGGAGGGAGAATCCAGAACACAAAGGAGGAAAACAAGGAAGAAAGGAAAAGCAACTAAAACAACCTGTGCAGTAACCAATCAGAGTAGTTCGGGCTCGCTTACATTTATTCCACATGCCCTGATCATCTGAAATGGTACCACTCTATAAAGGAACTCTGCACTTTATAGGTATAACCATGATATGTATAGATTTCTAAAGCATTTATGTTTTTAAAATACTAGGTGGAGGTCCTTCCTTACGACAAAATCACGAGTCCTGTCGGAAGTCATTCCAATTTGGGGGGAGAACCTGCAGTCCAGTGGAGGGAAAAAGTATCATGTTATCTATGAGCAGGTTCATTTATTGACGTGACCTTAAAACCAAGGCTTTTCCATGAATACCGCTTTGCCCTCGGCCCAGGAAACCATAGAGACGAGCCTGAGAGTCCATTTCGTCCCAGACTTTGGATTCTAAGAATAGGAGCTTCAGTTCAGCCCAATGAATAGTTGAACAGCTTTCCTTGTGTCAGGCCCAGGGCTAGCTGTAGGGTGTAAGTTGTGATGGAGAATTTCCAACCAGGGCTGCCACTGCAGGCTTGATCGTGACCTCCCACTCCTCGGAGGGCTACTTGGAAACCATTGTCTCTGTTGCTGCTCCCTTGCTTATTGTCAAATGGAGAGATTCAAACTTGTTCCATTGACATAAAGCATGGGGGAGGGGGGGAATAAAATAAGAAACCTTAACCAGAAATGGAATCACCATGAAGCTAAAGGAAGCTTCAGCTTCGGGGCCCTCAGTTGCAGGGGTCCTTTCCAGGCCCTGGGGATGGGGGGCCCGGCAATGTATGCCCAGGGTCATCTGCATTCTTTCTCTTTATTTTTTCCAGCTTCTTTGAAATGTAAGTGATATATACCATTAGGTAAACTGAAGGTATAACAATGTGATGATTTGATACATGTATATACCGCAAAATATTTTCCACAATTAGGTTAGTTAACACTGCATTCTTATTCTTTTTTTAAAAAAAATTTATTTATTTATTTTATTTTTGCCTGTGTTGGGTCTCCGTTTCTGTGCGAGGGCTTTCTCTAGTTGCGGCGAGCGGGGGCCACCCTTCATCGCTGTGTGCGGGCCTCTCACTGTCGCGGCCTCTCTTGTTGCAGAGCACTGGCTCCAGACACGCAGGCTCAGTAGTTGTGGCTCGCGGGCTCTAGAGCGCAGGCTCAGTAGTCGTGGCTCATGGGCTTAGCTGCTCCGCGGCATGTGGGATCTTCCCAGACCAGGGCTCAAACCCGTGTCCCCTGCATCGGCAGGCAGATTTTCAACCACTGCGCCACCAGGGAAGCCCTGCATTCTTATTCTTAAAGAAGGTCCCCCACATTGTGTAACGCTTAAGGTCTCCCAAAACTTGGTTCTGCCCCTCATCCCAGCATCGCTGTGACCATCACAATTTTAACTTCTTCAGACCATAAAGCATGGGAAAAGAAAGCAGAGAAATTAAGGAAAACTATACGAGAGAAAAAAGCTGAGAGATGTGCGTGACGATGACAAGGATTCCCACTAAGCACTTGGCCCCTTGGAGCCTGTTCCTTGACCTGCAAAGGGGGCAACTGGACTGGAATCCGGCCTAAAGAGCTTTTCAAGTCACCTTCCATATCTACGGTGTTTCCCACTTATTAATAAATAGATGGATTTTTCCAACTATGAGTATAATTCTTAGAGACAGAGAAATGCCTGCTAGATCTATGTAACCCACAAGGTTGCCCTGAACTAGTTTCTGTGAGAAACGTGCGCCACAGAAGGCCCGCTGCTCTCGTTCCTCATCAGCTTCCTCTCCTAATACCAAAGCCCACAGCCAGAGCCTTGGCACATGTGCAGACCTTTCCGTGGCCTCTTTGTGAAAGACAACAGCTCTGAGCAGTATGAGGCCACAGGAACTGAAAAAGAACATGGTTCAGAACCTGTGCTTGGCTGCCCTGGAAGAAACCCAACAGCCGTTGGAAATTGAGTCTCTGCGCTGAGGACAGCCTAACTACCTTGGTGGGAAGAAGAAAAGGCCATTTCACTGAAGGTATGAGGAGGTAAACAGATTTACCACTGTCCAGAAACGCTATTTGCTAAGTAACCCGAAATAACTCACCTACTAAATCATGTTCCTGATATTTCTGTTGGAATATTCTAACAGCTTATTTTCTTTCTAAACAGAACACCTTTGTGACAACAAAAGTGAAGTCAGGAGATGAACTGTTGCTGCCTGATGACTTTTATGTACATCTTAAACACATCAGTTAGATCTACTGCAACTGCTCTAAATGTGCACCCTGCAAAGAACCCACCTCACTTTAATTCATATTCACGAAAATCTCATTAGGTATCTCTCATCTTTCTGGAGACACAAATACTCTTTGGGGCAGGGGTGAAGTGCTCTGTGTTCCTGCCCATCTCTGAATCAGATCCAGTTTACCATATACTTTGATTTCATTTTCACCATCTCCCTCACTTTTCTCTCCATTTGACAATAAGCAAGGGAGCAGCAACAGAGACAATGGTTTCCAAGTAGCCCTCCGAGGAGTGGGAGGTCACGATCAAGCCTGCAGTGGCAGCCCTGGTTGGAAATTCTCCATCACAACTTACACCCTACAGCTAGCCCTGGGCCTGACACAAGGAAAGCTGTTCAACTATTCATTGGGCTGAACTGAAGCTCCTATTCTTAGAATCCAAAGCCTGGGACGAAATGGACTCTCAGGCTCGTCTCTATGGTTTCCTGGACCGAGGGCAAAGCGGTACTCAGTGGAAAAGCCTTGGTTTTAAGGTCACGTCAACAAATGAACCTGCTCATAGATAACATGATACTTTTTCCCTCCACTGGACTGCAGGTTCTCCCCCCAAATTGGAATGACTTCCGACAGGACTCGTGATTTTGTCGTAAGGAAGGACCTCCACCCAGTATTTTAGAAACATAAATGCTTCAGAAATCTATACATATCATGGTTATACCTATAAAGTGCAGAGTTGTATAAATCTGCAAATGAGTATGATTAACTTATGTAATTCTGATACTCTTAAATGTCCTTTTCCTTGGCTGGATAATAAACCCAAACGAACACTTGGTCATTTAGTCAACAGAATGTATAGGAGAACTTTCAGCCTCTTTCCAGCTTTTAATATATTTCTTATTAAACATCTATTGTGTGTCAGGTACTTTGCTAAGTGATATGGATTCAAGGATAAACAATGAAGTGATCCCATCCCGTTATCTACAAAAATATACATAAACAATCTAAATAACACAGATAGTAGGTTGAACTATATGAAACAGCCGTTTTTGTGGTCAAAATGGTGAACAGTGGCAATTTCATATGGTTCTGTTCTCAGAGACACGGCAGCGAGCAGTGGCTTGAAATGAAATCTTAGTTCCCTGCCCAGGAATTGAACCTGGGTAGCCTGAGTGAAAATCAGGAATCCCAACTGCTGGTCCACCAGGGTCTAGAGGCTAGAGAGAAAGTTGCCCTGGCTCTTGCCCCATTCGTAAAATGAATTTCTCAAGGAGGCAAAAACTGCAAAAACAGGTACAAGGTTTATTATCACAGACACAGCATAACACGTGGGAGCGCACACAGAGAAACAGTTTGTTTATTTAAGACAGAAGCAAGGCAGAGATGCACACCCGGAGAGCAAGGGCGTGGGCATCCTCCCTAATCAGGAGGAAGTAAAGAAGTGTTTAAATCATTTATACAGCGCAGGTCTTCCAGCTCTTTGTTTACCTTTAGCCGATTATCTCATTTCTTTCCCACATCTGACCTGCCCTAGGACCCTCCCCAATATACGTGTGATCTTTTTTGCCAAGTTGGATTCCAGCACAGAGGCGTCTGGGAGGTTTTACAACATTTGTTGTGGGGTGGCACCCCTCCCTGTTGACCCCCAAGGAGGCTTTCTGCGCGTGTGCAGTTGGGGAGGTCTCCCTGACCTCAGGAGTGATAGATGTGGTCATCTTATCTCTTTACTCAGCTGAGCTCAGTTCCTGCCACTACCTTTGCCCTTGGAGTGTCTAAGCAAGACAAAGCTCCAATTTCACTCTGGTTGACAAACTCCAGCTGCTCAGCCCATCTACCTCCTGTAAGTTGTATACCTCCTATACAACTTAATATATGTAAAAACTGCTACGAGGAAATGAGGAATTCAACCTCAGGTATGCGTGCGACGAGGTGGGCAATAGATATCACTCTTCTTTAGGAACACGGTATCTTGGGTCCTCCTCTTGTGTTAACAAGCCTGCAAGATCACAGCAGTGGTGTGCTTGAGGCATGGTTGGCCCCGTGGTAGGTATCTCAGGATACTGCACACTCCAAAAAGTGCAAGGCTGCCAACAGGAGATGTCTCAATTCAAGGGAGATGATAGACAAGTGAGCTGGGCACTAAGCTAAGGAGAAATAATGGTAAGCCAGAAATGAATAACCCCCCAGCAAGAGCACCCAGCTCCATCCTACCTCATGCAGCCTCTGCAGTTTCACCATGTGGGGAACGTCTCTCTGCAGGTCTCCCCAGCCCCTTGCAGAGGGGCTTTCCTATGACCCTTGTGACCTTTGTGTGAAATACCATCACTGTTTATTGCTTCCACTGAAAGACTTCTTTTTCCACCCAGCTAGGACACCTCAACGTTCTATAAGAGCAAGAGTGTATGTCTTGAAGATCAGACGCGTCCTAAACGATATATCTTGATTACTTTTTTCCAGCAACTCTGTCCACCATATGGGACCTATCCCAGGTCTGAAAAATGTGCTTCCTGTCAGCCCGACTGTGCAACACCCAGACCAACTCCATCTACACTGTCTGCTTCCCACTTCAGCTTGGTCCTTGAGGGCACATAGTAGGAGTTTAGTAAATGCTTTTTGAGTGAATGAATGAATAAATGATTAGATGGATTGACTAATAAATTCACAACTACATGAACAAGTGGTACCTTAGAGAGTGGGGGCCTTTTAGAACTTTTTTTTTTTTTTGACATTGATACTGAGCTTTTTTAAATTTCAGAACTTAGTTCATCGGAAGACACTAGAAATAGTCAAGTCACAGACTGCAAAAACATTAGCAATACATACGTCTGGCAAATGACCTGTATTGATAATATACACATAACTCTAGGGAAGCCCTAGAGCCTTTCTTAAGTAACAAAGTTAAGCAGCACTTTCAGGTTGAGTGAAAGACACCATCCTGAAGAGAACCTTCCTGGGAAATCTCATCCAACATGCAAATTTATGGTTCACTGAAAGACACTGTTCGGTCTCTGCATCAAGAAAGACCTTTTGCAAAAGGCTGGGACTTCCTTGGTGGCACAGTGGTTAAGAATCCGCCTGCCAATGCAGGGGACACGGGTTCAAGCCCTGGTTCAGGAAGATCACACATGCTGCAGAGCAACTAAGACCGTGTGCCACAACTACTGGGCCTGCACTCTAGAGCCCAAGAGCCACAACTACTGAGCCCACGTGCCACAACTACTTAAGCCCGCGCGCCTAGAGCCTGGGCTCTGCAACAAGAGAAGCCACCGCAATGAGAAGCCCGTGCACTGCAACGAAGAGTAGCCCCCACTCGCCGCAACTAGAGAAAGCCCGTGCACAGCAACGAAGACCCAATGCAGCCAAAAACAAATAAATAAATAAATAAATTTATAAAACAAACAAACAAAAACAAAAGACTTATCTTCTTGATTTCGGGTAATGAATTTCTTTAAATTTTTCCACACCTGTTCACAATTTGGTTACAAAAGTACTTAAAATTGTGACTTCTGTCTACACCGAAGGTCTTTTTCCTTTATTTCAAAATCATGGTAACTGTATCAAGTTTCAGGAAGCATAACTTCTCTCCACAACATGTATAACATGAATGCAAAAACATCCTCCTTCTGAGAGATTACTGGGAGGATCAAATGAGGGTAATGTCTGCAAAAGAACTTTGAAAAACTATAAACCACATGACACACACACACACATATATGTACATGTGGATATACACACATATATGTGTTGAACACTACTAGGATATATGTAATACATATTAATATATACATGTGCCGTATACAAGATAATAATATATACATATGCCATATAAAATAAATATTAATGGTAAGATGCTTTTAATATGGACACCTGCATAATAGCTTAAAGTTGTATACTGACAGCACAAAACTCTCAGTATTATTACCTCATTTGTCCTAAGTCAGGGCCAAGTATCACTATGATTGTTCTCATTTTACAGACCTGGCAAGGGAGATCAAAAGAAGTCAAGTGACTTGCCCAGGGTCACCCAAATATGATATCAATAAGCGACTTAGGAGCAAACTGGAGAAATTTTGACCCACAAGCCAGAGCTGTTTTCTATTAGACTATGCTGCCACCTAACTGACAAGGTTAAAAACACCTGTATTTATTACACCAGCACTTAGAAGAGTGCATTAGCCGTTGATGCATCCATGGTTATCTGATCCTTAGTTATCTTATCCTTGGTTATCTTTTTAATAAGGTACTCTGTCCTTGTTAAACAGCAAGAAGGATTTTTAAATGTTTAGGAACCTTCATCTTTTTGTCACTCTAAAGATCGTAAACAATGACCACCCAAGCAACAGAGAACCCACAATAATTAAGAACGCCAAGCAAATGCATCCGTTACTGAGTGCATTCTTGTTCCTTTCTCCACGATAAAATGACTTCAGAATGTAGTCTCTTCCCTCAACCAATACTAGTACTCAATCCCTTCAAGCAAAACTAACCAACAAACACAAAAACATGTGTTTGATCTTCCTCTGGTAGAACATGTGTTTGGCCTGTTTTATTCCTGGGTTTGGGGTGAGAGGGAAATGAGCTCTAAACTTACTGTCTCGGTTCCTCTCACAACCCAGTAGTTCCAGCTTGGTCCCCACAGCTTCCAGGAATTAAAGGTGAGTTCCAAGGTAACTCATTAACTTCTATGAGGATCAAATCCACAACAGTCAGAGCTTCTGTGCTAAATGGCTGAGCTAACTGACACGGTCTCTCCCGTCCGTGTCTCCCTTTGAGGGCACTGGCCAATCAGAGCTAAATTCAGCAGTATCTCAGACGGAAATGAGGAAGACTTGGCTTTCATTTTCTCTTCTCTTAATATCACTTGGGCAAGGCTTTTCCTCTTTCAACACCCCAGTTTTCTCGATTGCTACAGTAACATTCTCTTGTAAAACAGGTTTACAGGAGAGTAGATCACAGGTACGCTATACTAGATTTTTGCTGATTTTCCCCAGAGGAGCAAAATTCTTGATACATGCAGTTAGGTTTGTTATAGAAGGCAAGGACATCTTAACCAAGAGATAAATCTACTGGCTGTATTCCAACCAGTGGTAAGACCACGGATAGGAGATGGCGGTAGAAAAAAGGAGGCTTCTTCATGTACACATCTTCATGAAAACAATTCAACTCGAATAGAAAGAAACAGTAAATTTTTGTTATTCTTGTTGATATAAACAATGAAAGGAAAATATTAGAGTTTTAAAAGCAGGAGAAGGATACCATATGATTCCAACTATGTGGCATTCTACAAAAGACAAACTACGGAGACGGTAAAAAGATCAGTGGTTGCTGGGAGTGAGTGAGGGAGGATGCAGGTCTGAACAGGCAGAGCACAGGGCATTTTTAGGGCAATGGAACCATTATTCTGGATGGTACTGGAATGGTGGATACATGTTGTTATACATTTGTCAAAACTCATAGAATGTATGACAAAAAGCGTGATACCTAATATAATCTGGGGACTTCAGGTAATAATAATGTATCAGTATTGGCTCATCAGTTATAACAAGTGTACCACACTAATGCAAGAAGTTAATAATAAGGGAAGCCGGGGGTTGAGGAAGCGGCATATGGGAACCCTTTGTACTTTCTGCTCACTTTTTTCTATAAACCCAAAACTGCTTTTTAAAAAAATCTATTAATTAAAAAAAAAAAAAAAGGTAGTAGAGGGATTTTGGGTTCCAGCCTGCCTGCCTCTGGCCCTAAGCACTAAGTACTCGGCAGTGTACACGTCACATTATTGCTCTGAGTCTCCAGTCTCTCATCTGGAACAAATAAGGATAACAATAGCTGATTTACCTCACAGAGCTGACCATCATGATATAAGAGTCAAAGCAATATACATAGAAGCACTTTGTGACGAGTAACCTCCTGAAGAAATTTAAGCTATAGTCTTTCTAAAAATACAGTGTGGTTTCATCATTATGAAAAGTTCTTATAGATCGGTAGGAACAAATATATTTTCTATAGCATTAATAGACCAAATGATAACACTGAGACTGTCTTTTCATGCTCCTAAATCATTCCCACTTGAGGGATCCACGCCTAAGGTGCAACAGAAACACATCACGCACTCACGAGTCTGAGCCTCAGAACGCTTCCACTCACGTTTCTCAAAGTCACAGGCTGCATTTTCACATACAGTCTCTTCTTCTCCAACCCGTCTTCAGCAATGGGCCAGAGACCCCTTCAGTAGTGAATTACAGTAATGAAGTTATTCACAAAAATCCTGGGAAGTGACCAGCAACTCTAACCAGGCTTCATCCCCAGGAATTTGTGGACACATTTTGTGGCACGTTCCGCAATCCAGGTACGGGAAAACATTCTATCGGTGTTCTTTGATTAAAACAAAGCACAGTCATTATTTTGCCAAGCACGGAAGATGTAATAATGAAGGAGCCTCAGCGGTAATTGTTCAAAATCACTTTATGCCAAGTCGTTTTCACGGCTGTTTGTCAGGCCTGGCACATGGCCAGCACCAGGAGACTTCATGAGGAATGCTGAGCGAGAAGTGGTCCCACAAAATGCCACACTGTCACCGGCTCTCCAGCACGCTGCTATTTATACTAAATGGTGACAGCTGAGAAAAGCCTCAGAAATCAGAAAGTCCAGCCTGAGGACAGAGGTCCCAGCAGTCTGAGTGCGTAAGGGATCTGGACCTGGACGTGTTATCATACAGCCCTGTGACATCCGCTCAGCTTGTGTTTTGCTTTCTATTGTTTACACCCTGGCGGTTATAACTTAAAGGAAAAAACAGCCAAGGCTATACGGAATTTATCTTCTTGGGTCTACGTGCTTAGTAGGAGCGTGATTACATCGAACTCAACACCAAAGGCATCCGACAATCTGGTCAGTTTGTCCCATTCTAACTAAGAGCCCTTATGGCCTCCAGACCTTTTCCACCAGCTTTAGTTCCTCCCAGTGGCCTGCCCTCCCATCCACCCACCCCCCTCAATGCCTATTTGTAGACCTTCACAGAGCTCTTATCTCTTGCACAGAAGAGCATAGCTCTGCTGGGTCTTCTAACTTCTGAAGGAGAGCTTCATCCTCTCCTTGAATCTTCTGGCACCTCAGAATGCATTTTTCCTATAAAAGAATTACTGCAGACTCAGTTTTATACTGTCTCTCTCCACCACTGCCAAAATCCCTGAGCTTTTTCTTCCAGTGTATGATACTTCGTGCACCTTAGAGTTTTCCTCTAAGCTGAAGATGCTTCTTAACCGGAGGATAAAGATATATGAGTTGATATAAATCCTCAAAAGAGCCGAGATCTACATATTCCTATATTCTTCCTACTTACAAAAGTGTCTTTCTTTCTAGAAATAAAATGGAATAGTGGTTTTTTTCTTGGTCAATCTTGGTTTAGGCTGACCTCAAATAGTAAAAGTTGTCCTTGTTATTAAGAAACCCTTTTCTCTTCACTTTGTTTTGTTGATCTTGCCTCACTAGCCCCTGTTGACCTAATCTGCCCACGTTGAATCTCGGGGATGATAGACACGCCAGCGGGCGGGGGAATTAAGTTATACACAGTTTGCGGAGTTTTCAGAACCACGCTTCACCCTGGGACTCTAATGTGTACGCCAGTCGCCCAAATTTATGCTTGTTGCTTTCGGACTTAGCCCTATGACCTTAAGAGGTCATGGCAAAGTCCCTGCTGGGAGAGGTCAGCATCCATAAATGACACTGCTCAGCTCTGGGACAATTCCAGCACCGGTCTGTTACCCACAGCTCAGAAATCAAGCAGACACTAGCAGGCAGGCCCATCTATCAGACTGCACACCTCCCAGGGTAAAGAGGTGCCCCTTGGAGAAGCGATGGGGCTAAATGGTCAAGCCCCGCAGGGATACTCAGATTGGTGCTGGCAGAATTCTCCCCTTCCAGAAGCTTCCTCTTCCTTCATCTTGCTGAGACTAAGTGGAATTCACACCTGTATTTGCCAGCCGTTCGTTGTCCTGCCTTTTTCAGCCGACCAGTGACAAGTGTTGATATTGTTTAATTGATTTGTTTTGTCTTTCAGCGCCCTGCCTTTTGTGTGTGCTTAATAAATATTTGCTGACCTGACCCAGAGTTAAATCTTACTATGCTAAAGGATCTCCTAGCTCTCTTCTCAGAATTCTTAGTCCTTGGGATAGAGGCAATACAAACGAAGAAGAAAAACAAGAGATTTGCCTCATCTGTACTTCTCAATCAGTCTGCCTCTGGAGAAAGGTCTGGCTCTGCTCCAACCCAGAAATCAGGTGGAGTGGAAGCTTTATCTTAGAGACACTAACTTGCTTAAAAGTGTTAAATTCCCATCTGTCCCCATATCATTCAGGGCCATTGAAGATAGAAAGGTAAAACCCAGGAGCCATTCTACTTTAGCAAAGTTTCCTTGTTTGGGGTTTTTTCCTTTTCATCTGAAAACCTTCCAATTGCTGGCAAGAAAGGCTAACATTCCTCTGCCCAGCACACCTGCCGGGGGGCAGCCCCTTGAGCCAGCACCAGGGTCTGGGGGAGCTCAAGGGAAGTGACCAGACACGTACAGAGGAGTCAGCTCTGGATGGGGGTCCCACCCCTGGACGTTTAAGGAAACCAAATTCCTTTCTGCTGGCCGTCATGACAGCGCCACAGGATACAGCTCTCCAGGTCTCCCCCGGCCTCCTCCACCCCTACACGGTCCTCACTCAGAATCAAATCACAGGCCCCGTTCCATCTCTTTTGGAGTTACTTCATTCCCCAAGGTGATGTTTAGGTGATTAGGCTGTTTTTCTCAGCAGTGCCCCAAACAAACAGCCTCCTTTCTAGCTCCAGCCTCTAGCTTAGAATAAACAGATCAATCAACCCTGAGGGAAAGCAGCAACCCCTGAAAACCCCCAGACAATGAGCCCTCTGGGCCTGCCAGATGAGAAAAATGTAAGGGCTATTAGGACCCCTTCATATTGCTATTTGTTAGCTGCAATTTTAGAATTTCTAGAGCTAGAAGGGACCTTAGTTCAATTTCTTCCTTCTGCAGATAAGAAAATTAAGGCCTAGCATGTAAGCTCTTTTAATTATATAAAATTGAATACAGTATGCCCATTTTTAAGCAGGTTTCTAGATTTATTTTCCTCTTGTTGAACAGTAAAGCACAAAACAACATGGCAGCAAAATTCCAGTCAAGGAGTACAGAAGATGCAGATCCCCCCTGAAATGCTGAAATCATATATCACCACCACGTAACAGATTCAATATGCACTCCTGACTAGGGCATCCATCACCAGGCCTCTGGGAGCCCCTCCACCATGGCTGGACAATCTGGGCGCCAGCAATCTTAAAGGAAATGTGCTGGAAACAAGTGAAATGCAGATTACCTGGTTTCCTTGAAGGTGATAATCGGGGTCCTTGAGCTAGTTTGTGTATGTCAAAAGCCCCATGGAAATCACACTTTTATTCATACTTAAGCATTATATCAAATGCAGCAATTATATCAAATCAATGTGGAGAAACTGGCCATTCAGGCCAATACAAACACTGCTGGGTGGTTATATGTGTCTACATATTTTCAAGGGCATGAGGGGAGACAAATAAATTGTTCCTTAATAAATGCAGGGATAGGAAATAGTTTAAAACTTTTTTTAAAGCAAATTGTATCAGAGAAAACAAGCGCAAAAGATGGTTCAAAAAAGATTTGGAAATCACCGAGCTGGGTTTTCATCTAGGGAGAAAAGGTGGAGAATTTTTCTATTGAGCCAAAATGAGTCTCATCTTGGGAATAATTTTCCTAAATAAGAAGCAGCCAGGGAAACACCATGTACTCAGCCTCAGGAAACGTCCTTGCAGCGCAATCACGCACTAGCCTGGTGACATGCAACGGACTGTGGTCTCATTAGGTGACATTATACTGCACAGTCTATAGTCATGTTTAGAGCACTTATTTAGACCGATATGCTGTTTGAATTTGTGGAATTAATGACATACGTTATAATGGGAATCTAATTTTTATTGTAATAAAATAATAGAAATAAAAATTAAAATTTACCATTTCGATTGGAACCAAGATGGCAGAGTAGAAGGACGTGCTCTCACTCCCTCTTGTGAGAACACCAGAATCACTACTAGCTGCTGGACAATCACTGACAAGAAGACACTGGAACCCACGAAAAAAGATACCCCACACCCAAAGACAAAGGAGAAGTCACAATGAGACGGTATGAGGGGCACAATCACAGCAAAATCAAATCCCATAAGTGCTGGGTGGGTGACTCACAGACTGAAGACCACTTATACCACAGAAGTCCACCCACTGGAGTGAAGGTTCTGAGCCCCACGTCAGGCTTCCCAACCTGGGGGTCCGGCAAAAGGATGAGGAATTCCTAGAGAATCAGACTTTGAAAGCTACTGGGATTTGATTGCAGGACTTTGACAGAACTGGGGGAAACAGACACTCCACACTTGAAGGGCACACACAAAGTAGTGTGAGCATCAGGACCCAGGGTACGGAGCAGTGACCACAGGGGAGACTGAACCAGACCTACCTGCTAGTGTTACGGGGTCTCCTGCAGAGGTGGGGGGTGGCTGTGGCTCACCGTGAGGACAAGGACACTGGCAGCAGAAGTTCTGGGAAGTACGCCTTGGTGTGAGCCCTCCCAGAGACTGCCATTAGCCCCACCAAAGAGCCCAGGTAGGCTCCAGTGTTGGGTTGTCTCAGGCCAAACAACCAACAGGGAGGGAACGTAGCCCCACCCATCCGTAGTCAAGCGGATTAAAGTTCTACCGAGCTCTGCCCACCAGAGCAACAGCCAGCTCTACCCACCACCAGACCCTCCCATCAGGAAGCCTGCACAAGCCTCTTAGATAGACTCATCCACCAGAGGGCAGACAGCAGAAACAAGAAGAACTACAATCCTGCAGCCTGTGGAACAAAAACCACATTCACAGAAAGACAGACAAGATGAAAAGGCAGAGGGCTACGTACCAGATGAAGGAACAAGATAAAACCCCAAAAGAAACAGCTAAATGAAGTGGAGATAGGCAACCTTCCAGAAAAAGAATTCAGAATAATGATAGTGAAGATGATACAGGACCACGGAAAAAGAATGGAGGCAAAGATCAGAAGGTGCAACAAATGTTTAACAAAGACCTAGAAGAATTAAACAACAAACAAATAGAGATGAACAATACAATAACTGAAATGAAAAATACACTAGAAGGAATCAATAGCAGAATAACTGAGGCAGAAGAACGGATAAGTGACCTGGAAGACAGAATGGTGGAATTCACTGCTGAGGAACAGAATAAAGAAAAAAGAATGAAAAGCAATGAAGACAGCCTAAGAGACCTCTGGGACAACATTAAACACAACAACATTCACATTATAGGGGTCCCAGAAGGAGAAGAGAGAGAGAAAGGACCCGAGAAAATATATGAAGAGATTAGAGTTAAAAACTTCCCTAACATGGGAAAGGAAATAGCCACCCAGGTCCAGGAAGCACAGAGTCCCATACAGGATAATCCCAAGGAGAAACACGCGGAGACACATGGTAATCAAATTGGCAAAAATTAAAGACAAAGAAAAATTATTGAAAGCAGCAAGGGAAAAATGACAACATACAAAGGAACTCCCATAAGGTTAACAGCTGACTTCTGAACAGAAACTCTACAAGCAAGAAGGGGAATGGCATGACATATTTAAAGTGATGAAAGGGAAGAACCTACAACCAAGATTACTCTACCAGGCAAGGATCTCATTTAGATTCGACGGAAAAATCAAAAGCTTTACAGACAAGCAAAAGCTAAGAGAATTCAGCACCACCAAACCAGCTCTACAACAAATGCTAAAGGAACTTCTCTAAGTTGGAAACACAAGAAAACAAAAGGACCTACAAAAACAAACCCAAAACAGTTAAGAAAATGGTAATAGGAACATACATATCAATAATTACCTTAAATGTGAATGGATTAAATGCTGTAACCAAAAGACACAGGCTTGCTGAATGGATACAAAAACAGACCCATATATATGCTGTCTACAAGAGACGCACTTCAGAACTAGTGAAACATTCAGACTGAAAGTGAGGGGACGGAAAAAGATATTCCATGCAAATGGAAATCAAAAGAAAACTGGAGTAGCAATACTCATATCAGACAAAATAAACTTTAAAATAAAGAATGTTACAAGAGACAAGGAAGGACACTACATAATGATCAAGGGATCAGTCCAAGAAGAAGATATAACAATTATAAATATATATGCACCCAACATAGGAGCACCTCAATACATAAGGCAACTGCTAACAGCTCTAAAAGAGGAAATCAACAGTAACACAATAATAGTGGGGGACTTTAACACCTCACTTACACCAATGGACAGATCACCCAAAATGAAAATAAATAAGGAAACACAAGCTTTAAAGGACACAATAGACCAGATAGATTTAATTGATATTTATAGGACATTCCATCCAAAAACAGCAGATTACACTTTCTTCTCAAGTGCGCATGGAACATTCTCCAGGATAGATCACATCTTGGGTCACAAATCAGCCTCAATAAATTTAAGAAAACTTAAATCATATCAAGCATCTTTTCTGACCACAACGCTATGAGATTAGAAATCAATTACAGGGGAAACAACATAAAAAACACAAACACATGGAGGCTAAACAATACGTTACTAAATAACCAAGAGATCACTGAAGAAATCAAAGAGGAAATCAAAAAATACCTACAGACAAATGACAATGAAAATATGACGATCCAAAACCTATGGGATGCAGCAAAAACCGTTCTAAGAGGGAAGTTTATAGCTATAAAAGCCTACCTCAAGAAACAACAAAAATCTCAAATAAACAATCTATCCTTACACCTAAAGGAGCTACAGAAAGAAGAACAAACATAACCCGAAGTTAGCAGAAGGAAAAAATCATTAACGGTCAGAGCAGAAATAAATGAAACAGAAACAAAGAAAACAATAGCAAAGATCAACAAAACTAAAAGCTGGTTCTTTGAGAAGATAAACAAAATTGATAAACCATTAGCCAGACTCACCAAGAAAAAGAGGGAGAGGACTCAAATCAATAAAATTAGAAAGTTTTTGGACTTCCGGGAAGATGGCGTAAGAGTAAGACGCGGAGATCACCTTCCTCCCCACAGATACACCAGAAATACATCTACGCATGGAGCAACTCCTACGGAACACCTACTGAACGCTGGCAGAAGACCTCAGACCTCCCAAAAGGCAAGGAACCCCCCACGTACCTGGTTAGGGCAAAAGAAAAAAATAAACAGAGACAAAAGGATAGGGACGGGTCCTGCACCAGCGGGAGGGAGCTGTGAAGGAGGAAAAGTGTCCACACACTAGAAGCCCCTTCGCGGGCGGAGACTGAGGGAGGCGGAGGGGGGAGCTTCGAAGCCGCGGAGGAGAGCACAGCAACAGGGGTGCGGAGGGCAAAGCGGGGAGATTCCAGCGCAGAGGATCGGGGCCGACCGGCACTCACCAGCCGAGAGGCTTGTCTGCTCGCCCGCTGGAGCGGGCGGGGCTGGGAGCTGAGGCTCGGGCTTCGGTCGCAGCGCAGGGAGAGGACTGGGGTTGGCGGGGTGAACACAGCCTGCAGGGCGTTAGTGCACCGCGGCTAGCCGGGAGGGAGTCCGGGGAAAGGTCTGGACCTGCCGAAGAGGCAAGACACTTTTTCTTCCCTCTTTGTTTCCTGGTGCGCGAGGAGAGGGGATTAAGAACACTGCTTAAGGGAGCTCCAGAGACGGGCGCGAGCCGCGGCTAAAAGTGCGGACCCCAGAGACAGACATGAGACGCTAAGGCCACTGCTGCCACCACCAAGAAGCCTGTGTGCGAACACAGGTCACTATCCACACCCCCCATCCGGGGAGCCTGTGCAGCCCGCCACCGCCAGGGTCCCGGGATCCAGGGACAACTCCCCCGGAGAACGCACGGCGCGCCTCAGGCTGGCAACGTCACGCCGGCCTCTGCCGCCGCAGGCCCGCCCTGCACTCCGTGACCCTCCCTACCCTCCGCCCTGAGTGAGCCAGAGCCTCCGAATCAGCGGCTCCTTTAACCCCGTCCTGTCTGAGCAAAGAACAGACGCCCTCCGCGACCTACACGCACAGGCGGGGCCAAATCCAAAGCTGAGCCCCTGGGAGCTGTGAGAACAAAGAAGAGAAAGGGAAATCTCTCCCAGCAGCCTCAGGAGCAGCGGATTAAAGCTCCACAATCAACTTGAGCTACCCTGCATCTGTGGAATACCTGAATAGACAACGAATCATCCCAAATTAAGGAGCTGTGTGGATGAAAGGCTCTTGGTGCTGCAGCCAGGAGTTAGTGCTGTGCCTCTGAGGTGGGAGAGCCAACTTCAAGACACTGGTCCACAAGAGGCCTCCCAGCTGCACATAATATCAAACAGCGAAAATCTCCCAGAGATCTCCATCTCAACGCCAGCACCCAGCTTCACTCAACGACCAGCAAGCTACAGTGCTGGACATCCTATGCCAAACAACTAGCAAGACAGGAACACAACCCCACCCATTAGCAGAGAGGCTGCTCAAAATCATAAAAAGTCTACAGACACCCCAAAACACACCACCAGACGTGGACCTGCCCACCAGAAAGACAAGATCCAGCCTCATCCACCAGAACACAGGCACTAGTACCCTCCACCAGGAAGCCTACACAACCCACTGAACCAACCTTGGCCCCTGAGGACAGACACAAAAAACAACAGGAACTACGAACCTTCAGCCTGCAAAAAGGAGACCCCAAACACAGTAAGATAAGCAAAATGAAAAGACAGAAAAACACACAGCAGATGAAGGAGCAAGATAAAAACCCACCAGACCTAACAAATGAAGAGGAAATAGGCAGTCTACCTGAAAAAGAATTCAGAATAATGATAGTAAAGATGATCCAAAATCTTGGAAATAGAATAGACAAAATGCAAGAAACACTGAACAAGGACCAAGAAGAAATAAAGATGAAACAAACAATGATGAACAACACAATAAATGAAATGAAAAATACTGTAGATGGGATCAATAGCAGAATAACTGAGGCAGAAGAACGGATAAGTGACCTGGAAGATAAAATAGTGGAAATAACTAATGCAGAGCAGAATAAAGAAAAAAGAATGAAAAGAACTGAGGACAGTCTCAGAGACAGTCTCTGGGACAACATTAAATGCACCAACATTCGAATTATAGGGCTTCCAGAAGAAGAAGAGAAAAAGAAAGGGACTGAGAAAATATTTGAAGAGATTATAGTTGAAAACTTCCCTAATATGGGAAAGGAAATAGTTAATCAAGTCCAGGAAGCACAGAGAGTCCCATACAGGATAAATCCAAGGAGAAATACGCCAAGACACATATTAATCAAACTGTCAAAAATTAAATACAAAGAAAACATATTAAAAGCAGCAAGGGAAAAACAACAAATAACACACAAGGGAATCCCCATAAGGTTAACAGCTGATCTTTCAGCAGAAACTCTGCAAGCCAGAAGGGAGTGACAGGACATATTGAAACTGTTGAAGGAGAAAAACCTGCAACCAAGATTACTCTACCCAGCAAGGATCTCATTCAGATTTGATGGAGAAATTAAAACCTTTACAGACAAGCAAAAGCTGAGAGAGTTCTGCACCACCAAACCAGCTCTACAACAACTGCTAAACGAACTTCTCTATGCAAGAAACACAAAAGAAGGAAAAGATCTACAATAACGAACCCAAAACAATTAAGAAAATGGGAATGGGAACACACATATCAATAATTACCTTAAATGTAAATGGACTAAATGCTCCCACCAAAAGACACAGATTGGCTGAATGGATAGAAAAACAAGACGCATATATTTGCTGTCTACAAGAGACCCACTTCAGACCCAGAGACACATACAGACTGAAAGTAAGGGAATGGAAAAAGGTATTTCATGCACATGGAAACCAAAAGAAATCTGGAGTAGCAATTCTCATATCAGAGAAAATAGACTTTAAAATAAAGACTATTAGAAGAGACAAAGAAGGACACTACATAATGATCAAGGGATCGATCCAAGAAGAAGATATAACAATTATAAATATTTATGCACCCAACATAGGAGCACCTCAATACATAAGGCAAATACTAACAGCCATAAAAGGGGAAATCGACAGTAACACATTCATAGTAGGGGACTTTAACACCCCACTTTCACCCATGGACAGATCATCCAAAATGAAAATAAGTAAGGAAACACAAGCTTTAAATGATACGTTAAACAAGATGGACTTAATTGATATTTATAGGACATTCCATCCAGAAACAACAGAATACACATTTTTCTCAAGTGCTCATGGAACATTCTCCAGGATATATCATATCTTGGGCCACAAATCAAGCCTTGGTAAATTTAAGAAAATTGAAATTGTATCAAGTATCTTTTCCGACCACAACGCTATGAGACTAGATATCAATTACAGGAAAAGATCTGTAAAAAATACAAACACATGGAGGCTAAACAATACACTACTTAATAACGAAGTGATCACTGAAGAAATCAAAGAGGAAATCAAAAAATACCTAGAAACAAATGACAATGGAGACACGACGACTCAAAATCTATGGGATGCAGCAAAAGCAGTTCTAAGAGGGAAGTTTATAGCAATACAATCCTACCTTAAGAAACAGGAAACATCTCGAATAAACAACCTAACCTTGCACCTAAAGCAATTAGAGAAAGAAGAACAAAAATCCCCAAAGTTAGCAGAAGCAAAGAAATCAAAAAAATCAGATCAGAAATAAATGAAAAAGAAATGAAGGAAACAATAGCAAAGATCAATAAAACTAAAAGCTGGTTCTTTGAAAGGATAAACAAAATTGATAAACCATTAGCCAGACTCATCAAGAAAAAAAGGGAGAAGACTCAAATCAATAGAATTAGAAATGAAAAAGGAGAATAACTGACACTGCAGAAATACAAAAGATCATGAGAGATTACTACAAGCAACTCTATGCCAATAAAATGGACAACCTGGAAGAAATGGACAAATTCTTAGAAAGGCACAACCTACCAAGACTGAATCAGGAAGAAATAGAAAATATGAACAGACCAATCACAAGCACTGTAATTGAAACTGTGATTAAAAATCTTCCAACAAGCAAAAGTCCAGGACCAGATGGCTTCACAGACGAATTCTATCAAACATTTAGAGAAGAGCTAAAACCTATCCTTCTCAAACTCTTCCAAAATATAGCAGAGGGAGGAACACTCCCCAACTCATTCTACGAGGCCACCATCACCCTGATACCAAAACCAGACAAGGATGTCACAAAGAAAGAAAACTACAGGCCAATATCACTGATGAACATAGACGCAAAAATCCTCAACAAAATACTAGCAAACAGAATCCAACAGCACATTAAACGGATCACACACCATGATCAAGTGGGGTTTATTCCAGGAATGCAAGGATTCTTCAATATACGCAAATCAATCAACGTGATACACCATATTAACAAATTGAAGGAGAAAAACCATATGATCATCTCAATAGATGCAGAGAAAGCTTTTGACAAAATTCAACACCCATTTATGATAAAAACCCTGCAGAAAGTAGGCATAGAGGGAACTTTCCTCAACATAATAAAGGCCATATATGACAAACCCACAGCCAACATCGTTCTCAATGGTGAAAAACTGAAAGCATTTCCACTAAGATCAGGAACAAGACAAGGTTGCCCACTCTCACCACTCTTATTCAACATAGTTTTGGAAGTTTTAGCCACAGCGAGCAGAGAAGAAAAGGAAATAAAAGGAATCCAAATCGGAAAAGAAGAAGTAAAGCTGTCACTCTTTGCAGATGACATGATACTATACATAGAGAATCCTAAAGATGCTACCAGAAAACTACTAGAGCTCATCAATGAATTTGGTAAAGTAGCAGGATACAAAATTAATGCACAGAAATCTCTGGCATTCCTATACACTAAGGATGAAAAATCTGAAAGTGAAATCAAGAAAACACTCCCATTTACCATTGCAACAAAAAGAATAAAATATCTAGGAATAAACCTACCTAAGGAGACAAAAGACCTGTATGCAGAAAATTATAAGACACTGATGAAAGAAATTAAAGATGATACAAATAGATGGAGAGATATACCATGTTCTTGGATTGGAAGAATCAACATTGTGAAAATGACTATACTACCCAAAGCAATCTACAGATTCAATGCGATCCCTATCAAACTACCACTGGCATTTTTCACAGAACTAGAACAAAAAATTTCACAATTTGTATGGAAACACAAAAGACCCTGAATAGCCAAAGCAATCTTGAGAATGAAAACCGGAGCTGGAGGAATCAGGCTTCCTAACTTCAGACTATACTACAAAGCTACAGTAATCAAGACAGTATGGTACTGGCACAAAAACAGAAATATAGATCAATGGAACAGGACAGAAAGCCCAGAGATAAACCCACGCACATATGGTCACCTTATCTTTGATAAATGAGGCAGGAATGGAGAAAGGACAGCCTCTTCAATAAGTGGTGCTGGGGAAACTGGACAGCTACATGTAAAAGTATGAGATTAGATCACTCCCTAACACCGTACACAAAAATAAGGTCAAAATGGATTAAAGACCTAAATGTAAGGCCAGAAACTATCAAACTCTTAGAGGAAAACATAGGCAGAACACTCTATGACATAAATCACAGCAAGGTCCTTTTTGACCCACCTCCTAGAGAAATGGAAATAAAGACAAAAATAAACAAATGGGACCTAATGAAACTTCAAAGCTTTTGCACAGCAGAGGAAACCATAAAGAAGACCAAAAGACAACCCTCAGAATGGGAGAAAATATTTGCAAATGAAGCAACTGACAAAGGATTAATCTCCAAAATTTATAAGCAGCTCATGCAGCTTAATAACAAAAAAACAAACAACCCAATCCAAAAATGGGCAGAAGACCTAAACAGACATTTCTCCAAAGAAGATATACAGACTGCCAAAAAACACATGAAAGAATGATCAACATCACTAATCATTAGAGAAATGCAAATCAAAACTACAATGAGATATCATCTCACACCAGTCAGAATGGCCATCATCAAAAAATCTAGAAAAAATAAATGCTGGAGAGGGTGTGGAGAAAAGGGAACCCTCTTGCACTGTTGGTGGGAATGTAAATTGATACAGCCACTGTGGAGAACAGTATGGAGGTTCCTTAAAAAACTACAAATAGAACTACCATATGACCCAGCAATCCCACTATGGGCATATACCCTGAGAAAACCATAATTCAAAAAGAGTCATGTACCAAAATGTTCATTGCAGCTCTATTTACAGTAGCCCAGAGATGGAAACAACCTAAGTGTCCATCATCGGATAAATGCATAAAGAAGATGTGGCACATATATACAATTGAATATTACTCAGCCATAAAAAGAAACGAAATTGAGCTATTTGTAATGAGGTGGATAGACCTAGAGTCTGTCATACAGAGTGAAGTAAGTCAGAAAGAGAGAGACAAATACCGTATGCTAACACATATACATGGAATTTAAGAAAAAAAAATGTCACGAAAAACCTACGGGTGAAACAGGAATAAAGACACAGACTTAGTAGAGAATGGACTTGAGACTATGGGGAGGGGGAAGGGTAAACTGTGACAAAGCGAGAGAGGTGCATGGACATATATACACTACCAAACGTAAGGTAGATAGCTAGTGGGAAGCAGCCGCATAGCATAGGGAGATCAGCTCGGTGCTTTGTGACTGCCTGGAGGGGTGGGATAGGGAGGGTTGGAGGGAGGGAGACGCAAGAGGGAAGAGATATGGGAACATATGTATATATATAACTGATTCATTTTGTTGTGAAGCTGAAACTAACATACCATTGTAAAGCAATTATACTCCAATAAAGATGTTAAAATGAAAATAAATAAATAAATAAATAAAATTAGAAACAGACACCGCAGAAATACAAAGCATCCTAAGAGACTACTACAAGAAACTCTATGCCAATAAAATGGACAACCTGGAAGAAATGGACAAATTCTTAGAAAGGTATAACCTTCCAAGACTGAACCAGGAAGAAATAGAAAACATGAACAGACCAATCACAAGTAATGAAATTGAAACTGTGATTAAAAATCTTCCAACAAGCGGAGCTTCCCTGGTGGCACAGTGGTTAAGAATCCGCCTGCCAATACAAGGGACACGGGTTCGAGCTCTGCCCCAGGAAGATCCCACATGCCGTGGAGCAGCTGAGCCCGTGCACCACAACTACAGAGCCTGCACTCAGGAGCCCGCAAGCCACAACTACTGAGCCCACGTGCCACAACTACTGAAGCCTGCGTGCCTAGAGCCCGTGTTCCACAACAAGAGAAGACACCGCAATGAGAAGCCCATGCACTTCAACGAAGAGTAGCCCCAGCTCACTGCAACTAGAGAAAGCCTGCCCACAGCAATGACGACCCAACACAGCCAAAAATTAAAGAGAAAAATAAATAAATTTATTAAAAAAAAAATCTTCCAACAAGCAAAAATCCAGGGCCAGACAGCTTCACAGGTGAATTCTATCAAACATTTAGAGAAGAGCTAACACCCATCCTTCTCAAACTCTTCCAAAAAACTGTGGAGAAAGGAACACTCCCAAACTCATTCTATGAGGCCACCATCACCCTGATACCAAAACCAGACAAAGATACTACAGAAAAAGAAAATTACAGACCAATATCACTGATGAATATAGATGCAAAAATCCTCAACAAAATACTAGCAAATAGAATCCAACAACACATTAAAAGGATCATACACCATGAACAAGTGGGATTTATCCCAGGGATGCAAGGATTCTTCAATATAGGCAAATCAATCAATGTGATACACAATATTAAAAAATTGAAGAATGAAAACCATATGATCATTTCAATAGATGCAGAAAAAGCTTTTGACAAAACTCAACACCCATTAATAATAAAAACTCTCTGGAAAGCGGGCATAGGGGGAACCTACCTCAACATACTAAAGGCCATATATGACAAACCCACAGCAAATATCATTCTCAATGGTGAAAAACTGAAAGCATTTCCTCTAAGATCAGGAACGAGACAAGGATGTCCACTTTCGCCACTATTATTCAACACAGTTTTGGAAGTCCTAGCCACGGCAATCAGAGAAGAAAAAGAAATATAAGGAATACAAATGGGAAAAGAAGAAGTAAAACTGTCACTGTTTGCAGATGACATGATACTATACATAGAGAATTCTAAAGATGCCACCAGAAAACCACTAGAGCTAATCAATGAATTTGGTAAAGTTGCAGGATACAAAATTAATGCACAGAAATCTCTTGCATTCCTATACACTGATGAAAAATCTGAAAGAGAAATTAAGGAAACATTCCCATTTACCATTGCAAGAAAAAGAATAAAAAACCTAGGAATAAACCTGCCTATGGAGACAAAAGACCTGTATGCAGAAAACTATAAGACACTGATGAAAGAAATTAAAGATGATACGAGCAGATGGAGAGATATACTATGTTCTTGGACTGAAAGAATCAATATTGTGAAAATGACTATACTACCCAAAGCAATCTACAGATTCAATGCAATCCCTATCAAATTACCAATGGCATTTTTTATGGAACTAGAACAAAACATCTTAAAATTTGTATGGAGACACAAAAGACCCCAAAGAGCCAAAGCAGTTTTGAGGGAAAAAATCGGAGTGGGAGGAATCAGACTCCCTGACTTCAGATTACACGATAAAGCTACAGTAATCAAGACAATATGGTACTGGTACAAAAACAGAAACATAGATCAATGGAACAAGATAGAAAGCCCAGAGATAAACCCACACACCTATGGTCAACTAATCTATGACAAAGGAGGCAAGGATATACAATGGAGAAAAGACAGTCTCTTCAATAACTGGTTCTGGGAAAACTGGACAGCTACATGTGAAAGAATGAAATTAGAACACTCCCTAATACCATACACAAAAATAAACTCAAAATGGATTAGAGACCTAATGTGAGACCGGACACTATAAAACTCTTAGAGGAAAACATAGGAAGAACACTCTGACATAAATCACAGCAAAATCTTTTTTGATCCACCTCCTAGAGTAATGGAAATAAAAACAAAAATAAACAAATGGGACCTAATGAAACTGCAAAGCTTTTGCACGGCAAGGAAACCATAAACAAGACGAAAAGACAACCCTCAGAATGGGAGAAAATATTTGCAAACCAATCAACGGATAAAGGATTAATCTCCAAAATATATAAACAGCTCATGAAGCTCAACAGTAAAAAAACAAACAACCCAATCCAAAAATGGTCAGAAGACCTAAATAGACATTTCTCCGAAGAAGACATACAGATGGCCAAGAAGCACATGAAGAGCCTGTCAACATCACTAATTATTAGGGAAATGCAAATCAAAACTACAATGAGGTATCACCTCACACCAGTTAGAATGGGCATCATCAGAAAATCTACAAACAACAAATGCTGGAGAGGGTGTGGGGAAAAGGGAACCCTCCTGCACTGTTGGTGGGAATGTAAACTGATACAGCCACTATGGAGAACAGTATGGAGGTTCCTTAGAAAACTAAAAATAGAATTACCATATGATCCAGCAATCCCACTACTGGGCATATACCCAGAGAAAACCATAATTCAAAAAGACACATGCACCCCAGGGTTCATTGCAGCACTATTTACAATAGCCAGGTCACGGAAGCAATCTAAATGCCCATCGACAGACGAATGGATAAAGAAGATTAGTATATATATATACAATGGAATATTACTCAGCCATTAAAAAGGAACGAAATTGGGTCATTTGTGGAGACATGGATGGATCCAGAGACTGTCATACAGAGTGAAGTAAGTCAGAAAGAGAAAAACAAATATCGTATATTAACGCATATATGTGGAACCTAGAAAAATGGTACCGATGCACCGGTTTTCAGGGCAGAAATTGAGACACAGATGTAGAGAACAAAGGTATGGACACCAAAGGGGGTAAGCGGTGGGGGGTGGGGGTGGGGGTGTGATGAATTGGGCTATTGGGATTGACATGAATTGGGCTATTGGGATTGACTGATGACTAATAAGAACCTGCTGTATAAAAAAATAAAATAAAATTCAAATATTAAAAAAAAAATTTACCGTTTCAACTCTTTTTATGTGTTGAAAATCCACACAGTTCAGTGGATTAAGTGCATTCATTTTGTTGTGGAACCATCACCCCCATCCATCTCCAGAACTTTTTCATCATCCCAAAATGAAACTCTAAACCCATTCAACAATAACTCCCTTCACTCTCCCCGTCCTCCAAGCCCCTGGCCATCACTAGGGCTGCTTACTGTCTCTATGGACTAGACTACTCTAGGGACCTAGAGTAGAAGCGGAATCATACAATACCTGTCCTTTAAACAATAACTCTAGTGGGGATTAGAGTCAAGTAATTCAGGTACCTAATGACACTTTTCCAACCACTGTGTATTATTCCATGAATTTAACCCTTGCAGGAAAAACAGAAGATGATTTAATATTAGAAACATAAGATATTTCTCCCACTTTTAAGGAAGAATGGGGGCATACAAGGCAAAGTGAGACAAACCAATGTGCACTGACCCCGAGAACATGGGAAATAGTGGTCAAAGCTCAAAAGTGACCGTCTTGACTATTGCTTACCACACGGACAATGGAGCAGAACGTGAGACCCAGAGACTTTAGTGAGGGCTCATTCATCCATTCACATGTCCATTCATTTGTTTATTTAATAAATATGTAGTCAATTGCTTCCTAGCTAAGTCAATTGCTCTACTAGCTAAGCCCAGTGCTGAGGATAAACTCTTAAGGGCAAGTGCTGCTACCAGTCCCACTTCCTGACCCCAAGGAGTTTGCCATCTAGTTGGGGATTCAGATAAGTGAGCAGGGTACTACATTACAAAGATCCACTAGCTAAACAGAAGGGCTGACAGAGCAAAAAGGAAGGGGTTTAACGCAGACAGGAGAGGCCTGGCCTAAAAAAATGATACAGAGTTGGAGTAGCCAGAAGGAAGTGAGTGGGGAAGGAAGTACTGCAAGACAGACGGAACAGGCCAGGAGGTGAAGAGAGCGAGCACGCTTGGCAGAGGTAAAGGGAGGTCCATTACCCTGGATACAGTATGAGGAGCAGTGAAAGCTGTACCTGGGGAAGGTGTCAGGGGCCAAATCAGGATGGGCCTTAGTCGTGCTAAGGAGTTTTAACTGTTTCCTCAGGACAATAGGGAATCATTGAAGGTTTAATCATGAAAATGGTGTTTATAAAACAGGAATCACCCTCCTTGAACCATAAGCACAGATGTTTAGGAGAGATTACATGGTTTATATCTGTTAAATATCTGTCGAATGCTTGGATGTCCTTCCAAAGTAATTTCCAGTAGTATGAACGCTTTCCTCGGGATCTGGGACATGGGTGTTTGTCCAAAGGGGTCCTACTCCACAGGACAGACCTTTTGGCCTGTGGATGGAGCGACGGTCATTGCTGGTGGTCACCAGTATTGCTGGCTTTCCTCCCCTTCCAAGACGCACAGAAGACAAGGTTTCTCACCCTTTGTGCAGTCGGGCAGGGCCATGAAACTGGCATTAAATTTTGTTACTTCTGGGCTGAAGCATCTAAAAGCCAACAGGCAAATCTTCCATACCCCGTTCCCTGCCTCGGAGCACCCCTGAAGATTCATGCTGACATGGGGGCCATGAGATCAAAGCAGTCTGGAGAAGTGGAGGGCAACTGCCCCGGAGAGTCCCCTGGACCCACAGAGGACTTTGTATAAACAAGTTAAACCACTGGAATTTTGTCTTACCACAACTTAGCCTAACTTATCCTGACTAATGCAGGTGGCGTACAATAAAAATCCATCTTAATCCCAAACTCCATTCTGTTATAAATACTTTATCACAGTTACTATTCCAAGGCAGCCTGGTGGGATGAAAGGGCATTGAGCTTGTTGCCGAAAGAACTGGGTTCTAGTCCTGACTCCGCAACCCATCAGCCATGTGAACTTGGGCAAATCCCGTAAGCTCTCAGAGACCACTTTCTTCTATAAAAGGGGGAGCAACACTTGCTACAACTCGAAGAGTTGGTATAAAGTTTAAAATAAAAAGGGAAAATGTATGTGAAAATGCCATCCAAGGTACTACCGGTGTGATCATTTTCTTACAACTGCTAATGAGAGTGTCCTGGGGGAGAAGGGGAGGAATGAATTAGACATTTTTTAATCTCCCCTCCTCAAAAAAAGTGGGTGGGGGGCAAAAGACTTCTGTATTCACGTAGATTAAAAAATCTCATTTTGTGGCTTGAATAATTTCAGGTTTTTGAGAGCTCATGTGAAAGGTGGTAATCACATGCAGCCTCAGATAATTTCCCCAGAGAGCGAAACAAATTAAAATATATTTTTTAACTCCAACAAGCTGACACGGACCATCAGTTGTATCCTTGGTACAAGTTTCATCATGTAGCTTTAATCAGAACCTGGGTGTCTGAGCAATATTTACCTGGTGGGGAGGGAGGTGGCAGAAAGGACAAGCCAGGAAGAGGTTAATCAGCAGGGTCCTCCCATCCCAGTGCCCACCGTTCCCAGACGGCCGTCTCCACACTAGAGGCAGACCTGGCTGTGCAGACAGAGGCTGGGCTCTTCACAGCTTGAACACGTTGTCTCCCCTCCCACCCAGCCCACCACCCCAGGAGGCTCTCAATCTGCTACACCTAGAGCCTCACCCCAGTCCAGCTTGTCTGATCCTGCCAGGGGGTGATTCAGATGGAGCAGGTAAGGCTAACTCCCCCAGAAAGCAGACTGAAAACCATTTCAGAGGAGGAGACAATGACGAAAGGGTGACCAGCCTAGGCGTCAGCAGCAGCTTCATGGAGCACAGCCCTGTATGTGGTTGGCTCCGGACCCAGCCATGCTGCCACCGTGCTGGGGTTCTATGGCCCTGCACGAAGCACCACTCCTGAGCTGAGGTAGGATCACGGGAAGTGGTTAATCAAAGAGGACAAATCAGGCAGTGAGAATGACTCATATACAGGGAGAAGCTAGTCTGAAGGTCAGTAGGTAGGCTCAAGACCCAGGAAGACCCAATGCTTCACTTCTAGTCTGAAGGCAGGAAAAAAAAAATGATGTCCCAGGGCTTCCCTGGTGGCGCAGTGGTTGAGAGTCCACCTGCCGATGCAGGGGATGCGGTTCGTGCCCCGGTCCAGGAGGACCCCACATGCCGTGGAGCGGCTGCACCCGTGAGCCATGGCCGCTGAGCCTGCGTGTCCGGAGCCTGTGCTCCGCAACGGGATAGGCCACAGCAGTGAGAGGCCTGCGTACCGAAAAAAAAAAAAATTATGTCCCAGATCAAAGGCAGCTGAGCAGTGGGAGTTCTTTCTTACTCACATGAAGGTCAGCCTTTCGTTCTATTCAGGCTTTCAACGGATTGGACGATGCCCACCCACACTGGGGAGAGCAATCTGCTTTACTTAGTCTATGGATTCAAATGCAAAGCTCATCCAAAACCACTCTCACAGACACACCAGAATAATGTTCGACCAAATATCTGGGCACCTGCGGCCCAACAAGCTGACATGAAATGCACCATCACAATGCCAACTGGCAACATGGTCAGCACCAACAACCCTTGGTTTCCAGGCATTCCTGATGCACACTGACCACCCTGTCCCTCAGCTGAGCTCCCCGCACGTGGTACACACCAGTCCAGAGCACTGCATACTTTTCTACAATGTTCTGGTTGGTCCACCTTTCCACCCCATCAAAGGTGAGGAACACATCCTCAGGGAAATGGCTCTCAGGCTTCTGTGGTAGAAAGAGCTATTCTTCTTTGGGCAACTGGTTTGCTTTTATCTTCACCGCCCTTAATTGTGTCACTGATCCCTTTAACTTCTTTCACTATCTACCGAGAAGCTCATGGCCAGATCTGTGGGCCGCTTCTAGAGAAAACTTCACCCCTAATAGCCTGTATCCATGTGCTCGTCTTATCTTAGAGTTGAACTTATTATTCCCATACCCATCTTCCCTTCATCTTCATTTCCTGACCTCATCCCTTTTTTTGTTCCACTGCATGTATTTTAAAAGGACATCTCAGGGCTTCCCTCGTGGCGCAGTGGTTGAGAGTCCACCTGCCGATGCAGGGGACGCGGGTTCGTGCCCCGGTCCGGGAAGATCCCATATGCCGCGGAGCGGCTGGGCCCGTGAGCCATGGCCACTGAGCCTGCGCGTCCGGAGCCTGTGCTCCACAACTGGAAAGGCCACAGCAGTGAGAGGCCCGCGTACCACAAAAAAAAAAAAAAAAAAAAAAAAAAATGACATCTCAAGTTTATTCTTGAATGAGGCAGGTATACACATAAATAAGCCATTTGTGTATGTGTAAACACACACACATCCCCACATAGGTTATTTCATTTTCCTCTCTCCAGGACCTAGTGCCTTGTCATTTTCCCCAAAACTGCTACTGAATTAGACTGCTCTGCATTTTGATAGTCTGTTAAATGCAGCATAACTGCCATACCCCAAATGTCCTAGCTGTTACCTAACTTTCACATTTCAAACACAAGACCACAATGGCTTTTCTTTACTCTTCCCAGAATTCTAGGAATGTGGTGATAAGTGTCACTCTATAACTGTCCGCCCCCTACCCAGGGGCTGATTTAAACCGACTCAGGGAAAACTCTCATTTAATGGGCTCGAAGGTGGACTCAATATTGGAAACGACAGTTCTGGCCTCAAAAGTTAACAGTTGACATCAAAGTTGGACTGAAAGATTAACCGGTTAAAGATCCCTGGAAGAAGATATTAGTTACTTGTGAAGAGGGAGAAGGAAAGTGGGATTGGGGAGGGGAAGAAAAGATGCAACGAACTGTCTTTGAAATGTCTTTCATTAAAAAGAAAAAATACAAAGCCAATACGGCAAAAAGCTAGCATTTGTTAAACATGAGTGGTGGGTTTGTTATAACACTCTCTGTGCATTTCTGTATATTTGAAATATTTCTAATCTGATAAATATATTTGCTTAAAGAATTCTGCTTTTAAACAAAGATCCCTAGAGAAAAGGAGCTTTCAACCAAACCTGAATGGTATCAGGGGCTTATCCCCCAGGACCAGGAGTCTCTGGGGCCCGCTCATTAGCAGGAGCTAAGGACAGAGCAGAACACTAATTTACTTACCAGATCACAATTCCTTCTTGCTGAAATGGACTGAAGTGTTTTCACAGAGCTTCTGGCATCCTATTTCCTCTTTGTCATGATCGCGCACATGAGACAGTTTTGTTTACAACTATGAAATGCTGCCAATCTCTTCAGTGACAACTGCACCCAGAAAAAGTGCATTACCTCATCTGACAAACTAACGCAGACGATGAAGAATCTTCAGAGTGCCGCCAAAAGTTAATTGACACTAATTTGAATAGTTACCAGGATTACAGATAATAATAATACCCTGCACAGAGTTTTAAGCGTTTCCAAAAATGTCTTTATATGTTTGCTCTCTCATCGTTCTTTAAAGACCCTTGCGAAAGAGGGAGGTAAAGAGAGTGTCATGTCCAGGGTCACTTCTAATAATTTCATAATCCATTCATTCTATCAAGTGATAAACATTTATTCTGTACCAGCCAGACAAGATTAGAGGCCAGTTGCTAACATGAACAGGCACACTCTCTGGCCTTAAAGAGCTCTCCATTAGAAGTAGATAATATAACAAATACAGAAATAAATACAACTAGGCAGACTGTGCTAAGGGCTACAGGAGAGGGATGAAGGGAATGTCTATCTAGAACGAGAAGACACATCCAATTTGACGAACTATGGCATTTGAATAATGCGTAAGGTTTACAAATGTATAGATGAAGGGAGAAAAATATTCCATATAAATAAAAGCCTTTGAAAGCCAAGCCATGGAGTTTGGACTTTATTTAGAAGGTAATGGATAAATTTTAGAGTACAGACACACATCGGTAATACCTTTCTCCTACATTTTTCAAATAGCTTTAATGAGGTACAATTCAAATACTGTGCAATTCACCTGTTTAAAGAGTACGATTCTGGGTTTTTAATATGTTTACAGGGTTATGCAAACGTTACCAATTTTAGAACACTTTCAACCCCCTAAAAGAAACTCCATACCCATTAGTTGTCACTCCCCACCTCAGTCCCCGGTAACCTCTGATCTACTTATTTTCTCTACAGATTTGCCTATTCTGGACACTTGGTAAATGTGGAATCATACAGTATGTGGTCTTTCGTGTCTGGCTTCTTTCGCTTAGCATGATGCTTTCGGAGTCCATCCATGCTGTGGCATGTATCATTACTTCATTCTTTTTCACTGCCAAATAATGTTCCATTCTATGGATATACCATATTTTGATCAGCCATTCATTAGTCGATGGACATTTGGGTTGGTGCCACTTTTTGGCTATTATGATTAATGCTGTCATAAACATTTGTGCACAAGTTTTTGTGACGACCTTTTTGCATATTTTCTTGGGTATATATATACCAAGGTGTGGAATTTTAGGGGCATATGGTAACTCTATTTTTAACTTTTTGAGGATCTCTCAAGCTATTTTTCATAGTGGCTGCACCATTTTACATTCCCATCAGCAGTGTTTGAAGATTCAGTTTCTCCATATCCTTGCCAACATTTCATATTGTCTGTCTTTTCCATTCGAGTCAAAATGCCCACAGCTACTCTACCACCACCTGACAGGAGAAGTGTGAGGAAGGGCAAAGTTAGGTGTAAAGAGGAGTGATCTTAAACGATGGTAGTTAAATAGCTCAACTGAAAATCTGAAAAAAACTTACGGCAAGGATCCTACACACCTTGGAAGTGGCCCATGTTAGTGGGAGGCCCTGAAGTTTAAACTTCATCAATTTAATAGTAAGTCCACTCTGTGTGCCTTTTAAGAGAGAAGACGGTTAAGGACAAAAGCACAGCAAGATGTCTCTATTTAACGAGCAGAAAGAATAAATAAAATCAACAAAAAAGAAACAGGCAGGGGCTTCCCTGGTGGCGCAGTGGTTAAGAATCCGCCTGCCAATGCAGGGGACACAGGTTCGAGCCCTGGTCCGAGAAGATCCCACGTGCCGCGGAGCAACTAAGCCCACGCGCCACAACTACTGAGCCTGTGCTCTAGAGCCCGCGAGCCACAACTACTGAAGTCCATGTGCCACAACTACTGAAGCCTGCGTGCCTAGAGCCCATGCTCCACAACAAGAGAAGCCACCGCAATGAGAAGCCTGCACACCGCAACGAAGAGTAGCCCCCGCTCGCTGCAACTAGAGAAAGCCAGCACACAGCAACGGAAGAACCAACGCAGCCAATAAATAAATAAATAAAATAAAATAAAATTAAATTAAATTAAAAAATAACAGGCAGCATAAAAGCACAGTGGTCCAGGATAATGCCAACAGCAGTTAGTATTTATTGAGTCTATGTGAGCAGTTTCTAAGTGCTTTCTAGACATCACTTGACTTACGACTTATCATAGCCCTATGAGAGAAAGCCAGAGAAGGAAAAACTTTTCCAGAATGGAAACAGAGTCAACAGTGTCAAATGCTATTAGAAAAAAAAGTCGAAAACATTGAAGGCCCACAAAATGGCTTCGGAATTGGTGATTAGCTTTGGTAACCAGTAAGTTGGTGGCCATATTTGATAGAGCGGTTTCAGGACAGTGTAAGGAATTCACGACCAACTGCAAAAGATTAGGAGTGAGTTAGCTGTGAGGCAGCAGATGTGGCAAGTACCAACTTTTAAATGCATCATACCTGCCATGTCCAAAATGGATATTTTGCATTTCAAAAAGTTGGACAGTGGGTGGAGAATTAGGACAACAGTAAGAGGGGTCTGCAGGATGAGGGGACACTTGACTTTCACTTCAACTTGGCCTTGTCTATAATCGAATAAAGAATCAGATTCCCAGAGAATCAGATGGAGCAGATTCCCAGAGAGTCCCAGGAGAAGAGTGAAGAAGTGAAGGGCTACTTCTTCCTCAGAGTCAGTGAAGGCAGATATTGATATTTCTGAGGATTCAAGGGAAGAATCTAAACTGGCACCAACTCCAATCCCACTACTGGGCAGACACCCTGAGAAAACCATAATTCAAAAGAGACGTGTACCACAATGTTCACTGCAGCGCTATTTACAGTAGCCGGGACATGGAAGCCACCTAAGTGCCCATCGACAGATGAATGGATACAGAAGATGTGGCACATATATACAATGGAATATTACTCAGCCATAAAAAGAAACGAAATTGAGTTATTTGCAGTGAGGTGGATGGACCTAGAGACTGTCATACGGAGTGAAGTAAGTCAGAAAGAGAAAAACAAATACCGTATGCTAACACATATATATGGAATCTTAAAAAAAAAATGGTTCTGAGGAACCTAGGGGCAGGACAGGAATAAAGACGCAGACATACAGAATGGACTTGAGGACATGGGGAGGGGGAAGGGTAAGCTGGGATGAAGTGAGAGTGGCATTGACATATTGACACATATACACTACCAAATGTAAAACAGGTAGCTAGTGGGAAGCAGCCACATAGCACAGGGAGATCAGCTCGGTGCTTTGTGACCACCTAGAGGGGTTAGGATAGGGAGGGTGGGAGAGAGACGCAGAGGGAGGGGATATGGGGATATATGTATACATATAGCTGATTCACTTTGTTATACAGCAGAAACTAATACAACATTGTAAAGCAATTATACTCCAATAAAGATGTTTTTAAAAAGTAAAAATAGGGCTTCCCTGCTGGCGCAGTGGTTGAGAGTCCGCCTGCCGATGCAGGGGACACGGGTTCGTGCCCCGGTCCGGGAAGATCCCACATGCCGCGGAGCAGCTGGGCCCGTGAGCCATGGCCGCTGAGCCTGCGCGTCCGGAGCCTGTGCTCCGCAACGAGAGAGGCCACAACAGTGAGAGGCCCGCGTACCGCAAAAAAAAAAAAAAAAGTAAAAATAAAAAATAAAATGAAACGATACCAACTCCATTTTGTACCAGTAGTCAGATGTACCCTCCTGAATAAAACATCCTCCTGACTCCTCATCAGTTTTGCCATCAATTCTTGAGCCCTTCTCTGGTCTTGTTTAGTACCTGGATTAATCAGGGAGGAGGCAGGGATACTGTGCTATCAGCCTCCATCACACCCAGAGGCAACAGATCAAAACTTAGCTCTCTGGCATCACAAAAGAATGAGACTGAAATCCTTCCGAAACCCCATCAGACTTATTTGTTATTAGTGCTTTTCCTTTCCCCAAAAGCCAGTGCCAATGTTGCTCCCTGCGTATGTGGCTGGTTTATACTGCTGGAACTGGACAGTTTTTAATTTTTCTTTGGTGTAAGGTGACCTGCTCCTCTGTGAACTTCCCCAGGGACCCTCATTGGAAAGGGGTAGTCTACGGAGCTGAACAGCTTTTCAACCAAGTCATTAACTTGAGAAGCATCACATTTGCTCTGTGGTGAAGCCGGCACCTGTAGGAGTGTCTTCACAGCCTCACACTTCCTCCCCCTTCACACCTTGTCACAAAGCCGGACAGGATGTCATTTCATGGTACAAGAGCCAGGAACCACTCTGAAGCCTCAGAACTCGAAGAGGGCAGAAGGGCCCAGCCTGGCTACAGTGCCTTTATGTATATCCCATCAGCACTTGCTCTAAAAGAGAAGTTGCTTCTAGTTTTATTTGGGGGGGGGGGGCGCGGCTCACGTTTCCTTCTCTGCACCTTAAATTAACATCGGAAACCACCATTACTCTATTTTTCAGGTGTGCAAGCAGTAATTACCCAGATGCAAACGAGTAACAAGCCCAAGTTAATTCTACTAAGATTGACTAAATAAATGAAGGGAGTTGACGTATTGAGTTCAAAGTCAGAGGTGAAAAGGATCTTCAGGGATATTTAGTCTGACAATATCTTTTCACAGATAAGGAAGTTTAGGTCTGGCAAGGTAAAGAGACTTGCTCAAGGTCCCTGAACGTGTTAGAAGCAGAACTGAGAACAGAACTCAAATCTCCCGGTTTTTTCTAGTGTTCTTAATCACCGTGCAGATGGCCATTCCCCATCTCTATAACCACACAGTTCTTCATGTTCTGGAAGAAATAACCACAATTCCCTGATATACTGGGAAAATCCTCAGTGTTCCTTGCTGCTTGTGTGACACATAAAAAGGGTGGGGATTAGAGCCGTAAGCGCGCTATTACCTCCCTTGCTGCTGAAGTTACGGAGCCACCTTCCTTCAATCCTATATCCAGAGAATACAGCGTCCAATTTACGGCTGAATAAAACTGGATGCTTTCACATGACTCAATTCATTTGGACATGTTTGCGTACTATCAACCATCATGTTTTAGAAATAATTCCAAAACAAGTCCTTCAAATCCTTTACCACATCACCACCTTTCTCTCCCAACAAGAGATTATTTAGGCCCAAAAGCCTGGCACCCTTTATGGCATTACAGTAAATTTATATTAGATTTTTTCTGACTACTACTGATAATAACATGCTGACAGATACAATCCTGTTACTATGATTGCACGTCAACAAACACAGCCTTGATGGTGAAGTAGCAAATGGACTGATGTAGAATACTAAGCAGAAATCTAAGAAATATGATGGAAAATGATTGCTTGAAGGTGTACCGATGGAAGTCACAATCACACATCAAACACAGTTCTTCATCTTTGGTAAAGTGAATAAAATGGTACTTTAACGACATTGCTATTCCAGCTGATTAAAACACCCTAGAACACTTGCAGAGACCATGGGGGTGGGATAGAGCAACAAAGAAGTGGACACTAAAGACACAGAAAGTGAAACGACTGGGTTGATTCTCCTCAGCATCTTATGGCGCTAAGGATGCCGTCTTCACACATCTTGACAACTGTTGAATACTCTGGAGGCTGCCATCTTAACACTGATTAGTAAGTAATCAGGCAGTGGAAGGCAAAAAGCCCTCGCCAGGGATTTCTCTGAGATCCGATTCAGCTTAACAGCCAACAGGCTGTTCAGCTTTGAACCAGATTCATTTAACCAGTAAACATTTGAAATGATAACAGCAATGTAACATTTCCTCTCTTCTGAAGAGCTCTCTGATACAGGTTTCAGAGAATAAAAGCCTACAACGTTAAGATACAGGGCAAGGACAGGACGACCTGGGACTCCAGGCCAAGTCCTAGAACCCTATTGAGTTCCAACCCCCGGAACCCAACCAGGTAGTACAGACAGAATTTGGCTGGGCAGACACTTTATTGCACTGCCTGGCTGTCCGTTTATATAAACACACAGCTGAAGAGAATCCAGGAACATCTCCAGAGGAGAAAGCCCTGCTTTTGTCTGACAAAGCTGCTCTGACCCCAAAGGAATGCACAATAGGAAATGAAAGTTGGACAGAAAATCAATGCCAGCAGGAAACAGGAAGATCCCTGCTCAAGCTCAGTTGTAAGATATATCACTGTAATAACCCAGAGCACTGTGGACAGGAGCCCCGGCCTCACCTCCTGCACAGTTCAGAAGCGGGGAGGAAGGAGGGCCCAGAGAAACCAGGGGAGCGGGCTCACAGTATAGCCGTCACAGTTCACTGTCATTTCAACGAGGTTTTAATTCATCTGTGCCTCTACCGATGCAAGGATGATGTTGTGTTATAGGAGGCACTTGAACTAAAGACATGAGAAACCTCCTTTAAAAATAGGGGGAGAAGAAGTTATGAATGAGCTATGTCTGAAATGGTAACAAAATGAATTCCACTGAGCAAATCCACGTATTGTAATGTTTCACAATTAGAAACTGGTATCTTCCGAGGCTCTACTCAACACACAGTTAACTGAGCCCCAGAGGTCAGAAGCAGAAGAATGAAGATACACTCCCTCCTCAAGCCACACCAGAATTTCCGCTGGGCAGCAGGACACAGTGTTTTCCCCCAAACTACTAGAAAGCTCCAGAAGGATTCACAGAAGTAGATTTTGCAATGTCTGATAGCCTCAGTTTCCCTGACAGGGAAACGGGAACCCAGTTTAAGAGGCAAAGCAGGTCCTCTATCAGGAGCCCAGTCCCCTATCTCAGGCTCTCTCCTCCCACGCTGCTTATCTTCTGACTCACTTTGCCAGTCTGTTAAAGTGTGTCAAGTGCAGACCGTTGTCACAAGAGTTACTAGAGAACAAAGAGCATGAGAGAGGATTTTGCAAAGCTTAAGAAGTCACTATGACTTATTTAATAAAGGACAACAATGGCCTGGTAAGTAGCTCGAAATGGTGGCTAATGCCGAAATTATTTACACTAAATTGGATGTTCTTTTCCAGTAGGTAGAGTGGGATGGTGGAAAGAATTCTGGATGTAGACCCAGAAGCTATAATCTCCAGATCCAGCTCTAACCAATATTAGCTGGGCAATCTTGGGCATACTACTTAACGTCTCTGTGCCTCAGTTTCCTCATATGAAGTGAAGCATACCTGCTCAATTTTTCGGGACTGTTGTCAGGATTGAAAGAGATTATTTATGTGAAAAGTGTTTTGAAAATTCAAATATTAACTTTTATTACTTTCATGATTGTATTATGTTTTTCTTACATTAAACGTAAAATAAATTTGTCTTCCCTATGAAAACACCGTCTGATGATGGGAAGCCAGCCGGGGAAGGAAAAGTCAACATGGGATCAGAACTTGTCCTCTCATAACACATCAAGCAGATGATCCAAACTAGAAAAACATAAATCCAGAATTGAACATAAATGCAAAGTGAAAGCCATTCATTCGATCAGACCTGTTGGAAAAAGGATTATTATTTACCACGCTAGACTCTGGGTAGTAGAGGCCGGCACCGATGCAATAGTAGTAAGGAAAAGAAAAAAATAACGCAACTGTTCAAACCCAGCTCTGAGAGTGCGGGTTAAGCTAAACGCCAGGCAGGAGGCAGGGAGCTGGGTTAGGAACACAAACAGGTTTGGTAATCAATCCAAAATCGCAGTTGTGAAAACCACATAAAATGCCATCTGGCCTCCTGGACCATTAAGCAAAGGCAGCCTTCCAATACACATGTTCTCGTTTCTCTGAGACCAGCTCTTCTCATTACGCAATCAACTGTGAAAGAATCACCCAGATCCTGGTCCAGAGTTGCTGCCCTCGCCAGAGCTGCTCTGAATACTAGCGAAGCAGCTCCTGTATCACAAGACGGCTGTCCATCCGATGCTTTCTGCACTCTGAAAACCGGTTGGTGACCTAGAGTCTCCTCTGCTTTCCCAAGACCGTGCCATAACCAGTTCCATGTTCCTCTTGTCTTAAACATGTTTATAAGTATAGCTGACAATATTCTGGAAAATTAACTTTCTGTGGGGTAAAATATAATTAACGTGAACTTTACGAATTGGACCATTTTTAGGCATACAAACCAATGGCACTGATTGTACAGCCATAGTGTTTTGCAACCATCAACGCCATCCATCTTCAGAACGTTTTCATCATCCCAAATTGAACCTCTGCACCCATTAAACAATAACTCGCCATTGCTCTCTTCCTGGCCCCTGGCAACGTCTATTCTACTTTCTCTCTCTATGAATGTGCCTATCATATAAGTGGAACCATATTTGTCCTTTGGTGTCTGACATTTCATTTAGCGTAATGTCTTCAAGGTTCATGCTATATGCTGTAGCAGGTATCAGAGTTTCATGATTTTTAACACTGAATAATATTCCATTGTAGGTATTTGTTTATCCATTCAGCTAGCAAAGCACGTGGAAACGACTTTTTGCATAATATAAGCTCACTTGTAGTGAATGAAGGTCAAATCTGCCGATCAGTCGGAACATTAGGCATCAATGTTCCAGGTTCACAAGCACACGGGAGATTAGCCACCTTGCTGTCCCACCTCCCAGCCACTAGGCTGTGAGATTGGGAGGGGCAGGAGCCATGTCCTCATCTGACACTGTTCCCATTCCCGTCAGCCAGCACGATGCCTAGAACAGGACAGGCCCTTGACAAATACTTCACAAAGGAACAAGCAAACCTGGAGAACACCTTTTTCTGAAGGCTGAGCCTACCCTTTTACTCTAAGTCAAATTATTATTTTAGGGAGAGACATACTGTTCAGAAGGATATTTCTGCTAAGGAAGGCTTCTGTTTTTTAAAAACTTGTGACTCTACTTTTTTGAAGGCAGAATTTATTTGCTCCATCAAGCTAAGAGGCAGTGAGCAGCTGTGGCAAGGATACTGCCCATGGAGTCAGAAGACAAGGATTGAAATCCCACTCTGCCGCTGACTGTGTGACCTTGGTTAAGTCACCGGACCTTTCTGAGCTTCAGTTTCATCATCTGGAAATGGAAATAATAATAACTGTCCCCCACACAAACTGAATGTTAATGTAAGGTGGTTCACACAATTCAGTGTGCATAGGTCAGTTCTACTTGGGCGTACAAACACTCTTAAGTGTGCTAAGAAGTCAAAACATAAATGAAGTGACTAAAAAACACTTACAAGGTACATGCAGAATAAGTACAAAATTACATGGTACCGAGGCGAAGCCGTAAAAAGAATGTTGGAAGAGCTGAGTTTTGACTGTGCCCCTGAGGAAAGCGATAGGGGTGAATTTCCAGGAGCAGAGGGGATGGAATTCTGGGCAAGTGACATAGAGATAACAAAGGTGGGGAAGTGAAAACCAGTAGCTGGACAGGGAAACATAAGGTGGGCTTTGCTAACCAAGGGCTCTGTTCCTGACCTAACATAGGCATCCCATCAAGACTCGTGCCAGCAGAGGCTCACGAGTCTAGAGGCTACGGGAGGGTCCTTCAATCAGAAGTCCACAGGGCTAACCCTGGTGCACATCGGACAGATCCAGACCCACTTCCTGACTGCGCCGCCTTTTGGGCCCTTATCATCCCCACTTGGATTATAACCCACACGTCTGACTGTTCTGCTTGCCTCCGGGATTAAATGGCACTAGCCTGTAATATGGGGACTCAGGATGTCAACTACAAAGATGGTTCTTCAGCACAGAACTGAGGGAAGAGACGTCAGTCAGCAGCAATGGACACCCCTCACTTGCTTCTAAAGGGGGGACACCATGTGCAACACCTACCCTCCTTGTTCTCTGAGCTTAGGGTAAATTTTTCAGCCCATAAAGAAAAAAAAAAAATGACAACACATCAAAACTTCTAGGACCCTAAAGCTTCCTTCCCCAAAGCCACAGGTCTTAACAGCAAATTGAGCCCAATTCAATTTATTCATTCAACTCAAGGGCTATAGACTGGCAGACAACCAAACCTGAAGATTTATGGGATGCCTTACGATCAACGTTAGGCTAGATACTAGGGGTACAAAGATGAGTAACGGAAAGGCAGAGAAGTCTCCACAAGTTCAAGTCCGAATCAGAGCTGTCTGAGGCAAACATAAATTCCCAAAACATCTTCACACTCATTCAGGTCTCCTTCTATCCCAAAGTCATCAAGTCAAAGCAAATCCACCCAAGCCAGTCTCTGAATAAAGTCCGAAACAAAGTCTCTCAGGCAAATCCATATACTCAAAACTAAACAGAAAATTTTTTCTAAACATACTTAATGGACATCTCTCTTTCAATTACTTCAAGTCCCTGGAAAGTAATGTTTCCAAAAAGGACTTAAGAAAATACTAAATAGCATCATCATCTCTAATGTCCACATTGCCTCCAGAGAGTTCACTCTCATTACCTCCTTTATGGCCTGTCACTCATCCAAATGTGTCGACATCTTTTCATGTGCTTTTCAACATGGATTGAAAATACCACTTAATGTGAAGTCAGATGAGGCCTGGAGGAGTGGGGATTATGATTTCATTTTATTATTTCAGGAGATGTTGGTCTGGCTCTATGGTTCAAGTTCTCTGACTCCTCCTTAAGTTTGACCATAGCCACTTACCTTGTTACTCTAGGCCTGTGTCTATGTCACACGAATGACCCGTTGGTTCAAGCAGCTGACTGGTTCGGTTTTGTTAAGAATCAATTAGGAAGCTAACTAAATTGACCATTTGTTGAAGTGTCTAATTAATTCAGTTAAAATGTTAAACCAATGGTGTGTATAAACATCTCCCTGGAATATATGGAGTTGTATCTAATGTTTGAAAAGGAATAATTTCCCTGCATTCCCATTAAAGGTTTTTTGTTGTTTTTTTTTTTTCCTGCGGTATGCGGGCCTCTCACTGTTGCGGCCTCTCCCGTTGCGGAGCACAGGCTCCGGACGCGCAGGCTCAGTGGCCATGGCTCACAGGCCCAGCCGCTCTGCGGCACGTGGGATCTTCCTGGACCGGGGCACGAACCCGCGTCCCCTGCATCGGCAGGCGGACTCCCAACCACTGTGCCACCAGGGAAGCCCCAGTAAAGGTTTTTAATACGTCTATGCTTCATTATTTATGTCTCGATGGGTGTGACATTCTACTTTGGGCTCTCTCTGCCATCTTTCCCCACGAGTTGAAGGAGACCAGGATATATTTAAGAAAACATCAGAGCAGTCAAAAACTGGAGTATCCACAGAACTCAAACCTGGCTTTCCTAAGAATATTTCCTTAAAAACTAGTTTCAACCCTTTTCCTCATCTCCTCTCTCTATTCCCAACATTAATAGACCTGAAAGAGAAATTCAATCATTTAGATGAAAAAGCAAATGCCTGCTAGGTACCTGATTCCGTTTTATGCTGTTCAAGGGTAGCCTTGTTAACTCCGACTCCTTAAGAAGACAAGTCAGCTCATGATATATGAAGCAATTCAGAAAAAGGAAAATTTGAGAGGGGAGCGACCCTACTCCTTCAAGTATGTAAGAGGTAGACCATGCGGATTAATTGTTGGAAGGATCCTCGTGTATAGCTAGACTCTGATCCTTTGGTGCTTTCCTTGAGAACAGGGTAAGGGGCGGGGGGAGTCTGTTACAGATCCCCTCTCTTTATGACTGCGAGTGAAACAAGAGCCTGGAGCTTGTGGGAGGTTTCCAACACAGCTGTACCGCCTTACATGTCTACGGCTCCTTTCTCTGAGAAAGCTCTGAAAGTTCTGTGAACCTTGTCATAGACTTCCTGTCCACAGCCCCTCAGGATACAAAACAGGGCCACCATTATGGTCTATATTCCTTAAAGGAAGAACCCACAACAGTCTAACTGCATTCTTTCTCAAGGGGACTCTGCCTGTGGGAAATCAGAGTTTTAACTTGCAAATTCAAAGACTATCATTCATAGTGATGCTTCTTCCGAGAAGATGGAGCCGAATGGTTAAATTCAATTTTAAGCACGTTCCTAACCAGAAAAATAAAAAGAAAGAAATCTTCCTTATTCACTGCCACGCTTTTACCCCAAGAATCTTTTCACTGCTAAGAGCCATCCATCTGCTGTGAAGCTAAGTTCTGTCTGGAAAGCCCCCGAAGCCGCCCAGGCTTGGAAGAATCAGTCAAATCACCCAGGAGACGTGTGCACACAGTTCATCTGCAGCCAGAGCAAAGGCCCCAGGGCCCGCAACGCTCCGCTTCTACCATCACCTCCCACTCCAGCTGCCCGCACTCAGGAAGCACGACCCAGACCGTCAGGACCTCTCCAAGCAAAAACAAGAACGAAATAAAAGGGACAGCACAAGCAGAAGACAGAGGAAACAAGGTGTTGCTTAGCCCTGAGGATAGGATTAAGAAAGATTAAACACACACACACACACACACACACACACACACACACACACACACACAGGTAAGGTCTGAGTTGAAAGCCTCGCTAAATTACATTTCTTGGATTTTATTATATTATCTTTGTGGCACAGTTATTAAACATTAAATATAATAACTCCATTCTCTAAGTAACCCGATATTGTACGTGACTGATAAGCAGAAATCATGGGCTTTAAAGAAAACTCCAAATGTTGAAATTCAGGAGCGGGGACAAGACAGGAGTGGCAGGCACTCAGGCCACCTGGTGAATGAACTGCTGGCCAGAGCGGGGCCGTCAATGTCTCATCAGGCAGAAGCTGGCTGGTTAACACACTGCTTCTGTGACCCACTGAGGACTGAATG
The DNA here is from genome assembly GCF_964270905.1 of Leucopleurus acutus. Taxonomy (NCBI): domain Eukaryota; kingdom Metazoa; phylum Chordata; class Mammalia; order Artiodactyla; family Delphinidae; genus Leucopleurus; species Leucopleurus acutus. The sequence goes on from NC_139143.1 coordinate 26,413,580, forward strand.
GAGCTGGAAGCTGCCCTTCCCAAGGGCATGCTGGGTATGGTGTTTGGATGGTGGAGAAGGGAGGTTTTGTATCCAGTCTTGCATTCCTCTAATCTATTCTCTACTCAGCCCACGAGGAGTTTTTTTTAAAGTGAACTGGGTCCTATCTTTCCCCTGTTTAAAACCCTTCAACAGCTTCTCCTATCTCTTTGGAAAGAGCCTTTAGGGCCTTGGAGCCTGGGAGACTGGGCTCTCCACACCCTCCCACCCTCGCCCCTGGGCTCCAGCCTTTCTGTCCTCTTCTCCTTCCCCGCCCCCCCTCCGCTCTCCACATCCTCTTCTCTGTCTGTAAATGCTCCCAGGTCAGCCATCTCCAACTGACCCCTCCAGGCTCACCTTAAACATCATGTCTCCAACAGGTCAGTTGTTATCCGTTCTCTTCAATCCTACATGTCTTTGTAACTAATCACACTTGTAATTTCTGCTCAAATGCCTTCACCACTACAGGACAAATTATGTTTCACTTGCTCACTGCTATACTCCTAGTATAGAGTCTGGCTTATACTAGGTGCTCAAGAGGACCGTAGGGGCCCAACAAATAATCTGTCAATTGACTAGGAGGACTTGGGCACTGACGGGCAGCACAAAGGCCCGAGTACTTGTAACAGTGGAGTAGAGCCCTTGGGAGTGGTAGGATGACAAAAGCGATGTGGAACGGAACCAAAGAGAAATGTTTTCTTCTTTGAAAGATTTTCCCGATTTGGCTAAATCTAATATTCTTCAGATTTAATTCAATTCAAGCAATTTTTTTTGAACACTTACTTTCTGCCAAGTGTGGTAGGTTGTTTGCAAAAATAATTGAAGACATTTTTGTCTTTAATTATTCTCTTCCCTGTATCCCTGACCCACTATAGTGAGACTCTGCAGCTCTCCCCGCCACCACCATTAAAATGTGAAATCTATTTCCCCTCCCCTTAAATCTAGACCGGACTTGTGGTTTCTTTTTTTTTTTTTTTTTTTTTTGCGGTACGCGGGCCTCTCCCGTTGCGAAGCACAGGCTCTGGACGCGCAGGCTCAGCGGCCATGGCTCACGGGCCCAGCCGCTCCGCGGCATGTGGGATCTTCCCGGACCGGGGCACAAACCCGCGTCCCCTGCATCGGCAGGCGGACTCTCAACCACTGCGCCACCAGGGAAGCCCCGGACTTGTGGTTTCTTTAGCCAATTAAATACAGCAGAAGTGGCACCATGCCAGTTCAGGCCTCTAGAGACCATGCACACTTCTGCTCACTCTCTTGGAACCCTGCCCAGTTGCCTCTTGAACGAGCCCAGGTTGGCCTTTTGGAAGATAAAAGATCACAAGCCCCCAGCTGACCTGGAAGCTGAACACAGACACAGGAGGGAGCTCAGCTAAAAGCAGAACTACCCAGCTGAGCCCAGAATCACGGCGAAATAAATGACTGTCATTTTAAGTCACTAAGTTTTGGAGCAGTTTGTTGTGCAGCAACAGATAACTGATACACCAAGGAGCGCTGGGGATGCAGAAATATATGCCGGATGGAAGAGCCCACCACCTCGGTGAGACAGACACTATTTCCATTCACTCATTCACTCATTCGATACAGGTTTTATTGAGCACCTAAATGAATGCCAGGCTCTGTATTAAAGCTGGAGATAGAAAGGTGACAAGACACAGTAAAAGAGAATAGAGACAATTCCAAAATAGAGTGTATTAAGTACTAAGACGGGGTAAGGAAACCTAACAGAGTTGGAAGTAGGATTGTGGGTAGAGGGGGGCAGTTTGGGGAGGTTTTCCAGAGGAAATGATGTCTAAGCAGAGCCCTAAGGAATGAGCAAATTTAGCCAGGAAAAACAGAAGATTCTTCTGGGCAGAGGGTTGATACTTATATTTCCAATCTGTACTACTTATTGTTAAAAGGAGAATAACATGTATTGTGTTATTTCCATTACATCTCCTGATGCTATGCCTCTCTTTATCGGTCTTTTGAATGAACTGAGAAAACTCAGGGATTAAACTCCCAACTCTCCTGCAGAATAACTGGCAATTTAGAACCTGTTACTCCATAAAAAGAGTTTTAGTTGAACACCCTCCCACCCTCCAAAAAAGAAGGAAACTTTTTCAGCTAGATGAGAAAGGAAAACATAGAAACTCTAAATATTCAAGGAGGAAAAATAAAAACTTCGAGACTGCAAAAACTCATTTGAGCCAGCCACAGTTTAAGTTAGCAATTTTCACCCTTGAGGTTGCACACCACTCCTGATTACACCAATTAATTAAAGTGAGTGCATCTGGTTCCTTCTAATTTTCTGCTATCAGGCATCCAGCGGCTACTAATAAATGTTTATTAGATGATTTTTTCAAGCCCATACACTTGCTGAGTAGAAAATCACAATAATAATAATTGAATGGGGTAATAGAAGGGTTCTACGATGTCTGGATTCCTATAAATTGTTAGTAATTTTTTCAATGATAGTCTTCTATTCAAGGTGCAGAGGATGCTTTCAAATCCCACCCTATAACCATATCTATGATTAAACCAAAATTCAATTTCATTGCATCTTATGAAGAAGGTTGTCTGACTTGGTCAATCATTTACAGAGAGGATTCCAAAATCACCGTCGCTTCAGAGGGAAACATTTTATTTCTGAGCAACTTTTGGACACCAATTCCAACAGCTTTCTTTTCTATGTAAGTCATATATAAAAAAGCACAAATCTCAGACATAAATACGATGGAGCCCACTACAGTAGCTGCCTGCGCCTTATACACGGCAGGTATAAAAAAACAGTTGTCCTATCTGGACTGACTTTCCTCTTGTTGATAAAAACCCCTTCCTTGAAGCAGCAACAGTGAACTAAAAACATGGTATTCAACTGTCATGGATGTTACAGGTCTTTGGGCAAGAAATAAAGACCTTTGGGTTACTCTTATTGCTGTTAATTACACGGAGGCTATAAGTGTTAACTCACAGATCTAGTTCTATGTGTTGTATAGCTCTTCCTGTTCAAAACACAAGGAAACTAGACACAAATTAGAATCAACTCATTCAGACTTAACTGACTGAGAACCCTGTCATCCATCTTGTGATGCTGTCTCTCTAGGAACCCTACTAGCCAACTGGTCTACCACTGTCAGGCAAGACTTCATCTTCGATGGACCATCCTCATTTTTATGGTACACATTCCTATGTCCTTTCACCACATGAGTGCCACCTTTTCCAGGGAAATTTGCTCAGTACTGTTTCATGGCAGCTATAATTTCTCACTGAGATTATGTTCTGGAGGCATTTAGAACAGATTATTAAATTGGATGCTGTATTCTCCTCAATCCATTGATGCTGTCCATTTTTCTGTCTTACGTTGGCTGCTAAGGAGATTAGTGCGAAATGGGGTCCCTGTCCTAAGGGGTTAATCATTTTACACTGCTCACTCTCCACAGAAGTCATAATCTGCTGTGTGTGAAATCACATTTAGTTGCTGTGAAAATGATTACGACGCTTGCAATGGAACAGTATAGCTTCAGGTGGGAGATAAGTAGTAAGAGCAGATGGACTCGTAGAAAATACAAAAGTTCTTCCCAGGAATAACGCTCAGTACTAAAAAGGAGTGGGAGGAAGGGATGGTGCAGTGAAAGAAAATAATTTGGGACACAGAAACTGACTCTGTCGGCGGATTTTGTTTCCTTCTCTTATCATTCTTTTTATCTTTTTAAAAACCTATAGTAGTATGATTGGGACACTCAAAAGATAATCATCAAAATCCAGAAGGTGGTGGGAAAAATAAAGATGGGGAGATGAAAAGGAACAGCTACTTTTCAACAAAATCCTAAGTTACCACTGAAATTAGGAATTCCTTCCTCTTTCTTGGGCATGTATCAGCAAAGAGACAAGGCACTCAGAGATCCTCAGATCACAGGCTCTGACTAATAATGTGATCTCTTTAATGTGCTAAAAGCGCCAGTCCACCAAAAGGCAGCTTGCAGTAATCTCTTAGACTGAAAATAGAGCCAAATCCCAATAATTTGGGGAAAGAAAACACATTTTTACAGATTTTGAAAAACTGGAGATAATTAAAGTAATATGCAAACACAGTCCAATTTTAAGACATTTATTATATCCTGCTTAACATGGAAATCTAATGACTTAAAGTAACAGAAATTAACAAGTGTGTAAAATGACCCATATATGAATCCTTAAACGTTTTTTAAAATAAAAATTAAATGGAATAGTTAAAAATATATAGTGAACACCACAGAGGAAACCTAGTTCCAGATTTGCAAAGATTTTCCTGTTATATGTGATTCAAAAGAAAATTCTGAAAAGCTGTAAGAAAATCAATAATTAAAATAAAAAATTTTTAATGTTTTGAAAAAATTTGCTACTTAATTTACTTGTACCGACTCCTTTTATAAAGTGAAGAATCTTTCATGTATGAATAGCCACCACCATTTATCTTTTTTATAAATATGCCAAATATCTAGATATCTTAAAACGGGACATATTCACATCCCAGTAATTTTCTGCGGAATCATGATATGGCTCACCAGTGGCTTAAGGAGCATGTCCAAAATATGTGAGTTTGGGTTTTGTTTCACTTTCTCCTACCCATTCCAGCCTAAGAAGCCCCAGGTCATGCTCAGGTACTCCTCAGACCAGGTGACACCCTTGGCCTGTGAGGAGTAAGTTTTAAGGGCTGAGGCTGCCACGTGAATTCTGTTCTCAGGTGCCCTACCCTCCGGAAGCAGTAAAGCAGGAGGAAGCAGTGGTCCATCTGAGTTAGTGTTCCTCTGATTTTCTTTTTTTTAATTTTAAGAAACATCCTAGCTGGAATATCCCACATGAGAGACCTCAGGGATAAAAGTGAACACACGTGAGTGATAAATTCAACCCTCAAGAGATTTAAACTTTTGAGCATAAAGCTCAATGAGCACAGATCCACGCACACTGACCAACATGGAGAGTGACAGCCCTGGTGAATGGAACTATTATTCCAAATTCTCTACCTGTATCTGCCATGTGATGTTGCAGTTCCTTCCTCTGAAGGCAGAACAGATTTCCTACCCCACTGGGGGGCCACGTGAGTTGCTCTGGCCAATGGAATACGGGCACACACGAAGCACGCAAGGTCTAGACCTTACGAGGCATGGCATCTTTCGCCCAGCAGTCTTCTACTTCTGCCCCAGCCATGAGAAGAAAACGCCGTCCTGCTCCATGGAGGATGACAGCCACGCGGAGCAGACTGCACCCAGGGCTCCCCCGGGAGCTCAGCAGGCTGAGCTGAGCCCAGCTGGATCAGCAGACCCTAGCCGACTTCCCAGGCACAGGAGCAAGAAAAAATGAGCATTATTTTAAGCCACTGAGTTTTGTGGTGGCTTGTCATGTGGCACCACTGTGACAACACTGTGACAATATCCGTTTTACTGTTTTATTGCTGTATACCAGGCCTAATACTTTTAGAAGTGTAGGAATCCAAATGAGAGAACTCCATAGAAAACAGGGCTCCCCAAAGGATGACACCCTCAGTGGGGGAGCTAGGACAAAAACCTGCCCCACAGAAGAAAACTACAGACATACACACCTCTCTCAGACTTGACTCCAGGTGTTACGGATGAGATGCAGAATGTTTCACCTAAATTTAGGGTTTGAATCAGAATTCACACTACCTGTGCGTTCCTTAAAAAAAAAAAAAAAAAACAAATTTAGTTGACATGCCACATCCAAGTACCTGGAAAAGTAAAACCCAAATACCTTCTGGAAGAAGGCTGTTTAAACCCAAGACTCAAAAATTCCCCAGAGGGCTTCCCTGGTGGCGCAGTGGTTGAGAGTCCGCCTGCCTGCAGGGGACACGGGTTTGTGCCCTCCCACATGCCACAGAGCGGCATGGCCGCTGAGCCTATGCGTCCGGAGCCTGTGCTCCGCAACGGGAGAGGCCATAACAGTGAGAGGTCCGCGTACAGCAAAAAAAAAGAAAAAAAAAAAAAAATTCCCCAGAGATGAAATTATAAGGAACATGAATCCCTCTCAGAAAATTACTGTAACTAAATCAACACAATTTTTAAAAAGAACTTTAGCAACTTGCAGAAAAAGGCAAACAGTATGATTCCATTTATATAAAGTTCAAAAGGAGGAAAAACTAGGTGATGTGTTATTTAAATGTATAATGTATGGTAAAAGGTATATTACTCTCAAGGGGTTGATAGCACTAAATTCAGGGGGTAGAGAGGGGAAGGTACAATGAGGGAGCATCATATATGGGCTTCGAGAGTACTATAATATCCTATTTCTTATGCTTGCTGGGAAGGACATGAGTGTTCTCTTCTTTTTGTTCTGTTTTGTTTTGTTTTTTAGGCTGCAGAACTTCCCTGACGAGGGATCAAACCCGTGCCCCCTGCAGTGGAAGCACGGAGTCTTGACCACTGGACCACCGGGGAAGTCCCATGAGTGTTTCTTTCACTACTCTTCTTTAAACTCTCCATTTCTACCATACACACTGTTTTACACACATATTCTACAATAAAAATTAAAGAGAGAGACAGGTTGCCCAGGCCCCGACTGCCTATAGCCCAGCCTGGGTACTCTCGACTCAGCACAGCCAGCGAGTTTCTCAATGGGCCAGGCATTTCTCTTTTCCAAGTGGGTGAAAAGAGAAAGCAGATGGTCTAAGGCCTCACCATCATCGGTTTGGGGAGCAACTCTAACACGAAAGCACGTGGGAGGTGGAGAACTGCTTAGCTGGGGAGAAATGAGAACAGTCAGTTTTGATGAAAGTCCACGTTGCCACTACTTCACACAGACAGAACAGAAGCAATGGCGCTAACCCCACCATGCCTCCTTACCACCTCAGTGGGTAACCATGGACGTCCACTGATGAGCATAAGTGCCTGAGACAATGGAGAAAACGTAAGAAGACCAGCTACCTGTGAGTTCTTTCCAAACACATACAGCTCAGAGACTACCTGGGACCCCTTATTTCCCAGCACAGTGCCATTCATGGGATCAGAGGTAACATCTCACTGCCCTTGTCCGGTGACTCCAAGAGGGCTCCCTGCTCCATGAGTACAGGAGAGGCCTCACAGGAACCGGCAGTCGGACGTGTTGAGAGGAAGCCAGGTTCCAAAGAGAAGGAATCAGAGGAGGGCCTGAACTGACGGCTTCGTGCGCAACTGGTTCTGAGACTCATCCTCATGCCTGCCTGGGGGTGCGTCTCATGATGGTCACGTGGTCGTTCCTCAATCACACTATTACCCAAAGATTCGGTGAGTCTCCATTTTATAAGAGAAAATATGGAAAGACGAGTTAACTAAGAGCTCAGGCGTGTGGCAGAGTTGGGGCTGGACCTCACAGCCCAGGTACACGGGTCCCACGCACAAGCCTCTGTTCTTTGCAGGAAGGAACAGAGTGCGAGAAGGCACTGAAGAATGGCTGGGGGTAGAAGCAGATGGAGTCCTCTTATAGGGAACTCTCATCACCCATTCTTAGCTCCATCCTTCCTGCTAATAAATCAAGACATATTAAGTATGCTATTTTCCACAGCGGACTTCTGGAGAGAAAAAGAAATTTCTGATTCAGGAAAGGAATTGCTAATGCCAAACGGAGAAAGCAGGGACCTGCCTTTATGTCGAGGCTATTGATGGAAGCCTGAAATTCTGAATACAAAATAATGAAATAAAGGAGCTCTGAAAATGAGAAGTGATGTAAAATAAAAAGTATACTTAATGATGTCCATGACTTGAAAAGAGGACATTTTGGCAGCAAAATCAGTGCAAAGAAATGAACACTCAACGGTAGCAGATGACAATGTACTAAATGAGTCCTGCTGACTGATCCACGCGGAAGACGATGCTGATGAGACAGCGTGAACAATACAGGTAAATTGTCCTCAAATTTATGCGTGGAGGAGAGTCTGAAGTGCGATTTCTATGGCAGTACTGGGGGAAAATTATAGCTCTCTAATGTAAGTGCGGTTTTTCCTTTCGCTATTACCCCGCCTCCCTTTCCCCCTAACCCTTTTAAAAGCATTTTCCTGCCTGCCCACTTTTCCCCACCCCGCTGTATTTAATGATTTCACCCCAGCCCCCTCCCACCCTCCGCGCTTTGCCAGAGGCCATCAGTAAACCAGAGACACATCAGCCTTGCATGGGAATACTTGCAGGATACTGGTCATGAGAGGGAAAGGGGGGAGGGCAGCTGCTCCTTGGGATTTTATCTGAAGCGCGGGGGATTCTGCAGACTCCCGTCCTCCCGGAGATTTTGCTCTAAGCCCCCCTCCATTTCCAAATCATCGAGTCCTTGGACCGTAGGAGCTGCTGCACCCCTAAAGGGTATTGCCTGGAAAGGGGCCGAGAATGGCACGTGAAGAGAAAGGAGAGAGAGAATGCAACCTGTAGGGATTTCATGAGGTTTCTTTTTCTTTTCTTTTCTTTCTCAAGGGGCAGAAATAGCTCACCTAAGACAGCGTTGCTTTGGCTCAGGAGGTCCAGGATCTAGAGCCCACGGGCTCAGCCTTTGCTGGTACACCCCCTACAGCGCAGCCCCTAGGGCACCCCCTGGGATCTCCGGGCACCGAGGAGTGCAGTCGGGCCCTACTGAACAGAAGCCCCCCACCAAACAGCCCCAGACTGAGCCTGCCTCACTTGGAGCAAGGAGGCTGGGCTGCTGACATCAGAAATCCCCCTCCCAGGCTTCCCGCAGTTAAAGTCCCAAACTCGCTTCCCACGTTGTATTAGTTTTCTGGGGCTACCGTAACAAATTACCACAAACTTGCTGGCTTAAAACAACAGGAGTGCATTCTTTCACAGTTCTGGGGTCCAGAAATCTGACAGCAAGGTATCGGTTCCTTCTGAGGGCTCTGAGGGAGAATCTGTCCGTGCCTCCCTCCTAGCTGCTGGCGTTTGCTGACAATCCTTGGCGTTCCTTGACTTCTGGACACATCGCTCCATTCTCTGTCCCTATCTTCACATGGCCTTCTCCTCTATGTCTCTTCCTTTTCTGTCTCTTATAAAGGACGCTCATCACTGAATGGATTTAGGGCCCACCCTGATACAGGATGATCTCATCTCAAGACTCGTACCTTAATTAAATCTGTAAAGACCCTTCTTCCAAATAAGGTCACATTCTGTGGCTCCAGTGGACAGATCGTTTTTGGCAGGCCACTGTTCAACCCACCACACTACGCACGGACACATGGCTATGGCTCACCTGCACCAGGTGTGCAAGGCAGGTGTCGGCTGGGCAACCAACAGTCCTGGTTCGCTCAGAACTCTCCCGATTTTAGCACTGAAAGTCCTGCGTCCAGGGTAACCCTCAGTCCCAGGCAAACCAGATGCTTGGTCATCCTAGTGTTGGCTCAGAAACACGTGGATTTTTAACATGGTGTTTACAAAAGAGAAATTAAAATTCATGGGCCGGAGGAATAGGAGATACCTGGGCAGAAGGCCCAGACCAATGCAGAGGTCAGATCTAATCCTCCTGGGCTCTGATTTCTGTGTGCTGACTTATACATCTCAACGCAAACAGTGGTCCCAGCATGGCACCGGAAACATGGCTTCATGGACGGCCCAACTTGTGAGACAGGAAGGGCACACAAAGGGCCATGCTTTTATTCCCTCTCAGTGGTCTAAAGTTCTGTCTTTACTGTCACTCTCTAAGTATCTTCACAGCAATGAGGATGAGCTTTCAAACCTTTGTGGTGCAACAAAAAGCTTGGATATAAACATAAGAAAGCCACCCGCCAATAGAGAGACAACCAGCATTAGGTCCCAGGTCTCCTGAATTCATTCTTTAAGTTCCCTAAAAATCTCTCTTATCACTCACAAATACCTGTCACTCCAAAACATTTAAGTGGTCAAAATATTTATTCTTACCTGAAAGCCTCAACTGAAGAATTCCTCAGAATTTGTCAAGTCCTTGGAATTTGAAACTCACTTCGAATCATTGCCTCTTTGTCATTTTTCTTCTATTTGTATGATACTTAGATGCCACCAGCAGGATCCGTTCTTAGCTGATTCTAATACTATACGGCTGAGCACAGCAATCGCACCTGCCCGAGTTTACAGGTACCTACAGTTGAGCTTCCTTGCACACGCCAATATAAGAAAGGAGATTTCAGAAAAAAGTAAATTTATCTCGGAGACTGCTGCATTGAGAGAGGGTCTCTGGGGCATGCCTCGACTCCAGCCACACATCAGCCCTCTGCTTTCCGCAGTGCCGGGGTTGTCACTTTCAAGATGCATTAAAGGCATCCGGTAATAAAGAAGCAACATCTTCCCAGCCTAAGAACCTTTTGTGGTCTGAATATATACACTACTGGCTAAGGGTTGATGCCATGGCTGCCTCTTGCATGTGGCGTGGAGGTGGCAGGGGGCAAGGAGGTCTGCGTAGAATTAAATGCAGAGAGTAAGAGTTAGGCATTCAGTGGAGACCCTGCAAATCCAAATCAAACCTGCCTTTACTGCCCACACTCTATGCACCGTGGGCAGTACAGGAATGCCCTTCAGTTAGATATTAATAAAAAGAGCTGCCATTTAGTGAGGTTTACTCTGTGCCAGGGCTTTTCAGTCATTATACCTAACATTCTAGTTACTCTCATCGTACAGATAAAGAAATTCAGAAAGTCATATGCCCAAGGTCATACAACTAGGAGATGATACAACTGGGGTCCCAGTCCTGGCCTGTCTGACTCCAAAGCTCATTCTCTTCCCATCAGGATCTATGCCAGGGAGTGGAATGCTAGGACTGTGAGCCCATTACTTGGATAATAGGGGTAAAAACAAATTGCTTTCTGAAGTTGTTGTGCCAAGTTACAGCCCTCCTAAGTGACATATGAGATCCCCACTGACCCAAGTTACAGCCCTCCTAGTGACGTATGAGATCCCCACTGACCCAAGTTACAGCCCTCCTAGTGATATATGAGATCCCTACTGGCCCACATCCCTCACCAACACGTAGTAACGTCAGACATATTTTTTCCAGTCTGGCTGATCTAAAATGGTATCGCATTACGGTTTTAATTAGGAGTTTCTAAATTCTGATGGTTAGGCACCTTTTCCTATGTTTATTAGCTAGTCCTCTTTTCCATTCTCCAAAATGCCTGTTCAAGTCCTTTTCCCATTTTCTTTTGAATTATCCATCGTTTTCTTATTTATTTGTAGTATTTACATATTCTGGGTATTAATCTTTTTTCAGTTATATATATTGCAAATAATTTCTGTAAGTCTGTAGGTTTTTTTTTAACTTTCTCTATAGTGTCTTTTGATGAACTGATATTTTTAGTCAAATATAGTCAAATTTATCAGTCTTTAAGTTCATGGTTTATGCTTTTTATGTCTTCTTCAAAAGGTCATTCCTTACTCCCAAGGTCATAAAATACCTTCCAATATTCTTTCCTAAACTGTTTAGAGTTTGCTTTTCACATTTCAGTCTTTAATCCACTTGGAATTACTTTTTTGTATATGGTGAAGGTAGCGATCTGATTTCACTGCTACCCTCCTGTACTATTTTCAAGTTGTCTCAGCACTATTTATTGAATGATCCTTCCTTCTCTCACTTTTCCACAATGTTGTCTATCTTAAGCTAAGTTTCCCCGTGTACAGGTCTGTTTCTAGCTCTGTATTCTTCCTCTCACTGTTGTGGCCTCTCCCGTTGCGGAGCACGGGCTCCGGACGCGCAGGCTCAGCGGCCATGGCTCACGGGCCCAGCCGCTCCGCGGCATGTGGGATCTTCCCGGACCGGGGCACGAACCCGCGTCCCCTGCATCGGCAGGCGGACTCTCAACCACTGCGCCACCAGGGAAGCCCTCTAGCTCTGTAACCTGTTCATTGGTCTATTTGTTTCTCCCTATGCTGATACCATGCTACCTTAACTATGTATATAGCTTTATAATGAGTCTCCCTTTGCCTCTCAATTCTTTCATATAAATAGGAGAATCAATGTATCACATCCTCCTCTCCCAAAAGCCTGTTGTAATTCTGACTGGAATTGCACTGAATCTTTAGCTCATTTTGCGGAGAACTGACATTTTGCAATATCGAGTCATCCTACCGTGAATATGGTATTAACTTTCCATTTTTTAGGATTTTTAATGTCTTTTGAAATACATTTATTATTTTCTCCATAGAGATTTTATGTATCATTTGTTAGATTTACTCCTGGGTACTTTTCATTAGCAAACTATTGGCGATGTACATAAATACAATTTAATTTTATAAGTTGCTTTTGAACCCAGTTATCTTGATAAACTCTTTTATTAAACTAATAAATTTATTTATAAATTGGAGGGGTGATTTTTTATACAAAATAATGACAGTGCTTTTATTTTTTTAAGAACAATAATTCAAAACTAGATGCCACGAGACCAAGACCAGTCATTTCCATTTTCTTTGAATAACACTTTAACAGGACACAGGGAAGAGCTTGCAATGCACTCCAGTTTCTGTACTTGCCCCCAAAGAAAAAAAGAGATGCAGTAATGTGGGGCAAGGAGCATGCACGTTTAACACTAATCCATTTGTCAGATTATTGATGAAGACAATAGTCGGAATCAGTGAGCACCCACTATATGCAATGCAGCACTTCACCTACATTCACACAGCTGAGAATGTTGGTGACCATGGAAGAAAGGAGAAGAAAAAGCTGGAACCGAGTATCTGTTTAAAGCTGTGGTCAAGAGCTTAGAGCTCTTTGGAGATAATGTAAATGCCAGGCACTGCTGTTTTATCACACAGGGATATAATGAAATACATCTTGAAGAGAGAAACAATGCACTATTGTGTCTAGCAAAGTTTTGGCCAAAATCTCAGTTTTGCATGTGTTTGTATTTAGAGAAATAAATCTGCCTTAACAATTCTTTAATTAGTAGCATCATAACTTAGAAGCTGCCATCTGTGAATCTAATCATCTAAATACTGGAAAAAACTGACGATGATCCTGAGGGAAAAGTCTCAGCATAAGAAAGCTGGGCAGACGCACACAGACTGTGGCCGCAAGATGACAAAAGAACTAGTCAGCTCATTGAAGTCGGCCAAACCAGTTGTCTAGCGTTGTGACATCTGTTAACTAATTGTGCTTCTCTTTTTTCCAAATGAATTTTTTGGTATCACCCAGACATTAAACGACTGATGCTTGACTCTAGGAAGAGAGTCCTCCACAATAATTATGCTTTTTAAGGAAATGGATCTTACAGGTCACACATCTCCCAACGGGTCTGGGAAGTCTGCTGGCTCTGGGACCAATCAGCCCGAGCTCCTGAGGGCAGGATGCAGATGAAATCTGCAACAACAGAGTCTGCCTCTCAGCTTTCTGTCCCCAGTGCCTGTCCCAGTGCCCCGCACATACTAAGTACTCAGTCAGCGCTTGTGAGATGTATCTGCAGATCTCTCTACAAAGGCCTCGATTCAGACTCTGAGAACTGCTCACTAGAGCATGTCAATTCATCACACATGCCACTGTTGTGCCTGGAGAGTATGGAGGGAGCATTAAAACACCAGAACCCAACCTAGAGCTTGACACAGCGTGTGTGACAGAGGCATAACTTCAGATGCAAGCCCCTCCACGTTCTCTCCAGATCGCAGCAACTGCAGATGTGAATTCATGGATGAAGAGGCACAAGGGGTCAGGAGAATGAATGGGTCAGAAGAAGTACCGCATCCACTCATCACTGCTAAGGAGGGCTCCCCGCCTGCCGTCATGATTCTCCTCCTGTACCGGGGCTACAAAAGCAGGGGCTGCTTAGTCAGAGGGAGGCTACTGAAGTTCCCTTGTCATGACTCTCCTGTTTGCTGCCTGACGTGGAACCCTGACCAGAAGTAAAAGATGATAATAACAATAATAACAAGAACAACGAATACTTGCTGTTTTTATTTTGTGCCAGGTATGGTTCTGAGGGCTTTCACACACATACACATGAACTAATGAGGATGAAGTTCTCTTTCTGACTAAACCCTAAACACTGGTTGTGATATCAGTTGCGGACAGGTGCGTTTGTACATGAAATGAACATCTGTCTTCCATCCTTCTAAAAAGTCCATTCCACTTCCAGAGTGAGACTCCTGAGAGGCCCCACTAGGAAATCATCCTCTCACTGGACACTACCGGAAAAGAAATTAAGAGGTGAAGCACAGACAGATGTCTCTTAAGAGTCAACAAGGACGTAAAGAAGGAGGTCTTACCAAGGAAATAGAATTGTATACAAAGCAAAATTACAAGTAATCAAACTTAGCAGCCCCTGGTCTTCTCTTCAGTCATTTACTTTGATAGGCGGCTGTCTCCTATACTTCTTGTAATATTGAGCCCTGCGCATTTTGATGTATATATTACAAGGAGGAAAAGAAGGGCTCTCCAAGAACAAACATACAGATGGGACCAAGCTGTCTGCCAGCATGGGAAGCAGCAGTAATACTGTGTTCCACCTCAAGTATTTCATGCCCCAGTTCAGACAGGATATTTGAAAAATGTTGGCCACACCTACCAGGGACCAAAAGAACATAAGGCAAGCCGCTGTGGAGAGAGATGATCTTAATGTTAGATCCAGAGATGAATGATAGCTCCCAGATTTCAGATTCTGCACATTAAGAACCATCGGGAAGTTCAAGGGTTAACTGCTCAGACTGCACAGTTCGTCAACCAGCCATCACTAAGCATCTGTGGACGTTCACAGCCCTGGGCTAGGTGCCACGGAGAATATAAGACAGGAACGTAGGAGACAAGATGGCTGTTGAGCCAATAATCTAATAGCAAAAGTGCTGCATCTGAAGTCCATTGACTGAGTGATGTACACCCCTTGTCAGGAGCCTGCGTCTGTGTTTGTTGAGGTGAGCACCTACCCCGCCCAGGCGCAGCACAGATACCAGCGTGACATTCATACTTGGCAGGAGGTAACAGACGGGTGAGAAGAGCTTCCCTCTTCCTGCCATTCAAGGGAAGGACATTCCACCAGGTAGTGTGACAGGCAACCAGTACACAAGCTTCAAACGCTGTTAATCCTATAGGCCTCACTGAAGTCTTATATTAAAAATAAGTTTATAAAGCCTCAAAGCATTCTTATTCGATATTCTTTCCAGCTCTCTAGGGAGAGTCAAACATTCTCATTTCCTTTCTTATAGGTACCCAAACCCCAGTGAAGTTAAGTGACTGCCTTGGGTTACACAGGAAGTTGGGAGAAGAGCTGAGGTAACTTCCAAGCACTGGGTGGCCCCTACCCACATCCACGTCGCTTCACTGCACAGACCTGAATGACATTTCTTCAGTGACAGAAAGGACCAAGGGTGCTGCACACTTACAGAGCATCAAACAATTCTGGAGGCCGAGCTTCTCCTGGACTCCATGGGAAACTCAGCAAGGAGCGAGCAAATAGCCCACCAGGAGAGTCCAACTCCATCAGTGCTTTATTCCACCCTCCTGCCTCCCTAGCCCCAGCCCCCCTGAAAAAGCAAACCCCTCAGAGAGCAAACAAACAGCATCCTATCCTGCCATGTTGTACCCCAGCTGTACTGCACTTCGATAAACTCAGCAGAGAAGATTCATCCTAAAAAGGAACTTTTTTCAGTTATTAGCAATATCACAAAAGGCTTCTTCACATTATGACAGGTTTGTTTCCAGGTTCCCAGGAAGTGACGTTTGCATTTAGTGGCCAGGTACAACCAAAGCCCAGGGCATTTCTACCCCATTTTGTAGTCTCCGTGAGCTTACTTCCTAGGCCTTATTCTCCAGAATTCAGAAACCTAATCTGAGGGTATTTAAGTGCATGGGAGCGGACCCTCATGCCCCCTGCCCAGCAACACCTATGCATTCCCGTGGCTGGGCCCCAGTCCTTGCCCAACAGGGAGAGACGCAGTGGAGCCCAGCGGGGCCAGGGAGAGAAGACAGGGGAGGCCATGTGTGGTCTTTTCTACGCCTCGAGCCCCATCACTGGGTAGCCGCGATCAGGGCTATGCTCCAAGCTGGACACATGAACAGACCTAAGCTGGGAAAGATCTTAAGAAATCATCCAATCCAACAACATCTCTTCTTTTAGTGGTAAGCAGGGTGAGGCCCAGGACAGAGGTGTGATGTCCCCAAATTCCCCTGGCCAGTGGCAGAGCTTAAAGTCTAATACCTCCTGAGCCATTATTATTTCTATCACCCGATAACCTGCCCTCTACCTCCCGCAGAGGGGGCGGCTTAGGTTTGGCAACTGGAGGACTGTTGCCAAAGTCTGACTGACACGAATCTGTGGCATAAAATGAGGGGCATCTGTGATTGCAACGCAGCCTCGCTTTTACCTTCTACGCCAGCGGGCGTGTCAACATGCCAAGCGCTAAAGTGGGTTCACACACGGGGAGAGCGGAGCAGAGAGGGCTGGGGAACCTCCCAGACACATGGTGAGTCAGCCACCGCCGGGGAGGCCTCTGCCTCAGCCGCTGTCCTCACCCCCGCCCTCGGCCCCCACGGCTCTGATCCCACGCTGCCCCCCGATGCCTCGCTCCTGGACAACAGCTCTGCCACTGTTATCCTTGGCAAACGCCAGTGTATTGTTACCCAAGGCCACGGGTCAGACGCTGTGCGAAGACACTTAGAATGAGAGCTCGCAGCTCCACACAGAGCAGGTGGAATTTGGAAAGGGTCCAGCTGCTAATCACGGTGAGACAAACTTTCATTTCAGTCTCTCTCTACTTTACGGCTCCCAATTGCTTACCTGCTCACGTCTGCAGGTTAGCGAGGAATGAGCTTTGATCGCGCTCCAAGCCCAACAGCACCGTTGGCCCACGGCGGGGAGCAAAGGAAGCGTGGCGAGCAAAGCAGGTCGGGAGTGAGGCCCCCTTCGTTCCCAGGGGACCCCGAGACTCCTCCCCGTGCACTTGGGCCCCTGAAGTTTGCGTTTCACTTGGCCCACGTGGCCTAGTGTGGTTTTTATCTTTATGCGTTGGTCCTGCCTCCTAGGACGGCAGCCTCCGAGAAGATGGGGTGATGACAGTGGTGAGGAAATGACAAGGAAAACAGCACAGCACAAAACAGCAGCCCTACCAAGGGTCCCAGGGCCCCAGGCCTGGGCAGCTTCCAACTCGCCTCCAGAGAGTGTGTGAAGTAGGACAACCCGCTGACCAACGGCCTTGATAACAAACCCGGACTTGGGTCCTGTGTCACCTGAGACCCCGCCACGGCTACGCTTCCAGCCCTGGGCCAGGCCACTGTGTGGCAAGGCCTTTCACTCGACTAGGACAAGAGTTTCAGGGCAAAGAAAAGAAAGTTCATCAGTCTCTTCCCACTAGCTGAGAGGTGAGCGGAGATAGTATTTGAGACTCACCACGTACTGGCCGGATGTGGGCGACCTAACCCGTGAATCCACACGTGACCTGTAGACAAGCAAAGTCACCAAACACTCCTAAGATGGGGGAGGCTGAGAAGCGCTGGTGGGGAGCGACTGCCTCTCCCCTCAGCGCTGCGCTCTCCAGGGATGGCCTGGGCCTCAGCTTCCTCACCGGGACAATGAGACCGTTGGACAGGGTGAAGGTGACAGTGCCTTCCCGATTTAACGCTGACACCTGCCTCGAAGTGTCATGAAAACATGTATGTCAGTTTCATATTTGCAGTTAACAGATGTCACGCGGTACGTGTGTGGACCCAGGTAAGGCAAATCAGGATTTCATGTCTAATCCCCAAATGTTGCTAATATTCCTGGCCTGTAGCATTGGTGACCTAAGGGCTCAAATTTTTTCAAAAATTCACTGGCCATTAGAAGAGATGGGCTCTTAGATTTTATAGATGAGAAAGCTGAGACTTTGAGAGGTCAAACAGTGTGTTCAAGGTCATACAACTGGGAAGGGGCTCACCCAGGCTCAATGGCCTTTGCAGCACACAGGGAGGGGAAGAAGGAGAGGGTTTAAGCAACAGGAGACCGAGAAAAGAAAAAAAAAAGCAAAATAAAACCAAAAAAGACACAAAAAGAAAGACAGGATGACTTTAAGTGACCCATTTAATCCTTTATGCTTCCCCATTTCTACTTCACAAAGAAATATTTCAACCATTCGCTAACTTTGAGTACCATAAAGAAATGGGTTATGTGAAACCAAAGAAGCACCATGTCTAACAATTTAGAAACTTCTACTCTGGAGGAAAAAGAGAGAGAGAGAGAAGAAAACATTAGAGGTAACATCTTGTTAAAAAGAAAAAGGAATTTTTCCATGTGCCCATACCTTAAAATTTTTTTTTAATTAAAAGGTTAGATTTTTACATATGCAGATCATTCTGCATACGTGAAAGTGTGGCAGCACCGTCTTCTGTGCTCCTGGTACGGCACAAAGCCACCGGCTCAGGTCACCTGTGGGCAGTGGGTTGTAAAAGGCTAAATAAGTGCATCGAGCAGAAAACATACACAAAACATGGCCATAGAAAGCGCTTTTGAGAAAGAGTATGTATCAGTGAGGGCTCTTTAAAAGGAGAACTCACAAGCCTGACCATGTTTCAATCTAAACGGGTTACACACAGCTCCAATCGGGAAACTCGACGTGAGTTTTCAGAGACTTCTCCGAAGGACACTGGCTGCGGTGACTCTGAACACTTAACTAATTTTGATGGGTGTGGGGGAAGGTATGGAAGAGAAGCTTTTAGACCTTTCAAAATGGCAAGAGTGTTTTGTTAAGAAATATAATTGCTATGTCCGAAGCCAAGCACTGAAAGGTTCCAAACTTGACCTGGGCATTGCATACACCCAGCAAAGGGCAGCTGTCTTTGTAGCTTCCATGTACAGCTTCTCTGAGAATGTACTTGCAGCAAAGATGCTGCCCCATGTGTGGCATCAAGAACAGCTCCATGAAAAGTTATGTGCTATGCCATATAAACTGCAATCAACAAAAGGGGAAAAATTTCCCTCCCCAGGTTACTCTTCCCCTAGAACTAAGAATCTGCCACCTTTATATATGTACTTTCGGAAATCTCTATAAATGTCTTTCAACAGAAATTGCCCATGCCTAGGAATCTGAGCTCATCAGTTCAGGCAGGATATGTTTCAAAGATAAGTCATCATTCAAAAAGAATGTGTTATTTTTCCTTTTGCAAAAAGGAAACCCCCCCCCCGCCCCTTTGTTAATTTTCGTAGAATTACCTTTACCCTCACTCTGTAAAGCATGAGGAAATTCCAGCATTTTGCTCTGGAAAGTTCCAATACCTGGTTAGTTCTGGGTGCAATGTCTAGCAGAAATTATTGTGTCCACTATGTGCCTAGCGCTACTAGCTATGCTACCTTATGTATGTTCTGTATGTAATCTTATGAAATTCTAGAAATAAAGTTATTCATAAAAAAAAACATTGCAAAGTAAATGCTTTAAAAGCCACCTTCCTGATGAATTTTAATGACATAGGAAATGCCCATAATATTAAAGGAAAAAAGTAGGACTTAAAATTTGATACACAGTATAATCAAAAAAATTTTCTAAATCTGTGTACAATTAAAGAATAAGTAGAAAAACTGAACAGTCCTATAATCATTTTTAAAAATTAAATGAGTGGTTAAAAACTGACACAACAACAATCCCCATGTCAAAATAGTTTTATAGGCAAATTCTACCAAATTTTATCAATCCAATCTTACGCAAACTCTTCCAGATCATAGAAAACAAGGAAACATTCCCCAACTCATTCACCAAAGCTACTATAACTCTGAAACCAAACCAGGTAAGAACAGTACAAGAAAAGAAAATTATAGGCCACGTTTACTCATGTACACAGATGTGAAACTCCTAAACAAATTTTAGCAAGTCAAACCCAGCAATATATTTTAAAAAATAATGATGATAACCAAAGCACCTTTAGTGCAAATACTATAAGAATAGCTTAACATTAGAAAATATCTTAAAGTTTCTCCCCATTAAATAATAAGGATAAAAAGTATAATCACCTCAATAGATGTAGAAGCCCACTTTATAAAATTCAATTCCCATTCACAAAATTTTAAAAATATTAGCAAACTGGGACAAAAGTTTCCTTACCTTGGTAAAGGGTATCTACCCACATCACACAGCAAATATCACATTTAATGGTTGAATGCTAGATGTGTTTCCTTAAAAGCTTTAGAACAAGGATGCCTACTATCACTACTCCCATTCAACATGGTACTAGAGAAACTGGCTAGAAGAGTATGACAAGAAAAATCAACAAGAGGAAAATCGAAAAGAAGGAGACAAATGGTCATCAATGCAGATAATATGATTATCTACACAGAAAATTCAAGAGATTGCACAAAGTATTAGGCTTAATAAAAGAGTTCAGCCAGTTTGCTACATATCTCATAAATATGTAAAATCTATTAGAGAAATATATAAGGATCTACCTTTATGAATAAGTTAAGCAAGGATATTTTTAGGTACAACATTAAAATTACAAACCATTGAAGAAAAAATAGATATTAGTACTATATGACAAAAGACAATATAAACACAGATTAGGGGAAGATATTTGAAATTATAATTAACATAGCAGACCTGAGACTACTGTCCTTCAAAAGGACTCCTTGCAAGGTTGGCCCTTGGCTGGCATCTGGGAACTGGATTTCAGGAGGGTTCCATCATTCCCAGAACTATTAAGAGTGGCTCACTGTGCCTAACCTGTTTGTTCAAGCATTGTGGTTTATGCTGAACATCTGCTTTCCCTCTGGGAGTCTTCACACTTCACACTTATTGTCACAATTTGGTGCTGGAGGAATTAAGCACATCCCATGTGACTCCACAGGAATGGAAGTCCTCAAAGCTTGTGCCTGGCTTCCTCTGAACTTCACCCCATGCTCCTTTTCCCTTTGCTAATTTTTCTTTGTAACCTTTGGCTGTAATAAATCTTTACTATAAGACTTTGTTCTGAGTCCTTTGAGCTCCTCGTCACAGGGGACCCTGAACACAATAACCAACAAAGATGTACATTCAAACCTCCTAAAATTCAATTGTACCAATGGATATGAAAAAGACAAGTAGTACAATGAGAAAAATGAGGAAAGGCTATGAACAGACTATTTTTAGAAGAGAAAAATCCCACAGCTAATAAAACTATGAAAAGATAGCAATCTCACTAGTAATCAGGGAAATGCAAATTAAAACAATGAAACACCCTTCACTCCCATCTAACAGGCAAAATTTTAGAGTAAGAAAACATAGAGTGAGGGTGAGATTGCAGACAAACCATTTTGGAGAACAGCCTGGCAGTATCTGGTGACGCTAAAGTCGTGCGTACCCTGTGAGCCTGCATGTTACACGAGCAAGATATGTGTGAAGTATTAATGCACAAGGATGTTTACTACAGCATCTTTTGTAAGAGTGAAACAACCTCATGTCCATCAAAAGAAGAATGGCTAAGTGAACTATGGTATAGTCATTCAGTTATACAGTTAAAATAAAGAAACTAAATCAGCAGATAAATCCTGAAGCTTTCATCGAGTGAAACAGCAAGTTCTCAAAGGGTATGTAGAGTATGCTACCATTATGAATGACTTTAAAATACACAAAACATACAGCATTAAACATTGCTACTATATGATACTCCTACATACAAAGCTATATAGTTACCCATGAAAGCACAGATGAGGCTAATTTCCATTATCTCTAGGGAAGAAGAGAGGGCAGTGGAAGGGGAAGCCTTCAACAACAATGTTTTATTACATTAAAAGTGCATCTGAAGCAAATACGGCAATGCCAAATATGGACGAAAGCTACACGGATCATATAATTTCATTTCCTGTAGATTTAAATATTTGAAATATTTCTCAATTTTTAAAAAGCGCTAGACATTTGGACGTTAATATTCAACACATATAGTCACAGGGCCTTCTATTAGTTGGGAAAATAGGATTTCTTCAGTTTCTCAGTATATCAATCTGTAGATATACTAGTTAAGGTTGCTGTCAGATCAAATGTTACTGTTATTCTAGCCTGTGCTGTATAAACCCCAAAACAAAGTGATGCTTCCCAGATCAGTTCTGTGGATTCAGTATCTAAATTAAAGTGTGTTAACCTATGTCCACAAAGCAGGAAGCTGACACGTCATTGTTATGACAGGACTTCCGCTTGGCCACTGAAATTCATTCTGCTCCATCTGTGTTATAGTTGCCTCCTTGCTTCTTCCTTCACTGTTCCTCTTGCCCTCCTAGCTTACTAAGCTAAAGCAAAATCACTTCTTTTGCCCTAAATTCAAGTATCTCTCTCCACAGTAACTAAAGTTTTTCCAGAGATACTAAATCTCCACAAAGCCTTCTTCAATGAAAAAAAAAAAAAGAGAGAGAGAGAATAGAAGATTAAATTTATTCACATCCTAACAACTTATTTCCACTCAGGGTACAGACTGATTTACACGTGATTTCTTTGACACGTCATTTAGTGTTCATTTTCATGGGAGAAGCTATGTCAGAGATATTGGCAAATATCTCAAACAGAAAAGAGAAAATAAGGAAATCCACAACTCAAGTTCAGTTTAAACTACATTGGGGGATAATCACATGTTAGCTTAAAGACAGATTTTATGAGAGAGTTTAACCATTAAAAACAACAAAGTGTTATCTAAGCCTAGCTCCCTGCTGTGAAGCACGCATGAGCATTTTAATCTCATTACCATTTAGTTCTTGGTACTTCCAACTTTCATGATGGTGGAGCACACAAAAGCAAGCACACTTCTTTGATAATCATTAAAATGAGTGATTTGGGTATCATTCCCAAGTTCAGGAAGCAGCCTAAGTCCAGTCTTTGGCCAAACATAGGCATCTGCCTATGTGAAAAGCTGTTCTAAAACAGTCATGGAAACACAATGAGAATCTAGAGGAATCTGAGTAACCTAAGAGATCCTTCTTCCCTCTTGCAGGCCGGCAGAATGTGACTGAGTGAACACTGGCTCTCAGACCTCTGAGGACAGCCCCTGCAGAGGCTCCTTCCCCTACGGAACCAGCCAGCGCTCCAAGTAATACTGCTGATGGTCTCAAGTAGGTCTCAGCATCTTTGTCAAGACACTCAGTTATTTGGGGTATAAAAAGTCTACTGTCAGCATTTTCATCACAGGGAGAAAAAAAGCAATGTATCTTAGCTATAAGCCTCAGACTCACCCAGGATGTTAAGAGGATAATGAAGCCATTTGAATGTTCATGACAGCGTTTGCACCACTGGTGGTGTGACTAACAGAAGATGCTTTCCCTTATCTTCCAGCGCGGCCCCGCAGCGAGACCGAGCATTCGAACCAGGGCTAATGTGGGCGCTGGTGAGCTGCGGACATCTGCTGCGACATCTCTGTGCAGAGGAGTTCAGAAAGGTACATGCAGCCAAAGAAAAGAGGGCAAAGCTTTCTGCAGGATGTGGATACATGTGGCTGAGGCGAGGGCCCCTCCTTCTGCATCCTTGCTCCTCCAAAAAGGTGAGTTTTAACTGTTCTGGGGCAAGGAGCCCGCCCTCTAACTTAAGGGGTGGCTGGTTATTTCCTCACCATGGAATTTTTACTGATATTCATATTAAATCCAAAACCCAGCGTCCAGTCTTCAGGGTCCTGCCAGCCCCCTCTGCATCCCTCGGGCCCACTGCCCATGACTCCCACAGACAACCCACCTGCCAGCCAACCTCACCACTGTGATGGCCACAGCTGCTCCCCCTGCCCAGGCCCTTCTCCCCATCCACAGTGTTCGCCTCTCTTCTCTCCCCACCAACCTGCCCTGCCTTAAAAATTCACTTACTTGATATTTCTCCAATCAATTACATTTTTAAATATTTACTAAAAATCCTATGCAGCCACCATGGCAGGCACCACAGGATCACACAAAGAAAATCGTTCAGAGCGGTCTGGCTGTGTCCTGCCTCTCCGACCCCGCAGCACCTGTGCTCTACATCAGTGGCAACATGGTGATGCACTGCTTCTTTAAGTCTGTGTGTGTGTGTGTGTGTGTGTGTGTGTGTGTGTGTGTGAGTGCGTGTTCCGCCCTGACAAGCAAGCTTTTCATGCACCATCTATTATTATAGTGTCTCTAAAGAAGGCAGCACATAGCTCTGCATACAACGAAATTCCTTTTGTCCTCTAACTACAGAAAAGGGCCCACGTTTTGTTTTACGATGTTTTGATATTCATGATGTCTAATAACTATTGTGGCATGGACACCTATCAATCAAAATAGATTTCTCAGCGACCATGTGTGAGGGTGTGTGGGGAGGTGAGGCTGTCTGCCTGTCTGTCTCCCTACTAGAATATAAACCAGCCAGAGTCTTGGGGGATGAGCAGGGCCCTGGAGACCTCCTGCTGGATCAGGTGTTAACCCTTTAGTTGCTGATTGTAGGGAGGTCCTAGAAATCCTACAGGAGTGGCTTGGGTGGCGGGGTGGACGCGGACTCAGGACAGCAGCTATTAACCAACGTGTGTGATGGTATTTCAGTATTTTAACAACCAGTGTGGCCATACATATGTACACCGCTGAACAGCAGTCCTGCTGTTGATGCTACTGAAGATAAGGGTGATGAGCACAATGATATCACCCACCCCTGGAAGAAATGATGATTCCAGAGAGCAGAGTCTTGAGTCAGGTGGCATCTAAGTGGCCTGGGCTAATGTTTAAAAGGTGGGACTTACAAAATAACAAACAACCTGATTTTAAAACATACAGAAGAGCTGAATAGGTATTTTTCCAAAGAAGACATACAGATGGCTGATAGGCATGTGAAAATATGCTCAACATCCTTAAGCATCAGAGAAACAAATATCAAAACCGCAATGAGGGCTTCCCTGGTGGCGCAGTGGTTGAGAGTCCGCCTGCCGATGCAGGGGACACGGGTTCGTGCCCCGGTCCGGAAGGATCCCACATGCCACGGAGCGGCTGGGCCCGTGAGCCATGGCCGCTGAGCCTGCGCGTCCGGAGCCTGTGCTCCGCAATGGGAGAAGCCACAACAGTGAGAGGCCCACGTACCGCAAAAAAAAAAACAAAAAAAAAAATGCAATGAGATATGACCTCACACCTGTCAGAATGGCTATCATCAAAAAGAACACAAATAACAAATGTGATAACGAGGGTGTGGAGAAAAGGAAATCCTTGTGCACTGTTGGTGGGAATGTAAATTGGTGCAGCCACTGTATGGAGGTTTCTCAAAAAACTAAAAACAGAACTACCATTAAGACCGAGCAATTCCACTCCTGGATATATCTCACACACACACACACACACACACACACACACACACACACACACACACACACACACACACACACACACACACTGGAATACTACTCAGCCCTAAAAAAGAAGGAAATTTTGCCATTTTCAAAAACATGGATGGACTTGGATATGCTTAGTGAAATAAGTCAGACAGAGACGGACAAATACTGTATGATATCACTTATATGTGGAACCTAAAAAATTCAACAAACTAGTGAAGACACAAAAAAGAAACAGACTCACAGATATAGAGAAAAAAGTGGTGGTTACCAGTGGGGAGAGAGAAGGGGGAAGGGGCAAGATAAGAGTAGGGGATTAAGAGATACAAACTACTATGTATAAACTAAATAAGTTACAAGGATATATTGTACAGCACAGGGAACATAGCCACTATTTTATAATAACTATAAACAGAGTATAACCTTTAAAAATTCTGAGTCACTATGTTGTACAACTAAAACTTACATAATACTGTAAATCAACTACCCCTCAATTTAAATAAAATAATAAAAATAAAATGTGGTATATGGAATCTAAAAACACAGTACTGATGAACCTAGTGGCAGGGCAGGAATAAAGACGCAGACGTAGAGAACAGACTTAAGGACACAGTGGGTGAAGGGAAAGCGGTGACAAAGTGAGAGAGTGGCATGGACATATATACACTACCAAACGTAAAATAAATAGCTAGTGGGAAGCAGCCGCATAGCACAGGGAGATCAGCTAGGTGCTTTGTGACCACCTAGAAGGGTGGGATAGGGAGGGAGGGAGGGAGGGAGACGCAAGAGGGAGGGGATGTGGAGATATATGTATACGTATAGCTGATTCACTTTGTTGTACAGCAGAAACTAACACTACATTGTAAAGCAATTATACTCCAATAAAGATATAAAAAAATACAGACGTATGGTGGTAATGGTTGTGCAACAATGGGAGTGTACTTCATGACACTGAACTCTATACCTAAAAATGGTTAACAAGGTATTAACAAGGTAAAATCTGTACTATTTATGTTTTATTACAATAAAAAGGCAAAGTCACAAAACTGAAAATAAATAAATAAAATGTGGAACTTTGCTGAGAGGGATTTTTCAAGAGTGGCATCTGAAAAAAAAAAAATTCCAAGGCTGTACCTTTAAGTCTTTTATTCTACTGTAAATCTTAAATCCACCTCTGATGGATTCAGAAAACTACACAAAGTTATTCCAAACCTCCCAAAGGTCTGCAATCTGCAGGCTGGAATGAGGGGTGTGAATTTAGAGTTTTCCAAAGGCTTACCTTCTGCTGAGAACCATAAATACATGTGCTGGGAAATGGGACTCAGTCCTAGCATCACCCCATCCTGAAAGGGTGACAGCGAGGCCCAGCATTCCTGAAACTCCCCATCTTGGGACGCAACTGTGGGATGACAGCAGGACCACAGTCAAGGGCTCTGCTCCTCAGCAGGCCACCTGCGTGGTATCCTAGGGACACAAACCGTGAGGCACAGACAGATAGGCAGTTAGGAACAAAAGCCAGACAGCTCAGAGAGACCCCAGATGAAGCCATGGGCAGCCCTGGCTTCTGCAGACTTTCAGTCGTGTCATCCAGACCCACTTGCTACATAGACAACTGTCTCCATCACGAGTTAATTTCTATTCTTAGTCTTTCATCAGCCACCATTCCTTCCTTCTAATCATTCTGAGGTTCATGCGCCCTGGTGTGAAGTTCTACACCTTACGTACATAGAAAGGAACAACAGAGCTCAGTCCTGAGGTGACTGAAAGCTAAAACTTTCATCCTGATTTTACCCTCTGACTCGTGATGTGGATGAAGCGACCCACACTCTGAGCCCCTCTCTGCCCAGTTGTGGAAGGGACTGGGGAGACCAGAAGGGATCACTAACAGTAATCACAGAAGCAGCAGAAGCACCCAAGTCCAAAGCAAATCCCAGCGTGGTGTGTGCGTGTGCACACATGTGGGTGTGTCTCCTCTCACACTTTTATGCAGATTGGAATCTGGCTATAATGAACACCTAAGACAGCAGTATGAGAAGCGAGGTCAGGAGAGACGTGGGCCTCTGGACGTGCCCATGACCCTCCCTTGTGACTGTGTCATAAACGTCCCCTCACTCTGCATCTGTCTTCCTCACTGACTCAGCCGAGCACCACAGGATGGGTCTGGACTCGGCCAGCAGCTCACAGCTAAAGTCTTTCCCAGCTGTGGCTGAAGCCCATGGAGGCACTCCCACAGTCACAGAGCGTTCATGAACTGTATTGATTCTGCCATAGTCAACTACAGACCATGACAATATTCAAGATACTATTCTGCACTTCTCAAGAAGAGACTCTGAAATATCTTGGGTTAGGGTAAGGGTTAGGGTTAGGGTTAGGGTTTAGGGTTAGGGTTAGGGTTAGGGTTAGGGTTAGGGTTTAGGGTTAGGGTTAGGGTTAGGGGTTAGGGTTAGGGTTAGGGTTAGGGTTAGGGTTAGGGTTTAGGGTTAGGGTTAGGGTTAGGGTTTCATTTTCATCTTTCTCAGACTAACGAAACAAATGAGCTTTTAGGAGAAAATATAGAAAGATTTTTAAGGAAGAATTTTCTTAGATAAGATGCTCAAAAAGCAAAAACAATACAGAAGAATATGGGTAAATGTGACTACACTGAAGTTTAAAACTTCTGTACAACAAAAGACTAAGCATGATGAAAAGACCACAGACTGGGAGAAAAAACATGCCACACATAACCAACAAAAGATTATTACTTCGAATATATGAACAGCTCCTAAATCAGTACGGACAAAACAAGCAGCTAATGGAAAACTAGGCAAAGGCGCTAAACAGGCAGTTTATAGAGGGGGAAACTCCAAATAGCTAATAAACATATGCCACGACGATGATCTCACCAGGAATCAGGAAAATGCTAATTAAAACAACAATGACACATCACTTCTCACTCATATGATTGGCAAGAATTTAAAGTTTGATGAAAAAGAAACAACAACAAGTGTTGGCAGGGGAGAAACAGGATGGGAGTGCCGCTGGAACAATCACTTTGGAGAGCAATTTGGTAATAACTAGTAAAACTGAAGACATGCACAATCTATGACCTGACAATTCCTCCCTCCTTTCTCTTCTTCTCTCTCTTTGTCCCTCTCTCCCTCCCTCTCTCCCTCTCTCTCTGTATCTCTCTCTCTCTCAATATACCAATAGAAACTTCCACATAGGTGCAAAAGAAGACATATACAAGAATGCACACAGCAGCAATGTAGGTAACAGAGAGGAAAACCCCTAAATCAGAGATTACTAAATAAGGCAGATATTTACACAACGGAAAACTATACAGCAGCTAATACTGTCCAGCTATCAAGTTTAATAAATCTCAAAAATACAATATTGGGTGAAAAAGCAAACTGAAGAATGCCACACACAAACTAACACCGTTTTATACACAACTTTTTAATACTTCTAATTATGTATGCTAATATTTGTTAGCTAGAACATGTAGCTAGAACATGAACACCGTATGTGGGAAGGGTAACCACAAATGACTTGCAAAGCTACCACTTCTAAAGAAGGAGACCAGGAGCAGGAAAGAGCACAGCCAGCCTCAGCTCCATCTTTATCACCTTAATTCTCTAGAGGAAAGTGGGGCCTGAAGCCAATGTGGCACCGTGCTGAGATCTGATAAAGCTGGTGATGGACATTCAACATGTGATTCTCTATTCTTATCTATATGTTTGCACTATTTAAAAATAACCATGGACTTCATGATGCTATTTTAAATCTCATAGGCATTTTTCTCTTTTGATTCCCCAGCAAGAAAAGACATGGCAGGCGGAGGGAAAGGCATGTTGAAAAGCACAGAGGTTCTAGAACACCTGGGAAATTCAAGGAAGGGCAATTAAGCCCCTGCATCTCCAGTGGCTGCAGCTGAGGCTGCCAGGTCACAAAGGAGCCCTGGAGGCCACCTGAGGAATGCGGCTGGAGCTCATGCCACAGGCAAAGCGGGGCCTCCGGGGCCAACTCCCAAAGCAAGTACTGATCAGACACAGCTCCTGTTGCCACTGCTGCTGTGAGCACCTGCCCTGGGCCCCAGAGTCTGCCGTGGCCACTGTCCCCACAGCCCTGCGGCAGTCCCCAGGTCCAAACAGGAGGGTCACCATCTCTTGAGGCCCTCACCCTGCGAGGTAAGGGAGGCTGGGGCCAGCACTGATCAAGGCCGTGGACTGTGGCCTCTAGCGGCCTGGAAGCCCCGCTCCACCCCCAAGGGCCCTGGGATTCTGCGTCTGTGCACGACAGCTGGTCTGCTGGCTCCCTTTGGTCAAATGAGCGTATAAAACCTGCCGACTGCCTCCCCTCCACCTGGGAGTCCTCAGGCTTTGTCAGCGTTCCCAGCTGCCCCTTCCAGGCTCTGGCCACCACGGTCATTCCACCTCCTGTCCCTTGCTTCTCTCGGTGGCAATGACACCCCCAAATCCTCCGGAGCCACTCAGGAAATACTGACACTAATTGGTGTCAAGGGAAGACAGTCCTCACTACTGATTATTATTCCTCTGACAGAAAAATTCCGAGACCAGGAAGAGCTGCTTAGTAAAATTCAGCGATATTCTGCACGCCCTGTAGGACCCAAGAACAGGAAACAGTGAAGATCCAGGGTCCACAAGAGGAGAGCTTGGGGCAGGTCCCTGGGGCCGGGCCAGTGTCCTCCAGCTCCATCAGGGCGCAGAGGAAGCAGGTTCTCTCCTGAGTCCCCTGGGGCTCTCTCCCAGACAGCTCTGACCTGCCTCCACCCTCCCTGTGCCACCGAGCTGCAGCCTCCATCCTCCCCCCGGCAGCTCCCAGGAGCTTTTTAGCTTCCTCCCCGATGGCGTCTTCTGCTCCTGGCTTCTCTGAACACAGTCCTGCTTCTGCCAACATGCCTTGCTGATGGGACCGTCTCACCCAAACTGCCCGGCTGCCCTTCTTTGCTGCTGGCTGCCCACTCACCTCTAGCCCTAATGGAGTTCTTGGTAGAAGAGTTAATATACTGTGAGCCCCCTTTTGCCTTTTGAAAGCTTCCCCTAGAAGGGAAAAGACTAAATAGAAACACAAGAGTCTGAGGAGAATGGTATTTCTCCACAGTAATCTTATGCACACACACGCATGTGTGCATATGTGCATATATGCACACTATTCTGAACACGCTCAAAATAATGCAGATTTCAAATTCCAGGGTTTATGAAATAGAAGACAAATTCTACCAAACCGAAATTACAATTTTCAGGAATTTCGACGTTAAGACACGTACTAATAAGGTGATGTTGCAACTCTACTCTCCTAGTTACCATGACGACACACTGCCTTCACCCTCCCCCCCAAGGAAAGAAAAACAAAGAAAATGTGGTAATGGAAACTGCAAAGTGGACCCAGGAAGACACTAGGCATCAGAATAATTTGTGCGTATCAAGGAGAGTGGTGTGACTTTCACAGGAAGGAACTCTTTATGTGGCAAAGAAAAGTATACAGTCAGGAAAGATAACTTTTGGATGGAAAAACATGAAAACATTCAGATCATTGTACTGACCATAATCCCAATCAGTGGATCCAAAATTGGTTCCAGTCACCTGTTATGGCATTTCCTCTAAGTTTTTGATACAAGTCAATGCAAAGAAAGAATTCATTTCCTAGTAAATCACTAAAATGTAGCTCTTCTGGAAAGTGAATCAGGTGATCTTTTTTCTTGATCTCATGTGGATAGCTCCTTTTTGCTACGTGCGGTATCATTATTTTCCATGGGATTTCAGCTAAATATCTGCATAGATGAAAGAAGGACAGGAACTCATTCTCAGGGGGAACAAGCCAACTGCAGCAGGAAGCAGCGGCATTTCCTCCCATCCCACCTCCGTCTTCCACTAAGTGTCATGGGCTTCCTGGTCACAAGGGCCATTCTAAGATCAGGGAAGTAAAATCAATGGATTGGGAGGGGAAGGGGGAAGTGAGGCAGAAAATAAAACGCTTTTAGCAAATGGTGGAAAACAAATTTTGAGATAAGAAGCCATATCTCCACATTAAGGGCTACTCCAAGTCATGTCTGCAGACAGTTTATTGAGGCCCAGAGATAAGTATAGACATTAAAGGGAAGCATTTAGAATCTTTTGTAGCAATTTGAATATAAAATATATCTGTTGTTTCCAATCATAAAAAAACTGGGGGCTTGGGACTTCCCTGGTGGTCCAGTGGCTAAAACTCCACACTCCCAATGCAGGGGGGCCGGGTTCGAACCCTGGTCAGGGAACTAGATCCCGCATGCCTCAACTAAGAGCCCATGTGCTGCAGCTAAGCTCCTATGTGCTGCAACTAAGACCCAGTGCAGCCAAATAAATAAATACATTTTTTTAAATAGGGGCTTATATGTCTTTAGGCTTCTTATTTCATTTTTCTAGTATTTTTATTGTATTTTGTAAATGCATTAATATGCAACATATTAGAAATTATTAAAATTGGTCCTTCACCACAGAGAGTTTAGGAAGTGCTGCCCTCTATGCGAACATTTAAAAAGACTGGTATTTTGCAACTTTCAGATAATAATTTTCCCATTTACACAGAAATTTGCAGATTCCCTGGAATAAACCAAAGTAAAGCACTCTGTTCAAAAGACAGCCCGCAATCTGCCAGCAAAGAATGGGGGGAAATGTGTTTGTTTCCAAAAAGCTGAAAGCAGTAAACTGGGAAGTCCCTGATGTTCATGGGCCCCTGGGCCCCAGCTTCAGTATCACAACTCACCAGGGCACAGTTTCCCAAAGCCAGGGAAACAGGCTTCACCACAGCCAAGCGATCGTTGGCACCATTACCCACGCAAGGTTTCCTGGGTGCTGGAGAAGCACTTTCCCCATCATGAAAACTCCATCCAGATGGCCTCCAGGAACCAATGGCACCTTGAAACTGGTGGCAGGAGAGCAGACTTGCTATCAGAGAAATATAAATGTGCCATCTGTCCATAAAGGGAGGTTAAATGCCCACATCTGCTACCCGCTTAGTCCAAGGATGGCCTTCAGAGGCGCATGGTAGGAGACCGACCTGTAGGTCACATCTGTCTTTGTCCAAGTCCTGGTGTTGGCAAAGGACACACCACCAGGGGCAATGGCATGGGAGGAAGGAAGAAGGAAGTGGGGAATGAGGGAGGGCGGAAGGGAGGATGCTTAGGGCATCACAAGCTTCATTTCCGAGGAATTCAGCTGCTCTGTAGCCACAGAAGCATTTGTGGTCGTCAGCACTGACCACCCCATCTCTGCCTTAAGTAACACTGAGCAGTCACTTCACGCCTCTGTACCCCATTTTTCCATCTGCAAAATGAGAGTTTTGAGCTATGTGATCTCGTGAGTTTAATCAGGCAACACAGTTATTAGGTATCTACCATGTGCTCTGAATAAAACAGGCAGGGTCCCTGCCCTCGTGGTGGGCTCACAGCCGGGGAGACTCGCTATTCCCTCCCCCTAGCTCTAGCATTCGAGGACTCAGTATTGCGTACTTGTATTTCTACCCTCTAGTGCTTTTAGGTTTAGATTTTTTTTCTTTTTACCAAAAATAAGAAAGTACAAGGAAAAACCAAGTATCATGCATTATACAAAGCAAACCAGATATTCTTTAAGAAAACTCACTACGCCAGAACTCTAACTTATAAAACAAATATAATTCAGAGCTGATTGTTAACATTATAAATTTATAAAGGAATTCATTTCAAGGTTCATTCAAATGATAGATCCTGTAGTTCACTTATTAGCAATTACATTTATCAAGCATCAGTTATGTCCCAGGCACTGTGCCAAGCTATTTCATATACAATATCCTTTACTTTCAACAACAAGCCTGTGATGCAGGTAACATCTCATTCCCGTTTTATAGCTGGAAAAAGTTGAGGCTGAATGAGCTTAAGACTAAGATGTCCAAAGACCCACAGCTGGTAAATAAATGATGGGACCAAGATAAGAAGTTAGCGTTTACACGCTTAACTTTCTTACCTGTACATACCTTGCCCATCAAAACGTAAATTATCTAATGTGCACGAGCATCTTGTAGTGGTGGTGGTGATGTTTGGGGAAGGCAATTGGCATTTTCTTAACTACTCAAAAACCTACCCAAATGATAAACCCCGTTTTTCACTTACACGCCTTAAAATTGCACACACAGTTCCCAGTTACCACAGTGACTACTGCAGGATCTTTATACAGTACTCCAACATCACAATACCGAATCATTCAAAACTCTGTGGACCCACAGATGTAGAGAACAAACGTATGGAGACCAAAGGGGGAGAGTGGCGGGGGGCAGTGGTGGTGGGATGAATCGGGACATTGGGATTGACATGTCTATACTAATATGTATAAAATAGATAACTAACAAGAACCTGCTGTGTAAAAAATAAACAGAAGAAAAGAAAACAAAAACAAAGCTCTGTAGACCCAAATCTCACTTAACTGATATAAGTTTTCACTTTGAATGGCAAAGGACATCGACCTCCAATTAACCGTGGCCTTCAAGGCACAACCTTAACGTAAGAGAGTAATGATCTAATTTACTAAATTCCAACATATACAAATATTTCCCTTGAATACATCAACTCTGCAAAGAAACGTACAGAGGTTGCCCCTCCACAGACAGCTAAACGCAGTGTGGGGAGCAGAGAAGGGAGACCAAAAAGTCACATGACACGTCACAGCTATTTCACCAGATGGGAGTGTGGCAAAGCCCACTTATCTCCTCAGGACCACTCTGCCTTCTGAAAGGCAGGGAGGCCATGGCCACCCCCTGCCAAGTGGGCCTGAGGGCCACCAGGCTGGTAGAGGGCACAGGGTTCTAACACAGCAGGTTTTTACTCTGTTAGAGACACTTCACAGCAGGCTGGTATTGCAAAGACCTGGAAAAGGAGCCCCTGCTGAGTTCACGCAAGTCCAAAGCTTACCATCCAACCGGCAAACCTGGGAGTTCACAGCTGAATAAATCAGAGCCCTTTCCCCCTTTCCCTCTTTTCACTGCAAACCCCCAGGAAACACCAAGGCTCTGGGCTGTTTCCCCACCCAGACCTGTTCACAGGAGGCCCAGGAAACACTGCTTCTCACCAGCAATGCTCACCTGCTGTGCTGAGAAAACTCCCCTGCCTGGTCCTCTAGCTCCCAGAAACAAGTGAGTGCGGCCAGGTAGCAGTGGGACCTGGGAGACCTCCACAGACTGCAAGGCAGAGCTCCCCACCCAAGTTCTGGGCCGGGACTTAAAGTCTAGATTAGAGGCCTAAATGTAAGACTGGATACTATAAAACTCTTAGAGGAAAACATAGGCAGAACACTCTACGACATAAATCACAGCAAGATCCTTTTGACCCACCTCCTAGAGAAATGGAAATAAAAACAAAAATAAACAAATGGGACCTAATGAAACTTCAAAGCTTTTGCACAGCAGAGGAAACCATAAACAAGACAAAAGGACAACCCTCAGAATGGGAGAAAATATTTGCAAATGAAGCAACTGACAAAGGATTAATCTCCAAAATTTACAAGCAGCTCATGCAGCTCAATATCAAAAAAACAAACAACCCAATCCAAAAATGGGCAGAAGACCTAAATAGACATTTCTCTAAAGAAGACATACAGATGGCCAACAAACACATAAAAGGATGCTCAACATCACTAATCATTAGAGAAATGCAAATCAAAACTACAGTGAGTAGTTCTGACCTCACACCAGTCAGAATGGCCATCATCAAAAAATCTACAAACAATAAATGCTGGAGAGGGTGTGGAGAAAAGGGAACCCTCTTGCACCGTTGGTTGGAATGTAAATTGATACAGCCACTATGGAGAACAGTATGGAGGTTCCTTAAAAAACTAAAAATAGAACTACCATATGACCCAGCAATCCCACTAGTGGGCATATACCCTGAGAAAACCGTAATTCAAAAAGAGTCATGTACCACAATGTTCATTGCAGCTCCATTTACAATAGCCAGGACATGGTAGCAACCTAAGTGTCCATCACCAGATAAATGGATAAAGAAGATGTGGCACATATATACAATGGAATATTACTCAGCCATAAAAAGAAACGAAATTGAGTTATTTGTAGTGAGGTGAATGGAGCAGAGTCTGTCATACAGAGTGAAGTAATTCAGAAAGAGAAAAACAAATACCATATGCTAACACATATATATGGAATCTAAAAAAAAAAAAAAAAGGTACTGATGAACCTAGGGGCAGGACAGGAAGTAGAGAATGGACTTGAGGACACGGGGAGGGGGAAGGGTAAGCTGGGACAAAGTGAGAGAGTAACATCGACATATATACACTACCAGATGTAAAATAGACAGCTAGTGGGAAGCAGCTGCATAGCACAGGGAGATCAGCTCCGTGCTTTGTGACCACCTAGAGGGGTGGGATAGGGAGGGTAAGAGGGAGGGAGACACAAGGAGGAGGAGATATGGGAACATATGTATATGTATAACTGATTCACTTTGTTATACAGCAGAAGCTAACAACATTGTAAAGCAACTACACTCCAATAAAGATGTTAAAAAAAAAAAAAGATCTGAGTGGGAAAAATGTAAAAAGAAACTTTGCTAAGTCCCAGTTGTAAAACGAGGGTGACATTATCTCCCAGGATTATTGTGAAGATTAAGTGAGATAACAGATGTAAATCACCAAGTATTATTTCCTGCACAGAGTAAGCGCTCAACAACTGTGTTTTGTTGCCATTATTAACATTATCATTACTCTTTCCTCTAGTCCTAATTATAACCAAAGGAAACTTTATAATTAAAAAGGAGAAACTGACCTTGGTTTCTTAATTCAGAACACATGGGAAGATATGGACCTTGGCTAGCTCTTAGGAACATTTAGCTACAAAGGTGATTTCAGTTATGGAAATATACAAGAGAATATACAATATATACAAATATACAATGTACAAAATATACAAGAAAAGAAAGAGGGCCCACTAAGGAGCTGCTAGGATGGTAGAAGGAGCAAGGGAGAGTGAAGAGAAATGTCTTCCCAGTCACTCGATTTGCTATAGGATCTATGTTATAAAGTGATAGGTGCACTTTATATGACCCTGCTAGTACACGTGGCTTCTGAAGGCAGGTCTAAGAATTTTACGTCACGGATAAATACAGTCAGAGTTTAAAAAGACTAAACTACAAAAGGATTTTTGGAAAACAACCCAAATATAACAAAACCTGCTACACTCAGTGACTCAGGAAACAACGTGTCTAAAACTTTAATGGTGTTCTTCCTATTCTCCTGTCATTAATTTTAAATTCCACACACTGGAGCAAAGCAGAGAGCAGGCTGAGAGGCACTGGCTTTGTACACAAGGAATCCAAGATGCACAACCATCATCAAAGCGCCGCATGAGCGGGGTAAGAAGGAAAGAAGAGGGCTTCCCTGGTGGCGCAGTGGTTGAGAATCCGCCTGCCAATGCGGGGGACGCGGGTTCAAGCCCTGGTCTGGGAAGATCCCACATGCCGCGGAGCAACTAGGCCCTCGTGCACCACAACTACCGAAGCCCATGAGCCTGGAGCCCCTGCTCCACAACAAGGGAGGCCATCGTAATGAGAAGCCTGTGCACCGCAACAAAGAGCCCCCGCTCTCTGCAACTAGAGGAAGCCCATGTGCAGCAACGAAGACTCAACGCAGCCAAAAATAAAATAAATTTATTAAAAAAAAAAAAAGAAGGAAAGAATAGAGAGCGATGAGGAATGAGAATGGAGACCACAGCCTCAGGCCTGGGTACAGAGACACAGCTGGGCTTCCCTATCATGCTGGTGTACCTGCTGCTATGTACCACGTCATATGCAAGCCTGTGTTATGCTGTCGATTTCAGCAGGCTTGAAATTCTCTGGCTGTGGAATAAAAAGGTTTTTTTCTTTTCTTTACCATACAGGTAGGTAAACAGCGACTCATCCCATCACAGGGACATCTATCCTTCCTTTCAGACCTGTCCATGGCTCAGCTCAACCAGGAATGCAAGCCCCTCAGCAACTGGATCTTGATAATAATGTTGCCTGATACTAAACAAGCAGGTTCCCTAGAATATGTTAAAAAGTGACATAGGACTGGCTCACTCTAGGGGGGATTGAGTTCATAGCCTACCATTCTCTACAGTTCATTCAGAGCAAACTGCTTGTATTTCAAGAATCTGAAAAATGCCATCTGACAAAGCAGTGACATGGAACCGGATGTCTGTGGGGGGCCTAATGGAGAACAGAAACAAACTGGTTTCCTTAGGCCACCTTTATGGGCAGAGGGCAGGTCTCCGGGCTTTCTTGTGGCAAATTAGAAGCTTAAACCCATGACATCATCATGATAACTACGTAGCAGCATGTGACTCTGCAATGCCCTTTTCTTTCCAAAATTCCAAGAGATGCACGCTCCCCAGGAATACAAACTCAGGGCTGAGATTCCCAGGCAAGAGTGACCAAGACAGAAAACGCGCTCCCTGATGGTCGGGAAGATCTTGCTTTCAGTCTCAGCTGGGAAGAGCTTGTTAAGTAAGAGAGAATGCGCAGTTGGCTCCAGAATCTGAGAAGCCCGGCTAATCTGCAGGCCTCAAGTTCATGTCCTCAGTTTCCATTTCACCTCTTTCCCTGTCGGGGGACTTTAGGAGGAAAAGTTGTCACTGTTGGACAAGGCCTGGATTCCAGATCTTCCCCATTTTGTCCAAAATTCCTGCAGGTAATAAGGACCCTGGGCTCAGTAGGCAATGCCCACACCCCCCCCCCCCACCCCAAGTGCCTGGATGATGGTGAAGATTAAGATACTGGATATAAATCACTAGGCACTATTTCCTGCACACAGTGAGCACCCAATGATTGTGAGACCACCGATAAAGCACCAACAGCACCCTTGTTCTATTTTTTTTAACACATCATGTTCAGTGAAACACAAAACCAATTTGCCAAGTGCCTGTTCCCTTAATCCTGAACCCCCGTATGGTTCAGATTTCACTCACAAATAAATCAACATAATGTTTGTTCAGTAAAAGCTGTTTTATGCTCTCATTTCTATGAGCCTTTTTATCCCAAGTCCTAAAATCATCATCATCATCATCATCATAAAAGCTAGTTCTCTTTTGCTAAGGGTAAATAAACTCTGGCTTAAACCCTTCTGTCCCCTATGGACTAGAGGCGGGGAGGTGCCTCTGATCATAGCTGAGCGAGAACTCTCTCTGGCCTCAAGCCACCTGCGCAGGACTTCAAAGCCAGGGGGAAAATCCACAGCAAGGAACTCCAGGACTTCGATGAGTGAGGGAAGCCCAACGGAAAAGTAGTTGTTGATTCCCAATAGGAATTATTAAATGGCAGGAGCAACAGGCCCATTCCTCTTGCCTGATGCAGCCGATGTAAGCAGCAGAAGCCTGTTTTCTCCTCCTGCAGAAGGTCAGAGATGCTCTTCATAGAAATCCGGAGCCTCAGAAGACTCAGATGCACAGAGACTGGACAGTAAAATAAAGCCCATGGCCACGTTGCTGCCACAGATACTGATATTCTGGGAAGCGTTTTTCTATTAGAAAGAGCCCCCTACCTGGTATCCCTCTCCTTGTTTTATAAAACGGTGCTTTAACAGAGCTTTACAACGCCTTACACCTGGCTGTGCAGTCCTCCGCATTCCATTTCCCTGCCTCCCCCACCAGAATCGCTGTCAGCTGGAACCCTATGCTAATCACTCCCTTGCTTTCCTGTTTATATAGTATTATTTCATCTATGTGGATTCTGAAACTGTGTGTGTGTGAGAGAGAGAGAGAGATTTGCTGTTTTAACCTTATAAAAAGGCTATTAGGGCTTCCCTGGTGGTGCAGCAGTTGAGAGTCCACCTGCCGATGCAGGGGACGCAGGTTCGTGCCCCCCGGGAAGATCCCACATGCCATGGAGCGGCTGGGCCTGTGAGCCATGGCCGCTGAGCCTGCGCGTCCGGAGCCTGTGCTCCGCAACGGGAGAGGCCACAACAGTGAGAGGCCCGCATACCGCAAAAAAAAAAAAAAAGGCTATTAGACTCTCATACATTGTGGTGGGGATTTAAATAGTAAACTACTTTGGCAAACCATCTGGCAGTTTCTTACACACTAAACATATACACCTATGCTATGACTAGTCCAATTCAATGCCTAGGTATTTACCCCAGAGAAATAAAAACATGTTCACAAAAAGATCTGGAAACCATACCCTATAACTCACACACTCAAGGCCCATAACGTAGAAACAAAATGATTAACCGAGAGCCCGAAGCTTGTTCTGCAGAGGATCAGGGAAATTGCAGATATGGAGACAACCTGCTGACAGCCCCTTTGCTTGAGCATCACACAGGTGCATTGAGGGTGCAATGACCTATAGTGAACTCTGAACATCACAGGCTGAAAATCCACATGTAACATACAGAACCCCACCCCCCCGCCCCGAAATTGCACGTGTGACCCATGAAGAGGCGTGAAGGACAGTCGTGCCCACACAAAGAACTCTTGAAACTTCCCCTTACTTCCCATCAATCATTCCCAAGCCCCCTCCCCCTTTCACTCCCTACTTCCACGATAAATACCCCCCCAAAAGCTGATGGGGAGACAGATCTGAACATTGCCTCCTGTCCCCTTGCTTGGCTGCCCTGCAATAGACTTTTCTCTCTGAAAAAGACAGTTGTCTTGGTATTTGGCCTTTCTGTTGTGCAGAGGGCAACAAGCCCACTTGCTCGGTTACAATTTGTACCAGAGTGTACATAACAGCTTTATTCATAATAGCCAAACTCTGGAAGGAGCCAGATGTCTATCAGTAGGAGAATAAACAACCTGTGGTATATTCACACGATGCAATACAACTCACTATAAAAAGGAATAAGCGACCTATACAGTAACATGGTACATCGTAAATGCAAAGTCAGCCGTGCTCAAAGTTTTTGGTCTCGGGACCACTTACACTCTAAAGTACTGAGGACCTTCCAAAGCCTTTGTTTCTGTAGGTTATATTTTATAGCAATGGAAATTAAAATGAGAAAATTCCAGTATATGTATTAATTTATTTAAATATAATAAATAAGCCTATTATAAATTAACATGTTTTTGAGAAAAATAATTTTCCCAAGCAAAAAACAAAAATGAGAACGGCCCCGTCCTTTTTTTTTTTTTTTTTACATTTTTGCAAATCTCTTTTATGTTTGGCTTAATAGAATATAGGTCAGATCTCATATCAGCTTCTGTATTCAAGCTGCTGTGATAAGTTTCTGTGGTTAAAGTATATAAAGAAAATTCAGCCTCACACAGATATGTAGTTGAAAAATGGAGGCATATTTTAATAGTCTTTTCAGATAATTATGGCTATTCATCTTTGATACAAACCCAAACCTCACAAGTGGTTGCTTCTTAAAGATTAGTTGTAATGTGGAACCTGAAACCACATCAATAAGCTTCTCGTTCTCTGTTACATGAAAATTCATTGGTCTATTGACACTTGGAATGGACCCTCTACCCATATCTGATGTAACATCATACACAGGACATTTGGAAAATAAGGATTCACTGAGTTATGCAGAATTCCCGAATGTGGATGCATGTCATGACACAATATTTCAAAAATCACATTTACGAAAATCACCACCAGTCTCATCAGAAAAGCCTTGAGGTGTTGGGAAGCTATCAAGCTCATGGTGACACAAGTTTCCAAAATTTTCATTTTTATCTGAGGCTCAAGTTCTATCAATAGTAACAGACTGTTTAGTTACTTCAAGTGACAGGTTCACTCTGCCACATACTCAAGTCTAAACCAAAGTTTGTCTGCCATTTGTTCTTCCAGGTGAAAATGATACTCATAAAAAAAAAAAAAAAAAAACTAGTTCAGCTCACAACTCAAATAACAGTACACATGCTGTTCCCGGCCGCAATCGTGGTATGCAGCAGCAGCGCTGCAAGCGCGCTTCCCATTTTGTCACTGAATGCTAAGAGGACATGTACTCAGGGGCCAAGATGTATCATTTTTACAGCTTCAGCAGGGGCATTCTTAGGTCATACCGGCTTCTTTTTCTACAGATGCAGGTGAAGAACAATAACTACGTACAGTTTGGTGTCGCTGCCTTGATTCACACTCGGGCACCAGCAGCTTTCCTCCCATCACCTTTGCATCATCGGTGTAAAAGTCAACCACGGTGTAAAGGGTGAAAAGAGTCTCAGTACTACTATGAAATCACTGTGACATCCAGACCCCTTGAAGGGGCTTTAGATACTCCCAGAGAGCCACAAAACGCTTTAAGGACTGCTGTGCTACGTACCTGAAAGAAGTCTCATACAGAAGGATATATATTTTATGATTCCATTTATATGCAATTCTAAGGCAGACAAAAGTAATCTATGGTGGAAACAATCGAACAGTAGTTGTCTTGACCGGGCAGTCTGAGGGGCTTGGCTTGGGAGGGGCCATGAGAGGACTCTTTCTGAGGCAATGAAAATGTTCCCTATGGTGTCTCCAACGTTCTATGAAATGCATCAAGAAATAAGACAGATTAATGCAGGGCTTCTCAACCTCAGCACTCACAAACTTCGGAGCTGGATAATTCTTTGTGGTGGGCCTGTCCTGTGCAATGTAAGAAGTTGAGCAGCGTTTGGTCTCTACCCTCTGGATGCAAATAGCACTCCTCCTCCAGAATGGCCAAATGTTCCCTGAGGGCAAAGTCAGCACCCCCCACCCCACCCCCACCCCCGTCAGGAACTGCTGCATTAAAGGGAAGGATGGATGGATACTGCATATGATAAAGCAAATATAGTAAAACGTTAATGGTAGAAAGTAGATGGTGAGTGTACAGGTGTTCACTGTGAGTGAAATTCTTTCAACTCTAGTGTTTGAAATGTTTCATATTAAAATTTGGAGTCAAAATGCTATCATTTTGTTGTCTGCCTGAAACTAATATAATGTTAGATGCCAATTATACCTCAATTTAAAAATAAATAATTTTTTAAATGCTATTGTGTTGTGAGCAATCTGTTTTGCACTTAATATTATATTGTTAAAATGTACATATATTATTGTATGTCATTGTAGTCATTAATTTGGGCTGTTTATAAAAATTCCACTGTGTGAAAAATTCTATAGCTTATCCATCATCTTCTCAATAGGCATGTGGGTTGTTTCAAGGTCCTGCTGCTGTGCTCCTATGAATATGCCTGTGTACGTAATTTGTAACTCAATCTATCAGTCTTGGTCACTCACGGAGTTTTCTTCCTTTGCTGTCATATTTAGATAGGGCTTCCCCACTCTGAGATCAGATAGAAATTCACCTATATTTTCTCCTGGTCCTTTCAGAGTTTTATTTTCTACAGTTAACCATTCAATTCCTCTGGAGTATATGTTGGTATTCAGCATTATTCATTCCAGAACCACTTGTGAAGAGATTCTATCTCCCCTCCCTAACTTGGCATGTAATAGTTCTTAACCATTCCAACATACCTCTTCCTACAAACAAGAGAACTGAGAAGATGCTCCAGAATTACACTCTCCACAACCTGGAAGGATTACTATTCACCTTCTCTGTGTCCTCACAGCCTTCACCACATCCTGCCTTGTATGTGCTTTTCGTGTACATATGTCTGGCTATGCTGATTGATAGGCCATAAATTCCAATGAACTCACAGAACAGCCAGACCTAGAAGCCAGGGCTCCTGACTTCCTTGTGCTTCAAAGGATAACAAAGGCATCTTTAAGATGGTCTTTGAAAAGCCAACACTGACTCTCACAGCTACTGAGATATTTGGTAAGGCTGCCTGAGTTTGTCAGCTGAAAAGGCAGAGTGCAAAGCAGGTGCAGATCGAGAAAAGGTTCTTTCCCTTCCCTTCAAACTTCAGAGAAAGTCGGGCCGCCTCTGACCCCAGAAGGCTTGTTATACATGTTGCCCGGTGCTTTCAGGAATGTGGAAACGGTTTCTG
Organism: Leucopleurus acutus; assembly: GCF_964270905.1. Taxonomy (NCBI): domain Eukaryota; kingdom Metazoa; phylum Chordata; class Mammalia; order Artiodactyla; family Delphinidae; genus Leucopleurus; species Leucopleurus acutus. Next base: position 26,456,603 of record NC_139143.1, read on the forward strand.
AAGATGCTGCCGTTGGTCCTGCTTGTTTATTCCTTTTCTTTCTTGGGTTTGACCTCACGAGACTTGTTGGTGACATTAGCTCCCCTGTTTACTGTTAATATTGGTGCTATGTTGAAAATATTTGGATGCAGACTGCATATTTTTTAAGACTGGAGAGGAAAAATTCATTTCCCATCAACAAACTTACACATCCAATGTCTCTTTGGACCGTAACTGGCAGTATGCCCCTCCCCAGGCATGTGCCTTTCCCAGCTGATAGGAAAGCAGTCATTACAGGTCCCGTCCAATGGGGCTGTCCTGGCTGACGTTTGGTTTTTATGGCCTCTGCTAATCCCTGGGGCCTGTTCCTTCCTGATCTGATCCCCTTCTTTCCCAGGCTTAAATTTGAACATCCCGCAGACAAAATCGAGGACAGTGGAGCCCTGTGAAATTCATTACCAAGGAAGGACAAAACGGCTCAGGCTGCGGTCTTCCCTCCCCAAGCTTGTCCACACCCACCCCAGGCCCCAAAACCCACACCCTACACTCCTGGAATTTCCATTGTGTTTGGAAATTCTGCGGGCTCTCTGAGAAACAATGCTGGTGTTGCTGGTAGTTAAAGAAAACCAGCTGTAAAATTGCAACCTTTTTTTTTTTTTTTTTTTTTTTGCAAGAGACAGCAATTATGCCCCAAAGGATGTTATCTCAACCCCACACACAGCCACGCCCCCGGCCACACACACTTTATTGGAACGGCACACACGGTCACACATCTTACCCCTTTAAGATGCCTCACTAGAGAGGGATGCCCTCCATCTTGGCCTGCTGTTCAGTGAGGCACCTTCATCCTCCCGTAGCCAACACAGATGACCAACTGCAGTGAAAGTTTACACCTGCTTCCTTACCACACTCCACTCTCCACTCCAAAGCGATGGGACTACCTGTCAAGCTTGGGAGACAAGGCTCGCAAACCCAAAGCTAGAGGAGGGCTGAAAAGAGCAGCGGATGTGAAGACAGTGGAACCTGCATTCTAATCCTTTGGTCACTTAACCTCTCTGAGCCTCAGTTCCTGCATCTGTGAAAAATGGAGCCAGTAATAATAATACTTCTTACTTTAACCCCCCCCCCCCCAGGGTCACTGTGAGAGCATACTGTGAGAAAGGTGAGCATATGTGGAAGACTTAAACTGATCAGTACAACTTAATAGTGGTGGTTATTACTACTCTTTGTCTAAATTGTCAAGGGGAAGACAAAGAATTCTTAAGGAGGAAAACACTGCCCTATTCTTATTTTCTGGTCCCCGCAAATTGTTCACTGGCCTTCAGTGCAACATGGACAACGTGCTGCTGGGAGAGAGGCGGGAAGAACCTGGCCTCTGGAAGGCCAGCCTCACCAGGCCTCCTGCAAAAGCAGATGAGGGAGCACACCAGAGTCTGGGCTGATCAGAGCTGTCAGAAGAGTAAAATAAAGTGGAATGTGCTCCAACCCCAAAAGCCTCCTGAGACCTGGATGGGGCCGTCCCAGCATCCCGGGCGGAGGTCGCTGCCCTCTCCCACCACAGTCAGCTCTGCCTGAAAAGCAGCGATCAGGGTGGAAACTGAGAAGACACAGCTGGTGCTCCGGTTTCCAATACAAGTAGGTGTTTGATATCTCCTGTGGTGACAGCGCCTTCACCTCTCAGACAGGCATAAAGAAACCCAAGGTCAGACATTCGCCACTCTCAGGGAGGGGCACCTTCCCAGAAAACAGTGTGGATGCAGGATGCTCCCTCCTGGCACACGTGGTCTCGGGAGGATTCCTGCAAATCATGATGGCGAAGGCAGAAAATGCCAGCGGGAGCCGGGAAAAGGGTGCCAGGTCTGGCCGAGAGGAGCTGGTCAGACGTACAAAAAGCAGGACTTAAGAGCCAATCACTTTTTAGTGGTTCATGCTGCCCCGAGCTTTCTTTTTAAAAAGGCTCAGCCTCCTTATTAATTCATCAGTTTGGAAATCTAAAGCCCCCCTACAGCAAGGTACAATGCCCATCTGCCTATTAAATCCTTATCTAGAGCCCACATGTGAAATACACAGTGAAACCGTCCCTTCATAGGCAGCCCCGTCTTTAGGAATCCCACACAGCACACCAGAGCACACCCAGCTCCGTAGGGCTCACTCAGGCTGGAAATGGGGCCAAGGGGGAAACCTGGTTCCTGTTCCCCCTTAGATAGTCAATTCTCAGATCTCCCACAGGCTACGTGAAAGCCATCAGGCCCCATAACCAACACCCCCTGCTTTTTCTCACTCGCCCTCTTCTGTTCTCCTTCTGTCTTTCAGATGGGCAGACAGGTAAGCAGGGAGGAGAACGAGTGCCCAGGAGTTTCTTCTCTTTTCACCTGAGCTCCCCTGTGCCTGCTCACCTTACACAAACCAGACCCAGGGGCCTGAAGGTGCGGCCACGCACCCCGCCGAGAAGCCCCAGGCTCGGTCTGCCCCCCGGGGCCTGATGTCACTGCTCAGGAGACACGAACACACAGACAGAAAGCTGGACTGCACTGGACTTAAGAGCCTCAGAGTCCTGGGGGTCCCAGCCATGGCCTCAGCCCTCTGTCCCTCGCACCGGATCTATGGGTACTGAACTACAGGTCAGCTCTCTTCAGAAGTACCGTGTAAAGGCGACCAATCAGAGGGCCCAAATACTGTGTCACCAAGTTGGGATTTGGGGAAGAATACTGGACTAAATCTGAGCTCTGCCACCAGTTAATTAATCTCAAGCACGTATCACTCCGATGCCTCTGGTCTTCATTTGTAAAACTGGGGCGATATTAAAACCTAACTGGCAAGGCAGTGATAACCAAATGAGGTCAGAAAAAGGGCATTGACAATCGCCATAACTATTCATAAGGAGGCGTGGGGAAGTGTGCGTGCAGGTGTGCGATGACGGGTAGCTATCACCGTCACTACCATTAAGCACGTGCCTAGCTGCTCCGAGCTTCAGTTTCCTCATCTGAAAATGGAGGTAATCATCTTTACCAGGCAACCACTCAGGATTCTTAGGGGGCCGGCGGGTGCCATGAGATTACATATAGAAATAATATGTGTGCTGCAATGTCAAAGGGATACCTTGCAACTAAACAGAAGATAAGAAATTTTTCAGAATTAGAAACCTCTCTACTCAACACAAAATGTCCTGTTTCATTGCTAAATTGGGTGTGCGGGCTTTTCTTGTTTTTTTAACCATTTACACCTTTGTCTCCTTTTGAGTTCCAACAGTTTAGAGCAAATGGGGCCTCAGTCAGAGGGGAACTGGCCATCACATCTCTGTCCCCAGATGAGCAGACAGCAGTGGGGGACCTCCCTGCAGAGACAAAATGCTTCCCCGTGGCGGGAATGCCTCTGGGCTGCGTCAGGAACTACAAAGCCGCAGCCCTCTCAGAAGCGCCAGGGATATAGTGGTATAATGGTCTCAGATACGAAGAAAAGGCAAAAGTGAAACATGTTCATATTAAACAGTTAAAAAAACTGTAGTCACAGTTGAGGCAGGAATATAGCCTCCCCTGAAGATCGCTAAGCCTCGCTAAATCTTTCAACACCCTGACTTACTCCAAAAGAACCAATCTGCCAAAGAACAAAGGTCAGCCACTGCATTACCCACTGCAGGGCTGGTTTATGGGTGTTTCCAGGGGACCGGCTCCCCAGATGACTAGATGAGTTTTCTTCATTTAAAATGCAAAGATAATCCCTGAGAACATAAAGCACACTCTCCGAAAGGCTACAATAAATCAATTTTTCTGGCCTGTGTACAATCGAGATTTAGCCACTTACTTCATCTTAATAAACAAGTTACTCATTCAAAGGAAAATAAATGAAATGTGTTGCCTTGAGGGACAGTTTTATTTTTAATGGTTTGGTGCTATGGTGACAGAAGTAATGTTCTGCGATGTGAATTGCCTTTTGTTCTTCAGGAGCTCTTGAGGACAGGTTGGGGGCAGGGTGTGGTAACGGGCTGTCACTCTCTGAGTTCACCCCACTGGTGAGCATAAGCATGAGATCCTTCTCCTGCTCCTGTCTTTGCCACAGATACATCTGCTCTTGCAAGGAGCTTCATTAAAAGAAACTGTGGTTTATCTTCCTAAGCGATCAGTGCAATGTTGGGGGCTTTGACGTATTACTTCATTTTTTTAAGCAAGTAATGCCAATGAAAATGGAACTCAAGGAGAAGGGATTTCTCTTTTAAAACATAATGAGTAGTATAACTATCATGTTGCGGTCTGACTCCTTTTATTTTTTTTTTCCCGGGACGCGGGCCTCTCACTGTTGTGGCCTCCCCCGCCGCGGAGCACAGGCTCTGGACGCACAGGCTCAGTAGTTGTGGCTCACGGGCCCAGCCGCTCCGTGGCACATGGGATCCTCCCGGACCAGGGCACGAACCCGTGTCCCCTGCATCGGCAGGCGGACTCTCAACCACTGCGCCACCAGGGAGCCCTGACTCCTTTTATAAATATTATGATATCTTGAAAGGAAGCTTAGGGCATGCCAAAATTATGCCATTCTAAATGATGAAGGTATAGAGTACATTATCAAATTATCTAAGGAATTACCATGATTAGTCCAAAAAGACACTGATTATGTAAGTCTCTAAAGAAATACAAAGATGATACACAGAGAACCAATTTCTACTATCCCAGCTTCCCAGGTCCAAAGTACGTCCTCAAAGGACTGTAAGACTCTGAGGAATAGAAACCAGGCCCGATTCCCTTCTGTATCCTGGAGCTTAATGCCTGGGAGGGGGCAGACACTGAATGAATATGTTCTGAAGGAATGAACAAGTGAGTGAGTGAGGGAGTGAGTGAACTAACAAAGGAAATGACTCCGCAGAGAGGGAAACGCCTCCACTGGCTTCTGGAACAAAGTTCTGTCTCTGCACAACCTGAGGAGGCACCTTCTCTGTGACTAGTACCATCACCACCCTAGTCTCAAAGAGGCCTGTTCACTACTCAGGGAGATCAGTTCTCCTCAGGAACTGAATCCTCTTCACAGGAATTCTTGCAGACGTCCACACAACATTCCAGTGAAGCGAGGCTCCTCGGACCATGTCACGGTTAAGGCACCTGGCACGTCACCGAGGAACCTTCCACTGGTGTCACCATCCAGCACCAGCATAAACCGAACCTGAGGACACCTTCCATCACAACCTGAGACTAGTAGAGTATACACAGCAGGTGGAGAGCTTTGGTCTGGGAAAAGGAGGAGAAACGAAAGGGAAGGGCAGAGGAAAAAGATTTAAGCGGAAGAAAATAGGCAATCCCAGCAGCCTCAGCGTGGTCTGACTTAAAGTCACCCTCTTGACGAAGCCTTTCCGCATTCAGCTCAGCAGACAGAACGCCTCCCTCTTCTGAGCTGAATTGTGTTGTTCAGCATTTCTCTTTTAGGACCTACCATAGTCTGTCTTACAGTTTTTTATGCACTTGCTTTCTTCTTCCAAAACCTCAATAAACCACAAGCTTCATAGGGACAGGACTACATCTCACCCACCTTCCTATTTTTTTAGGTCATGCGGGAACATGATGGGCGCTTAGAAAATATTTACTGATTTAAATTAAGTTGAAATTGAGAATGAAAAAAGGACAGAAACAAATTGGAAACTATGAGAGAGGCTGGAAAATTCTAGGAAAAATAGGACTAAAGCTGTATGTCAATCATTTAAGAAAAGAATAAAAGGAAGATGGAACAACAAAAACAAAACATCAAGGTAAGAGGCACCAAAAGAAGAAAAACGATAAAACATGATCAAACCAGAAAGTGGAAGAAGTAAATATGTTCATTTTCATGTCAGAATATTATAGCAACCCATATACACCAATATGAAAGACTGCTGTTCCGGGCTTCCCTGGTGGCGCAGTGGTTGAGAGTCCGCCTGACGATGCAGGGGACACGGGTTCGTGCCCCGGTCCGGGAAGATCCCACATGCCGCGGAGCGGCTGGGCCCGTGAGCCACGGCCGCTGAGCCTGCGCGTCCGGAGCCTGCGCTCCGCAACGGGAGAGGCCACAGCAGTGAGAAGCCCGCGTACCGCAAAAAAAAAGACTGCTGTTCCACATGGCCTCAGAGCCTAGAGAAGGCAGAGCTAAAATAACACCTGACAGAGGAGCATCAGTCAATTCAGTAAAAACAGGATCATTCTGGTCACTTAAGAGCAACATACATTCATGGTGGAAAAGGCTTTTCTCTTAAAATTTCTTTCAAGTTGCTAGTCAATTCTGTTCAAATATAACTTGTTTTTGGAGTTCTACCAGGCAGGAAAAACATATTATACTTTGCTCAGAATGAAATAACAGACATATACTGGTGTGAATGCAAAAGGGGTTTGTGACCATATTCTTTAAGCTCCTTCACTTCACAGACAAGCCTAAACAGTCGCCTTTGCTGGGTGTTCTCTTTCCTTAATACAGGACATTAGCTGCTACATGAGGCATGGACAATGCTAGGCCAACCCCCCGGAGACAGAGACTAGGAAACAGAAACCGCGCTCCTAAAACAAACTGTGCTTCTAACAGGCCTGAGCCGTGCAAACCTGTCAGGCATGTAGGCAGAGGAGGTACCAGTCTCCAGAAGGAACATGCCCAGACCTTGGGGAGACTGCTAATCAATTACAGAGAGAATAGTTTTCCGGGTGTGGGCATTTCTGTGATGCCTGTGGTCCGGATACTGCACACACAAGAACACGAGGATTTGTCTAAGTAGCGGGGAGACTGGGGTGTGCAGCGGGCAGTGTTAAACACAGGTGGCCCCGGGACTCTCAGCCACTGAGCACCTGTCTCAAAGGGCCCTCCCATCTATCAGGTGTCCACCAAATTATAAACTCAGGTGTGTAGGCACCATCTCCAGGTCCTTCATTCCTCTGAAACAGATTTCCCTGCTAACAAAATTTCAGCTTCTGGTCCCTCTGAAGAGAAAACAATGTCATAGGAAGGGGTACAGAAGTGCTGTGGGAGTCTTACTGTATGGACAGAAAGAAACTGCATTGTAGATTTCAAATTTTAGAAAGATTTGCATTCCGGTATAATGATTATGCCACAGTTACCTCAAGGGGGCCCCAGGCTCCATCCCCAATCAGGAAACCCTGCGGTCCAGACGAATAGTGACGAGGTAAAGTAGGACGGTGCAAGCCCACAGCTCGGTCCTGCCACAGCGACACCCCTCTGGTGACTTCATGCAAAGTTACATGAAGTGTGCAGACTTTGGGTCCAAAACTAGGGCAAATTCTGAATTCACGCCAGCAGAACAGCTGAATGCAGCCGACTGGGCTGCTGCTCTGCAATGTCTCAGAGGAGAAAGACAAAGCCAGGTCACACGGGGAAGAATAGGAGAGGGCCCTAGACTTGTGGGGAACGGAGCAGAAGATAGAAAAGGGCCTAAAGGATGTGAATCCATCACAAGAGGAGAGTAGGGCTGGAGCGAAGGTGAGGGTCCTGCAAGAACACAGCTTTTCCAGTCCCAGCTCCACCACCTGTTATTGTGAGTGAGCCACTTCATCTCTCTGGGTCCCAATTCCCACCCTTTAAAATGGAGACAAATGCCTTTCAGTTGGGCTTCCCTGGTGGCGCAGTGGTTGAGAGTCCGCCTGCCGATGCAGGGGACATGGGTTCGTGCCCTGGTCCGGGAAGATCCCACGTGCCGCAGAGCGGCTGGGCCTGTGAGCCATGGCCGCTGAGCCTGCGCATCCGGAGCCTGTGCTCTGCAACGGGAGAGGCCGCAATAGTGAGAGGCCCGCGTACCACCAAAAAAAAGAAAAATGGAGACAAACAGCACACCTCTCTCCCAGACAGGATGTTGGGAGAGTGCTTCCATGATGGGACACTCCGCATGCACTATTACCAGGCACTGCCCCAGAGGCCCAGCCATCTCCCATTTCCACTCGAAGTTCCCAGATAGACTATCTCGTGTGTGTGTGTGTGTGTGTGTGTGTGTGTGTGTGTGCGCGCGCACCCGCGCGCGCGCAGGGTCAGTGACCTTGGGGCATGACTGAGGTGTGCTCCCCTCTCGCTGGTCCCCAGGCCTCAGGCTCTCTCCAGAGTACCCCACCTCCAGGGCTGCGTGCTAAATGCACAGGTCATGTGGTTTGGTGCCAGTGAGAAGTCAGACTGCATTTTCTAAAAAACAGAGAAGAAAAGACCGCTCCCAAGAGAGAACTAGACAGTTCCTGATAGAGAGTTCTTTCGTTGTTTGTGGGTAAAGTAAGGGAAGAGGAGGACAAGAGAAAGCAAAGAGGATTTTTCTTTCTTTATGAAAAGTTATCATGAACTCTGCCAAAAATACTAAGTAAAATACAACGAACAACATGTATCCACATCAGAAGGCCCTCGCCAGGGGCCGCGTCCGCAAGCAAGCCCCGTGCAGGTACGCAGGGAAGAGCCCCAGCTCAGGCCAGAAATGGGATTCTACAGGTGACCGCGCCTTTCAGCTGCCTTGGGTTTTAAGGCTGGGCTCCAGAGCCAGATCATTTTTGGTCCCCTCAAGAGGAAGAAAGCTAGACGGCTGTGGTGGGAAGGGACATGGCTCCATGCCTTTGGATGGTGGATCCCAGCAGGGAGAGACTTTCCACTGCATTACTGATGGGAGAGCCTCGGGCCGCAAAGGGGCTCCGACAGCTATCTGGGGATCCTGTGGTGACTGCTCCCATCCCACGCCCAGCCAAGCGGCCCCTGGTTTGGCCGGACGCTGGGCCTTTTCAGTCACAAGGGAACACTGCGTTTAGCAACAGTTGGCTAGTTTTTTTCTTTCAGGCCCATCGCTGGGAACCACCACCACAAGAAAACACGAAGCCTGTACAAACATTCCCTTGGTGTGAGCTTTTAAAACTGTCATATTTCCCCGGGATATATTTTTGCTCTCAAAAACAGCAGGACAGGACTCAAGACGCCAATGTAGAGAATGGACTTGAGGACATGGGGAGGGGGAAGGGGAAGCTGGGACGAAGTGAGAGAGTGGCACGGACATATATACACTACGAAACGTAAAATAGATAGCTAGTGGGAAGCAGCCGCATAGCACAGGGAGGTCAGCTCGGTGCTTTGTGACCACCTAGAGAGGTGGGATAAGGAGGGTGGGAGGGAGACGCAAGAGGGAGGGGATATGGGGATATATGTGTATGTACAGCTGATTCACTTTGTTGTACAGCAGAAACTAACACAACAATGTAAAAGCAATTATACTCCAATAAGGGTGTTAAAAAGAAAAAAAAACAAACAGGACTGTGGTATCCAGAGGAGAAATGAACGTCACCAGTGGCGAAAAATAGAAGGTGAAACTGCAGAAGACGGATGTGTCTTCTGAAAGGATTTCCTAGGTCTGGGAGGTTTCTCCAGGGAAGGAAAAAGCTACAGACCTGGCTCTTCCGAGCACCTTTTCGGGAAGAGCCTAGTTCCTGCAGGGCGCAGAAGCATCTGAGAAGGGCCTTGGAAATTGCCCCGGGGCCCTGCTCTGCAACCTGCCGAGTTCACCAGGACGGAGGCGAAAAGAGCCGTTGTGAGCCTCAGAGGCTCCCAGGCTCCATGAGTCCAGCTTCTCCTCCCTCGCGATAACCTTCTCTGGAAATGCTTTCATCCTGCAGCTTCAATTCTGACCTGGCCCTGGTCCTCAGAACTGACATGAGGACATGCAGAACTCTGCTGAGAAAGAAAATAGAATGACCCAAACAAGAGAATGACCCAAACAAGAGAATAGTGGCGGACTTCCCTGGTGGCGCAGTGGTTGGGAGTCCACCTGCCGATGCAGGGGACACGGGTTCGTGCCCCGGTCTGGGAAGATCCCACATGCCGCGGAGCGGCTGGGCCCGTGAGCCATGGCCGCTGAGCCTGCGCGTCCGGAGCCTGTGCTCCGCAACGGGAGAGGCCACAACAGTGAGAGGCCCGCGTACCGCAAAAAAAAAAAAAAAGAGAGAATATTGGCTCTTCATTCCAGATATTTCTCTAAGGGTCCCTTTCCTCTGCCTTGCCTAAGGAGCATCCTCCTTCCTGTGTCTCCTGGCATAGCCTGAAAACAACCCAGAAGGTAGATCTCTACCCTCCTTCCATCTTCCACAAAGGCCCCTAGGCTCTACCATGCTATATGAATGATCACATGACCTGACATTCAAAACCCTTTTAAAAACCTCATGGTCAGTGAATCAAGTCCATCTTTAGGCTGACGTTCAAGACCCCCATGACTTGCCTCCAACCTGCATTTCCCCTGTGACCTACGACTATTTCTCGGCACATATCTAGTTCTCAATCGAAGCCAGGGGCGCCTTGCATTGTTTCCTCCATGTACACACATTCTCTGAACCTACTCCTGCAATGCCCAGCTTCCACTCTCCTGTCAACATCTCACCCATCCTCCAGGCAGCCTCTCCAGGAAGCCTTCCTGGCTCGCCCCAGACAAAAGGGGCACCTTCATTGTGTGAGTCCTAATGCCCCTGCTGTACCCTTCTGGAGGCCTCATTATGTGTTTTTTCTTTTCCAGTTTTGCATCTATGTCTATACTTGTCTTCTCTCCTCCGTTAGATTAATCCATTTGCTAACGTCCTCTAAGTGTCTACTGTGTTCTAGGTTCTGTAGAAAATCCAAAGACAGGAAAATCCAAAGGTCCTTAACCTCAAGGGGTTTACAATCTGGTTGGGAAATAAACAGCAACAACTGGTCTCATCTTCATATTCCCTGAGTGCCCAGAATGCAGGAGATGGCCACAGTGAAGCACCTGAATGTAGTCACAGGTTTCACTTGCAAGCATATTGAAAGGAAGGAGTTGGGTTAGCCAAGCTCATAGTGACCTATGGTGGTGACCCACATGTGTCATACTTTTCGATGTGACACTGAGGGAAACAGTAGCCTATGGCCACTCCAGCAAACCATCCCCCTATGTTACCTTTACCCCTACCCCAGAAACCTCACTGTTGTACCCTAAAAATCAACCTGGAGATGCTGGACCCTGGGTGGGAGGAAGCAAATGAAAGGAAACAAGTATTTTTTTGTTGTTTTTTTTTTGTGGTACGCGGGCCTCTCACTGTTGTGGCCTCTCCCATTGCAGAGCACAGGTTCCGGACGCGCAGGCTCAGCGGCCATGGCTCACAGGCCCAGCCGCTCCGCGGCATGTGGGATCTTCCCGGACCGGGGCACGAACCCATGTCCCCTGCATCGGCAGTCGGACTCTCAACCACTGTGCCACCAGGGAAGCCCAAGAAGTATCATTTTGTAAATAGAGATATTCCCTTACCTCTCCCAGCCTCTTCCTCAATTACGCTAACCCCAAGGACTTGCTGTGCCTATCTCACCTCTCCCCAGGAAAGAAAATAAGCTCCAGCAGAAGCAGCCAGCTGGCCCTCTGGAGAAGGCTAAATCAATGCAGCTCTCCAACAAGTCTGTTTATTTTATATCCTTAGAGAGAGAACCACCACTGAAAATGACCAACTTGTGTCAATTACAGAATACAAGGGCCTGGTGCTGTCAATGGGGGAAGATAAATGTAAATTACAGCTCACTGAACTCCAGTGAATTGGCTGTTAAGTGGGACAATGGGCTAAAAGATGTTGTTTAAAGCACCTCATTAATAAAATTCAAAATTGTTTTCTGCAATTATGTGCAATCATTGGTTATTTTACCCCTAGCCAAGCAGAGTCCCACTGCCAATCTATCGCTTGGGTTTCCATCGCCAAGAAAATGTCCCTGGCACAGAGGTGAGAATAGAAGAGGAAGCTCCATCCGAGGAGCCCTTGATTAGCTAACAGAGAATTATCTGTCGAGAAAAGAAAACAGCTGAAAAAGGAAACCAGAGAGGATCTCGCCAAGGCAGTGCTCCAGCTGCAAAGCCCACCTCCCATGATTTCTGCATCAGCTTCCCAGATAGTTTTGCAGCCAGAAAGCAAAGGGAAGGGCTACTCCCTCCTCTGCTGCTCCCTCCTGCTGCAGCACCTTTTTGCTTTACATCTTCTAGCAGACCTGACGGTGTTTGCACCTGGTGAGAAACTGACCAATGCAGGACAGAAATGTATGCTTTTCTTTACCAAAAAGGATGGTAAAAATGTGATGTGTGAAAAATGGGTGTGTGTTTGTGTGCACGTTTTGGAGGAGTTGTGGGAAGGTGGGCTGTGGGAAGTGGAAATTAGTAACTCAGCATGGAGGAGGGAAAAGCTCCCAAACCCGTTAGAATGTAGACCATTCTGTGGCCTCATTCCATGTGAATGCCCCACAACTTCTATCATGTTTCCTATGGTGAGTCCTGCCTTAATTCCATGCATTCTCTTGATTTGCTTCATTCATTTGCTCAGCCCACTCTGCTCTCCCCTTCTCCGTGCCAGCACCGCACTAGCCTTCAGGGCCACGGGCGCCTCCCTTTGAGGAGCTGGGCTGAGATGCCAACTAAATGTCATCATACTGTCATACAGAGTGAAGTAAGTAGGAAAGAGAAAAACAAATATCGTATATTAACGAATATATGTGGAATCTGAAAAAATTGTACAGACGATCTAATTTACAAAGCAGAAATAGAGACTCAGACACAGAGAACAAACGTATGGATACCAAGGGGGAAGCGGGAGTGGAATGGACTGGGGGATTGGGATTGACATATATATCACTATTGATACCATTTATAAAATAGGTAACTAATGAGAGCCTACAGTATAGCACAGGAACTCTACTCAATGCTCTGTGGTGACCTAACTGGGAAGGAAATCCAAAAAAGAGGGGATATATGTATACATATGGCTGATTCACTTTGCTGTACAGTAGAAACTAACACAATACTGTAAAGCACCTATATGCCAATAAAAATTAAAATAAAATAAATTTTTTAAAAAATGTCATCATGCTGATTCAGACTTGATCATTCCAGCCAGTCAAAATCACCTGGACTCTTAATTCTGTGGTCTCTGTCCGGTGTTGTTATAGATTTTATGTACTTGGCTTCATTCTATATTTTCCACATTCTCTATAATAGGTATATATCACTTTTATAAACAGAGAGATTTTAATTTCCTACTTTAATATAATATTTACTTTTTAGACATTCACAGAAAGGAAGAGGGCTATGTACCAGATGAAGGAACAAGATAAAACCCCAGAAAAACAACTAAATGAAGTGGAGATAGGCAACCTTCCAGAAAAAGAATTCAGAATAATGAGAGTGAAGATGATCCAGGACCTCAGAAAAACAATGGCGGCAAAGACTGAGGAGATGCAAGAAATGTTTAACACAGACCTAGAAGAATTAAAGAAAAAAACACCTAGAAAAATTAAAGAACAAACAAACAGAGATGAACAATACAATAACTGAAATGAAAACTACACTAGAAGGAATCAATAGCACAACAACTGAGGCAGAAGAACGGATAAGTGACCTGGAAGACAGAATGGTGGCATTCACTGCTGCAGAACAGAATAAAGAAAAAAGAATGAAAAGAAATGAAGACAGCCTAAGGGACCTCGGGGACAACATTAAACGCAACAACATTCCGATTATAGGGGTCCCAGAAGGAGAAGAGAGAGAGAAAGGACCAGAGAAAATATTTGAAGAGATCAGAGTCACAAACTTCCCTAACATAGGAAAGGAAATAGCCACTCAAGTCCAGGAAGCGCAGCGAGTCCCATACAGGATAAACCCGAGGAGAAACATGCAGAGACACATAGTTATCAAATTGGCAAAAATTGAAGACAAAGAAAATTTATTGAAAGCAGCAAGGGAAAAACGACAAATAACATACAAGGGGACTCCCATAAGGTTAACAGCTGATTTCTGAGCAGAAACTTTACAAGCCAGAGGGAGTGGCATGATATACTTAAAGTGATGAAAGGGAAGAACCTACAACCAAGATTACTCTACCCGGCAAGGATCTCATTCAGATTTCACAGAGAAATCAAAAGCTTTACAGACAAGCAAAAGCTAAGAGAATTCAGCACCACCAACCCAGCTCTACAACAAATGCTAAAGGAACTACTCTAAGTGGGAAACACAAGAGAAGAAAAGGACCTACAAAAACAAACCCAAAACAATTAAGAAAATGGTCACAGGAACATACATATCGATAATTACCTTAAACGTGGATGGATTAAATGCTCCAACCAAAAGACACAGGCTTGCTGAATGGATACAAAAACAGACCCATATATATGCTCTCTACAAGAGAAGCACTTCAGACCTAGGCACACATACAGACTGAAAGTGAGGGGATGGAAAAAGTTATTCCATGCAAATGGAAATCAAAAGAAAGCTGGAGTAGCTATACTCATATCAGATAAAATAGACTTTAAAATAAAGAATGTTACAAGAGACAAGGAAGGACACTACATAATGATCAAGAGATCAATCCAAGAAGAAGATATAACAATTATAAATATATATGCACTCAATGAGGAGCACCTCAATACATAAGGCAACTGCGTACAGCTATAAAAGAGGAAATCGACAGTAACACAATAATAGTGTGGGACTTTAACACCTCATTTACACCAATGGACAGATCACCCAAAATGAAAATAAATAAGGAAACAGAAGCTTTAAAGGACACAATAGACCAGATAGATTTAATTGATATTTATAGGACATTCCATCCAAAAACAGCAGATTACGCTTTCTTCTCAAGTGCGCATGAAACATTCTCCAGGATAGATCACATCTTGTGTCACAAAGCAAGCCTCAGTAAATTTAAGAAAACTGAAATCATATCAAGCATCTTTTCTGACCACAATGCTATGAGATTAGAAATGAATTACGGAGAAAAAACATAAAAAACACAAACACATGAAAGCTAAACAATATGTTACTAAATAACCAAGAGATCACTGAAGAAATAAAAGAGGAAATCACAAAATACCTAGAGAAAAATGACAATGAAAACACAACGATCCAAAACCTGTGGGATGCAGCAAAAGCAGTTCTGAGAGGGAAGTTTACAGCTATACAAGCCTTCCTCAAGAAACAAGAAAAATCGCAAATAAACAATCTAACCTTACACCTAAAGGAACTAGAGGAAGAAGAACAAACAAAACCCGAAGTTACCAGAAGGAAAAAAATCATAAAGATCAGAGCAGAAATAAATGAAATAGAAACAAAGAAAACAATAGCAAAGATCAATAAAACTAACAGCTGAGTCTTTGAGAAGATAAACAAAATTGATAAACCATTAGCCAGACTCATCAAGAAACAGAGGGAGAGGACTCAAATCAATAAAATTAGAAATGAAAAAGGAGAAGTTACAACAGACACCGCAGAAATACAAAGCATCCTAAGAGGGTGCTACAAGCAAGTCTATGCCAATAAAATGGACAACCTGGAAGAAATGGACAAATTCTTAGAAAGGTATAACCTTCCAAGACTGAACCAGGAAGAAATAGAAAATATGAACAGACCGATCACAAGTAATGAAATTGAAACTGTGATTAAAAATCTTCCAAAAAACAAAAGTCCAGGACCAGATGGCTTCACAGATGAATTCTATCAAACATTTAGTGAAGAGCTAACACCTATCCTTCTCAAACTCTTCCAAAATATTGCAGAGGAAGGAACACTCCCAAACTCATTCTATGAGGCTACCATCACCCTGGTACCAAAACCAGGCAAAGATACTACAAAAAAAGAAAATTACAGACTGTTATCACTCATGAATATAGATGCAAAAATCCTCAGCAAACAGAATCCAACAACACATTAAAAGGATCATACACCATGATCAAGTGGGATTTTTCCCAGGGACGCAAGGATTCTTCAGTATACGCAAATCAATCAATGTGATACACCATATTCACAAATTGAAGGAGAAAAACCATATGATCATCTCAATAGATGCAGAAAAAGCTTTTGACAAAATTCAACACTCATTTATGATAAAAACTTTCCAGAAAGTGGGCACAGAGGAAACCTACCTCAACATAATAAAGGCCATATATGACAAACCCACAGAAAATATCATTCTCAATGGTGAAAAACTGAAAGCATTTCCTCTAAGATCAGGAATGAGACAAGGATTTCCACTCTCACCAGTATTATTCAACATAGTTTTAGAAGTCCTAGCCATGGCAATCAGAGAAGAAAAAGTAATAAGAGGAATACAAATTGGAAAAGAAGTAAAACTTTCACTGTTTGCAGATGACATGATACTATACATAGAGAATCCTAAAATTGCCACCAGAAAACCACTAGAGCTAATCAATGAATTTGATAAAGTTGTAGGACAGAATTAATGCACAGAAATCTCCTGCATTGCTATACACTGATGAAAAATCTGAAAGAGAAATTAAGAAAACATTCCCATTTACCACTGCAACAAAAAGAATAAAATACCTAGGAATTAACCTACCTAGGGAGACAAAAGACCTGTATGCAGAAAACTATAAGACACTGATGAAAGAAATTAAAGATGATACCAATAGATGGAGAGATACACCATGTTCTTGGATTGGAAGAATCAGTATTGTGATAATGACTATACTACCCAAAGCAATCCACAGATTCAATGCAATCCCTATCAAATTATCAATGGCATTTTTTACAGAACTAGAACAAAAAATCTTAAAATTTCTATGGAGACACAAAAGACCCCAAAGAGCCAAAGCAGTCTTGAGGGAAAAAAATGGAGCTGGAGGAACAGACCCCCTGACTTCAGACTATACTACAAAGCTACAGTAATCAAGACAATATGGTACTGGCACAAAAACAGAAACATAAGTCAATGGAACAAGATAGAAAGCCCAGAGATAAACCCACACACCTATGGTTAACTAATCTATGACAAAGGAAGCAAAGATATACAATGGAGAAAAGACAGTCTCTTCAATAAGTGGTGCTGGGAAAACTGGACAGCTGCATGTAAAAGAATGAAATTAGAACACTCCCTAACACCATACACAGAAATAAACTCAAAATGGATTAGAGACCTAAATGTAAGACCAGACACTATAAAACTCTTAGAGGAAAACATAGGAAGAACACTCTTTGACATAAATCACAGCAAGATCTTTTTTGATCCACCTCCTAGAGTAATGGAAATAATAACAAAAATAAAGAAATGGGACCTAATGAAACTGCAAAGCTTTTGCACAGCAAAGGAAACCATAAACAAGATGAAAAGACAACCCTCAGAATGGGAGAAAATATTTGCAAACCAATCAATGGATAAAGGATTAATCTTCAAAATATATAAACAGGGCTTCCCTGGTGGCGCAGTGTTGAGAGTCCGCCTCCCGATGCAGGGGACACGGGTTCGTGCCCTGGTCTGGGAAGATACCACATGCCGCGGAGCGGCTAGGCCCGTGAGCCATGGCCACGGAGCCTGCGCGTCCAGAGCCTGTGCTCCGCAACGGGAGAGGCCACAACAGTGAGAGGCCTGCATACCACAAGAAAAAAGAAAAAAAAAGACACATGCACCCCAATGTTCACTGCAGCACTATTTACAATAGCCAGGTCATGGAAGCAACCTAAATGTCCATCGACAGACAAATGGATAAAGAAGATGTGGTACATATATACAATGGAATATTACTCAGCCTTAAAAAGGAACGAAGTTGAGTCATTTGTTGAGACGTGGATGGATCTAGAGACTGTCATACAGAGTGAAGTTAGTCAGAAAGAGAAAAACAAATATCGTATATTAACGCATGTATGTGGAACCTATAAAAATGGTACAGATGAACCGGTTGGCAGGGCAGAAGTTGAGACACAGGTGTAGAGAACAAACGTATGGACACCAAGGGGGGAAAACTACGGTGAGGTGGGGATGGTGGTGTGCTGAATTGGGCGATTGGGATTGACTGATGTGTATAAAATTGATGACTAATAAGAACCTGCTGTATAAAAAAAAAAGGGGGCTTCCCTGGTGGCGCAGTGGTTGAAAGTCCGCCTGCCAATGCAGGGGACATGGGTTCGTGCCCTGGTCCGGGAGGATCCCACATGCCGCGGAGCGGCTGGGCCCGTGAGCCATGGCCGCTGAGCCTGCGCGTCCGGAGCCTGTGCTCCGCAAAGGGAGAGGCCACAACAGTGAGAGGCCCGCATACAGCAAAAAAAAAAAAAAAAGGATTTACTACATACTTATTTATCCTTGGTATTATGATTACCATTAAAATTGTTACATCTTACTATTGTTTAAATTTTTTAAAAAAAGAAATATAATATTTACTTTTTAAAGAGCAAAGCACAGGGGAGCAGAAGTGGCGTGCAGTCAGAGGGTTTGTGGGAATTTGCCAGTCCTGCCTCGTGACCGTCTCACCTGAGGCACAACCGACCCGCACAGCTGCAGTCGACAGCAGCACCGCAACCAAGGGTTAGAGGCGATGTGTCCAGACACTCTCCAGGATTCTCCCGGCCTCCTTCAACAGAGACACATCTTATTCCTTGAAGCAGCCATTGAGGTTAATTTTCCAGATCAATAACTGCCTACATCACTCTGTGCAATGGTGCCTTAGGCTACTCCCCAGCCTGAAGTTGGTATTCTAATGTCAAGAACATATTATCGCCTGAAGAAAACACATTATTTGATTTAACAACTGTATTCTATTCCCACGCCCCTTCCCCGCTCACCAGGAAAGTCGACTTAAGACATATCACATGAAATGCGTTATCCTTTGTGCGAAGAAGGGGTTGGGGTGGTGGATTGCCAGGAACAGATGCCAACAGTGGAAGAAACTGGGGACCACACTGGGTGCGGGTACGAAGAAGGTCCCAGGCTTCACACCCCGTTTCTGTACCCAGTGACCCCATTTCTCCCCACCTGAGCGAAAGATTTTCACAGTCATGCCTTCAGCCTGTCCAGGTAGCTGGAGAGAGAGCAGGGGCTGCTGATACTTCAGGACACGGAGTTTGAATAAACACGAGAGCGCCCATGTTAGAGCGCCCTACAGAGACAAACTCTGGCTGCCTTGCCTGATTCTCTGAGCACAGCAAAGTCTGGATTCAGAAAAGTTTCCTTGGAAAGGCTGCTCTGTTGCATTAGCCCAGAATGAGATACGGTGCGAGGACCATCTTGGAAGTAGTTTTACACGGGAAGATTTGCTGGCTAGTATACCAGCAACGTCACAAGGCTGTTTTGCTTTCCCAGTGGAATGTAGCCATTGTCTATTGAGGAAATGTAGTTTGGAACCACGTCATTCTTATGGTAATTAGTGTTGCTGGTTGAGCATATTATTGTTATTATTACTGTGTACTTCAAGCACTATTTCCCATAGATTCTTATGAGAAGATTCAATAACACAGTACGAAGTTCTGTGCTTTAGTTGTTTTATCCTATAGGATAAACAGGAATTAGTATACTTTCCACACACCTTCACAATGATAATCACTATGAATTATAGAAATAATTCTGGCATATCTAACAATAAACTGCATTATTTAAAAACATTAACTATAGTAATGGTCTTTTTAACAGAATTTAGTACCCTGGCATGCACCCAATCCGGTGCGTTAGGGAGGCTGTGAGCTAGTAGGTGCCACTAGTGGCCTGAATTTACCGCGGATGCTAAACAAACACATTGACTCCTTTTATTACCCCAATTAAGGCTGTTAATGAACAATTATGAAATACCTCACCAAACAAAGTTCCGTACAAGAAAAAGATAAAAACTTGAAATTTTAAGGAGAACTATTTGCTTTGAGGTTGAAACAGAGCCACAAGAGGAATTTAAGAGATCCTTGCAGCACATAAGATGCATTTCACTACAGCTTCAAATTAATAGTTTCTAGGTTGGATGTTCCAAGTAGTATTTATACTTAGGGCTCTAGTTGGAATATTTCATATATGAATTATTATCATCCGTGAAGCTCCACTGTGGTTTTTGTTTGTCCCTCCTTCCAGGGACAAACAGGCCCCATCATTTCCCTGTTTCACTGGCACCCAAGCCTGGCTTGACAATGACTGCAGAAGGATATACGAAATGAACCTAAAATATCTCTGTGTAAAGATGTAAGCTAATTGCTGACTCCCTGCAAGCTACTCGTGCCCTGGCATGAACAGCATGGGGATTTACACTCCTCTCGGGAACTGGACCCAGTTCCCAACGACATCCAAGGAGCTCTCGTTGACATCAGTTCCCATGAAAGCGTTACCCATAAGCTCTAACTACTTAAGTTCACGTAGCAGCACCAACCCTCCTCTGCTTCTTTTGAGCTCTGGCCACTGGAATATGCACGGGGCCACAGAGCATTCAAAACATGTTCAGATTTGCCGGAATAAATGACACGACAGAGATGCCAAGACACTGGCTGCCGACAGTCAGGGCTGGAGAGGGAGGCTAGGGCCTCGGGTAAAGATGCTCTCCTGCTGCACCCCCAGGAGAGGCAGCAGGAAGTGCCTCATGGAAACAGCGCTGGACAGAAGTCCACCTCCCGACTCAAGATAAAACAAAGGCAAGAAAATCTTTCAAATCTTTAAACACGGACAAATGCTAGTTGTGTGGTAACTGGGGGTCCCATAATGCATTCCACACACAACCATAAATATCTGCCCCATGGTCTCTCGTGACAGCTTGAAATCCTTGCTGTTACGGCATTTTCCCAGTGAAAATTCAAAGGTACCCATCTCGAAACACCATAGGATGATCAATAAATATTTGCTGAGTAAAAATCTATGAAAAAAGTAGGCGGAGGGGAAATAATGTATATGTATTAAACGTCTACTGTGTCAGAAACCATCCTCATGGCAACCCATGCAAGAAGCAACTATCATTATGCCCATTTTTCTTATGGGCACCAAAATCAGCTTCCTTGTAACTTCAACCCACTTTCAAATGGAGAAACTGAGGTTCAGAAAAGTTAAGTCATTTTTCCAAGCTCAGACAACTAGATCGGGATTTGGACCTCAATCCGCCAGACTTCAACGCCCATGCTCTTTCCACCAAACCCTATGAGTCCGTGTCCTCCAGTGTAAGGGAACTTTTCAATCATTTTCTTGGAGTAAATTTAGTACAGGTAGAGGGACACAAGAGCTTCCTTCTGCAGTGAGGACGCCGGGGAGTGTTGAGACGGACCAGAGACATAAATTTGAGCTCTCCCTGCCGACAACAGTTCCCAGGTCTTACTGAAGATGCATAATGACAGCAAGGGGCAGCCTGCGCGGAAGAGCTTGGGGGAGATGTGGTACAAAGGACCAAGTCGTTCAAAATGGGATAATTGAGTACATATGGCCTGCCTAGCAATCCTAAATAAAGCTGCTCTGTAATTCTAATGCCCCAAGGCCAACATAACATAGACCAACGAGCCTCCCGCCTTTCAATATTCAGGCAGACTTATAAAACAAGAGCAACTTTAAAACCCTGACAGGAAATAAAAGGTTTCTCCCTGAAGCAGAAAGTCAAGCTGCCTTCTCAGATACAATCATACCCCTGTGGTGAAAAACAGCTGAGGGTAAAAATTCTCTCTATTAAAAAAATCCCTACAGAAGCATGGCAAAATTAGAAATGGATCCCCTTACCCCACTCGCCCCTAAAAAGAAGGCTTGTTTCCATTTCAGAACATACTTTAAATAGTAGATAATGGCTTCTGGTAATGTTTAGCTTTGATTTCTTCAGGCTGTGAATCTAAGGAAGTGGAAAGCTGGTTTTATGTTAAAGCAAAGATTTAAGGCCTAGAATTACAAGTCATTCATTGTAGTTATCCTCTGCCTCTAGGTGGCTGTCTTAAAAGTTATAAAGGTGCAATTATCCAGGTGGCTAATAACCTTTCTGAATTCAGAATTCCAGTGGTCATGGAAGAAACCACAAGCAGAGCTGAACAGCAGAAGGCAAATGGGACAAATCTGAAAACGCCAAGAATTCAGAAGCCAGTAACATAACAACCCTGGCTGGCACCCAAAGATCTCTGCATCCTCTCTACCAACAGATCTTAAGGCAGGTAACTGTGCTTGCTGTGTTGACAGAACTGTTTCATTTCGAGCATAGTATTATCTATATTCTAACAGCTCTGTTATTTCAAAGTGGAACTGACCCGGCCTATTTGTATGTTTAACTTGTAATAACTAGAAAATCAGGAGGTGAGGCAGTGGTGACACTGAGACTGTATTTCACTCAGGTAGGTGATCCAGACCCAAGAGCCCCGGTCTCAAGCCCAACTCCAATTCTCAGCCATGTGGCCTTGAGCAAGTCCCCCAGTTGCTGTAGTCTTTAGCTGCCTTACCCGTAAAAATGAAGATAACGAGCCTCCTTCTCAGGTTCTTATAGGGATGATACTGGGCACATGGTATGGGATTAATAAACCTTTTTCTAAAAAGGTTACCTTTTTCACAAAATAAGAATAAAGAAGCATCGACACAAGGCCTCATATAAATATGTCTCTTAAATAA
The DNA here is from genome assembly GCF_964270905.1 of Leucopleurus acutus. Classification (NCBI taxonomy): domain Eukaryota; kingdom Metazoa; phylum Chordata; class Mammalia; order Artiodactyla; family Delphinidae; genus Leucopleurus; species Leucopleurus acutus. The sequence continues at coordinate 26,478,853 of NC_139143.1, forward strand.
ACAGGCAATAGCACAGCAGTCTTCACCCTATTTGAAAAATGCCCAGCACTATAGCCTCACCAATGCAACCAGTGTTATGCCTATACGTATGCATTGTGATTTCAAGAATGCTTGGGAAGTCCTACTACTCCAAAGTCAGTCCTGCCCACATCTGAAATTCAACAATTAGAGAGTCATTCCTTTGGATTAAAGATTTGATTTCTGTGAAAAAGCAAGTTCCCCTGGGAGAAATACAATAATAATTCAAGCCTCTGTCAGTCATTTACAGTGACAATTTTTCATCCTTTTCTGAAAACAAAGACAAAAATGTAAACTAAGGTAACCAGGGACTGAAGGAGGAACGTAAGGGGTAGGCCCAAAGGGGAAAGGAAGACATATTTGGGAGGCTGGAGAAATTTATGAGTATACATGTACATTTCCATATACAAAGATACTGACACATTCTCTTGGGATGGAGATTGTGCTGAACAGTACCTGCTAACACCTGCATTAATTATATTCCAAAAATTTAGGATTTCAGCCACAATATTCCTTCCTCAAAGTCCCTAGAGCTGCAGAAGATTTAAATATTTTGTCTCAGAGATTACCAGGGCTCTAGACAAGATCAACCAGACTCAAGAGACCAGAAGGGAAATAAAAAACGGTTCATGAAATTCTGTTCCTCGTTGAGTGCCATGTGCTGCTACAATAGTCTCCCAATCCTTCATTGAGCATTTGTGAAAATGAGATTTAGGAGAGAAATGAGATCTGGGACTATCATTGCCCCTATCCTGGAAATTAAAAATAAATAAGCCAGTAAAAAAACAGCCCAGTGGGATCAACAAGACTGTTCATTACTTGTAGGGGTCAGGACCATCTCACATACTTTTTGAATCCCATAGCCATTGATAACACATATCAAGTGTATTACTGATGGACCATAAACTATATGAGGGCAGAAACCAGGTTTGTTTGGTTGACTATCAAATACACCTTGCACAAATTCATGACTCATAGCTGCCTTTCAATAAATATTTGTGGATTGCATGAACAAATGAATGAACAAGTAGATGGACGGATGGATGAGTAGAATGAGAGATGCATGTAGAGACATATGGATCAGATGATTTAAATCTGGAAACAAAGGAGCAGCCTGAATTCTCCCCTACTCAGCTACCCACTACCATCCAATGTACACTTCTGAGCCCTACCATCCAAGGAAGGAAGGAGGGAAGGAAGTATATACATGCATGCATGTTGGGAGGGGGCGGTATATTAAATTCACTAATATTTTGCCCTCTTTTGTATGAGGACCTGCCACCCTACCAGGCACAAGTCTAAGGACATTTAGATTTGCATCTGGTGAGAACTGAAAGTGATAAAAGTTTGAGGGTAAAGGGTTTTCTAGGAGGAAGGAGACCTGTGTCTTACCTTAGCTCTGTCACTGGTCTTGTAACCTGGGAAAAGCAATAATCTTTCTGGGCCTTAGTTTCCTCATCTCTAACATGAATGAAGTGAACTAGATGCCCTTGGGCCCCCGCATGGTCTGTTCCTGCCTGGGACTCCAGCCTCAGCTCACACGCCCTCCCTCCCCTGTCCTCCCCTGCCTCCCAGGCCTCCTTCCCACCCCCAGCTGCTCATTATGCTTCCTTGACCTCCCAGTCTAAATTGGAACCCCCTGCTATTCTCTCTCTCATCCTTCACCTTTCCTTTACAGAGCTTATCTCAGTTTATTACTTCATATTTATTTATTATTTTTTAATGTCTGCCTCCACCTTGTTTATAAATAATAACTTACATTTATTGAACTTTTACCAAATATTAGGCTCTGCTCTAATTATTTTACAAGTATTATTTATTTTAATCCCTACAATAACATTTGAGGTAGGTATTTTTATCATCCCCATTTTACAGATGGGGAAATTGAGGCCCAGAGACACAGGTAACCTGTCTGAGGACACACAGCTTAGTAAGTGCCTGATGTGAGACTTGAACTCAGGCCATCTGGCTCCAGAGACTGCACTGACACTGCTATCGTGAACAGAACCTCCAAAAAAAGCAGGCACTGGGTCTTTTGCCCACCACTGTACCCCTGATGCCTGGCAAAGTGCCTGAGTGAGGCAGCATGGAGTAAGTACTCAGCGATAATCTGCAGGAAGAAGGAAAGAAGGGGGAGAATCACAAAAGAGGATCTCATTCCTTAGCTTTTTCTTTCCCACAATTTGATTAAGGGCATCTGCCTGAGAGAATGCTGGCTGAGGCTGGAAACCACTGGGAAATAATCAAATGAGAAGCTGAAACATACTTGTGAAATTCAGCTATGTAGAGGAGTGCTAATAATTTTGGAAACATCAGAAAAATCATACAGTGGTTATCCTGGGTAACAAAACTATAGCTGTTTGTTGTCTATATTGTGAATGTCATTTATTTTACTTTTGAGGCATTAAAATGTCAAAATCTCTCTATATGTCACTTCAAATTACAAAACTATGCTTCCCCAGCGGTACTTTAACTTTTGGCTCTACCTATTTTTGTACTGTTTTCATTGCTGGTAATGAACATGAATTACTTTTATACATTTTTTAAATCAAGCACTAAAAAATAAATCTTTAAAAACATATACCTCTTCTCCCTTGCTTATCCCTGATTCTCCAATCTTCTTCTCAATGGTTAAGCACACAGCCATCACCACTGGCCATAAGCGACTTCTGAAGTGTGTGTGTGTGTTTTGAAGAACAAGCTTATTATAATTACACTGAGCTAAAATAAAAGATCAGTGTTCACCGCCCTCTTCAAAGTGCTATCCTCTGGAAAAGTAATAACCTGGCGATAAAGCGCGCCCCACCCCTCCTCAGATCTTCCTGGCTGAGGGATACTATTCAAGGCTAAGGGATGAAGGATAATAAATAGGTTTAAACTATGCCACACACCAGTTCATTAAAAATAATAAATGTTCTCCTCGAAGACCCACAGTTCCTAGAGGATTACAGGCATAAAAGCAAGAAGGCTATGTAGAACTTCCTCCTGATTTCTCAGGCCTGCAACATCTTGAGTATTTAAGCTTGCTATTCATTCAACTAATACTTGTTATGGGCCTACTATGGGCAAGGAATTAGGTGCTCCAGAGGATTCAAATATGAATAAGATATAATCCCTGCCCTTTAGGAGTCTCAAAGCACTTGCCAGAATCTTTAAATGCAGAACAGAATCGACTAAAAGTAAGGTTTCTTATCTCAAAAATTGTTTTTCCAAAGAGTTTACCATCCAAGAGGGGAAAATAATGTGGAATATAAGTAACTACGGCACATGATAGGCTCTGATGAAAGAGGTAATAGGATCATGCTCAGTCAAAGGAGGGTGTGCTCTGGGTCATTCAGAGGGATGGGCAATCACTTCCCTCAGAGGGTGACATTAGAAAAAGTTCTGATGGACGTGTAGGATTTTGACAGGTAGAATGGGCCAAAGACAGTATTCAAAGTGAAGGAAGAGCACTTAAAAGAAGTTCAAGGGGGCTTCCCTGGTGGCGCAGTGGTTGAGAGTCTGCCTTTCGTGCCCCGGTCCGGGAAGATCCCACGTGCCGTGGAGCGGCTAGGCCCGTGAGCCATGGCCACGGAGCCTGCGCGTCCGGAGCCTGTGCTCTGCAACGGGAGAGGCCACAACAGTAAGAGGCCCGCGTATGGCAAAAAAAAAAAGAAATTCAAGGGAGAATTTTGAGGTCTGTTAAACTACAACTGTCTAGTGTGGCTACAGCGGAGGTTCTCAGAGCGTCACCTGGCAACCTGTTAGAAATGCAAATTCTCAGGCCCATCCTAGACCTACTCTGGGGCTGGGGCCCAGCAATCTCTGTTTTAATCAGTCTTCCAAGTGATTCTGGAGCAAGCTAAAGTTGAAAAACGACTGACTGGCCTAGAGCACAGTACACACGAAGGGAATAAACCTTGGACAGGTGGGTAGGAAACTTGGAGGTCGAAGGAATTTACACCGAGCTCGCCATTCAGTGGAGAGCCAATGAAGGTTTTTGAGAAAATCAGTGATATTTTAACAGCTATGCTTGAAAATATACTTAAAAAACACGGTGAAAGGGGGCTTCCCTGGTGGCGCAGTGGTTGAGAGTCCGCCTGCCGATGCAGGGGACACGGGTTCATGCCCTGGTCCGGGAAGATCACACATGCCGCGGAGCGGCTGGGCCCATGAGCCATGGCCGCTGAGCCTGCGCGTCCAGAGCCTGTGCTCCGCAATGGGAAAGGCCACAACAGTGAGAGGCCCGAGCACAGCAAAAAAAAAAAAAAACACAACACGATGAAAGTTGTATTTCAAGCCATTAGGAACAGAAAGAAAATGGGCTTACGGAGACCAGGAAGGAGGTACCCCAGTACTAAGTCAAGAGACAGGTACTGATATGCTAAATCATTGCAAAGTGGAAATCAACAGAATTCTGATTTGGCCACAGAGTAGCTGCCGGGAAGGAGACAAGAAAAAAACCACACGAGTATTATATTTTAAATCTCACTGACTGGGAGAATAGCGGTTTTGGTAAATCACTGTTGGTTTAAATACCATGGTCTTGCCATGGGGACAGCATCTAATCACTGTGTCCTATCTGTAAACATAATATATAAGGTCCTAAAACCTGACCAAAGAAGACAGGAAGCATATACTTCCAGGATCCTCTTTCCACAGAAAGACCTCCTGAAAGGCCCTGGAAGACAAGCTCAGGCTCCAAGCAAAGGCTCCAGTCGCTCCGTTTCCCATAAGGGAGAGTGACAAGCCAATGACTCTTCCCCAAGACACCCTACACAGGCCTCCTTCCCTCAGCCATGAGGAGGAGCCCAGGGGGCAAAGAAGATCCATCTGGGAAGATCACAGGCAAGGATTTAAGAAGTAGAAATGCAGATACTCAATCCTTAAAAAAAATAGCACAGGTTCATGTTTATGTGACTTATTCCTCCTAAGGAATTCAAGAAACGTGCAGCTCAAAGACTGTAACCCGTCCAGCACATCTCACAACCTCAGGTGGGAACAAGGTTGCTCCCCACCACTGCTGCACACTCCCTATTAAATGATGGTGAATGGAGGGAGGGCAAAAGAATGATGTTATTCCCACGTCAGAAAGAGGAAGACTCCCCTAACTGAGTGCCAAGTAAACAGCAGGAAAATACAGGCATAACCTGAAGATGCTGCTGGCATAAGTTTTGTTCACTTGAGGAAAAGCAACATGCCATAGCAGACTCCTGCCTACGTTGTAGGTGGAGAAAGGAGACATATGGGTATACACGTCAACAGCAACTACACAGAAACATAATGGTGGCTTTTCAAAGTCGGTCTGCTAAGAAATCCCACCCCCACCCAGATTACATTGGTTCCTACATAACATACTCGAGGAGCCCACAAAGGGCAACAATCAGTGAGGCCTCCTTAGCCCCTGACTTTAATACCAGAGTCCCTTTTTCACTTACCCCACATGCTAAGTGCTTTGGAGCTTATGTATGATGTTTGGACTAGATACTAACCATGGTCAATTGTTAAAATCTACAACCCTCTCCCAACACACACACACACACACACACACACCCCCCACAGAGTGAGGAAATTACTGATATTTCTATTGTGGGCAGATTTTCGCTCATCAAGAAAACACCAATACTTGACCACTCCCTCCCATCAGGAAACTTGCACAAGCCTCTTAGATAGACTCATCCACCAGAGAGCAGACAGCAGAAGCAAGAAAAACTACAATCCGGCAGCCTGTGGAACGAAAACCATATTCACAGAAAGACAAGATGAAAAGGCAGAGGGCTATGCACCAGATGAAGGAACAAGATAAAACCCCAGAAAAACAACTAAATGAAGTGGAGATAGGCAACCTTCCAGAAAAAGAATTCAGAGTAATAACAGTGAAGATGATCCAGGACCTGGGAAAAATAATGGAGGCAAAGATCGAGAACATGTAAGAAATGTTTAACAAAGACCAAGAAGAGTTAAAGAACAAACAGAGATGAACAATACAATAACTGAAATGAAAAATACACTAGAAGGAATCAATAGCAGAATAACTGAGGCAGAAGAATGGATAAGTGACCTGGAAGACAGAATGGTGGAATTCACTGCTGCAGAACAGAATAAAGAAAAAAGAATGAAAAGAAATGAAGACAGCGTAAGAGACATCTGGGACATTAAACGCAACAACATTCGCATTATAGGGGTCCCAGAAGGAGAAGAGAGAGAGAAAGGACTTGAGAAAATATTTAAAGAGATTATAGTCGAAAACTTCCCTAACGTGGGAAAGGAAATAGCCACCCAAGTCCAGGAAACGCAATGAGTCCCATACGGGGTAAACCCAAGGAGAAACACGCCGAGACACATAGTAATCAAATTGGCAAAAATTAAAGACAAAGAAAAATTACTGAAAACAGCAAGGGAAAAATGAAAGTAACATACAAGGGGACTCCCATAAGGTTAACAGCTGATTTCTGAGCAGAAACTCTACAAGCCAGAAGGGGACTGGCATGACATACATAAAGTGATGAAAGGGAAGAACCTACAACCAAGATTACTCTACCCAGCAAGGATCTCATTCAGATTTCACAGAGAAATCAAAAGCTTTACAGACAAGCAAAAGCTAAGAGAATTCAGCACCACCAACCCAGCTCTACAACAAATGCTAAAGGAACTACTCTAAGTGGGAAACACAAGAGAAGAAAAGGACCTACAAAAACAAACCCAAAACAATTAAGAAAATGGTCATAGGAACATAAATATCGATAATTACCTTAAACGTGAATGGATTAAATGCTGCAACCAAAAGACATAGGCTTGCTGAATGGATACAAAAACAACACCCATATATATGCTGTCTACAAGAGACCCACTTCAGACCTAGGCACACATACAGACTGAAAGTGAGGGGATGGAAAAAGTTATTCCATGCAAATGGAAATCAAAAGAAAGCTGGAGTAGCAATATTCATATCAGATAAAATAGACTTTAAAATAAAGAATGTTACAAGAGACAAGGAAGGACACTACATAATGATCAACGGATCAAACCAAGAAGAAGATATAACAATTATAAATATATATGCACCCAATGTAGGAGCACCTCAATTCATAAGGCAACTGCTAACAGCTCTAAAAGAGGAAATCGACAGTAACACAATAATAGTGGGGGACTTTAACACCTCACTTACACCAATGGACAGATCATCCAAACAGAAAATTATTAAGGAAACACAAGCTGTAAATGACGTAATAGATCAGATAAATTTAATTGATATTTATAGGACATTCCATCCAAAAACACTTTCTTCTCAAGTGCTCATGGAACATTCTCCAGGATAGATAACATCTTGGGTCACAAATCAAGCCTTGGTAAATTTAAGAAAACTGAAATAATATCAAGCATGTTTTCTGATCACAACGCTATGAAATTAGAAATCAATTACAGGGGAAAAAGCATGAAAAACACAAACACATGGCAACTAAACAATACATTACTAAAAAACCAAGAGATCACTGAAGAAATCAAAGAGGAAATCAAAACATACCTAGAGACAAATGACAATGAAAACACGATGATCCGAAACCTATGGGACGCAACAAAAGCAGTTCTAAGAGGGAAGTTTATAGTTATACAAGCCTACCTCAAGAAACAAGAAAATCTCAAATAACAATCTAATCTTACATCTAAAGGAACTAGAGAAAGAAGAACAAACAAAACCCAAAGTTACCAGAAGGAAAGAAATCATAAAGATCAGAGCAGAAATAAATGAAATAGAAACAAAGAAAGCAACAGCAAAGATGAATAACACTAAAACTGGTTCTTTGAGAAGGTAAACAAAATTGATAAACCATTAGCCAGACTCATCAAGAAAAAGAGGGAGAGGGAGCTTCCCTGGTGGCGCAGTAGTTGAGAGTCCACCTGCCGATGCAGGGGACACGGGTTTGTGCCCCGGTCCGGGAAGATCCCACATGCCACGGAGCAGCTGGGCCCGTGAGCCATGGCTGCTGAGCCTGCGCGTCCAGAGCCTGTGCTCCGTAACAGGAGAGGCCACAGCAGTAAGAGGCCCGCGTACCACAAAAAAAAAAAAAAAAAAAAAAGAGGCCCCAAATCAATAAAATTAGAAACAAAAAAGGAGAAGTTACAAGAGACACCACAGAAATACAAAGCATCCTAAGAGATTGCTACAATCAACTCTATGCCAATAAAATGGACAACCTGGAAGAAATGGAAAAACTCTTAGAAAGGTATAACCTTCCCAGACTGAACCAGGAAGAAATAGAAAATATGAACAGACCAATCACAAGTAATGAAATAGAAACTGTGATTAAAAATCTTTCAACAAACGAAGTCCAGGACCAGATGGCTTCACAAGTGAATTCTATTAAACATTTAGAGAAGAGCTAACACCCATCCTTCTCAAATTCTTCCAAAAACTTGTGGAGGAAGGAACACTCCCAAACTCATTCTATGAGGCTACCATCACCCTGGTACCAAAACCAGACAAGGATACTACAAAAAAAGAAAATTACAGACCGTTATCACTCATGAATATAGATACAAAAATCCTCAACAAAATACTAGCAAACAGAATCCAACAACACATTAAAAGGATCATACACCATGATCAAGTGGGATTTATCCCAGGGATGCAAGGATTCTTCAATATACGCAAATTAATCAATGTGATACGCCATATTCACAAATTGAAGGGGAAAAACCATATGATCATCTCAATAGATGCAGAAAAAGCTTTTGACAAAATTCAGCACCCACTTATGATAAAAACTCCCCAGAAAGTGGGCATAGGGGGAACCTATCTCAACATACTAAAGGCCATATACAACAAACCCACAGCAAACATCATTCTCAATGGTGAAAAAGTGAAAGCATTTCCTCTAAGATCAGGAACAAGACAAGGATGTCCACTCTCACCGCTATTATTCAACATAGTTTTGGAAGTCCTAGCCACAGCAATCAGAGAAGAAAAAGAAATAAAGGGAATACAAATTGGAAAAGAAGAAATAAAACTGTCACTGTTTGCAGATGACATGATACTATACATAGAGAATCCTAAAAATGCCACCAGAGAACCACTAGAGCTAATCAATGAATCTGGTTAAGTAGCAGGATACAAAATTAATGCACAGAAATCTCTTGCATTCCTATACACTAATGATGAAAACCTGAAAAAGAAATTAAGGAAACACTCCCGTTTACCACTGCAACGAAAAGAATAAAATACCTAGGAATAAACCTATCTAGGGAGACAAAAGACCTGTATGCAGAAAACTGTAAGACACTGATGAAAGAAATTACAGATGATACCAACAGATGGAGAGATATACCATGTTCTTGGATTGGAAGAATCAACATTGTGAAAATGACCATACTAACCAAAGCAATCTACAGATTCAATGCAATTCCTATCAAACTACCAATGGCATTTTTACAGAACTAGAACAAAACATCTTAAAATTTGTATGGAGACACAAAAGACCCCGAATAGCCAAAGCAGTCTTGAGGGAAAAAAATGGAGTGGGAGGAATCAGACTCCCTGACTTCAGACTATACTACAAAGCTACAGTCATCAAGACAATATGGTACTGGTACAAAAACAGAAACATAGATCAATGGAACAAGATAGAAAGCCCAGAGGTAAACCCACGCACCTATGGTCAACTAATCTATGACAAAGTGGGCAAGGATATACAATGGAGAAAAGGGAAGTCTCTTCAATAAGTGGTGCTGGGAAAACTGGACAGCTACATGTGAAAGAATGAAATTAGAACACTCCCTAACACCATACACAGAAATAAGCTCAAAATGGATTAGAGACCTAAATGTAAGACCAGACACTATAAAACTCTTAGAGGAAAACATAGGAAGAACACTCTTCGACATAAATCACAGCAAGATCTTTTTTGATCCACCTCCTAGAGTAATGGAAATAAAAACAAAAATAAACAAATGGGACCTAATGAAACTTAAAAGCTTTTGCATAGCAAAGGAAATCATAAACCAGATGAAAAGACAACCCTCAGAATGGGAGAAAATACAGATGGCCAAGAAGCACATGAAAAGCTGCTCAACATCACTAATTATCAGTGAAATGCAAATCAAAACTACAATGAGGTATCACCTCACACCAGTTAGAATGGGCATCATCAGAAAATCTACAAATAACATATGCTGGAGAGGGTGTGGAGAAAAGGGAACCCTCTTGCACTTTTGGTAGGAATGTAAATTGATACAGCCACTATGGAGAACAGTATGGAGGTTCCTTAAAATACTAAAAATAGAATTACCATATGATCCAGCAATCTCACTACTGGGCATACACCCAGAGAAAACCATAGTTCAAAAAGACACATGCACCCCAATGTTCACTGTGGCACTATTTACAATAGCCAGGTCATGGAAGCAACCTAAGTGTCCATCGACAGAAGAATAGATAAAGAAGATGTGGTATATGGATACAATGGAATACTACCCAGCCATAAAAAGGAACGAAATTGGGTCATTTGTAGAGATGTGGATGAATCTAGAGACTGTCATACAGAGTGAAGTAAGTCAGAAAGAGAAAAACAAATATCGTATGTTAACGCATATATGTGGAACCTATAAAAATGGTACAGATGAGCCGGTTTGCAGGGCAGAAATTGAGACACAGATGTAGAGAACAAACGTATGGTACCAAGGGGGGGAAAGCGGTGGGTGGGGGGTGGGGGTGGGATGAATCGGGACATTGGGATTGACATGTATACACTAATATGTATAAAATGGATAACTAATAAGAACCTGCTGTATAAAAAGATAAATAAAATAAAATTCAAAAAAAGAAAACTGCAATACTTGATTACAAGCATCTTTACTTTCCTGGGTATACAGGCACCCAGGCCAACATTCTTCATCTGAATCAGTTAAGCCTTGTTAAAACTCTCAGGCTAAAATGTCAATTTCAACAGCGAAAAATGAAATATTCTGTTATTTCCATACACCAAGTTTGCAGTGTCACAATTTTACCAGAGTCTACACAACTCTAATCCCATGCAACAAGCCCAGGGATGGCCTCCCTTTCTATAACAGACTTCTGCATCAAGCCATCTATGCAAAGTGAAACTCCAAATCAACTCCAAAACAAGGGGGGAATTTTCAAAATGCATTTAGCATGCAGATGAGGAATTCTGTCTTCTCCAAAGCTAAACTGGGGCAGAAATGAGCTAAAAGAGGAGATCAGAACTTTACATAGAAGAAACTACTTTATTTCTCTTCCTACAACAATCAAATTACCCAGCATCCTGCAAGGACTGCTTTAACAATTATGTTAGTATTATTTGGGTATTCTCAAAAGTCCATGGAAAACTCATAAACGCTCATTTTAAAGCAAAAAGAAACTTTCAAGCGCAGATGTAATTCTCTAGCTTCATGAAGCTCAGCTCCTCGAATGATAAACGGACACAGCCATATCTCTGCTCCAAATCTCCCTCTGCCATCAATCTGCTAGATGCTTCATCAAATGCCAGCCTTGGCCGCTCCATGCCCGAATTGATTCCTTCATAAAGTACATGTAAATCATCAACAGTCTCGGCACAGCGGTGGGAAGACTCTGCAGTCAGATTACCTGGGTTTGAACACGGGCTTCTCCACTTACTTCACTGCCCTGTGCCTCAGTTTCCTCATCTGCACAACAGGAATAATAACAGTACCATCTTCACAGGATTGCTGTGAACAGTAAGTGATATAACACACATGAAGTGCTCAGAACTGGACCTGGCTCTTAATAAACTCTTAATAAGCTCTATTTATTGCTTCCCTAAAATGAGGGAAGAAATATAGAATTTAGGGGAAAAAAAACTATTTAAAAGTAAAACATAAGCTTTCTTTTTACAAAACCAATTGAAATAGACTGCATCATAGCTGATTATGAGTGCAGTGAATATAGTGGCATTAAGAATTCACTTACATCAGAGATGACAGTTCACAAACTCATGCCTGGTGACTGTGGCTTCCTTTTCCCTGAAGGAAAGAGTTACTGTAGGCAGTGCAGGCCCCTAAAATAAACACAATCCTTCCCTCTCTTCTGGAAGATTACACTATTTTAAAAAGTCATCAGTATAGATGCTCACTCTGCAGGATACACTTTGAAAACTATGTAACTTTCTCATAGGATGGTTTATACAATAGAGAAATTCCCAGAAAACGATATGTGAGAATCAAATTTTTACAAAATGTACCAAATTTTAAATATTTTAAAAAAATATTTATTTAGGCTGTGCCAGGTCTCAGTTGCAGCATGTGGGATCTTCAGTTGTGGCATGCAAACTCCTAGCTGCAGCGTGTATGTGGGATCTAGTTCCCTGACCAGGGATCGAACCCGGCCTCCTGCATTGGGATCGCGGAGTCCCAGCTACTGGACCACCAGGGAAGTCCCTAAATATTTTTTATTAAAGTAATATATGCCCTTTGTAAAAAATTTAGAATACAGTTTACAGGAGATTAGCAGCCATCCATACTGCTCTCTGTTAAGATTTTACCAAGCAATCACCTTTTTTCCCCCTGAGAAGTTTTTAATTGTCTAGACCAGGACATACTCCACATGCCATGGCACATCCTAATGTTCACTTAGCATAATTATATCATGAGCATTTTCCCTGAAACACTGGCAATTTTTTTAAATGTCATTTTGAATGACCACATAGTATTTGATCAGATTGATCATAATTTATTTAATCATTGCATAATGCTGAACATGCAACTTCTTTTCAATTTTTATAATCATAAATAATGTTTGAGGAAATATCTATGCATTAATCTTTGTAGTTATGATTATTCCCTTAAGATACTAGGTCATAAGCAAAGAATAATTTTAAGACGTATCAAACTGCTTTCTAGAATAGTTGTATTAATTTACCCTTTGCTATGTGAAAGAATATCACATTTTTAAAACTTTCACTAAGCCAGGTCAATTTTTGGTATCTCAATGTTGTTTTAATTTGCATTTATTTTATTACTAATAAGGTTGAACAATTTTTGTTATATTTGTTAGCCACTTGTGTTTCCCCTTTTGCAAAGTCTGTTCATTAACTTTGTCCCTTTATTTATTAGGCTCTTACTGCTTACATTAACAATTTGTATAAAAAATTATATATTAAGTACAGTAACACTTTGTTGTAATTTTTTACTTCCTCTGCAGATTGGTTTTATTGATCAAATGTCCAGCTGTTTCCTGCTATACAGAGTTTAATTTTTATGTAGTCAAACCTGTCCCTATTTTCTCTTGCCATACCTTCCATTCTTTTTTTTTGTCTTTCTTTTCTTAACTGAAACATATTTGACACATAACATTGTGTATGTTTAAGGTGTAGCCTTTCATTCTCTTAAGCTTAGGAATTTCTCCATCTATTGATTAATCATCTATACTTTTTCCTATTTTTTAAATTTTTTTCTTACATTTAATTCTCTTATCTATTTACTATTTATTTTAGTATATAGTATTTTAATTATGTCTTGAGGACAATAGTAACAGCAATTTAATGGAATGTTAAGATAATTATTAAGGTGATTAAGTTAATAGTCTTTTGTAAAATTAACAGTGTTTTCAAAAGAACAAATATTGTTATGAGGTACATAGAATAGGCAAATTCACAGAGACAGAAAGTTATCAGCAGCTGGGGGAAAGAGGTAGTGACGAGCTACTGTTTAATGGGTACAGGGTTTCAGTTTGGGAAGATGAGAAAGTTCTGGAGGTGGATGGTGGCCACGGTTGCACAACACCGTGAATGTACTTAATGCCAGCGGTCCCCAACCTTTTCGGCACTGGGGACCGGTTTTGTGGAAGACAATTTTTCCACGGACCGGCTGGGGGTGGGGCGTGGGGCAGGAGATGGTCTCAGGATGATTCAAGCACATTACATTTATTGTGCACTTTTTCTATTATTATTACATTGTAATAGATAATTAAATAATTATACAACTCACCATAATGCAGAATCAGTGGGAGCCCCGAGCTTGATTTCACTTGCCACTCACTGATAGGGTTTTGATATGAGTCTGCAAGCAACTGATTTATTATGGTCTCTGTGCAGTCAAACCTCTCTGCTAATGATAATCTATATTTGCAGCCGCTCCCCACCGCTGGCATCACCGCCTCAGCTCCACCTCGGATCATCAGACATTAGACTCTCATAAGGAGCGCGCAACCTAGATCCCTCGCGTGCGCAGTTTGCAGTAGGGTTCGCACTCCTATGGGAATCTAACGCTGTCACTGATTTGACAGGGGCGGAGCTCAGGCGGTAACGGGAGCGATGGGGAGCAGCTGTAAATACAGATGAAGCTTGGCTCACTTGCCCGCCAAGCACCTCCTGCTGTGCGGCCTGGCTCCTAACAGGCCATGACCAGTACTGAATTATACACTTAAAATAATAAGTTTTAAAATACTTAACACCTGGTGCTACCTAGTCCCTGACTGATCATAATTAGAAAGCATGTTCAACCCATAAAAAAAGATACCCAACAGACCAAGAAGGACAATGGCCATAAACAACCAGGTAAGCCTTACTGGCAGGTAGCAGCTGAGTATCTGCCCTACTTCCGGGGATAATTATAACTAATTCTCAAGTACACTCACCCTTGGAAGTCTATAAGGCACACTAATACCACCCAATTCTCCTTTTCTTTGGTCAGCCATGGCACCATCAGTTAATGGCCAGATATTACAAAACAACTGAGTTGATTATAAATTCCTCTTCATAATAATGATACAGGGGCTTCCCTGGTGGCACAGTGGTTAAGAATCCGCCTGCCAAGGCAGGAGACACGGGTTCGATCCCTGGTCCGGGAAGATCCCACATGCCGCGGAGCAACTAAGCCCATGTGCCACAACTACTAAGCCTGCGCCCTAGAGCCCTCGAGTCACAACTACTGACCCCGTGCACTGCAACTACTGAAGCCCACAGGCCTAGAGCCTGTGCTCCTCAATAAGAGAAGCCACTGCAACAAGAAGCCCATGCACCAATGCCCGTGCAGCAATGAAGACCCAACACAGCCAAAAATTAATTAATTAATTTTTAAAAAAATGATACAGTCATATCTTCCAGAGAGCACATTCTGGCCGTACGAGCTCATCCCTGATCAATCATTTCTTCAGATGGGTTTGTTTGAAGGTTTTCTACACATGGATAACATCATCTATTAGGTGTTGACTTTACTACTTTCCATGTTGGGAGGTAACTTCTTCTCAACTTTCTTCCCAAATTTTGGTGGCATCTTATCATAGGAAAAACCAGGATCACAAATAAACAAATGTTTATATTTATACATGTTTGGTACTTATTTTTTATAGCAAGACTAAGGCATCATGAGACTAAGGGAAAATGGCCACTTCCTTCAAATCACAGAACGCTTTACAAAGGTGCTGAAGTTTTAGTGACAAGAAAAATAAGAGAATTATTTTGGGAAACGTACAGGAAAAGACATCCTATATACAAGAGGAAAATGGGTACTGGCACAGGAATTAGGAACCGGTGTTTTCAAAATCGGCAGAGTTGCTCCTGGGGAAATGAGAGACTGTTTTCAGTGTAGCCAGGGTTCCTGTGACTGATGACAGGGTGTACTAATGGCAGCTGTGAGGTTGCTGACCTGCACCCTCCCATCTACAGAATCCAGACCACACAGTAGTAACTCTGGGCTAAAGATCCAGTAGACAGCCTTACATGGAAAGTTAGCAAACAAACGGCTTGATTCTGATACCTAAAAGGAGGAGGGGTTTGTGGCAAGTGAGCCCTAGTGATCCGAGCAGCTGCCCACGAGCCCCTTCTGCGGAGTGGTCCTTACCCTGCCTTTCACTTTCCCTCAGCACTCTTGCAAGTCTAGAGGAGATGAGGCTCTTCCTGGCCCCCAAAGTTCTAACTTCTCGAGCATCACACAGGAGGGATAAGGTTTATTACCTTTAATTTAGGGACTCCTTCATAAAGAAAACCCTCAGCAGACATCTAGAACCCAAACACTGCCACAGCCTTAGGCCCACAAAGCCCCGAGGGCACAGCAAACACACTTTTAAAGACAGTCCAGTTGTTAGTATCAAACCTGAGGTAAACATTGCTTCCTTGCAGCTTAACAATATAATAGAGTGAAATAAACTTTAAATTACGCTTAGCTGTTTGGATATGAAAGTGTTACAAGAAGGTGTGCTTGGCCCAGGAAACATCATCATCTTTTGCTTTCTTAGAGCAAATGACATTAAAAAGAAAAGAACAACCATAGTTAACTTTCCAGAGCTGGATAACGTAAGAGGAGACTTTTATAATCTATATTTTCCAGGAGATGTTTTTTCCAAGAAAAGAATCACCAGTGCAAGATAACAGTTCACTATTTTTTTTTACTGTGGTAAAATATACATAAGATTTACCATATTAACCGTTTGAAGTGTACAGTTCAGTGGCATTAAGTATATTCACACTGTTGTGCTACCATCACAACCAGGTATATTACTGTGATATATAATCGATTCACCCATCAGCAGATGCTTGGGTTGCTTCCACTTTTTGACTATTGTGAATAGAGTTGCTATGATTGTGGCTGTGTGAACATATGCTTGAGTCCCTGTTTTCCATTCTTTGGGACATATAACCAGAAGTGTAATTGCTGGATCACATGGTAACTCCATGTTTAATTCCTGAGGAACCACCATACCATTTTCCGTAGCAGCTGCACCGTATGACGTTCCCACCCGCAAGGCACAACAGTTCACAATTGTAAAGTTTAAACATTTTTGTTGGTGGAATTTACTTGGCAGCCAGTTTCTCAAAACCTATCTTGTTGGGATTTCCCTGGTGGCGCAGTGATTAAGAATCCTCCTGCCAATGCAGGGGACACGGGTTCGAGCCCTGGTCCGGGATGATCCCACATGCCGCGAAGCAACTAAGCCTGTGCGCCACAACTATTGAACCTGCACTCTAGAGCCCGCGAGCCACAACTGCTGAGCCCGCACACCACAACTACTGAAGCCCGCGCGCCTAGAGCCCGTGCTCTGCAACAAGAGAAGCCACCGCAGTGAGAAGCCCGTGCACCGCAATGAAGAGTAGCCCCCGCTCACCGCAACTACAGAAAGCCCGCGCGCAGCAACAAAGACCCACGCAGCCAAAAATTTTTTTAAAAAAACAAATCTTTCTTGTCACCAGTTTGCAAAGCATAATGGGAAAGTTAAAATGTCTCTCCTAAACTGAGCTATTAAATCAAACCAAGACATGACAGTATGAAAATGTGATCCTGGAACAAACAGAGGCTCTCAGAGAGGGAGGTGGGTTTTCCTTGTTACTGCAGTGGCCTCACTTCCCACCCACTCGCCCACTAGCCACATCTATGTTCTACAGAGTCTTAAATCTGCGCCTTGATTCCTATTGCAATGTTGGCTATCCTCCTTCAGATGCTCATCATTCAAACTTGAATTTCTCCAAGATCTGAAAAGTAATCCTCAACCACAATTTTCATTATCTCACTCCTAAGCTCGAGAATATTAATTAATTCCACGTCCTTTGCTTATTGGCAAAGATGGCCCTTAACCCACTTACCCTATCAGGTGACTAATAAATGCTCTAATAATTGTTTAATATTATCTAATAAGCCATGAAAGCTGAGTCACCATTTCATCACCTCCCAACATCCCATCCCCACTCACAAAACTCAAATACCAAGAGCCTTCTGATCCATATTCTCCTAAAGTACGAATGAATGTGTGCAGTGTTTGGTCAAGACAGGAACCTGAATCATCGATTTTCCTGTTTGTCAGGCTGGTCAAAAGCAAGTGACCACAGAAACACTCCACTTCATTAGCCAGAGCACCAGTTATCCACAGGTCTTATCATCTTTTACTCTGGAGAAATAAATCGTTAGAAAAGTGCTGGACCTTTTGTCCAGTACTATCATAGTTCTTTCGGTGAGGATGGTAACAATGATGTTATTTATTGAGTAGACACTTCCACTGCCACATTTGATTTTTGCCTAAAAGGTAACCAGGACATGTATTAAGACTCCCACTTTACAGAAGACCACATTGGAGGTAAGTCACTTACCACACGGCTCTCAGAGCAGAAAGTGGGACTAGAACCCCTCCCAGGGTGTTCTGACTCCTGACCTTGTGACCTCCCACTCTCAGCTCCTACTGCCTTTCAGGGTCACTCTCTAAAAACAACTCCTCTCAACCATAAAGTTAGTGAAATTTCTTTTACCTCAGAGACACAGTGAGGTCATCCCAGAGGATAACTTACCAAGGCTGTTTAGCTGGTTTCATTTGCACCCGAATAAAGAAGAAAATGAAGAAACTCAGTAAGGGGGCTAGTGGGATGACACCCTGAGGTTAGAGAAGCAGGGCCCATTCTTTTTTTTTTGCGGTACGCGGGCCTCTCACTGCTGTGGCCTCTCCCGTTGCGGAGCACAGGCTCCGGACGCGCAGGCTCAGCGGCCATGGCTCACAGGCCCAGCCGCTCCGTGGCATGTGGGATCTTCCCGGACCGGGGCACGAACCCGTGTCCCCTGCATCGGCAGGCGGACTCTCAACCACTGCGCCACCAGGGAAGCCCCAGAGGGCCCATTCTTTACCAAAGGAGATTTCACACAGTTCTCAGGGGATCCGCATCTCCAGAAGCCATCTCAGTCCGTGCCTTATTGACGAGGGAGGGAATTCTGTCGTTGTTGCTATTATTTAGAAAACTAGCATACATGGGAGGAGAGGAGAAAATATAAATGCTAGAAATACAAGTAAACTGGTGGCAAATGGAATTCTTCATGTTGGTCATTAAGCTGCCAGATGACTGCCTATTCCTGTGACATAAGGAATGTGCTGCCCCTCAGGCTTTGCAGAGAGAAAAGAGAGACCAGAGTGTTGTTGATTGAGAACAAAGCTGACGTTCAGAGTAATGGGACGACCTAAGAAAGGATACTTAGAGTCACTTAGTCCCAGCACAACTTGTGTCTCTGGATATTGTCCAGACACTCCCCCCCCCTTATACCATTCCTGAAGGCTGGAACCACAGGTCTTATTAAGTATCTTCACTGCCTTAGCACACAGCAGACTCTCAAACATGTGGGTTGACTTGAATGTGAATTGGATGATTTGCATAATCCCAGAGAAGCAATATAAAAAAATCTGGCTCTGAAAATTAACTGTGGATTCAAGTGTCTCGGATTCCAATCTAGAATCATACGGTGTCCCATTGTACTGGGATGTAAATACCCAGAGAAACGTTTTATTGCTCTGGACAGGCTTTTTCAGTGCAGACAAGGGACATGTTCAATAATACATCTCTACCTGCTGCAGCAGTAATAAACAGCCATCAATCCTCTCAGGTTTAGGAGGAAGAAACCAAACAGCCATATTTGCTAAAAACTGTCCACCACGCGCTTACACAGCCTCTGCTCCCTGGGAGATCAGGTGCAGGCGCACTTCCATACCTAATAAAAGAGGTCCTGAGAAGTCCATCTCAACTGCACCGAGGAGAAACTGCTCTCTAAAGATAAACCACGGATAAATCATTTCGTGATGAGAACTGATGCTCCGTACTTAAACTGCTGCATAAACTCAAAATTTTAAATAGTGGCCTTTTCTTATTTTTATGCAGGAGAGATGAATACATTCGATCTTCAATACTTTCCCCCAAGATTTTAAAATCAAATAGTGGCTGGAAGAACATTAAACGCGAACCAGCTTCCCTGGAGATGCACACAGGGTGTACTTGTGTGTGCAGATGATTCAAGCGTGTGGACGAGATCAGCACCTAAGGCCAACCCACAATCACTCTCCATGATCACTCGGTTCACTGTAGGACTAAGCTATTTCAGGCAATGTGCCCAAAGTGTTTTGAGACCTGGCCTGGAGCTCAAGTTACAGAGCATTAAAATTCATCTTGACAGCCTACCACTCAATTTGCCTTTTCGATTTATGCCGCAAGAGGGAACATACTATGAGGTCACTGCATCTAGTGACTTCCATCTTGTGTCACTAGTCTTGGTTTTTGGTAAAAATATGGTCAGCATCTCACCTTCCCCCACATCCCCCCAAAGTCATATCTGATCCTTGCGGGACTCGGGAAGAAAACCAGAGCTGTGCTTAAGAAACCTCCTGTGCCTTTTGCAGGAGGGTGAGGGATAGGGTGTTAAAAAAAACCCACTGAAAGCAAGAATGGAGAGACAGCTTTATCAAATAACTACATGACAGCACCCCAGCAAAAAACCTGATCACTGTCTGCCCTTCTGACAGCTCACTTGGCAGGCTGCCCTGGTACCACAATGACTTCACTGTGCCATGCCACCAGGCCTCTCTCTGATGGCTCGTTTGCTTTGTCACCTCTGAGGTTGGTCAAGAGGTCAAGCTTTCTTGCGCTGAGTGCTAAGGTCCTGAAGTCCATCTCCCACCTCCAAGTTACTTGTGTGACCGTTCTCCCACCCCTCCAAAGACGTGTTAGAGACTTTGGCAGGGTCTCCACCCCCTGCCTGCTCGTGTGCCAACTTTCACGTCAGTCTCTGCACTCCTGATTACCCAGCATGTGATGGCCACCATGCATGTTTTGTTAAAAAATGAGGACTGGAAAAGAAAATGTACAATGGTATTCTATATCAACGTTGCTGAAACTTCAATGAGTCTGGGAAATTTTTTTATTGCAGGAAAAGTGAATGGTCTTAATTCAAAATGGATCATAGGGCTTCCCTGGTGGCACAGTGGTTAAGAATCCGCCTGCCAATGCAGGGGACACGGGTTCGAGCCCTGGTCTGGGAAGATCCCACATACCGCGGAGCAACTAGGTCCGTGCGCCACAAGTACTGAGCCTGCGCTCTAGAGCCCACGAGCCACAACTACTGAGCCCATGTGCTGCAACTACTGAAGCCCGGGCGCCTAGAGCCCATGCTCCACAACAAGAGAAGCCACCTCAGTGAGAAGCCTGTGCAGCGCAATGAAGAGTAGCCCCTGCTCACTGCAACTAGAGAAAGCCCTCACGCAGCAACGAAGACCCAACACAGGCAAAAATAAATAAAATTTTTTTAAAAAAGGATCATAGACCTAAGTTGGAGCTAAAACTATAAAACTCTTGGAAGAACATTTAAAAATAAATCTTCATGATCTTGAGTTAGGCAATGATTTCTTTAGATATGACACTAAAAGCACAGCAATAAAAGAAAAATTAGTAAGTTGGACTTCATCAAAAATAAAACTTTTGTGCCGCAAATGACATCATCGAGAAAGTGAAAAGATTGGGAGAAAATACTGGCCAATTATATATCTAATAAGGGACTTATATCCAGAGTATATAAAGGACTCTTACAACTCAGTAACAACAGCAACAACAAAAAGCCCAATTAAAAAACAGACAGAAGATTTGATTAGACATTCCTCCAAAGAAAACATATGAATGGTCGATAAACACATGAAAAGTCGCTCAACCTCATTAGTCATCAGTGAAATACAAACCAAAGCCACAGTGCGATACCTCTTCATATCCACTAGAATAAAAAAGACAGACAATAACAACTATTGGAGAGGATGTGGAGAAAGGAATTTTTATCTACTGCTGGTGGGAATGTAAATGGTGCGGCCACTTTGGAAAACAGTTTGGAAATTTCTCAAAATGTTAAGCATAGAGTTGCCATAAGAACCAGTAATTCCACTCCTAGGAATCCACCCATGAGAAAAGAAAACCTATGTTCACACAAAGGTTGGTACACAAATGTTCATAACATCATTTTTCCTAAGAGTGAAAAACTGGAAATGACCCATATATCCATCAATTGATGAATGGACATATAACATGTGCGTATCCGCACAATGGAATGCTATCTGGCAATAAAGGTATGAAGTTCTGATCCATGCTACAACCTGGTGATCCTTGAAGACACTGTGCTAAGTGAGAGAAGTCAGTCACAAAAGACCATATATTGTATGGTTCCATGCATATGAAATGTCCAAAAAGTAGATTAGCGGTATCCTATGGCTAAGGGAATGAAGAGAATGGGGACTGATTGACAATGGACACATTTCCTTTCGGAGTGACAGAAATATTCTCAAAGTTGATGGCTCCAAAATTCTGGAAATATACTAAACCCCACTGATTTGTACATTTAAAACAGGCGAGTTGTATGGCATGTAAATGGTATCTAAAACAGAAAACAACAATCTCACATTCCTACTTGTCCAACAGTCTGGCCTACACACAAACTGTCTGGCCTACAGAATCAGCATTAGCCAGCCCACGGTGGCCAGCACGCCCTCCTCTGCCATCTCTGCGTCTCAAGCCGAAACTAGGAAAATCTTGCCAGAGCAAATACACCTACCTGACAGCCTCACCTTTTCCCTAAAATCATAATTTCCCAAGAAAATCAATCCTAGAATCAAGAGAAGAGACCAAAGACGTAAAGTACTTTAAAACCTGTTGCTGGGTGTCACCATGCCTTATAAACAACCCAGCTACACACACACACACACACACACACACACACACACACACACACACCCCACAGTCTCAGAAAATTGCCAGGTGAAGCCATGATTATTTTTATCTGGATTATAATAAAATGAAAGAAATGTTCACCTTCTTGTTGCTTTTTTTTTGGCCGCGTTGGGTCTTCGTTGCTGTGCACGGGCTTTCTCTAGTTGCGGAGAGCAGGGGCTACTCTGTTGTGGTGCGTGGGCTTCTCATTGCGGTGGCTTCTCGTTACAGAGCATGGGCTCTAGGCGTGCGGGCTTCAGTAGTTGTGGCTCACGGACTCCAGAGCGCAAGCTCAGTAGTTGTGGCACACGGGCCTGGTTGCTCCGCGGCATGTGGGATCTTCCCGGACCAGGGCTCGAACCCGTGTCCCATTCTTAACCACTGCGCCACCAGGGAAGCCTGCGACTTTTTTTTGTTTTTTACTTTACTACTGCATGTGTCTCTCCTGAATTCTCCTCAGCTAATGTGATACAATCTTGAAAATTTACACCGTAATGAGATCAAGGGGGGTTGGCCAGAGCCTGTGCAGTAAATTGGCGTCCGTGCTAATCGATAACCTCCTTTCAGATGAAAGGAGTCAGGCCCAACCCATCTCCACACCAAGGCTGCCGAGCACCGAGCGCCGCCTTCTCAGGGTGAGCAGTAATCGGCGCTCTCACAGAGCCTGGGGCAATCGTATCCAGGTGATCCATTAGCAGGAAACTACTATAAAAGCCGCAAGACAGGAGAGGGAAGATTCAGGGTAAAGAGGTTAAACAGCACAGAGTGATTTAAAGGGAAAACGGGGTTTGAATTTGTGTGTGAAAGAGATAAAGAGAAGAAACTTTACTGTGGAAAGACGCTGAGCGCTCCTCGCTGGCACAGTAATTGTGACTCTCCGGCCTCTCCACGTCGGACAGGCTGGGGGAGGGGAGGGGAGGGCACACGGCCCCCACCCCGTTTCCCCACAATAGAGAAAAGGATCTACGCACTGACTCCAGAGGACCCCGGGTGCTGCTCTGGTTGTGAGCAAGCGTGTGACTATTTCTGTGGTTTGCTTCTTTCTGCTTCCTTTCTCTTACTGTTTCCCTGGTAACCACTGGCCCATGAACTGTACACCTACCTCGGGCAGAAAAATGAACACAGTCGTCAGCACTGCAATGAGCAGATCTGTACGTTTTAAAAAGTGACTACAAATCCCCTCTCTTAGCCACTCATCTCTACAGCCTCCAGCATCTGAAGCTGAATGTTCAAACCCAGGAGAGACACGAGTCCCTGCCACACTTAGAAATGAGGAGGACCTGACATCCACCAAATATTTCATAGGGAAACAGAAGTTCCAGTGAAACCAAATGTTTCAAAGGCAAGATATTCCTTTAAAATCTCACAACAGTCTCCTGCTGGGTGCACTGAGGTCTTACATCCCTCCAATTCTTTTCCTTATTGCTGCCAGCGATTACGCTAGAGCACAGATCTGGTCCCCTGCTTAAAACGCAGAAGGAAATACAAATATCATATGATATCACTTATATGTGGCATCTAAAAAAATGATACAAATGAACTTATTTACAAAACAGAAACAGATTCACAGACTTTGAAAACTTATGGTTACCGAAGGGGAAACGTAGGGGGGGGGTGGGATAAATTAGCAGTTGGGGATTAACATACATACACTATTAATATATAAAATAGATAACCAACAAGGACCTACTGTATAGCACAGGGAACTCTTCTCAATATTCTGTAATAACCTATACGGGAAAAGGATCTGAAAAAGAATGGCTATATTTATAAATAGAACTGAATCATTTTGCTGTATACCTGAAACTAACACAACATTGTAAATCAACTATACTCCAATATAAAATAAAAAAATTTTTAAATAAATTGCCACAATAAAGAAAGTCCTCCAAAAAAAATGCAGTCCGGGGCTTCCCTGGTGGCGCAGTGGTTGAGAGTCCACCTGCCGTTGCAGGAGACACGGGTTCGTGCCTCGGTCTGGGAAGATCCTACATGCCGCGGAGCGGCTGGGCCCGTGAGCCATGGCCGCTGAGCCTGCGCGTCCGGAGCCTGTGCTCCGCAACGGGAGAGGCCACAGCAGTGAGAGGCCCGCGTACCGAAAGAAAAAGAAAAAAAAAAATGCAGTCGGGTCCTCGGCCAGGCCCACAAGGCCCTACGCCTTCGCTCACCTCCGTCGATCTGGCCACCACGCCTGCACACGTGACACTCGCCCCCCCACCGCCCCGCCCCGCCTCGCCTCGCCTCTGCTCCCACAGCTGCCACTCTCCGGAACGCCCTCCTCTCCGTCTGTTGTCAAGGCCAACACCTGCTTGTCCGTCAAGGCTCAGATGAGGGTCCACCCTGGTCCTCCTGGCGCTGCCTCAGCTGCTCCTCTCTACCCTCCACACCTGCCCCGCAGCCATCGTAACAGTCTGAGGGCTTGTTTATTTACACCATTTTCTCCCCTACCAGTCGGTAAACCTCTTGAGACCAAAGTCTGAATCTCATTTGTTTCTGAAGCTGTAGGGGCACACATTAGGAGCTTAGGAGATGTTTGAGGAATGAACATGTGAATGAGAGTTTTAATGAAGTCATTTGCGTCTCTCTCCTTAGAGCATTCTCTGGAGTGTTCCAAATGCTATTTCACTTCAAAATAATGTAGAGCAGGGAGTGGGAGATGGGGAGTTGTTTGATGGGTTCAGAGTTTCAGTCTGGAAAGACGAGGAAGATCTGGAGAGGATGCTGGTAATTGTTGCACAACAGGTGAATACACTTAATGCCACTGAACTGCACACTTAAAAGTGGTTGAGACGGTAAATTTTATGTCATGTACATTTTACCACAATTTAAAAAGAGACAACTTAGGGACTTCCTTGGCGGTCCGGTGGTTAAGACTCCGTGCTCCCAATGCAGGGGGCACCGGTTTGATCCCTTGGGGAAGTAAGATCCCCCATGCGCAGGGCACGGCCAAAGAAAAAAAAAAACGACTTAGAATAAAGAGCACCAGGAGACTTTGGACTAAAGGGACAGCCCAAGATCTGCTCACTAAAAGGACTAAGAGAAAAGCACTTGGACAGAAACCAAAGCTGCAAGGACAGTACTCCTCTTATTTTAAAATGCAGCCCCATAATCATGATAACAACTCCAGGGTCAAAGTCAGTATTTGTACCTGAAAGTTCCAAGCTCCTAATGAAATGCCCAGCACATAGCAGGTGCTCTAAATATTTCCTGAATGTTCTTAGAATCATTTGAATAAGTGGCTCAAGCCATCATTCTGGTGCACGGTGGTGAGATTTGACCTCCGGGTGGGACTGCCCTCAGGGACGAAACAGTAGACGCTCAAGCAAGCACCTGGCTCCTTCAGCCCCTGCCAGAGCCAGCTCTCCCTGCTGCCTGCGCCCTCACCTTCGGGGGTCTCCCCGCTGAGTGGAAGCCGCTCCAAGCCCACTCCTGGCCCAGCTCTTACTGTAACCCCTCTCCCCTCTCCCCAAACAAAAAACTGATTCCCCACTGCAAGTCTCTCCTTTTCTCAGCTAAGCGCACAGGACCTGAGGCCATTAAACTCGCAGGTTCCGGAGGTTCTGGAGAGCGCTTGTCTCTCTGTCTCATTGAAGGGTTGCTGTGCTAATGCGAAACAGGTCCAGCCACTGCCTACATATCCATCACCAGAAGGCAAGGGGCACACACACACACACACACACACACACACACACACACACACACTCTCTCTCTCTCTCTCTCTCTCTCTCTCTCTCTCTCTCTCTCTCTCTCTCTCTCGCCAAGGCAAGCAAATCCAAACCAATGGGCCATGAATCCTACCCCTTCGTGTAGCAGGGAGTGAGACAGCATTCACACAGAGGGCCCAGGAGGAGCCTGCCAGGCTGCCAGGCTGCCCCAGCTGCTCACAGGACGTTCAGTGTCAGGCATTTGCATTGTCATGTTAACAGCCCAGGTTCTTCATAAGCTTCACACCCCACAGTCCTCTCCCCTGAAAAAAGCCCTAAATAGGGTTACTTAGCACTACTCTTTTATTGAGATAGTGTTATCTTACAGGACCTTAGGGATCAATAAAGACTGCGTTATCTTTCTTTAAAAGATAGGGGGAGAGGCCACACCCCCGTGTGTCCATGCAAAAGTTACAGCAGAGCTCTCTGCGAACCACCTATTCACAAAAGTCCCAGAGAGCGTTAAATGCTTCCGACTGCGTTCTATTCAGAAGTAAACATTACCTACAAAAGTCACAGAGAGAATCATCTGAAATCCAGAGAGCCCAGAGGACTGTTGGCCCATCCTGTCAGCCATATTCGTTCCACTGCAGCTGAAGGTACAGTTAAAAGATGACTTGACATACCAGGTGTCCCTAAAGCCCTTATATCGAGCATGAAAGAGCTGAACTGGACCCCCATGCCTATCTGGTGTCTTTGGGGGCGGTAGCTAACATAGGACTTATTATACAACACCTGTCAGGAGTTTCCCCACCTTCTATGCCTTCAACTGCCAGGCTCACATCAAGAGTGTGCAGCTTAAGATACAAAGTACTATATATAAAATCGATAAACAACAAGGTCCTACTATAGCACAGGGAAACTATATTCAGTATCTTGTAATAAACCATAATGGAAAAGAATATAAAAAAGAATATATATATATATATATATGAATCAGTTGTCTGTACACCAGAAACTAAGACAACATTGTAAATTAACTATACTGCAATTAAAATTAAAAAAAAGTGCACAGCTTAATCAAGGAAATTAACAGGGGTGGGTGCAGACTACACCAGGCCCAGAGTTTTTGGCTCCTGGAGACAGGCCCAACTACAGCAAACACGTGGGGAAAGTTGGGAGGAGGATCCTGGATGCCAGCTGGGACACAGAAAGAGAAGGAGACCAAATCTTATGATAGACCCGAAGGATGCATCTTTCCTGAACTCGCTGGTTCCTTTCCATAGAATATGATACTCTACTTACTAGCAAATTCTGGTATGACCTTCATAGATCTGAAACTATTTCTTCTCAAACAAATTTTTTTTCTTTTTTAAAAACATTTATTTGGTTACACCGGGTCCTATTTGCGGCACACGGGATCTTCCTTGCGGTGTGTGGGATCTTCATTGCAGCATACAGGATCTTTAGCTGTGGCATGCGAAATCTTAGTTGCGGCATGTAGTTCCTTGACCAGGGATCAAACCCGGGCGCCCTGCATTGGGAGCGCAGAGTCTTAGCCACTGGACTACCAGGGAAGTCCCCCAAACAAATATATATATATATTTTTTTGTTTTGTTTTTTTGTGTTTTTTTTGCGGTACACGGGCCTCTCACTGTTTTAGCCTCTCCCGTTGCGGAGCACAGGCTCCAGACGCGCAGGCTCAGCGGCCATGGCTCACGGGCCTAGCCACTCCATGGCATGTGGGATCTTCCCAGACCGGGTCACGAACCCGTGTCCCCTGCAACGGCAGGCGGACTCTCAACCACTGCGCCACCAGGGAAGCCCCAAACAAGTATATTTTGAAAAAGAATGCCAATGTCTCACAGGGAATAAACACTGAGATCAAATTTCTCAGGATAAAATTTCACCACTTTAAAATCATGCTTACGGCTCTCCCTTTAACTCTAGACAGGAAGAGAAAACAATCAGAAGTGGAACAAACAAAAAGAGGCTTTTGAGGAAACATTAATACAATAAAAGAGATCTTCGAACTTGGATTATGGCCTCTTTGTTATTTTCAAATCATGGCTGGACTTTCTACACTGTGCCACAAAATTCTATTTTCTAATTCCTGTACGCTTTTTTAAAAAATAAATTTATTTATCTTATTTTTGGCTGCGTTGGGTCTTCGTTGCTGTGCGCGGGCTTTCTCTAGTTGCAGCGACCGGGAGCTACTCTTTGTTGCAGTGCGCAGGCTTCTCACTGCGGTGGCTTCTCTTGTTGCGGAGCACGGTCTCTAGGCACATGGGCTCAGTAGTTGTGACTCGCGGGCTTTAGAGTGCAGGCTCAGTAGTTGTAGTGCACAGGCTTAGGTGCTCTGCGTCATGTGGGATCTTCCCAGACAAGGGCTCAAACCCATGTCCCCTGCATTGGCAGGTGGATTCTTAACCACCGTGCCACCAGGGAAGCCCCATCCTGTACCTTTTTTTTTTCCCCAAATCTTTACTTGATGGAATCTCAAAGGATCTCAGCCGATGGAAACTTGCCCCTGGCTGGCATTCGTAAAGAGAATCACCTAGTACCTCAAAATAAGAAGGCAGCCCTGCCTCCTATTCACGTTCCCTCTTCCAAGCTCCCTGTTCTAGGCCTCTGTGTTCATGTCACCACCTCGGCTGAGTCATCCAACATAATCAAGCTCATAGCACAGGTGACCTACTAGCCACCCACAGTGAGTGAGCCTGAACACTGCACCCTAAGACCTGGAAAGGAAATGAGTTTCAACCTTCTAAGACTCCTATTTCAGAACTGTACTCGGAGCTAAACAGTGTTAACTAAGATTTCATCCTTTCTCAAAACTGTAGAAGGGAAAGAAAAAAAAAAAGGGATCTGAACCTCAGTACTTTGTAATTCATATATATGTCCACTCTGTACATTCACATGTATTATAGA
This sequence comes from Leucopleurus acutus, assembly GCF_964270905.1. Taxonomy (NCBI): domain Eukaryota; kingdom Metazoa; phylum Chordata; class Mammalia; order Artiodactyla; family Delphinidae; genus Leucopleurus; species Leucopleurus acutus. The sequence continues at coordinate 26,507,879 of NC_139143.1, forward strand.
TTATAGCCATGTGCAGCCTATATTCCAGGAATATAGAATTACATCATTGGCATTTTTGTATTAACATTAACATAGGTGGTGCCTTTTACAAAAACATTTCTAGAAATTGAAGCTCCATTCCTGGATTTTCCCATACCTATTTCTAGCCACTGTCTAGTATGTTATGTCACCCTATCCTGCTTCCTTTCTCTGCTGAAATGCACTGGAGTCTGGAGGCTGATTGGTTCCCAGCTGTAATCAAATATATAGCCTTTCACCTCTGGGTCACAATATTGGATCTGGGCCACATCAGCAGCATCTGAAAGCAGTTACTGTACCATCTATGGCCTTGCTTAAGACAAAAGCCACTGTTCTAGCTTTTCATTCTTGTGGGAAGCCTCAACCAGGAAAGGCAGCAGGAATGAGCAATGGTCCCCCAAAAGAAACTCCCAATTAGCAAGAGTCCATGAGAATGGTCTGAAGGGCGCTTTGCAAGAAGAGCTTAGGTGCTTTACAGTCTGATGGCTGTGATCTGTGGCCAGAGTCATCAGGTATGTTATGCTATGGTACAATTCCCTTTCCTCAACCTGCAAAGTGTCAGACACCTGTAAAAAGGCAGGTATTTCAATAACCCCTGAAATTCCATCAACTCCAAGCAGCACTGCTCCAGAAACGGCAGGAGTCTTAGGCTGTGACCTGAGCTCGCTGGTGACATTGATAAAGAGTCCAAGGCTAGAACAGCGACTGGCACAGAGCAGATGCTGTATAAACTGTTGTTGAATGGATGGGGGAAAAAAAGCTTCTTGGTCTCTCTTTTGCCTATTGAATGAATTTAAGACAGACTACCCTACACCCAGCGATGACATTCCTTAAAGGGAGGCTGTGAGATAGAAGGGGGCAAGTGGCAATGGCCCAGTACAGTAACCTGAAGAAAGCAACTATATAAATATAAGGTTTTATTAACTCATCTGATCTTTAAAAGGGTCCATTTGGTCTAACTCCAAAAAAGCAATACACACAAAATGTGTTAGCAAATTTGGAAACGGGGTGCTACCATTGAACATATTGCTGTCAAGTACCCAAGAGCTAATAAGTCACTTTTTTTGGAGTTTACTGCAAAATGTACGATGCAATTACAGTAACGTATTAGTAACTATTATTCAGGGAACCATTCAATGTGCTGCCCACAAAGATTTATTTGCCAGTTTAATGTGTTTACCCAGTGATGATAACTGCCCACGTAAAACTTTTCAGACGATTACAGGCACAAATAAAACAACTGCTTTGCGCTGGTTCCTGCAGAAGAGAGTAACGTGGGTCCTGCCCGTGACACACGCCCTCCCACATCAAATGCAGACAGAAGAGCTGTCAGGCTCCTGGCTGACCACGGCCAGTCCCCTTCTCAGAAGGTAAGTGGAAGTAAGAGAAAAGAGAGAAAGGGTGAGGGGTATTCCTGCATCCCTCCGCAGGCCACTCACCGGGCACGCCTCTGCAATACCTTCCCCTCTCCCCCTGAGGGGCTCTAATAGGGCTCACAGGGAGGCAGCACCGCGAAGGGGGTAAGGAGGAGATGAGGACAGGACGCTGACCCAGATACCTAACCTCGCTGAGTTTTCTCATCTGTAAAAGTGGGGACAGTAATTGTACCCCAGTCCTGGGGTGGTTGTGAGGATTCAATGTGTTACTGCACATAATGTGCTTGGAAGCATCCAGTGGTTAGATCGACAAATGTTATCATATTTACTCTTCAGGAGCCCTTACTGGATGAAATCTCCCTGCTCAGGCAGTCCACAGGGATATCTCATCCCTCAAAACACTATTTTGTGACACAGTTCGTACTGCTATCTGTGTGTGTGTGTGTGTGTGTGTGTGTGTGTGTGTGTGTGTGTGGTACACAACGCATAAAATTGATCATTTTAAGCATTTTTCAGTGGCATCAAGTACATCTTCATGGTTGTGCTATCATCACCACCATCCACCTACAGGACTTTTTCATCTTCCCAAATTGAAACTCCTTATTCATTAAGCAACAACTTTCCATTCTCCCCCTCCCCCGACCAGGCCCTGGCAACCACTCTCCTGTCTCTATGAACTTGACAACTCTAGGTATCTCATATAAGTGGAATTTGTCCTTCTGTGACCAGCTTACTTCACTTAGCATAACGTCCTCAAGGCTCATCCCTCTTGTAGCATGTGTCAGAATTTCCTTCCTTTTTAAGGCTGAATAATATTCCACTGTGTGGGGACTTCCCTGGTGGCGCAGTGGTTAAGAATCCCCTGCTGGTGCAGGGGACACAGGTTCAAGCCCTGGTCCAGGAAGATCCCACATGCCTGGGAGCAACTAAGCCCGTGTACCGCAACTACTGAGCCTGTGCTCTAGAGCCCGCAAGCCACAGCTACTGAGCCCACACGCCGTAACTACTAAAGCCCGCGCACCTAGAGCCCGAGCTCCACAACAAGAGAAGCCACTGCAATGAGAAGCCCGCACACCCCAACGAAGAGTAGCCCCTGCTCGCCACAACTAGAGAAAGCCTGCACGCAGCAACAAAGACCCAATGCAGCCAAAATTAAATAAATATTAAAAAAATATATATATATATATGTATTCCACTGTGTGTCTATACCACATTTGTGCGTCTATTCATCCGTTGATGGACACTTGGATTGCCATTGTGAATAATGCTGTAATGAACATGGGTGTTATACTGCTATCTTGATGTATTACCTGGTGTCATCACCTGTTAATACTGGTATATAAATCTAATGTTGTCATTTAACCTCTTCTAAAGGCAATGTGGTCGGTTACCCTTTTGGGACACTATGTCTGGCAATACTGCATTTCTCAGGGGTCAGGCAGACCCTCGAGGCTTATTCTTTCTTCATGAGATTCCCTGGAATGCCTCACCTTCTTCAGCTTTCTTTCGCTCACCAATGCCTACTCAGTTTATTAGCCTCAACTCAGCTATCACCTCTTCTAGGAAACGATCTCATTCCACGCCACATCCTGCCATGACACATCTTAAAGGAGTGCTGTGAAAAAGAAGTGGCAGGGCTTTCCTGGTGGCGCAGTGGTTGAGAGTCCGCCTGCCGATGCAGGGGGCACGGGTTCGTGCCCCGGTCCGGGAAGATCCCACATGCCGCGGAGCGGCTGGGCCCGTGAGCCATGGCCGCTGAGCCTGCGCATCCGGAGCCTGTGCTCCGCAACGGGAGAGGCCACAACAGTGAGAGGCCCGCGTAGCACCAAAAAAAAAAAAAAAGAAATGGCAACAGTCCAGCACAGTGCCCTGAAGCAGTGGAAGCTGCTCCCTGTCTGCCCCTAACTCCACACTCAGCACTTCGTTTCCATACCCACCCTACCCACCAGGCTGTGAGAGACGCAAGGGCAGGACTGTGTCTTAATCATCTTTCTATCCTCAGCACTGAGTCCAGGACCATATACCTAATGGTAAAGGCCAAAGAAATGTTGGACAGGCAGATGAACGGATAGATCGATAGAGAGACGGATGATGAGAGAATGAAAAATGAATAAACCGAATGTTAATTTTGTGGAATCAATCCTGGAAAAGGTCAACATCTAGATATGTAAGTTTTACTCTTCTCTTCTATAAGATGGCAGTTTGAATACTAACATTTAATGAGTGCCTACTATGTACCAAACAAAACATGCCTACAAAGCAATTTTTTTGATCGTTAATCTTATTTTTCTATTTTTAAATACATTTTTTATTGAAGTATAGTTGCTGTACAGTATTATGTTACAGGTGTACAATATAGTGATTCACAATTTTTAAAGGTTATACTCCATTTATAGTTATTATAAAATAATGGTTATATATTGTTGTACAATATATCCTTGTAGTTTGTTTTATATCTAATAATCTGTACCCCTTAATCCACTATTCCTATCCCTCTCCTTTCTGGTAACCACTAGTTTGTTCTCTATATCTGTGAGTCTGCTTTTTTGTTATATACACTAATTTGTTGTATTTTTTAGATTCCACATATAAGTGATACCATACAGTATTTATCTTTACCTGTCTGATTTATTTCACTTAGCCTAATGCCCTCCAAATCCATCCATGTTGCTGCAAATGGCAAAATTTTATTCTATTTTATGGCTGAGTAGTAGTCCATTGTGTGTGTGTGTGTGTGTGTGTGTGTGTCTGTATATGTGTGTGTATATATATAGATATATATATATACACACACACACACACACATATATGTACCACATCTTCTTTATCCATTCATCTGCTGATGGACACTTAGGTTGCTTCCGTATCTTGGCTCTTGTAAATAATGCTGCTATGAACACCGGGGTGCATGTATCTTTTCAAATTAGTGATTCAGGGCTTCCCTGGTGGCGCAGTGGTTGAGAGTCCGCCTGCCTGTGCAGGGGACACGGGTTCGTGCCCTGGTCCAGGAAGATCCCACATGCCGCGGAGCAGCTGGGCCCGTGAGCCATGGCTGCTGAGCCTGTGCGTCCGGAGCCTGTACTCCGCAACGGGAGAGGCCACAACAGTGAGAGGCCCACGTACCGCAAAAAAAAATAAAATTAAATTTAAAAAAGTTAGTGATTCTGGTTTTTTTGGAATGTACCAGGAGAAGAATTGCTGAATCATATGATAGTTCTATTTTTAGTTTTTTGAGAAACCTCCATACTGTTCTCCACAGTGGCTACACCAATTTATATTCCCACCAACAGTGCAGGAGGGTTCCCTTTTCTCCACACCCTCTCCAGCATTTGTTATTTATGTTCTTTTTGATGACAGCCATTCTGACAGATGAGGTGACATCACATTGCGGTTTTGACTTGCATTTTCCTGATGATTAGCAGTGCTGGGCATCTTTTCACGTGCCTGTTGGCCATTTGTATGTCCTCTTTGGAAAAATGTCTATTCACTTCTCTATGAAGCAATTATTAACACCATTACATAAGTGAGGAAACCGAGGCAGAAAGCAGTAAGTCCTTCAAGTTCAAGAGCTGATAAATGACAGTGCAAAGATTCAAACCCAGACGGTCTGGCTCCGGGCTTTTAATTACGAAAGTAATGTAATGCTGCATAACCTCTAAGGTTCCTTCTATGCTCTTGTTCTATGATTATAAAATGCTTATGATTAAAAAGGATGTTCTGAAGCCTCCAGGAGGTGTACAATGTTAAAAGTAATGGCATCCATTTAAACTGACATATTATATTGACTTTTGCCCTATGTGAGAATTATAGAGGGTTTGGAAAGCCCATGATCCTACTAAAAAGATGCTAAAATGGGTGCCTTACATGGAGTGATGAACACAACTCCATTTCTTTCCAGAATTATCAGGACACCATTAATGTCTATGCAAAAATCCACCCTGCTTCCTTGTTACTCTGCACTGAATGACTGAAAACCAGGTTCTTACCTACTGCATTTCTCCTCTCACGTCAAACTGAGGCAGTTCCAAGCCTTTAAAGGGAGAGATTCCTTTATCATTCCAGACCCTCCTCCATCCTGGATGTGATCATGTGTCACCATCTCACCAAGTAGTGGCGGCAGTGCGGCACCAACTGAGCAGTATCGATTATCAGATGAAGGGAGAGATTAAATCAGAGGGACCAGTGTCTGGGGAAGTAGCCTCGAGTAGCCCTCTCAGTTTAGTTCCGATGGTACTAATAAGTTTCCTCCCTGAATACCTGGGACCGGTGAGTGTTCCCACCTTCTCTTATTCTGCCAGACGAGAAGTGAATGCAACCACGTTAAACTGCGCAAAAATAAGGACTTGTTAACTAACAAGAAATTCAAGGCCCTCCAAACTAACCAACCCATAAATCCTAGACCAAGATCCACTCAGATGTAGAAGCTGCTAGCACTCTGATCCCTGTGGATTTCACTCTTCTAGAGAACAGGAGGCCATGGCAGTGGGACAGCATCCTGCCACTTCCCGGGACTAATCCAGGCATCACCTCCCACCCCCTACACACTGCCTGCACCTCCTCCTCTGTCACCTTCCCTCCTCCCCAGTGATGCTGTCCTTACACAGCAGTGGTAAGATTTTTTTCCAAAAGGCCAGAAATTTTTGTAGAATTCATGTATTCAAGAAAATAATTACTGTCTACTGGGTAAAATTAATAAGATATGATGACTGTGCTCCCAGGGTTCAGAGTCCAGGAGATCCACATGGGCAAAACAACTGCATAAATAAATCCTACTAGAACCTGATGGAGAGTCAGGAGCCCAAGGTTCTCTGGGTGACCCTGGGCCAGCCTCCTAAACCTTGGCCATCATCCTGCAATCTCCTTCCTGACCACCATAAAGGGGCATCATGCAGAATCACTAATAATGGCAAGTACTCTATTTAAAAAAGTAAATTAGCACAAACCACCACCACAAAAATGCCCACAACCGGCAACTTCCTTCCCCAAGTGGATGCTTCTCACAGGAAGCAGAGAGCTGATGAGGCACATGAAAACCATGCCTTTGTACTACATTTACCACCCTGGCTGCAAAATATGCTTGTAAAGCCATCATTAGCAGACTCACAGCTGTCAACCCTCCCTGCACTCCCAGCCTGAGAGACAGCTAGCCATCCTTCTGTGCTGAATGCCCTTTTAATTGCACACCCCACTGTATTAGCTGCCTTGACCTCCAATAAAAGCTTCGGCCTAACAGCGTCTGAAACCTGAGACAGGATGTCTACTGTGTCATCAACTTGTAGGCTTCCTGCAGGGCTCCTGCCAAGTGTGCACATGCACACACACACGCACAGCCCGTTAGAAAGACTTCTCCCTAGAAATTTCACAAATAATTACATGAGCAAACTTAGGCGGAAAGAACGAGAGGAGAAATAAAGGATACCGTATCTGAGAACAGAATCAAGGGAGACACGTGGAGGGTGTGCTGGGCTGCAGGACGCTATGTCAGTGCTCCCCTAGGGTGCCTGCAGGCATCCGAGGCAAACAAGGGGCGTGCCTGCCGTTCCTCTGTTCTCCAGCTGCTCCCACTGTGTCTGCCCCCAAGTCCTAATGTGCTCTGGGCTAGGAAAGGCCAAATGAAGGCCTGCTTTTAATACCTGTGCTCCCTGAGTTGCGTTCAGACTACAACAAAAATATAAATTATTGTAGCTGAAAGAAGAGTTAGGGAAACATTTCACAGGAAGCAGACAATTTAAAGAGGCAACTTAGGGGACTTCCCTGGTGGTGCAGTGGTTAAGAATCCACCGGTCAATGCAGGGGACACGGGTTCGAGCTCTGGTCTGGGAGGATTCCACATGCCGTGGAGCAACTAAGCCCGTGCACCACAACTACTGAGCCTGCGCTCTAGAGCCCACGAACCACAACTACTGAAGCCCGTGCGTCACAACTACTGAAGCCCGCACGCCTAGAGCCCATGCTCCGCAGCAAGAGAAGCCACCGCAATGAGAAACCCACGCACCAAAGCGAAGAGTAACCCCTGCTCACCGCAACTAGAGAAAGCCCTCGCGCAGCAACAAGGACCCATCACAGCCAAAAATAAATTAATTAATTAATTAAATTTTTTTAAAAAGAGGCAACCTAGGCTAGTGCTAAAGATGAAAAATAAAATTGATAATAACTGAATGGGCCTCATTGACTCAGCATCTTCTACCTGCCATCTCCTTTACAGAGCACAGCATCCAAATGAGAGGATTATTACACCCAAGTCATGGACGTGGGCTGTGTAAGTACTGGTCTAAGTAACTGTGGTCTTGTCTAGATATTTGAAGGAGCAGAAAAGAGAAGGAGAAAGCAAAGAGGGCAAAAAGAGGTTTAAAAAAATTAAGATGGGGCTTCCCTGGTGGCACAGTGGTTGAGAGTCCGCCTGCCGATGCAGGGGACACGGGTTCGAGCCCTGGTCCGGGAAGATCCCACATGCCACGGAGCGGCTGGGCCCGTGAGCCATGGCCGCTGAGCCTGCGTGTCCGGAACCTGTGCTCCGCAGTCTGTGCTCCGCAATGGGAGAGACCACAACAGTGAGAGGCCCGCGCACCGCAAAAAAAAAAAAAAAAATTAAGATGCAGAATTTTTTAAAGAATGATGAGTAAAATGTTTGGAGTTCTGGTGTTTCTACATTGCTATCTCCACAAATTATTTCTACTTCCTAATGAACGTGGCAGATGTTTTTAATGGAAGACTAACTATAAGCAGTCTTTATATCTAAGGCAATACTTTTTCTCAAACATCCCTTACCAAATTGCTCTTGTAAAATCAATTGTCCTTTTGTTTGCCCACGTTTATTTCTGCTTCCAAATACAGAAGACAGTAAACAGCTTCATTAAGAAACAGGAAGAATCTTGTGAGTCAATTTATGATCCAAATTCCAAAGGCAGAAATATGAGCCATGGCAATGCCAGTGAGTACCTTCACCTGGATGGCAAACAGGGGGGGAAACACCTTGGCTGGCTGGGCGTGGGATTCCCACAGGTGCGCCAGGCCACGGAACAGCCTCAGCCTCCAGGTTCAGCCAGAAATCCATCTAAGGCTTTGTCAACACATCCCTCTAGAATTTGGGGTCAAAGATTGGGCTCCTTAAGACTTGAAGGCTTACAAGGAGTTTAGAGACCACCAACTCCCTCCTCTCGGTTTACAAAAGCGGAACAAAGCACAGGTGACTCGCCCAAAGCCACAGTTCTCATTAGTGCCAGAGGCGGGACCGCCCCTCAACATCTGGGACGGTAGACAGCCTCTAATGCCTACCGGCCACCCACCCTGGATTTCTGTTTCTCTCACCCTCTCTCGTCCTTCCTCCTACTGCTCCCATCTATGTTATTCCTCCCCCTTCTATCCCCACACTGCCCGGCTTGATGGAAACAAGTGATGCTCCAGTTCACAGCTGTGGGCCCACAAGGAAGACACTCAAGGCCACCTCTTCAGCCGCCGTGCTCAGGATCAAGACACTCCTCTAAGAAAAGCCACACAACCGAACCAGGCAGGTGATTATTTTTCATTAGATAATGGCAGTTACTAGTCGTCTGCCTGAATTCAACTGTGTATTTTCTGTATAATTCTTTGGTTAGATAGCTCAATAGCTTTTGGTTGTTGTTGTTGGTGGTGATGGTTTCTAATCAGTTAATAAGTAAGTCTCCTACAGCTGCATGAAACCACCAGGTAGATGGGGCAGGGAGTAGGGAAGTAGTGATTAGAGCTCTAAAGAAAGCAACCACTATAAATAAGATGATCGTGTTTCATGGGGAAGCGTAGCTGCTCATCACCGCTAATTAAAAGATGGAATTACTTCATAGAAAAATCTCAAGCCCTATAAATTCCTATGTTATCTTAGAAGAAATCTTTAGTTAGCAACTACAAATCCCAGACATCATTCAGATTAGATAAAGAATTATTCGTTTACATTTTTCACCCCTATGGTGGCAAAGTAGATTTAAACTGATTATTCGCAGTTCATGCTTTAAAAATAAAAACATTTCGTGTGTAAGAACTAGCAAAGATTTTTAAAACATGCTGTGTGGAGAACTAAAACTTTTAACAAGAACTTTTTGCGGGCAGCAACAACATCGAGCTTAAACTCCATTCAGCAGAAAAGATGAATAAAAGTAGCCCGTCAGCCGTAAGTTAGTCTATAACACTTAAGATATATTTTGATATAGTTCTGCTTATCAAAAGAACTTACTCTACTCCAGAGCCTTCTGAAATGTTCACCTATAGAGCAGCATAAGGATATCGACTCTTTCTACACGCGTTTACAAGAACACTCTCTACCCAAGGCAGCTCCAGCTCCGAGAGCAGGGATATGTGCAGGAAATACTGCTTGGTGTGAAGAGTGTCTTTATTTCCAGACTTCTCCACAGGTCCTGGGCGGAATCGATGCGATAGGATCAGCCAAGTATAACTGCAAAGAAAACTGTCTGAGAAAGATAAAACTGGATTGGGAGGCAGATAAGCCCAAATTCCCAATGTCGCTCAGATCCGCACACTGCATGTGCGGTCACTGGGGGACGTCTGCTCTCCCACACTCGCCGGAGTGGAACTGCAAAGTTCGGTGTGTGCAGTGCTCCTTGGGGGGCCTCTGAGAGGGCCAGGGCTTAAAGGGGGCATTTCCATCTGTGACAAATAATCTCAATCCATATTCATGGCATCTCAACTAAAAGGAGTAGCTATTTTCATCAACCGAGTTCTCCTGGTCCTGTGGAAGCCACCCTACAAATGAATAAATAAGTAGGAGACGTTTTATTCACTTGGAGGTGAGGAAACGGGAAAGGAGACGAGCTTAATGGTTCCACCTTCTCTGACAACTGCTTTTCTGTTTTGGTGTCAGATCACTGGCAAAAGGAAAAAGAAAGAGAAAGAGAGGAAGAGAGAAGAAGAAAGAAGAAAGGAAGGGAAGAGAGAGAGAGAGGGAAAGGAAGGAATTGTCATAAAATTCAACTTCCTGTGGGGCATCCTTGGAATAAAACAGAAAGTGATGGTTGGATATCATCTCACAATTTCACCAGCTCCTCACAGCAACCCTGGCAGCGCCCAACATTACCCCCATTGTATACATTTATTTTATTTATTTATTTCTGGCTGCGATGGGTCTTCATTGCTGCGTGCGGGCTTTCTCTAGTTGCAGCAAGCAGGGGCTACTCTTCGTTGCAGTGCGCCAGCTTCTCATTGTGGTGGCTCCTCTTGTTGCACAGCACAGGCTCTAGGTGCATGGGCTTCAGTAGTTGTGGCACACGGGCTCAGTAGTTGTGGCTCGCAGGCTCAGTAGCTGTGGCGCACGGACTTAGTTGCTCTGCGGCATGTGGGATCTTCCCGGACCAGGGCTTGAACCCATGTCCCCTGCATTGGCAGGCGGATTCTTAACCACTCACCACCAGGGAAGCTCACCCCCATTGTAAAGGTGAGAATAACCAGGTTCAGAAAGGCTAAGTGACTTGCCCAAGGTCACACACTCGGTGATGCAGCCTAGTTTTGCACCCAAGTTGTTGACCCCAGATCTTCATATTTTAAGGTCATAAGAGCCTCAGAAAATGAATCTCTCTTAACCTCTCAGTGTCTTCAACAACTTTGAGCTGCCTCAGATGTCCTCACCTCTCCATCACTCCTGGACACACTGTCATTGCCGGCCTTTCTCCAGGGTGCCAGAAACTTCTAACAAAGATCCCCGGTGACCTCCTATTTACTGATTCAGTGGAAACCTCAGTCCTTACCTCCTTGATCTCTCCAAGGTATCTGACCTTTCATCATCCCTACCTTCTCAAGCTCACCCCTCCCTCCGTTTCCATGATACCACTTTTTCTTATCTTTCTCCCCCTTTTCTGGTCTCTCCTTGAATTGTCTTCCTGACTCCTCAAGGCTGCCAGTCCCTTCAATATTGAGTCAATGGGTCCCACAGCTCCACACTTCACCGTCTGTCACTCTACACATCCTTTGGGGAGAGCTCACCTCATCTGTGGATTCCACCACCTTCCTCATGCTGACATTTCCCAGATCCATGGCTCCAGCTCTGAATCCACTCTAGAGCCCCACTGGACCCCACTGGAACATTCCATCTCAAGCTCTAGAGAACCCAAACCAATTTTAGTATTCACACCCATCCTTGAAAATCAGACCCACCATAACAAAAACCCCCTCTCTGCCTGTATTCTCCGTCTCAATTAACGGCTGCAGCACCCTCACACTTGCCCTAGCCAGAAATCTTCATCCTCTCGCTCCTGCCCCATTTCTCAGCTGCCAGCCGCCATGGGTTTTCTATGTACAAAATCTGTCAGGGCCAGGCTGCCTCTTCATTCGCACTGCTACTGCCTTAGTTAGGTCTGCACCATCTTTCACTGAGGCCACGGCGAGGGGCCTCTCCACTGAACTCCATGATACCACTCTTCGAATCCAGTTTCTCTCTCCCTATCAGAGCAATCTTTCTTAAATGAATATCTGATCACTTCACTCCCTTCCTGAAAGCCCTTCAATGGCCACCCAGCCTATAGGATAATATCCAGATTCTTTAGCCTACGAGGCCCTTCGTCCTCTCCCTGCCACCTCCCCAGCCTGTCACTCACCCATGCACATACTGCACTATGTCGGCAACGCACCACTGCAGTTCCCCCAGGATACTGAGTGTGCATAACCTCTTTGTGCCCTAATGCTCACCATTCTCTCTGCCTGGAATGCGGGTGATTCACCATGTTCACATGCTGAACTCCTACTCACTCTTCCAAAGCCAGCCCGAGCCTCACCTCTCTTGGCTTCCTAGCAGCCTCCACAGCCCATGGTCCAGCATTTAATATGCTGCACCCTAACTCTTTGGTTCTTTGTCTGTCTCTAATACTAGACTGGGAGTTGCTCCGGGGCAGGAATTTTTAGTCTTTTTCATATCTTGGTTAAAATATGGCATATAGTACCACAGATGGTACATGAGTGGGAATCAAAAATGCTTATGGCATACGAATATGGAAGCAAAAACAATAAATAAAATATCGGCAAACTGAACCCAGCAGCATATTTAAAAAAATACATCATGACCAAGTAGGGTTTATTATGGGAATGCAAGGATGGTTCATTATTAGGAAAGCAATGATAATACTTCACAATATTAATAGATCTAAGGAGAAAAATCATATGATCGTCTCCCTAAATACTGAAAAGACCTTGGCAAAATATAACACCCATTCCTGATGAAAAAAAGTAAATAAAATAGGAACTGATGGATACTTCCCTAACTTTTAAAAATATATATAGACCTCAGTCCAAAAGCCAAGATCTTACTTAGTGAGAAAAACTGTACACCTGCCCACCATACATTACCAGTTAACACTGTGTTGGAGGCATAAATCAATGTAACAAACAAGAGAAAACTATTAGAGGAATAAAATTAGCAAAGGAGAGGAGTGATGTTATCTCTATTTGTAGAAGATAAATCCTTTTGAAAATCCAAGAGTACCCATTGAAAAACTAATGAATACAGTAATACAATTTAATAATAGGATATAAGATATATATGTAAGATATATATAATATCCTTCTTATATATTAACAATTATCAATTAGAAGAAATAATGGAAGATAAGAGCTCCTTTATAATAGCAACAAAAAGTATTTTTAATGCCTAAAAATAAATTTAACAAGAAATAAAGCCTCTATAAGAAAAACCTTTAAAATTGCTGAAAAGTAGATGTGTTCAAATGGAAAGACATTCCACGTTCTTGGGAAGGAGTCAACATCATAAAGATGACAGATATCCCTCAGGTTAATGTATAAGTTTAACATGGTCCCAATTTTAAAAAATTTTATGGAGTTAGGCAAGTTGATTCTAAAGTTCATATGGGAAAATAGTCTGGAAGAATAACCAGGAAACTACTAGAAAGGAAAGGCATTGTTTGGGAAAGAGAGAGAGCCAACATTACCAAGTACTAAAACATGCTCCAAAGCTTCCGTAACTAAAATAGTATGGAATTGGTACGTGAAAAGACAGATAAATGGGACATAACAGAAGGTCCAGAAGTAGACCCAAGTACTGAAAATCTGGTTTATGATAATGGTTATTTCAAATCAATGGGGGAAAGATGAATGTTTTAATAAAGGGTTTGGGGACAACTGGATAGACATTTAGAAAAAGATAAAATTGATCTATACCTCTCATTATACACCAAAATAATCTCCCTATGGATCAGAGATCTAACTATTAGAAAGGAAACCTTACAAATATTCAAGGAAAACATAGGTGAACTTCTTTGAAACCTGGAAAAGGTGGACAGACAACCTTTCTAACCATAATTCAAAATCTAATTTTCTTAGATGGGTTCTAGAGCATCCCAAAGGCAATGGGAAGCAGGATGATGAGTACAAACTGATTCACTATTCTAATTAATATTTCAAAAGCAATTTAGGAATAGAGATGTATTGCCAGTCCTTTTGCACCTACACAAATATACTCTTAAGACATTTCTGATTGGTGCCTTTGAGTCTGAAAGATCAACGGGAGCCCTTTCTAAACAGTGCTTCTTTGACACAATAAGACCACACAGGAGATTTTTTTTAAAAAAGGAAAGATTTTTATGATCAGCCTGTGACTCAAGATACGGGTAAAAAGGAAATTAGTTTTGCATTCCTGAAAAGAGACTGGGAACCCTCACAGACACCAGCGTGCACGTGGTCTCTGCACCAGTCTCTGCGGGGATGAAACAGAGTGGAGTCTGGCAGCCCTGCTGACGTGGCGCAGAAGGTCTAGCTAAAGAACATGTCCTCTCAGACAGTCTCCACGGGTCCCTAGGGCAGGGCTTTTCAGAAAGGGTTGACAACAGCCTCAGCCAAGTGAATATAAATATAAGGAAGTTCCTTTGCCCCCTCTAATACATTCCAGCCAAGCAAATTACTCAGCTCAGGGTCCTGACCACCTCACATATTTTCCCCCCATCCTGAAAGTGAAGTTACCAGGAAAAATAACCACAACCTTCTCCCTCAAGCAAGGGTCTCCACTCAGGCAGTTATACTAATAGTGTAATACCCTCAATGGCTTTGGAAGGGGAGAAGCATCCTTGGATTTCTCTGTTCCTTGCATCTTTACTCATACTTCCTTTTGTGACCTGAACCATATCAATCACCTGGAATTCCAGGGTAAAGAAAAGAAATTGGGTTCATCTTCATTTTGCTACATGAGATTTTATGAAATGTATGTACGTATGTGTGTATATATTAGTACAGTGCCTAGCACATACTAAGGATGATAATTGTTAGCCACTTGTAATCATCATTGTTATTACCATCACCATTATTATTAGCTGATGAATGGTTCAGTTTGATCTGTGATATAATGCCAAAGAGCAACCGATGTTGCCTATTTTATTGACTTAATCCTTCTAAATGCCGACAAATTACCAGGCTCAGCCATTTAAAAATCACATTTCTAATGCAATAATACTATCTGCAATGAGTGTGGAAGAAATTACTACAGGCCAGGGATTTTTACAAAGTGAATTAAATCACTATAAAAACTGACCATGGGACTTCTCTGGTGGCGCAGTGGTTAAGAATCCACCTGCCAATGCAGGGGACATGGGTTCGAGCCCTGGTCTGGGAAGATCCCACATGCCCAGAGCAACTAAGCCTGTGCGCCACAACTACTGAGCCCACGTGCCACAAATACTGAAGCCCATGTGCCTAGAGCCCATGCTCCGCAACAAGAGAAGCCACTGCAACGAAAAACGCAGGCACTGCAACGAAGAGTAACCTCCGCTCACCACAACTAGAGAAAGCCCGAGCGCAGCAATGAAGACCCAAAGCAGCCAAAAATAAAAAATATATATACAATAAAAAAAATTTTTTTAATTAAAAAAAAAAACTGGAGCTTTCCTCCACTGTTGAGCCCTGATGGTGTGGCAGTGGAAAAGAAATGCTAGAAGAAGGTGGAATCAGGGAGATGCCCTTCCACCAGGGAACTAAGGCTCTTGAGAAGTCTGTTTTGCTGGAAAGTAAGCCTCTGTTATGGAAAACACTTTCTGCATATTTCAAAATGGTTACTTTCCTCTCTTCCTGCCAGAGTTAGACCCTGAAGTCAGTAGGGCCATCGGCAAGGAGAAATAAACACAAATTTGGGGAAGCAAGGAAAAACTTGAACCGGTGAGGATGTGCTGGAACCCACAAGGATAGCCTAGAACCCTCCTCAGTCTCTCAATACCTAGACATCTTCACCTTCAGTGATAGAGATGTTCCACAGGAGAGGATGGTGCCCTTCATCATGAAGCAAAACATACACCTGGTCCAGTAGTTGGACGATCTTAAGAAATCCATCAGAAAGTAGAGGAGCCTAGTTGCTGCCTCATACCAATGGCAGAAGAGACAATTATGTGATGAGCTATAATCTTTCATGCCCTGCACTGACTCTTAAGATTCAAAGAAGAATGTGTCTGCTGCTTCACTTCCATCTTCAACATCTCAAACTATCTCTGTTCCCTTCCCTACAGGGAGGAGAATTCTGGGAAATGTAGTTGACTCGATACAAATCCACAGTAGTATCCACAATAGAATGTTTAAAGCCATATGATGCTAGTATGGGCTATTCACAGTAGATTGGAGTCAGAGTTGAAGTAGTGTCCATGAGACCACCAGTTCTACTTGGATTTGAGTCTTTAACTGCAGGGAGTTTAGGGGTTCTGAAGTAAAGGTCAGGGTGTGGGAGAATAGTGCTAGTGGGAAGGTTAGGATAGTGGCTAATAAATAACCTATCCGTGACTACAAACTTAACAACTCATATGACTATGTTATTAGCACACGTAACAGTTCAACGAATACTTTTGGGATGAAGGATGAATGAACGTTCCAGTGATCCTGGTGTTTAATAGAGTAAGTGTCTTTCCTGTTCATTGCATCTTCCAACTAATTTTTACACCTTTCTCCTTTTAAACTCCTAATTTAATATACTGTTTCTAATGTACTTGACATTGTTTTTAAATTAATTTATATCTTGTGGTGAATGTACTTTTCAAAAATTCTCCAGATCACAAACTCAGTGATAATTATTTGAATGTATTTGTTTACTCAGTAAGTAGTTCAAATAGATTAAAATATCAGGGAGATGTGAGGAATCTGAAAATACTTAGTGCTTTAACTTGATTATATATATGAACTAAACTAATATGTTAGTGTTTGATTTGTTCATTTTATGCTAATTTCTGTTTACATAATTTTGTAAAAATTTTTAAAAATCAGTATTTGTTATATACCAAAATAATTTTACATTCTCTAACTTATATTTTTAAGATTAAAATTTATAATTTTGTCATTTTATGTAAGATACAAATTTTACATTTATAATCTCACAAAATATTTATATAATATATACCATGTGTTTCTTCTATTCAGATGAATGTCCCAATTCAGTGCTTATATAATTTAATGTTTTGTGATAGTAGCCTAAATATTGTTTTTTTCTAAATTCTGAGTTTGATATTTATACTATATAAAGTCAAAAGATAACATTTTCTCAGGAGGAAGCTAAAGTTGATTTGACCCTTAAATCTCATTTTCTTCCTAAAACTCTAGAGAGTCTAGTTCATCAAAAGTTAAAAAAAAAAAAAACTGACCCTGTTGGTTCACAATTAAGTGTCTGGTAGAATGAAATGCGATTATGCCATAGCTTACTAAGCCTTAAAGAAGATATTACTGCTCATATGTCTCTACTGGGAATGTTTTTATACTACCTAAAATGTTTGAGAAATGTTTTAATGATAAATGCTACTGGACTTTTTCATTACTGATATTATCTATTAGCTGATCCCTTATCTAAAATATTTCCGAAATGGAAAAGATTCAAATGAAGCTTTCTGAAAACAGCCATGTGTTCATAAAAAGATTTCCAATAGACTTTTCTCATAATTAATAAGTACTTAAAATTCAGTATCTATTTATAAAGAGCCTTACATTGGCTTCTAGGGGATCTTTTAAATGGAGTTATTTTTTCATACCCCTGTTTTTGAACTGAAAAAATATATATATACATACATATATATGTGTGTGTATATATATATATATATATGTATGTATATATATATTCCCAAGTCTAGACTTACTTGGGCCCTGGCTATTTAGAGTCTACGTTTGGTGTTCTTAAACCCCCTGACACATTCCTTTCTTTCATCTCTGTGATTCCTGGCCACTCTTCTCAGTATGTCTGACTAATCTTCCTGACATTTCTGGGGCATAAATGGACCCAGAATATATGACCAGGGAAAAATTCAGCTAGGAATGTAGTTCTGTACTGTTTTTTATATAAAAGATTTTCTCTTATTGATATGGAAATGAATAGATGTCTGATAACCTTCTGCCAACCTGGAACATTTCTACTTACCCCAGGGAGTTCTTTGGGGCTGATGTTTCATAGGGCTTACACTGTCAATTCAAAAGTTCTGTAACAGATCTCGAAATGATCTAGGATAGCCCCAAGATGGGAGATTCGTTCCTTGGCCCGCATTTCTGGCTCCGTGCCTTGACTGTGTATAAAACAGGAAAGATGCTCTGGCCAATGGATATGAAATGGTTTTATATTTACACAGTGGGACACCACAATGGGTAAAAGGACTGATTTCACTTAAAATCCCAACACTTTACAAA
The DNA here is from genome assembly GCF_964270905.1 of Leucopleurus acutus. Classification (NCBI taxonomy): domain Eukaryota; kingdom Metazoa; phylum Chordata; class Mammalia; order Artiodactyla; family Delphinidae; genus Leucopleurus; species Leucopleurus acutus. The sequence continues at coordinate 26,525,896 of NC_139143.1, forward strand.
ACCACATTCTTTCCTTTTATCTGACCACTTTCACTTACTAGCCCTAGAAAAGAAATGATATAAACCCAATAAGTACTTTTTTTACTGACTGAAGTAATAAGTCAATCCAAATGGTTTACAGTCTGTCACCAGGCAAAAATCTTGACTCACTCAGGTGAGTTGCTATTTGACAGGTGGGATCCAGAGCATCATTAAGAGTTATGTGAGCTCACAGTTGTCTCTTCTACATTCCTCAGTCTGTGTCATTCCTAAATCTGCCTTTATTCTCTATCTCTTCCAAATCCATTATCATCTTTCTCTGTGAGCTCCCCCCAAATCTGTATCTCTTCCCGTTTCCTGCCTCAGTCAACATTACCCCACCCACCCAGTTACCTAAGCTAGAAACCTCCGAGCTGTGTAGCCTTCTGCCATGAAGTCTCATTCTCCAGTGGACACATGACTAGTACTGAGAGTGCTCAGAACCGGGTGGTCACGCCTCAGGCCACTAGAGCCACTGTCTAACTCCTGGGACCAGCCCGACCTCCCTGCGTGGGCCCGCCAGCACTTTACCTCCCCTCCTTAACCAACTGTTTCAGAAACAAAACTGGGGGAATTCAACAGCGCTGACTACCTACCAGTGGGCATGATGTGAGAATTCATAGGGCAAAATGATATTTGGGAAATGTACTGATGAAATCAGAAACTGAAAGTGGATAATATTTTGCAAGAAAATCCCTAAATTCTGTAAAACATAAATCCCATAGAATCTTGTCTAGTTAATAATCATAAACCTCCACATCTTGGACTTCCCTGGTGGTCCAGTGGTTAAGACTCCACGCTTCCACTGCAGGGGGTGCGGGTTCGATCCCTGGTCAGGGAAGTTCCGCGGTGTGGCAAAAAAAAAAAAAAAAAAGATAAACCTTCACCTCTTTCTCTAAAGAATGGAAGCACTTTTCAAGCCTCACCTAAAATAATTTTTTGACATTCTAATCATTTAAAAGATCCTCTAGAGTCTGAATCATTTTTTCCTTAGTGTATTAATGGGAAAGTTAAAATACAGAGGAAAACTGATTTACTCACTGTCACAAAATAAATCGGTGGTAGAGAAAGAACTAAAACCAAATCCCCCCTAAAATTATAAGGTTCCTGGATGTACTATTCTGCCTTTGACTTTTAAATGCCTACCGAGGAGACTTTTAATACCACCTCACAGAATGTAATACTCTATGTAAGAAAAGAGTCCCCAAATTCATCTTAAGTGAATTACAAAGATGATTTTTGCTAATTACCTCTCAAAAACATGCCTTTATCTTCCAGACCCTTACTCTTCAGGGCAAACTACATGTTGGAGTCACAATGACCTCTCTTGTTCTAATGAAACTTAACTCCTTCTGTGCCTGAGGGCTACGGAGGTCCACAGTTTGCTCATAAATCTGGCTCAGGGAAGAAGAAAGGCCTTGTGTTGGAGTTATGTGGGCCTCCATCCATGGTGCTTGAGAGAACACAACATTTGTTTGGTTAAAATGCTGCAAACTTAAAAAAAAAATGCTGCAAACTTTAAAGGTGTAATGGAAATATTACCTGAGGGTACCAATACTTAAAAAAGAAAAAAACCCTAAAATTATTATTCCCAGAGACAGGCAGAGGATTGGTAGTTAAAATTCTGGCCCCATACCTCATTACTAACAATGAGGTCATCCGAACAACCCTTGTTTCTGGCTAAGTCTTATGATGTTCTCCCTGCACCACATGTCATGTTTCACTGTGCTCCATCACATCTTAAACTCCAGGCAAATTCATGTGTGCACTTAAAGTGACCCCATGTGACTGTCCCCAAGACTGACAGCTCTTCTCTAGATGTGCCTGGATCACTTTAAATTGGTGTAGAGCATTGAGGTTCCCCAGATCCAACGTCTCCTCTGGAGCCATCACTCTGATAATATAATCAGTTTCCCAGCATCACTTTTATTTCATCACATAAATAAAATTGCCAAATATATCAAGCTGCCTCCTATTGCACTGTGAATGAATTTTCCAGGCTGCTTCAACAAAGCCAAAAATCTACTTTGTCACATGACTCCACAAAACATGATGGATGCATTTAAGTTTCAACATTTGTTTCTTCTTCCTATAGATTTCCTTTCCTCCCTCCACTTTTATGAAAAGAGTATATTTTAATTTACCTTGGCACACACGGAGCATTCAACAACACAAAGAAGTTACTGTAAAAACAGGTCCGCAAGAATGTTCTAGAAAAAATTGGTAGGCTGCAACTTACTAGGATTGCCAAAAATATATCTTTAAGAACCAAAGTTCTTGGGCTTCCCTGGTGGCGCAGTGGTTGAGAGGCTGCCTGCCAATGCTGGGGACACGGGTTCGTGCCCTGGTCTGGGAGGATCCCACATGCCGTGCAGCAACTAGGCCCATGAGCCACCACTACTGAGCCTGCGCGTCTGGAGCCTGTGCTCCGCAACAAGAGAGGCCGCGATAGTGAGAGGCCTGTGCACCGCGATGAAGAGTGGCTCCCGCTCGCTGCAACTAGAGAAAGCCCTCGAGCGGAAACGAAGACCCAACACAGCCAAAAATAAATAAAATAAATTAATTAATTTAAAAAAAAAGACTTAAATTAAAAAAAAAAAGAACCAAAGTTCTTCAAAATTTATCAGCTGGTCTAGTCTGGTTATACAGACTTCCAGCATCCCACACTCTTCCTCTGTAGCACTCACCGCAAATGGAAACAAATTATGAATTGTGCATTTTGTGGTTAATGTCTGTATCCTCCATTAGAATATAAGCTCCATGTGGACAAGGGCTGTGTGTACCTGTTATTTTATTGCTGTGCCTAACACAGTTCCTTGAGTGTAGTAGATAATCAAATAATATTGATAAACAATCACAAGAGTAAATAAATCTGTGAGTGAAGAGAGTGTTAAATCGGAAGATATGGCATGCAAGAGTGAAATAAGCTTTTTAGAGTCCCTGAGATTTACTTTTAGGGGTGTCCTGACAGATTTATTATGAAACTATGAAAATGGCATACTGACAACAATCTACAAGTTAATTACTCTTGAGATAAATTCGGGATTCATAAAACCAATTCTCTTGGTGGCAACTTTCCACATTTCAAATTTTACAACTCCTGCGGGTATCTGTTTAATTTAACCCTTGCGTATGAAAAGATCAATGCGTGTATATTTGGATAAGCAGAAACGGCAAGCAGATGCAGCTATTCCTAGACTCCACTACTCAAAATCACATTTCACTTCAAAAGTCACAGAAGTACAAACCAGAAAGTCCCACTGAACAGGGTCAGAATTCTCTACAGCAATTCACGCTGTGTTCTTGATATTTCTCTCTAAGCACTGATAAAAAAACTCTTTGAAGTGAAAGAGTAAATATTATCATTTGATAGTACTTAGACCGAACAGTGCAAATACAACTGCATTGTGTTACACTCTGGGGACACACACAACGCTGGCAGGGGTGCCATGGAGGAATCAACGTGCTCAGCACTGGTGCAGGCAGGAGGGAGCCCCGCTCAAAGAACTACTCACCCCTTAATCTTCCTCTGATAGACACACAGAGGTTAGGAGGAAATGCTGACTTTCCAATATGTGTTTCTGTTTTGGTAGCCCTGGGAAGGAAGGCTCACGAATAGGCAATGGGAAATGCCAACTCCTAATTATCAGCCCGCTTCTACTACTCCTTCCGACATTTTTGTAAATGATCACGGATGGGGGTGGGGAGAAAAATCTAAGGAGTCGCCCCGGTAGGGGGGCGCGGAAAGGAAAGAATCCCAGTAGCTGGTGTCAGCGTGTCCCCGGCCTGCGACGCGGCAAAGGCCTGTGGACGCCCGGGAAGAGGGTCTCGGGCGAAGGCAACACCGCGCGGGACCAACGGGATGGATGGGCGAGTCCTGGGGGCACAGAAAGGGCACTCTGAGGAGTGGAGGGCAGCAGGAAGAATAACCTGGGCAGCCCCGGTGGGCGGCGAGGCCTGGAACCGCGTACGCACCATCCAAGCACTGCGCCCGGGGAAGGTCTGGCGGGGGAGACGTGCAGGGTCGCCCCCAAGGCCGGGAGCTGACCCGGCTCGGCCAACGCCTTCTCCGGAACCGAGCAGCGCACAGCGCTGCAGGTCCCCCGATCCACGGCCGCGGCGAGGCGCGCAGTTGTTGCCCGCCCAGCCCTGTCCCCGGCGGCGCTCACCTTGCCCGGAAAGGGCCCCGGGAGGAGCAGCTTCAGAGCCTGCCTCTTCAGCTCCACCAGGCGGGCGTTGCAATTCTCGCACCAGACGCCGCGGTCCGATCCGGGGGAGGAGCCGCCGCCGCTGCCCGAGCCCGGGGAGCCCGTGCCGAAACCTGGCGAGCCGCCCAGGGAGCCAGGCGAGCTGGTGCCAATGCCCGGGGAGGCGGGGCCCGGGGAGCCCGTGAAGGAGCTCGGGGACGAGGTGCCCGAGCCGGGGGACGGCGTCCCCGACGAGCCGAGCGCCGAGCCCGCGCCCTCGGGAGTGGGGCGGCTCCCGGCGCGCGACTCTTCGTATGCTTTCCGGTACCAGCTTTCCGGGGAGAAGGGCGCCGCGGGCTTGGTGGGCGAGCAGACTTCATTCACCTGCGGAGGAGACACATGGTGTCAGGGGCCGCAGGGCGGCTGGCTCCCGCGCCTCTGCCCAGGGCCGCCCTCCCGCCTGCCCGGGGACCTGCGCGCCACCGAGGACCCGGCCAAGCGCCCACGGGCGCACGTTAGGGGCCGCTCTGAGCCCTGCGGCCAAATCTGCCTCCTTATGTCTGGTTAATTGTGTTTAAGTGAATCCCCGTCGCCCGGGTGACCCCTGCACCGGTTCCCGGGAGGCGGCGGACTCCTCTGGTTTGGAGGAGAGGGGCTCACTCGCTCAAGGAATTTCGATGGTTTCTGCAAAGGAACCCACGGATTCAGCTCTCCGCGCTTTTGAATCCGGCACCCACCCCAGCAAGAGCTCACTTTTAAGATCCTGGACGACGGGGGGCGGGGGGGGGGGGCTATGACTTTTGGATTTTTATTCATTCAGGGCAAGGCCCTCTGGATCCTGAAGGTAAATGAAAGGTTCTCCCGCCTCCAGGAAAACGGTCCCTTAAGAACAGCAGAGAAATCGTGGGAAACCCTCCCATTCGGCTTAACTCTGCTTGGAAGTGCAGGAATGCTGCAAAAGTTAGGGATGCGGGGAAGAGAAGGAACGAGAGGGCTGCAAAAATTCCGAGGGCAAGTCGAGTGCGCTGGCGTCGTTGCTGGCGGACCCGCCTCCGCGCGCGCACGCCGGCTGGGCCAGCCGAGGCGCCTCAGCAGCGGGAGGAGAGCTCGGGGCCACCTTGCCCTGGCTACACGTTACCCGGAAAGGGGAACCCTGGCCGGGAAGAGTCCGGTAACGCGTCTCCGCATTATACCCATCACAACTTACCCCGTATTTCTTGCCCCTGGTGGAGACTGCAAGCCTCTCTTTATTCCCAGCTACCGAATTCATGGTGGCTTTTCCAGAGGAGAGTGTCTAAATGTTCCACCAACGCTACATCCAAAAGGTCTTCCAACCCAGAAGGGTGTCCAGTTGTAGGGGGCTGTCTCTTGGCCCTCAAGTCAAGGTTTCTTAACTGAAGGGGGCGGGGGGATAAAAGCAGATGGACCTCAGAAGTAACAGCACTAATTTGCAGAAGGGTTGCAATGCCTGGTTTATTCTTCTCTTCAAATAATGCGTTTCCTCCTCTTCTGCCTTCTCCAACCACACGTTCTTTTTTCACGGTCACATCCAGATAATTGGCATTCTCCTCAGCCTAGTGAGTCCGTTTTCCTCCACGAGGGAAAAGACGAGTACAATCGGGGCACACGGCAGCTGCAGACAAGGTGGGCGGGCCCCCCGCCTCGCCTCCGCCGGCGAGCCGGCTCTGGGAACTTGTCTCCTTCGCGGAGCTTGGTAACTGAGTTCAAAGAAATTCTCCCAAAATATAAAGATCCAGATCGGGGAGGAGCCTCGGCGTGTTGGGGAGCCAATATCCGCCGGCCCGCTTTGCCTGACAGTTGCGCGAGGGCAGAGAGGGGCGGCGGCGTGGCCCGGCCGGCGGGGCGCCCCGGCCGGCGTCTGCGGTCAGGGCGCGCGTGTGCGCCGGGGCGCAGCGCGGAGCCTCGCGAACAGCGGCCCCTCCGGGGAGCCCGCCGCCTGGCTGCAGCCGCCGCGTCTGCCGGGATCCATTTTATGTTGCGGCGCTCCTGCCTGACATTGCGAGGCCGAGAGCCGGGGGAGGGGGTCGTAAATCTCGCCTGTTGCGGGGAAGTTGCTGGTGAGTGGCCCGGATCCAGGGCTCTAATGAAACAGCACTGCGCGAGCCTGGAGCTGGGGGCAGCGCCGAGCGAGCGCGACCGGACAGAAATGCGCCCGAGCCTCCCCGCCCCCAAGTTCTTTCTCTTCCTGGCAAGGCTTGCAGTTCTGCCTTTGAAACGCCGTGTAAGAGGGATTGAGTCACAAACAAGTCCACAAATATGCCGGGTCCTCCCCCCGGCCTTTGTTCTCCTAGACCTGCCCTGCAAACCTTTTCTGGAATTGCCCTACCAAGCCCGGCCGGCCTGGGGGCCACCCTCCCGAGCGCAGCGGGAGAACAGGTCCTTCGCCCCGGCCCGCCTGCGACCCAGTGTGTGCTGTGCCTAGCCGCCCAGGGCTGGGCCGCGCGAGCCCTGGGAGCAAAGGGCCGCCGCTGGGCAGGGAAACTGAGGGACTTGCCGCGCGGCACACGCTCGGCGCAGACGGCGTGGGCCTGGAAAGGGGTGTGTGCAAGCTGGCCTTGGCCTCGCCTTGGCCGGGGGTCCCCTCGGCATCCCCCTTCCTGCTCTTCCAGCGCGCAGGGCCCGCCGTGTCCCGGGAGAACCCAGTCATCGCCTTCTCCAGTCCCCCTCCGCCCCCGGCGCAGCGCCTGGAGCGCAGGAAGCCGGCATTTGCCGGGCTCCACACGTAGCTGCTCCGGGGTGTCATTTTTCATCTCCCGGGAGGACATTTCTTCTGGTGAGCCCGCAGGTCTGTTTTGTTGTGACCTTTAATTAACACCCCGCGAGACGCCTCTTGAAAGGACCAGCCCCGTGCGGTGATCACGTGAGGTGTAATGGCATCTCCGCGCCCGGGAGGAACCTGGCCTGGGGGCATGCGAGGGCGCAAAGGACGCCTGGGGCTTTCCAGCCTCTAGCTTCCCTCTGAGATATGGAGGGGGCAGGAAGACAATATCCTGGGGTGCTGGAGCCCTGTGGCAACGCCGCCCCACACCTGCTTTCCTCAGGGAAAATTCCTTCCGCGCATCCCTCGCACTGCCCTCCGCCCACCCCTTCCCGCCGCAGCCCTTGCGTGGGAATGTTTCACAGGCACTAAAGCGAGGTAAGAAGGTCAAAATGTAGATGTCGAAAACAGTGTGGAAGTTTCCATTACGTTCCTACTTCCCATTTAAAAGTGATCATATCAAGAGAAGACCTTAGGGGTCAGGTACACCTCCGGGCAACACCAGCCAGCTTCCATCCCCATCTGTATTCCGCGGAGATGCTGCGAAAATAGCATAGCCATTAGCTACGCACTGCTCATCTGCCGAAAAGCAGCGTGTGGCGAGGTGAAATGCAGAAGCCAGTGAGCCGAGGGTGGGGAAGGAGTGGTGTCGAGGAAGAGTATTGGGGAGCTGGGAAATTCACCTTGGAGACAGAGGAGACCCGAGGTGGTCTGATTTGCATCCCGAAGTAGATGGGGCTCCAAAGCGTGTTTGGTGAGCTCGGAGCGCCCTCTGTCGATCAAAGTTTACAACCAGAAGCCCCGCAAGAGAGTTTGATTTGATGCTTTAAAAAATGGGTGTGAAATTTACATACTGTGAAACGCACAATTTTTTTAAGTGTACAATTCTCTGAATTTTGATAACTGTACACTCCCAGGTAAGCCACCACCACAATCAAGTTATATATTTCCATCGCTCCAGAAAGTTCTTACCTTCCTCTTCCCAGGTGATCCCCATCCCTGGTACACAATCACAGCTCTGATTTCTATCACCATAAATTAGTTTTACCTGACCTTGAACTTTTTATCGGTAAAGTCCATGCAGCGTGTATTCTTTCGTGTTTGGCTTTTGTTGCTTAACGTGAGGTTTTTGAGCTTCATGTTGTTGCTAATATCGATCTGTTTTCTGTGTGTACTCTGTTTTTCATTCCTGTCTCTTCTGCCTTCTTTTTGTTAATTGATTTATTTTTTTTTTTAGTTATTCCGCTTTCATCCTTCTATTGGCCTTTTAGCTGTAAGGATTATAATATGCATCTTTAACTTGGGCTACTTAAGAGTTAACTTTGTGCCACTTCACCTAAAATGTAAGAAACTCGCAACAGTATAATTCCATTTTGCCTCCCTCCTTTGTGCTACTATTTGATGTATTTTATATCTACATACATTGTAAAACCCATAATACAATCTTCTCAATTTTACTTTAAACAATTTGTTGTCTTTTCGTGAAACTAGAACATTTTAAATATGTGGGGTTTTTTATATTTACCCAATTTTATCATTTGGGGAACTCCATTTTTTTCCTATAGAGCCAACTTTCCAGCTGGGTCATTTCCCTTCAGACTGAAGAACTTCCTTTAGCATTTCTTATACTGAGGGTCTCTGGGCAACAAATTCTCTCAGCTTCTGCTTATCTGAAGATGTCTTTGTTTCACTTCGGAGCTTGAAGAATAGTTTAACTGGATGCAGAGTTTTTGGTTGACAGTTATTTTTCTTTCCACCCTTTCAACATGTTCATTGCCTTCAGATTAGAAGCCTTCCTTGCTTCTGATCAGAGGCCAGCATTAATTCTTATGGGAATTCCCCTATGTGTAATGTGTCCTTTTTCTCTGGATGCTTTGAAGATTTTCTCTTTACCATTGGTTTTCAGCAGTTTGGCTACGATGCTCCTGGATGTGGGTCTCTCTGTATTTATCCTGCTTAGGGTTTGCTGAATTTCTAGGACCTATAACTTGACTTGTAAGTTTTTCACCAAGTTTGGGGAAATTTCAGCCATTATTTATGGAATTTTTTCTGTCTTTTCTCTCCTTCTGGGACTCCAATTACATGTATATTATGACACTATTTGAATTGTCCCACCAGTTGCTGAGGCTCTGTTAATTATTTCAATCTTTACCCCTTTATTCTTCGGACTGGATACTTTCTATTGACCCTTTATTAAGTTCACTGACCCTTACTTCTGCTATCTCCAATCTCTGTCAAGCCTATCCAATGAATTCTTCATTTCAGATACTGTACTTTTCAATATGTACATACATAGTTTCCCTTTCTCTGCTTCTTTTTCCTTTAAATCTGTGAACATAGTTATAATGAGAGGTTTACATTTCTTGCCTGCTAATTCCAACATCTGGCTCATTTGGGGGTCCCTTTCTATTAAGTGATTTTTCTCTTGACTCTGAATCACATCTTTCTGTTTCTTTTCATATCCACTAAATTTTAACTGTATGCTGAATATTGTGGATATGACATCATAGAGATGTTAGATTCTATTATCTTCCTTTGAAAAGTACTGATTTTGTTCTAGTAGACAGTTAAGTTAGTGGTGGGTCACCTTAAACTTGTAGAGGCTTGGCTTTATACTTTGTTAGAGCAATTAGTTCTGTTTAGTTTTCGCCCTTAGTCCTGGGACTTGTTCTTTACCCCTAAAGTATGGCCCTTCTAGGGTTTTTGTGGAAAGTCTGAAGTGCTTACCAGGCCCCTCTAACTAGGGACTTCAACTCCAAGCTCTGCTCCCCTGCAGTGACAGCAGCTGAAATCTCTGCTCCACTCTTTCAGCTTCTAGATGCTCTTTCCCCTGGACTTCTTGTAGCTCTTCCACGTAGGCAGAATTCAAAAATATGAGCCAAGGAGTTGAGGGAAATGAAATGTGGATTTTAGAGCTGCCTCACGTTGACTCTCTCCTTTCTGGGATTTTTCTCCTTCCTTTCCAGCTACAGCCCTAAACTCCACCACGAAATGCCTCTAACCAATAAGACTGGCTTTCACCTTGAGTTACAGCCACTGTGCCCAGCAGACTGGAAAAACCCATGTAACCCTTCTTTCAAGGATTGAATCCTTGAATCCCCTCCAGTGCCCGTTTTTGGCCACTCTCCAGTGCCTTTAAATAGGTTTCTGTTGTTGTTGTTATCCAGCTTGTAATTGTTTTCTTCTGGAAATTCAGTTGTTTATAACGCACTCCCTAATTTTAGCTTAATGGTGGCTTTTTCAAGTTGACCTTAGGTTTTTAGAATTCTTGTAGCTTTTATTTTGTGAGTTAGCAGCCTAAAGAGTTAGTCTTTAATGAAACTAGCTGTACCTTTATTTTCTATCTAACTGAAGTTTTTTAATGATGCAACCCAAGCCCTCACTGTTAGATAGATAGAAGTCTCTAGATCTATGTAGGCATGCGTCAGTTCAGTTCCAGACCACCGCAATAAAGCAAATATTGCAATAAAGTGAGTCACGTGAAGTTTTGGTTTCTTAGTACATATAAAAATTACCTTTACACTATACTGTAGTCTATTAAGTGTGCGATAGCATGTTTAAAAAACGTACATACCTTAATTTATAAAAATACTGCTAAAAATGTATCATCTGACAATGCAGGGTTACAAACCTTCAACTTGTAAAAAAACACAAACAAAAAACATTATTTGTGAAGCACAGTAAAATTAGGTGTGCTTGTATATTTGAGGGTGTTAATGGAATTACTTCAAGATTTAGGTTAAAAAAAAACAACACTCATTTTATAAATGAAAAAATTACATACTGGCTTCCAAAAACCCAGAGCTTCTATTAACACAAATTTATTTACTCCATTGATACCCCTGGGTGAAAAACAGTATCTCCCTGCTATATTCATAAGTACAAAGTGCAAAAAAAAAAGTTAAGGTCCATTACCTGGCTAAGAATGAAATTCTTATTCCATATTCCTTGTTGCTTACTTATTAAACAGATGTAACTTCTTTGGGAGTGTTTCGTGGGACTTTTATATTTTCAGAAAATGCAATTTAGCTTTCTCATTATTTATACCTCAGGGGTGAGTAGCTAATAAATTTTATAGCTAAAATATATTATGTCACCATGTTTTTGAAAGCCTAAAAGTATAAATCAGAAATAAAAAACCAAAATCAGGCTGGCAACTTCTAATTGCTAAGCAGAGGGCAGACTATGATAGATTTCACTCCTCTTTAATATTTTTCTTTTGAATAATTTCCATGTTGGTTCAGGCACCAACATGCCAACGGAGCCAGTGGAGTGCATGTGCCAGAGGCGCCTGCATTTCTCCTTGAAAGAGAATCAAAGCAGCTTACACCGTCCATGTGGTATCTTGATGAATATGCAAACAATATTTGCATATGATCTACTGGTGTTCTGGGGAACCATATGACCATGTGTGGGCTGCCAAAGAGTCATCAGCAAGCTGATAACTTTAATTTGTGTACTTGGCCACTGCAAGAGAAGGGTTGTTATCCTGCAAGCTAAGGAAGGCTTTCCACTCTTAGATGATCATTTCAATCATTAATCGTTTTATGCTCATGAATTCCTTTCATGCTAAATTCCAAGTTTGATTCCTGTCCAAAGTTCAGACAGTTCAGAAAATAAAGGTATAGAAAGAGAAATGGTGTGAACCAAATTTGTGTGGCTAGAGGTTTTTTTTGTTTGGTTTGTGGGTGGTGGGGGGAGAAAAGACTAATTATTAAAAACAGAGAGGAAGCTCAGACAATGAGTGCTCGCCCACTGACACTGGGCACCAGGTGTGATGACTATGGACTGTGCTGCCACTTACCACAAGAAGTAGCCTGCTTTGGAAAGGGATCACAGCTTTCTATGCATCACTGTTTATAACAGTGAAGGAAGAGAAACAACTTACGTGTGTATCAGTAGGGGATAGGTTTCATAACTTACAGTAGTCAGATGGTGGAATACCATGCAGCCATTAAAAATGTTTTCATAAAAGAATAATTTTTTGGAAAAAATGGAAAGATGTTGATGATATCATAGTTTTAAGTATTTTAAAAAGTTAAGTATGTACATTAAAATGATAATTCAGTGAAACCAAAAGAAAATTATATATGCAACAGAAAAAAGACTAGAATCTAACATCAAAATATTGAGTATAACAGCTCTTTCTGGGAGTTTTCAATTCTATGTTTTCTGAGAGAAGTTTAACATCATCATTATTACTATTATAAGAAAAGTTACTAAAATATAAAAAGGAAATTAAAGCAAGTTTCAATTTTTTTTTTTTTTTTTTTGGCAGTATGCGGGCCTCTCACTGTTGTGGCCCCTCCTGTTAAGGAGCACAGGCTCCGGACGCGCAGGCTCAGCGGCCATGGTTCACGGGCCCAGCCGCTCCACGGCATGTGGGATCCTCCAGGACCAGGGCACAAACCCGCGTCCCCTGCATCAGCAGGCGGACTCCCAACCACTGCGCCATCAGGGAAGCCCAAGTTTCAATTTTTAGAAAAGGGCTCACAAAGAGCTAGAGGGTAAAGGAGGTGGATGCCCCATGAACATCCATGGCCATAAGTGTTCACACACACACACACACACACACACACACACACACACACACACACGTACCTGCATCCCTAGACAAAGCCAGGATACAAAAACAAACAACAAAAACAAAAAACCACCATAGCTGGAGAGAGAGATGGGTTGAGAATATTGGTGATTAAAAATAAATATTTTGGGACTTCCCTGGTGGCACGGTGGTTAAGAATCTGCCTGCCAATGCAGGGGACACGGGTTCGAGCCCTGGTCCGGGAAGATCCCACATGCCGCGGAGCAACTAAGCCCGTGCGCCACAACTACTGAGCCTGTGCTCTAGAGCCCGTGAGCCACAACTACTGAGCTCACGTGCCACAACTACTGAAGCCCACGTGCCTAGAGCCTGTGCTCCTCAACAAGACAAGCCACCACAATGAGAAGCTCACGCACCACAACGAAGAGTAGCCCCCGCTCGCCACAACTAGATAAAAGCCCGCACACAGCAACGAAGACCCAACGCAGCCAAAAAATAAATAAATAAATAAAATTTTAAAAAATAAATATTTTACAACAAAATAAGACTTCAGAGCGCTTTACCAAAAAAAAGAAAAAAATAATCATACATCATTTATGTTTTACAACTTACTAAATTTGGAGTTAGGAATATAAGAGGGGGACCCCAGAGCCCTTTAGAGGTGAGGTGACTTGCCCAAGACAGAGACCCAGCTGGGGGAGCACCAGGGAAGAAATACAGGCCCTTCTTTGGTCTCCAACCAGGAGCCACACACAGTTGCAGGATCAGAGGTGCAGCACATGTTGGTGACAGGTGAGACTTTAAAAGGCTGTGAAGGGACTTCCCTGGTGGTGCAGTGGTTAAGAATCCACCTGCCAATGCAAGGAACACAGGTTTGATCCCTGGTCCAGGAAGATCTCACATGCCGTGGAGCAACTAAGCCCGTGCGCCACAACTACTGAGCCTGTGCTCTAAAGCCCATGAGCCACAGCTACTGAGCCTGTGTGCCACAACTACTGAAGCCCGTGCGCCTAGAGCCCACGCTCCGCAACAAGAAAAGCCACCGCAATGAGAGGCTCGCGCACTGCAACAAAGAGTAGCCCCCACTCACTGCAACTAGAGAAAGCCCATGTGCAGCAACGAAGACCCAATGCAGCCAAAAATAAATGAATATATAAATAAAAGGCTGTGAAGTCCAGGACATAAAGTAAAACAGAACCACTGCCTATCTACTTGATGACTGTTCTGATGAACTTCTAACAGAGCTGGAGCAGAATATCATTATGTGTTGGGTGCTGGGAAACATTTTTATTGAAAAGTCCTGAAACAGCACTCAGTTTAGAGGCAGGCCAGGTCAGCAGTTCAGCAGGACAAAGGAAACAAGGAGTCAGGGTAGTCAGAGAAAGGTGGGAGAGTCCCCCAGGAGGAGTCAGTGAGGGGACCCTTGAGAAAGTGGCTTGACTGGGCCTTGCAGGGTGGGTCAGAGACTAGGGAGGGTGGGAAGGACATCAGACACGAGACAAACACCCAGAAGGAAAGGGCAGGGAGGTCACAAGTGAGCTATTTTTCAAGAACTCAGAGTGCCTGTGGGAGTATGGAGAGAGGGAATCACATCGTGTAATAGTTTGAATGTCAAGTTTAGGAGTTTGAACTTCAGGCAGTGGAGAACACTGAGGGGTTTTGAGTAAGTGAGGAATGGTGCCTAGGCCACACATAACATTAATCTGGTAGCACTTTGTAAAAAAAAGTACATGGAAGCAGGCATACCAGTTAGGAGGTAAAAGGTGATGGGAGGTGTTAGAATTCGATGATTAGGAAACAAACCACCTAAAGACAAAAGATGTGGACAGTGTTTCATCAAAGCTATATAAATGGCTAATAAACCACATGAAACAATGCTTAACATCCTTAGTCATTATGGAAATGAAAATGAAAAACCACAATGAGATACCACTTCATACTCACTGGAATGAGTATAATCACAAAGGCAGACAATAGCAACTCTTGCTGACGATATGGAGGAATGGGAGCCCTCGTACACTTGCTGGGGGGATGTAAAATGATGCGGCCACTAATAGCCAAAATGTAGAGACAACCTAAATGTCCATCAATTGGTGAAGGGATAGACAAAATGTAATATATCCATACAATGGAATATTATTTAGCAATAAAAGGGAAGGAAGTGTTGATACATGCTACAATGTGGACAGACCTCAAAAGCATTGGGCTAAGTGAAAGAAACCAGACATGAGAAATCATATATCTTATGATTCCATTTATGTGAAATTTTCAGAAAAGGCAAATCTATAGAGACAGAAAGCAGACTAGTGGTTGCCTGGGGCTGGGGTTAGGAACAGGGATTAACTGTGGGCATGAGGGATCTTATTGGAGTGATGAAAATGTTCTGAAACTGATTTATGGGGATAGCTGCGCTACTCAGTAAATTTATCAAAAAAAAGTGCACTTGTGTAAGGTGAATTTTATTATATGTAAAATATATCTCACTAAAGCTGTTTTTAAAAAGTGATGGGAGCGACTTCCTTGGTGGTCCAGTGGTTAAGAATCCGCCTTCCAATGCAGGGAATGCGGGTTTGATCTCCGGTCGGGGAACGAAGATCCCACATGCCACGGGGCTACCGTGTACTCTAGAGCCCACAGCTAAGACCTGATGCAGCCAAATAAACAAATATTAAGCATTAACTGTTAAACAAAAAGTGATGGGAGAGGTAAAATGGGATGGAAATGAGGGATTCGTTTCAGGCTATCAGCACTCAATCAGCTAGGCTTAGAGACCAAATGAATGGAAGGAGGACACTTGAGGAGTCAAGGGTGATTTTCAGGCATGTGAGCTGAAATAGCATTTTCGACAACAAGGAAAATGGGAGGAATATGATGTGTTTGATTTAGAAAAGATATAGCCACAATAATCCAATTGCATTTTCCCTCTGAAGCAAAATTCCCAGAGAGAGGGTTGACCTGTGTGCCCACTTCAGGAATTCCGGCAGCTCCAGCTGGAATCCCATAGGGTCTCTCTTCACATTGACCAGCACTGAGAAGAACGTCAAGAGACCCTGGCTGACCGCTGGTGGGAATAGAAGAGCCATGAAAAAAACTGAGAACAGGTGCTTAAGAAGAACAGTTGTGATATTAGGATCTCTGTAAGGGACTGCCAGATGAGGGTCACTGTGGCCGGGAGGAGGGGGTGAGCGAGCGTCGGCAGGGGCAGCAGTGGCTGGAAGCAGGCTCTGGGAATGAGCTCCACAGTCAACCACAAGAGGTGATGGGCAGAGAGGCACACGCAGTCCAGGGGAGGGCTTCACAGCCGTGGTGGAGGACAGGTAGCCATATGAGGATCCTGCTTGAGGGAGAGAGGCACTTGCAGGAGATGTGGGATTCCACAAGTTCCTCCAGTGAGAGCTTAGAATCAAGACCAATTTTTCTAACCAGTCCTGTTGTTGCCCACACCCTAGATGGTCATCTCCCAGCTATGTGTTGCCTGAGCCCCCAGGCACCAGCCTGAGGAGCCCCTGGTCCTCTGAACTGCTGAAGCCTCCACTTTCACTGCAGCCATGCCCTCGGTTGCCCCCCACCCCCCCTTGATCTCACCAGCTCTACGAGATCTGCCATCACACATCTGCATCACCAAAGACACCCTCTCTGTTCTATACCTGCTAGAAGATCAATAGTTCTGATCTACTTGCATTTGCCCCATTCAACTCATGAGTTGGAAATGCAGTGTGATGGATGGATGGATGGATAGATGGATGAATGGATAGATGGATGGATGGAGACATGACCTTGAAAAAAAAAGAGTGATCAGGTGAGAGTAACTGGACAACAGATGTTCCTTGGTGGGGAAGCAGTGGCAGCCCACACTGTTTCTTATAAAAAGGTAGTGAATGAGATCAAGCTGTGATCCTTCCTGCTACTTTTCTAATATAAAAAAAACTACAGGATTTAAATGTAAAGCCTCTTTTAAAAGCAAAACACAGATAAGTGTCAGAGAATTCAGGAATTATGGTTTCCACAGCAACGTTCACGTGGCCATCCAACTACTATTAAATAAATGAAATTAAGCATTTCTATTGCCCTTGACATTCAGCCATATGCTAAGCAATCCCTTTATTGGTTTCTAATTCCTTGCAGCCACCTGTGCGAGAGGCAGCCTTCTCAGTCCCACATTAAGGATGAGGAAACCAAGTCCCAGGAGAATAATACTAATGTGCCCAGAGAACCCGTGGCCGTCTGGCTAACTGGCTCATCTGACTGTCCACAGAACAGCAGGCAGCAGGGTGAAATGTCAGTCCCAGGGCTGCCTGGAGTACACGAGGAAGACCAGTCATCAGTTAATGCCTCCTGCACGCTGGGTCCTGCTAGTGCGCTTTTTCAGGCCCCGGACAATGAGGACAGAGCCACAGGCAACTAAAGAAGCAATAAGAAAAACCAGAGGCCTCAGTGTTCCTAGTGGAGGGGATACGAAGAAATATCGTGTAGCCTCGGTTCAATGGGTCTCTCGTATGACCAGCTTCACTCCCTGTCGAGAACTCTGAACGTATACTAAAGAAAGAAAAGTATTCCTCCAGTGGTTCAGAAGAATGAGAGGCAATAAACACCTAGGTCTTACAGAACAGAAGCCAAGCCTAGCACACAGATTGCCTTTGGAGAGTTCCACTTGTTTGACAGATGAAGAGACCCCACAAGAGGTGACAGGTATTTACCTTGCAAAAGCTTTTACTGAAGCAAATCCTAGCAAATCTCATCTCTCAGACGCACCCGGGGGCACGGATTGAAAGTACAGCCCAGGTTTCTGAGCTGCAAAATGTGATGTGCGGCCCACAGCCCCAAGGCAGGGAGGCCTGAGGCCTTAGTTGTCATCTTAATGAGTGATCTTTAAGGAGGAGTAAACGAGGACTAGTGAAATACAGAGCTGTGCTAAATTGAGAGGTGTTGCCAACAGTCCTGAAAAAAGTGAAATAACGTGTGAAAATGCAGAGTCTCAAAAGTGTGAGAAAATAAAAGGCACAAAGGCAAGCCCAAAACAGCAAACTTCCTGCATCAAGGAGACAGATTTTGAATCCAGATTCTGAATGGTAGACAATTAGAAAGAAGTTTTCCCTAAAAACAAGCATGAGACAATAGGCTCAGAATTAATATAAACTTTGGCTATATTAAAGCAGACCCACCTCCTGCAGGAAGCTTTTCCCAATTAGTCCAACTTACGTTCTCTACAGCCTCTCTGGGACGGCAGTCTTATCCTCCCAATATCCCTAATTACTAAGCATTAAGCAGATAGCTGTATAACAATATAACTACGCGTGAGCTGTCCATGTATCTGTTTTCAGTTGCCATCCTTTCTCTATTGAATGGATTACTCCTAAAGAGTTCTAAAGCCACAGTGCAGTGCTAAGGTGCAACATGATTGTTAACTACAGAGCGACTACAGAGCTCCAACTCAAGGTGGGAGGCATCCATTTAATATTTCAAAATTGTGTGCACGACGCCTGTTAGATTATGAGCTTCTTAAGACCAGTGGACACATCCTTAATATTTATGTCCCTAACACTCAGCACAGTGCTGGGTGTGGCTCTTAATACATGCGTATGGTGGAAATGAATGTGTACCACTATTCAAGTGCTGCGCTTTTCAAGTGAAAAAGGTCACTTGAAATTTACCTTGAACATTGCATTCTGTTCTGAACATCTTATAGCCCAAAAGACAAATGTAGTGAGCAATCCCAAGTAATTATAAAAATAACTATGGTAAAACAAGACCGTTTTCAGTAAGTGCATTTCCAGGGGTGAGAACAAAGACAGGAATATACCTCGTTCTAGGAGGTTAAGATTTAGGAGTGATGGGTTTATATTAGAGCTAAGAAAGTGCAGGCTTTCAAGGCCAAAATAATGACTGAAAAATCCAGCAGACTGTGTAATCATCTTCCTTAGCTACTGGAGGCAAGCCCTTCACTGTTGAATTTTCAGTGACACCTAGATGATCCTCTAGTCCAATATTCAGTTCTATGCCAGCACAGAACATCACTCTTTAGCAGCTGGGTTTTCAGAATAATTTATACCAAGTGATTAGTATCCCCCTCAGCCCTTATTCTTCTATGAGGAACGCTGGCGTAGTTATTTCACTTGCACTGGTGAGATGCCCCAAAACACAGGAAGGCTAAATGATATGCCCAACATCACAAAAGAAGTTAAAGTAGCAAAGAAGGGATTCGCCTTCCAAATCACAAACCATCCTTCTCTACTTACCCCCTTTGCTACAGTGAGCAAGTGATGTTGCTGTTCCAGGATTCCCTGACCCAGAGGACGTGCTTCCTGAGACCTGCTCCTAGCTCATGTTTCAAACTCCCAGGCATTACATTCAAATAGTCTTTATTTTTATGTTACTGACAAATCTACCCAGACTTATAAAACTGTTCCCTCCTCGTGCACCTTCATACAGCTGAGAGCCTCAGAACTAGTGTTCACAATTCTTAGGGCGGGGCACGGGGTGGGCGGGGAGGAGTGATCGAAAGGTTAAAAACTCAGGCTCCACGGCTTCCCTGGTGGCGCAGTGGTTGAGAGTCCGCCTGCCGATGCAGGGGACACGGGTTCGTGCCCCGGTCCGGGAAGATCCCACGTGCCGCAGAGCGGCTGGGCCCGTGAGCCATGGTCGCTGAGCCTGCGCATCCGGAGCCTGTGCTCCACAATGGGAGAGGCCACAACAGTGAGAGGCCCAAAAAACTCAGGGACTCAAATTCTAGCTATGCAACCTGGGGCAAGTTACTTAGTCTCTTTTCTCACCTATAAAATGGGGATGAATAATAATGCTTACCTCGGGGCTTCCCTGGTGGCGCAGTGGTTGGGAGTCCGCCTGCCGATGCAGGGGACACGGGTTCGTGCCCCGGTCCAGGAAGATCCCACATGCCGCAGAGCAGCTGGGCCCATGAGCCATGGCCGCTGGGCCTGCGTGTCCAGAGCCTGTGCTCCGCAACAGGAGAGGCCACAACAGTGAGAGGCCCGCGTACCGCAAAAAAAAAAACCAAAAACAAACAAAATAATGCTTACCTCATGAGGGCTCAATTAAGTGATGTATATGAGAGGCTTAGTACAGTACCTGATGCAGATAGCTCCACAAATTTCTTTTTAATTTTTATTGACATAGAGTGGATTTACAAGCTACATAAATTTTAGATTATAATCATTACCTTTTGATAATTTGAGGCGGAACATTCCTATCACATGGGACAAGAAAGTCTGATAGACCTCAGTCCTTGAAATCACTCAGTCTGCTTCACTGATCTCTTTCTTGGAGAAATTCTTCCACTAAAAGAGTATAATTGGGGGTGGGAAGCAAGAAGAGAAAAGAAGGTGGACATATTCTGCCTTTGATGGAATTTCAGCCGCATTCTCTACCCTTGTAGATTCCCCCTTAGCAGGGGCTAGAAACCTGGGGACTACATTTTCCACCATAGCAACCAGGAGGATTCCAGGTTAGCTTGTGTGATATTTGGGAGAAGGAAGCAATCTCGTTGCTCTCCCGTCAGGAACAGGCAAACGTGACCCACACACACGAGCTCTGCCTTCACACATTTCCCCAGTAAAGGCCCGCCTCCATGCTGCAGGCAAATGTGACACTGGCAACTGTTCCTGCAGGTTCTGAAATTCCCTGATTTTCCATAAGCTAGTGGTGGGCCTGAGCGCTCATGATGGTTTTCCCTCACCTTTATACCTCCACTCTTCCAGAGATTTTGCAAGCCCTCTATTCCTTGTGTCAAGTCTCTTATTGCTTGAAATACCTAGAGTGGTTTCTGTTTTCCTGATCGGTTCATTGCCTAAGGAGTGAGAAGTCTCAACATACTCATTCATTCAACAGTTATTTACTGAGTACCTAAGACAGTCAAGGCACTATTCCGGGTGTTAGGAAAACTGCAGCAAACCAAACCAAAAAAGACCTGCCCTCCTGGAACTTACATTTTTGTGGGGCAACATACTGGAGATAAATGAGTAAACAAACAAATATGGCAGGGGTTGATAAGTTCAGGGCAAGGAGGACAGACAGTGTGGGACGGGGTAAGGGGCACTATTGTAGGGTAGCCCTGGAAGGCTCCTTGCTAAGGTGAAATTTGAGCTGAGACCTGAAGGAAATAGGGAACAGGGATGCAGCTGTCTGGGGCAGAGTACTTCAGGCAGAGGAGATGGCAGGAGCAAAGGCCCTGAGGTGCTTGGCCTATTGAGGGAATAGCGGAGTCAAGCCTCACTGTGGCTGCAAAACCAGAGCAAAGGAGAACAGTAAGAAGTGACCGCAGAGGGGTGCAGGGAGCTAGCCCAGCCTCTCCAAGTAACGTGAGGAGCCATTCGGAGGTCTTTAGACAGAGGAGTGACACAATCTGATTGATGTTTCATTCAGATCGCTCTGACTACCACGTTGGGAATAGAGAGTTGGGGGCCAAGGCAGAAGCGGAGACCAGGTAGAACGTTGTTGCCCTAGCCCAGATGAGAGATCAAGGCAGCCTGGACCAGGCTGGTAGCCGTGGCGGTGGTCAGTGCTGACCATGTTTCCTATCTTCTCGGAATCTATGTGTAGGTGCACTTTCTTAAAAAAGTAAAATATACATAACATAAAATGCGGTAAAATATACATAACATCAAATTTACCATCTTAACCACTTTGAAGTGTGCGGTTCAGCGGCACTAAAGCGCATTCACAATGTTGAAAACCATCACCACCATCTTCCTCTAGAATTTTTTCGTCTTCCCAAACTGAAACTCTGTACCCACCTAACTCCCTATTCCCCCCAGCTTCTGGCAACCACCGTTCTACCTTCTGTCTCTATGATCTGACTACTCTAGATGCCTCATCCACATGAAATCACACAGTATTTGCCTTTCCGTGACTGTCTTTTTTCACTTAGCATAATGTCCTCAAGGTTCTCCTTGTTGGCTGCCATGTTTTGAAGGTAGGACTTGGCAGACTGAATGAGGAAGAGAGAACAAGAGGAGGCAAAGAACGATTCCTAGGGCTTCCCTGGTGGCGCAGTGGTTGAGAATCCACCTGCCAATGCAGGGGACACGGGTTCGAGCCCTGGTCTGGGAAGATCCCACATGCGACGGAGCAACTAGGCCCGTGAGCCACCACTACTGAGCCTGCGCGTCTGGAGCCTGTGCTCCGCAACAAGAGAGGCCACGACAGTGAGAGGCCCGCGCACCACGATGAAGAGTGGCCCCCGCTCGCCACAACTAGAGAAAGCCCACGCACAGAAACAAAGACCCAACACAGCCAAAAATAAATAAATAAATAAAAATTTTTTAAAAGGCAACTGTCAGAAGTCAACAATTAAAAAAAAAAAAAGAAAAATCAGAATGATTCCTAGATTTTTTGACCTGAGCTGGATGAAGGGACTACTTTGTGGAAAGCTGAGCTAATACATCAGCCCACAGCAGTGTCTCCCTTCCAGCATGTTCTCCCATCCCATCCGCCCCTCCCACTCCTGCCCTCAGCACCTCGCAGGCCTCACTACAGCTGGCGTGTCAACAAGGGACTGGTGAAACATTTAAATCTTTCCATCATCCAGATGAAAGAAACAAGGAAGATTTGGACACTCATCCTGCCTTCCCCCAATGTCAGTGAAACAGAAAACAACTCAAGAGTCTAAGAACACCATCAGAGAACAAACGAGCATCTCAGTCACCCATCTACACACCCTCAGAATCGGCAATTCACCAGCTAAAATGCTACAAGGTAAGATGCTGAGAGAATCTTGTACACATTGTCTCAACCTAAATAAAGAGTGAATGTCAGCAAGGAAAGCTTTCCCACCGAATCCGGCCCTGGAGCCTGACAGTTCGGTCCCTGTTCACAGAGCAGTTCTCAGAGCCAGTTGCTTTCCTCTTTTCTCTTCCCATGGCCATTCCCCTTGGTCAGCACTCATTTCCTCATAACTAGGGTGTTGGTGGTGGTGTCCCCACAGGATTCTGCCTCTGGTCTTGCCCCACCCCAGTAAGTCTTACAAGGAGATGCAGACAGATCACCCCCTGCTCAGAGGTTTAACAGTCCCCTTTTGCTAGGGCATCAGTCCTTGGGTAGGAGGGATGGCTCAGTGGACATATGACACCCTTTGGAGGGGCTATTTCCAACTACCTCCACTCCTGGAGACTCTCAAACGACCCTCCTGGGGCTGTGTGTTCCCTCCTAATCTGGGAACGATGGATCTGCACAACAAACTCCTTTGCGTGACCTTCAAGGGCCTCCCTGAGCCGGCCCCAACCTAACCTCTCCACACTTAATCTCAACTACTTTCTTCCACACACTCTAACGTCCAACCAAGCTGAGCCCCTCATTATTTCCACACACACACGCTGTGCAACCTCTCACCCATGCATCTGTTTTTGCCTTTGCCTAGAATGGCCTTCGTCCTATCACCACATATTCAGTCCTCCCTCCTACAATGTCCAGCTTCAATGCCACTTCCTCCAGGAAGCCCTTCTTTGATGCCTCCACCCGGATGCACTATCTTCTCCAAATCCCCATGACTGTCTGCTGTGGGCTCCTTTCCTGTGAGAAGGTCCTTCTCTCCTATCAGACCATGAACTCTTTAAGGGCACCGTTCAGTCACATTCTCATTGGTTCCTCTCACAGGGCCTGACATGTGTCTTTAGGGTACGAAGTTTGTTAAATCAATGAACAGATAAGACAATCATTTATGTGAGTCAAATATATAACTAGAAAATCACTCAGCACAGGGACTCCTGGAAATGTCAGTAACATATTCGTTTCCTTGCTCTATGCCTGCTACATATCATTTGTATTATCACACACAAAATCCAATGAGATAACAGAAAAAACACGTCAACTTTTATCATAGGTTTGTATTAACTTTCAGGTTCTCAATTGCCCTGTTTTTTCTCAGTCCTATTCCATAGTTTTAATATCTTATTATCGATCCATTCATTTTACTTCTTTACCCAATAAAACAAAAACAAAAAAAGAACTTTAAAGTTTGCCCAATACTCCTGAGAAATCCTCCCTCCCACTTAAGTCAAAACAAGGGTAACTATAGTCGGTTGAATTTCGGCACCCGACGAGATACTTCCAAGACCTAACGCTCCCCCATCACCTGTGAATGTGACTTAATTTGGAAATAGAGCTTTTGCAAATGTAATTAAGTAAAGGATCTCAAGATGAGATCATCCTGGATGTGGAGTGAGCCCTAAATCCAGTGACTGGTGGGGGATCTGAGACACACAGACACAGAGGAGAGATTGGGGAGAGGGCCATGTGAAGGTGGCGGCAGAGATTGGAGTCATGCTGCCACAAGCCCAGGAACTCCTGGAGCCACCAGAAGCTGGAAGCAGCAAGGAAGGATCCCCAACCCCCAGAACCTTTGGAGGGAGCATGACTCTGTTGACACCTTGATTTTGGACTAATGGCAGAACTGTGAGAGAATAGATTTCTGCTGTTTGGAGCCATCGAGCTTGTAATTTATTATGGCAGCCACAGGAAACTAATACTCATTGTATCAGTCCCCAGATGACACCCAAACCCAGTTCTTCAGTCAGTCTCCTCTCTTCTTATTACGTCTTTTTTTTAAAAAAACATCATCTCCCTTTCCCCATCGTACTTGGCTTTCCTCTCTCCCACCTTCTACCTTTCAGTCCCTGTCTCAGTGTGGGCTGCCATAAAAAATGCTACAGACTGGGTGGCTTAAACAATAAACATTTATTTCTTACGTTCTGGAAACTGAAGTCCGAGATCAGGGTGCCGGCATGTCGGGTTCTCGTGATTTCTTCCAGGTTGCAGACTGCCGACTTCTCCTTGTGTCCTCACGTGGTGGAAACAGGGCAAGCTAGCTCTCTGGCCTCATATAAGGGCAGTAATCCGTTCCTGAGGGCTCCACCTTCATGACTAATCATCTCCCAAAGGCCCCACCTGCAAATACCATCACACAGGGGAGAGTGGGTTACATAAACATTCAGTCCATAACAGTCCCCTTTCAGCCTTTCTGTTTTCTTTCTGCTTCTTACTGTTTCTTTCTGGTTTGGGTCCCACTATTCCTAACCTCGCTTCATCATGCCAGTGGCACCTCTGGACCTCCCCCCTGAAAGTCCCCCGTGATGAATGCCGGGTTTATAATGCACACTTCACTGTGTGGGAGCTGAAACCTCTCATTTGGAGCAAAAGCCACAGGAAATAAGCAAGAAACTACTCATCACGTCAGTAGAGAATCTTAGCCTTCTTCCTATCCACTCGCCTCCCACATCTTCTTTCTCTTTCAGGTCATCATCTCTCCTGATAACCAGTAATTTCAGTTATTTTCTACATGCGCTTCTGTTGGTCTTCTGAGAATTCTCATTTTCCAGAATAGAAAGGCCTCATCGTCTTTGGTGAGCCTGGGTGGTGCAGGGGGTTGGTGTGCTGGGGGAGATTACAGTGTGACAGGGATGGGGGCAAGATGGCATCACTCCACTTTCTGCCGACCCTCAGCAGAAGGGAGAAAACAGAGCAGACAGCACCTGGGAGAAAGGAGAGATTTCTAATCACTTCCTTCCCGGGTTCTTCCCCGGAGCCTGTGTTATTCCTACCCTTCTGGGGCTCTGCATGTCTCTCACTGAGCCAGAAAAGAGCTTAGTGAAGGAAGAGTAAAATGTCCTAGCTGCGTAGGATGGGTGTCGGAAGTCATCAAACCAGGGCTGGAGGCCCCCAGCACAGCAGGGCTCACCTGGCAAAACACCACTCAGAAGTCACCTTTCGTGTGTGTGTGTGTGTGTGTGTGTGAGAGAGAGTGTGAGTGTGCACGCACACGTGCAAAAGTCCTCTTTTTGCGTCCTTTAAATTTTCTCTATCAAAGAAATGTATGTAAAATAGTTTAAAATCAAAGATCCAAAGGTACTTTTACAATTCCTCTGCCCCACTCCTCCATTCCCCACCTGTGACCCTCTCCCATGGGGCACCAATTTTGAACTTCTTGAGGCAGTTATCTTCTTTTTTTTTTTTTTTTTGTGGTACGCGGGCCTCTCACTGCTGCGGCCTCTCCCGTTGCAGAGCACAGGCTCCAGACGCGCAGGCTCAGCGGCCACGGCTCACGGGCCCAGCCGCTCCGCGGCATGTGGGATCTTCCCGGACCGGGGCACGAGCCCGTGTCCCCTGCATCGGCAGGCGGACTCTCAACCTCTGCGCCACCAGGGAAGCCCTCCATTTTTAAAATGATGCTTATACTGTTATTCCCGCCACTTCTTGATTTATCCATTTTAGACACTGGCTCTTCACTCTGTGTCGTGATGCATGGAATTTTAGCCCTCTGCTCTCTGCTTCCTCCCACCTACGATATTAATAAAAACCAGAACAGGCTCCTAATTCTGGGGCCCTTGCTGGGTGCCGGGCACTGTTCTGTTTTGGCATGGCTGGTCACCCTTTCCTCCCGGACACACGGTGGCTCCCAGGACCCCACACTCCCTCTGGCTCCTCCCCCCTTACCAACCACTCCCTTGGTCACTTCTGCCGGCTCCTTCCCTTCTCCCTGCCCTCTTCAGGATTGAGCACGCAGGCCTCAACCCGGTCCTCTCTTCTTCACCATCTACTCTCCCCTGCTTGGTGGTCTCATCCAAGCTCATGGCTCTGAGTATCTCCATTTCTTGATGACTCCTGCCCTGACCCCTTCCCTGGCCCCGGACCCTTATGTCCGACTCTCTTCTTGACGTCTCCACTTAGACGGCTAGTAGACGTCCCACACTTAACACATCTCACACCCACTCTGGCTGATAATTCCAGAGGCTGCTCCCCCTGCCAACTTCATCATCTCTGTGATGGCAGATCTATCATCACAGTCGCACAGGTACAAAACCTGAGGGGAGGCTGTGGTACAAAGAGAAGACAGAGCCAGTGAGAGATTCCCCACAGCAGATGTGGTGAAGACATCTTTAAAACAAGCTACTATCACCAACGTTCACAGCAGCATTATTCATAGGAACCGAAAAGTGGGAAATACGTAAGTGTCCATCAACAGATGAATGGATAAACGAGATGCGATATATCCATACAATGGAATATTATTCTGCCATAAAAGGAATGAGGTTGATAAATACTCCAATATGGATGAATCTTGAAAACCTTATGCTAAGTGAAGGAAGCCAGACACAAAAGGCCACATGTTGTATGATTCCATTTGCATAAAATGTCCAGAACAGGCAAATCCATGGAGGCGGAAAGCAGACGATTGGTTGCCAGGCGATGGAGGGAGGGGGAAATGAAGGGGAACACTAGCGGGTACAGGGTTTCTTTCTGGGATGATGAAAACGATATGCAATTAGATAGTAGTGATGGTTGAACAACACCATGCATACACTAAAAACCACTGACTTGTACACTTTATAAGGGTGAATTTTATGGTGTATGAACTACATCTATAAAGCTATTTTATGAGCTAATATTCAAATTTAAATTGTTTGCTGTAATGTGTTACTAAGTCATTCTCATTACTCCAACCTTCAGTTAAGGACTGCTACATACATTGTCTCTGTTAGAACACTCTAAAGCAAATTGAGGGAAAAGAGTGATGTTCTGTGTTTGGGTGAATGTGGAGAAAAGCAGACAGCCACACAAGGTGAGATGCAGAGAGGAGATCAAGAATTAAGGAAGCAAAAAATTAGATCAAGAAGTAACCAGGAGAAGCCTGAGAGCTGTGAGGCTCCTAGAGGTATCTGTGGCAGGGGTGCCAAAAGGCAGGACCTGCTGGTTTTCCTCCCGTTAGAGGCATGGGGACTGTAGAGATATTTGCTCATTTCTTCCCAGCCTCCCATCCTTAGTTATGTTCAGATGTGTACCTCTCCCTGACCCAGCTCTTACACTGCATGGAAAGTCTTCGGTTATAGGGGCAGGGTGTTGCCTCAGAACTAAGCT
Organism: Leucopleurus acutus; assembly: GCF_964270905.1. Taxonomy (NCBI): domain Eukaryota; kingdom Metazoa; phylum Chordata; class Mammalia; order Artiodactyla; family Delphinidae; genus Leucopleurus; species Leucopleurus acutus. The sequence goes on from NC_139143.1 coordinate 26,553,287, forward strand.
AATCGGTGATGCTCCCAAGAAGGACTTAGTGTGTCAAGTCAGAATAAAGTCCAAGACTATCGTTCCGTGACTGGGGCTGGAAACAGTGTTTCCTGGTGATACATCTCTGCGAGGGAAAGTCCAGGACCTGCCTTCAGCCATCTTGAGAATATGAGAGAAGAGGTGGTTTGAAAAATGGAACCAACCCAAGATACTAATTCTGACATGAGCCCTGGATCAAGCTGCATCTAAAGCTCTGTCTACTATTGGACTATTCAATTATATGAGCCAATCAGTTCCTTTTTATGGGCTGAGCTTTCTGTTACTTGGAGCAGCAAAGATCACATCTATGGTCAGGTGATAATGTTTGAGAGTACATGGACTATGCAAAATACACCTTACTATCCCCCTACTATGTTACTAGTTTCGTTATCAGAGGTTTATAAAAAGGGGCATAAAACCTCCTAAAAATTCTGCTGATGAAATATTTGTCTGGGTTTCATGATAATTAATACAAATCCGTAAAGGTTTCAAAACTGAAGAAAAATGTAACTGAAAAAATTAATTCTGATTTGTGTTTGCCTTAAATATTTTGAAAATAGAAGTCTAAGCTTGGCAAACCAAGTCAGAGCTGGATTAACACCATTCCTGTCAACGTGTCCACCATTTGGTTTCTGTAGGAGGCCAGGTGCCATGTTGTTTTGGAGTTTAGTGGGCTGCAAGTCAAAGTTGGCCATGCCCAGCATCACCCTTTACCTGTAATCCACCGAGATTGCGTTATTCCACACAGTTCATGTATCAGCTTCTAGGGGCCTTCCCATCCCAGGAACTAGCCTGGAAGCTTTTCATGCGATGTTCTAAGTGACAGATGTCTCTGTATCTAAAATGGAAAATTATAGCAATTGCTGGAAATGTCACCATTATCACTTGAGTATGCAAGAGATATACCCAAAACAAAATGCTTAAGCAATGTTGAAAATAAAGTATGAGCAAAAAACTACCAGGCAAATGAAATAAGGAAATAAGCTGGGGTCCCACGATATTTATGAACTGAACATAGAGGACCCCTTGCTCAGTGAAAAAAGTGTGATGTGTAAAGATGCATAAAGCATGCTACCTGCCTCCACACTTACACAAACTCCCCCAAACTGGTGAACACAGGGGAAAGGGAACTGAGTGGTTGAGGGAAAAGCTTCGAAGAAAGAATTCATTTTTACCCTCTGAGCCTTCACACATTTTGAGTTTTGTACCAAGTGCATTTTTATTCATTCAAAAAATAAATTAGAGGGCTTCCCTGGTGGTGCAGTGGTTGAGAGTCCGCCTGCCGATGCAGGGGACACGGGTTCGTGCCCTGGTCCGGGAGGATCCCACATGCGGCGGAGCCCCTGGGCCCGTGAGCCATGGCCGCTGAGCCTGCGCGTCCGGAGCCTGTGCTCCGCAACGGGAGAGGCCACAACAGTGAGAGGCCCGCGTACCAAACAAAAAAAAAAGAAAAAGAAATAAAATAAATTAGATAATTTATTATTTTTACCTCCTCAGGTTATGATCATCCATATTTCTTTAATTAAATGGTGAACAGCCTCTCTAAGGCCCCTCTAAGGTCCCAGCATACACACTGGGATCAGTTCCTTACTCATAATGGTCACTTGCAGTACGAAAAAGAAATCAGCTCTTCAATTTCCTGTATTTTTCTTTCTAATGGAGGAAATTTGGGTTAATAAGCCCTTAAATGTTACATTTAAGTTTGTGGTGGTCATTATTATTAAAGTCATCGGAAGTGAGAAATAATTTTACCTGACAATCATGACTATACCTTGGTCAATAATCCACATTATTTATTTACTCATTCATTTATTCCTTCATTCATTTTTCCTACTTGTTAATTAGAAGCACTTATTATAGCAGACTGTAAACCTACCCATAATTTCTCTTCTTGCTACCAGTAGGTCACTGGAGGGTTAATGGTTTTAGCAAACTCGAATATTCCCATCCCCACACACTAACCAGAGGCATGCATCGGGCTCGGCCAACACCTCATAGCCATCAGTAACCCGAGAGCACCCAGTTCTCTGCCACCTGGGCCCAACTCCTCACTGAGTGAGTGAATCATGCCCCTCTCCCAGCTGAGGAGCTGGTCAGCTGTCCCCGGGTAGACACAATCTTTTCTGTATATAATGTCTGCTACAATCAAAGCTTTCTAAAAAGCCCTGGCGGGGGGGTGGGGGGTTTCCCTGGTGGCGCAGTGGTTGAGAGTCCGCCTGCCGATGCAGGGGACAAGGGTTCGTGCCCCGGTCCGGGAAGATCCCACATGCCGCGGAGCGGCTGGGTCCGTGAGCCATGGCCGCTGAGCCTGTGCGTCTGCAACGGGAGAGGCCACAACAGTGAGAGGCCCGCATAACGCTAAAAAAAAAAAAAAAAAAAAAAAGCCCTGGGAGCTGGTAAGTAGAGTTTTCCCGGTTCTCCAGAGGAAGCTGGAGGGTGAACTTCAAGGCGAAGCAGGAAACCTCACAACCTTCCTCACCAGCTCTGCCAAGTTCACCTGCCCTCACGTTGTTCTTGGCCCCTTTCCTTCAACATTTACTAATGGCTTCCTGGAAGAGACTGCCCTGCAATTTCAATCTCAAAAAATGCAGTATAGGTGTCATAGTTTGTTCTAATTCCCTTCTCATCTATGTCTCGTGGTAGATCTTGGATATTTTGGACTGTAGGATCTTTCATTTGCCAATATAATTAAATACGGAGCAGAGCAGCCCACCCCATAACCTCAAAATTATTCAAATTTTGCTCATCCTCGTGTGCCGTAACTGTGGCATCTGCTTGAGCAACCATCCCCCTGCCTGGCAGTCATTATTTCCCACTTGAGGCATATTTAAAACTAAGTGGATGTGCTTTAGTCTCGCTGTTATCATTTGCCAATAGAAAGAAGCCAGATTCAGTGACAACAAGCTCTCTGCAAATTGCTTAACACTGGGTATCTTTGGGAGCTTCTCAAAACCGGTGAAAAGAATGAAGAAAAACAGCACTTTTCTTTACAGCGTTTAGAGGCTTTTCCATCGATATTTCTGAATGTCAGATAAGATCATTGCTGCCTTTATAAGTATTAGCCACAAGAAGAGAGACAAAAACAAAATAGTTTGTACCACACAGCACACAGCTAAAGAGCCAGGATATTATTATACAGTTTGTCCACGTATTTAGTTGATAAAATATTTCTACAAGACCAGCTTTCATGCTATTTTGACAACATTAATCTTTGTGTCTATAGATTAAGACAAAGAAAGGTTTTAGCCAGATACGCAAGGTGTCTTAAAGCTTTCGAAAAATATAAATAAAGATTTTGTACTTACAGTACAAAATAGAAACAAGAAACCTAGGCGCTTTCTTCTGCCCCTAGTAGATTTCTCGTTTTTGACACTTGCACCTGTTTGAGGAGGCCTAAGCTAGCTGGCTCTGGAAGTTTGTGCCCTTGCAAGTGCTATCTCTACCTGAAACAACCTCCCCTCTCCACCACTTGTCTGGAAACTTCCTACTCATCCTTTAAGACACAGCTCAGATGTCACCTCCTAATGTTTAGACTCCCCAAGCCGGGGTTGCTGCTCTATCTTCTGTGCTCCAGCCACACTTTGACCATCACTCGACCAGGGCATTGGCTGTGAGTGCTGTGATTCACCCATTCACACGTCTGTCCCCCTCACTACACAGCAAGCCCTGTGAGGGCAGGCTCTGTGGATTAATCTTTAAGGCCCACTACACAGTTTGGTGTGCCTCACTCAAGGAAGGAGCTTACTCATGAACAAATAAATGAATGAGTGAGTGAGTGACTGAAGGACTGAATGAGATACACATGTCAAAGGTGGCAAACAGCTGGCTGGGGAAAGATAAATCAGCTGTCACCAGCTGCCAGGTCCTGCCAGCTGCACTGCTCCACTTAAGAGCACACCTCTGGTATTACTTGTGAGAACTGCCTTCCCAGATGTAACAGCCCCTCTTGAGGATCCATGAAGTAACTCTCCTCCTTCCCATTGATAAAGAGTGGGCAATAATGTTTTTAAATAATAATTTAAATTACTTGATTGATAGCATCTCCCTTTAATACACTTTTAAGACATGAAAACTCCACCATATTTTACCATACAATCAGGCACGCTCTTCAGGCATCACTGAATATCCTCTTGAACAAGGATGGCGGAAATGGGCCTCTGGCCAACCACTGAGCTTTGCATGGTGATTTCCACAGGAAAGGTATACATGAAGGGATCTAGAGACAGCCTAGGAAGACAGTTTTAAAAAAAGAAACTTGGCATGGAGACTAATGAGGGACTTGGCAGGTGAGACCAAGGATTGTATTATAAAAAACCTTATGTCATCTTTTTGGATGCTTTTTAATAAATTGCTCCCTTTTCTTTTTCACTTCAATGAAAAATAAAATATAAAGTGCAAAATCAATTCTCTTTTATTTCCAAACCAGACATCCCATATGATGAAATGGTGTACAAATGGTTGGCCTAACAACAGTGACAGACATAAGCTTGGTCCCTGGAGTCAGATCTGGGTTGGAATCCCCATTTCATCACTTCTTAGTACCATGCCCATAAGCTCTTTGTGTGTCAGCCTTTTCCACTGTAAAATGGGGATAATAACACTAACCAATTGTGAAGTTTCATGAGTAAAGTGCCTAGTGTGGTGTCTGACACGTGGTTAATGCTCAGACTGTTAACACTGCTATTATCGTTAGTTCACTAATATTTCAGAATTCAGTTCTGTCTTCATATCGGAACATATTAATGTTCACGTTGTATGTTCGTAAGCGGCATATTAATTTTAGACTGGAAATCACCATGTTTTTGGTAGCCAGCTCTAAATGAATGTCCTCCTTCTATTTCATTTTTCCCCAAGTAACTGCATTATTGTACCAAGTGGTAATCACATTTTCGACTTTTATATTTCCCATGGTACCTGGTACACAGCAGAGCAAACAGTGGACCTTATAAAATGGTACTGAACCAAGTATAAGAAAGTGAAAAGAGGGACTTAACCACTGATCCAGTGGTTAAGACTCTGCGCTTCCATTGCAGGGGGCACAGGCTCGATCTCTGGTTGGGGAACTAAGATCCCACATGACATGTGGCCAAAAAACTAGTGAAAAGACAACAGAGTAATGCGAGGATATAGTCCATGCAGCAGACATGACCTGAGATCAACAACCTAGACACTAATTGAGTAAAGATCAATGAAAGTAACTCTAGGTACATTCTTAATAGCTTTCTCAGAAGCTTTATGGAGAAGTACCTGGAAACCTCATAAAACTAGCATTTCAACTGTGTCTCATCTGGCTGACTTGCTTCAACTGTGTCTCATCTGGCTGACTTGCTTCAACTAAGACACTGTGATGAGCTTTTCAAGGCCGGAGGGGGTGTGGGGAGAGACTTCACAGAAAAAATAATCTTGGAAACACAGCATAATGGGCAAACGTTATTTAAGGAACAAGGTGTTCTGTTTTTCAAAATATAAGCCTTTATTATAAAAATCACACTCAAAGTATAAAGCAGGGACGGGGATTTATTGTTTCATGGGTACAGAGCTTCAGTTTAGAATAATAAACTTCTGGAGATGGGCAATGGTGATGGCTACACAACATTGTGAATGTACCTAGTGCCACTGAACTGTATGCATAAACTGGTTAAAGTGGTAAATTTTGTGTTATGTGTATTTTACCACAGTAAAAAATAGAGTATAAAGAAGTTTGAAAATCACATGCTTTCACATATCTCTCTAAACCTATGAACACACATATATAAAATTTGCACTGACCTTGTCTCACTCAGCTACAGATATCTCTTTTAAACTCCACTAATCTTAAGGATGATCTTAAATGAAATAATTAAAGTAATAAGGATCATTCATATAAAACAATCATAGTCAAATCCTTCAACTCAGCTGGTGGACCAGAGGGCTTTCAGGAAGTCCCCAGGCTTCTTGTTACGTTCCCTTAAATGGGCTCAGGTACAAGAGGTAGCATGTGGTTTATACAGGAAATTTCAAAGTCAGAAGGGAGAAGCTGTCTTTCATGAAAGTGAAAAGAAGAGAGACAAAGAAAGTAGGCACTGGAAATACTTTCAAGAGGTAAGAAAGTCAAAATCCACAGAAATCATGAAACTAAAAGATTCATGTTCCCTTCATTAGTCTTACTTTTTGCAGCCCTAGAAAAGTCCAAGTGCACTGCAAAGAAATTGTTCATAGCTCCTTCTTTTTCTGCAAATGACTCGTGGGAGACCGAGGGGGTGAGAGAGCCATGCTTTTCTTCTACAATCACTCTGCCCTGCAGTCAGCAAGCGCACAGGGGCTTGGGCACCGCTGTCCTCTGCAGGTCACCCTCAGTTTCTGGCACCAACCCACCCACATGCACTTGGCGCTCTCAGCACAGTGCGCACGCATGCCAAACACCCACCCAGGAAAGGCTGAAGAAGGAGGGGGAAGGCTGTCTCCCCTCTGTCTTTCTTATGTCTTTTCTGCTCTTTCTCATTATCCCCTATTGCCAGAAAGTAAATTATAAAGTTAATTTTTAGCAGCAAAGTCTGTGTTTTTTGGTCTTTGTTTTCCTAGGATATATTTATTAGCAGGTTCAGTATATGACTGTGTAGTCGGGTTTTTACAAGTTTGCATATGCAGTTCTCTTCTGTTGTTTTTATTAAAGAGAAAAGTATCCTTTTCCTCAACACTCTGTAAGCTAGTCTATTACACTGGACCTGTAAGAAGTGTACTGTTTCTTCCCAGTAAGAAGCTTTCTCCCTCCCGTTTTAGGGCGGATAAGTCCACACGAAAACCTTAAACCCCTTCGGCTGTGTCAGTTCAACAGCCTTTTAAGGAGCAAAGATGGCAGGGCTCTGGAGGGGGAGTCGTCCACTGGTGCCTTTCTGTGGCCACAAGCCACTGTCAGCATGACTCAAACATGTCCTATCAACATGCCCAGGACAGGCGACAAAAGCAAAAACAGACAAGTACAGCTACATCAAATTTTAAAACTTTTGTGCATCAAAATTAACAGAGTGAAAGGCAACCTACAAAATGGGAGAAAATATTTGCAAATCTCATATGTGATAAGGGGTTAATATCCAGACTATATAAAGAACTCCTACAACTCAACAACAAAAAAAATCAAATAATCCAATTTTAAAATGAGTAAAGGACTTGAATAGACATTTCTCCAAAAGACAATATACAAGTAGCCAACAAGGATACGGAAAGATGGTCAACACCACTAATCATCAGAGAAATGCAAATCAAAACACTCATTAGAATGGCTACTATCAAAAAACCAGAAAATAACATGTTGACAAGGATGTGAAAAAAACTGGAAGCCTTGTGCACTATTGGTGGGATTGTAAAATGGTGCAACCACTATGGAAAACAGTATGGCAGTTCCTCAAAAAATTACAGATAGAACTACCATATCATCCAGAGATCCCATTTCTGGGTATATACCTAAAAGGACTGAAAACAAACTTTTTTTTTTCAGGAATTTAAAAGTTTCCTTTTTTCTTTTCTTTCACAACTTACACACACACACTGTATTTTATTTTTACAAGAGATAAATAAACTGACACCAAGCATTGTAAATGGATGACCACAACAAAAGCAACAATGATTGCAATTACCAAACACGAAACACACTCATACCATGTCATAATATTGACATTCAGTCCAGGAATCCTCCACTGTAACAGCTCCTTTACTTTACAGTGAAAATTGATTTCTATATTTTTTGCCTCTGAGTCCTTGTGGGATTTTTTTTTAAATTCAAACAGAAAGTCACAAAAATTATAATCATCCTCAGTTCATTCAGTCCCACGTAATTAATTTTTTTTTCATCTTGATCTTTTGTTAGCACTTTTATCAATTCATCAGTTTTCCATTAGAGTTCAGAAAATGCTTATTCATTCAGTTCGGCAGTATAGTCAGTTACCAGAAACCTGTACTTGTCAGAGTCTTTTCCGTGAATTCCTTGAAGATGAAACCCTTTCATAGGAACATTTTTGCGAAAGCATCAGAGTACACCCAGAACTGTCTGAAAACAGACTCTTGAAGAAACATTTGCATGCAAGCCTTGTTAGCAGCACGATAAACAAAATATATGTACATACAATGGAGTATTATTCAGCCTGAAAAAGGAAGGAAATTCTGACATATGCTACGAGGATAAAACTCGAGGACATTACGCTAAGTGAAATAATCCAGTCACAAAAAGACAAATACTGTATGATTCTACTCATGTGAGTTATCTAGAGTAGTCAAATTTATAGACACAAAAGGAGAACAGTGGTTACCAGCAGCTGGAGCAGGGAGAAAGGGGAGTTGTTGTTTAAAGGGTGTATACCATTTCAGATTTGCAAGATTAAAAAGTTTTGGAGATCTGTTTCATAACCATGTGAATATAACAACTGTACACTTAAAAATGGTTAAGATGGTAAATTTTATGTTACGTGATTTTTACCACAATTTTTAAAAACGCGCTCCAAATCACAGAGACTTAAGAGCTTTAAGGAATTTTTTTGGTAACGTTTTGGTCTTCTGTGCATAAACTAAGAAGAAAACAGACTCTCCCTTGATTTGAGTAAGGGTCTTGCCTCTGTCCCTTGGGGGGAACACTGCTTAGATGGAAAGCCACCTAGTATTTCAGGAGACTTTCCAGAGGACGCAAACCATGCACCAATACATTAGTTATTGTACCTCTTTCTTTCCTGCCCAGCAAAGTATGTCTGGAAAAGTCAAAACAGGCCCCTATCTTTTTTAAGAAGATTCATTCCTCAGTGTTTGTGTGCATGATATGAAAACAAAAGTCGAATTTTAATATTAATTCAGCTTAATTTTAATTTTAAAAGTTAATGAAGGCCTTAGTCCAAGGTACACAACAGGCCGGGCATTCAAGATGAAACGTGAGGGACTTACAGTTTAAAAGGGAAGTCAGGTGAATGAATAAATAACTGTGCTACAAAATGACTCCTGCTTAAAAAAAAAAAAATGCACACATATAAAAAGGTACAGCACAGTACGGGAAGACGAGGAGAGAATATCTAGTGGAGATAGAAAGAGTAAGGACAGGTCACCGCTGAGCTGAGTCTAGAAGCATGAGGCAGTTCATCTTCGTGGTTAACCCACAACACAGACTTTGGAGCAGAGGGATTCCGGATGTCAAAACATGGCCCTGCCGCTGCTAGCTTTGTGCCAGAAGCATATTAGTTAACCTCTCTGAGCCTCAATTTCCTTACCTGTAGAATGGAGACAGTAATTTTTAAAAAGTCAATGTATAAATTTATTATAAGGGTTCCATTAAATAAACTAACATAAATAAATGACCTGCTTGCAGCACATGCTCAATATATGTTAACAGTGTAATCAGTTAACCTAAAAGAGAAAGATGACACAGAGACAAGAACATGTGCAAAGGCATGAAGGTGGAGGCACGAGAGCTCTTGTGTTCTTTGGGAAGAGCCTGAGAGCCCGTGTGCATGGAGGGGAAGGCTTGCAGGGAGGAAGCAGGAGAGGAGGCTGGAAAGGCAGTCTTTGGGCAGTGGGGACCTGTGGAGGGTTTAAGCAGGACGGTGATGAGGAGACATTATCTGTGCCCCTTACATAGTCCCTTGGGCCTTACCATTTTAATAGCTGGTCTGATTTCCCTGTCTGAGGGCTTCACAGGCTCCCTGCCTCCAAGCACTGCAGGAGGGCCACGAACTGCTGCAGAATTGGTACCTCTCCCCCACCCCAACCAATGCCTGATGAGAGCTGGAGTATAAATACCCCAGCTCTCTCACCCCTCAGGTGGGATAAGTCTGAGGCATATATTCCACAGTGACTCCACTGGTTACTCAGCTCCAGTTACTCACATTGGTATCTGGCTTGATAACACATCCCTTACTGGCTGGCTTCCCTTCCCCCATCTCACTTCCCTACTCCCACAGTATCATTTCCTAGGATCACCTCCCAAATAAATCAAGGACCAGAATCCTTGTCTCAGGGCCACTTTTTTTTTTTAATTAATTAATTTTATTTTTGGCTGCGTTGGGTCTTCTTTGCTGTCCGTGGGCTTTCTCTAGTTGCAGCAACCGGAGGCTACTCTTCGTTGTGGTGCGCAGGCTTCTCATTGCAGCAGCTTCTCTTGTTGCAGAGCACGGGCTCTAGAGTGCAGGCTCAGTAGTTGTGGTGCATGGGCTTAGTTACTCCACGGCATGTGGGATCTTCCTGAACCAGGGCTCGAACCCGTGTCCCCTGCATTGGCAGGCGGATTCTTAACCACGGTGCCACCAGAGAAGCCCTCAGGGCCATTTTTGACGAAACCCATACTAAGACGTGTGCCATGACCTTACCTACTTAGAAAGATACTTCTTGAAGCAGATGAAGAATGGATTGGACTGGGTGGAGCTAGAGGCAGAATTAGGAGACCACTGCAATAATCTAGGAGGGAGATGATGAGGGCTTGAACCATATTGTATTATAGGAGTAGAGCGGAAGGGACACTCCAGAGACAGTGAGGCAGGTCCTGAGTGACTGACGCATGTGGTCTAGGTTGGGTAAACAAGATTGTTGAGGAAGAGCCTCCTCTTGTAGGTTTTGCTGCATATGAAGGACTTGCAGGACATTCACGGGTGAAAACCTCAGCAAAAGGTTGGATCTCGAGGTTTACGTATGGAAGTTCTTGGCTTGTAAGTGGTAAATGGGATCATAGGGATGAATGAGGCCACGTGGAGAGAGGATTAAGGAAGAAAAGCTAAGACTCACATCCTGGGGACACTAAATATTTAAGGATAGTAATAAAAAGAGGCATCGGTCAGAGGTAAGAAGTAGTCATCAACAGGAAAGGAGAGAATCTGGAATGAATATGTCTTTGAATCCCCAAAGCAGGAAATGCTGTAGTGAATTCAAATAGATTAAGGCCTAGAACAAGGTTACTGGCATCGGCAACTGCTATGTCGGGGTTGACCTCCACCGCAGCTTGAGTAGAGTGATGAAGGTGGAAGGCAGACTGCGGAGCCGGAGAGACAGAGGGAGGTGCGGGTGTGAGCTCAGAGAGGACGGAACTCTCTTTCAAACTGCTGGGCGGTGACCGGAGGTAAAAAGAGGGACCATGGCCATGGCAGGGGCGGGGGGAACACATCTAAGGGAAGGGAAGGTGTCTTTTAAAAGATGGCGTGGACCTGAATAAGATTATGGTCTGAGAGAAATAAGCACGTGGATAAAGATAAAGCTAAAAGGACAAAGAGAATATTGGATAGAGGAAGGTCCACACTGATGCAACCGGGGAGCGGGGACAACTGCATAGGAGGAGGCTGTCTTTGAAGAGAGTGTGAGGGCTTCTGAGAATGAGGTTAGGAGGTAGAGATGAGTAAAAACAAAGGTAAATTTAGAGATTAAGAGGACTGCACGCTGCACGATTGCACATAGAGGGAATCTGGGCTGGCACGGGCTGGTAATGGAGAGTGTCAGGAATTAAAGGGCTGCTTTGGGAGCTTGGGCAGTGGTGGAGTGGGGGGCAGTGAGGACTCCGAAGGCCTGTGAACTAAGGGATCTGAGCACCAGGAGAGGGCAACGTGGAGGCAGGTGCTGGCGCCAAACCCAAGGAGCAGAGACACTCCCGGGACGATCCCTGCCTGGCATCTGCACCTTCCGGCCCCAGATCTTACAGGTGCCATTTGGTCTTAGATGAGCGAGACTGGAGAGCGTGCAAGCCTAAGGGTGTACATTCTCTGTGAAATAAGAGGCCAGGTCCTCCGATCAGAAGGCCCAGGGGTGGGGGAGGAACTTGGAGAAGAGTTGCAAAGCTCGGCATCAGCCTTTGATTTCGTGTTGATTAAGGAGGTCAATGATGGCATGCAGTGTGCAGTCTCAGAGGGCCTGGGCCAGTGAACAGCATGATGCCCACTTGGCTCTGTAAAGTCTGTTACCCGAATGCACACACATTTTCTTTCCACATCCTGACTCTTGGCTCCAACCTCCACTTTTTGCAACTTGCAAACACCTAAAGCCAATAAAACTGCCGGTGCCGACCTCCCCCGGCATGGCGCCCTGTAGGTCTCACGGTGTCCATATCCACTTGGTGGAATGACACCCCAATCACCTTCCTGCCAGCACGGTTTTCAACTGTTACTGATTGTGCCTCTTGTCTCCCTTTTAGGCCCATGGTTTCCACCTCTCTCTGTAGGCAGTGCTGACCCTTGCCCACTCACCCCCACTATCGCTTCACTGCTCTCAGGATGCCGAGGCCTGGATCTTAGCCATGTATTTGGATAATGTCCATCAAGGAATTAGAAATGCAATCTTTCTTTGGAGTTAGGTTATTACTGTTTGGAAATAGTTCTATTTCCCATATCATATGAATTCTTAATAGCTAGATAAAGAGAATTTTAAAATTATCTGGTTAATCCTGATTATTGCAGAAATTAACCCAAATTTCTACCTGGCTTACAACTCCAAATTCAGTGGTAATCAATGTGTGTTGTTGAATGACCAAATTTAAAGTGGAAGAAACAGTAATAACAAGTTGCAAATGAGTTGTGTGAGTGATTTTCTTATTTTTCAGTATATATTATTTTGACATATAACTTAAATATATTAAATATCAAAATACACAAAAATATATGTGTGTGCTAGTTGATTATTTAATGTGTTTAAGTTGGGGAAGAATTATATTCAGAATTATTACGAATTCTTGCTGTGCTATTATTTATATAGTTATTTTAAATCATCTTTTTCCCTATAACCCTATGATCTTTGAAACCTGTTTTATCAAACTGCAGCAGCTTTATTAAAGCAAGTCAAACCCAAACACTTCACTTCCCCCTACGTTAAAGAAAAGACAGATTCACCGTGACAGAAACAGCAGTGTAAATGGTAACGCAAACACTGTAAATGCCAGAAAATAATAAGGTAAGAATGTTACCCAATGTAGCCTTGGCTGGCATAGGTGCCAAATGGGGGCTTACACTTCTGATAAGAACACAGGCAATTTCAAGCCCCACCTGTAACACACACAATTATAAAAATAAAGTGCATGTTTTTAAAAGAAATCAAGAAATATTTCTTTTGAAAAATTAAAACAATGAAGGGAACTGCTGTATCCTTGCTTGTACATACTGCATTTCAAAGAAACCAAATGGCCCTTGAAGGAAAATTATCCTAAATAGAGTAATTCCAGCATATAAATGCAAAAAGAATGATAGAATTTTTTTAAAAATCACCATTTCACAACTCCTACTAAATCATATTTATAGGCAAGCATTAGGGAAAGGTTAATGGGGAATGTTATACTGGCTGGATCACACTGACAGCAACTGAACCTGAGCAAGTGATGAAAAGAGAGACCACTCAGACATTACATGCCACCTGTGGGAAGGCGATGAAAATATGCCACCTCCGATGAAGTTGATTTACAAAAAAGCAAAAACAAAAGCAAAACTGACCCTGAATTTGATCAAGCCTCTAGATATAACAATGGGTCTATAGAAAATACAGGGAAGAGAGGGACATGTCAAATACCACCACAGAAATGCAATCAGATAAACCCAAAATGTGGGAAATCGAACCAATACAGAACCAACAGCCAGGGTTTTCAACAAATAAAGAGCAAGAACAAAAGTGGACAGGAGTGTTAAAGACTAAAAGACACATCAACCAAACTCAATGTATGGATCTTGTTTGGATCCTGATTGGAATAAACCAGTAGTAAAAAGACATTTATGAGACAACTGTGAAAATTTGAATAATGATTGTGTATCAGATGATATTATAGAATCATTGTTAAATTTTTTGTTATGATAATGGTTGTGTGGAAAAAAGAGGAGGAGATCATCATCTGCTAATGGTAATATCAAAGCCCTTACAGATGTGACGTCTGGAATTTGTTTTGAAATAATCCAGCAGGAGTTAGGGTAGAGGTGAGGGAAACTGTGGAGGGGGAGTAGATAAAGCAAGATTAATGGGTAATGGATACATGGGGGTCCATTTACCCCATTCTTTCTGTGTTGAAATTTCTTAACAGAAAGTCCATTTTTAATCACCTAAACTGCTGATGAGTCCGTTGCAAAGGTAGTTCTAAATCAACTTAAACTTGGTTGTGCTCATCCATAGACTCTTCCCTCATGTCCCCACCTTCTCCATCAAAGCAAGCACCCCATCTTATTTCCAATGTCCCCATAAAGGCCCTTGAAACCAGTTGGTCATTGTCTCTGGCTCTGTATATTCAGTCTACTGCCCCCTGCCTCTTTTTACTCTGTCCTATCCCCGAACCCACCCTCCCTCCTTAGGTCTATTTTTATGGGTTTTAGACGGTGAACATGACTTCTTTTGCCGTCACCCTCTGGCCAGCCTCTAACAGCCCACTCTACACATAGCCACTCTTCCTCTGTCCACATTTCTTCTTCTTCTTTTTTTTTTTTTTTTGCGGTACGCGGGCCTCTCACTGTTGTGGCCTCTCCCGTTGCGGAGCACAGGCTCCGGACGCGCAGGCTCAGTGGCCATGGCTCATGGGCCCAGCCGCTCCGCGGCATGTGGGATCCTCCCGGACCGGGGCACGAACCTGTGTCCCCTGCATCGGCAGGCGGACTCTCAACCACTGCGCCACCAGGGAAGCCCTGTCCACATTTCTTCAACGGGTCTTGCTCCTGGTACCAGGGAGTTCTGAGCCAAGTGGTGGTCCACAGACCTCCTCAGTCTGGACTCACCCTCCTACCTGTGGAGAGGAACACCTGCAATCCTCCTCCTTGTTACGGAGATCGAGTACTACAGTAACAACCCTGGCTGTCTCCAACTGCTAACATGGTCCTTCCCTTATGAAGAAGACAAATCTGATTGGTCCCAGACAAGGGTATGTGTTGAGCTTTGCTTTTACTGCTTTTTACCACTTTTTTGAAAAGTCTGTACTGGGCTTGCCTCTCCTGTATTTTTTGTTCTACCAACAAACAGGAAATTGAGGCAACCAATAAATCCCTCTGCCACTGGGATGTAAAAGTCATTTATTACACGGATCATAACAATGGATTCAGAGGTTCTACATGCACTGCTTTCCCCATAGATGAATCCTATCTTGATTTGAGAAAGAGGCCCACACTTTGGCCTCAGGTTCCAGCTACATTCTCCAATCTATCTTCTAGAATCAGAAACTATTAGGCTTTTCATAAACTGTCCTGGAGATGTCTTTGATCCCTATTTACCTGGTGAGTTTTGTGCCTGTGTACTATTATGCAGAACTGTGATGGAAAAGCAGGTAAGGGGACCTGCAAATCTCTAACACAAACCAAACTCTTCTTCCTCTACTTATTGTCTAATAACACATCATTAGAAAAGGCCGCTGTTGGCCTTGATTTCAGGTCACTAAAGATTGACAACATGTCATTAAAAACTAAATACTATACAAGATCAACTTAAAACATCATTATATCATACACGTAGGAAGCGCTCAGAATCCAACCTGAGAGGCTTTCATTAACCAAAGACCGTGAGCATCAGTAAAAAAGATAACTACAGTGGATTGAAACATACCAAACAGTCATAAGTTTATAATGATACTAAAAAAACTGATCACTGTTAGAGAATGCTAGGAGGCCAAATCATTATTTTGAAAATTGGTAAATAAAGGAAAATATTCAAACATTTATCCTGCCTTTCTTATAGGACTGTACCACAGGGTAACTGAATAGTAGATGAGAAATATCTTTCTTTAAAGAACAATTTCAACTGGTAAGTGAAGAAAGAATGACAGAATTAGATTATCACCATTTCACAGTCCCTGATGTATTAATAAAGCCAGCATTCATCAATAACAGCACTGACATCATAGACAGACAACCAGATACCACACACTTCCTGATGGAAGGACATAACACCTAAAAAGTCATCTTGCCCCGCCCCCCCATCAAAGCTGAATTTGATCAAGCCTAGATCCAACGGCCAATTTACCAATTGCAGAAGTCAGAGGAACACGTTCAACTATGTGTATACCAGAGGGTGCAACCAGCAAAATTCAGGCTGTGGGAAACTCTACAGGACAGCTTGGTTCCTTCAATAATTAAGTGTCAAGAAAAAAGAAGTCTGGAGGTGAAAACTAAATGTCAAAGGAAACTTTAAAAACATACCAGCCAATCACAACGCAATCAATCTCATTTGACATCTAATTCAAATAAACTGTTTTTCTAAAAGCCACTCATCACATTTGTGGGAAAACTGATCATTTGAACACTGGATAATTGATAATATTAAGCAATTATAATTCTTGAGGGGTGATAATAGTATTGTGGTTGTGTTTTGTTTTTTTTAAAGAATGCTTATCTTTTAAATATACATGCTGAAAAATTATGGATGAAATGAAATGATGTCTCGCATTTGTTGCAGAATAATGAGGGGGTGCTGATAGCAGCAGATGGAGACAGGATCAGCCCTGAGCCGATGGCTGCCGAGGAAGGAGATCCTACGTGGGGTTCATTGTACCTTTGCCTGCTGACTCTCCAGGATAAAACACCACAAAAACATGCGTATCAGAGTCTTTTTGAAAGTGGGAGGATCCTCTCTGCCTAGCAGGACAATTTACAGAGTTATTATTTTGTTGTTGTTGTTATTACTGCTGTTAAAAAAGAAAAAAAGAAAACGAATCCGTCCTCTCCTCCACGCCGCCCACTCCCTCAAGGGGGCAAACTGTGCTTTGAGTCCCAGAGAACTGGGCTTCCTCTGCAAACGTGGCAGAATCAAAGCCTTTACACAAACAAACAAACAGCTGACCTGTCTGGAGAATGCAGGTGGTCTCCGGGCCTGGGAAGCGGGAAGCCAGGAGAGGTAGACCTATGACCCCCGTCAGGTTCTAACGTCAGGAGGTAATGTGCTGCCGGGGCTCTGCGGTTGGCTGGTGGGCAGTTGGGAGGGAAATGAACTTCCCATTCTCCATGGTTTGGCTTTCACACAGCCTTCTCTGCTACAGTTTCACTATAGTCTTAACAACCCTCACGTCAACATATTCCCATGATGGATAAAGAAGATGTGGTACATACATACAGTGGGATAGGGCTCAGCCATAAAAAAGAATGAGATAATGCCATGTGCAGCAACACGGATGCAACTAGAGATTATCACACTAAGTGAAATAAGTCAGAGAAAGACAAATACTATATGATATCACTTACATGTGGAATCTAAAATATGAACCTATCTACGAAACAGAAACAGACTCACAGACATAGAGAACAGACTTGTGGTTGCCAAGGGGAAGGAGAGATAGGGGAGGGATCGAGTGGGAGGCTGGGATTAGCAGATGTAAGCTATTATATATAGAGTGGATAAACAACAAGGTCCTACTGTATAGCACAGGGAACTTTATTCAATATCCTGTGATAACCCGTGATGGAAAAGAATATAAAAAAAGAATGTGTGTGTGTGTATATATATATGTGATTGAATCACTTTGCTGTAGAGAAGAAATTAACACAACATTGTGAATCAACTATACTTCAATAAAAATAAATAATAAATATTCCCTTTAAAAGTCTGTCGAAAAAGCCCTATTTGTTTTCCCTTCTATTGGCTGTGCCATGTGGCATGCTGGATCTTAGTTCCCTGATCAGGGACCGAACCCGTGCCCACTGCAGTGGAAACTCGGAGTCTTAACCACTAGACCGCCGGGGAAGTCTCAAGCCCTACTTTTAAAGAATGTGCTCAGGTGCCCATCAGTTTTTCACAAGGGTCATTCTAGTTTTCCTGAGAAAGTGACAGGACTTGTCAGGTGGTGACAGGTGGTGATGACAATGATTGAAGTCAGTTTTGATGTTCAATGATTGTCATGTTCTTGGCAAAAATTGTTAGATTTTAGAGGTACCATGTAAGTGCCCAGATTCTTGTGTGACACGAGGTCAACTGAGGGCTCTTCCTAACATGACTGGCCAGTAGGGGCTTGGGGCCAGACATGATTTAGAAAAACGAAGTCCTGTTTCAGGCACAAGAGTGTGATGGTGGCCTGTCACACCTGAGAGTCACATATTATCCGTTCCTTCCTTCCTGAATTATTATAAAATGAAGAACCCCCAATCTCTTCCCACTTACCTTTAGACACAAAATTTTTGTTAATGGCTTACTTTTGGTACCACACTGGCTCATTGAGATCTAGCTCCTTTAATTTCTAATGCAGCCCCAAAACAATGCCAATCAGGCCCTGCCTCAACCCGCTTCCACTCGGATAAGAATGGTGACTGGAACCGAAGATCAAGAATTTAAAAGAAATTCAGGCCATCACGGGGATCAGGATAGCTCACTTAGAATGAGATAAAAGGAGATTTAACAGATTTCACAAGCAAGTAAAAACACTGGAGCTGTCATTGAGTTGGACATAAAATACTTGTAGTATTTTCTAATCCAGGTAAGTCCAGTTTGTCTCAGGGAATCTGAAGGACCACTGAATAGAAAGAACTGGGTGAGAGTCTAAACAGAGGCCCTCAGTGGCACTGGTGGGTAGGGACACAGTAGGATCTGGGACCGCCTGTCTCTTTTTTTTTTTTTTTGCGGTACGCGGCCCTCTCACTGCTGTGGACTCTCCCGTTGCGGAGCACAGGCTCCGGACGCGCAGGCTCAGCGGCCATGGCTCATGGGCCCAGCCACTCCGCAGCATGTGGGATCTTCCCGGACTGGGGCACGAACCCGTGTCCCCTGCATCAGCAGGCGGACTCTCAACCACTGCGCCACCAGGGAAGCCCCGCCTGTGTCTCTTTTGCTGATCTTGCTTCTCTTCCCTGTCTCTAAATGTGGACTACCCCCAAGTTCAGTCCTCAGAGCCCTCCTCTTCCCTACCCAGACTCCCTCCTTAGGTGATCCCATCCAACCCATGGCTTTAGACATCATCTATCTACTGACTGCTCCAAGCCTAGCCTCTCCCCTGGGCTCCAGGCTTGGACAGTCAACCTGGATGTTTAATTGGCCTCTCAATGTTAACATGACCCCCGCCACACTCTCCATCTTCCCCCTAAACTTTAACTAATGGCACCCAGTCACTCGGGCCAAAAGCTTGTAGTCTTCCTTGACACTTCTTTCTCCACTCACATCTAATCCGTCAGGAAATTCTTTTGATTCTGCTTTTCAAATGGATCCCAAATCCAACCACTTCTCACCACATCTACCATTATCACCCAGGTCTGAGACACAGTCTCCCACGTGACAGCCCACTAGCTCATTCCATAGTACTCAATGGCTTCTCTTCACGTTTAGCAAATATCCAGGCCTTTTCCCTGCCCACACAGGGCCTGGGCCCCGCCTACCTCTCCATCCCCAGCTCCTACCCGTCCTTTCACTCAGGCTACCGCAGCCTCGGGGGCCTCCTTGCTGTCCCTTCAGGCTGCCAAACGCTTGGCACTTGATGTCCTCTCTGCAGGGAATGCTCATCCCCAGTACTGCCTCCTGTCTTCCAGGTCTCTGTTCACACGTCACCTCTTTGGATAGCACGTCCACAGCACTCTAGCCAGAACAATACCCCATCACTCTCTTACCCCTTATCTTGCTTTGTTTTTCTCCACGACTGCTTATCCTCACATGACAGATATATCTATTGATTTATTGTTGATCTCCCCAAAGAGAATTTAAGTTCCATAAGGGCAGGGACTTCGTTTCGTTTACTAGAGCAGTTCCTAGCATGGAATATCACTAAATAAATGTTTATGAGATGAATGAAGTTAAAATGACATGAAATCCATGCAAATCCTTTCCATGAAATCCCTGAGGTCACTGGATTCGGAAAACAGCTTTTCTTATTCCCAGAAATCTTGCAAGTATCTAGACCCAATCTCATTATATAATTTTAAAAGATTTAGAATATAGAGAAAATATTTATATTCATCATTCAACAGATATTTACTGAGTGCTGTAGATACCGTTATCAACTCCTGTGCAGGTAGCCCTTAATGCTCAGAATAACCCTATAAGGTAGATATGGTTACTGGCATTTCATAGCTGGGCAGCAGAGGTACAGACACATCAATGACTTTTCCCAGGTCACATATCCTGTACCTGGCGCAGCTGTGATCCAAAAGCAGGCCCATTTTGCACCCTAAGCCATGCTATAATTCTATTTCAGCAGGAGCCTCAAGCCATCCCATTCTGGAACATTCTCTCCCACCCTGGACTGGCAGCAATACTGCCAATACGAGCACAAAAGCCATTTGTGGTTCATCTCATCACTTCCGCTATGAAGTACTCTGTGAGTGCCACCAGCAGAGCTGGCTGCTCTCTGCGCTGATGCCAAAGCACTTCGCCTGCATTGCTGAACAACTATTCCTTGCTATAATTACTTGTCTCGCTGTCTCTCCCATAAGACTGAAATCTCTCAAGGACGAGGACTGTGTCTCCTATTCACCTCGGCACCTCTGGTGCCCAGAACAGTGTCTGGCATGTAGTGGGAATTCAATAAATGTTGACTGAATGAGCAAATGAACTACACTGGGAAACACATTCCCATCCCAAGAAGCGGGTAGTGGAGCAGATGGCCAGTCGGGGCCTCGTGTTCTTGCTTTGGTGATCATTCCTCACTTCTCATTTGCATGTTTATTTCCCCAGGTCCTATTTCTTTGCTTGAATATCTGTGACATCTCCTGCTAACTGTTCTGTGCAACAGTGGCTCTTTCTGACTAATCACCTCCTCCAAGTGAAAATCGTTCAGAATGAAAGTGTACCTCTTGAATTCAGATTCTGCCTGTAGCGCTGTGCTTTGTGGGATCCACTTCATAGCGACTAAGGGGTTCTTCTTTCTGACACAAAACAATCTGTGAGGTTCAAATTTGGTGCCTCCTTGAGCTAATCCAATTCAATTCTTTAGTATACATGGTCGTGACACTTTAGAAAGCTCAAGTCATCAACAGAGTGCAAATTTCAAAAAATCAATGAGACTATTTTTTGCCTATCAAATTGGCAAAATTAAAAACAAAAAAAATGCTGATGAGGATTTGGGATATGAGACCAATCATCCTCTGGGATAGCCTGAAAACACATTAACAATAGGCTTTTAAAAAGGTTCCCAGCTCTTTAAAGTTGACCCGACAGTTCCATTTCTAGGAATATGTTCTAAGCAAATAATTAAATTAAGATTTAACTACCGTGATGTACGTAACAATTTATTATAACAGAGAAAATTGGAAAATTATTTAAATAACCAGGAATAAGGAATTAGTTAAATAAATTAAGGTACATCCCAACAATTAGATACTATTCAGTGATTAAGATTTATATTTCAGGTCAATATACATGAACAGAGAAAGATTGTTCATGAGGTATTAAAGTGTAGATTACATAACAGCATGTGTAATATGAACCTATAACAGATATTCATGGTGTTTATTTATTTCTCCGATAGCAACCTGACTTCTTACTGGAGTGTTTTCTCCCCCTCACTGAGTGTAGCTGTTTGTTGAGTGATTCTTAGGATGACCCCCGCCGCCTCAGCTCCCTGGGCTGTCTCTCCCAGGACCCTGACCTGAGTCAGTGCAGGGTCACCCCTGTAGCAGTGGCCCCTGACAGGCTGTGCCAGTCATAAGACGGTTGCTATGCATTGCTCCCCGCTTCTTTGCCTCTGGAATCTTGCTTGGCTCCTGTCTGCCCTGAGCCTGGCTCCCCTGGCTCCTGTGGGCTCTGTGAACACCCCTTCCTCAGCCAAGGTACCAGCCTGTGAATCCCCTTTTGCTTCAGTTAAGCAGGCTTGTTTCTGTCCTTAGAGTCAAAGAACTCCAACTGATGGCTTCCACAGTGATACTCGGAAGAAGTTATATAGCAATACATATTCTTGGGTTTTCTCTTCTTTTTGCTTACTGGTATTTCCCAATTTGCTTTAAAAATACCATAATAATTTTTAGAGGATTTTACATTTTACATTGAAAGGGAGATAACTGATTAGGGTGCAGCAAGAAAATTAGAATTTCTATTTTAATTTATACACTATCTTCAAAATTAGAATGAGAGCTCACCAACATGTAATACGGATGGACATTAACATCATCACTGGATCTGTGTGTGAGGCAATCACATATCAGGAAGGCAGGCAGGTGTCCCAAGGGCAGCATGTGGGTGCCTTCACTCCCACACACACTTTCACCTTGCTTAGTGCAGTGGTCTTACTAATTTTATGGGTGTCAGGTAAACGGAGGATTCACAGGTGTTATCTAGTTTTAACAAAACTAGCTCTAATAGGGGCTTCCCTGGTGGCGCAGTGGTTGAGAGTCCGCCTGCCGTTGCAGGGTATGCGGGTTCGTGCCCTGGTCCGGGAAGATCCCACCTGCCGCGGAGCGGCTAGGCCCGTGAGCCATGGCCGCTGAGCCTGTGCGTCCGGAGCCTGTGCTCCGCAACGGGAGAGGCCACAACAGTGAGAGGCCTGTGTACAGCAAAAACAACAACAACAACAACAACAACAACAACAAACTAGCCCTAATAAACTGATAAGAGGCTAAAATAGTTTCCTACAAAGTAACCTTGAATTGAAAATAATACTAATACTCTAAACAGAAGTGAATTTCAAGAAAATGGCAGAGCTACAATTCTCCTCCAAGGTAAAAACTATGACAGTCTCATCCGATCTGATGAGAAGTAACTAAGAAATATTGTAAATTATCAAGAAGAATGGTTGTAAAATAGATTTACCTTTACTATCACTGAACTCTGCCTAAGTAAATAAATATCATGCCTTGAGCAGGTAAACAGGTCCAGAACGGAGCCATCATAATTAGCAAGACATTTAGAAACTAAGCGTTCAGAACACAAAAATAAACCTCGACATTTTTAAAGCTATACTTAAAGTCAGGTGATACTCAATCCATACTTTAATAAATTCCATAATCAGTGATAAATGGTTAGAAGCCTCTTTCAGGATGTCTTACTGAGCAGCTGAAGACTTACTAGGGAAGTACCAAGAGATACTTGGCACTTTGTTCAGTCACTCATAAAACTATGTCCTGAATTTCAGAATGTGCCGCTTTATCTCATCTCTTTCTCCAAAGAACTAGAGTTGGCCCCAAGTTTTCAACTTTGTGAATATTTTTTTCAGAAAAATGAAACACCTTTCCTCAAATGAATAAGAGCATTTTCTCCAGGGGGTGAGATGAATAATTCATGTTGCTCTAAAAGCACTATGACTGATAGCAATTTTTTTTGGTTTTTAAAGAAGAAAGATCCAGCAATCTCACTTACCGATATATATCCAAAAGAATTGAAAGTAGGGTCTCAAAAAGATACCTGCACACTCATATTCACAGCAGTATTATTCACAATAGGCAAGAGGTGAAAGCAACTCAAGTGTCCACCAATGGATGAATGCATAAACAAAATGTGGTAATAAGGGAATATTATTCAGCTTTTAAAAGGAAGGAGGGGTTTCCCTGGTGGCACAGTGGTTGAGAGTCTGCTTGCAGATGCAGGGGATGCGGGTTCGTGCCCCGGTCCGGGAAGATCCCACATGCCGCGGAGCGGCTGGGCCCGTGAGCCATGGCCGCTGGGCCTGCGCGTCTGGAGCCTGTGCTCTGCAACGGGAGAGGCCACAACACTGAGAGGCCCGTGTACCGCCAAAAAAAAAAAAGGAAGGAAACTCTGTCACATGCTACATCATGGTTGAACCCTGAGGACATTAAGCTAAGTGAAATAGGCCAGTCACAGAAGGACAAATACTGCATGATTCCACTTATATGAGATACCCAGAGTAGTCCAACTCATAGAAACAAAGTAGAATGGTGTTGCCAGGAGCTGGGGGCAGGGAGAAAGGGGAGCTGGTTGATGGGTATAGTATTTCAGATTGGTAAGGTGAGAAAGTTCTGGAGATCTATTTTACAACAATGTGAATATACTTATTAACGCTACTGAACTGTGCACTTAAGTATGGCTGAGATGGTAAATTTTACGCCAGCTGGTTTTTACTACAATTAAAAAAAACGACAAACCATCTCCTAAAAATCTCCTAATTGCATATTCTAGAAAGAAACGTGACCGCTTATAACTAATAACACCACGACAGCGAATCTCCTGGTATCTCCACCAGTACCTCAGGTGTCTCATCACCTTCACCCCACAGATCATATTATTATCTACCTACAGTCCCACACTCCTGACTCTCTATACCCAGGCAGCAGGTTGGCCTACCTGTCTGTCTCTCCCTTCCTTCCCACGCCCTTTCTCCTTTTGCTCCTTCCCTTCCTCTCTCCCTCCCTTGCTGTTTTTCCTGTAAATAATCATTTCTGTCACACTTTAATCTTTAAAGAATTTTCACTTTCATTATCTCATTTACACACCAGCCCTGTAAGGTAGGTGTTCTTTCCACTTTACGAATAAGACGCAGAGACCCAGCAATATTAAACATGTGCACCAATCACCTACGCACCAAGTGGCAGAGCCCAGTTCCAAATCCCACACTTTCACAATGTAACACTGCCCCAGACAGTGGTTCTTACACTGTAGCATGCGTAAGGCTCCCCTGGGAATATCTGTGAAACTGTGGGTTCCTGGGTCCCACCTCCAGAGAGTCTGTTCTAGGGGTCTGGAATGGGACCCAGGAGTCTGAATTTCTAACAAGCACCCCCTCCCAGGTGCATCTAAGCAGGTGATAAGTAACCTACACTTTCACTAGGTGCAGGCCTCAGAGACAGCCACGCCTGGCACAGGCAGGGCACATGTTACCATGAGGATCTCTGCTTACTTAACCTGCCCAGAAGGGGCAATGTAGTGACATGGATCTTCTATAGGGAACTGGCTATATAAACAAGGTACTTTCTTAACTGGAAGCAGTTAGAAAAGGGAAAGAAAGGAAAGCAGGAAGGAAGGAGAGAAAGCCCTAAATGCACCTCATTCCACAGAAAATAATCCTGCCAGTGAAAATCCCAACCAGCCTGTCGTCTCAGACACTCTTCTTAATCTCTTACCGTTGGACACTCAGACATTTGGTACATGCAAAGGGGACTACATCTGCCCTGCTTTTGGAAGGTGGAAGAAGAACTAGAGTTGGGCTCTTTGTTTTCCAGACAGAGATGCACAGGAGGGAAGCACCTGATCCAGAGTGAGTCACAAGCAAAGCCTAGGTCAGGGTGCAAGGATCTCCAGACAGCCAGGCCTGCACCCCGGACCCTGAGTCATGCAGCTTCCCCAGCCCAGACGTGTGAGAACGGACCTGTCTTTCCACAGGGCCTGGTATGGCAGGCTTTGCAGAAGCCCAGAGTCATAAGGACAAGCAAACTATCTACACAGGAGACCAAGCACTCTTCTCGCCAGGAAAATGCCATTGTGATTTAAGTTGGATGTTGAGGGCTAAGATGAGTGAAAAGAGGTAAAATATGGATCAAAATTGTTAGAGTATAAAGAAAAGTGTTCCTTTTTGCGCAGGCCCAGCAGCCATGGCTCACGGGCCCAGCCGCTCTGCGGTATGTGGGATCTTCCCGGACCGGGGCACGAACCCGTGTCCCCTGCATCGGCAGGTGGACTCTCAACCACTGCACCACTAGGGAAGCCCCCAAGAAAAGTGTTCCTTTTGCAAATATGCTACATTTATTCTGCAGCTAGGAGATAAAGATGAGATTTCTGTGGGAAGCCTGTTGTACTTTTTCATGGCCTTATAAAAACAAATTTGTGCTAAAGTGAATCATATTCCATAAAGCTAACTCTTATGACTACTGAAAAGATAGTATTTCCTTGAGACGGGGTGTGAAGTTTGACATCAGTCAGAACTTTTGAAAGAATTCTAGAAGGTGAGACCTGGGGGTACCCAATCCTGAGGCATCCTTCCCGAGAAAAGAATATGATATCACCATTTATGAAGCGACTGGGGCTAATTCACCAGCCTGCATTTCTCCGGTATGACCAGGGTCACGCAGGGTAACGGGCTTAGAGAAGACAAGTCAGAGCTGCCTTGTGGGCTCTGAACAAGTCCGTGCCTGGGCTTATGCGCTGGGCACCAGCACACGCTTTCACGCTACATGTTGGTGCAGGCCGCTGCTGCTAAATGATATGCCTCTGGGTATACCTCCACCTTCAAGGGTGTTCATGTCTCTGGCACCCTCCTTTCCGGCTGCAGTGTGTCGCCTATCATAAGCCACCTGTCTGCTAAAGCTCTGGGGGTCACCACACCCCCTGCCTCATACTTCTCTGCCCTGGCCTAAGGGCATGTGGCTCGTGTTCATCTCTGGGTGGTGATTCTAAACAAGCACGGCGGAGTGAGTGGCACATCAGGCCTCCACTTGGCTCTCACCCCGGCATAATCTCGGGACACCAGTGCAGGAAGAAATGCCTCCCATTACCACACTTCTGTGGTTACTTTTCATAAAACCTTCTATAAATGATGATTCCTCAGCATCATTTTTATTCACTATTTTTCAAATGGGATGACCACATATTAATCATTTAAACCAGGACACTTCCAAGAGGGAGATCTATTAACAACTACACAGGGACAACAAACGTAGGCTGCGACCACCCTGGGTAACCCAAGACACACGGTCACCCTGCTTAGGAAGTAGATGAGCTGCACGAAGACGACACATGAAGCAGAGGCCCAGCCGACGCCAGGTGACACAAAACGTGAACAAAAAAGAACTCTTACTGTAGTAAGCCCTGAGCTCTTGAGTTGTTTGGTATCACAGCATAACCTAGCACAAACTGATGAATACAACCCCTTATAGCTGTGACCCATATCGCTGGGTGGCTGGGAGGATTAAATCAGCTAATATATAAAAAGCACTCAGATCAGTGCCTGGCACATAGTGAGTAGTCCCCAGATGTTAGCTATTATTATTAATTATAATAATAACATAGGAGAATGAAGGAACAGTCTAAAAACACAGTGAAGTCAAATTTCAAGCAAAGCATGTAATTACTCAGGAATGGCAGGAAAGCCCATCATCTCTCGCTCCCCCTGCACAGCTGTTTGCCCCTTTGGAGGCCATGAGGCCCTGCCTCCGTCTCTCGGTCTGAGAGCCCACTCCTACCTGTATGTATCTCTACTACTCAGACTCCAGAGAGCATTGTTACAACTGCTTTCTTGTGAATTCCTCTACTCCCTTGACCTTTGGTTGCCTCCATCTCACTCAGATGACAAACCTTACCCCTGAATCAATACAACAATCCATCATTTTTGCTCGTGGGCCCAAGTTACTGAACAAAATCCTCCAGGATTTCTTGAAATTCTTACATGGGCTCTTTCTCAACTCTTTCTCCCATTTCCCACAAGAGATATTTCCAAATTTTACCATTCTCCTCAAGCTCTGTAACCTACCACCGTCCTCTTCACTCAGAAAGCAACTAGAGGCCCTGCATGTGCCCTGTCTGAAATGTGGTTGCTGATTGACTTGCAGGTCTCCCTCACTAAACTGTGATCTCGACTAGTTAGGGACTGATTCACTGTGCAACTCCAGCCCCTAGTACATTATCTAATAATTCTCAGTAAATGTTTCATGAATGAATGAATGGACAATGATAGAGTCTCTTAAGTAGCAGCCCCCTGCATGCCTAGGAGGAAGAATCACAAGCAGCATTAAATGTTTATATGTATATATAGGCACATGTAGTGGTGAAGCATCTTTAAACAGAGATCACTGTGTGTGTGTGTGTGTGTGTGTATGAAAGAATGATACAGGTTATGGAAGATTATTCATTTTCCTTTATCTTACTTTCCCCTTTGCTTTTCCATTGTGATTCTTTGTGCTCAGATAACTTTATCCCGCTCATTCAACAGCTGTACCTCCTGCACCCCATAACATTTCTCAATTTTCTTACTCAGTATTCAGGACAATATTCTCATGACAGGTATTCTGAATAGGTTAAGAATTCTAAAGACCACAAGAGAATTGCCACTTCCTTACATTACCAATTTCCAATCAGTCTTCTTTGCTCAAGGTTCAATTATCTCAACTCCTTTAGCTACTCCATAAATGGCAGGTAATATGCAAGATCAAAAAATTTAAATTTTTACGCTAAGTTACTATCATCTCAAATGAGATTTATAATTGGCACTCATAAGAAATTAATTATTAATATCCGCTTCAATGACTTTCCTTCCACATTCTGATTGCTGAAGTGTTCGCTGTTTTAAAAAGAAGCTGTCATCACATTACTACTCATTTTCGATTTATGGTCATTCTGCCCCAACCCAAGATCTTTACATGCAAAACTTTGGGTCATTCTAATCATTCTTCATTTTGTAAGCTTAATTAATTTGAAAGTAACCTGGATTTAATTGTAGACAATTAGTAACAATCCATGGATAATGTTAAATATTTTAAGAATAGTTTTAAAATAATTAGCAGTTTGTCATTCCATAGGGCTAGACATACTAAATAAATTTGTGTTTTACACTGTTATGATCACCTTTAAAAAACAAAATATCTTGAAATAGTTGTCACAAGGCATTAATTAGCAATATGTAGGAATTATAAAATAAAATGTGAAATTAACAAGGACAAGCAATTCTTAAAATGATCTTTCAGTTAGAAATGAAGTCTGTAGAGTGTTTAATTTTCATCTACCACCATCATTGTTATATAGTCCTTGTAATGAATTGAATTCGATTCTGGATCAATTGCAGCAGACAACATTTCTTCCATTTCCTCCTGAGAAAAACGCTCACCTGGGAAGAACAAGAAGAGAAACTCATCATTTACAATCCTCTGATTTTTTTTTTCTCTTTCCACTAGCCCACTTAACTGCCGTGGAGCCCCACCATCCCCCATTGTGTCTCTAGTTACTCTCCCTGGGGCCATAAAGCCAGCACATCGTGACAGTCCAGAGGTTCAAAGAGCATGCTGTGGGACCCCTGGCAAATTCTGGAGTTATTTTACCTTGCAGGTATCGTATCTCAAGCAACCTATAGAATCAATCGTTTCAGCCAAAACAGCAGGAGGACACGAAAACATCATAAATAAGGTTGTTTATTTACTTAAATTAAAACCACTAAAATCGCCAAAGGATTAACCTGAAGTCATAGTTTTACAGGGAGTCTAATCATTATATTTAGTAAGGGTATGAAGAAAGGATTAACTGGTTGCTATGCAGAGATGCTGAAGAAGAGATAACAGAGGTTTAAGCTATGACAATGTCTATGAATATTCTCTAACCAGGGTAGGTCAATTTAGTGATCCAGCTGCACTCAGTGACAGATGCATTCATCAGCCAGTTCAAAACAGTCCTCTTTGCTATAGTTCGGCCCAGTGCTGCTGTCAAATGAAACCACAAGCTGGATAGAAAATCTGTGGGCTTTAGCTGGATTCGGGTAATAGCTGAAGGCCATCTTGGATATTGGTTTCACCAAGATGAAAAGCAAATTCAGGAAGAACACTGGAAACACTGTCATCTATTTAAGATAGAACTTTGTGCTGATATTAAACAAAAATACAGAAACATCCAAATCGCCAGCTCACCCCTAAAGAGTCTTAATCCAAGCAGGTAAATTTCTGAGTTTGTCACCTGCCACTACAAACAACGCTTTCTAAGGTGGAATTCAGTTAATAATGCAGAAATTATTCAAGTGGGGATTTTTATGACAATGATGATAGTATTACCAAACAATGGGAATGTGCTTGAGTTCTTCTGAAATCATGTTTACGTCCTAAGGAAAGAAAGAATGCCTAAAATGCCTAAAAAGACAATTTCTCTTTTTTTTAATTTTGTTTATTCATTTACTTAATTTTTTAGCTGCATTGGGTCTTCGCTGCTGCACACGGGTTTTCTCTAGTTGCTGAGAGCGGGGGCTACTCTTTGTGGCGGCGCGTGGGCTTCTCATTGCGGTGGCTTCTCTTGTTGAAGAGCACGGGCTCTAGGCGCCCAGGCTTCAGCAGTTGTGGCTCATAGGCTCAGTAGTTGTGGCTCGCGGGCTCTAGAGTGCAGGCTCAGTAGTTGTGGCACACAGGCTTAGTTGCTCCACGGCATGTGGGATCTTCCTGGACCAGGGCTCAAACCCGTGTCCCCTGCATTGGCAGGTGGATTCTTAACCACCGTGCCACCAGGGAAGCCCCAAAAGACAATTTCTGAATCTTTCTTATAAGCTGATTGTTAAATACTAAATCCACTGGCAATGAACTTTGCTGGGCATGTAAGTCCTTATGAGAATACTGACAATAAACATTTATCGAGAACTACCGTGTGCCAGGCACTGATATTAGTGCTTCACAGATATTAACTAAGTTAATCTCCCAACCACCTCATGAGAGCTAAGAACTATTATCCCCACTTACAGCTGAGGACACCAGCACACAAAGAAAACAGGCAGGCAGCCCCAGCCAGTGGGTGGTGGAACTGGATCTGCATGCCAGCAGTCCAACTCAACGTCCAGGAACCACACTAGACTGCTTGGAACAAGGTTTTGCTCACAGTGAAATACGGAAGGTGGGCTTCCCTGGTGGCGCAGTGGTTAAGAGTCCGCCTGCCGATGCAGGGGACACGGGTTCGTGCCCCGGTCCAGGAAGATCCCACATGCTGCGGAGCAGCTGGGCCCGTGAGCCACGGCTGCTGGGCCTGCACGTCCGGAGCCTGTGCTCCGCAATGGGAGAGGCCACAACAGTGAGAGGCCCGCGTACCGCAAAAAAAAAAAAAAAAAAAATACGGAAGGTGGTCACTGCTTCCGCAGGCAAGGAAAGAGATACGTAGTATTTGATTAAAGATGGGAGGAAAATAGCTTAAGGATTAAAAGCACAAGCTTGGGAGCCAGACTGCCTGGGTTCAAATGCTCTACTGTCTCATTAGCTTTAAGATCCCAGGCAAGTCACTTAACCTCTCTGTGTCTCAGTTTTCCTGTCTGTAAAACGCAGATGATAATACTACTACCTATCTCATAGGCTTGTTATGAGAATTAAGTGTTATTATTTGAATAGCACTTAGAACATTGCCTGGCACATAGGCAGCAATATGTGTTTGTTCAAAAAGTGTTTTTCAAGATCTTCCCTGCTGCTAAACGCTGTCTGACACAACACACATACCTGGACACATGTGGACTTCTATCTTGCAGGAACTTGATTCTATGTGATTTATTATGTCCACCATACAATATCCTGGGCATTTAGAATGCATATTCTCAAAGTGATTAATATTCTGTGGACACTGTGAAAAGTTGCACTGTCTCTGTATCCACTGCAGCCTGTTTCTGATTGCTCTATTTCAGTCAGGAGCATTACCGTAATACCCGTCGTCCAGGCCAAAGCCTTGTTACTTTTGACTCAGCTCCCATCTTTGTCCCCGGCACTCTGTCACTCATCATGACCTGTGGAGCCTTCTGTAGACAGTCCTATTGTATCAATCCCTTCTTTCCATTCCCATTGCCACTGCCAGATACAGCCCTTCAAAATGCTGAACTAGCCTCCTAACTGGTCTCCCCAGTCTCTCCTCTTTCTCGCTCATCTCACAAACCTACCAACACCAGATTAACCTTCCCACAATCTCTCTTGCATTGTGTGATTCACCTGCTCAGAACCCTACAATGCTTCTCCATTGCCCGTAGGATGAATTCTCCTGAGCCCCGGCCTCTGCAATCTAATCCCAGTCAATCGGCCTAGATTCATTTCCTACCGTTTGCCAACAAGACCCTCTGGGCCCTGTCTTCTCACAGGCTCCCGAAATATCGTGCTCATTCCCACCTCCCAGTTTTTGTTCATACTTTCTATCAATCTATGTCTCCCCATCATCAGCCCCTTCACCCATTCTACATTCATCTCCTCACTCATTCGTTAATTCAACCAATATTTGCTGAGACTTACTATGCGTGGGAGGTGCTACAATGCGGAAGATTTTACCCCTGCTCTCGATACCCCCCCCCCACCAGGTAATTCTACCATCTCAACAAACCTATTTTCTCTTTAAGTCTTCCCAGACCAAGCTTTCCAGGCTGGTCCAGCCCACATTGATCTTCTGATACTCACATTTTTCTACTGTCTTATAGTTTGAATTGTTTTATACGTTGGTTTTATTTCCTCCAATAAGACTATAATTTCCTTGAGAAAGGGAGCCGATTTTAGTATCATTACCTCTCGCTGTGCTTAGTATCCCTCACCTACACAGTGGGCATGTCATACTAATGACATTGAACTGTTTTGGCTGTTTTGACGAAATCCATATTGCCTAATATAACCTAGGATTTATTTCCCTTAAAGTAATTCCTAGGTTGGTGCTTTGAAACATAACACTTCCATCAAAGTTAGCCCCTAAGATAATTTTAACAAGGTCATGAGTTTTTGGATGGCAGTTACGACGATCATGCCACTCTTACTCTCACCCCCTGTATTCTCATCTAATGGTGGATCAGGTCAAAAATGGTCCAATCAGTGGCACGTGGAGATGCAGTCTTAATCTTCCCGACTCAAAATTCCCTGCACTTCTGATTGTCTCAAGTGATTAGCAACTCTGAATCATTCAGGACTCATCTATGAATTAGTGAACTGAACAGAGACGGAGCTCTAACTTTATATAGGAAGAGGGGAAGTGACCAATATGAGAATGGCTTCAAAAGAATGTCCATTAGGCTACTGACATTCAGGGAAAACAAATTTACACATCAGCTTAAGCAGAGAGAATTCCTAAAGGAAATATGTTGGCATATATAGGTGTGCATATATATGTATGTATATGTGTGTGTGCCTGCATGTGTGTACAGTTCAAGTGCAAAGCAAATATATATGGTACCATTAGCATTAAAAACTGAAAAATTTTATGTGAATTCATATTTATTTGAGGCTGTATTATCCCTAACTTCACCAACTGAAAAGTTTTTATAAAAGGAATTTTTATAGACTCCAACTCAAATCTTCAATCTAGTAACAAGCATTGATTTATAGTGACTGATAGTTCATGTTTTCCTGGTGGCATACCCTTTATTCTGGAAATACTCTAAGTGAATGGAATGACTTCAATTTATAGAAGTATCATTATACTTTACAAAATCCTATAAGGCAATAATCCATCTCCCCTTAACTTACTCTTTGTTCTCTTAACCCCTACAAAACGGAAACCACACCAAAACCAAAATAATAAGAAGAGTAAATAACTCCTTTTAACTGGAATGACTGATTTTAAAGTATCCCCTAGAATTTTTGCCTAATTGTTTTTAAATTATTAATCACTTAAATAAGTTAGTTATAAGGTAAGTAATAAATCACTCTCACCTACTTCAGTCATATACTTGATCAATTCTTCCTTAGAAAGAAACCCACGTTTAGCTGGATCTAACACCTAGGGGAAAAGAAAAGATAGATATTATATTTTTTGTTTGGTGAATAAATTCTGCATGATGAATTTTTCATGTAAATATAAATATATATAAAATCTGGAATTTACACACCTCAAAAGCTCGATGAAGGATATCTTCTGGAATTGGTCTATATCTAATTATGCAATAAAAGGAGTAAATGTCACAGTATTTAGCTCAGTCTCTACATAACAAATGATCACATTAAAAAAAAAAGCTGCTAACATACTAGGATATTTAATAATACTTCCCTCACTGAAATATTTTTGGGTATCTAGATAATAAAGTTGAAAGTACTCCACAGCCACAAGGAATACTTAGTTAAAAATCACTGGCATGTTTGATGTTATCTATTAGCTTTTTCATTATTGTGGAAAATAATCCGAACAAAACTTGTTCCCATTATTATCTCCTCCCAGGTAGATGAAATTACATGCACTAAGACCCTGTGGGATGCATTGGAGGCCAGGAGGCTGGAGCATAGGGAGAAAGGAGGAGAATGTTTTCAGATGATGCTGGAGAGAGAAACAGGGACCAGAACGTGCAGGGCGTTACCATCCATGAAAGTGACTTTGGTTATTTTTGTTTATTTGGGAACAAAATTTCTACAGTAAACCAACCATGGTAAGCTAATGCCACACTTTCTCTAGAAAAATAATTAGAGTTAATTCTTATTTATCATTGATAATTCAAAACAGAAGATAATAAGAATGTTGTTGATTTATGCTTTTTGCAGCTTATTTGCCCTTTAATTACACTTTGCTTATTAGATTAATACTGAAGTGGTTGATACTTTGGAGCACATACCAACCAGCAGTTCAGAAGTATAGAGAAAAATTAGAAGGAAGCTATCCTATGATAAATATCGATTGAGTATAACATATAAAGTGAAAAAACCAAGTGTTTTGAAATTAATGCAAGTCCAACCATTACCTTACCTTAACAATTGCACTTATTTTCTTACCTTCTTTCCAGTAGTACTTCAGTCATCACTGGAAGAAATTTTTCAAATCGAATGTATCCAGTGGGTTCTTCTTCCTCCACCTAAACATTCAATGAAAAATAGCCACTTAGGGCTTCCCTGGTGGCGCAGTGGTTGAGAGTCCGCCTGCCAATGCAGGGGACGCGGGTTTGTGCCCCGGTCCAGGAAGATCCCACATGTCGCGGAGCGGCTGGGCCCGTGAGCCATGGCCGCTGAGTCTGCGCGTCCGGAGCCTGTGCTCCGCAACGGGAGAGGCCACAGTAGTGAGAGGCCTGCATACCACAAAAAAAAAAACCCAAAAAACCAAAAGCCACTTATTCATTCAACAAATGTATTGAACAACTACTTTTTTCCAAGCACTGTGTCAAGTGCTGGGGATTTGATAGTGAGCATACTTGAGCATGGTCTCCACTGACAGAATTTATATGCTGGTAGCAGAGATATATATCCATCAACAAACAACAAAGCTGAGTGTCTAATTATAAGTTTATGTTAAGTACAATGAAGTAAAGGAGCATAGAATAAAGAAAACTTTTCTGGGCCAAATAATCAGGAAAGGCATTCATGAAGAAATCACACTTGAGGTGATTTATAAAGGAGGGTAGAAGACAATCAGACAAAGACAGCAGGGAAGACAGTCCCAGGTAGATGAAATTACAAGACCCTGTGGGATGCACTGGAGGCCAGGAAGCTTGAGCACAGGGAGAAAGGAGGAGAATGTTTTCAGATGAGGCTGGAGAGAGAAACAGGGACCAGAACGTGCAGTGTGTTATCATCCTTGAAAGTGACTTTGGTTATTATCCTAAGACACTGCTACCCTAAATCACTGAAGGTCTCATAGATGTGTGTCTGAAAGCTCACACTGTTTGTAGGTGAGCCAGCTTCTGCTGTAGTCTAAGCAGATACGACAAGGGCTTGGGTTAGAGTGGTGGCCATGGAGAGAGAAGTGGGTGCTTTCAAGAAATATTTAAGAAGTAAAACCAATAAAACCTGGCACAGCATCTATTATGTGCAAGGATGAGAAAAAAAGAGGAGTCAAGGACAACTCCCAGTATTCTGACTTGCACAAATGGGATGGAGTAATGTTCTTCCCTGAGATAAGGAACACTGGGTAAGAGACCAGGTTAGGGGACCAATCTCAGTGTCAAGGACTAAAATATCTATCGAATCCTTGTAATACTTATTAAATAACCAGATGGCCTGTGGAACATTGTTATATCACCACTAATTAAGAGAAGACAATACCTAAGAAAGAATTTTTGGTACCCAGCACCATCAGATGAGAATGAGGAAGACTCATGCCCACAAGGTTCAACTTCGATGGTGTGGCTACCAATACGCTATTGATTTTAACTTTCATGTCACGCTATTTATGAGGGGATGTAAATTTTCCACTCCCTTTCAAATATTCTATTAAAAGGCTCACACATCCCAGTTCAACAGTGGAGATTTTTAAAGATTTATTCTTTGAGCAAAAGATAAGAAATCTATAGGTGCTGCTAAGCGGAACACACTGTCATCAAATGACAACTATTTTTGAATGTTTATACTAGATTCTTACCTAATATGAGTGAAGCCCTTGGACTCCACTATCGGCAAAAAATGTCATCCATCTAATGACAGAATGACGTGTTTCAGAACTTCTGAGCCCACCAATACATGAACAATTATTTTCAGCTGCCTCTAGATCCAAGGCAAGCTTTTTGCAAATTAAGGTTCATATGGCTCCAATGTGCTTGAGTAGCACTCTGTAACTCCCAACCCCGCAAGCCTCTTAAAAATAAAAGGTCAATCTCATGAGACTGCCTCTGGAGGGATAATTTTTAAATTAAAATGTTGAGTTTCTATTCTAATTAATCCAGAAATCTGTTCCAGAAGCTAGAGCAATGGTTTGTTTCCCTTTCCTTACCCCCAACAAACCACTGCAGAGCAAACAGTCTTGACCTTGAAAGATCAAAGTTCTTCTTTAATTTTGAGCATCTTCATTAATCTACAAACTGTTTTTAGTTTTGCTAAAGGGAGTTCAACTCTATAGCACTCTCTCCATCACATGAGAATTCACAAACACATACTATGTCCCTCATAATGCTTCCCCCCCCCATCGCCACACTCCTGCACAACTTGCACAAGCCCTTGGTGCTCTGAACATGGGTGAAAATGTTGCAGGTCATTCTGGCTTGATAGATCTGTGTAGACCCAAAACTCCACAAAAATAATAAGTTAAAGCAAATCTCCAATAAATCAGGATCGCAGAAGAGGCATACATTTTTTTTTTTTTTTTTTTTCAAAGAGGGATAATGAACAAACAGGGACCTTGGGGTTAAAAAAAGGAAGAAGAAAAACTGTGTAAGTCCATCTTCAACTTGGGCAGATTGTGAAAATCTTTCTATGACTCAACACTGTCCTCTAGAGGCCACAACTAATCTGTTCTTTTGTACTAAAAGACGTACAAGCAATGGCATAAAAACAATACAATTATATGATATTTCTAAATACAGCATTAATGTACTGTATAATATATACTATATACTACTTTCTAGTATAAAAAGTTTTATATTCTTTAAATAAATTTACTTTTGAATAGTTTTAGATTTACAGAAAACTTGAAAAGATAGTAGAGAGTTCCCATATACCCCACCCCACCCCGCCCCAGTTTCCTCTATTGTTTACCCTTTCCTTACCATGGGACAACTACACTTGGTTCATTGTCACAACTAATGAACCAATACTGACACATTGTTATTTATGCTTTATTTGGATTCCACTGGTTTTCTAAAAGGCATTTTAGGAAATTCCCTGGCGGTCCAGTGGTTAGGACTCTGTGCTCTCACTGCCGAGGGCCTGGGTCCAATTCCTGGTCAGGGAACTAAGATCTTACAAGCTGTGCAGCATGGCCAAAAAGTAAAAATAAATAAGTTAAGTTTAAAAAAATAAATAAAAAATAAAAGGCATTTTAAAAAAACCTGGTACGTTCCTCTACCATAAAAGAGAAACAAGAAGAGTAGGGTAGAACACCACTCCTGGCAATCTGGAAATGAGTGGGTAGAGGGAGGATAAGAGGTGTTTCTATTATTTCTGGTGTTTCTATTATTTCTGGACAAACTAGTTAACTTTATGAGGCCATGAGTAAGACAGGACAAAAACACTACTTTCTAGAAATGTTATGCAATGATGGCTCAATGATTATTTAAATCCACATATTAAAATGTCTTTAAGATTTAATAGAAATATATCAGATATTGAACCATTCTTTATAGTATACTGTATATATATATAGATAGATAGATAGGTAGAGTTATGGGTTGAGTTGTATCTTCCCAAAATTCATATGTTGGAGTCCTAACCCCTAGTACCTCGGAATGTGACTTATTTGGAGAGAGGGTACTCCCTGAGGCAATCAAGTTAAAATGAGGTCATTACAGTGGGCCCTAATCAAATATGACTGACATCATTATAAAAAGGAGAAATTTGGACACAGAGACATGCACACAGGGAGAACATCATGTGAACATGAAGACAAGCCATCTACAAGCCAAGGAGAAAGGCCTGGAACAGATCCTTCTCTCATAGCCAACGGAAGGAACCAACCCTGCCAACAACTTAATTCTGTACTTCTAACCTCCAGAACTGTGAGACAATAAACTTCTGTTGTTTAAGCCACTGTTTGTGGTACTTTGTTACAGCAGCTCTAGCAAACTTTATACACACACACACAAACACACACACACACGCACATTGTTGTGAACCTTACATGAGATGACATAAAGGTTCTTTGTGAGCCTTGAATTATTATTATCATTATTTTTTTTTTGATGTTGGGGGTAGGAGTTTATTAATTTATTTGTTTTTGCTGTGTTGGGTCTTTGTTTCTGTGCGAGGGCTTTCTCTAGTTGGGGCAAGCGGGGGACACTCTTCATCGCAGTGCACAGGCCTCTCACTATCGCAGCCTCTCTTATTGCGGAGCACAGGCTCCAGACGTGCAGGCTCAGTAGTTGTGGCTCACGGGCCTAGTTGCTCCGCGGCATGTGGGATCCTCCCAGACCAGGGCTCGAACCCGTGTCCCCTGCATTAGCAGGCAGATTCTCAACCACTGTGCCACCAGGGAAGCCCGATTATCATTATTTTAATCAATAGTGTACACACTTCTGATTCTATATCATGCAATGATACCTCCTCCTAAAAGAATCAATCTCTGGTGCTAAAATTTTAGACACATCCTCCATGACCCACCACATGGACCTAACTTTTTACAGAAGTTTGATCTTGCCTCCTATCTGTAAAATGTCACATGGAATGTGACGTGAATGTATTAAACTGCTAGGCTAATATCTTGTCCCTTGAGCCCTGGATCCCTGCCTAGAGGACAGGGTATGTGGATTAGCAGCAGTGATGTCTCCATCTTTGCTGTTCCCCTACATGCTTCTTGGACTGATAGGAGAGGGAGAATAATGGACAGCCACCAAACACCTCCCTCCTCTTCAAAAGACAAAAACAAACAAAACAAATATATCTTGCTACTACAAACATGAATGAGGCAAAGTAAGTTATAATCTAGTCTGTTTCATCTAAGAGAAAGGCTTATGAGCTTGAAAGGAGGTAATAATTAGAAAGTAACCTCAGTAGCATTTATGAATGCAAAGGAAATAAAACCTCTTTGCAGGAAGATACTCAGCTTAGCCTTCAAGTACCATCCTGTGAATTCATCTTAATAGCCTGCCAGCAGGTGTCCGCCCTGATACACCTGGCTTCTCCTCCTCCAAAGAACTATGGTGATAGAGGCGACCTGAAGACACTGCTTCCTTGCCACACAAAGGGGCCACCTGCACAAGGCTAGCACAGTGCCTTCAGACAGTCCATAGTCTCTTTGCATCCTTGTGGCCAATACAGAGAAGTCTCAATAAATATGTAAATACTGTGGGATTTTTTTTTAAAAAGCAACATTTATCTAAGTCTCAAAGCATGAGGCAAATACTGTTTCTCACTCTACTGTGGTAAAAGTCAATTTTCTTAATCTGTTTTGCTTCTGAGGAAATTCGGGCACAGGGAAGTGAAGTGCCTATCTTGGTCCTCAAAGTCGGTCAGGTGTTCTGATGGGATCATAGCCCAGGGTTCTTTCTTCCATTCCCACAGTGAAATCATCAGGCCATCTCTTTTCTCATTAAAGCATTATTTATTTTAATGCTGAACTCACTGATAGGTATAATAAAACACAGTGAAAATTTATTTCTCCCCAGTGACATACAATCAGTCAATAAACTGAACTATTTCATGCTTCAAGAAAGCAAGATAATACTAGTAGTTAAGATGGTTTATAAAGCACCTACATTTCATCTAGCTCCAGGTCACCAAATACGATACACATATGATTTTTTAAAACTACTTATAGTAAAAAATATAAAAACAAGGAGATAAGGAGATACTTCAAGTTCGACTTGAATACCACATATACAAATTTGGACACAAATCATGTTTCAAAACCAAAACACAAATACAATTTAGAAAATATTTCTCTACTTTGGATAGAATAAAATAATAACAAAAATTCATTGGCACTTGCCAATTATATTATCTTTACAAATAAAAAATCTTAAAGCTACCTACTTTAGAAAAATTATTTTCTCCAAACATTCCAGAGGCTGTTGTGTAAAAATTGGGATATGTATTTCTTTTGGGTTATAAGTCTCTTTCTTAGTACTGGAAGTATCAAAAAAGACTGAATCATCTTTTGGCTGGACTATCAGAGTCTAAGAATCAACAGGTGGCTAAACCATGTAATCAATAAGGTCCCTTCCAACTGTAATTTTCTATAATTTGAAGTGATGGGGGGAGTTCAGTGGCTGTCAAGCCATTAATTTCCCCATTTTATCCTCAGGTCAGGGTTGGGGTGGGGAGGGTAAGAGGCTCCAGCTACACTAACTGTTTCACACCCTTCAGTTTCATTTTCTCTCCATGGAGGCATTGAGTGTCCCTCCCTACTCCTAGTAGAGTCCTCTCCTATTTGACGGAGGCAGTAAGTATTGAAGCAATTACCACTAAGTTAATCCCCTACCCATTTATATCAAAAGCAATTGTTTAAAATATTGTTGCAATAAGACTGGAGGAAAAGCTCTAACCTGGGTTGAGATTTGGTTAGCACAATAAATATGCAAATACTGTATAAACTTTATTAGGTCCACAGATATATTTAAAATCACATTTATAACAACATGTTAATTCAAAAATATCACTGTTTTTATATTTTATGAAGCAATTTTACTCAAACTCTCTATGTATCTTCAACAACATACCTTCTGGGTTTTTTAAATATTTATTTATTTAATTTATTTATTTATTTGACTGCGCTAGGTCTTCGTTGTGGCATGTGGGATCTTCGTTGCGGCACGCGGGATCTTTAGATGCAGTACGCGAACACTTAGTTGTGGCATGTGGGATCTAGTTCCTTAACCAGGGATCGAACCCGGGCCCCCTGCATTGGGAACATGGAGTCTTAGCCACTGGACCACAGGGAAGTCCCTAGACTTTCTGTTTCTAAGAGTTTGACTACTTTAGATACCTCATGTCAGTGGAATCATTAAGTATTTGTCTTTTTTGTGACTAGCATTTTCACATATCATAATATCTCCAAGTTTCATTCATATTATTGTATATGACAGGATTTCCTTCTTAAAATGTTACTTTTTAAAAATTAGATAATAGTATGGAAGAATCATCTTGATGTAATATTGAGTAAAAAAGGTAAAATATTCTAGTTGTGTTTGAGTGATGGATACAAGAGAGACTCCCCTATGTTTTTCTTGCCCAATTTTAATCAGCATGTATTTTTTTAAATAATGAAATTTTTGTAATAACATGGAAAATCGTTGTGATATATTAGGGAAAAAAGCAAGGTTCAAAACTATATATACCGAACTGTACTATAAGATTACTGTCATGTTAAAACCATGTACAGGAAAATAATATGGGAGGAAGCGCACTGAAATACTAACAAGGATTGTATTAAGGTGATGGATTGGGGGTGTGGCCAAGATGGCAGAGTAGGAAGACCCTAAGCTCACACCTTCCCACAGGCACACCAAAATTACAACTACTTACAAAGCAGCTCCCTATGAGAATTATTTGAAGACTATCAGGAAAGACTTTTCACAACTAAAGATATAAGAAGTAACCATAACAAGACAGGTAGGAGGGCTGGAGACACTGTATTGCCAGAACCCATACCCCTAGGTAGGTAGCCCACAAATAGGAGGATACTCACAATTGCAGAGGTTCCCCCCAAGGAGCAAAAGGTTCAAGCCCCATGTTGGGCTCCCTAGCTCAGCGGTCCTGCACCAGAAGATGAGCCCCCAGAATGTCTGACTTTGTGTATAAGAAAGCTGGAGGGCTGTAGGAAACAGAGACTCCACTCTTAAAGGGCACACATAAAATCTCACACACTCCGAACCCTAGCACAGAGGCAGTAGTTTGAAAGAAGCCTGGGTCAGACCCACTTGCTAATCTTGGAGAGCCTCCCAAGGAGGCAGGAAGCAGCTGGACCTCCAAGGGATGAAGACACTGGCAGCAGCCATTTCTGGGAGCTTCTTCTACCACAATGACACCAGCACTGGCAAGTGCCATGTGGAATCCTCCCTCTAGCATATTCGTGCTGGGGGCTTATCCACCCACCAGTGAGCTGGCAGCAGCCCCTCCCTAACGCCCCTCCCCAGGCCATACAGACAGCCTCGATGGACCAAGCCCTGCCCTCCAGTGGGCCGGCAGTGCTTGCCTCCCCTCACCAGGCTGCTCAGCCAACCACATGGGAAGCCTAATCCACGCTCCAGCAGGACCACAGCCACTGCAGGAGGCAGGGCCTTGCAGCCAACTGGGCTGGGGACCAGCCCCGCTTACTAGCATGCCCACAGTAGTCAGCCCTGCCACAACAGAAGGGCACACACAGCCACAGAGGGGGCATATAGCTCTGGTGACCAGAGGGGAGTGTGCTGCTGAGCCCCATGGGACTCTCCTACATAAGGCCACTACTCCAAGATTGGGAAACAAAACTGGCCTACCTAATACATAGAAATAAACAAAGAGAATTAAGCAAAATGAAGAGACTATAATAAGAGACAAAGAAGGACATTATATAATGATAAAAGGATCAACCCAACAAGAAGATATAACAACTGTAAATATATATTCACCAAATACAGGAGCACCTAAATACATAAAGCAAATATTAACAGACATAAAAAGAGAAATCAACAGTAATACAATAGTAGGGGACATTAACACTCCACTTTCATCAATGGACAGATCATCTAGACAGAAAATCAATAAGGAAATACAGACCTTAAATAACACATAAGACCAAATGGACTTAATTGATATTTATAGAGCTTTCCACCCAAAAGCAGCAGAATACATTCTTTTCAAGGGCACATGGAACATTCTCCAGGATAGAGCACATGCTAGGCCACAAAACAAGCCTTGGTAAATTTACAAAACTTGAAATCATATCAAGCATCTTTTCCAACCACAATGCTATGAGGCTAGAAATCAATTACAAGAAAAAATCTGCAAAAAAACACAAACATATGGAGGCTAAACAATATGCTACTAATCAACCAGTGGATCACTGAAGAAATCAAAGAGGAATTAAAAAATACCTAGAGACAAATGAAAGTGAAAACATGATGATCCAAAACCTATGGGCTCAGCAAAAGCAGTTCTAAGAGGTAAGTTTATACTGATACAAGGTTACCTTAGGAAACAAGAAAAATCTCAAATAAGCAACCTAACCTTACACCTAAATCAACTAGAGAAAGAAGAACAAACAAAACCCCAAGTTAGTAGAAGGAAAGAAATCATAAAGACCAGAGCAGAAATAAATGAAATAGACTTAAAAAAAAAATCAATGAAACTAAAAGCTGGTTCTTTGAAAAGATAAACAAAATTGATAAACCTTTAGCCAGACTCATCAAGAAAAAACGAGAGGGCCTCCCTGGTGGCGCAGTGGTTGAGAGTCTGCCTGCCGATGCAGGGGACACGGGTTCGTGCCCCAGTCCGGGAAGATCCCCATGCCGTGGAGTGGCTGGGCCCGTGAGCCATGGCTGCTGGGCCTGTGCGTCTGGAGCTTGTGCTCCGCAACGGGAGAGGCCACAACAGTGAGAGGCCCGCGTACTCCAGAAAACCCCAAAAAACCAAAAACAAAAAAAACAACAAAAAAGAGAGGGCCCAAATAAATAAAATCAGAAATGAAAGAGAAGTTACAACTGCACACAGAAATACAAATGATCACGAGAGATTACAGTTTTATACCAATAAAATAAACAATCTAGAAAAAATGGATAAATTCCTAGAAACATACAATCTCCCAAGACTGAATCAGGAAGAAATAGAAAATATGAACAGACCAATTACCAGTAATGAAATCGAATCAGTAATTTAAAAACTCCCAACAAACAAAAGTCCAGGATCAGAAGGTTCATGGGTGAATTCTACAAAACATTTGAAGAGGAGTTAACATTTATCCTTCTCAAACTATTCCAAAAAAATTGAATAGAAAGGAACATTCCATGAGGACAGAATCACCCTAATACCATAACCAGACAAAGACACCACAAAAAGAGAAAATCACAGGCCAGTATCACTAATGAACATAGACACAAAAATCCTCAACAAAATGTCAGCAAACCAAATTAACAATACATTAAAAGGATCATACACCATGATCAAGTGGGATTTATCCCAGGGATGCAAGGATGGTTCAATATTTGCAAATCAATCAAT
This sequence comes from Leucopleurus acutus, assembly GCF_964270905.1. Taxonomy (NCBI): domain Eukaryota; kingdom Metazoa; phylum Chordata; class Mammalia; order Artiodactyla; family Delphinidae; genus Leucopleurus; species Leucopleurus acutus. Next base: position 26,597,209 of record NC_139143.1, read on the forward strand.
TTTCAATTTGATACACCACATTAAAAAACTGAAGAATAAAAATCATATCATCATCTCAATAGATGCAGAAAAAGCTTTTGACAAAATTCAACATCCATTTATGATACAAACTTTCAATAAAATGAGTATAGAGGGAATATACCTCAACATAAGAAAGCCCATATATGACAAACCCACAGCTAACATCATACTCAATGGTAAAAAGCTGAAAGTATTTCTTCTAAGATCAGGAACAAGACAAGAATGCCTACCCTTGCCACTTTCATTCAACATAATATTGGAAGTCCTAGCCACAGCAATCAGACCAGTGTACACAATATCACACTGTGCACAATACTACACAATATGTGTACACATAAAATACTGTCTTGATTACTGCAGCTTCATGTAAATCTTGCAATGAGGTAGTGTAAGTCCAACTTTGCCCTTTCTTGTCAAAATTATTTCAGTTGTTCTAGGTCTTTCACTTTTCCATTCAAATTTTAGAGTCAGCTTGTAAATTTCTTCAAAAAAGCTTGCTGTGATTTGGCTGAAAATGTACTGAATCTATAGATCAATCTGAGAAGAACTGCCGTCTTAAAAATATTGAGCTTTCTAATTCACAAACAGGTATATCTATGCATTTATTTAGATCTTAATTTCCCTCTATAATGTTTGCTGTTTTCAGTGTATATGTCTCGCCTTTGTTAAATTTCATTATTTCACTTTTTATGCTACTGTAAATGGAACTGCTTGCTTAACTTCATTTTTCTAATTGTTAATTTCTAGTTTATAGAAATATAATTAATTTTGTATGTTGACTTTGTAGCCTGTGACCTGGCTAAATTCATATATTAGTTCTAATGGCTTTTAGTAAATTTCTTAGGATCTTCTAGATGAACAATCATGTTGTTTGAAATAAAGACAGTTTTACTTCTTATTTTCCAAACTGTGTATTTTTTATTGTTTCTTGCCTTGTTGCACTGGCTAAGACTTCAAGTACTATGATGAATAGGAGTGATGAACATAGACATTCCTGATTTTAGGTTAAAGCATTGAGCTTTCACCACTGAGTAAGATGTTAGCCTTAGGTTTTTTTGTAGATGCCCTCAGCCAGGTTGAGAAGCTTCCTTTTATTCTTAGTTTGCTGGATATTTTTATCTTCAATGGGTGTTGAATTTTTTCAGTGTTTTTTCTGTATTTATTGAAATGATCATATGGTTTATCTACTTCGTCCTGTTAATGTAGTAAATTACATTGATTGATGTTAAGCCAACCTTAAATTTCTGGGATAAACGCCACCTGCTCAAGATGTATTACCCTTTTTAACATATTGTTGAAATTGATTTGGTAAAATTTTATTAAGGACTTTTTGCATCTATGTTAATAAGGTCTATAGTTTTCTTTTCTTGTAATATGATTGTCTGGTTTTGGTATCAGAGTAATACTAGCCTCAGAAAATGAGTTGGAAAAGTGTTCTTTCATATAATATTTTCAGAAGGGTTTTTGTATAGAATTGGTACTACTTCTATAAATGTTTGAGAGAATTCACCAGTGAAGTCATCTGAATCTCTAGCTTTCTTTGTGGGAAATTTTTAATTATAAATTTAATTTTGGTAATTGATATGAGACAATTCAAATTCTCCAGTTTTTCTTGGGTCAGTTTTGGTAATTTTTATCTGTCAGGGAATCGGTCCAGTTATCTAAGTTGCCAGATTTATTGCCATAAAGTTTTTCATAATGTTTCCTTATTATCCTCTTAAAATGTTTGAAAGATAATGATAACCCCTCCTTTATCTTTTTTTTTTTTTACACAGAAGTTACTCTTTAATTTTTGCTTCAAGAAGCAGGGATCAGTGACTACAGATCTCATACTATTAAGAATTCGTAGAAGGGAAACTTCATAATTAAATTGAAAGGTTATTTTTAAATTTTTATTCAAGTATAGTTGATTTACAATGTTGTGTTAGTTTCAGGTATATAGAAAATGATAGATATATACATACTCTTTTTCAGATTCTTCTCCATTACAGGTTATTACAAGATATTGAGTATAGCTCCCTGTGCTTTCCTTTAATCTTGACATTGGTAATTTGTATCTTAATGTCCTTAGCTATAAGTTTATCAGTTGTATTTGAAAAGACCAGTATTTTGCTTTCTGTGATTTTCTCTGTTCATCTTGTATTTCACTGATTTCTGCTCTTTATAATTTTCTTCCTTCTATTTATATTGGGTTTACGTTGCTCTTCTTTTTCTGGTTTCTTAAGATGCGAATTTAGATAATTACTTTTAGATCTTTTTGTCTTTTCTAATATAAACACTTAAAGTGCTAAACTGTCCCCTAAGTGCTGCTTTACCTGCATGACACAAAGTTTGACACACTGTATCTTCATTATTGTTCAGGGAAAAATATTTTCTAATTCCCCTTATGATTTCTTCTTCGATTCATGAGTTATTTAGAAGTATGCTGCTTAGGGACTTCCCTGGTGGTCCAGTGGTTAAGACTTCACCTACCAATGCCGGGGATGCAGGTTCGATTCCTGGTCGGGGAGCTAGGACCCCAAATGCCTCAGGGCCAAAGGACCAAAACATAAAACAGAAGCAATACTGTAGCACAGTATTGCTTTAAAAGTGGTCCACATTAAAAAATCTTAAAAAAAAAAAAAAGTATGTTGCTTAATTCCAAGTATTTGAGGATTTCCTAGTGATATTATTCTCAGTTGATCTCTATTTAATTCTTTTTTTTTGGTATCAGAAAACATATCCTGTATGATTTTAAGTTTTAAAATTCTGTTGTGACTTGTTTTATGGCCCAGTACTTAATCTATCTTAATGAACATCGCATGTACACTTGGAAAGAACATGTATTTTGTGGTTGTTGGGGGTAGTGTTCTATAAATATCAATTAGGTCAGAATGGTTGATGGTGTTGTTTGTATCTTCTATATCTTTGCTGATATTTTATGTAGGTGTTCTATCAATTACTTAGAGAGGGTTACTGAAATCTTCATCTGTGATTGTGGAATTGTCTGTTTCTCCCTCTAATCTGTCCATTTCTGCTTTTTAAAAATACATTTATGATTTTTAAAACTTCCTGATGAATTGACCTTTTTTTAAATCACTGTGCAATGTAATAATCTCACCAACATTGGTATTATTTTCCCAACATCCTTTAGTTCTCCTTTATAATTACTTTAAATTCTCCATAATACCACTTAGGTTTGAACTTTAAAGGATGCAGACCTCTAAATATCCTTTCCACTTGTACTAAAATGCCATTATCTCCTCCCAGCTCTTGCACACTGAAGATCCTAGACAGCTCTAAATTAATATTAAAGGAAGAATTGTTTAGTGAACTGTATGTATGTTGGCAAAATTTTTATTAACCTTTCTTACAGTTGCTGGGTTTTGTGATATTCCACACAGGCAGAGATTATTTGGGGCAAGTGGCTAACTACAGAATATTAAGTGGAGGGATCAATGCTGAGTGATTTTTTAAATGATCTATTTCAAGAGATACATCAGATTTCAAGTTGATCTCCAGGAAGTGGAGGGCTGAAAGTTAGTATGCATCGACACTAAAATTCAAGTAAATGACAACTAGAGAACCACACACAGATTTCAATTTTTTATAGAAGAATTTAAAACATAGTCATTATTTCATTTCAGAGTAAATGAGGCAGAAACATTTCAGTTCTGAAACTATGACAAAGCATTTAGCAATATGACATTTACCCCTAGATGTTTACTATTATGAAGCTTTGATTTTCTAAATGTATTTGAATCATACAAATATCTACATGCTTTTTTCCTCTCAGTTATTTGGGAAACTTCAGAAAGGGTAGTCACACCCAAAGCTTTTTAAGCATTTGGCTAGAATTTAATCTGAATAAACTGTGTTGTGAGCAAGTATAGAAAAACATTTATGGGCTTAGACAGCTCAGTGATCCCTACTGGTCCATAACTGTTCTAAATATCTGTAATTTTCAAAAGTTGTGTCAATGTACCTAAGAAAACTGTAAAGACAAAATAAAACATTGGGACCTGAGCACCTACTGTGGTTAACGGGGGCATTTTGGTAGAGAGCCACCTACAGAGCAAGCAAACCCAAACATGCACAGAGGGCCCACAAAGTAGCAGCTGATTCCTCACAGTTATTAAATTTAATCTTCATAAAAGCACTATGGTATTGTTGCATTCCTTTTGCAGATGTAGAACCAGGCTTTGAAAGATTAAGCGGCTCACCAAATGCGACATGGTCATAAGTGGTAGCTATGGGATTTGAACCTAGATCTCCTGACACTAGATGTGGTATTTGCTCTACTTTGCCAGAGAAACCTACAGATCAGGAGTTGGCAACCTTTTTCTGTAAAGGGCCAGATCCTTTAAGCTTTGCAAACTATATGGTCTCTTAACTCCGTTCTTGTAGTAAGTAAACAGTCATAGATAATATGTAAGTAAATGAGTCTAGCTGTGTTCCAATAAAACTATTTACAAAAACAGATGATGGACTGGTCCAGGGGTTGTGGCCCAGGGGTTTTGGCCCAGGGGTTGTGGTTTTCTGATCCCTGCTACAGATTAAAACATACAAGCAAACCATAAAAGAATTAGGCTCTAAAGTTTCTCATCTACTGACTTTCAGAGACATTTTCATTACTGCTCCCTTACTCTCCTCAATGACACACAATAATTATGATTTCACTATAAATTCATCTTCCAGTTCCTAGGTCTTCCACAGTGCCAACTTTCCTCTCTCTAACACAAATTCTAGCTTTGATGATGATCACTTTACGGGAGTGATCAAAACCTTTTTTTTTAAACAGTGAGGACCAATGAAGGAAAACAGATTTTTTCCCCCTCTGCTCAGTAATAATACCTTTACTGGATCCCAAAATGAAAAAACAATTTCCTGCTTTACTGAATACATTTAAATGCTAATGAAAAGTTGGTACTCCTTTTTAGTTATCAAAATGCTAACATGGAGCAACAGAGTCATCTTTCTAATCTTCCATGTGCTTTAGGATTCAAAACATGTCTTTTTTTATTTTTTTTTTAGATGTTGGGGGTAGGAGTTTATTAATTAATTTATTTATTTTTGGCTGTGCTGGGTCTTCGTTTCTGTGTGAGGGCTTTCTCTAGTTGTGGCAAGCAGGGCCACTCTTCATTGCGGTGCACGGGCCTCTCACTATTGCGGCCTCCCTTGTTGCGGAGCACAGGCTCCAGATGCGCAGGCTCAGTAGTTGTGGCTCACAGGCCTAGTTGCTCCGCAGCATGTGGGATCCTCCCAGGCCAGGGCTCGAACCCGTGTCCCCTGCATTAGCAGGCAGATTCTCAACCACTGCGCCACCAGGGAAGCCCAAAACATGTCTTCTTATACATTATTTCATTTATCTTTGAAGCAAACTCTGAAGTAGGTGTCATTATGGAGAAACTGATATTTACAGAGGTTAAGCGACTCACCCAGAGTCACAACTCCTTCTCTTCTGTGTAACACTAAAGAAGCAAGTACTGTGCTGGGTGCAAGGAAGGAGATAAATAAAATCACACTTCCTTGCCTTTCTCCTTATCCTCTTTGTTGATCCCTGGCCTCCACGAAAACCCACATACCTAGATAAGCAATTCTGAAAAGATTCTTCTCCTGGTGGTTGCCCAGGTAGTTTTTTATTCCCTTCAGGCCTCTGCCTTGTTTTTTTTTTTTTTTTTTTTTTTTTTGGCAGTACGCGGGCCTCTCACTGTTGTGGCCTCTCCCGTTGCGGAGCACAGGCTCCGGATGCGCAGGCTCAGCGGCCATGGCTCACGGGCCCAGCTGCTCCGCAGCATGTGGGATCCTCCCAGACCAGGGCTCAAACCCATGTCCTCTGCATTGGCAGGTGGATTCTTAACCACTGCGCCACCAGGGAAGCCCTGTTCTGTTTGTTTTGATGCTGAAATTATCATAGATTTAACTATGGAGCCCCTTCAAGCTGGCTCCTGTATTTTGTTTTTTGCGGTACACGGGCCTCTCACTGTTGTGGCCTCTCCCGTTGCGGAGCACAGGCTCCGGATGCACAGGCTCAGTGGCCATGGCTCACGGGCCCAGCCACTCTGCGGCATGTGGGGCCTTCCCGGACCGGGGCACGAACCCGTGTCCCCTGCATCGGCAGGCGGACTCTCAACCACTGAGCCACCAGGGAAGCCTGCCTCTGCCTTGTTGAACTGAAAGCTGTATTTGAAAACAGATTGGACACTTTTCTGGAAAACCAAACAGGGCATGAAGCTCTCTGGTCTTGGGCTGTTCATCACCGCTTTATGAGATAATTCCCTCCAGCAACTCATCTACACTATTACAAATAAGCATTTTCAAAATTCAGTGTCAAGGTAGTTATTATTTTATTTACTACTGCTTCTGAAAGTTAGTTATATTTCCCCAAATATATTCTGTAGTCTCTACTGCTTCTATCCCCTTTGAACTGACGTTATTTACTATATTCCTTCATCTGTCAATATTCCCTCTGCATATAGTCAGTCCCCTGTGTCTACTGGCCTTTCTTCAACTAATTATAAAGTGTGTGATATCTAAAGTGAAGTCCTTACTTGATCCATTGCATTACCTGGTCATAAACATTTCTTCAAGATCTGATATTAATTCTTGCAGATCCTGTTGATTTGCTAATTCATATAGCTGTCCTAATGTCTTCACTACGCACATTTGGTAGTTTAGGGCATTTTTCACTTCAGGTAAGGATTTTTTTTTTTTTAAATTACAAGAAGATGGAGTCGCGCAGAGAGTCTGCTGAATGGAACTTTCTTAGCCCTACTTACCTCTGCAATCAGATCATGTAGCTCTCCTTCACTAGGGCAGCATCCTAATGACCTGATAATTGTTCCGATCTCTCTGGGGAAAAAAGCAGTCAATTGCTTTAGAATATAAACTCTGAAAAGACAAGTGCTATATTTCTCTAAATTATTTCAGAGCAGATGTAGCATAGCAAACAAAGTCATACAATAAATATTGCCTCAAGAGGATGGAAGGTACTTTCTGAGGAAAGGAAAAGGCAGACAAATGAACCCAAGAGAGAAGAAAGAAGGATCTGTGTTGACTGGCAAGTGCAAGCCCTGCCTGGGCCCAAATCAAAAAGTTCTCGAAAAGGAAAAGAAAGGAGGGAGAAATAAGAAAAAGAAAGGTCAGCCACTTACTGACTGGCTTTAAGTGTTAGTTAATTCTTTTGAGCCTCAGTTTCCACATCTGTAAAGTGAGGATGATAATTTCTAATGTGGTGAAGTCTACATTAGTGGCAGAGAACCTAAAAGCATGAGCTCTAGTGGCAGACTGCTAGGGTTCAAACTCCAGCCCTGCAATTTGCTAGACTGGGCAGGTGAATCCCTGTGCACATAATCCTGCCTGGGAGGTAAAACCCAGTACCTCCCTTGAAATACTCAGAACTGGACTGGGAGGGGCTGAGGGTAAAGAGCCATCGTAACATAAGCACAGCTTTCAGCAGAGCAGCCACCCAGTGAATATCAGCTACTCCCCACCCCACCCCATGGTAATCTAATTCAATTCAACAAATAGCCTAAGGAAAGCAGAATTATATTCAGCACTCCCTGGGTGCTGAGACAGAGGATTTATAATAGATTGTTAAATATTTCCACTTAAAATGATTAAAAAGTTGTGACATTTTGAATGTTAATTTCACAAATATTCACTTAACTAGAATATTTAGCTTCTTTACCATTCTGGCTAATATTGGTGGTGTTATATTTGCTGACTATTTTACTGAGAAAATATTTTAAATAAGAATTTTTAAGTTCTTCACTTAAGGAAGCTGCAGGATGAGTATCAACTTAAGAGAAAAACCTTAAGTCAGTAACTGTGGAAGACAGGATTCCCGACGTTCACTGATTGATCTGAAGGCCAGCTAAACATGTACGGTCTTCACGCCAACTCTATTTCACATCTCCCTGAGCACCTTAGGCTCAACACCTCTGCACTGCTTTTCCTGCCCACAGCCCTCATTGAGGCAGGATCTGAACATGATGCTACTACTACACACCAAAAATATTTTATGAGATTATACTTTCTCTCTAGAAGCCCCTAAAGATGACCCATGAAACTGGCCAACACCAATGTAGTAATGTTCTTGTAACATCAGACGGGGCTATTGCATGCATTAGAACAAATAGTTAATGAGGCAGGGACAAAAAATATAATTTGAGAAGTATTCACAGATTTATCCCCTCCGTAACCTCCTAGGCCTTCTGTTCTTCGAATCAGAGAACTGCTTCAACTCCAGACGCAGAAGGACAAGAATAACGCCTTCCTTAACTCACAGAAACAAAGGGAGGGTAAGGAAGGGAGATGGGAAAGGCCTGAACGCCCTTGCAGGTTAGAAATCTCAGGGAGTTGGGATGGGGAAAAAGAGAAATTTCAGGCCTGAGCTGTGCAGTACCGTAGCTACTACCTCCATCTGGCTATGGGGCACTAGCAATGTGACTAATCCAGACTGAAATGGGCTCTAAGTAAAAAATATACATGGACTTCAAACACTTAGTGTGAAAAAAATGTAAATCTCATTAAAAATTTTTTATTGATTACATGTGGAAATCATAATATTTTAGACATATCAGTTAAATAAAACATATTGTTAAAATGCCCTTTCTTTTACTTCTTTAAAATATGGTTACTAGAAAATTTTAAATTATATGTGTAATACTCTTTTGATGGTACTTTTCTAGGCAATAGCGGCCATCATGATTCACACTTTGCAAAGACAAGTACAGTACATAAAGAGAACATTAGAATTACAGTGTGCTGTGTCAGCAACATAATCAATCCCCTCCTTGTGCTGCTCTGAGAAACTTTCAACCTTATTTCTTTATTTTTTGGCCGCACCTTGCAGCATGTGGGATTTTAGTTCCCCGACCAGGGGTTGAACCCGCGCCCCCTGCAGTGGAAGCGTGGAGTCTTAACCACTGGACCACCAGGGAAGTCCCTCAACCATACTTAAATGAAGTCCTTTGTCGCTGACCCAGGTCTCATGTCTTCTGCCAACATCTATGAAACAGTAACAGACTAACTTACTAGCTTTCAAGGGGGATAAAAGCAAACCATAGACTTGACATGTATAAGGATGCACAGAAGAAAATCTGGGCTGGAAGCACAGATCTGGTAACAAAGCCACGGGAGTAGAAGAGCTCCTCTAGGAAGAGTATCCCGGCTGGAAGAGATGACGAGCCAGGAAGAGCTCAGAGGAGTACTTACACTGACACAATGGTCTAGTCCCCACACTAGACACAGGGAAGAGGAGCCAGGGGGTAAAAGCAGAAATTCAGGACAGGGTGGTGTCATGGAAGCTAAGGAAAGAGATGGAAAAACTGAGTCATCTTTGGCATCAAATGCTGCTGGGAGGTCGAGTAAGACAAGTTCTGAGAAATGTCCACTGGATTTAGTGAAGAAGGAAATCAGTTCTGATTTTTTTGTTTTTGTTTGTTTTGTTTTTGTTTTTTTTTTTGTTTTTTGTTTTTTTTTTTTTTGGCAGTACACGGGCCTCTCACTGTCGTGGCCTCTCCTGTTGCGGAGCACAGGCTCCGGACGCGCAGGCTCAGAGGCCATGGCTCACGGGCGCAGCCGCTCCGTGGCATGTGGGATCTTCCCGGACCAGGGCACAAACCCGTGTCCCCTGCATCGGCAGGCAGATTCTCAACCACTGTGCCACCACGGAAGCCCAGTTCTGATTTTTGATCAAGGATGTTTCACTTGAAAGTGGGGGAGAAATCAGATTGCACTGGGTTGAGGTAGATGGATCTATAAAGTGAAGGGGAAGAAGAGATGTCTGGAGGGGGACATGGTGTCAAGGAAGATTTTTTTTTTAAATTTAAGACCAGAAAAAGGTGAGCATGTTTTAATACCAATGGGAATGAGCCAGTGCAAAGTAGAAGGCTGATGAGGGCACCGTCGACTGAGCAGGTGGGCTTCCAGAGGAGGTGGGAAGGGCTGGGCCAGGTGCTTAGTGCTGTGTCCACACAGCCATCCGATCTGAGGTCCTGCCACCAGCAAGTTGCTACCTGTGAGAGGGTGGCAGGATCCTCCGTGCAGCCTTAGAAAAGTTTACTCTATCCCTCTTTCTACTTCCCTTTGAAGAACCTATCACCATCTTCTGTTCTTCTGAGTGTATCTAGCTGGATTGTCACACTCTGCCTATGCAGACCACAGAAAACAAAGCCTAATGATGTCCTCTAAGCATCAAGAAACTTCCTTCTCTCTAGTCCTGAGACACAAAGGCCTGATGATATAAGAGAAAAGGGCAAAGACCCTTCGGCTGATGAGTCCACAGTGGCCTAAAGAACAATACAAAACTCAAGAGCTCACCTGCACACAACCAACAGGTCTGCTAGCTCAACCACCCTGCCTCCTGTGGAAAGCTAACCTCTTCCTCTGTGCTCCGGGGCTCTGGAAGCTGTGGTCAGGATCCCTTCGGCTGAACTGGGCACAGAGGAAGGCGATGCTACCCCCGCCTTCAGGCCTCGACATCTCAGCAGTACAGTGATCTTCCTTCTCCTTGTTTTTCCTAAAGACTGCATCAGCCTTGGGATCCCAGTGCAACATGAGCGAGGAGAACGAGAAGCCAACGAACGGCTAATGTTGACCTCTTCCTGGTCTTGGCACATGGGAAAATGGAATTTGATTAGATCTAGAAAAATACAGAAATGTGACACATCTTTGTCCTCTATTTCGTGTCTGTAAGCCTAGTTTGTGGCTGGGAGTGGGATATGAAGGCCTGCCTCGCCTCTGTGTGGAAAGGCAAGGTCCTCTGCCAAGAGTGAACAGGGAGGCACGGGCTCTTACCTGCCACTCACCACCACGACCTGCCTCTCTAGGCACCCGTTTTCCAGATGGCGAGCCCGGCCCTCGCTCTCACACTCTAAAGCCTGTGCTTCACTGGCTCTGCTGCATATTCTCTGTGTGCCCCTCCAGAACCCCTCTCCATTCTTCCCCTGCTCCACTCCCTGAGGGCCTAACCTCCTACTGCACTGGCTCCCTTGGCCCCAGGCTTCCGGTTGCAGCTGTCCAACTCAAGGCAGAGCATTGCAGTTTCCGTTGCTGGGTCACATGCTGCCCAAAACGCAGGGGCTTAAACAACAATGAGTTCTTATTTTTCATAATTCTGTGGGTTGGCTGGATGGTTCCTGCACTGGTTTCCCCTGGGCTCACTCACGCAACTGTGTTTAGCAATTAATTAACCTACACATATGGTTGTTCAATATTCCATAGTCAACCATTCAAAATTGCCATTACCACCATCCTGGATTCTGGGCCCCTTAACTCCCATCCTGCCTGTTCTAATGATCCATAACCCTGAGCATCTCTAACTTTTACTTTCCTGTTCCTGCAAAGCACTGCTGGGAGAAAATAATTAACAAAAAACAAAACAACCACAGCCCACTACAAATTCATGCCGTCCAGCATGGAGTGTCCTGGACGTCGCCTGACAATCCTTTCTTTCATCTCCTTTTGATTCCCTAGAAAACGCCTCCCAAAACAGCTCTTCTGAAGCCTCTCTTGCCTCAAGCTCCAAAGCACTGACTCCCTTAATCTCAGTAGAAAACCTGTCACCTCCTTCACTGAACAGATGAAAACTGCTGAGGCTGGCACCATCACCAACCCTCCGACCGCCTGCTCAGTCAGCTCAGGCTGCTCTAACAACACACCACAGACTAGGTGGCTTAAACCACAAACATTCATTTCTCATAGCTCTGGAGGCTTCAAGTCTGAGATGGAGGCACCAGCGGATTCGGGGTCTGGTGACCGCCCTCTTCCAGGCTTGCAGACAGCCACCTTCTTGCTGTGTCCTCACAGGCTGGGAGGAGAGGAGAGCAGGCTCTGGTCTCCCTCTTCTTCTGGGGGCCCTGATCCCATCATGGGGGCTCCACTCTCATGATCTCACCTAAACCTAATCACCTCCCAAAGGCCCCACCTCCAAATGCCATCACATTGGGGGTTAGGGCCTCGACATATGAATATGAATTTGAGAAGGACTCAAACATCCAGTTCATACCACCACCTTCCCAGGCACTTCCCTCACACCACTTCAGAAGTATGTACATACCCCCTTCCTTACGCTCTCAGCCTTGAAGGAATACAAAGTGCTCTTCCCAACAAAGCTAACCCCTCTCAGTTTTTCTTAATCCAGTCTTGACTCTTATTCTTGACACACCTGCCTCTCTCACCATCTTCACTCTTTTCCTTTATTAGATGCTTCCTCTTTTGCTGTAAAACGTTCACATATCTTCCTTATCCTGAAAAAATTTCTGATAGGTGCCCTACCACCTCCAACCATTCTATTTCTCAGCTTCCTTTTGCTATCACAATACTTCTTCTAAATTACTTATCTTGCAACTGTCGATTCCATTTCCCACTCATCCACTGCACACCTAACCCCTCTGCAAAATCCTGCCATCACTGGGTCTCAACCCATCAATCAGTCCATGTCTCTCACTCGCTCCCACGTCCCCTTCCTTATCTTCATCTGACCCTCTCTTCTTCCTATAGCCCCCTTAAGTGCCCCCTGCCCAGTACCCTTATTTGCAAGATGATCTCTACTGTTAAAAATATTACAGAAGGCTAAGAGAATAAGAAGTATCTTAGATTTGGACAAAAATAAGACCACTGGTATCTTAATAACAGCACTTCCAGAGGAGAGAGGAAGAGAACTGCTCCCCCCGCCACCCCCAAGAGTGCTAGTGGTAAGAAAATCTAGACCACAAGTACAGAATACACAGTTGAGGAGGATGCCTACTGAAGAGAATGCATGTCATACCTAACAGCACTGCTCCACAACACTTACTCTGTGCCAGGCACATTCTAGCACAGTGCATATATCAACTCATTTAATCCTCATCTCACTATGAGGTAGGTACTACTATTATCTCCATTTTACAGATGAAGAAATTAAATCCCAAAGGCGTTAAACAACTTGCCTGAGGTCACAAATAGCCAATATGTTCAAGCAACAACCTCCTCAGGACTAGGGAAATCTCGGCAGCTGTGGAGAAGTGTGACAAGAGGGCTAAGTAGAGAATGGGGATGAGAACAGAAACACAATCTCTCATGATGTGAGAAAACTAGATTAATTAGCTTTCTGGCTTAGGAATGGACATCTCCTCTAAGACTCCTAGAAAGAACAGACTTCACATCTCACTCACCTCCCTTATACCACGATCATGATTCGTACGGATGTGAGAAAAAATACCTCCTCACAACAGCTCTGTGTGGTAGGTACTGCTGTTTTACAAATGAGGAAAACTGAACCACAGAAACATCAGGTACATTTCCCAAGATCCTAGTAAATAGTGGAAATGGGATTCAGACACACACAAGTTAGAATCTATACTCTTAACCCCTGCACACTGCTGTCTCTCATAAATCTCAACTGAGCATTTAGTTAGGCTTAAAGGAGAACTTCTTGACTATAACAAGGTGCTTCTAAAGAAAGCTGTGGATATGCCACCCTATGAGAGCCTTGAAGACAGATCCAGGGATCACAAACTGATGACACAAAGAACAAATGTGGCCCTCAGATAAGGCTTTGTTTAGCATAGCATTGGTTTGCTTCTCTGTTTAGAGGGGACATACATAAATATCATGAGAATTGTCCTACACTTCTGATTCACACACTTATATTACAGGCCCGCTCTACTCCTGGAAAATATCAACTTTGTACTGTTTAGAAATTTACCTGCAAGAAGCAGGGGAAGGAGCCAAATGGCTTCTTAAAGTTCTCCCCTTGTGGGCTGACTCTAAGATTATTTTTAAAAACACAGACACACAAAACCTGTGCCTTATAAAAGAGAATGCTTTTGTTCTCAGAGGATACACACCGGAGTATTTAAGGGAAAAGGTCCCAGTGCCTACAACTTACTCTCAAAGAGTCCAGCAAAAGGAAAATGCATAAATACATACATATAAATATATACATGTACATACATATTAATATATATGTACATATATATGGAGAAAGTGCACACAATCAAAAGCAAGTGTGGCAAAATGTTAAAAATTGGTGAATCTAAGTGAAAGTACACAAGGGTTCAGCGTACCATTTACTATTCATCCATAAGCCTGAAGTTTTTTAAACTTCATTTCATTCTCATAATCAAAACCAAAGTAGTAAGAAATTCTGCCTTGTATAAACTATTCATAAAACAATTTGTTCTTTCATGTTATACTATTTTTACCATTTTGGCTTGAAAAGCTGTTTATTAAGGATGTCTTCGCCCTCAGTTTCACAATAAAATATATTAGTTACAACATTTTTCCTCAGTATTTTAGAATTTAATATTGAAAACTTAGCAAGATGATAGATCTAAAATATTCTGTTTCATGAAGTACAAGTAGAGGTGAAGCTGGATACCAGTCTACCATTCTTTCAGGTAAAAGAAAAGCGTATGAAAAGGATGGAGCCCTTTTCATCCCTCGACCAAACAATGAGAAGGCAGCACGGGGAACTGTTCCTGCTGCTGCAGGAAAAGGGCTGGGTTTTTTTTTGTTTTTTTTTTAACATCTTTATTGGAGTATAACTGATTTACAATTGTGTGTTAGTTTCTGCTGTACCACGAATAGTTTCTGCTGTACCACGAAGTGAATCAGCTATACGTATACATATATCCCCATATCCCCTCACTCTTGCGTCTCCCTCCCACCCTCCCTATCCCACCCCTCTATAGGTGGACACAAAGCACCGAGCTGATCTCCCTGTGCTATGCGGCTGCTTCCCACTAGCTATCTGTTTTATGTTTGGTAGTGTATATATGTCCATGCCACACTCTCACTTCCCCCTCCCCGTGTCCTCAAGTCCATTCTCTACATCTGTGTCTTTACTCCTGTCCTGCCCCTTGTGAGTGACCCTAACAAGCACTGGGCTCAAGCTCTCTAAAGATGAGTAGCACGTCCCAGCGGAACAGTCAGATCAGCCTCTGACCCATAAGGCAGCTCAACGGGAGGTGGCTTTCTGTGGCCATTGGTTGACTGCACCGCCCTGTAAAGGCCACACAGAGGGTGACGGAGAAGAAAATAATGCAAAGGCAAGTGAGGTGGAGAAGGGAGGTGATGTTTAAACACTCGTAGCCCCTTCCTCTCTTGTGTGCTCTTTCTTCAAATGATACCGGATGAGGTATCATATTTCAAGAGGCCTCCAGGGTTCCTAAATAGAGTCCTCGAGAGGACTGTAAAGGGAAATGACAGCAGAAGCAAAGGTAACCCAGAGCTTCTCTTTTTCTCGCAGGTCCTGAGGCACCAAAGACCAAATGATCCCCTGGGCTCCTCTCACATTATAATCCTAGTGCCAAGAACACGGGACGCAGCAGAAGGGTCAGGTGGGCTCTGAAGGACTCAAGATGGATCTGGGTGGGACTGAGACCCTGGCCATTCTGAAGAAAACCATATTGTGAACATTCAGCCCCATGTGTTGTAAGGCTCCTAAAGGTGAGCTAAGAAAAAAAGAGAAATGCAAGAAAGAACAGAGGCCAGAAGAAGACCAGACCATTAATTTTTTAGTAAGAGAGAGGTCTGAAAAGGAAGAGATCTAAAAAGGAAAACGTAAGAAAACACTGAAAGAGGTGAAAATATAGTTTTAGGAGGCAAGAAATAGAAATGTCAATGCTTAATGAAAATAAAAGAAAGAAGTTCAGAAATAAGAGGAAATAAGATAGTTGACAGGAACTAGAAAATGAAATAAAAATATGAAATAAGAAAGTAATTGATAGAATTATATATAATATTAAGGCTGATTAACCTATTTAACTTCTACTGAATAAGATTTTGAATCAAATGAATTGATTGAAATTTTTTTTTTCTTTTTTGCGGCATGCGGGCCTCTCACTGTTGTGGCCTCTCCCGCTGCGGAGCACAGGCTCCGGACGTGCAGGCTCAGCGGCCATGGCTCACGGGCCCAGCCGCTCCGTGGCATGTGGGATCTTCCCGGACCGGGACACGAACCCGTGTCCCCTGCATTGGTAGGTGGACTCGCAACCACTGTGCCACCAGGGAAGCCCAAAAATTATTTTAAACTAACCTTTTAAAATAATTTTAATATTATTAAAATTATTAAAGTACTTGAAATTATTAAAGTCACCTTTAAAAAAACTATTTAAAAAACATATTGACGTCAAAGTAGTAAAATAAAATTAAAAGTTTTTAAATTTTAATAATTTCTTCTAAAGTCTTTGTGTTAGGCTTTTGGAAGAGTAGAGAGAGAGAGAAGGCATAAACAAACTCATTTGTGTACAGGAGTGTGCATGTGGTCAACTGGTTCCGCAGGAGGAAAAGCCCTGATCAGGAGCATTTGCATCTCTATCGGTCAGTTTGAAGATGCCAATCTAACGTCACTCAAGGTGGAGCTGGGAAGAGATGCACAATAGCACACCATCACATGGCACCCTCACCATACAGGAGACATAAGTCATCTCCAGAGCATAAATAAGACAAAAACGTAGCAGAGTAATTAGGAAGTGGTAAGTTTTGAGTATTTGTTACTTTTGTTATTTTTCACTGGTAATAAAAATATTTATTTTACATAGAACAACTTGGAAAAGTATAGAATGCTTTATAAGTTTGTGTGTCACCCTCGTGCAGGAGCCACACTAATTTCTCCATACCATTCCAATTTTAGCCTAAGTGCTGCCCACGCGAGCACATTTGCTTTTAGTGTCGTTTACTTGTAAGTTTATATAACTTATTTTTTATGAGTTAGGTTTTGACAGTGGCTTGCAGGATTCCTGAAAACTTACTCATCAGTTCTTGTGAGCTGGTACAAGTCAACATGATTTCGCTCCAGCACACCACTGATCCTGTGAGTCCCAACCACGTCATTCAACAGGTCAAGTGACTTCTGCCCTGCCATTTCTAGACAGATGCATCTCCTGAACAACCAGTGCGGTTAGGACCAACTCACTTGTGTTCTACCATATACACAAACCAGAAACAAATACAACCTATGTAAAAAAAAACAAAAAACTTTTTCTTTTGGAAAAAAAATTTTCTTCCTTTTAAATCAATTTCATGGACTTTTTTCAGTGAAGTCCAATTTTAAGGACTTCAAGTGAAACAACTGATTTTCATTTTCTCTGAAAGCCCTACCAAAATTGAGGTGTTGGTAATTTTTTTTTAATTCCATGAGGGACTTCCCTGGTGGCGCAGAGGTTAAGAATCCGCCTGCCAAGGCAGGGGACACGGGTCCGAGCCCTGGTCCAGGAAGATCCCACATGCCTTGGAGCAATTAAGCCCGTGCGCCACAACTACTGAGCCTGCACTCTAGATCCTGTGAGCCACAACTACTGAATCCCCCGCCTAGAGCCCGTGCTCCGCAACAAGAGAAGCCACTGCAATGAGAAGCCCACCCACACAACGAAGAGTAGCCCCCTCTCGCCACAACTAGAGAAAGCCCGTGCACAGCAACGAAGACCCAACGCAGCTGAAAAAATAAATAAATACATTTATAAAAAATAAAGTCCTTATAATCTGCAGAGACATTTCTTTTATCAGAGTAGATTTCTCTTACATTGATAAGAACTGCAAACTAACTCCAAAAGCCTTTTTGGTTAAATACTGGTTTAACTTTGGTTAAGAATTTGTTTCCATAGCTGCACTATATACAGAGTAGTAGATATGGAGGTGAAATCATTTCACAACAAATGAGTCACAATAAGGTTGTCCAATAGTGGCATCATCATTTAATTTACATACGGCAACAGGACCACTTAAAATGTTTGGCCAGGGGCAGGCTGGCTCTTGGTAGGCTGCGTTTTGGTGAGTGCAGTATCATGTTCCTGACACAAGGTGGAGCCAGTGGCATTGAGCTAGGTTGTGAGTCTTCAGCTTAAGGGCAGTCTAAGGTCAAAAAGACCACAAAGTGAAAACCTGATTCAGGATAACTGCAATTCTAAGGGAGAAAAGAATAGGCAAAATATTGTACCTCCTCTATGAAATAGCTGACACTAGGCTAAGTATGAGAAAATGTTTAAAGCAATTCAAAAATGTATAAGAAGGAACAAAGAAGGATTTGAAAAAGATTTTTATTTATCCAATAAATATTTTTGAACACTAATATGTGTCAGGTAGAATAGAAAACAAAACAAAGACCTTGGCCTCGTGGAAGGCATTTTTTCACAGACTAAGCTTATTCTGGCAAAGCCATGACATGAAGCTGAAATAATGCCTCATCTCCTTATTTAACAGAACTACTCTGTTCAAAGAAAGGCCTCGGGACTTCCCTGGCAGTCCAGTGGTTAAGACTTCGCGCAGCACTGTTCGCAATAGCCAAGACATGGAAACAACCTAAACGTCCAACGACAGATGAATGGATAAAGAAGATGTGATACATTTATACAATAGAATACTACTCAGTCATAAAAAGAATGAAATAATGCCATTTGCAGCAACACGGATGGACTTAGAGATTATCATAGTAAGCAAAGTAAGTCAGAAAGACAAACACCATATGATATCACTTATATGTGGAATCTAAAATATGACACAAATGAACTTATCTATGAAACAGACTCACAGACATAGAGAACAGACTTGTGGTTGCCAAGGCGGAGGGGGGTGGAGGAGGAATGGATAAGAGTTTGGGATTAGCGGATGCAAACTATTATATATAGAATGGATAAACGACAAGGTCCTACTACATAGTACAGGGAACTATATTCAATATCCTATGATAAACCATAATAGAAAAGAATACGAAAAAGAATGTATATATGTATAACTGAATCACTTTACTGTGAATAAAATACTTGAATTAAAAAAAAAAAAAAAGACTCTGTGCTTCCACTGCAGGGGGCGCAGGTTCGATCCCTGGTCGGGAACTAAGATCAGGCATGCCGCACAGCACAGCCAAAAAAAAGAGAAAAAAGAAAAGGCCTCTTTCTTCAAAGTTCCCTATAATAAGTGAGGATCATTCTTCCACTGCTAAAATATGCTTTCTGAAAACCTTCTGTTATTTCTTATAGTTTCGTATGAGCTACAGTTCACAGCTTCCAAATGAGGCACTCTGGATCTACTGTGTATTCATAAAAAAAAAGGCTCTATAAAATATTGTACATTATAGAGAGAGAAACAATAAATAAATAAGTTAATGACATCTTTACTTTTACATCTGCTATGGCTCAGACACTGCCCTAAGCACTGTGGTTACTGTCATGAATTAAATAGACTAGGTCCCTGCTCTAACCATGGAACTCACAATCCGGTAGGAGAAAGTACACACACACACACACACACACACACACACACACACACACAAATAAGTATGAGATAATTTTAGGCAGTGATAAATACTATCAAGAAATCACAGACTTCCCTGGTGGTGCAGTGGTGAAGAATCCACCTGCCAATGCAGGGGACACAGGTTCGAGCCCTGGTCCGGAAAATTCCCACATGCCATGGAGCAACTAAGCCCTTGCGCCACAACTACTGAGCCTGTGCTCTAGAGCCTGCGAGCCACGACTACTGAGCCCATGTGCCACAACTACTGAAGCCTGCACACCCAGAGCCCATGCTCTGCAACAAGAGAAGCCACCGCAATGAGAAGCCCGCACGCCACAACGAAGACTAGCCCCCGCTCGCCACAAGCCCCCGCTCGCCACAACTAGAGAAAGCCGGCGTGCGGCAGCGAAGACCCAATGCAGCCATAAATAAATAAATAAATTTATTAAAAGAAAAAAATCACCATCACCACCATCATCATCATCATCATCACCATCATCATTATCATAACTGTATTAGTTTACTAGGGCTGCCATAACACAATACCATGACTGGGTGGCTTAAAGAACAGAAATTTATTTTCTCATAGTTCTGGAGGTTAGAAGTCCAAGATCAAGGTGCTGGCCGGTTTAGTTTCCTCTGAGGCCTCTCTCCTTGCCTCGCATATACCTGTCCTCTTGCTGTGTCCTCACATGGTCTTTCCTCTGTGTGCCTGCATCCCTGGTATCTCTCTGTGTGTTCAAATTTCTCCTTGTAAGGCCACAAATCAGATTAGATTAGGGCCTGCCCTAATGCACGCATTTCAACTTAATCACTTATTTAAAGACCTTATCTCCGAATAAGATTATATCCTGAGGTGCTGGGCACTGGAGACATAACTTGTGGGGGAACACAATTCAGCCCATAACAAGAATAATAATTATTACTATACTCCTACTCTCACCATCATTCTCTGACCACCATTCTTGCCTGGACTGCTGCCATAGGCCTCAGGTAGTCATTCGGCTTCCGCTCTTACCAATCACCTCGACGCGTTCTCCTCACAGCAGCCAGAACAACCTTCTAAAAGTGAAAACCACAGCACGCATCTCCTCTGCTTAAGGCCCTCCAGTGGCTCTCCAATGCACTGATAATCTAAACTCACTTTCATGACCTACAAGGCTCCACTTAATTTGGCCCCTGCTGACCTTTCTGACTTGATCTTATACCACTCTCCTCACAGCTACACTGTTTTTTTTTTCTGTTTTCTCCAACACACAAACCCCTTCTCTTCATAGGGCCTTCATATTTGCTCTCCCCCAGTTCATCACATGGCTGTCTCCTAATCTTAAAGATCTTAACTCAAAAATTACCTCCAGAGAAACTCTCCCTGACCAGAATGTTTAAACTGTTCCATCCCACCTAATCACCCCTCCTTCTCTAATACATCATCCTATTTTTAATTTATAGCACATTTTATTACCTCATCCTGTTATAGCACTTATTACTATGTGAAATTATATCTATTTATCTGTTTGCTTGTATACTGTCTGTCTCTTCTTTCTAAAATACAAGTTCCATAAGGACAGAAGCCTTTCACTGCTGTATTTCAACCCTCAGAAGGAGCTCACACCTAATAGGGACTCAGTAAATATATGTTGAATAATAAATGAATACTTTTCTATACATTCACTCATTTAATTCTCACATCAATCCATATTATAATACCCACTTTAAAAATAAGGAAACTGGAACTCAGAGAAGTCACTTGACCCACCCTATAGGAACATGACTAGTATGGAGCAGAACTGGAAGCTGGTCCCCAACCTCTGACTCCTGAGATTCTATCTCTCAGCATTCTTTGCAATAACACCTTCTTAGAAGGTGGTTAGTGTAATTTGGGATGAAAAGTAGTGACAGAGAAAAAGACTCAGATGCAGATCTGAATCACTATGCCTTCTGCATTTTTCTCATGGATGTTTTGGTTATAACAAGGGTTTAATAAATGTTTACTAAATTAATTGACTAAAACATTTTTCATTGTTGTAAAAGGGCTAAATAATTCCAAATTCAACATGGCCAAATGGCTGCTCACTGCCCAAACAAAGCAAACAAATAAAAAGCTTAAGAGATAACACTGAAACACCATTGGGCAAACACTACAGTAATCATTGTTATGGATAAGATCAACCAATGGATGCTAAAATTAGTGGGCAAATATTGAGGAGAAATAGGATGTTTGCATGGCCTTGAAATATCTCCCCAGGATATTTACTAATTACAAAGGGGAAAATAACAACCTTATAGTGGGGAAAATCTGGCAGACACTACCTTAACCAAGAGAGCAAGGTTAACATCAGCACTGAGATATATCAACATCAAGTACCCCAGCCATGGTGCTCTGAGAAAAATACAAAATCACTTCTATGGTATTTCTCGCCAAAAACGCATTACTTCAGTCTATGCATGACAAAACATCTGACATACCCAAACTGAGGGACATTCTACAAAATCACTGAGCAATACTTTTCACAGTATCAAGGTCATGAAAGACAGAAAGATTGAAGAACTGTCACAGAATGGAGGACCTAAAGAGATACAATAACCAAATACAACATAGGATTCTGCACTGGATCCTGGAAGAGAGAAAGGAGATTAGTAGAAAAGCTGGTACAAATCAGTAAGATCTATAGGTGGAGTTCATGGTTTTGAACAAATGTTAATTTCTTGATTTTGATAACTGTGCTATGGTTATATAAGATATGACCATTAGAAGAAGCTGGTTGAAGGATACACAGGAATACTCTGTACTATTTTTGCATTTCTGTAACTCTAAAATTAATTTCAAAATAAAATGTTTTTAAAAACATCAAAAAGATTAAATTTTAAAATAATGGCATACTAAGTTCCTTTTTTCTCTATGGGCAAAGAATGGAGATTTCTGGTTAATCAGACATTTTTAAAGAGTTACCACTTTTACATATTAGGGATATTAGCCATTTGCAATATAACATTCTCTCAAGTTGTCATTTATCTCTTGATTTTTCAATGTGTTTTTAGCTTGAAAAAAAAACTTTTAAGCAGAATGTGTCAATCTTTTTACTTCTGGATTTTATTTTGAGTCATTTTCTCTACACCAAGTTCATAAAGGAATTCATCCACATATTTTTTTAATACTTGTAAGATTTTATGTTTTACACTTAGATTTTTGTTGCATATAGACTTTACCTTGGTATACAACCTGAAGTACAGACCTAATTTTATATGTTTTTAAATGGCTATCTAGTTGTTAAGTCTATCTTTTCCCCACTTACTGGAGATGTCACCTATATCATGTAATACCTTTCCACTGGCACTTGGGACTATTTCTGAATTCTCTGTTCTATTTCATTGGTCTGTTATGCCATACTCTTTTAATTGTAAAGGATTTGTAATATGTTTTAATATCAAATAAAGCTAAATTTACCTCCTTGCTCTCCTTTATCTGCATTTTCTTGGCCATTCTACTTATCCATTTTTTCATACGAACATTAAATTCACTTGTCTAGCTCCAGAAAAGAATTTGTTGGTATTTTAACTGTGTTTATATTAAGTTTATAAGTTGATTTAGGACTACTTGACATCTTTGTGATTTCAAGTATTCCTATCCAAAAACACGGTACGTCTTTCCATTTGTTCAAGTCTATTTTTATATATTTTTCAGGTTTTCCTAATGTAGCACTGTGTTTTTTTTGTTATATTTATGTCTATACATTTTAACTTTTTTGGTGCTATTGTAAATGGGTCTTACCTTTCATTATATCACCTAACTGGTCATTATTGGTATAAATGAAATCTTTTGCTTTCTGTATATTAAATTCATTTCCTACAACTTCATTAAACTTTCTTTTTCTGTGCAGTAATTTTTCCACTGATTTTTTGGGTTTTCTAGATATTTCATGATTTCATATCTGCAAATAGAGACAGTTCTCTTTCTTCTACCTTTTCTACATTCTACCGTTTTGTGTCCAATACTTACGCCTCTGTTATTACTTGTCTAACTGCTAAGATAGAGCTTCTAATACTAAATAATAATGGGGAATATGGATATTCTTATGTTGTTCCCGAATTTAATGGAAATGCTGATTGTGTGTCCTCATTAAGTAAGAAACTGGATTTTAGGCTGAGATATACATATTTCATGTTACAGAACTATTTCCTCAAAATCTATTTCATTGCATGTGATGGCTAATTTTATGTGTCAACTTGATTGGGCTTAAGGGATGCCCAGTTGGCTGGTAAAACATTATTTCTGAGCGCATCTGTCAGGGTGTCTCCAGAATCTAGCATTTGAGTTTGTAGACCTAGTAAAGAAGATTGCCCTCCCCAACTTAAGTGGGCATCATTCAATCTGTTGAGGTCCTGAATAGAACAAAAAAGCAGAAGAAGGGCAAATTTGTTCTCTTTGCTTGAGCTGAGACATGCATCTTCTCCTGTCCTTGGACAACCATCCCCTGGTCCTCAGGCCTTCAGGATCAGAATGAATTACACCACTGGCTTTTTGATTCTCCAGCTTGCAGATGGCAGATCATG
This sequence comes from Leucopleurus acutus, assembly GCF_964270905.1. Taxonomy (NCBI): domain Eukaryota; kingdom Metazoa; phylum Chordata; class Mammalia; order Artiodactyla; family Delphinidae; genus Leucopleurus; species Leucopleurus acutus. The sequence continues at coordinate 26,620,981 of NC_139143.1, forward strand.
GGACTTCCTGGCCTACATAATTACATGAGCCAATTCCTAAAATAAATCTCTTCTCTTTCTCTTTCCTTCTCTCTCTCTGTATTTTAAAGATATACATGTCTTTAAAATGATGAATGTGTGCTGAAGTCTGTCAAATGCCTCTTAAGTATCTATAAATATGATCCTACGCTATTTCTTCTCAGGTCTACTAATATGATGAAATACATTAATACACTCCCCAACACAGAACTATTCTTTCATTCCTGATATAAATCCCATTTTGCTTTAATATGCTATTGCATTTTGTTGCAAGTATTTTATTTATAATTCTTGTATAGATGTTCATAAGTAAGATTGTTTTATAGGGTTTTTTAATGCAATCTTTATTAAGTTTTGGGTATCAATATGATAGTCACTTCAGTAAAAGAATTTGAAAGTTTTTTTCTTTTCTTATTTTCCAGAAGAGATTAAGTACCATTGGGAGTAAAATATTTTTAGGGTTGAAAAAATTATATGAAACCATCTGGATTTAATAAGCCTTTTTGTGAAAGAGGTCTTTTTTTAAAATTTTATTTATTTTTATTTTCGGCTGCATTGTATCTTTGTTGCTGTGCGCAGGCTTTCTCTAGTTGTGGCGAGTGGGGGCTACTCTTGGTTGCGGTGTGCGGGCTTCTCATTGCAGTGGCTTCTTTTATTGCGGAGCACAGGCTCTAGGCATGCGGGCTTCAGTAGTTGTGGCACGCAGGCTCTACAGCGCAGGCTCAGTAGTTGTGGCGCACGGGCTTAGTTGCTCTGCGGCATGTGGGATCTTCCCAGACCAGGGCTTGAACCTGTGTCCCCTGCACTGGCGATTCTTAACCACTGCACCACCAAGGAAGCCCTGAAAGAGCTCTTTGAAAACTTGCCCACTGATTCTATGTAATTTAGTGTGTTTAGATTTTCTACCATTACTGGGATCAGTTCCTCTGTTTGTTTTGTTTCACTTTTTATTTTCGGCAATTGACTTTTTTTAAAGTGTATAATTCAGCAGTTTTCAGTGTATTCACAATGGTGAGCAGCCATTACCACTACTAATCCTAGAACATTTTCATCACCTCCAAAAGTATCCCCATACCTGTTAGCAGTCACTTCTCATTCTCCTCTCCCCATACCTCCTTGCCATCATTAATCTACTGTCTGTCTCTATGGACTTGCCTATCATGGACATTTCATATAAGTGTCATACAATATATGGCCTTTTTTGTCTGGCTTCTTTCACTCAGCATAATGCTTTCAAGGTTCATCCATGCTGTAGCATGTATCAGTACTTCATTCACTTTTTATGGCTGAATAATATCCATTATGTGGATATACCACATTTCCTTATCCATTCATCAGTTGATGGAAATTTGAATTGTTTCTACTTTGAGAGTATTATGAATAAAGCTGTTATGAACATTCATACACAAGTTTTTATGTGGACATATTTTTTCATTTCTCTTGGGTATATACTTAGGAATGAAATTCCTGGGTCATATGGTAGCTCTATGTTTGTATTTTTGAAGAACTACAAATCTGTTTTCTAAAGTGGCGGCACCATTCTAGATTCCCACCAGGAGAGCATGAGGGTTGCAATTTCTCCACATCCTCACCAACATTTGTTACTTTACTTTTTAAAATTATCCTAGTAGATCTGAAGTAGTATTTCATTGTGGTTTTGACTTCCAGTTCCCTAACAACTAATGATGTCTGGCACATATTTATGTGTGTATTAGCCGTTAAAAGTGTTCTTTGGAGAGATAGCTATTCAAATCTTTTACCGACTTTATAAATGGGTTATTTGTATTTTTATTGCGATATAAGAGTTCTAATATATTCTGGATGCTGGACCCTTATCAGATATATAATTTGCAAATATTTTCTCCCATTCTGTGGTTGTCTTTTGTTTTCTTTATGGTGTCCACCGAAGCACAGAAGTTTTGAATTCTGATGAAATCCAACTTACCTATTTTTTCTCCCTTGGTTGCTTATGCATCACGTGTCATATCTAAGAAACCACTGCCTAATCCTTGGTCACAAAGATTTACACCTATGTTTTCTTCCAAGCTTTATGTTTCTTCCTCTATTTTGAGTTAAGTTTTGTATATGGTATGCTTCATTCATTTGCATGTGGATATCCAGTTGTACCAGCACCATTTGTTGCAAAGCCTATACTTTCTCCACTGAATTGAACTGCCAACTTTGTTGAAGATCAATTGACCATAAATGTAAGGGTTTATTTCTAGACTCTCAACTCTGTTCCACTGATCTACATGTCTAGCCTTATGCCATATGCCAGTATCACAGAGTCTTTATTACTGTAGCTTTGAAGTAGATTTTGAAATAAGAAGTGTGAGAACAACTTCTTTTTCAAGATTGTTTTTGGCTATTCTAGGTCCCTTGCAATTCCATATGAATTTTAGGATCAGCCTGTCAATTACTGAAAGAAAAAAAAAAGGCAGCTGGGATTTTGATAGGGATTGTGTTGAATCTGGTGATTAATTTGGGGAGTATTGTCATCTTGACAATATTAAGTGTTCCAATCCAGGTACACAAGACTAGGATAAGCTTTGACAAATTATATTTAACTAGAAAGTTGCCTTTTTCAGCTAGATTTTCAAATTTGCTTATAAAGTTGTACAAACCACTCTCTTAGGATATTTTAAAACTTCCTCTGTTTTGATGGTTATTTCCACAAAGTCATCTGTGCATTTGTGCCTCCTTTAAAAACAAAATTCCCATTGGTTTATCTTTTTTTTAGCCTTTTACCAAAAAACAGCTTTTCATTTTATTTATTAGTTCCTACTCTTTCCCTGATTTCCAGCCCCGTTAATTCTGTTTTTATCTTCTCTCATTCCTCCCTTTTGCTTTCTCTCAGTTTACCCTTTTTCCCTAGCTTTTTGAGTTGAATGTCCTATTCATTTTTTTATGCCTTTATTTTTCTTGATATAGGCATTTAATGAGTTTTGATTTGGTTATATCACATAGATTCTGATGTCATTTCCATTTTCATATCTCATTTCCATTATAGTTATTTTCAAGAAGTTTTCTATTTCATGGTCCTAAAATTTCCCCTTTGACCTAAGAATTGTGTATAGACTTTAAATTTTTTCTAGGTTGAACTCCAAATTTGGGTGTGAATGAGATCTCCCAGGAAAGGGTGTAAAGTAAAAAGATGGACAGAGATGAAACTCTGGTGGACATTAATAAACCAAATAGAGGGTAGTTGTCCCCAAAAGGATCTAAGAAGAAGAGTCGATTTGGAGATGTTGGATGAAAACAAAAGGTGATGTCATGGAAAACAAGGGACAAGACAATTGGTGACCTCAGGGAACACAGTTAGAATGGGAATGGGGGTGGTAGATAGAAGTCAAATTACAAACTGCATGTTGAAGAATGAACAGAGTGAAGGTTATCACTAAAGCAAACTCCTTTTTTTATTAAGATTCTTAGCTATGAAGAGAAAGAACGAACATTAGCTGGGGTGGGGGTTACTGGGTAGAAGTTTTAACTGTTGTTTTTATTTGTTTTATATGGGAGACATTTGTGCCGTGGGGTAGTTTACAATAATAATGGAGGCTTTTCCATCCATAATTCTTTGTACCCTTCCCCCCAACCTAGGCAGCTAGGGCACTCCAAGTTCACTGCATCAGGGAGAGGATAACTCAGCATAATACAGAGTTCAGGGTGAATGCCAAAGAAAGCTTAGTTATGGAAAGGAATCATTACTTGTGAGGGTGTGGCTAAGGCACTTACACTATCCATGCCTGCCCCTGTGGAGGCAACCTTGTTTCTGCCTGGCTTTAGGCTATGTGCTCAGGAGAGCCAGGCCTTGTTAGCTTGGAGAGCTCTCAGCGCCAGCCCTAGGCTGCTCTTTCGCTTGCAGTCCTAACCATCGGGGCTTATTATGGACGGCTCTGTACGGCCACCGCACAGACACGGTCATCTGAAAATTTTCCCAAGCTCTAATTAAGATTCCTTTGAGCACAGTGTGGGAATCCTTCTTGCTCCATATACCCTTGTCTATACCTGCTACTGTGAGACTTTGTAGCATTGAAATTTGGTCTTCAAGTCTCTGGTTCAAATATGCTCATTTTTCTGTGGGTTTTTAGCGTCCCAGGTTTTTAGCTCCCCAGGTGATTCTAATGTGCACCCCGCACTAGGAACTACTGCTGTAGTCCACATGCCAACCTACCCACCATCCTGTAGCTAATTTCCTTTCTAAAAACCCGAGTCTAGTTTTATCAATTCTCTACATTTATGGATTTATCTTGCCTACATAACTGAATCCAGTCTCCTTAGGGCAGCGAACAATCACTCACTCTCTGGCCCCTAACCCACCTTTACACATGCATTCCTAATAACTCCTCACAACTAGTTACATACCTTCTGCTGTATACAGACAGATGAGGCTGTACACCTTACAGAACCCAAATATTAAATAGGTTTGTCTTTAGTAAGTTTATAACTTAGGAGAGACAAGACTATAAGCTTTCAGTTAAAAATATAAATACTTCTAGAGTTAAATTAGCAAAGGAAAGCCTAAAATGAGCTCTCAAGGTTAGAAACTATTACAAAATGCACCAATAGTTTTCAGAAAAAAGTAGACATTTGAGTGCCACTTCTCAGTAATTCAAAAACTAAAATAGAAGAAGGCAATGGGTTAGGAGCTGGTGTGGCTACCATGCCTTTAAATAAACCAAGAGCTGCCTTGAATTACAGTGCTGACGGCCTGGCTTCTGGCCTGGTTTCATTACTGCATTATACAGTGGCACCTCTAAGCACTTGTTTCTGAATCCTTCAAAGACAAAAATAATGCATTCCCATGTTCCTTGGGACCCTGCTACTGTAACCGAATCTTCTCCCTTTCATAGCCACCTGAATAGAACCCACACCTGTCTTTCTCACCTCCCCCCAGGGAAAGAACAGATTTGGACATCTTGCCTTATTATCTCTGTAGATGAAATGGATGCACTCTCTGTCATTCACTCTATCTAGAATACATAGAACACTCAACTTCACTGCTGCAATTAACTGCAGTTTAGACAAAGTTACTTGCTCTGTGTTCAAGGTGGAACCACTAGTTACGCCTACTGTCCTCCAAATAAATTTGGGGCAATTTCAAACAATGTATCTGTTATCCATAACTTGTGATTTGTGGAAGAAGTCTTAAAGGGAGACATTCTTCATGTCATGCTTGACTGGAGTAGCAAAACAATGATGGCTCTTCTTCTCTACCCCAGCAGCCCCCTCTGAAGGGGCCACTCCACCAACCAACTTCATTCAGCCTAGGACACAGCTTAGTAAGATACCTAGGGCCCCAAAGCCTTCCTTGAGTTCCTGTGAAGAAAATTCAGTGAGGACAATCTGTGAGGATATGGTCACTGTTATAACAAACACCAACATCAAGTGGCATAATACTATTGTCACAGAAGTGGCTTATAGTAAATTCAAAATGAGTTTTCCTGATCAATAGGTGGCTTTCCTCCAAAAAATCATTCAGGGACCCAGCTCCTTCTATCTTCTGGTTCTATCATTTTCAATACATGACTTCCAACGTCACTCTGCTTGCCTGTATCAAGCTAGAAAGGGGAAAAGCCTGAAAGATCACACGTGGAGGTTTTTATGGATCAGGCCTAGAAGTGGCACACATCACTTCCACCTACATCCCATTGGCCAAAACTCAGTCATAATTCCCAGCCCCCCCTGTATCTGCAAGAGATTCCCAGAATTATAGTTTAGTCCATGTTCAGGAAGAGAGCAAACAGAATTAGACCACCCAATCTCCACCACAGTCGACCAAAATGACATGAACCACTAGTGGCCTAATATTAGGCTTATACAACCTCATCAGGATTTGAGGGTCACCATACCAGACAGGCAATACGGTACCTGACAGATCCACAGTCTTCCTGAGAGTTTCTTAGTGTATATATTGTTATGTCTTATACCATTTGATCCGCCTCCTTAGGCACAGCTGCTTTAAGCAGAGATGGCTACTTAACCAAAAAATGATCTCTCTCTCTATAGGCCTACAAAAGAGAGGCCTATGAAGTTGTCTACTGTAAGAGCACTGCTCAACAAAAGCACTCTCTACTCAATATTGACAAATAGCCAAAGCGGACTTTTCTCCCTTCTTCCTTGGGAGTTTTAAAGGAAGCAAAACAGAGAGAGATACAGATGAAAGAGAGATGGAAGAGGAATAACAGAGAGACAGAAAACAGCAGAATGAGAAGGCATCAGAAGCCATGAGTAAGTAGAAGCAAAGGGACAGGAGACACACAGCGGAGGTTAAATTAGTCAGTAGCAAAGTAGGAAGAAGGATCTGGAAGACAGGGAATAGAAGTATATGAGTAAACAAAGGGGAAAGGTGTGGGGGGCACTAAATTAGGAGTTGGGGATTAACATATACACACTACTATATATAAAATAATCAACAAGGACCTACTGCACAGCACAGGGGACTCTACTCGATAGTCTGTAATAACTTATATGGGAAAAGAATCTGAAAAAGAATAGATATATGTATATGTATAACTGAATCACTTTGCTGAAACTAGCACCTGAAACTAACACAACATTGTAAATCAACTATACTCCAGTATAAAATAAAAATTTAAAAGGGAAGTGTATGAGTCAAATCACCAGCATGTTAGGCTACCAGAAGTGGAGTTGAAGTGGAGTCACAAAGCAACTGCGGAAACACTAGTGCTCTGTGTTCCCTTAACAGCAACAAATACCGCTCCAGTGAGCTAAGAGGCTTGAATGCACTGCAGTTTTTCGCTTATTCCTTATGATTTAAGAAATAATTACTTCTTATATCACTTATTTCCAAATAGATCCTTAAAATACCCTTCAGTAACTAAGAAAACTTAAAAGATTATCTGGTCCCATGCAACCTGAAAGAGTGCAACCAACAGAATGATGACAGGGAGCCAGATTTCCAAACATGCCTGTGGCTATCTGAGCAGACAGTAATGCTTCTTGGGTGTGTCCCCTCTAACTTTCAAAGCTAATGAAGATACTACCATGAACTGTCCTTTGTTATGCATTTGCATCAAGTCTTCCACACTTAATAATGCTGACAGTTTTCAAATGGAAACCAACATTTTATTTCGATGTTAAAGAGAACAGGTTGAGGCCACAGAAGTACGAACTTGGAAGCCACAGAGGGTACACACCCAGAGGCCACAGGAATTATATGCCCAGAGGCCCCAGGAAGTACACTCCCTGAGACCACCAATACTCAGAGAGCCTCTGGCTCCCAATTTTTGTAGACACACAGCAAACCCTGCACCTGATCTAGATAATAACAATAAGTACAACAGACAGATACCTACAATCCAGAGTCAAGAAAAGCTGACCTCCAAAGATAAAATACAAAGAGTCTTCTTTCTAAAAACAGGCAATTAAGTACCCTGAACAGGACAGCCCGAACCCAAGTGTTATTTTTATGTCACAATGCCATCATGTTAATCAACTTCCATCTATAAAGCCTGAGACATAGTTTAGTGGGATACCTAGAATCCCACATCCTTTCTGATGCCCTCCAATACATTTATGCACTCAGCCTAAGATTAACTGGAGAACTACATCCATTCCAGACTCCTGAATGCCACTGAGAAGCCATAAAAATAAACTTCAGCATAGGTTTGACCCCATCCCATGAGAACATTATCATACTATGAATGTAACTGTATGAGTTAAAAAAAAAATGGGGAGGCAAGAAAATAATATATATGCATCTCCTTGTATACGCATAGCATATTTCTGCGGTGATCCCTAGAAACTAGTACTTTCATTGTTAGTATAGTTTGGAGGGGTTTTGAATGGCTGGTGGAAGGGGCTTAGAGGGACTTTTCTCTGTACTTTGTTCTCTTTGAATTTTTAACCATGTGAATATATTATCTATTCAAAAATATTTTTCAAAACAAATTTTAACTCCCTTTCCTGATTATCCTCTTCATATCCTGTAACTGTTTAAGATCCACTGCTCTCCCTCAAAGCTTACTTTCTCCTTTAACATCTTTAACAAACTCTTCTTTCAATCTCACAGAGTGAGTTTCTGTCTTTGTTCAGACTGCTATAACAACATACCACAAACTGAGTGCTTATAAACAACATATATTTATTTCTCACAGTTGGAGGCTAGGAAGTTCAAGATCATGGCACAGGCAGATTTGGTGTCTGGTGAGAATCTGCTTCCTAGTTGGCCATCTTTTTGCTGTAACCTCACATGGTGGAAGGGATGAACTAGTTCTCTGGTCTCTTTTATACGGCACTAATCCCAATCATGAGGGCTCCACCCTCATGACGTAATCACCTCCCAAAGGCCCCACTTCCAAACACTATCACACTATGGCATAGGATTTCAACATATGAAACTTGGGCAAACACAAACATTCAGACCATAGCAGTTTCTTATTTATCCTCTCCACCATCCTACTGTCAAAATTTAATTATGTAGATCAAAATACCCTACCTCCCAGCAACAATAATAAAAATCTTCCTCTTTAGGAAAAGGTAAAAAATAACTTGGGCTTACAGGATTTATTTTTTGACATTCTAGGAAAGGGATAAAATCTTTGAACAATTCCACATGAATAATTTTAGCCTCGATACAATGGTAATATAATATCACAAATAACCCAAATTTCCAAAATTAGGAGATATGTCAAACTATGAAATGCCTTGTAGCCATTAAAAATAATAATATAAATTTATAAAATGTCATTTAGATACAAAGTATTCAAGTATAAGCAAATGTTTTAAAGATGAAAGAACTCTTGGGATTAACATATACACACTACTATATATAAAACAGATAATCAACAAGCACCTACTGTATAGCACAGGGAACTCTACTCAATACTCTGTAATTACCTATATGGGAAAAGAATCTGAAAAAGAATAGATACATGTATATGTATAACTGATCACTTTGCTGTACACCTGAAACTAACATAACATTGTAAATCAACTATACTGCAATATAAAATAAAAATTTAAAAAACAAAATAAAGATGAAAGAACTCAGGGAAAAATACCCATGAGCACTTTCTGAAAAAAAAAAAAAGAGAATCTAGACAACAGAAATAAATCAAAGAATTCAAGGATGGAGGAGGAAACGGTGGTTAGCAGAAATTCCATTGAACTGTGGGAAAAATATACTAAAAGATGGCATGATACTAAAGTATAAACATTCTACCTTGTCAATGTAAAAATATTAATAATAACATACCTAAGATAAACTGGGGGTGGGGGGGGGCCTGAGGGAGAAAAAGTAGAAGGAATTTTGAAAGTACTAACACCCTCATCTTCTACAGCAGGAAGTCAACTGTTACTTTCATATTTGAAATGGGTAGTTCTTTTAAAAAACACAGTGACTACAACCTCTTGATGTTTTTCTTGTTATCTTTTATGAATTTAACATAAATAATGTCTCTCATGGCTAACAAACATTTGAGGTTACACAATTTCTTCAATTTAATTTTTTTCTTGTGTTACATTCAAGTAAAATTAAAACTTTTATTTTTAAAGAGCATGATTATTGTGATCTTATTTTTATAGGAATAGTCTCTTCATTTATTTAATGTTTTATTGGTGATCTACTACGTGCCGAACACAGTTCTAGGTGCTGAAATACAGCAGTGAACAAAACGACAGAAACCCCTGTCCTTGTGGAGATTATATGCTAGACTTTTTTCTTCCATAATTTCTTTCTTTTTCCTTCCTTCCCTTTCCTCTTTCCTTCTTTCTTACTAACTCCTCACTCTTTTATCCATTTATCCTATTACACATGGATAAAAAAGATCTAGAATAATAGTTCTCCAACATTAATAACTGTTATTTCAAGAGGTGGAATTCGGGATAATTTTTTTAAACTTTCTTTAAGTGATTCTTTAATCACAGTTCATCAGAAGGACTATTACAAGCAAACCAATTTTTTACAAAGCGACTTCAAAGTGAGATGGTGAAATAAGATATAAACCACTCTTTAAAAATATTTATTGTTATGTATAATTGTGAACTATTTCAGAGAAAAGTACAGAAAAAAATATTACAGGGAATTCCCTGGCGGTGCAGCGGTTAGGACCCCGCACTTTCATTGCCAAGGTCCTGGATTCAATCCCAGGTCGGAGAACTAAGATTCCACAAGCCACTCGGTGCACCTCCCCCACAAAAAAAAAGTTACAGACAGCCTTATATCCAATACCAAGATTTAACAGAAGTTAACATTTTGCCACATTTATTTGCTTCAGATTTTGTTCCCTAACAATAAAACATTGCAGAAACAACTAAAATTCCACTCTTCATCCCTCTCCCTCCATCTTCAGGTGCAACCACTATTCTAAGGATAATGTTTATCACTCTCATGCATGTATTTGTCTTCATAAACAATAGACTATCACTTTGTACATTTAAATTTTACATTATGCGGTTATCATAATGTTCACTTCCTTCTCCAATATTTTAAACTCAACATTATTATTTTTATATTTTGCAGTATGTGGGCCTCTCACTGTTGTGGGCTCTCCCATTGCGGAGCACAGGCTCCGGATGCGCAGGCTCAGCAGCCATGGCTCACAGGCCCAGCCGCTCAGCAGCACGTGGGATCTTCCCCGACCGGGGCACAAACCCGCGTCCCCTGCATCGGCAGGCGGACTCTCAACCACTGCGCCACCAGGGAAGCCCTCTAGTGTACTTTTATTGCTAGAATCAAAGATAAAAAGAACATAGATTATAAAAAACTAGGTATGTTTGTGAACAAGATTAGAGCTACTTTCAAATTAAATTTATCAGCTACATGGAATATCTTCCTTACTCCTTTTTTTTTGGTTGCGCTGTGCAGCTTGAAGGATCTCAGTTCCCCAACCAGGGACTGAACCTGGGCCATGGCAGTGAAAGCACCAAATCCTAACCACTGGACCACCAGGAAACTCTCAAGCTTGCATACTTTAGGGGTATTCCTTGTGGAGTGGGTTTTATTTTTTACCAAACTAGCTTTATTCAGGGTAACTTAAATTTATTCTATTAAAACTACTCTAATGACTTTTGTTTCCAAAAATTAAATCCATACTCACAAGGTGTTTCATATGATTAATTTTTCTAAAATTTCTGAATACATGAAAGTAGAAATAGTTAAAAAATAGATGGCATACATTTCACAGCCTAAGGCTAAGATCTTTCATGTATTAAAAGATAAATCACTAAATGGAAAAATGGGGAAAGGTCATGAACTGCCAGTTCAAACAAAGAAAAATACAAATTGTCTTTAGACATGAAAAAAATGTCTACAATTAGGGAAATGAAAATTAACACTGAGTTTCTAATTTTCACATATCAGATTGGCAAAAGTCCTAAAGTTTGATAATTAAGCTTTAAGAGGGAGTGGGGAAATAGGCATGCCTGTATAATGATGTGAGAGAATATAGGGTCAAGACAGCAACACCTACCAAAAATATTCATGCAATTTGACACATTTCCAAGAATTTATCCTAGAGAAAAAGTCTCAGTCTTGCAAAATGACATGCATACTCAGATATTCTTTGCAACATGGACTGTTATAGCAAAAGCCTAGAAACAACCTAAATATCCATCAAGGGTAGATTAATTCAATATATTATGGTTCATCCATACAATGAAATGAGGAAGCTCTTTATGTACTAATAAAGAATAGTCACCAAAATATACTTATAGGTGAAAAAAGCAAAGTGCATAGTGATTTATATAATATCTCACCACTTATGGTAAAAATACACACACATCCTGCAACTCAATGTCAAAAAAACAAACAATCCAGTTTAAAAATGGGAAAAGGACTAGAGTAGACATTTCTCCAAAGAAGATGTACAAATGGCCAATAAGTACATGAAAATATGTTCAATATCATAATCATTAGGGAAATGCAAATCAGAACCACAAGATTCCACTTTATACCCATTGGGATGGTTATTTTAAAAAACAAAATGTATTGGCAAGGATGTGGAGAAACTGGAGCCTTGTGCTTTGCTGGTGGGAATGTAAAATGGAACAGCCACTGTGGAAAACAGTACAGTGGTTTCTCAAAAAATTAAACATAGAACTACCACATGATCTAGCAATTCTACATCTGGTTACACAACCAAAGAATTAAAAGCAGGGACTTGAAAAGACAGCTGTACATCAGTGCTCACGGCAACATTACTCAAATAGCCAAAAGGTGGAAACAACCCAAATGTCCATGGACAGATGGATGGATAAACAAAATGTGTTATATACACACAGTGGAATATTATTCAGCTTTAAGGGATGGAATTCTGATACATGCTACGACATGGATGAACCTTGAAGACATTACGCTAAGTCAAATAAGCCAGACACAAAAGGACAAATACTGTATGATTCCACTTACATGAGGTACCTAGTATACTCAAACTCATAAAGATAGAAAGTAGAATGGTGGTTGCCAGGAGCTTAGGAGAGGGGAGAATGGGGAGTTATTGTTTAAAGGGTATGGAGTTTCAGTTTGGGAAAATAAAGTTCTGGAGATGGATGGAAATAATGTGAATGTACTCAATACCCTGAACTATACACTTAAAAATGGTTAATTTTATGTTATGTATATTTACCACAATAAAAAATACATACATACATACAAACACGTGTACTTGCATGGACTATCTCTGGAAGAATTAGAGAAACATAATAAATCTTGCCTTTAGAAAAGGGAACCAGATAGCTAAGTGAAGAGATTTACCTATCACTATATATTTTTTGTACCTTTAGAATTTTACCCTATGTGTATATATTATCTATTCAAAAATTTAATTTTCAATCACACTTATTGATTGAAATCTAAACATAGAGCAGGAAAATGTATATAAGTCAAAATGTATTATGGTCTATGTTTTGTATGAAGCAAAATAAAAATGCCCCTAATTAATGCTACTGAAAACTTGCCTCAATGTTTTTCAAGATGCAACTTTCAAAAACTATTTAACAAGGAAAATGGAAGATAAAATGAACTGCTTCAGAACTTAAAAGATCAAAACAGGACACCCAGATATAAGTAAAAAGTTCTTATGCGACTAAAATATAACATTGTTAATCCAGATTAAATAGAGGAAAGTCAGATCTAAATTATGTACTTCAAGAATATAAAGTAGAGGGCTTCCCTGGTGGCGCAGTGGTTGAGAGTCCGTCTGTTGATGCAGGGGACACGGGTTCGTGCCCCGGTCCGGGAAGATCCCACGTGCCGCGGAGCGGCTGGGCCCGTGAACCATGGCCGCTGAGCCTGTGCCCCGCAACGGGAGAGACCACAGCAGTGAGAGGCCCTGTACCGAAAAAAAAAAAAAAAAGGGCTTCCCTGGTGGCGCAGTGGTTGAGAGTCCGCCTGCTGATGCAGGGGACACAGGTTCGTGCCCCGGTCCGGGAGGATCCCGCATGCCGCAGAGCGGCTGGGCCTGTGGGCCATGGCTGCTGAGCCTGCGTGTCTGCAGCCTGTGCTCTGCAACGGAAGAGGCCACAACAGTGAGAGGCCTGCGTATTGGGGAAAAAAAAAAAAAAAAAAGAATATAAAGTAGAATAATAATATTAGCTAATATTGTTCTAAGCTTTAAATCCCAAACTAATTCGTTCCAAGTTAATATTGTTCTAAGAGCTTTAAAAATGTCCACTGACAACAGCTGTTCTCAAACTTTTTGGTCTCAGAACCCCTTTTACATGCTTAAAAATTATTCAGACCCACAAACAGCTTTTGTTTGTGTGAGGTATATTTATCTATATTTACCATACTAAAAAGTACACCTCAAAGTTTAAAAATATTTATTTACTAATTCATTTAGAAATAATGATAAACCCATTATACGCCTACATAAATAAAATTTTTATGAAAAATAACTATATTTTCCAAAACAAAAAATAAATTTAATTAGAAAAATGGCACTGTTTTACATGTTTGCAAATCTCTTTAAGGTCTGGCTTAACAGAAGGCAGCTGGATTCTCATATCTGGTTCTGCATTCAATCTGTTACAATATCACACATGTAGCTTTTGAAAAACTCCAATATAACTTGTGAAAAATGAGAATGAAAATAGCAAATACTGTCTCAGATTTTTATGAAAATAGTTTTGATTTCACAGACCCCTGAAAGAGTCCTGTGGATACACAGGGGTATACAAACCATTTTGAGAACTACTTACTTACATCAATCCTATGTGGCAAATGTAAAAACTGAGGCACAGAGAGAATAAATCAATTACAGTCACAAAGCTAGGAATGAACCCAGAAAGTCTGATTCCAATCCCCAGAGTTGCCCCTCAGAGCCAGGAGGAAAGCAGCAGGGGCCCATTTCATAATGTTTTACATAATGATTAAAAAAAAACCCACTGGCTGCCTGGCAGTCACAATACCAGACCTCCACTCCACCTAATGTGCTAAAATTTCAAATTAAATCTTTTAATTCATGCCAAGCAGAGGTAAGGGGTGCTGGTCTGCCCTTCAAGGGAAACAGCATCACTTGAAGGATCAAGCACATTAGGGCAGGAATAGCCAAATGCCCTGGAAGCTTCTCAAGAACAGCTGTCTCTTCCAAACCGAGCTATTATGTCTGTCTCTGGAACTCTTACCCCATTCAGACCCCTCCTTACACCATTCAATCTACACAGAATACTGCCTTCAATTCTTAATTAAAATGTTCAAAAAGAAGACTAATAAAGAGACTAGTTCTATCAGATAGTAAAGCATACTATAAATTGATAGCAATTAATATAGGACTGTCCTAGTATATATGATCAGGAGGTAAGGCAATAGATCAGAACACATAGCCTAAATTAGACTCAATTATAGAAAATGCAGTACATTATAAAGTGGATCTAATAATTCAAGAAGTAAATAAACTGAACTGTTTAGCAATTTGAAAAAAAATCTATTTAGACCTTCACTTTTAATCATATGCCAAAATAAATTCTAGCTAGATGAACTGTTTTTACAAATAGAGGAGCCTGCTGAGGCTGGGCAAGGCAGGACCAGACCTTATTCAGCACTGCATTCCCAGGCCTCTTCCAGGGCTGCGGCACAGCTGCCCCAAAGAGAAGAAACTAATTTGAGTTTCAACTCTGTGGCTAGTCTATTATTCGATCTTGGGCAAGTCATTGTGCTTCTTGGTCCTTAATTTCTGATTTATAAAGAGTGGATAGTAATGATACCTGCAGCATGAGAACACTCGCTGTAAACTTTAAAGTGCTATACAAATTAGCAGAAGGAGTATAGAAACTGCATTCATCCATGTTCCTACCACTCAGATACGCTTAGCATTAATATTTTAGTGCTAAAAACAATGCCAATTTTCTTAGTAATGTTATTTTATAAAGTAGACATTTTAAGAACATACACTTTTCCTCGGGGCCTCAGTACAATTATTTTAATTCTGAATGGGTAAAAGATGCAACCCCTAAACATGTTTATTTCCCCTGAATTGGCCCTTCTATCAAAAAAAGGCCTGGGGCTTCCTTGGTGGCGCAGCGGTTGAGAATTTGCCTGCTAATGCAGGGGACACGGGTTCGAGCCCTGGTCTGGGAGGATCCCACATGCCGCGGAGCAGCTGGGCCCGTGAGCCACAACTACTGAGCCTGAACTTCGCAACGAGAGGCCGCGATAGTAAGAGGCCCGCACACCGCGATGAAGAGTGGCCCCCGCTTGCCACAACTAGAGAAAGCCCTCACACAGAAACGAAGACCCAACACAGCAAAAAAAAAAAAAAAAGGCCTGGCATCAGGGATTTGGGAAATTTTCTCTTCACTGCTACTTTCAGGAAGCCTCAAAGCAGGAGATGAGCCCATGAAATCCATGAAGGGTGGGGTGGAGGGGAGCAGGGAGGGAAGGGGCGACACAGCCCAGCAAGACACCGAATTAGAGAAACGCTGACATGACCTTAAGCAAACTATTTACCTTCTCCTAGTCTCCAAAAACTGGAGATGCCAACCCTTACTGTACCAATAAAAAGACTAAAATGAGGTAATGTACACAAAAACCCTTAGCACCCAACTATAGGTAGACGTCAGAGAGCAAGGCTTGAGTAAATGCTGGTTTCCCTTCTCTGTTCCCCCTCTCTTTCATAAAGCTATCCTGGTTCTTCTTGCACTTCCCTGACTTCTCTGACAATACCTCTCCTCTCCTTCCCCAGGAGAACCCTTCTGCTCCAGTGAGAGGTCTGAGGTAAAGGCACGTGCCATCCATATATTTATTCAAATTGCAGGCAAGAGTCGCAAGCTCCCCACCCCATCCCAAACCCTATCAACCACCACTACTGTCCCACCGGGTTTCCCGCTAGGATACTCACACTGCGGAGTGTCATTCACAATGCATGCAGTGAGGCTGGCGCCACTTCGAGCTGTGCAGTGCTCAGCCCTGCACTTTACCCTCACACTTCCCTGGCAATGGCTGAGCCAAGCCTCCCACAAGGCCGACTACAGTTACAGTGCTGGAAGTTAACTCCACTCTCTACCTTATCCACTGCAGTAAAGCCCATGAACATAGTTGAGTACCAAACAAAACTTTGTAAGGTGTTACTATAAAGTAATGAAACTGACTGCACTTATCACTCTCCTTTCGTGTAATCACACCTTGTACCTTCAGGTGTGAGAAACTAAGGAATACATATACAGTCAGCCCTCCGTATCCATGGGTTCCACATCCAAAGATTCAACCATCCACAGATCTAAAATACTGGGAGAAAAAACCCCAGAAAGTTCCAAAAGCAAAATCTGAATTTGCCACATGCCACAGGCAACTATTTACATAGCATTTACACTGTGTTAGGTACTATAAGCAATCAGAGATGATTTAAAATATATGGGAGGGACTTCCTGGTGGCGCAGTGGTTAAGAGTCCGCCTGCCACTGCAGGGGACACAGGTTCGCACCCTGGTCCGGGAAGATCCCACATGCTGCGGAGCAACTAATCCCAAGTGCCACAACTACTGAGCCCGCGCTCTAGAGCCCGTGAGCCTCAACTACTGAGCCCACGTGCCACAACTACTGAAGCCCACACACCTACAGCCTGTGCTCTGCAACAAGAGAAGCCACCACAATGAGAAGCTCATGCACCACAACAAAGAGTAGCCCCCGCTCACCACAACTAGAGAAAGCCCGCGTGCAGCAACGAAGACCCAATGCAGCCATAAACAAACAAATAAATTCATATATAAAAAAATAAAATATACAGAAGGATGTAGGTAGGTAATATGCAAATTCTATGCCACTTTTTATAAGGGGTTTGAGCATCCCTAGATTTTGATATCCTCGAGGGGTGAGGGGTTGGGGGTGAGTCAGGGAGGAGTCGGGGTGTGCCTTGGAACCAATCCTTTGTAGATACCGAGGGACGACCGTAGCTACAATTTTTCATACATAAAACCTCGTATTGTTCATTCAGTTTAGCTCAGATTTAAAGCACTTAGTCCTGGGAGTTCCCTGGCAGTCCAGGGATTATGACTCTGCACTTTCACTGCCGAGGGGCTGGGTTCAATCCCTGGTCGGGCAATTAAGATCCCACAAGCCACGCGGGGGGCAAAAAAAAGCACTTAGTCACTTCCAACTGTTTTCTTGGCCTCTGTACTACTAGTTTCTGACTCTTGAGATTGTGATCCCATCAAATACTCCTCATTCAGTTTGGTCTCCTGGAACAATGGTTTCATTGCCTTTCTTTGATGTACATATGTGGCATAGATTCTACAGCTTCTGTTTTATGCATGTATAATCTCCTCTACCTTTTTGCCTCTTCTTTTTTCACACTATTCTTTGTCTCCTGTCCTCCATTCTAGATCTACCAGTATTCATGTCTTTTTCTCATCTTTTTATGTTCTTTTGTTTTGGTTCTTTTGGTTATTTTACTCAAGGAGTGTATCATGTTTAAGTATTATTAATCCTTCTTTGTAATATCATGTTCATAGCTTGATTATACATAGCTATGTATTTTATTTTTTTAAATTTATTTATTTAATTCATTTATTTTTGGCTGTGTTGGGTCTTCATTGCTGCGCATGGGCTTTCTCTAGTTGCAGTGAGCAGGGGCTAGTCTTCCTTGCAGTGTGTGTGCTTCTCACTGCAGTGGCTTCTCTTGTTGCAGAGCATGGGCTCTAGGCACGTGGCTTCAGTAATGTGGCTCACAGGGTCTAAGAGCACAGGCTTAGCTGCTCCGCAGCATGTGGGATCTTCCCAGACCAGGGATCAAACCCGTGTCCCTTTCAATGGCAAGTGGATCCTTAACCACTGAGCCACCAGGGAAGTCCCCATACCTATGTACTTTAAAAGCAAATTCTATTCATTCACTCAACAAATATATACTGAGTGTCAACTATGTGTCTAGTACTAAAGCTATAGTAGAGTTAGCCTCATTCACAGAATTTAGTCTGTAGGTTAGAATAGGCAATGTGGATATATATTCTTTCCACCAGATTATGAAGAATAATAAACAGTATAGATCCAAAGCAACAGATAGAAAAGACCTTTTACAGGGTACAGAAAAATAAGTACTTTAAATAGCATAATAAGTCCAAAGAAAGTAAAAAGAAGAGAATGAACCCTCCTCTACTTTACAAGTTGTATCAGCAATTTAGAATTAGAAGAAAACATTTCCAAACCTCACATCCACTGTATTATTTGACTCATGGTCAAATACTTCAAAAGCTTCTTTGATTTTTTTGTGAAATTCTGCTACTGCTATCTCTGCAAAAGAAAAAGTAAATAAAAATTATTTTTTTAACTTTAACTTCAAAACAAAAATTTCAATAACTAGAAATTCTAGGAAGGAAGAACATGGCAGAACTCCTTCCTAATATTTTTTATTGGGGGGGTGGGGAGAGGCTCTGTAGGAGAATGTCTTTACGCAGAGGAGAGGCATGCTGAACTCTTTAAGAGTGAAATGTTATGATGTTTGCAATTTACCTTTCTCCCCGCTTCCCAATATTCTTTTTTTTTTTTTTTTTTTTTGCGGTACGCGGGCCTCTCACTGCCGTGGCCTCCCCCGTTGCGGAGCACAGGCTACGGACATGCAGGCTCAGCGGCCATAGCTCACGGGCCCAGCCGCTCTGCGGCACGTGGGATCTTCCCGGACCGGGGCACGAACCCGTGTCCCCTGCATCGGCAGGCGGACTCTCAACCACTGTGCCACCCAGGAAGCCTCCCAATATTCTTAATGTATCATTTGGCATGTTTAACTTCCTCTAGAGATCTCAAAGACGGAGTTTTTAAAACAACTTTTTTACTGAGACATAATACACAAACAAGAAAGTACCAAAGGTGCACTTATCTCAAGTATACAGCTTACTGAGTTTTTATATATGTATATAGTCACAGAGCTGAACTACCACCCAGATCAAGATATAGAACATTTCCAGCACCAGCCTATCTTCCATCTCAGTTTGGGTAGATCCTAGCCTGAGAAGCAGAAGGAATCCAGTGCCACAGATATTGTGTTTCTCTAGTGTGTCCACCTGTCTTGCTTTACTCTATGCTTGAGGAGGATGGAAATTGGGGAGTGGGAGGCATACAAAAGCAACATGTTACACTCGCTCAAAAAACTTTCAAACTGGGCTTCCCTGGTGGCGCAGTGGTTGAGAGTCCGCCTGCCAATGCAGGGGACGTGGGTTCGTGCCCCGGTCCGGGAGGATCCCACATGCCGCGGAGCGGCTGGGCCCATGGGCCATGGATGCTGGGCCTGCGCGTCCGGAGCCTGTGCTCCGCAACAGGAGAGGCCACAGCGGTGAGAGGCCAGCGTACCGCAAAAAAAAAACCAAAAAACTTTCAAACTAGTTTTGAAACTAAAACTTACTTAGATGAAACAATTAAAACGTCATTTATTCAGTAAATATTGATTGAGTATCTACTATGTACTACACACTATTCTAAGTGCTACAGTTAGAGCAAGGAACAAAATAGACAAAAATTCCTGCCTCCGTGGAGCTATTTTGTGCGTGGTGGGGGAGATACATAAGCTTATACACACTTGGTAAAATACACAGTAAGTCAAATGGTGCTAGAAAATATAAAGCAGGGAAGGGACATGGGTGCTGGCAATGTGGGTAGGGGCAAATGGGATGGGATGGTGGTTTGGGAAGGCCTACCTAAGTGATAAGGTGACATCTGCACAGACCAGAAGGAGGAGAAAGAGCCAGCCTTGTGAATATCAGCAGGAAGAGTTTTTAGCCAGAGAGAACAAGAAAGGCAGAATGGTAGGAAATAAGGTCAGAAAGGTATGAGTTTGAGGGTGGGGACAGATTCTATAAGGGCTCTGCAGGCTACTTTAAGGACGGTGTCTTGTACTTTGAAAGAGGTGAGAAACCCCTGGAGGGTTCTAAGCAGCGAAGTGACATGGTCTGGCTTCTATTCACTTTGGCTATTATGTTAAGAATACCCTGGAAAGGAACAAGGGTGGAAGAAAAGAGACCAGTTAGGAGGATATTGCTATATTCTATTTTTTTTTGGTACGCGGGCCTCTCACTGTTGTGGCCTCTCCCGTTGCGGAGCACAGGCTCCGAACGCGCAGGCTCTGCGGCCATGGCTCACGGGCCCAGCCGCTCCACGGCATGTGGGATCTTCCCGGACCGGGGCACGAACCCGCGTCCCCTGCATCGGCAGGCGGACTCTCAACCACTGCGCCACCAGGGAAGCCCTGCTATATTCTAGATGAGAGAATATTGTACTTACTATTTGAAAAACAAACAGCTTTTCTAGAAAAAGTGGAAAGAGAGAGATTAAGTATGAGTTTAGATAATTATTTTAATTATAAATATATTCCCTTTACCCTAACATAACCACTAACATAAAATTTTGCTGTATTTTCCTTTCTTCGTACACAACCTTTTATAACTACCATTCATTCTCCTAACTACTTCACTGAAATGTTTTATTTTTCCAGGTTGCAACATAACCTTCAATTCTGAACAGTACCAAAGGAATGTAACAATTTATTGATAATGTTAATTTTTCTTTATTATAATAAATAACATGGCAGCAAACTTCTACTAGTTTAATAAGCAAGTAAATGTTATCTCATTATTTAAATTTACAGCTCTTTGCTTACAAGTAAGTCTAAATAATGATCCTTTATGCTTGTTTACCACCTCTATTTTCTGTTATGAATTGTCTGTTCATGTTCTCTGCTCATCCCTACTGAGATCTTCTGTTTTTTCTTAACAATTTGTATGAGCTCTTTAAATAATAAAGACTTAACCCTATGTCATGATTACTGAAAACAATTTTCCAGGTCAGTTGTTTTCATTTGTTTTCCTAAAATGAAAACAGTTCCATCTCCTTTATGATCACCAAAATCACACATGATTCCTGAAGAAAAAAAAAAAGGAAAGAAGTTTAGACTAAGTAAAAACCACTTCAAATCCTACCAAGCAGAGTTAACTACTCTTAATGTTGTCCTCTAATCTAATTTTTCACTCAACAATAAACTGTGAGCATCTTTTTATTCTCAAAAAAAACTTATTACATTATCATTTTTAGTGGCTGATATTCCATTATAGAACTTTATCATAATTTATTAAACCAACTCCCTAATTGTAGACATTTAAGTAGTTCCCAACTTTTTTGTTTTTACAATAATTCTTGAGTGAACCATTCTTCCCAATTCGTCTTTGTGCATTTGTCTTATTATCTCGCTGAAATACAATAAGTTGAATTTGTGTTAGATATTGGGAAGGCTCTTATTAGTCTTAATAGTACCGTGGGAAAATCTCACTGGTTATAATACTGCCATTGCACAAAGCTGATGTTTGCTTTTTAAATTTAAGATTATTTTTTAAGTACATTATCTTTTATTTTTATTTTAGTCACATCTGTTAAGATTTCTTCTCATCCTTTAAAGTTTAGAAACATATCCTTTGAAAGGACCACCAAAAGAGGGAGAAAATCATCCTTTTTCTATAGGTTTGGTGAATACTCAATTCTATTTTCTTCTACAATTTAAAAATACACTTACTCTTAAATCCATCTGAAAGTTATTTTGTCATGATTCAAAGTGAAAGATTAATTTCTAATCTTATTTTAGTAATTTCTAATTTACTAAGCACTTGAGTTCTTTCCTCCTACTTTATAATGTGTTATAATCCTCTATGTGATGGAGACTAGTTCTATTGATTGTCTATTCTATCAATTCCATTCTGAATTGCATTTCTAGTCTTACACCATTACCATCCTATTTTACTTATTACCACTGTTATTGGTCTTCTTTTTAGGAATGTTCTTTAATATTCTCACCCGTGTATTCTTCCGAATGAAATTTAGAAATCCAAATAAAATTTAGAAATTCCAAATAAAACACCATTGGGAGTTTTATTGCGTATTGCAATGAAGCTATATGCCGAGAAAGAATTAACATTTTAAAATAGTTTTCGGACTTCCCTGGTGGCGCAGTGGTTAAGAATCTGCCTGCCAATGCAGGTGACACGGGTTCGAACCCTGGTCCAGGAAGATCTCACATGCCATGGAGCAACTAAGCCCGTGCATCACAACTACTGAGCCTGTGCTCTGAAGCCCACGTGCCACAACTACTGAGCCCGCGTGCCACAACTGCTGAAGCCTGAGCACCTGGAGCCTGTGCTCTGCAGCAGAAGAGGCCACCATGGTGGGAGGCCCGTGCACCACAGCAAAGAGTAGCCCCCGCTCGCCACAACTAGAGAAATCCCGTGCGCAGCAACAAAGACCCAACATATCCAAAAATTAAAATAAATAAAAATTTTAAAAGTCTTTGAGACATTCTAAAGAAACTTGTTAACTTTAATGCAGCATTTTCCAAATTTACTGGATCATGGAATCTCCTTTTTCCAATTGTCATCTGTCAGGAATAAATAATGCTTTAATTGACATTTGGAACTTCCCTAACTCAGGAATCCTCACCCACTGGACACAGGTATGATGTGAATGGATTACAGGGGCATCCGAAAATACTGATGCTCTCATTTCTCAGTGTGGCCAGGTCGAGGTTGGGCAGCAAAACGCAACTATTCCAGGGCTTCCTAGCAGGAGGCTCAAAGCAGTACAGGATCTGATGGCAAGCCCCTTGGTCACATAGGTGGCAAGCACAGCAAATGCTATCAGGTACCCACTGCTCCACACTTGCCATGAAGGCGATCTACCACATGGGCTCCTATTTCAGAAGCCAGAAATCAAATGCACCACTGCTTATCACGGACAAGGAATCCATGGAGCCACTGGAATAGTTCGTGTTCCACATGCCCATGGAACATAATATACAATCCAGCGTTGAGACTGAGGAGGCTTGTGGCTCTAAGAAACAGCCCCCAATCCTTATCTTCACATATATTGGCTAATTCTATCCCTGTACAGCTGATGGGCCCTTTTAGTATCAGCCAAGCCTGCATCATGGCTCTAACAACACATACATGTTATATAAATTAAATCTTCACCATTATTTTTAAATAACTGATATGAGAAAGTTCAACTGGATTAAAAAACCATTTGCATTATATCACAAAATTTTTTAAGTTATATTTATTAATTAAAGGAGGAGTTTTTGACAGAAACAAACTCACAGACATAGAGAACAAACTAGTAACTAGTGGTTATCAGTGGGGAGAGGGAAAAGGTGAGGGGTGAGACAGGGCTATGAGATTGAGAGACACAAACTACTATGTATAAAATAAATAAGCAACAAGGATATATTATACAGCACAGGGAAATATGCCATTATTTTGTAATAACTTTAAATGGAGTATAATCCATAAACACTGAATCACTATGTTGTACACCTGAAACTAATGTAATATTTTAAATCAACTACACTTCAATTTAAAAAGGATACATTTTTGAGATTATAAATATAATTTCAACTGTTTTAAATTTTTTAGTGGTTGAGAAAAATACTTTTACATTTTTACATAAAGTTTCCCATTGGTAATAAACTATCAAAAATTGAGGAGCGGGCTTCCCTGGTGGCGCAGTGGTTGAGAATCTGCCTGCTAATGCAGGGGACACGGGTTCGAGCCCTGGTCTGGGAAGATCCCACATGCCGCAGAGCAACTAGGCCCGTGAGCCACAACTACTGAGCCTGTGCATCTGGAGCCTGTGCGCCGCAACAAGAGAGGCCGCGATAGTGAGAGGCCCGTGCACCACGATGAAGAGTGGCCCCCGCTTGCCACAACTAGAGAAAGCCCTCACACAGAAACAAAGACCCAACACAGCAAAAATAAATAAATTAATTAATAAACTCCTACCCCCAACATCTTCTTAAAAAAAAAAAAATTGAGGAGCTTGGGCTTCCTTGGTGGCGCAGTGGTTGAGAGTCCGCCTGCCGATGTAGGGGACACGGGTTTGTGCCCTGGTCCGGGAGGATCCCACATGCCGCGGAGCGGCTGGGCCCGTAAGCCATTGCCGCTGGGCCTGCGTGTCCGGAGCCTGTGCTCCGCAACGGGAGAGGCCACAACAGTGAGAGGCCCGCATACCAAAAAAAAAAAAAAAAATTGAGGAGCTTATATTTAAAAATCTGATCAGGAATTGAAAACAGTCATCCCTCGAATCCACAGGGAGATTGGTTCCAGGACCCACGATACCAAAATCCGAGGACACTCAAGTTCCTTATATAAAATGGCATAGTATTTGCATATAACCTACACACATCCTCCCATATATGCTAAATCACCTCTAGATTACTTATAATATCTAATACAATGTAAATGCTATATAAGTAGTTGCTGGGCACACTGCAAATTCAAGTTTGAATCTGAAATTGAAAGCTTCGTGTTGTAAACATCTCTATACCCATCACCTGTATCAAACTATGACTAATATTTTGCTGTTTTTTGCTTCTTCCCTATGTCTCTGTCTCTAAGTAAATTGCAGACATTACAATTATTCATCCCTAAATACTTCAACACGCATCTCCTAAAAATAAGGACATCCTCCTACGTAACCCCAATATAATTATGACATCCTTAAAAATTAACAAAAATTCACTAAAATCATCTAATATCTATTCAATATATAAATTTCTAAATTGTACCATAATGTCTTTTTTATAGTTATTTTTTCAACTTACACTCTAATTAAAGTTTCTGTACTACATTTGATTTTAATATTTTTTGGTCTCTTTTAAACTACCACAGTCCTTCATCCTTCCCTAGTCTCCTATCCCCCTATGAAATTAGCTTGTGGAAGAGACCAGGCTATGCAATGTCTTATAAAATGTCCTACATTCTGGACTTGTCTGATAGCAGTTCTTGTCTCACCTTCATGTTAAAAAACTACTTCTCCATTAAGTTTCATTCCTTCAGGACATATCACCTGCTACGCCTTCTCACTGCTGTCTTTTACTGATTCTCTGATCACTTTCCTCCAAATTTATCACCCCAACTAATTCAGTTTCCAACAACCCATCCTCAGAGTTCCATTTGATCATCAACACCTTTTGATTCCACTTATTAAATCTTTTAAAATCTGTCTCCCTCCTTCCATTTCCACTGCCACTGCTTAAGTTTAGACCTTCATCACTTCTGAACTGGATTTTAACACAGTCACTTCCTGTCTTTTTGCCTTTAGTCTCCTTTCCCTCCATTCCCATTCCATCCTTCAAACCATAGTCCACATTTTGATAGAATGATCTTTCTAAAACAAAACTTTGCTCATATGACTTCCTGATTTAAAATCTTTCAATGGTTCCCAAGGTCTTTAAAAAAAAAACATTCAGTCTCCTTAATCAGGTACACAAATCCCTTTACAACCTTGCCCCCTTTTTATCACAAAAATGCCATTTCTCAGAATGTTCCCATACAGATTCTCCACCTTGAAAATCTTTGTAGTTTTTCAATTAATATGCTTTTTCATTGTCATTGTGATTGATAGTCTGTCTGTATGGAACAGTCCTCTCCTTTTTCTGGGCTAATTCTACTCATCATTCAAGGCAGTTTAAGAGTAACACACACCTTTCTGAAGGCTACCCTCATCCTCTTTTTCGACTAGGTACCCTCCTATGTAATCATGTAGCATCCATGGATATCTCTATTATAATATTATATCAAACTATGTTGTAATCAGTGGTTTACTTATTTGTCTCCCCTTCCATACTTGTAAACACCTTGAGAACAACTTTGACACTGCCTGGAACATACTAAAATCTCAATAAATGCTTACTAAATAGTTACTCATTGCATGTGAGATAATCCATATCCCATTTGTTATGACAATTCACAATTTCCCTTTTTGGTGTTTTATTGGGTATTAACAGAATTATATTTATTTCCTTCATATAATGAAACTAGGTAACATTTAAGTTTTTTTCTATGTTATAGAACAATTTGTGTAACAAGAGAATTATCTGTTGGGTAAGAAATTGGCAAGGAAAGAATTAAGGTAGTATAACAAAATGACAGACAGTAAAATGCAGTGGTTGACAAATTCAGCAATATATTAAAAGGATAACACATCATGACCAAGTGGGATTTATTCCAGGGAAACAAGATTGGTTCAACATACAAAAATCAATCAAAGTTACATACCACTTTAATAGAATGAAGGCAGAAAAGCCACATGATTAGGACAATTGATATAGAAAAAGCATTTGACAAAATTCAACACCCTTTCATGATAATATTCAGAAAACTAGGAACAGAAGGAAACTTCCTCAACATGATAAAGGCCTTATACGAAAAACCCACAGCTAATATCATTTTCAATGCTGAAAGACAAAGCTTTTCCTGGAAGATCAGGAATAAGACAAAGATGCTCTCTTTTACCTCTTCTATTCAACATAGTATTGGATGTTCTAGCCAGAGGATTTGGGCAAGAAAAAAAAATAAAAGGCATACAAGTTGGAAAGGAAGAAGTAAAATCATCTCCGTTCACAGATGATATAATCTTATATGTAGAAAACCGTGAGTCTGCCAAAAAATCCAAAAAACAAACAAAACCTGATAGAGCTAATAAACACATTCAGCAAAGTTGCAGGATATAAAATCAACACACAAAAATCAGTCACATTTCAATATAAAAATTTCAATACAATAAAAACAAACAATCTGAAAAGGAGTTTTTAAAATTCCATTTGTAATATCACAAAAATATCAACCCCAAAAATACATAAGTTGGACGTCATCAAAATTAAAACTTACGTGAAATCAAAGGACACTACCAAGAGTGAAAAGACAACCCACAGAATGAGAGAAAACATTTGCAAAGCATATATCTGATAAGGAATTAATATCCAGAATATATAAGAACTCCTATAACTAAACAACAGAAAAATCAACCCAATTAAAAAATATGAAAACTTTGAATAGTCATTTCTCAAAAGAAGTTACACAAATGGCTTACTAGTACCTGAAAAAATGCTCAACATCACTAGTCATCAAATGCAAATCAGAACAAGGAGATAATACTTCATGCTCATTAGGATGTCTATTATAAAAACAGAAAATAACAAGTCTTGGTGAGGATGTGGAAAAACTGGAACTGTTGTGTATTGCTGATGGAAGTATAAAATGGTACAGCTAGGGACTTCCCTGGTGGCACAGTGGTTAAGAATCCG
Organism: Leucopleurus acutus; assembly: GCF_964270905.1. NCBI lineage: Eukaryota > Metazoa > Chordata > Mammalia > Artiodactyla > Delphinidae > Leucopleurus > Leucopleurus acutus. Next base: position 26,648,504 of record NC_139143.1, read on the forward strand.
CCTGCCAATGCAGGGGACACAGGTTCAATCCCTGGTCCGGGAAGATCCCACATGCCGGAGCAACTAAGCCCGTGCACCACAACTACTGAGCCTACGCTCTAGAGCCCACAAGCCACAACTACTGAAGCCCGCATGCCGCAACTACTGAAGCCCGCATGCCTAGAGCCTGTGCTCTGCAACAAGAGAAGCCACCACAGTGAGAAGCCTATGCACCACAACGAAGAGTAGCCCCCACTCTCCACAACTAGAGAAAGCCCGCGTACAGCCAAAAAAGAAAAAAAAAAGATACAGTTGCTGTTGTGGAAGACAGTACAGTAGTTCCTCAAAAAATTAAAATCTAATTACCATACAACCCAGCAATTCCACTTCTGGGTATACATCCAAAAGAAATGAAAGCAGTGTCTCAGCAGGTATCTGTACACCAATGTTCATAGCAGCATTATCCACAGTAGCCCAAAGGTGTAAACAACCCAAATATCCATTGACAGATAGATGCATAAGTGAAATGTGGCATATATATACAAGTGGAATATCACTCAGTCTTGAAATGAAACTATGACATATGCTACAACATGGATGAACTTTGAAGATGTTATGCTACGTGATATAAGCCAGATCCAAAAGAACCAATACTGTATGATTCCAATGATATGAGGAACCCAGAAGAGTCAACTCATAAAAACAGAAAGTAGAATGGTAGTTGCCCGGAGCTGGGAGGAATGGAGAGTTACTGTCAAATGGGTACAAAGTTTTTGCTTGGAATGATGAAAAGTTCTGGAAATGGAGAGTGGTGATAGTTGCACAGCACTCTGAATGTACTTAATGTCACTGAATTGTGCATTTTTAAATGGTTAGGACGGTTTTTAAAAAAATCCTAAAAATCAAAGTTAGAAAGAAAAAAGAAGCAACCATTCTAACGAAATTGTTCTAAAATTGATAGTGGTAATGGGTGCACATATCTGTGAATATATTAAAAACAACTGAATTGTATACTTCGAAAGCATGAACTGCATGGTATGTGAATTATATCTTAATAAAGCTGCTATTAAAAAAGATGGAAGGGATATTATAATTCTTACACTCACAGGGAAGATAATTATGTAAGTAAAAACTTCTCTTATTCTAATAAATAATGTGTGTATTTTTTTAAGTTACTAAAATATTAAAAAATATATATATGCCAATTAATGCAACTTTTAACAATTTTGTGAAGGCAGCCCATTTTATTTCTTCCTTCACAATCTAAACTTTTATTTCCTCTTCTTGTATCATTCCATTAGCTAGCTGTCCGTCTATTTGGGCTGCTGTAACAAAGTATCACAGATTTGGTATTTTATAAATAACAGAAGCTTATTTCTCACAATTCTGGAGGCTGAAAGTCTGAAATCAGGGTGTCAGCATGGTTCAGTGAGGGCTCCCTTTCAGGGTGCAGACTTATCATTGTAGCTTCACACGGTGGAAGGTGCTAGGGAGCTCTGTGGGATCTTTTTTATAAAGGCACTAATCCCATACATGAGTGACCTAATCACTTGCCAAAGGCCCCAACTACTAATACTATCACCTTTGGGAGTTAGGATTTCAACATATGAATCTGGTGGGGGACACAAAAATTCAGACCATAGCACTAGCAGTTACAGTATCTTGTTGAAAAGGTATGGTGAGATGGGACATCCTTGCCTTGTTTCTGATCTTACTGGGAAAGCTTCAAGTTTCTCACCATTAAGTCTGATGTTAGCTGTAGATGTTCTTTATCAAGTGGAGGAAGTTCCCCTCTATTCCTAGTTTACTGAGAGTTTTTAACATGAATGGGTGTAGGATTTTGTCAAATGTTTTTTCTGCATCTATTGATATGAATGTGATTGTTCTTTTTTAGTCTGTTGATGTGATGAATTACATTAATTGACTTTTGCATGTTGAAGCGCCTTGCATACCTGGGATAAATCCCACTTGGTTGTGGTGTATAATTCTTTTTATATATTGTTGGATTTGATTTGTTAATATTTTGTTGAGGATTTTCCCATCTATGTCCATGAGAGATATTGGTCTGTAGTTTTCTTCCCTTATGATGTCTTTATCTGGTTTTGGTATTAGGGTAATGCTGACCTCATAGAATGAGTTGAGAAGTATTCCCTCTGTTTCTATTCTCTGAAAGAGATTATAGAGAAGTGGTATAATTTCTTCCTTAAATGTTTGGTAGAATTCACCAGTGAACCCATCTGGGCCTAGTGCTTTCTGTTTTGGGAGGTTATTAATTATTGATTCAATTTCTTTAATAGATATAGGCCCATTCAGATTGTCTACTTCTTCTTGTCTAAGAGACAAAAAGTAAAACGGTGGTTGTGGGGGCGGGGAGGATTACGGGAGGGATTGGGGGGTGGGCATTGGAGATGGGGAGATATTGTCTAATGGATAAAAGTTTCTGTTCGGTATGACGAAAAAGTTCTGGGGATGGCCAGTCATGATGGCTGCACAGCAATGTGAATGTACTTAATGTCACTGAACTGTATGTACACTTAAAAATGGCTGTGAAAAATTTCATGTTACATATATTTTTGCCACGATAAAAAAAATAATAGCATCATCTTCATAAGTTTGGTTAATGATTCCATTCATTAAAATGTGTAAAGAATTTAGATTAATGCCTGATCCATATTAAGGGCTATATATGTATTAGATACTAATTGTTGTGGTTGAATCTGGGCTTAAAGAAGTTTCTGCTTCAAAATATTGTATCACAGGATCAAGACTTCAAACTGATGAGGCTAACATGAATGAAGTCTTACGGAGGAAAACAATTTATTTAAAACCTTCAAATAGTCTATTATTTAAATAGATTAAAATAAGGCAAGGTTGGCTTTTTTTAATACAATTACTCTGACAGACTCCAACAGTCATATTGGTAGCTGACAATGCTACCTGAAAGAGTAAGCCCAGAGCCCAAGAAGAAAATAGCACCTATGGTATTTCAAAACAAGTAAGAAAAACAGATCTTAAATAGAGTAGACACCACAGTAAATAATACACTTCATTCTAATTTAAATGTCTTTTTGGTTATAAAATTAAAGGGCATACATATTTTAGAGACTAAAATGGGTTTAACAATTCTAATACTCCTTCTGAATACTATTATCCAAGGTTCCAGGTAGTTAAGCCAACCAACAAGCTGAAATGAAAGCATCACTTTCCCTTTCTTGCCCTTTTCTGACTAGTGATCTTTTTTTTTTTAAGTATCCCTGACTTCTTTTATTTATTTAGATTCTTCATCTTGAAAATAAAAAAGCCAGACTATGTATATTACTGCCAAAATATAAGATCTGGCCTCATCATAAAGGGCTAAAATACCATGGTAACAAGTCAGAAAGCTATTAAACTATTTTCATGTTAACAGCCTAATGGAAGCTTTAAAAAGTTTTACTGTTGTCAGAAAAAATATATTTAAACTATTCAAATTAAATGAAAGTACAACAATGTGTCTTTGCAACAATGGATGTGAATGTTTGCCAAAAATATTTGGCAACTTACATTGTTCAAATCAGTATTTCAAAACAACAATGGAAATAATGTCTCTGATTTTAAAATATTTTATGGAAAAATAACTTTTATCAGGAAAAAATCTTTAGGATTATTAGAATATAACAAATGAGGTACTCAAGGAAATGATTGTTTTAAGAAATAGATTTTTTTACCTATAAGTTTATTAAAATTAAATGTAATGTGATCAAGTGTGTTATCACGAATTTTTAAAAATATCTTGGTAATCAAAGTACTTCTCTCTAAAATTTGTGTATATGTAACATTATTGTAAGTTGGTACTAATTTAACTTAAGTTGGCCCATCATGTGTTCATTAGTTATTAACACACCAGATTAAGATTTTAGGCAAATTTTTGAGAAACTTCCATGAAGTGTTTGGCTGATGACATATTTAGGTCATTAGAGAAAAAAAAATCAATTAAAAACCTCAGAATGGGGGCTTCCCTGGTGGCGCAGTGGTTGAGAATCCGTCCGCCTGCCGATGCAGGGGACGCGGGTTCGTGCCCCGGTCCGGGAGGATCCCGCGTGCCGCGGAGCGGCTGGGCCCGTGGGCCGTGGCCGCTGGGCCTGCGCGTCCGGAGCCTGTGCTCTGCAGCGGGAGAGGCCGCAACAGCGGGAGGCCCGTGTACCGAAAAAAAAAAAAAAACCTCAGAATGTAGAATGGAAAGAAAATTTAGAAGTCATGCAGCCCTTTCAACTAATGGGAAAATTCCCTCTGAAATGTGTTTATGTTGTCATGGATCAGGGTTTATTGCTCTCTACTGTCGACTAATCACTTATTTTTGGCTTTGTTTTTAAGAAGCATTGCATTGACCAAGGCTACCATTAATGAAAAATGTGTTTATGTAGGTCTTAAAAAAGAAACAAAAAAAAGATCCATACAGTCCTCCTTCATAAGGCACAAAGTCTCATTTAAACTTAACTCTTTATTAGTCATATCAATAGAAAAGTAAAGTCATAATTCATAAATGTGCTCTGGAAATAACAAATCTCTTGCTATGGAATATGTTTAAACTATAACTTTAACATATGTCAAAAAATGCTTGGGAATTCCCTGGCAGTCCAGTGGTTAGCACTTGGCACTTTCACTGTCGTGGCCCAGGTTTGATCCCTGGTTGAGAACTAAGATCCCCTGTGTGGCACAGCCAGGAAAAAAAAAAAAAAAAAAAAAGCTTGGTTGATAATCCAAGTAATTCTGTCTATTTAATTCATGGTTACATCTAATTCAATATCATAAACGTTATCTCAAAAATTAAATAAAGCTAAAATATAATATGTAACTTTTCAGTGAGGTATATGCAATTTTGTGAAGCTTGGGGAAAATATTAGCAAGAATATATTTAATTTCACAGAAATGTCATGTTCAGCAGGTGTTCTAAAAAATGTTACTTTTTATAGATTGCCCATTTAGCAAAATATGGAATGACCATATGTGGAAATAAGCAGTTTTACAAGACGGTCAGATGATGAAATAATATCAGAAATACTAGTTAACAAGAACATTTTTATAACAGAACAACTGTAATATATGTCAGAGTATCTTATGTATTTTTAAATATATTGTATACTGATGGAAGGTTTATCTATTTTGATAAAATAAGAAGCTTAGCAGTATTTTTAAGAGTGTCAACAAACAGGAATACTTTTTTCAATTGTTGTGTACCCTCCATTTCCCATGAATTCTTAATACTAATTAACTGTGCTTTTAAAAATCATATCCTTGCTCTTCCCACCATCTTTCCATGCCGCCATAATGGTGCGTATGAATGTCCTGACTGATGCTCTCAAGAGTATCGACAATGCCGAAAAGAGAGGCAAACAACAGGTTCTTATTAGGTCATGCTCCAAAGTCATCGTCAGGTTTCTAACTGTGATGATGAAGCATGGTTACATTGGCGAATTTGAAATCATCGATGATCACAGGGCTGGGAAAATTGTTGTGAACCTCACAGGCAGGCTAAGTGTGATCAGCCCCAGGTTTGATGTGCAACTCAAAGATCTAGAAAAATGGCAGAATAACCTGCTCCCATCCCGTCAGTTTGGTTTCAGTGTACTGACAACCTCAGCTGGCATCATGGACCATGAAGAAGCAAGACGAAAACACACAGGAGGGAAAATCCTTGGATTCTTTTTCTAGGGATGTAATACATACATGCAAATAAAATGCCTCAGAGAACAACAATAACAAAAAATCATATCCTTTATGTTAACTTTGGTCAATTATTTTTCTCTTCCTTAAAAAGTAATTCAAAGTAACAAGAAACAAAATTGTACTACAGTTTCAGAAAAGAAACTAAAAAGCATAAGGAAAAGTTCAAGTTTTTGCTCCTTTACTTCCTTATAATTGGATGTAACTAGAAGAGAGATTGCAAGGTGGGGACAAACTCGACATTATTAAGGGTCGTTTTTACTAAGACGTACTAAAGGAAGTTGGATTTTATTCTAAGGGCAATAGGTATCAAGTTAGGATTTATAAAGTACGGAGTATCAGACTAGATTTATAATCAAGGAAGATCACTCTTGCTGCTAGAAGGAAAACTCAACTGGAAGCAAATAAATGGTTAGAAGATTCACACAGTGATCCAGAGAATAGATGATGAATGTATCCTCACTGCACCCTATGTTTCCCCAAAACTTTGTAATTGTTTGACTGTTCCCCCCCGCCCCCGCCGCCCCGGGATGCTGACCCCCATTAGACTGTAAATTCAGTAGAGTCAGAGGCTTCATCTGTTCTCATCACGTTTATAACCCCAGGCCATAGTACAAAGCAGACACATAGTGGATACTTAGTGCTCAATAAAAGTTGTTATATGAATGATTAGATGATTAAAAAAAAAAGAATAACCACATAGATGCTAAACTTAATGCAAATACCCAATAAGCATTGCATTCTATAGCTCAGACAAGCTTCTAGCCTTTCTCTCCTAATCACCTGTGACTACAGATATACACCACCATATTTAGCCACATTTGAGAACTTAAATACAGCGATTATATAATTCTTGAAAGAATGAAGAAGATGATGGGAAAGAAACAGTAGTTCAGATAATTTCAGATGGTGCTTCCAGAATAAGTTAGTTACTAACTGGAGGCTTAGAGTGAAAAGGGTAAAGGAGAGCCCATGTTTGTTTCATTCATTAGTTTATTCATTTACTCAACAAATATTGGTTGGACATCCCTTATATACTAGGCACTGTATTCATATTTATAAATAATGTAGTCCATACACTCTGGACGCACTACTCAGATCCCATCTTTGCCAAGGTAGTATGTAACCTTGCACAAGTTACTTAACCTCTCTGTGCCCTAGTCCTCAATCTGTACAATGGAGCTAATGAGAGTTACCTATTCCATAGAGCCACCATGGGCATTAAATGCTTTATGTAAAGTGCTGGGCACATAGTAAGCACTCGAAAACATAAGCTATTTTTATTCTGTTACATTGGGAATTTGTAACTTGGGGATTGCCTTTACTTTGTATCCTAAAATGTGAAATATGGAACATTTTAGCTTCATTTGCAGGATGGGTATGGAGAATAGGTTTGAACAAATTTTATACATGTACTATATATCAGATCCAAGGGTTTTATATACATGATTTTATCTAAAAGCTAGAGCTTTGGAATCAGAGAGAACTGGCTTGAATCCACAAGGTCATACTAGCTACAGCAAAGTACCAGATTTCCCTAAGGCTCAGTTTCCTCATATATAAAGTGGGGGCGATGGTGATGATCAAGATGACGATGACGACAACTACCTTGCAACACTGCTGTGAGGATTAAAGGGAACAATGTATATAGAAACTCTGGCACATGAGAGTGCTTCGTAGGTGTGAGCTGCTATAATTATTTCCCACAAAAATCATCTGAATTAGGCATTAATATCCTTATGTAAACGATGATGTTACTGAGGCTTAAAAAAGTTAAATAAGTGACTTGAGGACAAATATCTAGTAAATGAGAAATTAAAGATTCAAGCCTAAGTCTGTATGGCTTCAAAGATTCTATTCTTTTAGCTACATTACTCTTCTTCTCATTGCTTTTAAAAACTTGCTTAGGTTACAAATAAATATTATCATATACAAGAGTTGGCATTTAAGATTGATATATCTGTAATTCTGCATAATAGGAAGCTTTGAATCTTTGAAATTTTTTATGTGTAAGTTTTATAATGCTTGTAAGAGGTGTAAAAAAAGACAACAAATTGTATAATTTTACATTAATATATGGCACAATGAAATAGGACTTAGGGGTCCTAAGTTTTTGTTTCCTACTGAAGATAACTGTTCCAACTGTGACCAGTTTTATAGCCTATTTTTTTAACATCTTTATTGGAGTATAATCGCTTTACAATGGTGTGTTAGTTTCTGCTTTATAACAAAGTGAATCAGCTATACATATACATATATCCCCATATCCCCTCCCTCTTGCGTCTCCTTCCCACCCTCCCTATCCCACCCCTCTAGGTGGTCACAAAGCACCAAGCTGCTCTCCCTGTGCTATGTGGCTGCTTCTTGCTATCTATTTTACATCCGGTAGTATATATAAGTCCATGCCACTCTCTCACTTCCTCTCAGCTTACCCTTCCCCCTCCCCATGTCCTCAAGTCCATTCTCTATGTCTGTGTCTTTACTTCTGTCCTGCCCCTACATTCTTCAGAACCTTTTTTATTTTTTTAGATTCCATATATATGTGTTAGCATACGGTATTTGTTTTTCTCCTTCTGACTTACTTCACTCTGTATGACAAACTCTCGGTCCATCCATCTCACTACAAATAACTCAATTACGTTTCCTTTTATTGCTGAGTAACATTCCATTGTATATATGTGGCACATCTTCGTTACCCATTCATCTGTCCATGGAAACTTAGGCTGCTTCCATGTCCTGGCTGTTGTAAGTAGGGCTGCAATGAACATTGTGGTACATGACTCTTTTGGTTTTCTCAGGATATATGCCCAGTAGTGGGATTGCTGGGTCGTATGGTAGTTTTAGCTTCAGTTTTTTAGGAACCTCCATACTGTTCTCCATAGTGGCTGTATCAATTTACATTACCAACAACAGTGCAAGAGGGTTTCCTTTTCTCCACACCCTCTCTAGCTTTATTGTTTTAGATTTTTTGATGATGACCATTCTGACTGGTGTGACACCTCATTGTAGTTTTGATTTGCATTTCTCTAATGATTACTGATGTTGAGGATCCTTTCATGTGTTTGTTGGCAATCTGTATATCTTCTTTAGAAAATGTCTATTTAGGTCTTCTGCCCATTTTTGGATTGGGTTGTTTGTTTTTTTGATATTGAGCTGCATGAGCTGCTTGTAAATTTTGGAGATTAATCCTTTGTCAGTTGCTTCATTTGCAAATATTTTCTCCCATTCTGAGGGTTGTCTTTTCGTCTTGTTTATGGTTTCCTTTGCTGTGCAAAAGCTTGTAAGTTTCATTAGGTCCCACTGTTTGTTTTTGTTTCTATTTCTCTAGGAGGTGGGTCAAAAAGGATCTTGCTGTGATTTACGTCATAGTGTTCTGCCTATGTTTTCCTCTAAGAGTTTTATAGTGTCTGGCTTTACATTTAGGTCTTTAATCCATTTTGAGTTTATTTTTGTGTATGGTGTTCGGGAGTGTTGTAATTTCATTCTTCTACATGCAGCTGTCCAGTTTTCCCAGCACCACTTAATGAAGAGGCTGTCTTTTCTCCGTTGTATATTCTTGCCACCTTTATCAAAAATAAGGTGACCCTATGTGCATGGGTTGATCTCTGGGCTTTCTATCCTGTTCCACTGATCAATATTTCTGCTTTTATGCGGGTACTTTACTGCCTTGATTACTGTAGCTCTGTAGTATAGTCTGAAGACTGGGAGCCTGATTCCTCCAGCTCCATTTTTTATCTCAAGACTGCTTTGGCTATTCTGGGCCTTTTGTGTTTCCATACAAATTGTGAAATTTTTTGTTCTAGTTCTGTGAAAAATGCCATTGGTAGTTTCATAGGGATTGCATTTAATCTGTAGATTGCTTTGGGTAGTATAGTCATTTTCACAATGTTAATTCTTCCAATCCAAGAACATGGTATATCTCTCCATCTGTTTGTATCATCTTTAATTTCTTTCATCAGTGTCTTATAGTTTTCTGCATACAGGTCTTTTGTCTCCTTAGGTAGGTTTATTCCTAGGTATTTTATTCTTTTTGTTGCACTGGTAAGTGGAAGTGTTTCCTTAATTTCTCTTTCAGATTTTTCATCATTTTTGTATAGGAATGCAAGACATTTCTGTGCATTAATTTTGTTCCTGCTACTTTATCAAATTCATTGATTAGCTCTGGTGGTTTTCTGGTAGCATCTTTAGGAATCTCTATGTATAGTATCATGTCATCTGCAAACAGTGACAGCTTTACTTCTTTTCCAATTTGGATTCATTTTATTACTTTTTCTTCTCTGATTGCTGTGGCTAAAACTTCCAAAACTATGTTGAATAACAGTGGTGAGAGTGGGCAACCTTGTCTTGTTTCTGATCTTAGAGGAAATGGTTTCAGTTTTTCACCATTGAGAATGAAGTTGGCTGTGGGTTTGTCATATATGGTCTTTATTATGTTGAGGTAAGTTTCTTCTATGCCTACTTTCTGAAGGATTTTTTATCATAAATGGCTGTTGAATTTTGTTGAAAGCTTTTTCTGCATCTGTTGAGATGATCATACAGTTTTTCTCCTTCAATTTGTTAATATGGTTTATCACATTGATTCGTTTGAGTATATTGAAGAATCCTTGCATTCCTGGGATAAACCCCACTTGATTATAGTGTATGATCCCTTTAATATGCTGTTGGATTCTGTGTGCTAGTATTTTGTTGAGGATTTTTGCATTTATGTTCATCAGTGATATTGGCCTGTAGTTTTCTTTCTTTATGACATCTTTGTCTGGTTTTGATATCATGATGATGGTGGCCTTGCAGAATGAGTTTGGGAGTGTTCCTCCCTCTGCTATATTTTGGAAGAGTTTGAGAAGGACAGGTGTTAGCTCTTCTCTAAATGTTTGACAATTCGCCTGTGAAGCCATCTGGTCCTGGGCTTTTGTTTGTTGGAAGATTTTTAATCACAGTCTCAATTTCAGTGCTTGTGATTGGTCTGTTCATATTTTCTATTTCTTCCTGGTTCAGTCTTGGAATGTTGTGCTTTTCTAAGAATTTGTCCATTTCTTCCAGGTTGTCCATTTTATTGGCATAGAGTTGCTTGTAGTAATCTCTCATGATCCTTTCTTTTATGCAGTGTCAGTTGTTACTTCTCCTTTTTCATTTCTAATTCTGTTGATTCGAGTCTTCTCCCTTTTTTTCTTGATGAGTTTGCCTAATGGTTTATCAATTTTTTTATCCTCTCAAAGAACCAGCTTTTAGTATTACTGATCTTTGCTATCGTTTCCTTCATTTCTATTTCATTTATTTCTGATCTGATCTTTATGATTTCTTTCCTTCTGCTAATTTTGTTTTTTGTTTGTTCTTCTTTCTCTAATTGCTTTAGGTGTAAGGTTAGGTTGTTTATTTGAGATGTTTCTTGTTTCTTGAGGTAGGAGTATATTGTTATAGACTTCCCTCTTAGAACTGCTTTTGCTGCATCCCATAGGTTTTGGGTCATCATGTTTTCACTGTCATTTGATTCTATGTATTTTTTGTTTTCCTCTTTGATTTCTTCAGTGATCTCTTGGTTATTAAGTAGTATATTAAGTAGTATATTGCCATGGAGGCATATAGCCTCCATGTGTTTGTATTTTTTACAGATTTTTTCCTGTAATTGATATCTAGTCTCATAGCATTGTGGTCAGAAAAGATACTTGATATGATATCAATTTTTTTAAACTTACCAAGGCTTCATTTGTGACCCAAGATATGATCTATCCTGGAGAATGTTCCATGGGCACTTGAGAATAAAGTGTATTCTGTCGTTTTTGGATGGAATGTCCTATAAATATCAATTAAGTCCATCTTGTTTAATGTATCATTTAAAGCTTGTGTTTCCTTATTTATTTTCATTTTGGATTATCTGTCCATTGGTGAAAGCAAGATGTTAAAGTCACCTACTATGATTGTGTTACTGTCGATTTCCCCTTTTATGGCTGTTAGCATTTGCCTTATGTATTCAGGTGCTCCTATGTTGGGTGCATAAATATTTACAATTGTTATATCTTCTTCTTCGATTGATCCCTTGATCATTATGTAGTGTCCTTCTTTGCCTCCTGTAACAGTCTTTATTTTAAAGTCTATTTTGTCTGATATGAGAATTGCTACTCCAGCTTTCTTTTGATTTCCATTTGCATGGAATATCTTTTTCCATCCCCTCACTTTCAGTCTGTATGTGTCCCTAGGTCTGAAGTGGGTCTCCTGTAGATAGCATATATACAGGTCTTGTTTTTGTATCCATTCAGCCAGTCGCTGTCTTTTGGTGGGAGCATTTAATCCATTTACATTTAAGGTAATTATCGATATGTACGTTCCTATTACCATTTTCTTAATTGTTTGCGGTTTGTTATTGTAGGTCTTTTCCTTCTCTTGTGTTTCCTGCCTAGAGAAGTTCCTTTAGCATTTGTTGTAAAGCTGGTTTTGTGGTGCTGAATTCTCTTAGCTTTTGCTTGTCTGTAAAAGTTTTAATTTCTCTGTCGAATCTGAATTAGATCCTAGCTGGGTAGAGTAATCTTGGTTGTAGGTTTTTCCCTTTCATCACTTTAAATATGTCCTGCCACTCCCTTCTGGCTTGCAGAGTTTCTGCTGAACGATCAGCTGCTAACCTTATGGGGATTCCCTTGTATGTTATTTGTTGTTTTTCCCTTGCTGCTTTTAATATTTTTTCTTCATGTTTAAGTTTTGATAGTTTGATTAATATGTGTTTTGGCTTGTTTCTCCTTGGATTTATCCTGTATGGGACTCTGCACTTTCTGGACTTGATTAACTATTTCCTTTCCCATATTAGGGAAGTTTTCAACCATAATCTCTTCAAATATTTTCTCAGTCCCTTTCTTTTTCTTTTCTTCTTCTGGGACCAGTATAATTCGAATGTTGGTGCATTTAATGTTGTCCCAGAAGTCTCTGAGACTGTCCTCAATACTTTTCATTCTTTTTTCTTTATCCTGCTCTGTGGTAGCTATTTCCACCATTTTATCTTCCAGTCACTTATCCATTCTTCTGCCTCAGTTATTCTGCTATTGATTACTTTGAGAGTATTTTTAATTTCATTTATTGTGCTGTTCATCATTGTTTGTTTGCTCTTTAGTTCTTCTAGGTTCTTGTTAAACGTTTCTTGTATTTTCTCCATTCTATTTCCAAGATTTTGGATCATCTTCACTGTCATTACTCTGAATTCTGCTTCAGGTAGACTGCCTATTTCCTCTTCATTGTTTGGTCTAGTGGGTTTTTACCTTGCTCCTTCATCTGCTGTGTGTTTCTCTGTCTTCTCATTTTGCTTAACTTACTGTGTTTGGGGTCTCCTTTACACAGGCTGCAGGTTCATAGTTCCCTTTGTTTTTGGTGTCTGCCCCCAGGAGCTAAAGTTGGTTTTTGTGGGTTGTATAGGCTTCGTGGTGGAGGGGACTAGTTCCTGTGTTCTGATGGATGAGGCTGGATCTTGTCTTTCTGGTGGGCAGGACTACATCCAGTGGTGTGCTTTGGGGTGTCTGTGACTTTTTTATGATTTTAGGCAGCCTCTCTGCTAATGGGTGGGGTTGTGTTCCTGTCTTGCTAGTTGTTTGGCATAGGGTGTCCAGCACTGTAGCTTGCTGGTCGTTGAGTGGAGCTGGGTCTTAGCGTTGAGATGGAGATCTCTGGGAAAGGTTTTGCCATTGGATATTATGGGGAGCCAAGAGGTCTCTGGTGGACCAATGTCCTGAACTTGGCTCTCTCACCTCAGAGGCACAGGCCTGACACCTGGCCTGAACACCAAGACCCTGTCAGCCACACGGCTCATAAGAAAAGGGAGAAAGGAAGCAAGGGAGGGAGGGAGGGAGGGAGGGAGAAAATAAAATAAAGTTATTAAAATAAAAATTTTTTAAAGTATTAATAATAGAAAAATTAAAAAAAAGAAAGAAGGAAGACAGCAACCAAACCAAAAAACAAATCCACCAATGATAACAAGCACTAAAAACTATACTTAAGGGCTTCTCTAGTGGCGCAGTGGTTGAGAGTCCGCCTGCCGATGCAGGGGACACGGGTTCATGCCCCAGTCTGGGAAGAGCCCACATGCCGCGGAGTGGCTGGGCCCGTGAGCCATGGACACTGAGCCTGAGCGTCTGGAGCCTGTGCTCCGTAACGGGAGAGACCACAACAGTGAGAGGCCCGTGTACCAAAAAAAGAAAAGAAAAAAAAAACTATACTTAAAAAAACCAAAAAAACAGACAGTCAGAACCCTAAGACAAATGGTAAAAGCAAAGCTGTACAGACAAAATCACACAAAGAAGCATACACATACACACTCACAAAAAGAGAAAAAGGAAAAAAATATATATATATATATATAAAAAAGGAAGAGAGCAACCAAATCAATAAACAAATCTGACCATGATAATAAACTCTAAATACTAAACTAAGATAAACATAAAACCAGGAACCAATTACATGCAGAAAGCAAACCCCAAGTCTACAGTTGCTCCCAAAGTCCACCGTCTCTATTCTGGGGTGATTCATTGTCTATTCAGGTATTCCACAGTTGCAGGGTACATCAAGTTGACTGTGGAGATTTAATCTGCTGCTCCTGAGGCTGTTGGGAGAGATCTCCCTTTCTCTTCTTTGTTTGCACAGCTCCTGGGGTTCAGCATTGGATTTGTCCCCGCCTCTGCTTGTAGGTCATCTGAGGGTGTCTGTTCCCGCCCAAACAGGACGGGGTTAAAGGAGCAGCTGATTAGGGGGCTCTGGTTCACTCCGGCCGCGGGGGAGGGAGGGGTACAGAAAGTGGGGCAAGTCTGCGGTGGCAGAGGCCAGCGTTACGTTGCAACAGCCTGAGGCACACCGTGTATTCTCCCGGCGAAGTTGTCCCTGGATCACAGGACCCTGGCAGTGGCAGGCTGCACAGGTTCCCAGGAGGGGAGGTGTGGATAGTGACGTGTGCTTGCACAAAGGCTTCTTGATGGCTGCAGCAGCAGCCCTAGCATTTCATGCCCATCTCTGGTGTCCGCGCTGATAGCCGCAGCTCGCGCCCGTCTCTGGAGCTCGTTTAGGCGGTGCTCTGAATCCCCTCTCATCGCGCACCCCGAAATAATTGTCTCCTGCCTCTTAGGCAGTTCCAGACTTTTTCCTGGACTCCCTCCTGGCTAGCTGTGGTGCACTAGCCCCCATTCAGGCTGTGCTCACACAGCCAACCCCAGTCCCCTCCCTGGGATCTGACCTCCGAAGCTCAAGCCTCAGCACCCAGCCCCCACCTGCCCCAGCGGATGAGCAGACTAGCCTCTTGGACTGGTGAGTGCTGGTCAGCACCGATCCTCTGTGCAGGAATCTCTCCACTTTGCCCTCTGCACCCCTGTTGCTGCACTCTCCTCCATCGCTCCGAAGCTCCTGCCATCTGCCACCCGCAGTCTCTGCCCACAAAGGGGCTTCCTAGTGTGTGGAAACTTTTCCTCCATAGCTCCCTCCCAGAGGTGCAGGTCCCATCCCTATTCTTTTGTCTCTGTTTTTTTCTTTTTTCTTTTGCCCTACCCAGGTAAATGGGGAGTTTCTTGCCTTTTGGGAGGTCTGAGGTCTTCTGCCAGCATTCAGTAGGTGTTCTGTAGGAGTTGTTCCACATGTAGATGTATTTCTGATGTATTTGTGGGGAGGAAGGTGATCTCCACGTCTTACTCTTCTGTCATCTTGAAGGTCTCCTCCCTCTCTACTCCTTTAGATCCCTTTCTTAGATCCCAGGTATTTTTTTCAAATCAAATCTGAGAAAGGATCATACTTCCAAATAACATTCAATGAATACTGAATGAAAGATGACCTTGGAGAAGACATAGGGTAATGGGGTGAAAGCTGGATTGTTAAGGGTGAGACAGTAAATGGAGAAAATGAGAAGTGATATTTCTTAAACTGATTGAAAGCTGGCATTAAGTATAGCTGTTTCTTTTACAATTTTAGCAAGGATAAAGAGGAAACACACACAACTGAAAGGTTGGCAGGACTAAGAGAAGAAAATATTTAGAGATTTGAGAATGCTTGTGGGCAAAAAAGGAAGAAACCAGTAAAGACAGAAATATGAACATATAGGTTCTTATTGCCTGCAATCTCGTACTTTCAACTTCATCCTTCATATGGTTAAAGTGGTGGTGTGCATAATTTGCATATCTGATTACAACACTTCCAGCTTAAGACCCTTCAGAATCTCCCCATCGCCTACAAGATAAAGTCAAAGATCCTTAGCAATACATAGGAAAATCTGTCTGATCTAGTGAGCTATTCCTGTCTTGCTCTTAACGTCATATGCAGTGATTCTCAAGGGTGAGAAAACCAGTACCATGCCAATTATATGAGAACATACACCTAAAAGCTTACTGCAAATATGTAGCTATAAGCTCTGGCCTGGAAATTCTGATTCAGTATCCTGGGTAGGGCCAGGAATCCGTATTTTTACAAAGTACCGGAAGGGATTCTGATGAGCAGCCAAGTTTGGTTAATATAACATGGTAATTATAAAGGACATCAGACTTTGCATCCAGAAAGACCCCAAAACAAAGCCTTGCTCTACTCTTTATTGGCTAAATGCCCTTGGGTAACTTATTTAGTGTCCCTAAGGACAGAAGATATTTTTCTTTTCTAAAATGGAAGTAAGGACTTCCTGGTGGTGCACTGATTAAGAAGCTGCCTGCCAATGCAGGGGACACGGGTTTGAGCCCTGGTCTGGAAAGATCCCACATGCCGCGGAGCAACTAAGCCTGTGCGCCACAACTACTTAAGCCAGTGTGCCTAGAGCCCGTGCTCTGCAACAAGATAAGCCACCGCAGTAAGAAGCCTGCGCACTGCAACGAAGAGTAGCTCCCTCCTGCTGCAACTAGAGGAAGCCCACATGCAGCAACAAAGACCCAACGCAGCCATAAATAAATAAATAAAATTTTATTTTAAAAATAAAATGGAAGTAATACTCTATCCACAGAATACTGTAAATACTTAGAATATGTATGTAAGCATATGCTAAGTATGCATGTAATAGATGTTAACTGTTAATAATTCTGTTTAACACCTAAGTGCTCAAACCATCCACTTACTCCCCATTTCCTACCTTTGTTCATACTCCTCTCTCTGCCTGGTACTCTGCCCTCATTTTCTTTTCTGCTGACTTCTAGACCTTTAATATGCTGCTCCTGCAATCTCCTCCACCAAGCCTCTATGACACACCCCAAATCTTCCTTCCTTCATTCTCTATGTTGAGCCAAGAACACATCCTCAGTGATTCCATGGCATCCTGTACTTACTTCCTTCTCTTCATTCATTGAGTCCTACTATGTACTAGATGCTGAAGACACAGTGTAGAACAAAACAAACATGCTCATACTCTAATAGAAAATTAGTAGTAAACAAACTACACAAACAATTGTGATTAAATCATTGCACTGCAATCAACTGTTTGTGCCTGTCTTTCCCCCACTAAATACTAAGTCTTTCAAAGCTATATCAAATTCATCTTTATATCTTCTGGCATTCAACAATGTCTGGTATAAAAGAGGTATTAATAAATAATCTTAACTAAAGGGGAGGAAGGCTTAATTAATGAAGGAAGGTCCTGGAGTACCTCATTCATGATGAGATCATGAATACAAATGAGAAAATTAGCCTTGAACAAGAGTAGGAACAGCTCTTCTATTAGGATAACTAAAGGAAGGTGGGAAAGGAGAGTGCTGATGAAAGTGTGTTTATAGGTAGAGGCAACAAGTTAAGAGAGTTCAGGTCTGATGGCTACCATTTTTTAAATACAAGCAAGATCATCTACTGAGAATAAAGAGGCTGAAGT